>NC_143450.1:15602041-16994311 GCF_987193195.1 Phasianus colchicus | reverse complement strand
GCAGACATTTCCCAAATAATTCCCTTGGGCAGGGGATGCCCTGCCTGGCCAGCCCCTGTCTGTGGATGTGGCTCTTACCACTGAGATTATTAAAGGCTGGGCAAGTAACAGAGAGGAGGAGGCACCTCTGCAATAGCCCTGGGCATCTCTGCTGTGGGGCTTACAATTGCCTCAGACTTTTTTTTTTTTTGCCAGTCAGAGATATTTTGAGAATCTGTAATAACTGTAATGGAGAGAATCATTTCCAAGCGTCAAGTTATAAACTAAACATGTATTTCTTTAAATAGTTGTTTCATGTGATAGTCTGCACCAGATAAAACTGTTCTCCGACACGTTTATAATTCCTAAAATATGTTTTAAATAGGTGCACTAGCAAAAGGATTAGCTGCTGGCAGCAGCTGAGTCCCTTCAGGTTGAGAGAGGGAGTGTAAAAGTGTGCAGCTAGTTCACAGATGCAGCCAGGTCTCCCCTCTCATCTGCATTCTCCTGCCCACGGTGCATGCACCTCTCTGGGAGGAGCACCTTGGCACTCAACTCTGATCACAGGAAAAAAGCCAAAAAGGTGCAATGCTTGCAAGGATTTTGATGTACGCTGAGAAGGGCCGTGTACAGGACAGTCATTGGATATGTAGATGTCTCGTGCTTTGTGTTTGTGGGATAACACAGAAGTTAATTCAGTTGTGGAAATGCAGAGAGGTGGAAGACTCCTCTTTTTTCCATTCAAAGATTGAATATTTGAATGGACATCTACCAAACAGAAAACGCAGAAAATGACCTCTTGTCTTTTCACATCAAAAGTAGCTTCCTACTTTAAAGCTGTTCTTCTGTTATTTCAGATATTCCAGACCAAGTAATAAGAGTTTTCAAAGCAGACCAGCAGAGCTGTTACATCATCATCAGCAAGGACACCACTGCCAAGGAGGTGGTGAGTCACGCCGTCAATGAGTTCAACCTGACCGGAGCCCCGGACACGTACTCCCTGTGCGAGGTGTCCGTCAGCCCCGAGGGGGTCATCAAGCAGCGCCGCCTTCCTGATCAGTTCTCAAAGCTGGCCGACAGGATTCAGCTCAATGGGAGGTAGTGCAGCCCTGTTTGGGGTTCGGTTGGGATTTGTTAGCATGTTAGGGTTGAAGCATCTGAAAGAATGTGGGGAGTGATGTTTTAATGAAAACAGACGGGTGTCTGTTGGAAGAGTAAGCAAGTAAATGTCAGTAACGCTCTCCTCTTTCCTTCTCTCCCTGTTTTACCTTCCTTTTCCTTAAGCAAAAACATCCTCCCTGACTTTACAGCAAGCTCTCTTTATGAGAGCTAAATAACATATAGTGGCTTTCACTTAAAAAGAAAAACTCGTATTTCGTCTGACGCTTTCCATATGTACTTCAGGATTAAAGTATGCAATTAACTTTTGCCAGTGATGTCATGTTGCAATGAACTGATACTAACCTGAGATAAATTCTTCCATTTTTATGTAAACTGTTACAAATGTTTTCTGACATGTAAAGTGCTTTGGCTCTATCTGATGACCTGGTCTGTGCCAGAAAGAAGTTTATTAAGTAAAAACTTCTTTAGTCTTCTCTGCTGAGCAACAGAGAGAATTTATGAGAAATAAACTTCTATATATCTGAAAACGAACTGCTTTGGAGCATGGAAGTTAATTTTCCAGATACCTTTTCATTTCCTGAATACTATGAACTTCATGTAAATGTTAATATGCCACACTGTATTTACATAAGAAACCATGCTTAATTTGTTTAAGAAATAGAGAAATGCATAAATGAGAGATTTCTCAAGACTAATGTGCATTTAAAGTGTTATTTCTCTGCTAAATTTACAAATGGAAAAGTGACCTTTTTTTAAAGATGAAAGCTGCAGCATGTTACTGAGTACAGTACAGAAAACATTAGCAAAGAGGTAGCCTGAAACAGCTTTGAAATGCTGAAGGATGAGGTACATAATGTACGAAGGTGTGCTGTCCCTGCCTCTCTCTTTGCCTCTTATTCTCGATTGTCACCAACAAGGTGGAAATGCTCTCCTCCAAACACCCCTATGGTGTCAGTCATGTCTGCATTGCTTGGCTGTGGTTCAGTGTTTTTGTTCTCACGCACCCTCTGAAGAGCATCTCTAACACTCTGTCACAACTCGATTGTTCTTAGGTATTATTTGAAAAACAACATGGAGACGGAAACCTTATGCTCAGATGAGGATGCTCAAGAGCTGCTGAGAGAGAGCCAGATTTCCCTCCTACAGCTGAGCACCATTGAGGTGGCCACTCAGCTTTCCATGAGAGACTTCGAGTTATTTCGTAACATTGAGCCTACAGAGTACATCGATGACCTTTATAAGCTGGACTCCAAAACAGGAAATGCACACTTGAAGCAGTTTGAGGATGTCATAAATCAAGAGACCTTCTGGGTTGCCATGGAGATTTTAGCAGAGCCCAACCAACTCAAAAGGATGAAGATTATTAAGCATTTTATTAAAATTGCCCTCCACTGTCGAGAGTGCAAGAACTTCAATTCCATGTTTGCGGTTATAAGGTAAAGCACTTCCCCTTTGTCAGATGCGATTTGTGGTGTCACGGGCAGCTCTGTTAATGTGAACTGAAAAGAAGGCACATCTTCACAGATTGCCAGTGGTGTGGGGTAGTGTCGAGGGAAGTGCCAGGCTTTTCAAAATGCCAGGGTGGACCGCTGTCACTGTGCTCTGTGCCTCCCTTGCCCTCAGAAGCTCAGTCTCTGTGTGTGACTGTCTCCTCTTTAACCATTAGCTAGCAGGGAAAGAGAAGATTTGGACAAGAGCACCATTTGACTGATGAAGTCCAGAAACGTGCCTGAAAGTTGCTGCCATTTTCTGTGATTCTAGCACCCAGTTTCCCTTTTTTCAGTCAGTGTTACTTTTTCAGGGTGCATTGAGTCATATCTGCAGTGATGAGATTACTTTCTTTCTTTCATTGTAAGGACTTCCTCAAATCAGTCTTGTTTTAGTTTAATATTCCTTCTCATTCTTTCTACTCATCGGCTTGTTCCTCTTTTTTTCTCTTCAAGATTAGACTTTCTCTTCTGATTTATACTAGGTGCTGCTTTGACTTCCATGGTGTCAGTTCAGCATTTCCTTTATTTGCAGTTTTGCAAAGCCATGATTGTATTAAAAAGAAAAAATCACTGTGATTCATCAGGCAGAGCTTTGGATTCGTACTCCATCCCAGCACCTGTCTTAGAAAATACCATTTTATAATTTTAATTTTTGAAGATCTGCTTCCATGTCTTGCCATTGTATCAAATGATGTAGGCTTCTGTTTCGCCATATATTAAAGGGTTAATGAATTCCCTTAGAAGATGCTGCTCAGCCATCAGGGCTGTGAGTACTTGGTGCATGGTGAATACAAATGTGGATGCTGAGTGTAATTTCTATTTCCTGCTTCCTAATCTCCCATGCTTTGTTGTAGGTGGAAAAATAACTTGTCTTATTTCTGAGTTCAGCCTCACAAGGCCACAACTGAAGTGGTCTTTGATCAAAAAATAGCAAATAAATTAGCTTTTATTTTGCCCTGGTTTCCAGAGGAGTATGTTTCTGTTGGCATATGGCACAAGGATTCTCTTTCCTGCCTTGCATTTCATGTCAATATGATGCCATGTGTTACATGAAACAGGAAGATACCATCTTAATATAGCACAGAAAAGAGAAGCTGTGTGGGGACATATGTTAGATTTCTCATGAGAGAAGGCTTTGTTTGTGACTTTACAATAGCGCGGGGAGAACTCTGTGGTCAAAAAAAAAAAAAAAGGCAAAATAAGTTTTGGAGACTTTTAAGAAGAACAATCTTCTTAAATGAGCAAATTGCATCAATCCAGGTTTGTCAGCGAATGCTGGAGGATGTCACCTTTCAGTCCTGCACGTAGAGCTCTGCCAAACTTTGCAATGACTGTGACGCTTCTTGAGCAAAACTGGTGGCCAGTTATCATGGAGAGTGGTTATAGTTAATTAATTTTTTCTACTGTGTCCAACTAATTCTGGATATATCTTTCCTTAGTGTGGGGATGGGGCGTAGTGACCAGGTGCAGCTTCTCTGCTTCTCTGACTTCAGTCACTCGGTGCTCCTTTATAGTTCTCCCAAGCATTGCCATTTTGCCTGTTGCCCTTCTCCATTGCCTCTACAGCCGTGTGTTTGCCACATGAATTTGTCACCTTTTTTGTCCTTATTTGCAGTAAACATTTTCACAGGAGAAAAGTGGTTTGCAAATTAAATGATCCTCAGTGCTGTTTTGGCAGGCGAACTCCAAGCTCATACCTTGTGAATAAGGAGCAGTCATTCTGTTTACAGTTCTGTCTTTCTCTTGCTTACAAGGGCGAGCAACAGTGGGCTTTCTGATGGACTTGCAGCCTGGCATTCCCCCAGCTTTCAGTTAACCTTGTGAAAACTGTTTGTGACCCCCCCAAAAAGCCCCACGGCCCTTTGTTTCCTTTCAAAAGGGAACGATCCCACTAACAGCTAATAATGGTATCTGCCTTGCAGTGGGTTAAATCTGGCTCCCGTGGCACGTCTCAGAGGCACTTGGGAAAAGTTACCAAACAAGTATGAGAAGCACCTCAGAGACCTTCAAGATCTTTTTGATCCGTCTCGAAACATGGCGAAGTACCGCAACATCCTTAGCAGTCAGAGCATGCAGCCTCCAATTATTCCGCTCTTCCCTGTTGTCAAGAAGGATATCACATTTCTACATGAAGGTAATGTCAAACACAGCAAAATAATAAACCAGGCACTGAATACATTATAGCCCTTTCTGTGGTGCTCCGTGATTCAACAGATGTCTAAAAGGAGGCTGTTGCCAGTAGGGCGCTTTTGATGCATCCTTTGTAGGAGCACAATGAAATAGAGCTGTGAATGCGTAATAGAAGAGACCAATCCCAGGCAAAAAAATAAACATTAAGTGAGTATTTCGAATATTTTAAAAGCAATGCTTAATCTTCATTAGCTGTGCTAAAGTTTAGGATGACTGTGCTGCCTAGTAATGACACTGCTAAGAGAAATATATTTCTCTTACAAGAACTTGTTGCTGCGGTGTTTCTAGATTTCTTATTCTGTGTTGTGGTTTTCAGACAGCTGTGATGGTACAACACCTCCTACTCTTGCTTTCAGCATTTTTAAGGGTTTTTGTTTAAACCATTCCATGTTTTTCTCCTTACAAAAAGTTCTGTTCCCAATTGGTTGAGGTGGAGCATTCACAGCTATGCCGGATTCTTGGTTTTGATCCTTCAGAACGATTTGTGCTGATTTCAAAATGTGAATGCTACAGATGTCAGCCCTTTATTTAGCATCCATGCTAGTGAATTTGGGCATACTTCATTTCCTCCTCTTTCCTCTTCCTAATACGTATTACTTTAGAAATTGATGAATGAGAGCAGTGCCTAGATAGTTGGAGTGGGTCTGTCTTTTTGCTCGAGTTTTTTGTTTTGCTGCTGCATTGACCAAAGCTACATTGACTAAAACACAGTTGTTGATGGCGGGCTGGAAGGCAGGAAGGCTAATGTGGGGGAGCTAGAAACACGTTCTATGTAAAGAAATAATTTTAATTCTTTTTGTGTGTGCATTTCAATCGTGCAGGAAATGATTCCAAAGTGGACGGCCTGGTAAATTTTGAGAAACTCAGGATGATTGCCAAAGAAATCCGCCAGGTGGTGAGGATGACCTCAGCCAACATGGATCCAGCCGTAATGTTCAGACAAAGGTGTGCAAATTAGAAAGGCAGTAGGATTGCAGGTGGCTCAGTGGGTAGGGATCTGGGTTTGTGTGTGCATCAGTACGTCTGTATCTCATTGTGTGACTTACCATTGACATTTACCATCAGAACCCAAATCTTTATCAAGTTTTGGCAATGCAATCGATGCTCCTAAGAGTTACTTTTAATATAGCAAGAAGAATATGCTCAATAAAATAATCAGTCGAATTTTAGGAGCAATATAGTATTAGGCAACAACCATATATATAAAACGAAACACAGAAATCACCCATCTGTGTATCTGAAATGTTGCTTTTAACAAACCAAACACACAAAAAACCTGATAAAATATTTAAAAATAAAACAACAAAGCAATATTTTTTATTTGTTCTAAGCACAGCTTGCTACACCTACGTAATGTTTGGTGTCTGCAGGCTGTACGCAGGTGGAGAGTGTCTTCTTGCCTTGTTTTTCTTCCTTTTTTTCCTCAGTGCAATACATCATCAGGCTTTATGTTAACAAACTGCAGAACAGAAGTGCTATGACTTCTAACGTGGTGCTGGTGAGCTCTAGATTACACTCAGTGGAACTGAGTAATACCCTGCATCTGTTTGCTTATCCCTGGCTAAGAGAGAGCATCCCCAGCTCTGGCCAGCCCTGCTGGTAGGGTCCCATTGGCCATCCCACTCCATTCCTGAGCTCAGTGCCCAACCACTGGGGAGCTGGGTCCATGAGTAACTGCACAGCATCTACTTAGAAAAGCAGCAGAATAAGCCAGTGGTTGGGATTCATTGACACCAATGGGTCCTGTTTGGTACTGGCCTTCAGGGCTGGCTGGTTTAAAATCAGCCTGGTTGAAGTCTGAGAAAAAATAATGAATCCCTCACAGAAGTTGTTTAAGGATTGATTCATTTCAAAGCAGAGGGTCACCTTCGTGTTGTTATATTTCAGCCCCTGAAACTTCTTTTTTAATCACAAAGCTGCTTCTAAGTTAGTTGTCTTTCAAAAAACATGGCATTCACAGATTAAATGGATGTGTACATCAGTTTCCCTGATACTCCTTCCAATTCTGAGTCCTAATGAAGCCTAATCACTAGATGAATTAGTATAAATAAATATTACCTTTCTTATCCTTACCAGAATTAACACAACACTTAATGACCGTAGTTTAAAAAGTGCCTACTGAGTTAAAATGCACAGGATCTAATATTAGTGATACTGCCAAAGATGAAAAGAAAACGACTCCCTGTTTTCAGCGTTCAGGTTCATTTGCATTGCCTCTGGTGTTTGATCTATCAGTTTGTGTTATGAAGCACCAACAAACGTTTTTGAAGAAGATTAAAAATGAACAAGAAAAGATGTTTGTTAGTGGTAACGTGAGACCCGCTAACGAGTTCATTGCCAATTAATACAGAGCACTGAGCTTTTCAGGGTGTGTTTGGCAAACGGCTTGTTTTCCAGCAAGCAATCAAGGGAAAACAGCACCATAAACATGAATACTGATGATTTCTCATACGTTTACTGCCATCCTAATGCAAAGAATAAATTAACTTAATCACGTTTTCTACAGTATGAATAAGTTAAAAAGCTTTTGCTCGCTCCATCAAAACTGAGTGTGACTTATGGGAATCACTTAACAAGAAAATGTAACGTGGGTTTGGATTTTCAATTCAAAGGTTAACATTAAAAATACGCAGAAAAAACTGATAGATGTCCTTCCATGTTGGAGTGTTTGAGCAAGTCTTGTCCTTGCATTCCATGAAAACATTGTGTTATTGTTTGAGAAGAATTTTGCTGTATAGAGATTTTTTTCTTTTCTGTTCTTTCCTGTCTACATCTTTCTTCCTGACTCTCAACTGTTTTATTTTTTTCCTGTGCTTTTCTGTTCAAATACATGCTTCAATGTATATGGCTCTTGCTTACAGGAAGAAGAGGTGGAGAAGTTTGGGGTAAGTGTAGAGCTGAATGCAACTAAGATAAATAAAGATTATGCAACTCTTAACATACTGCATCCTCCTCGTTAGTGCATGCTCCTGAAGTACAGCATGCATTTTATTAACCCTGCAATACGTATTTTTTTGACAACAGGAATAAGAGATTTTGCAGTCGACTTTGCACAGCAGCTGTAGAGATGCTGAGTCACTTCTGTTGCTAGACAGGTTGTTGGAGTTCTGGCTTCCTGCATAAAGAGAAAAACGACTGTGCAGTTGTAGCAGGAGGCAAACTCTGTTTGGAAATTAATCACTTGGTCTTTACGTGTCACAGATGTAAGCCACTATGCGTTTTAAACTGCAAAGAGGCATTGAGTTGATATTGGTTGAGCAGTTCCCCCCTCTGAGTTTAAGCTTCAAAGTCTTTATTTTTAGCGTGTATTGGAAATACACTTCATATGCCAGAACCCTTGCTGAAGTTTTAGTTGTTCAAGGCTGGATGTTGAAATGACTGTGATGGAGGGTACTGGGGTTACCTGGTGAGCAAGCTGGCAGTGCCATGGGGCAGTGAGCTGGAGGTGACCCTGCACTGTATTTTGTGCATTCTCCCCTGTGTCTTTGCCCCTCAGCTGCTACCTGCATACCTCAGCCTATGTGCCTTTGCCCTTTGAAGCTCTCCTGTTCACTCTATGGGCTCGAAGCCAGCTGTACATCCAGACATAGCTGTACACTGCGGAGGACCAGCAGCAGGGCAGGCTGGGGGCACCTTTGGGTGCTGCTCCCTGCAGTGAGCTGGACTGGCAGCAGGACGGGGCACGGCTCAGTGTGCAGCTCATGGTGGGGAGGGGGCCCAGGTCCCTCTGGAATCCTTCCAAGCAGAGCAGGAGGTGTGCTGTGCTGTGCTGTGCTGTGCTGTAGTGATTTCCAGCCTTTGGGATCGCTGGGAACTTGAGGTCGTAAGGGAAACTGTTTTTTAAGGGAAATGAAGCTGACTCAAAAAGTGAAAGTTAGAAGAAACAGTGTGTACACATGAAATAAAATATATATTATATATATAATTAAAAGGAAAGATGATGTTTTTTCCTGTTTTGTTACAGAATAGGCATTAACTTTGCTCTTGACTGTACAGAGATCAGTTCCAATGAGTGTCAACAGTCCATTGTGCCATCTGCTGCTCTTTGCCTGTAACAGCATTAGCTTTTTGTTTAATTAAGCTATACATACCTGCCACAGTTTTTAAGCTTATATTTTCTCTTAGCTTAATTTATGAATCATCTTCAAAAATATTGCAGGCAGGTGGTTTCCACCATTTCTTTGCTTTTAAACTCAACTTGTTCAATCCTTCAGGCTTCCTCCAGCAATATGTTTCGTTCTGTGTCTGTTAGCTATGGCAGCTCTTCTGTGCTGGGTTTTGTTTATCCTCCCACAAATGATTCTGGAAAGGCACCCAAGATTTTAAGAAGTAACTTTACAAAGAATTCAGCCTTTTAAAATCCTCTATTTTATTTTTCATTTTTTTAAATATAAAAATAAAAATCACACCCTCTTCGAGCAGCTTTGCTGCAGCTTCCCACGGGAGTTTTCTTGGAACATATGTGATGGTCTCTATTTACTAAAACATACAAATGGATTAGAGCTGAAGTGGCCGTAGGACTTCTGGCTGTTGAACAGATGTGATGTGTATAACTGTATCTTGATCAGTTGTTTGGGCACTGATGTCATCACCTTTCATAGATGTGAGTCCATACCAGCATATGTTTGTTATGGCTGCCATCCTGACCTTTGTTGGAATACAGTTTCAATGAGCTGCTGTTTTTACTTAATTGGAGAAAGAAATTAAGCATGCAACAAGTGGTGCTTTGCATATTTAACGCAGTTTTTTTCCCTCACTTAAGCACAGTCAGAAGCTCAGGTTTCCAAGAGGTCGTTTCTGTGGCCAGCTGGATGGTGGCAGGTTGCTGCTGTAAGCCTGCAGCACACAGTGGGCACCAAATTCCTTAGCCAAACGAAGTTAGCGAGTTTATCCTGCAGACATAGCGTGGGTTGTGCAGAACAGGAGGACAATCCATCAGCAGAGCAGATTGGGTGCTTGGCACAGCCTGTGCCACCTTCGTGCAAGTCCCACAATTCCACGTGCAGTCCTTTCCTAGGCTCCAATTGCTGCTCTTCTTTTGACCGGAGTATTTTAAGACAACCGACGTTTTAATGCTGTTCATCTTTTTTTAACTCATTTGCATCAGCATGCACTAGCCCTAACTGAAGAATATTGGTAATAACCCGCTTTGACGCGCACTGTTTAGCTCCCCGTTGCTGCTGAGACCCCACGCCTGACCTCTGTGCTCTTTTCCTTTGCAGGTCTCTGAGCCAGGGCAGCACCAACTCCAACATGCTGGACGTGCAGGGAGGAGCGCACAAGAAGCGGGCACGGCGCAGCTCACTGCTCAATGCCAAGAAGCTGTACGAGGACGCACAGATGGCGAGGAAGGTCAAGCAGTACCTCTCCAACCTCAACGTGGAGACGGACGAGGAGAAGATCCAGATCCTGTCCCTGCAGTGTGAGCCTGCCTACAGCACCCGTAAGTGCAGCGATCTGTGAGGGTGGCAGTTTGAAATGTTTAAAAACATGGTTCCTTCCCTGGAAACAGCATCTAGGATCTTCCTCCTCTCCCTCCGAGAAAAATGGCTCTGGGAAGCAGCTCGTTTGTCAGTTCGTATCGTCACAAACTGATAGAGTTTCAGCAAGCCAGCATTAACGTTCTGATCTTGGCTGAGTTCAGAAAACTTCAGCAACATTTTTTATTTTAACCTTTAGTTCTTAAAGTGTGTCTTTTTATCAGCCTGGAAGGAAATTCAATAGTACATTAGCTCTGTTCTTGCCCTGTTGTCCTTGTACAGAATTAGGAAGGATAAAAGTAACGTTTACCATATGAACAGCAAGAAAATGAAAAGAGACAAAATCAATACAGAAGCTGCAGTGACTTACAGCTCAGAATAAACAAAGATTGCTGAGAAGCAGAAGTCAAGTCAATATTGACTGATGGGATTGACATGGCTTGACAGTCAAAAATAGAGGAGTACAGCAGGACAGTTTTCATAATTTGAAGTCCTGTGCAGCTGTCTAACTAAACAAATCTTCTCTTACACAGTGCACAGTAAATTCTTATTTCAAATTGAGAAATGGTAATTGCATTTTATTTTGATCCTTAGAAATGTTCAAATTCCTGAACAGTAGGGTTGTCTCAAAATAGCAAAGTGGTAACCTTGCTAATCAAAGTGATGGCTCATGCTTGTTTGATGTGCAAATGCAGCATCTTAAGCCTTTTTTTTGTCCTCAAATACCATTTTGTCTGTGATGAGGTAACTTAAAAGCATGAATAGGAAATGACACCTTGAAGATAAAGCTTGAAGTCCTTTCCATTATTCTGTATTAAGAGTGCAAGTTCCTGTTGTCTCCCAAAGAGCCTTTCTGTGTTTGCTTTTTTTTCTCAGATAGAAGTTATGTAGGGAAAGACCACACCTGACTCCGTTTTTAAAATGTCAAATTCAGTGCATTCACATTGGTCTTACACCTGAGGTTGCTGGAAATAACAGGTAGCTCTGAATAGGAAGATGGAAGGCATGAGTTGTTAAGGTTGTGCCTCTTCTGTCTGGGATGCTGGTACATGGCTTTGCAGATGGCTTTTGTGCAGATAATTTTTTTTTCTCACATTCAGAGAAGTCAGAGTTAGAGCTGCCCACCCTTAAGCCTTCTTCCTTTCTTCCAGCTCTGCTTGCAGTGGTTATTCTGCAGTCCAGACAATTCCAAGGTTACTTAAGGGGAACTCAGATGGCCTTAACTCCAGAGTTTATTAATTGCTGTGTAATTAAAGTAGAAATTGAATCAGTGCCCTCTGCTGTAAATCAATTGTGCCACCTAGTGAGAGATCTGATGCTGGATGCAGAACAACATTCCCTCTCCTTTCTGTGGCATTACGTCATTTTGAAGGAGATGCTGTTCTGCTTTTGTGCACGAGCATTTTAAATACAGAACTGAATTGCAGTCCAAATAAAACACAACCTTTTTGGTTTTGGATGGAGTACCTCTGTGACACTCAACAGTTTACTTTTTTAAAACATCATTTGTGCACCTGCCTCTTCAGTGTGATGAGACAGGAATGTTGGGAATACAAAGTATTCCAAATGTTTTATCTGCTTCATATCATAGTTGCCTTTATCTGGTTGTTCTTGAAATAAAACTGCGATTCAAAGGGCCAGGTATTGATATCCAGTTTTTCCATAACAGTGACAAAGAATTTAAGTGAGAGAAGAGGGGCAAAATCCTCAGAAATGTCTCCAGTGCCCATGAGATCGATTGGTCAGACCACTAAGGCCCATCAGCAGAACAGAATGAGCCAAGTGCTTCAGGTTCCATCTGTGAACTTATACCCCAGCAGGAAGAAGGGGCTGACAAAGGATCATGTCACCTTCAGTGAGTATCCCTGCCCAGCCAGCTGGAGCTGGGCGGATTATTTCAGATCCCTTTATGCAGGCGTCTAAGTTAAGTCCTTCTCTTGAATGATTCTAACTAAGGTAATCTTAATGTCTCTCTTGAACAGGTTGGATGTACAGGGCTGAACCGCTTCCTGTGTATCTTTATTCTAAAGAGATCTTGCCCCAGTTGAGAAGAATAGCATAGTTGGTTTATTTTCCTGACAAAAAGAATTATAATATATTTTGAAATCTATATATGAAATTGTTGGAACAAATCAAATACGTTTCATGTTTGAGCTCTGGAACGCTATTGTAATAGCATTATTTTCAAAAGGAGCAATGCTTATTTGTTGCCCCTTCTGAGCATGAAATACTTTGTTTCTAAGCTTGCCAATTGCAAAGCACTATTATCTATTAAAATACTTTTAACATATTTGCATAGCTTGAAATGACTCCGTTGTTGTCGTAGGTACAGGCTCACCACAGAAGTCATTAAGCTTGTCTGAGGAAGTAAGTAGCAAGAAGCAGACAGATGACACAATGTCCATGGCATCTTCTTTGCACTCCAGCCCCCCAGCTTCTCCTCAGGGCTCTCCACGCAAAGGTACGTGTGCTCCACGGGTGTGCAGCAGATGCCAGCATCTGTCACAGGATCATTTGTTGGTAACTTCATGTGAGAGGGGTGGTAATGTGCATAATTCATGTCAACAATAGAGTCGTGTGTTTCTATCCATTAATAATAGACATTGTTTTCCAATATATTGTGTATGTTTTGGCCTCTGAAGTGACCTAATCTGTAAGGAATGGAAGAATTAATTTCTTTAGAATAGCTTAAGTGCTTCTGACAGAGTTCCCAATGGGTTTAAGTCCATCAGTCCTGATTTAGGTGACCCCTCAGGTGAACAGGATTTGCAAACCTGGGGATTTCCTGGAGACAGACTGCAGCTATTGACAGCTTATGTTTTTGCCTAAGGTAGCTGGAGTATCAAGGGATTAGAGGAAGCTGGAGATAAAATCTCCAGAACAGCTGGTTTTGATAGCTACAAAAGTAGTGCATTCATCCAAATCCTAGAGTTGCTGTTGATATTTTTTGTTCTTGTGCACAGGGCTTTGTATTTATCCCTGTCTATACTGATGCCCTGAGAATCCCTTTATTTTTGATACCTTCGTAAAAGACCTGCATCACTTCATCATTAGTCAAGCTTGGATGGGAATTCATTTGAAATCTCTTAACACCACTTTATAGTGAGCCAGTGTGGTCAGTGTCCAACGGTGTAAGGCATTTCTCCATCCCTTCTGTGCTACTTTCGACTCACTGGCAGCCCAGAGCCCCACAGCATTGGCATGGCATGGCATGGTGACTTGCTGCATCTTCTCACCAGTTTCAGTGGGAGATCTGCTGGCCCATCCGCTTCTGCCTTCACAGGATATTGTTTTCTTGGGGAGAATGTCACTTACTTAGACACGGCATCTGTGTAAGAACCTCAACTACTTGGGCTGCCAAACCCAGTTCCACTGGGATTTCACTTCTCTTCTATTTCTCCTATAAACATGTTAATTTAGTTGACTTTCTTTGAAAATACTTTGTTTCTTGGGGATTATTTCATTAATTCGACTTGCTTTTAGCATATTGTTAGCACTGGACTAATTTGATTAAGGTAATTCCTACCCTGTTGTGTGTGCACAGCTCATTGAACTTAAATTAGGTGCTTCACAGACAGCTGAAAGACATAATTTTAGGCATGAACACGTTTCACTAAACCTTAGATTTCATTTTCTTTTGAGCTATGCCCAAGTGGTGTGCAAATAAGATTGAAGTTGTGCTTTTTTTTTTAAATCAACACATTACTTTTGCTGTTATTTATCAAGATTTGCCTGTGTGTACTTCATTGTAGTTGGTAACATCCCAAGGTTGGATAACTGCAGTCAGATGAATCTCTCTGGGTCTTCCTCATCCCTCGCCAGTGAAACCAGCAACAAGAACAGCGGACAACGCAGCTATGGAATAGGTGGGGCTTACTTACAAAAGAAAATTCAGATGATTGTCAAAGCAAGAGACAGATCTGACATAAGCGAAAAGGGAGAAAGGAAGGATGAGAGTGAAAAGGCAGAAGCTGAGCGTGAGCACAGGAGAGAGAAGGGACACCTGTTCAGAAGACTTAGGGAAAGAAGCTTCTCCAGGGAAAGAACAGCTTTTACTGCAAAAAGGGAAGCAGAGCACGTTCAAGCCTCAGAAAGCAGCAAAACCCAAAAGGACAGAGACAGTGATGCTCTGAGTACAGCAAGTATCTATAGCAACAGCAATTCACTGACATGTGACTGTCTGCAGATGGGGCCTAGGAGGAGAAGGAAGACTCTCTGATGTATTTTTAGAAGACAGACTGATGTCCATTCCGTATCAGTTACACTGATGTAATCTATGTTAGCATTATGCAGTTACATACTGTATAAAGGTGCATTGAAATGTGTTTAAGCTGTTCAATGTACTTTATTCACCTGTCCAAAACCAGAAGGTGTTTGTGTCAGTGTTACTGGCTCACCACACTTTCAGCGTGGTAAATAACGTGAGATGTGGAAAATCAAGGAGCAGGTACAGTGGCAGTTCTCTTACTTAGTGTTGGCAGATGCCAACAAAACAGTAAGTTCTGTAACATTCTCTTCATTTGACTCTAAGTAGTCCCTCCTGTGAGGTAAATCAGATGCTCACTTCCAGCATTGCTGGGTTTGTGTGTGGATTTGTGCTGGCCTCATTCTGCTAAGCTTTTCAGCCCAGCAAAGACTTGCATTTCTCCTGTTCCTGTGGGTAAGTGCCATTATTGAATGACCCAGCTTTCAGACAAGAGCTGGTCTCACTAAGAGAGAGGAGTCCTTCTGTTCTCCAGATCTCTTAGGTTCTTGAAGAGGAGTGTCTTAAAGGGGCACATTGAGCACATTTCTTACAGCGGTGTCAATTTTAAAGAGACTATTGGACTAAATAAAGAATATGAGAGATTAATTATCGCCAAAGGAAAGGAAACTGAAATTTATTATTAAAAATGCTGGTCCTTAATGTTTATTTTTTCAATCATAAGTGTACCAGTTCTATAGTTTGATGATATCGGTGATATTTTCTGCCTGTATTGCTCTTAAAGTCTCATAGCAATAATCAAGCTTAAACTGTGAAATCCCTCAAAGTGCAAGCTGTGCACTCAGTGGCTGTATGCTGGTGGCTCCAAGTGCCATCTTACATGATCTTTGTTTGGAGTATTTTTTGTGGACCAAATCACATCGATTTCAAAGTTGTATGTATTTCTGGTATGGTTTTTAATTTCCTGATCACTTCACGTTTTCAC
Organism: Phasianus colchicus; assembly: GCF_987193195.1. NCBI lineage: Eukaryota > Metazoa > Chordata > Aves > Galliformes > Phasianidae > Phasianus > Phasianus colchicus. Next base: position 16,978,861 of record NC_143450.1, on the reverse strand, counting down.
CTAACTGATGTGAATGTGTGACAGCCCAGCTGAAAGGCATTAGTAGGTAGAAATGATGTGAAAAATTGATTAATTGGCAGGAAATTGGAGAAAAAATACTAAGCCAGGGACTGTGTCAACTGTGTATTGATATGGTCTCCTGTAAAGCAAGAAGGCAATGTTTTCATTAGTTTACAGACACTCATTTGCCTATACGTGAAGCAGCTGTTGACCCAGTATTTTCAAATAAAGATTCTAATTTTATAATGCCTTGCACACAGTGTAAGGCATATCATAGTCTGTGTGCTCCCAGTGAAGGCAGGATAAGGCAAGGATGTATTTCTTGACATGCAGTGAATTTGCAATTGGGAAACTCAATGGGAACTAAGAAAAATAAAAAAAATTTAAGCAAACAAACGGAAAACAGCACCAAAACAGTCATTAATCCAGGACCTATTGCCCTCAGGCAAATGGGAGCAAGCAGCAGCTGTGGGACAGTTACTTGAGACAAAGTATTTCAAACAAACAACAAACTAGACAGATGTAACAGACACCAGATACCTCCTGAGTTTGTTTCCTGACAGCAGAAACAAAGTGAGCTTCTGCCTGCCCGCAGGATGGTGCATGGACTTATCGTATGCTCCAGAGAGCTTGAAATCTGAGGATCTTGAACTCAGGTAGTAGGAGGCTGATGAAACAGCACAGTGCAGGACCTTCCTGCAGCTTTCCTGAGCTGGAGAGGGCCGGTCCATCACCCCAAAGGACCCCAGAGCATGTTTGCCTTCAGAACAACGCAGGTGAAGTTTGCCCAGTTGCAGTTCTTTCCCTGCTCCTCTAAGATGCTCACAATAAATGGTTTAAGCAAGTTATCCATACTGAGGGAGTTTGTGACACTGTCCAGGGACAGGTGACCTGTTCTGAGTCACCTCAGCTGTGCCAGCAGAGCAGCATGCAAGGTGCACGCAGCCAGAGTGCATGGAAGGCCCTGAGATGGTCCCTTTGATGTCTACCCCAGGTGCTATGGGAGGTTTGGATATATGGGGCTATGTACATCATTTGTATTTGAAACTTGTTATTTGAGGGTTAGGGTGAACCAAGCAGGAGTGTGTTGCTCTGCTCTGAACCCACTGAGGCTTTCAGCCGTTCCCTCCTGCAGCCCTGCCCTGCTGCTGTTGTGTTTCCCACTTTCACTTCCTGATCTGTTAATCCTGGAACGGCTAATAAAGCTGAAATGGGCCATATGGTGTATCCCCGAGTGCTGATGGCTTGCTTTTACCTCAGTCAGCGTCTCCTCAGCCGCTGCCAAAATCTTTTTGTGAGTCTCACGACAGACAGGCCAGAGGAAGCTGTGGGAGCGTGCTGCAGTTTTACTGGGACTGAATGGTGCAAAATGGGATCTGACCCATCCGCCCACTGTGCACGCTGCAGACATTGCTCCTGTCTGTACTGGTGAAACCATATGGTGTGGATCACTGTGGAGCTGCTGCTTAGGTTACTGGGGGCACCTGGCTTGTGTTAATAAATTGCAGGACTAGATGCTGACATGCTAAAGGCTTTAGTACCATAAAAACCTCAGTGGACTGTTTGTAATCAAGTTGGGCTTGATTTTTTTTCTTCTTTTTTTCATTTAGAAAGCTATGATGTTTGTCATTGAACGAGACGTTTTCTCCTTCTCTCCCTCAGGCTATGCCCTCATTCCTTCCACCAAATCTGACAACTTCTCAGACTCCAGTCACAGTGAGATTTCCTCCCGCTCCAGCATCGTCAGCAACTGCTCTGTGGACTCGATGTCGGCCGCGCTGCAGGACGAGCGCAGCTTGTCACAGTCACTGCTGGTGGTGGACTCAGCAGGGATGGAACGGAAGGAGCATTCCCAGGCAGAGTATGGGCAGCCCTGCCCCGGGTGAGACACGCTGTGCTGGGCTGGCTGGGCTCTTCTGGGGGAAGAGAGGGGAACGAACCTGTAGGGAGGGTGGTTACAAACTGTGCTTGACGATGACCAGCAGTGGCCCTCGTGGTCAGGAAGACCAGTGATGTCGTGGTTGACCAGTGATTGACTGATGGGTTGACCATGAGCCAGCAGCGTGCCCTGGTGGCCAAAAAGTCCAATGGTGCCCTGGGGTGCATGGCACAGAGTGTGGCCAGCAGGCAATGGAGGGTCTCCTCTCCTCTGCTCTGCCCTGGGGAGGGCACATCTGGAGCACATAGCACAGTGTGAGGCTCTCAGCTGCAGGCAGATGGGGAGCTGCTGGAGAGAACCCAAAGGAGGATGCAGAGATGGGGGCCTGGAGCACCTCCTGATGGGGACAGACTGAGAGCCCTGGGGTTGTTTGCCTTGGGAAGAGAGAACCAAGAGGGGATCTGCTCAGTACTGATCAGTATCCGAAGGGCGGGGGTTGGGGTAACTCTTTTTGGTAGTGCCCAGTGACAGGACAAGGGGCACCAGGCACAAACTGCAACACGGGAAGTTCCAGAAAAACATGAGGAAGAACTTCTGTGCTGTGGAGATGAGAGAGCCCTGGCACAAGCTGCCAGAGAAGTGGTAGAATCTCCTTCTCTGGAGATACTCAAAACCCACCTGGATGCTGTCCTGTGCAGCTGCTGTAGGGAACCTGCTTTAGCAATGGAGTTGGACTGGAAGATATCCAGAAGTCCCTTTCAACCCCTATGGTTCTGTGACACCGTGATGGTGTTAAGCATTTGCCAGAAGCTGAGGTATTGGCTGCTCTGTGTGGGAAACTTATGTTTTCCCATGAAACTTTATCACGTGGATAGACAGCAGCTTAATCACATCAGTGGGTTCAGCTGGATGTCTTCTGCAGGAGGCTGCAAATGTATTAAAAGCTGTTGTGATATTTAACAAAGCACTCACCATACAGTACTGGGTGAGCAGAACGGGATCCCAGCAGTTACCTCGGTCAGCAGTACCAGTCATTTAACATACTCTAATAAGATTTTAAAGGATCTTTTTGTTATCGTTCTCTTTGTGGCTTAGGCAGAGTGGAAGCTTTCTGCCATCTGCACAAGAGGTGGTGTTACCTGAGTGCAATGAGATCATATCTTTAGATGCCCCTTTCAACTGTGACGTTTTGGGTTTTACTACATTTTAAGCCTTTACCCACAGAGTTTATTATGTGGGAATCTCCTTGGGATGGCTTCTTCTGTCCTCAGTGTTGTGGAGTCAAGTCAATGAGAGATTCTTCTTGTAGGTCACCCCAAAAGCAATCTAATCGTTTTATGGTTGGACACTACACAGAGCTGTGTGTTCCTATATAATTGATTTTAATGTGCCAGTATTCTATGGTGTTCTCTCCTGTGTGAAAAAGATTATTAGCATTTGCTTTGCAGCTTTTAAGAAATTGATCTGATTTATCCCATTGTGCTGAAATGGGCATTAAAAGGTGAGCTTTGTAAACTGAAGTAATTCCCTTTTCTAAAATGCACAGCACATGCTGAGAGTGCAGTCAGAGCAGTCTGTGTGCCAAGCAGAATGTCCCTGTGCAGGGGTCCCTGGCACCTCTGGTTCTGGGTATTCAATGCTGAAGCACAGTGAGTTGCTGCTTGCTGAACTCACTGCTCTGGTTGCACATCAGAGGCAGATTATCCAAGGGCTGTGGCTGCTTTTCCATGCCTTAGTTTTAGTGGGTTTTGGAGGAAAGAAAACGGTTTTTATGCTAGAATTTGTAAAATAGAAAAGCAAGGAGAAAAGAAGTTATCTGCACGTATCTAAGAAGTTCCTTCATCTCCAGTATGTCAACAAACTGCAGAGGACAGTGTTGGGTTTTCGTGTTGTGCTTCCTGTGTTGTTCACATAAGCAGAGTCTACTAGTCATAACTTCTTGTACTCTGAATTCCTGCAAACCTGTCTGCTTCTGATTTTTTTCTTACTTATGTAGTGATATTGACCAGAGCTTCTAGCAACCATTTAAACAAGAAACTGTTGTTTTAAAAGCTGGTGAGTGTCTGATTCCCATTGTTTCCAACTGCAGCTGGTCGGTCACGAGGCCCGGTCTGATCAGAGGGATGGCCTTCACCTCATCCATGAGCAACGAGGAGATTTCCCACGAGCACATCACAGTGGAGGCAGCAGACAGCGGCCGGGGCAGCTGGACCTCGTGCTCAAGTAGCTCTCATGACAACTTCCAGAATATCCCAAACCAGAAGAGCTGGGACCTCCTCAATTCCTACCGTCACACCCAGCTGGACGGACCTATTGCTGAGGTTGATCCCACAAACTGTTACTCAGAGGAGGCCTATTTATACTCCGAAGCCTTTTCCAAAAACAACAGGCAGTCGAAAGCCAGCACGGAGCTCGATCAGTCTCGGCAGAGCTGGGCCTCCTCGAGCTCCCTGTCAGACACGTACGAGACAAACTATGGGACCATTAAACGCAGGGGGCTGGAGAACTCGACGTCAGAGCAGGCGGAGGTTTTGGACTCTAAACCTGGCACTGACACAGCTTACAAAACTGTTACTTCGAGTACAGAGAAAGGCCTGATAGGTAAGGCAAGCCAGCGGCGCATGGGAGCTTCTACATCTGGTCTGCATTTTGATATTGAGTTGTTAAGAAATGACATCAGCAGATGCGGGGGCTGGATTGCATGTTAAATTCAGCTTTACATGTGGTTTTAATTAGAGCGCTGCTCAGACAGTGTGTTTTCAAACCACCTTCCCTTGCAATACGAATATTGAAATAACAAAGCAGCACACTTCCCAAACACTTCATGGGTCTGCGGAAGAACTGCCTTCGTGCAAATGTCAGGCAGTTCCTCTCTGTACTGTGACCTTTTATCTTTCTGGAATTTGAAACCCACATCACTGCAAACTCTCATTCTGGCAGGGAGCAGCAAGCATTGGCTCCTCGAAGCATCCTCACAGAGCAGACTTTCCATGATCCAGAGAGAGAGGAGTGTGACTCCTGGGTGATGCAGAGCAGCCCCACCTCTGGAGCTGGGCACCTTCTGGCCGCAGTTCTTCTGTCCCTGGGGGCTTGAGGGCAAAGTTTTGATTTATGCTGTCATTTATTTGGTTACACAGCTGCAGTTTGGCTACAGGTGAAAGGAGAAAGCCTTATAAGATGTCTTCTCAAAGACGCATAGTTTCAGCACGTGAGATGTTCTTCCACTGTCCTAGTGAGTTCAGTGGCAAAACTGCCCAAAAAAAAGGATCTGGGTTATGAACAAGATAAAATGTGGAGTGCAGAGCTTCTAAACTCTAAGCCATGAGTGCAGCTGAAATGCACATTAATTACTGCCTAGATTGCTAGAGGGCTTATGTTATCAGAGGTAATTGCCTGAATAAAGATTGCACACAGGGTGGAGGTCTTGGAGTGCAAGATACAGAGGAGCGTGGGGTTCCTTCCAGCAGACTTGCTCACAGTTCACTCCTATGCGTGCACTCTGCCCATGTCACCTCTCAGAACTGCTGGTGAGCTGCTGTATGGCATGTTAGCTGCTGTTCAGGGCGTGCTACGTTTGCTCACAGCTTCTCCCCTTGTTTTTAATTCCCTTTGCACACTGCACCGTGCAGCTTGCCTCGTGTATGCAGTCACAGCACACTGGGAAGCAGCGCTCCGCCATGTGCTTCAGCAGAGCATGCATTCACCTGCTTAAAGAGCTGATATAGGTGGATAGGATTAATGGTTTGCAAATGCTAATCTGTTAGCTGTGCATCATCATACAATATACCAAAGATATTTTTGCTTTATTTCACCATTTGCTTATTCCCTTCAAACAGCTTGTTACCAGAGTCTGTAATGACTGCCTGAATTCAGGATATTGTAAACAAAACAAGAATCTTCAGTTCATTTGCTTAATGAGAACTGGTGTTGAATAGTCCGCAAAAGAATTGGCACGAGCTTTCTTGCCTGAAACCTTCAAAACAGGGCTGGAAAGCTTCTCCCCACACAGTGATGGCAGACTGTGCTCTTGGCAGAAGCAGTGGGTGCGATGACTTCACAGCTCCGTGCCCAGCTCTGCATTCTGCAGCACTGAACGTTTTTTGCTGCAGCCTTTGCTTTGCAGGCAAGAAAGTGTGGGATGGTGATGGACCATCACTGTGTGTCCAAATGGAAAAGCTTTCTCGTAGTTTTTACCCACAGTACACATCACAGTTTGTTTCTGCCTCTTAGTGAGGTTTCCCTTAACCACTGTGTGGATCACCCTGTTGTCTTTATTAAGTGAATGTCTGTGTAGGTAATCAGCTCTTTGCAGGGGATCTGTGATGCACTTTGTTTTGTACCTTCAGTAGATTTTACCTAAAAGATGAGGAAGACACACCATGACATTATGGTTCTAATTAAGTTCAGATCTTAATTATTAAATGGCTTTCCTTAGTTATTCCTAATGCTACACTGTAATGGATTTCCCAAGCTGTGGTCCAAGCTTCAGTTGATCACTGCCATGTTTCATCTGCTGAGAGCACACATGGAGAAGGAAGGGGGTTTATATTTCTGGGAGTATATAGGCAGTAAGAGAGTGGTAGAATATCTCTGTTATTTGAGAGAGAAAGGCCAAGAGATGTGATTTTTAATTGGAGGTTGGAACAGGAAAGGGTGTAAAGGAGTTGCAAGAAAAAGCCCAGCCCTGCAGGACAGCTGGTGGGAGGATCTGTAACCCCCAGGGACTGAGAGTGAGTGACAAAAAATGATGGATATTAAGTGCTATTTATTTTTATAGCATTTGTAAAATAGTATGAAAGAGAGCTGAGCCAAAGTACCCATTATTCCAACCTTCATTATTAGGGCGGACTTGTTATTAGCTCCAGGGAAGCTGCAGCTTTCTCCTTTACAGGAGAACGTATCCACCCTTGTCAGCCACTGCCTCAGACCCAACAAAGTGAAATGCTAGTTACATGAAAACTCAATCAGAGTCACTGCCTTTACCCACCTCTACCCTTTGTTAAAACTCCTACCACTTGAATCCAGTGTTATTTTACTAGGAACCAGGCATGTACTGAAGCCATCCCTTATAAACCAACTCCCATCCCTGCTACTGATGCCCAGAATCTCACAAGTCCCCAACACGATAAGAAATGCAGCTTTGTTTTTCTTTTTCCACCTTCTTGTAAGATAAGAAGATATTACAGCTGTTGAAGTAATTGAAACTGTAATGAGCATGCACTGTTTTAAATGTATCCACAAGAAGAATGCAAATTTACTCTGCTAACAGATTTCTGAATTATCCTAGCTTTGAAACGATCCTGTTGCAGCTTGTGTATGGAAAAAGCCCAATTTAACATGCATATGAGCCCTTGAGCTGGGAGTGGGTGGGAGGGGAGGTTGTGTACTGAAAGCTGAGTTTGGGGTGAGGGGCTGTGAGATGTGAGGGAGCAATGGATGGGAAAGGAAGGCAGGGGGTGAGTTCTGCAACTGGCCACTGCCATTAAATGTTATTGTCAGCAATTCTTGGTGAGTGCAGAAGGTAATGGAGGTGATTTCTGGTTATTCATCACCTGTAAACAGAGAATTTAAGATAGAGGATAAAAATTAATTAAAAGCATGTATATTCTTAGCCATTGTTAACTACTGCAAAGTGCAGAACAGTGAGTGAAGGCTCTGTGTATACTTTGCCTCATAAGAGCAGCTTCACGTGATACAGTTTTTAAAATTCCTGTAGCACAGCTGATGGAATAGTTAAATATCTTACCACACATCAGTTAATGAGGTGGTATTTAATTACAGTGAATTTCAATGAAGCCCCTGAGCGCCTTTCGGCTGATGGAGGCGATGCCACTGGAGTCAATGAGCGGTCCTTGGGTGCCAGTGCTGTGCCATAGAATGCAGGGCTGCTGCCTGAAGTGCTGCACTTTCAGCTTCCTGGGCTGTATGAAGTCTCACAGACCCAGCTGCAGCAGTGCCCTGCTGCCCTCCGCTGGCACCAGCAGCTTCCCATGTCCCGCAGCGGCACACCAAGCTCTGCCATTGCAGGCTGGCTGTAGGGGATGCTGTGCTTCCAGCTGGGCACCCTGCCCAGTGAGTTCCTGCTTCTGTTGCTGCTCTGACTTCTTGAAATAAGTACAAAGCATAAACGAAAGCATAAATACCTGCTGCTGTCGTTATAACCAGTGTTTCTGCATTTGCGTTTTGTTATCAGTTTCTGTTTTGCCATTGTAACATTTCATGATTTTTTAACGTTTTGTTTCCTTTGTTTTCTTCCTTAACATTTCCATTGCTTATTTCTCGTGCCAGTGTACTGTGTCACCTCACCTAAGAAGGACGATAGGTATAGGGAGCCTCCGCCCACCCCTCCGGGATATATGGGGATTTCTTTAGCGGACATAAAGGAAGGATCGCCCCACCACCCACACCTAAAACCTCCCGACTATAGTGTGGCAGTGCAGAGGTCAAAGATGCTGCACAGTGACCTCTCTAGACTCTCGTCAGCCCCTCTCGGGAGCGACCCGGTGGCCTGTATTGCATCGAAGATGCCTCAGTGGCATAGTCGGCAGCCGTCCGGCCCCCAGCTAGCAGATATGCCTGGCGCAGATAGTGAAGAGGATGGTATGTGGAACACCTGGCTCGGGAGATGTTAATTAACACCGTGTTAATGGGTCCGTGCAGTGCTTCCTTCGCAGTGACGCTCTGGGCTTTCCGTCCCGCTTTGAGACTGAAACTTTGCTCGCCTCTAAATGCACAAATACGTTGGTGTGTGCATATCTACACCCACGTTTGTATATATGCACATCTGGAAAAATAATGCTTTCTTTTCAGAAAAAGCACGTTGACACCAAACAGAATTTAATTGCTATGGATGAGCCCTCCCACATCCAAACGAGATGCTCACAAGCATGGAGATGCTGGTTTTTCTTTAAAATGTGCCCCCACTCAGTGGTGATGATTTAAGGGACACTGTCAGGCTTTAAATTACATGTGGATGAGCTCCAACCTGCCTGGGTTAATTAATTGGCATCCCACTGTTTTGGGGATGATGACCTAAATTGGTTCTTTTGAATTCAGCTGTGGTCAGGCTTTGTGTAACTCTTACCTCGTGTCCCATTTGTATCCTTAATGTGCCTTCCCTATAGGGATTTCTGGAGTACGAGCTTAAAAACATTGAGGAAAACAGCAGTAATGCTTTGTTCTTCTGAAAAGTGCATTTAATGGAACCTGAGCTGATCCCACCAGCCCTGGCAGTGTCCCTTGCAGTGAAATTCCCCTCAGTCTTGTTTGAAGCAACAGCCAACGCTGCGGAGCACAGCATAAAATATCCTGTGATCAGAGTACAAGAATGCTCTTACATGGTGTCAACACCCAGCTAGGGCAATTACTGCTCCATTGTTTATCTGCTGATTTGTTATGTGCTGATGTGATCTCTCTGTACCCTTCCTGGTGAACTGAGTATTTATTAGGGCGTTGTGGTCGCTTCTTTCAATCTGCCTGGCTTAAAACAAACATTAATTGGGATGAAAATGATTTCTGATGCAAAGTAGTCCTGTCTTGGCCTGTTCTGATGTGTAAATGGCACTTAATGTGTATATTAGTACTGCAATCCAAATTTAGGGTAAAACTCTTACAATTGCCCAGCATCCATTCAGTAGTGATATCGAATCTTTCTGCTGAAAGAATAAGGAAGTAATTGCTTCAAACATCGTGATTAAAACATTTCTGCACTAAATTTAACCATGCACTTGTAGACACACCTCTCGCTGTGTTGCAGGTGCCTGGTTAATTTTATTTGGAACGTCTTCACAACCATCACTGCATGCTGGGAGGTGATTTAGTGCTTTGCCCTGAGTCTGTAGGTCGGGGGCTATCGGGAGCTGCATGCCAACCCTTGGAGGCAATGGGATTCCCCATTTCGCAGTGCATACACTGTGTGCCTCTCACACCTGTGAGGGTTTCTTACGTGGGGATCCGTGCTGTGCTGCAGTCTCTTGTTGAGACAGCGAAAGCACAGCAGTGCAGCGGTGAAGTCTTAACAGAACCGCAGTAATCAGATGATTGGGTTCTGTTCTGTGCTGTCTGCATCCGAGGCAGCAGGCCCGTGCAATAAGGTGCTTTTTTCTCTTGTTTTGCAGAAGATGAACAAGTATCAGCAGTCTAACCGTCGAGCTATCCACATAAACCACTTCAAAGCACGAGGGATGCTGGAAGGAGGACCACGGGATCCCGTTAGCGACTGCTAACGACTTGCTGCTACTCACCTCACTCATCGAGTTCGCCTCTGTCACGGATGGGATGAACTGTTGGGGTCATTGCTGTCCCCTCCCTCTGCTCTGCCACATCCCGGGGCTGCGTGTGCCCACCAGGCAGAGCGCTGGGAGGGCCGTGGGGCAGGAGGAGTTCGGTAGGATACCATCCATCCCTCAGTAGTTCCCTCCTCGTTATTTTCTACATCTAAGAGTGTTGTTTTATGAACTCGGAAGAAGAAAAAAAAAAAAAAAAAGAAAGAAAAAAAAAAGTCAGCAAAAAACCGAAGGACGTTGCTGCAATATCTGAAAATAATTTATTAATTTAAATTTCTTTGTTTTGGGTTTTGTTTTTTGTTTTGTTTTTTTTTTGGGGGGGGAGGGGGATGGGAATTTCCTTTGTGTCGGGAGCGCTCAGGTTGGCTGACGCTGAACGTTCAAGCACGTGCGATGGCACACGAGCGCCGTGTAAAACCCCTCCTCGTGCCCTCCAGAAACTCCAGGTGTGCTCCAGCAGGACGCGAAGTGCAGCCATGTGCCGGCCTGGGGAGCGCTGCCATCTGCTGGCCCTGCCTTCCAGCACAGCCCTCTGCTATTGCTGGATGTTGTTCAGCCGCCAGCCGATGAATGGCATCGCCGGTGCTCTCCTCCCCTGCTAAGCAGCCCTTTGAGAAGCGGCAGCTGCCGCTCACAGCTGCGGGCTGAGTTTGATGCTTTCCCGGAGGAGCCTTGGCCGGGTTCTACGTGCAGAGGTGCTGCTGGCAGCCCAAACCCAACCGTGTGCTGTGGGTTTTTAGCCCTCTGCCAGAGCCGTGCAGGATTTAGGGGCAAAGGTTAGAAAATAAATAGGTAGAGAAACAAAACTGCCTTCCTTTCACGTTAAAATGACTGAAACCGAATGTTAGGCGACTGCATGGGAGCTGTTAGGTCACAGCCTGAGCCAGTGATTGAGCACCTGGTGGAGGGGTGCAGCCAGCCCTGTGAGCACAGGTGGCAGCAATCCCAGGGCTCTCCCAGGGGGCAGCCCTCCCCAGCCTCATATGAGCGCTGGCAGGCACAGGGGAAGGATGTCTGCTAGGAAATGTCCTCCTTTGGGATTTTGGGTGAGCCCTGCTTCTCAGAATGGGGTAAGAGATTTTTTTTCTTTTCTTTGTTACCAGATTGTGAGCGCTGCCTTGCTTGGGTGATCCGAAACTGCTTTAAAGCAGCTGCATCTGCTGCCTCCTGTCCTTACAGATGGCATAATGCTTAGGTGTGGGTGTGGGGGGTTGGAGAACCAGGTCTGTTGTGTTCTGTTGTGCTCATTTGGAAAATAGAGGTGATCTCCAACGTGCTGTTCTAAACCTGATGTAGGAGCCCTGGAGCTGCTGGTGCCCCTGAAGGCTCTGACTTGCACACAGCCCCCGTTAGCACGAGCTTCTGTTTGGTGATGGTTGAGTAGATAACAAATTGCTTTGGTTTTGTGTAGCTAACCGGAGCGCACAGGGTTAAAACTGGAAATACCTGCCTTTTCCTTTCCTTCTAGCACACGACGCCCCGTTCTAGTGTTAAATTGGACATGAATGTGTGAATAATACGTATTTAAACATTTAATTGTAAATCTTTGTTGTGATGTTTACAGCCTAAGCTAGAAAGAAGATGTTTGTCATTTTTACAGTGCCTCAGAAATGATTTCTATATCCATAGTTGTGAAGAGCTTTAAGATTATTATTTTTTTTTTTTTTCCCCTGTATGCGTGCGGGGGGTGCGAGGTGAGTGTGGTGTCACAACTAAAAACACCCCAAAGCCTCTGATGTGCTGTCCCCATGGTGATGCTGGTGCTGCGAGCAGGGACGGGGCTCCCACTGTCACCTCATGGCACGAGCATCCAAGGAGCGAGTAGCTGGGAAATGGTCTTAAATCACATGAGGTATAGCTTAATGCAAAAGCATATTTTGCTGTTTTGAGGCCTTAATGAGCATCACAAACCTGCACAGGCCTTAATGAATAAAGGTTAACGTGAGCATCAGATCGCTGCAGGGCAGGGTGGTTCCTTTCAGCACGGCCACGTTGGTGATGGAGCTGTTGGACTGATGTCCAACATCTGATGTTGGACTGATGTGTGGGGATGGGATCCGAGCCCCGGCCGTCCCACTGTGCTGCTGTTTGCCTTCCGTGTGCAGTCCCAGCAGTGCTGGGTGAGTGCTGGCCATTGCTGCAGGCATTGAACAAAGGTTGGGGGATAAGGGCTGCTGTGACTCCTGTGTCCCTGCGCTGTTGCAGGTGGCTGCAGGTGACCAACCGCCCGTCTGTTCCACAGCGCTTTTCAGGGCACTGAAAAACTCATCAAGTGAGTGAAAGTCTGCTCCCCTTGTTCCCTGGTATCCAATACAGCCAGTGTAAATACATCACACGCCAACTATCGATGCGTGAGCTGCCCCTCCTGCTCCTCCTGACCGCACGGTGGTTTGCCCTCCGCTCATCCTTGCCGTGATTCCTTTTGTTTGTCTGTTTTAAAACGAACCGATCACATTGATCGGGGCCGATAGCCGGGTGTGCTGTGTCCGCTGTGGGTTTGAAGAGACATTATCCCTTTTTTCACAAAGGAAGGTGCAAATGGGACCCCAGCCGGGTCTTATGCTGCACCGCTGCCCTCCAGCAGCGTCCTTTACCCCCAGCCCTTCCTAAAGAGCAGTGCAGCGCTGAAAACTTCAGCGGGCCTCTGCAGCAGCAGAAAGGGGACAGTAAGTGAGCCCTGAGCTGTGGTCCCTCCTCCCCTGGTGCAAAGCATGGCACGGAGCTGCGTGCAGGCTGTCCCTATGGCTCAGCCTATCCTATGTGGGGAAGGGATGCTGGCGTGGAAGTTCTCATAAAGCATTTGGGTTAGAATTAATTTAAGGATAAGCTTCCCACTGCCTGTGCAAGAACAGAGGGGAAAAAAGGGATACTCTCTCTTTAGAAAAGCTTGACACGTTGTATTTTAGGATGCTTGTATAGAGGGTAATCTACCTTGAATTCCCAATCCAGCTTTTGCTTACGTTGTGCTTTTTATTGTTTTATCTTTATTTTTGATATACCTGGAATGCAGTTTAGCTTGGTATTAATTAAATTCTAACTATGTGAGCATATTGGCAAAACTGCACAGATGTAATGATATTCCAATAGCAATTGTACTGCACAAGTCAGTGATTGTAAAGTATTCTGTAACAAGCAATGTTTGTCTCCTATTTTTTGATACCTCTTACACTTATGTCTTTTAGAAAGACAGTGCCTCTGTATGCTTTTTGTATTTTTACTGAGTGATTGTAAATATTTGTTATATTTTTGGTTAAGAGAATGTTTAAAAGTACTGTTTATTATCCAATCTATTAATATGTTGGAATCAATAAACAATCTACATCCAGAAGCTTCTTTGGCTGTGCCCATGGGGATGCTCAGGGGGGCTCTGCAGGCTCTGCTCTCATCCTCACTCCTCCCTTTGCCCTGACTGGGCAGTCACCATCCCATGAAGGCCGTATCTGAGCACAGAGTGCTGCAGCTGTCTCTGTGCCTCCCAGCTTTTAATTCCTGTGTTCTGGGGCTGGGGAAATACAGCTCATCCACCCTCACTGCAGGAGAAGCGCTTAGAATACTTACAGAACCCGTGATGTTTCTGACAGCTCTTACAGTTTGTCACGTAATTTGGGTGTTTTGAACTTTCCTGAAGATCCTGAAGGTGTACAATGATGGGAACTGCTCCCACTTCTCCCATTCCTGACTCAGGGAAGCAGGGGGCCTGTGGGAGCAATGTGATGGGGGGGGGAAGCGGTGGTTGCTGAGCTGCAGCTCTGCCTGCATTTAGTGCTTAGGAGCAGCTGTAAAAATGAAGGTTGTAATTGTATCTGCAGTTCTGAGCCTCATGGCGTAACTTCATACCCTCAAAACATCTGTTTTAGGATGGTAGCTGGGAGTGGCAGGTAACTGGCTCGTTTTTCAGACTTGGTACTCACACCAGTATTATAAATTCACACTCATTTCTGAGCGAGCACGACTCGTGTTGCACAAAGCCATGGGGCAGTGGCTCTGGTGGTGGTGGGAGCAGCACGCATTTTGTTCTGGGACGGTGCTGATACGCAGCAAAAGCCATCGTGCTCTGAGGAAGGCCATGAGCAAGGTGATGGTGTCATCCCATCTCTGTGGGGAAAGCAATGAGATGGGAACTGTGTTCTGGGAGACCGCTGGCTGTGAGCACGGTGCCTGGGACCTGCTGTTCTGGGGAGGGCACAGCACTGGTGCCAGAGTGCATAAGGTATAATCCTTCTGTAGGTTATAATAGGGGTCGGAGGGCTGAGGACACGGCACTACATGAGCTGTGTGGTGCTGTCTGCCAGTGTGAGGCAGAGTGAATTTGGCTGTGTGTGTCCCTTTTTGTGTGATGCAGCACCCATAGAAGGAGGGCTGGGAAGCCTGTGCCCCCCTCATTGCTTCCTCATCTTTGTATTCCTGTACTGATACACAGCCAAGGGAGAGGAGGATCTCAAACAGAGATTTCAGAGCGATGCCATGTCCCACTGTGGGGTGCTGAGCCCCTCAAGTCCCTTCCCCTGCACCACGCAGTGCGTCTGCCACCCACCTCTACCATCTGCAGAGGTGATCGCATTGGGTAGAAGTCATCCTTAGTTTTACAGCAGTGGCAACTGAATGCAGTTGGAGATGTGACTTCTAAATGAGAAGTGGTGTCATCAGGGCCTTCGTAGGACAAACAGCTCAGAAGGGGCTCTGTGTCCCCATATATCTGTGCAAACATTCCTGCTCACTTTTAAGGCTTGAGTAACCCCATAGCTGGTTGCTAAGCTGGCTATAATGTCCCCAAAGTCAGAGGAGAGTCCCCATTATGAGCTTCTTTGTGTAAAAGGGAAAAAGGAAATGTTTCACGAAGCCACCAAACAAACCTCTGTGCCCAAAGTGCATCGTAAAAATCAGTGTAAGAAGGGGAGATTTGGACAGTTGCCACGTGAAGGGCCATGGGGATATTTTTCCTATGGGGTATGAACTGCTCAGTGCAACCCTACAGAGCTCAGCAGTCACAGAGACACAGGGAGATGTGCTGAGTTCTGTCCTTTGGTGGCTCTGTCTGTCCTTAGGCTGTGCCTGTATGTGTGCCTGTGTTACAAGACTTGTTTGTTGGGGCTCTGGTGGCTTTTCAGAGGATGCCTTTGGGTGGACATCTCCCTTGGTGCTGGGTGGCTGGAGCTCAGCGTGGCTTTGTCCCATCCATGCAGGGGGGAATGTCTGCAGCCCTGTGGGGTTCTGCCATTTGTGGTGGTGCTTTGCCATTGTGTTGTGCACCTGTACAACATCAAATCCATATTGCCCACGGCAGCATTTAATAGACTTCTGATGTCAATTCAAAGTCAATAACTCAAGACCTTAATTGCAGGATATGTCTGGACTCTGGCTCACCTGCCATTATTTCTGTGTCAAATAACTCCCAATTTTTGGCACAATATATTTTTTCTCTGTGGCCCTGGGAAGCAGAAACAGCGTTGTGAAACACACTGCTGTGGAATAGTGTTTGTTGGTCTGGAGAAAGAGCTCCAAAGTGCATCCTTCTCAGTGGGATAAGCATCAGAGTTATTTGAACAATTGGGCAGTTGTATGGAATGACCTATTCTCTGTTTTTGTTTTTTAACGTACTCAGTGGCAATAGAAAGGAAGCATTTCTTATGAATTATGAGGAAATGCATTTTAAATCCCTTTGCTCCTAGAAGAGTCTTCCTTGCAGGGGCAGCTGTAGAGCTGGAGGCCCTCCCTGCTCTTTGGGTGCACAGCCAGGAGCTCAGCTGGGAGCAGCCCCAGGGAATGAGTCTGACACCCTGTTGGTGCAATGCTCTCCCTGTACACCCACACAGCACACAGAAGACATAAGCAGCATTTGCAGAAGGCCAGTGAGTGGTTGCAGCTGTGCCTGACACAGAGAGCGAGGAGCGGAGCCCTGGCCTCCAGTGCGGCCGTTCATTCCTTGGCAATGTGCTGAATGTATGAATTGCTGTAGCTTTAGGGGAAAATAAGAACACCTGAGAGGCTGATTGCAGAGCTGAGGCCCTGCTCAGCCCAAGAGATGGCACTGTGCTTCCATTTCACAGCTCAACAAATCAGACTCCGTGGCTATCATGCCTCTCTCCAAAATGCTGCTTTTCCAAGGCTTTACATACAGTAAAGTCCATTATTGTGAAGGCCGCATTGCTGCCCAAAAAAGCCTTCAGCTAAAAAGTATATATCTATAAACTAATAACACATCATTCCAATGAAAAATAAGACATGGGGAAGGAGTTTTTCTCAATTATTGATGGCCAATGTTTGTTGCATTGTTGTGCTGAGTCTGAGGAGCCTTGATGGAGAGAGGCAGCTCTTGGGGTGAATGGCACCTCCATGGGTGTTTTAGCAGTGCTATAAAGCTGGGCCCTGGGGTAATGAGCCCTAATAGGGAGGAAGGGAAAACGAAGGCGATGGGAGTGCGGGGAGTTTCCTCATGAGGCCTTAATGCAAAGAGTGCAGAGGTTGGGTGGTTATCCACCTCCCAGCCTGTGTGTTACTGAGGGTCAGAACAGGATTTAAGCATCAATCGCAGTGTGTTGCCACTGTCTGTGGTGGGCTGCTTGGGGGAGCTTGTCTGTGTAACCTCACTGCCAAGTGTCTGCGCAGGGGGAAGGCCCAGCAAGGAGGTGCCCACTGAAAGCCATTTTAAGCACGAGGTATAAAATACTTGTTCTTGTGTGTTGGTGTGGGACTTGGGTGCAGCTGTGTGGGTGTTTTTGGAGAAGGCACTGCTACACGCTGTAGGTTTCCTCCAAGTTGTGACATTGCCTTGCCCTGGCAGCTGGCTGGGATAGATGGCAGCAGGGTTCAGCCCTGTGACACATCTCTGTAAGTGTCTGTGGCAACGTCTAAAAAAAAAAAATTTGGCCAAGAAATGGAAAATTGGCCAAAAGATGGAAATATGGAGCTTACAGGAGCAGACACAGAAACAGGCTGAGGGATCCGAAGGCACTCCTGCTCCCCGCTGAATTCACTTAGCCAGATTGCTTAATTGGAGGTGATAATGCAGCATTTTCTGATCTGGCAACATCTATGCTGCAGTGTATGAAACTGGCTGAAAAGCTCAGGAGTAGCAGAGCAGCAGATGAAACACCCCAGCAGAGAGGGCAGGATGAGAACAAAGTTTATTTCATTAAGGCAACGCAACAATAAAGGAACTGAGCTTTTCAGAGCAACCTCATTAGAAACCCAGGCAAATTAGTGGCATTATGGTTTATTAAACATCATTCGGCCAAGGACAAAGAAACCTTGCAGCTGAAAGCAAAATGATGGTGACAAAAAAACACACAGAGAACTGTATTCTCTCTTGAACACTTCCCTTCCATGTTACTCCTGGTCTTAGCTCTTATAAAGATGAGGCCCATTATCTAAATGTGAATCCAGAATGGAATTGATTGGGTTTGGCACCTGAAGGGGAACATCTCAGCCAGTAATTGCACGTGGTCGTACCCTCAGAAGAACGTGACTGGTGGAAGTGTGGTCACAAGGTCCGTTTGTGGGGACCAGGCTCAGGTGCACTCGTTTATTTTTTGTTTGAAAGCTGCTTTGCAGCAGTATGTGTGCACATGAATACGTATTGATTTTATTAATGAAAATTAAGCATGGGCAATTTTGCCTCTGTGGAAACCACAGGGCAGGGAGAAGGAAGGCCGGCCATGCTTAGCTTTTATATGGTTCCCTTCTTCAGGATTCTCTGCACATCCATGCCAGACCCTTGATTGGGATGCAGGGCTCCTCACTGCCAGGCTCCTGTCTCCGGGCTGTGAGAAGGATAAAACAGAGATAAATATCTCCCAGCCAGCTGGATGTTATGCAAAAACTCAGAGCCTTTGGCACCAACCTGAGGTCTGGGGACAGAGATACTCCCACGATCAGAAAAGAGAGCAGAGATTGGGGCAGAGGTCTCTTAAGAGTGAACCCAAAATCGCAAAGCTCTGCTGGGTGCGTGGAGCAGGAAACAAACCTGGTGTGAAATAAATGAGATGCTGCTTGGCCTGTCCCCAAAGTAATGGGAAAGTGCTTTAGGATTGCTGCACAGGGACACATGGGATGGGGCCAAGGTTGATGGGAAGCAAAGCCATTGTGCCCCTCTGTCCTGACTCTATAAAAGCTATTTGCATACCTATGGGGAAAGACCCTTTTGGGCTCTGAGTTAGGCACTGATCTGATGCATGGTATAGCATGGATATTTCTAGCTCTGAGCACTTTCTGAGTTGGGATCCAGAACTTCCCGGAGCTGTGATGAGTTCAGAACTGCTCACAGCACAGAGAAAATCATTTCTGGAGATTTGATGGTGATTTTTTTTTTTTTCTTCTTCCATTGAACATATTTTAAAGGGCTTTTGTTGCAGTTGTTTTTTCATTTATGCTAAAGTGAAAGTCAGGAGAAATTTCTATCAACAGTAATGCATGAAGCATATTGGGAATTGTTTGGGTCAAACAATTTTGCCCTTTTGTAAAACGATGCTTTAGGAATATTAGCACATATATTGGTTATATTAGCAATCTGTTTACCCAGGTAACTGAAGGCGAGTGCAGCCTGCTGGTTTCACAGGAAGACAAAGACAGAGTGGAGAGCGTTCGTACGATCCTGCATATAAATGACTTATTTATTTTGATAAGATTTTACTGAAATCCAAAGGAGAGATTTGATGTATAACTATAAAATACTGATCAGCGTGAAATAATGCCCGCTTTCTGTGCCTGATGGGCTGAGCAGATGGGAACACCTGCCTGGATGGGCGCCTTTGGTGGATGGATAACCCATGTTCTCGTACTGATAACTCCAAAGGGTTTGCCCTTCTTCTCCTCCATCACATCCAACAGAGGCAGCAGCACTTGGGTTTGTCTCCTTGGGCACCAGTGCTGCTGACAGCAATCCTATGGAAAAGCTGTGGCACTCTCCATACACCCAGAGAGCAAAACTGAGTGCAAGATGTGCTCCTCAAGCTGCGTGCTGGCAGTTTAACCAAGGTGCAAGATCCCCTTTTCTCCCCATCTCTGCTCCTTGTGTTGCCATCTCCTGCAGGGATTCAGATTCTCCCCTGTTCCTTCCCTTTGACTCTCTCCGAGGTGGCTGGAGGTGGTGCACCCTCCTTTGTGGCCGTGATGCTTTGCTGTCCTCTCGTGTGGCCACAAAACCCACCAACAATTTCACAATATCGTATATGGTTTGGGTTGGAAGGACTTTAAGATCATGTAGTTCCAACCCCTGCTATAAGCAGGGACACCTCCCAGGAGGCCAGGTTGCTCTAATTTGCCTTGGAGGAGCCCAGGAGGCTATTAGGTTGCTCTTACTTAAACAGCCAACCAACCAAAAAAAAAAGAACAAACAAATGCAAAAACAACCAGAAACAAAAAAAAAAAAAAAAAACAAAAAAAAAAAAAGGCAGCACAGGGAGAAAGAAAGAAAGGAAAATAAGAAAAATAATTTCCCTGTCAAACCAGCAGTGCTACAGTACCACTTCTGCAATTACAGTGATCGTGCATGCATGAGTGATGGGACTTTTACATATAAGAGAAATGAGAAAAAGGTCTTTTAAAACACGCTTTAGTTTCACTTTATAATTATGTGGATCCAGGCTGATGCATCGTGGAGATATCACCGTGCTGAAGTATGAAATTGTTTGAACATTTATTTTTATCCCAAAGCAGTGCCGTGAGCAATACTTCAGAATATTCCAAATTGACTGGAATTGTATTAGTCATATCTTTATGACAAAGACAGTAATTTAGGTTGGTGTAGAGTAGTTTAGATTGGTGTAAAGTAGATTTAGAAGGTTTTGATTTCCATCTCTGAAGAGCTGAAGGGTCAAATTGTAAATTAGAGAAGCACACGGCAGAGCTGGCTGTTGGCACTATGCAAGTATGAATAGTGCCAATATAGTTCAGAAATATATTTTATGCAGTGGAGAATTTGTACACCTGGGCAATGTAATCGAATGGTGGTGATGAAGGAAGGATGGGTTTGTCTTGAAGGAGCCCAGAGGGCTGAGAGCCCATGGGCACAGTGATGGCTCCGTCCTCTTGAATGGAGTGCAACAGATTTGCTCACCATCCACACCCATTGCCTGCTAGAAGTGAGCTTGAGCATCACTGTCCACAGTGAAATAATTCATCCCAGAGGTGTGAGGTAAGCCTGGATCCCTGTGCACAGCAGCATAAAGACGCCATTCTGCATTACTTCTGTTGTTGTACTCCAAGGAGGACCTGAAGTTCCTTCTCCATTGAGAGCCCCTTCCCACCAGGGAACTGCTTCTGAGCATTCCAGATTTCCTCCATTTCTTTCACCTCTGCCAGAACGTGGGGGCTCTGATGCCTGCTCTTTTGCTAATTGTCTCCATGCACGTGAGAGTGGAGCGATACACATTCATACTGGCTGTCCTCCTTGGGGCTCTGTGTGAAGACAAGGGCATCTCCACAGCACAAATTGCTTGCTGACAGTATTGGATTGCTTGGTAACCATTTGCTTAGGGCAATTACCACTAATTATTTAACAGAATTGGAAATGCAGAAAAATAATCTATAAAGGGTACTGGGGACACATTACTGTGTGATAATGGGATTTTACAAGATAGGCAAAAAATGCCCAGCTCCAAAAGTGTCAGAGCAGACGTACAAAAAAGGAATATGCTTTTTTGTTACTTGTGAAATGCCATGAAAAAAAGTAAATACTAAACTGTGTTGCATCAAACGCAAGCTTAGGTTTGGGCTGGTATTTATTTCTGGAGTAAGCTCTTCTTGATAATTTTGGAAGTACATAAAGTGCATCTAATTTCATTTCCCCAGCTATGTACCCATGGTTCTGTCTAAGCTAAAATTAACAGTGTTTTTTTGTCTGGACCATCTGTAGATGTAATTCTATCTTGCAGAGTACAAGCACACCCATTCGTAGCATGGAAATGACTTCTCTCTCTGTCCCTGTGAGGGGAGAGGGAGGAGAAATGCTGAAGTCCACATAGGGTGTTCTCTCCCCTTGGCCAGGGTTCCTGCTCCTGTCCCTTGTCCCCTCCCCCCCCAGATGGATGACCCAGCCTGAGCTTGGGTGTATGGCAGTTAGTCATTTTGTTTTATTGCTGCTGTGCTTTTGTCTGTAAGATGAGCGTGATGGAACCTTTTGTATCAGGTGGATGCTGTGAGGGCTGTTCAAACTAAAAATGGTTTTGGATTGTCAATTGAAAGAGCAAGCCCAGCTACTGGCTATGATTGGTTCTGGGCTTCACTCGATGTCTCCTTTTAATTGAGATGGCAAGTTTATAAGGAGCAAATTGTTTGATCACACGACCCTACAGGAACAGAAACGGGTGATGGGAGGGTGCAGCTGTAAGACATTGTGGTGGGACCCTGTCCCCTCAGAGCCTGTATCCTGTGTTCTCCAGGATATCAGGAGTCTCCATATGGCTGCAGGGCCGTGCTGTCCCATTCTGCTCCCAGACAGGAGCTGTGATTTCCCACTGCCCATTCCTTGTGCCCGTGGCTCGCTGACAGCATTGTGCTCCCCTTGATGCCAACATAAAGTCTGTGCCCCTGCCCTGAGCGCTGCCTGTGTGCTGCTGCTCTCATGTATTGTCCCACTGGGTGCTGCTCTGGCTGCTGAGCCACCAACCAAAAGCATCACTGCAGGACTGGCTTTGCTGTTTCTGCTTTCAAGGAATGCCGTGTTCCAGCTGTCAGTTTGATATTAGCACCAAAACAGTGTTTATGCGTTTGAATAAACAAGCAATTATTTGGATCTGATCTAGACTTGATTAATTCCTACATCTTCTTTTGTGCTTTATCACTTTAATTACTCTAATTGCTGGTATTCAGGAAACAATCCCTGGGCTGCAGCGTGGCCTGGGAAGCACTGTGGGAGTTTGTTTACCACAAATGTGGCCTGGTGGATATTTGTGTGTGGGACAGGATCCAGAGAGGAGGATCCAGGATGGATGTGCAATAACAGTAATAACGTGCATCAAGATACAATGCTTTCTGCTGAAAGGTAGTCTAATTAGTAGCGCAAGTTTGTTAACAAGCACTAATTGCAGCTTTTTAGTTGTTGCTTATAATTAGAATTCTCGTTCCATCAATTCGCGTTTGTTGGAGTCTCTTAGGAGAAACTCTGTGGTGCAGTCCTGCTGGTATGGAGTTGAATGGAGCCAGGGGGTTGTAAGGCACAATGAAACCCATCGTTTGTGGGGCTGCTCGGTGTTTGCTGAGGTGAAGCACCTCTCAGATGAGGTGTCTGTGGGCAGTGCTCCCATTCATAGCAGCACTGCACGATGCTGGCAATGCTGTGCCTACTGAGCACTGCTTTTAATGCAGAGATCTGGGCTGCTGTGCCATCGGTGCTGGAAAAAATACTCCAGTAGTGCAGATTATGAGATGTGCCCATACATCTTCCACTCAAATGGAGCCTCACTGCATTGATTCCACGTTGTTCAATCTAAGGAGCTGCTCAAGGATAACAAGATGTTCTTTAGTTGCATTTAAGTCATAATGTTATCCCTTTAATCACCTCCACGTCCTGTGCTTTGGAGGCTGGGATGGCTTGTGCCACTGGTGGAGGCAGTGGGGCTGCATCACCACGTGCCTCTGCAACCCTTAAACGTGGGAAGTGAGGGAGAAAGCAATGCAGCCAGCTGGCCTGAGCAAGTGGCACCTCTTCTATGGCCATTAGCTGAGCAAAGTCATTGGTTTGATGGAGAAGTGCTTGATAGAGGGATATAACAGTGCGAATTAGATTTCTTGGTTAAAAAAAAATATCTGTAATTAGAGATAGAATCCAATCAGCTGATGACATCAGGTATTTGCTAGGTAGCACTGTTAGATGCTGTTGGGAATGAGTGCATTGGCACAGAACTGCTGCTTGCTTCAGAAAGTTCTGCAAAACCACAGCGTGACCAAACCAAGAAAACAAAAATGTGAAAATAATGGGATCGGACTCTGCAGTGCTTTTTATAACCCCCTGCTTCCCTATCTTCATATTGACTCACATCATTATGCAAATGCCACAAATTGCAAT
This sequence comes from Phasianus colchicus, assembly GCF_987193195.1. NCBI lineage: Eukaryota > Metazoa > Chordata > Aves > Galliformes > Phasianidae > Phasianus > Phasianus colchicus. The sequence goes on along the minus strand of NC_143450.1, from coordinate 16,955,694 downwards.
AAAATCAATTAATGTGCTATCACATCCTGTGGAAATATTCACTCGTTAGTTTACTGCTGAGATAGTATTTCTGCTCTATTTGCTTATGTCCAAGGCAGAGGAGGGCTGTGTGCTGGGGCAGCAGTGCTCTTCTCCCCATAGTGCAGGAGAGCAGTGGCCAATTAGTGCATCCCATTGGATACACAGCACTGGGATGGGATTCTGATGCTTCAGGACCTGAGGGAATAGAATAGTGGTGTTGTCCAGCCCTGCTCCAAAATCTGAGCTTGCAATCTCACCCTGGAGTAAGTGGAGGCTTAAAAGGAATTCTTTATATGAATGTTTACCCCTCTGATCCAAAAGCCCCTCTGCCTGCCTGGGAAGGGCAGCCCTATCCTGCAAACTGCAAATTCCATATCACAGCAGCACAGAAGGAATCAGCAAATCACTGCGCCCCTCTCCAGTGCAGAACTGGGTCCCTTTTCTGTGCACGTTTGGTCTCTGTAGGACACTAGATGAGTGCAAAGAGATACCTTGGTTAACTCACATTGCCAGGATAGAAAGATGTATCTGGTGTTGAAAATAGAGTGATCTTCTCCCTAGATCACAGTGCATAGGTGGTTCCATTCCCAAAGGGGAAAAACAGAGAGAGAGATTTATGTAAAATCTGTGTCTGTCCATAACCTGAGAGCCGAGTGCTGCTGTTCTCAGGGTGCCAATTCTGAAGGAATTCTGCCCGAATGCCATTTGTTGCAGTGCTGGGGTGCCTACATTATGGGATACTGCTTTGACTTTGGATTTAACAAGGTCTGAATGTATATATCTGAGGCCTGACCCATCTGAAGGGTAGTTTGGGGGAAAGTGCAATTGTGCTATAAATAATTCACTTTGGTGCCTGGGCTACCATTCACTGTAGCCCTTTTAATACCCCATAAACTCAAATGTACCATGCTATTTCTCTTCGTTCCAAACTGCTCTCCCAGGGACAGAAAATGGAATAGCACCATCAGACCATATGCTGTGGAGACCAGAGAACAGATGAAATTGCAGCAGTGCTGACACGTGCTCTGTTTTTCTGGTTGTAAAGTTCACGTGATAAAACAGAGCTCGTTCCTTTGCCTCTATGTAACACGTATTGAGAAAGCATTAATGTGACAAGTCCTGTTTGGGGCACAATGTCATCTCATGTTTTCAGAGTGCACGTTGGGCTGCTGTACTGAGCACCAAATGGAATGGGCCACGCTTACAGAAACAACAATACGTTTTTCTATTAAATGCTACCATATTTCCTCATCCGCCCTTTGTTGGAGGTTGGTGGGGAGAAATTGTGATAGCATGCCATGCATTTACCCTTAGTGGAACAACGTGTGCATGGCTGTTTCTGAAGCGCAGAACGATGGGACCACCATCTGGCTGATGGACTCCTTGATAAGGATTCCCAAATGGGTTTTTCCTGAGTTATAAAATGCACAGCACCCTTAAGGTTTTGGTCCCAGCTGACAGCAGACCCGGAGCCCGTGCTCTGCCTTGTCCAAACCTCTATTAAGCAGTGCAAAATTGGTCCGTTTATAATTCACTTTAGGGCCTAAATCTCAGAATGATGTTGAAATGAGTAGAGCTTCCTGAAAAACAGCCAGGACCCGTCCTTTCCCTTTCTTGTGCCTCTGGAAGAAGTGTTTTTTCAGCACAAAAACTCAATTAGGACAGCAGAAGGAAGCTGCAGGGGCTCCTCCAGGGCCGTGGCCTCATTGCAGTGCTCTGCACTCAGCGCTGGGCACAGGGTCTGTGTGGGGGCAAGACTGGATTGATGAATTTGCTTCCAGGTCCCAAATCTTTCCTAGCCTGGCCTAGTATCCCAAGTCTAATTATACAGTGGTGTCTCTTCTCTTAGTGTTTAATTAGCTCCTGTTTTCCCAGTGTCATAAGTCACTAATTACTGCTAAAATGAGGTATGAGAGCATGGCTCCATATACGTTGAGTACTCCGCAAATTCCAGATTGAGCTAAAAAATGTTTTCCCATCATAAGATGTTTCCAGCTGGTGAACCAGCACCTTGGATTTGGAATAATCCAAGTTTAGAGCTCCCCACAGCAGTGTTTCCCTTGGCTGCCTTTTCAAACAGGGTCTGCCCCCAGCCCTGAAAATCACCTCAAACCTCAATTCCCTGCATTGCTGCATTTAGTGCAGTCCCACTGGCAACTGATCATTTGCTAACATCCCCACAAGGGACACATGAATTTTGCAACACTTTTTTTTTTTCTGACAACAGCATTGCTTTTTTCTCCCTTTGCTTGCTTCCCCATCGCTTCCATTGAAGTTTCAGTGTCAAACAGACACCCAGTGTCCCTGCCTCTGGGTGACATGTCACCTCTGCCTGCAGGCTGCAGGGACAGGTTCCATCTGTATGTCCATGCTGGAGCAGCAGCAGGCTCTGGGCTGCTGAAGGAAAGCAGCTTTCTAATGGCTTAATGTCCCATTGGCCATAAGCTTAGCATTAACCACACGCTTAATAAGTCTGCTTTCGTGCAGCAGGGCACAGAGCAGGTGACTGAGCATCGGGCTTTTCCAGGCTCTGTGCCTTGGCTAGCTTGTTCCATAGGGCTGCAGGAAGTCATTGAAATGTCTCCAGTGTACGAGTTTACCCAACTGTAAAATTGGGTATAATAAGGCTTGCTTACTTTACACCTACGTTTAATTTCATCCTGTTGGCTGTGAGATGCCACGTCCAGCAGCTGTAACTGGTGGTGCTACACGTGGGCAGCACAGAGTTCTGTCCATTAGCAAAGACATGCTTATAAGAAAAACTGCAGAAATCAATCAGATAATTTACCTGGATTGTGCAACCCTGCAGGCAATGAGATGAAGGTGCTCAGAGGAAGCAGATAACAGAGGGAAGAGCCTCACCGCCAGCCTGGAGCTCACCTTGCAGGCTCCATTTGGGGAAACAGAATCACAGAACGGTTGGGGTGAAAGAGACCTTAAGGATCATCTGATTCCAAGCCCTGTTGTGGGTGCCTAGAGCCTGGGGAAGCCTCACTGCACCAGAACACAGGGACCCAGACAAACACAACCAGAGCAATGCACTTGTGCCAGCCCAGCTGCCCTGGGGCTGCTTTGTTATGCTGTGCAGCCCGGGTGTGCAGAGCCTGTATTTTGTTTTAAGTGCATGCATTTATCACCTTCAGTGGTGATTTATAATGTGGAGCAGATTGGAAGGATATGGGACATGATTTGTCCTGTCAAAAAGCTTTTTGTTCTTGCTTTTTTTCTGACTGCTTGCATGTTGTGGTGTGAGGCACTGGGGTATGGGTGGGCAGGGATACCCCAGCAGAAGTTCCCAGCCCTTACTGAGCTCCTCTGTACTGTGTGTGGGGCTGCAGGGCAGCAAGCTGAACTCAGCTTGGTCCCCATGTGGAAATAGTCCCAGCTTGATGATGCTAAGTCCAAAACTGGTGGCAGTCAGTGCCAAGGGATGGACAGCATGCACTGTGTCATTTGCAAGCAGAGTAACCTCTCATTCCCACTCCAGAAGGAGCAGCTTTCACAAGGCATTTAATCAGAGCCATCCCAGCCCTAAATGGGCTAATAATCACTTGTAAGATGGAAACCCCACAGCCAGAAGGGTCCTTCTTACCCCCTGTGCTCCTGCTGTTGGCACTGACTGTCTATTACAGCTCCTATCTTGGATGCTAACTTTAATGCTTCCCTTGCACAGCTTTTACTCTCAGAGTTTGCAAAATGTGGTCCAGTTCTCAAAAATGATTTTCCATGGCTTTGAATGAAAAGTGACTTTTTAAAGGATCTCTTCTATGAAGGGTAACGTCCTACGTTTTGCTTCTCAGCTTATGTCAGTGGGGAGTTTGGTTGTGTTCTTTCTTCACCCTTAAAAACACCTCCTCCACACGTTAATCTTTCCATTGCACTCTGATACAAGCCCAGAGAGCAGTCCTTGGTGCTCAGTTGGGCTCCATCCGTGAGACATTAAAGGCAATTAAGGCTGTGGAGAAAGAACAGCTTCTTTCTTTCCCAGCTTGGGGCGACCCTGCACAGACCCTGGTTTATGGGACCCCCAGCTGTCCCCTCTGCCCTCAGCCACTCTGGAATCCCGATTTGCTCCTCTTCTTCCAATCTCTGCCTTTGTTTGACCTTCGTGGACCAGTGCCCCATCTGCTGGGGGGCTCTGTGGTACCCCAGTGCCCGTGAACAGGTTGCCAGAGGTGGAACCCAAAGTTTGATGCGCTCTCAGTAAGAGTTAATGAACCTTGCAGGGAGCTGCTCACTGAAGGATGTCAAGTCCCAGCTGTTCTCCCCAGGGAAGACAACCTGGCAGAAATCTCACACCGTTTGCTGAAAGAATCCTTATTTTCTGGAGATGGTGCAGATGGTACAGGAGATGGGTTAATCCCTGCTTGCAGGGGGATCACTGCCCTCAGGGATACAACATAGCTGTTCTCTTTCCAAAATTATTTCTTTTTCCTTTTCTCTTACCTCTTAGAGAAGCTGATGGGCAGGGATGGCATTGCTGCAGCAGCAGATGCATTCACCCCTGCTGGGCACGGATGGCAAGTCCCAGGGCATCAGAAAAGCAGCCACAAGCAGGGGAGAAGCAAAAAGCAAAAAAAAATACCTTGAAGTTTATTGCTGCAGTGTTGAGGCTGAGCAAGTTGTGCTGGGAACGGCTCTGGCTTGCCCATAGGAATTATTTATAACCTACAAATGATGTTAAAATCTGCATTGCTTATCTTTGCGTAAGTTACTGCGGACATCTTTATTTCGGAACATGCAATAGGGAAGAGGTAGTGCCATGCTCTTACAGTATATTTGTTTCACTCTCCGAGCTGGTGATTCCTTATGGTTCACTGTAATACTTAAGACAAAAGGAAGTGTTTTAGTTCTCAGAGGAGAAAATGCTGTGGCTTTGTGTAACAAATCTGTGGTATTACAAAGGGTCTGCTCTCATCCCTTATTTATTCACAAATATGAATTGCATTCTTACATTGCACGTTGCTATAAAAAGAGAAGATGCAACACTTCTTTCAGGTGCTGTTTTGTTTTAGTAAATGGAAAGTGGTGATTGAAGCTTCCGATTCGGGTTTATTTCTGTCTCCCAGCGGAACAATAAGAATCAACAATACCTAATATTGCTCTCATTTTTAAGAGAGGATGGATGAACCAACTCTGCACATCCTCTGTGAAGTTAAATAAGCGTCTTGATTTTTTCTTTTCTTCTCCATTTGGTAGCGAGTGGATGTTGGTTAGCAGCAGCACCAATGAGGAGAAATCCTCCCAGTGGTAACTCACTGCTCTTCATATTCTCAGACAACAAACCAACGATTGCCCTTTAAATGGAGTGAATTCCAACTTTTCTCCTGTGGATGAAGCGTCTCTGGATTGTTTGTAAGGCTGAAAAGGAAATCTTTGCCCCATGAAATCCCATGCAATAACTGCCTGGTGATTGCTGAATGGACTCCTGCACATCTTGAACGCGTTTGATTGCCCACGTTTTAAATTTGCTCATGTAACCATATGTTGAAATCTTCCCCAAATGCTGCTTTGTCTTGTTTTTGTTCCCTGTTTTGATGTTCTAAGAACACGACAGTCTGACGGGGCTTCTCCAGACTGTGCCCAGCAGATTGCAACCTGCTGCTCAGCAGGGACCCCAGGCACCAGGCGTGGGAGGAGCGTTAATAGCAGGGCAGCCTGGCAAGTGTGTGAGGGAGGAGGACAAAGAACTCCGTTTGGGAGATTTTCGGACTTATTTTTAAGGATTGCTGGTTCTTTTCCTCGTGTCGTCATACCCTCGTGTTTGCTGAACCACTCCAGAAAGAATAGCCTTCTCTCAGGGCATTTACTTTTCCCTGAGGTCTGTGGGGATGGAAAGGTTCTTGCAGTGGGCAGTTCACGCTTCCCAGTGGTGATGTGCAGGCTGGCTGAAAAGATTGATGTGGGGGCTGTATGAGCTCCTGCCTCAGCCCTCTGCTCCTTCGATGTGCTCATGCATTTGGGTGCACCAGTGGCCATGCCACAGGAAAGCTGAGATCTAGAGGTGTGAGAGCAGCCTGCAGACATCAGGGATGTGGAGAGTGCTGCTAGTGCAGGCTGGCGTGAAGCCCGCAGAAGAGGTGTCTTTATGATAACTACCCTATACCAAGTCCCTCCTTCATAGCTGCTAAGCATAGGAGCTAATGCAGAATGACTTCAGTTCCCAGTGCCATCAACTCTGGAATCTGCAGGAATTGATCAGTGTCTTAAAGGAGCTGATTTAAGGTAGTTCCCTTCATGCCCAAAGCTGTTGTCACCTCTCGGCCTTCTTCTTTGCACGTTGGTCCAGCTCCTCCCAGCTGTGCAGTTATCCATGGAGGGATGCAGTGCTGTTCCTGCAGGCAGATGAGATCTCGTTAGTTAGTTAGAAAGTTAGGTTTTTTTCTTGAAATGATGATGTAATATGTGGTTATTCTTCTATAACTTCAAGTTCTTGCTACCCTAAGTCTGTACATTTTGAGGAATTTTATGATTAAGTGAATGAAAACAAAAACAGTTGCTTAGATCTGCATCCCTAAAACACGCACGTGTAAGTATTCACCTATTCTGAGGATTTGTTTTTTTTCATTTTCTTTATTACTGAAGAACTCAGTCCTCCTCAGAGCAAGCAGAGGCCAGTTCTGGGAAGCATTACATCACTGCAGAGGTCACTGCACGTGTCTTCCATTCAACACCACTAATGTACCTGGAACATTTTAAAACCTCTCATGCTGAGCTCACATCTGTGGCACTGGAAGAATCCCCTTGGTCGTCTCTTTGAAGAAGAGAATCCAAGGTCTCCCTCTCCTGGCTCACTGATTTTTGCTTTTGTTTCTCTAGGTTGTCTTGTGCCATCTAGATTGTCTGCTATTTGTGCTATGTTGATAACACTGGGTGTTAGGCTCCGTTTGCAAATGTCCTGAAATGGCTTTGTACCAAAAGTAAAATGACTTAAGTAACTGAAAGGAAAGAAGTGAAATAGGTTATAATGCTGGACCATACCCCATCCAGCAACAGCGGCGTGTTTCATAGAATCACAGGACCATTCAGGTTGGAAAAGACCTCCCAGATCCCCAGGTCCAACCCAACCCATCCCATCATGTCCACTGGCTGTATCCTCCAGTGCCACATACCCCCATTCTGGAACACCTCCAGGGATGGTGACTCCCCCACTCCCTGGGCAGCTGTGGCAATGCCTGACCACTCCTTGGAGAAGAAATTGTTTCTAACACCCAACCTGAACCTTCCTTATTCTAACAGTTCCAACTCCCTACAGTTATCGGTAATAACTCTATAAGAATTTTCATTCAGACAAAAAAAAAAAAATCATGTTATAAGGATATTATAATTGATAACACCCTGTAATCTCTGAAGACAAAGTGCTGCAGATCATCAGCATACAGCCCTCCTTCAGAAGCACACCACTATAATTTCCTTCTTCAGGTCTTGCTCATGCCCTTGCATGTATTAAGTCTCTGTGGGGATGATTAGATTCTGAATGTCTTTTAAGGTTATTCTTTTAGAACAAGGGCAGAGATTTGATGTGAAACATGAATTTCAGTGGTCGCTTTCAGAAGTGGCATTCCCTGCTGTACCTGTGTGGCACAAGCTGATACATGGGCAGTGCTGGTGGTGGTGGTAGGAGTGATAGTTCAAGCTGAATGGGTTGTGCAAAACAGACAGCGTGTGTTTTTCTGCTCAGGAGTACCTTATATTCTTGTATGAGGTGGGAAGTGCCATTCTCCTGATCTCTTTGTGTAGCACCAAACAGTGTTCACTGGGACTGAATGGTGGCAAACAGGAAAGTACAGAAAGAAAACCATTTTCTGATCTCCAGTGTATTATAAGAATGGGGAACAGGGTGATACAAAATGCCTAATCCCTCTATCAGCACCCAGTCCTTAGCCTGAATGCTAAGTGGGAATGCCATGGCATGGCATTTAGACCAGAGCTTGGACCTGTTGAGGGATTAGACATCTGGTATGACAAAGAGAAATAACTGGTGTTATTAGAGGTAACAGCAACAAAAAAAAGCCCCCAAAATTATGAATTTAGAAGCTTGTACTCCTGAATGCCCACCAGCATGTGGCCAGCATGTGGGCATCCTCACGTTGCAGGTGTGGGAAGTGCTGCTCCTGTTCCTGCAGGTGGCAGGAGGCTTTCCCAGCTGTTCCTTGCCCTGTACCTGAACACCTTGCTCTGATGTGCATCATGATGGCCACTCCCAATTGTGGCTTTTCCAGTAACTTCTTGTTAGGTTTAATGCTGCTCTGCTTTTCCCATTGGTGTTGGCTATGGTCCTAATGTGAAGCACGCAGAACTGACACTGCTGATGTCTTGCACCAGCCTTGCCTGCACCAAATCAGTGTTGTTCTCCTTCCCAAACCTGACTGAGCTGAACACAGCACCAGGTGTAACCTCTGCTCTGCTCCAATGAGAGGTGCCGTGCAAGTACTGAGTGTTATAAAGCATTTAACAATAAAGTGTGCCTCTCTGAGGAGAAAATCCACAAATAACTCTGCAGTGGAGGGAACGCTCTGTTTTGTATTGCAATCATTGCTCAGCAAATGCCCTGGAGAAATGTTTGAAATGAGTGTGATATCTTCCAGGGAGATCAGTGCACTTCCAGGGGGATTTGGCTCACAACCCTCTGAAGCTTATGTTCCTATAGCTTTGATGCTTTATAGCCTTCTCTATTTCTGTCATAATCCTTCATTAGGTTTTGCCAAACTGTTCCAATTGCTATAGCAACTCTAATGAAATCTCGCTCCCTAAATAGCCACACCGATTCCATCAGGTCACAATCTGCCCTTTGCAGCTAATTCCCTACCTTTCACTGCACCTCCTTTCTTTTCCCATCTGAATGGAGAATCCTCTGTGAGAAGGAGCCCAGAATTAGTAATGCAAATATTTCTTCCCCTTTTCACCTCAAACCGGAAGGTTTCTTCTGAAAGGAAGGGCACGCATCCCCCAGGAACCATCCCTGCAGCCTTCCTGCTGCCCTCCCATTCTCCTCAACGCTGTGCTGGCTGCCCTGCGTGCTCACAGCAGGGCGATGGCAGCCCACCTGCTCACCAAACAGCACATGCAGGGTTCCTTTCAAAGGCTGCACGAACCTGCAGGGAGCACCGTGCGTGTGCCGTGATAACATTTCTGCTATCTCATGCCTCTGAAAAGCGGGCTGGTTGCATTCAGGGCTACATCTCAGAGCCCTCCCTTCTCCTTCTCTGATGGGAATCCGACGCTGCACTCAGCAGTGCCTTTGTTGGCATGCGAGCGCTTCTACAAGTGAATTGTAAGCGTCTCTTTTGCCACTTTCCTCCTTCAATAATACATCCTCTGCATTTTTTTCCATCAGCTGCCCGTGAATGAGCGGCTCTTCAGGCTGGTCAATTTAAAATAATTTGTTTAACTTTGAGTTGGGAGCAATAGGATGGAAATAAAAGATTGTGGCACAGTGCCCCACGCTTCGGCCCAAGCAGAGAGAGCTGGGATTGTGCTCTGTGCTGGACAAAGGGCTCCTGCAGAATGAATGACCCGAGGCAGACCTCTCAACGACAGCATTCTAATCATAAAAACTGCATATTTCACAAGTTTCCAACTGAAAATTGGGGGAAGGTTGAATGGATTCAGGAGCTGAAATAGTCTGCCCAATGCGTATTAAGGGCTTTGAACGGGCATTGTGGAACTTCCATTATATCTCCCTGTATTTTACATGAACTCTGAGGCATTCCTCCTGCATCATTTGTATATGTTTCTCCACAAAAGGAAACGAAAAAACTTTTTCCTTACTATGGGAAGAACATGGTTATAAAACCCAGAGATAGAACACATTTCTCCCATTGAAGAACTGCCTGATAACCACAGAGCTAAATTCGTGTATTCCATTCACTTTCAGACCATCACCTGAACTTCACCAGGAAATGGGATGTTTAAAGATATGTGAGGAGTGGGAAGGTGACAGGTCTGTGAGATTCAGTGCAGCTGCATTGCTCTCTGCTGTTCAATGTGCTGTGCTTGATGGATCATTTCAGTGGTGTCTGAGGCTCTGGGGAACAATGCCATGTTAACAGCAAAGAAACCAGAGCTTTGGTTTCACAGAACTCTCAGTTTGCAACAGTCTTTTGCTTCTTCTGGTGCGATGTCCCTGTTGTGCCCTTGTCCCTACAGCCTCACCCTATGCTCCTGCATGGCCACCAGCAGCCAGGAAGCAGCAGGAGGAGCACTGCTTTGTAGCTGCAAAACACAGCCACAAAGCAGCACAGCCCTGGCAGCAGGGATATCTGCGTGCTGGGCTGGATAATGAAAGTTGTGCTGTGCTCAGGAAGCAATGGGGCATTGGTAACGTGGTGGAAATGGGGAGCCTCGTGCCTGACCACATGACAGCATCCAGACTGATGGCTCTGGTAAGGCCCTGCCATGGCTCTCACTCACTTAGAGCTGTTCCTAATTTCTTGCATTAACTGATGAGATTTGAAACACTTGCCCACATAGCCTGTTTAAGCAGTCCTTGTGTCTTAGAGACAGAGATTTGCATGTCTTCAGATGTACTTCATAGAAGTCCTGTAAAAACCAACTCTAATTTCATTGCAAGCAGCAGGAGGAGGATGCAGGTGAGCTGACAGTGTGAGTAAGCTAATCTAGAAAACAGAAAGTTGCTGTAAACATTGCAGTTTTCCTTTGCACACCAGCAGCAATGAGCTGAGCAGGTGTGCTGCAATCACTTTGGGGCAGGGGCTGCAGGGCAAAGCCAGGGGAGTGCAGTCGAAATCAAAGTGGGGTCTGAGTGGAGTGGGAATGTTGCAATGCTGGGGGTGTACAGGAGGCAACAGGGGGCTAAGGAAGATCGCCAGAAGCAATGTAGGGTGTATAGGTTTAAATGGTGATGCCTCTGCGGCCAGAAAAAATGGCCTATGGTGAAAGGAGTGGTTGGTTCAGAACAGTGCCCTTCAGAAATGTCGTGGGCAAATACTGCCTCGTTGAAATTCCTTTCTGAACAGCTTGCTGTCCTGAGTTCTTTTCCCATGCTTGTGCATTTAGTTTTATGTCTGTTCAGTAAATAGTCCATCATAATCTTGCGTCACCTCAAAGCCTTGCCGGAGTTTGGTGGTACTTGGGATCCTCACTTTGCTCTGTTTCAGAATGCTGATTCCCTTTATGCGTTGTCTGAGCTTGTTACACGTTTAATAAGCTGCCACAGCTGGCCACTTTGTCTCAATTCTCTGCAAATGCTGCTTTGCTTTAACTTCTGCTAATCACGACAGCCAACCCACTCGCCTTCCTGAAGTCACTAATCCCATGAAATATCGTGGTGTCACTCTCTAAAGCAGATGAAAGGGAAAAACAAAACTCATCTGAAACGTAACGTCAATCACAGAGAGCAGTTACACTCTAAGTGTTTGCTTCAGGGAAAGAAGAAACCTAAACCTCTCTCTTACGTCTTGTTGACAGTACATCTTTAGTTGGGAGTACTCACAAAATGCTGTCTAACTCAATGCATACAGGTTAAATTACCATTTACTTGTAGCTCTGCTATTACCCACAGCAATTACAGCTTCCTCCTCCTGCGCCCATCTCAGTGGAAGGAGGAGGTGGGAGCGTTTTGATTTGTGATCCAGAGAACAGTAACCCCTTCCTCATGGAAGTTTTTCTGATAAAGGTACTGCAGTAGAGCTGAGAAACCTTCAGTATTGTAGATTCCTTCATAAGGAATGTTTTGCCAGCCAGAACATTGCCCTGGTGTTTTCTTTTTGCCAGATCCCATTTACGTTTCAGCCTGGCTTATTTACTGAGCAATGTGCCCACATCTGTTCTGGTAGAATGGAGGATCTGTTCTGGAAACTGTGTTTCTAGAAATCACTTCTGTGCTTAGGAAAATATCAGGAGGCAGGAGGGTTCCCCTCACACACCCTCTTCTCCCTGGGAATGTGACAGCAACCACAGCCAAATTCCTCACCCACTGCATTCCAAGGTGTTGGTGTTTAGCTTCGCTTTTCTGGCAGCACGGATGCCCAGACAGGCAACAATGATGAACCCAATTAACCCAATTAATGGCATCACAGACCTTTCTGAAGTGACAGATGAGGCGGTGCAGCCACTCACTCCTTTGGGTGCCCTGCTGTCATCAGAAAACAAGGGGAGCTGGGGGCCACTTGCTGATTGGCTGCTGTAGTGCTGCTAATTAAGAACCTGTAGGAAGTTTGCCATAAAAATAGGACTAAACTCCTCCATCCATTTTGTCAGTTCTGTGCTTGGCGCAGCGTGATTGGATCACGTAAAGTAATCTCAGTCTGGTGGCACCTTTAGAAGGAATGTGGATGAGTCAGTGAGATATCTGAGGGATGTGCTCCTGCTGTGGAGTACTCACTGGCTGCTTGAGCTGGGTGTCTCCAGGGTCATTCATTCCTGCATCCCAGAGACTGCAGGGGGCACTCTGGGGAGCTGGAGCTGCATCCCTCCGGATGGCACATCTTGAGAAAGTACACCTAATTGCAGATACAGAACTTGTTGCAAAACCATGAATGGTTGCTCAGCTTTGCAAACATCTCACAAAGGGGGGCGAGTACAAATAGCTGGTTTTTGTTTGTGTGTGTGTGTGTGTAGGTGTTCCTGCAGTCCCTACTATCTCTTGCATGCTTCACAGCACAACCTCCCATTTATCACTGATGGATCCCATGCAAAGGAACCTGCAGGATCTCTGCCTCCCCATCCACCAGCTCCCTTGAGCTGAGCTACTCTCAGTGCAGAGCAGCAGTGCTGGGTGAGCAGTGCAGGCAGGGAGCAGCAGAAGCTCTGTTTCAGAGGAGATTTTGAGGAAACTGCAGATAATATCCCAGACTGACTTATCCATTCAGATTAAATTGAGTGTAATCCTACCCCTATCGCTACGCTGCTGAATGCATTTAGCAGAAGAGATTTATTTCCCCTCCTGTTATCCTTTCTTTCTCCTTTCCCCCTGCACTCCGTGCTGCCGAAGAGTTCAGGTTTTATCAAAGAAATAAAATACTTTAGCTTGAAACTTCTGCTCTTCTCGTCATCTCTGGGAGATTTGGGGAGTAATGCTCATCTATTTCCAGGCTCTCTTCCTCTCCTCTGCTATTACAATTCAGGACTTCAGGGAACCATTCTGTGGGCAGACTTTAAAGGTTACTCCCTTTAATACCTTAATACCTCTTACTCTAAGGGTATTCTGCCATTTTTCTCACTTAAAATCTTCAATTTTTGTTTTAAGTGACAAATGTCTCTTCCAAGCTCCCTGTTTCACACCTTTTCCAGCCCCGTGTCTCAGCACATCGTATTTCTGCTTGCAAAGAACTGCAGCAGTCTTAAATTCTCCAGGCTGTTTTGCAGTTTGCAGCCAGCAATGAAGCTCTGGACACACCCAGGCTTTCCTGCATGCAGTTCTGCATTCAAGAACAAACTGAATCCTGACACCATTCTTAGTGTTTTAAAATAATTTTGAGGAATAACTGAGAAATTGAGCCTTGCTGGGACAGCAATGCTCACACTGTAGGTTCTGATCCAGAGTAGGTGGCAATGTTTGGGTGTTGAGTTGACAGGTTGGTCTCATTCTCCACCTCAGGGCTGCAGGACCACCTCTTGCTCCTTATCTCCCATCACCACAAGGGCAGAATGCATTACTCTTCGTACTTAATTTCGTGATTTGTTGCTTAGTTACATATGTCATGAAGGAAAAGCAATAATGCAGCAATTTATGTAACTAACTGACAGCCCGAATTGGAAGGTTTGAACAGTGAATATTCACACCGTGTTTATTCAAGCCGTTATCTACGAGGGGGAAATGTCAAGAATAAATCCCACATCTTCTCTTGAACGTTTTTAAGGCAAATAAATGAAATTTGACAAATAAATTACTGGTTAGTCGGAACACTCAGCTGAGTTTTACAGTTATCTCCATGTATGACTGCACGAGGGGCAACTTGTTCCTTTGCACAAGGCTTTATCACTGCAGCAATGGGCAGCTTCTGCTCTCTGAACTGTGCTGTGATGTACAGTGTAGCTGAGCCAGGCCCTGTATGGGCACAAGGGCCTTCAGGAAGATGAAGAATTAACTACTGAAGCAGAATGTCTCCAGTTCCTCCTCTATGTACTCTGTGCAAAATCAGTTGGGACGTATAGGAGATCTTCTTTCCTAGAGGAGTTTGTGTTTGGGGGTCTGTCCTGAAATAAGGAGACTTTCAGAGTAAAGAATAAATGCATTTCCTCATTACTTCTGATGAATTAGTGCTAAGATTTTGGTTTCCAATTTATTGTGATAGATTACTTCTAGAAAAGAGGGGATTATGAGTTTATAAGCTTTATAGATTCCTCTATCTAAAACACAGACCTCTTCCCAGCACACCAGGCTCTGTTCTGTGCAGGGCCAGGAGCTGAGCTGTTCTGGTTATTGTTGCACAAAAATCTTTGCAGAAATCCACCCAGCTTCTAGCAAAGTTAATAGGAACATTTCAATGTAGCTTCTAACAGAACTTTAACCTGTACAGTGGTGCATGTAACTTCAGATATCTCTAGTTTCTTCATATTAATATCAAGCTTGTCCTGCCCTGCATGTTAGAAGGGGATTTGCACTAATCTGACAAGTACTGACTGATCTGGTTTAAGTTGCTGGCTGATGCTCTAACTCCTGGAAGATAAACTGCATCAGCTTTGTAAAGTGATGGAAATAAAAATCTGGAACCTGAGCAAAGCCCCAGCACTCTCCTTGTGATTCTTCCAGGCTTACAAAGAAAGATACCCTATTGTCTGTTTCTACGTTCATGTGCAAACTGTGGAAGCCTTGCTTCCTCAGCTCTGCTGCTCTGAGCTGCCTCAGAAGAGTTAAGTTAGACTTCTTTCAGGATGCTGCCTTGAGTTATTTTATGCACTAACCAGATTTTTTTTTTTTTCTTTTTTTTTTTTAAAGCCAAATGTAGTTTTTTAAGCCAACTAGGAGTCCTGTAACAAAACCCCAGTGAGGACTGGATAAAGTATTGGTGCACAGGAAACCTATTTTCCATGATCCAGAGCAGCAGCTCTACCCACTTTTGGGGGTTCCTTGGAGGACCACAGTTAGTAGAACCAGGGCTTTCAGTGATCAATGCTAGACTTACCTGAAGAGTCATTTGAGAGTAGAAATTGGACCTCACATCACTTAGTGATGGACGGGACCCTGCCATGGGAATGTAAACAATCAGGGCAGAGCTGATGTGAACAGATGAGCTCCACCGTGGCCCAGCAACAGAAGAATGCAGTTCACCAGTCAAAATAGAGCACTGCACAATGTGTGAACCGAGAGCACTGAGTACAATGGAAGATGAACTCGTTAGGGAGCAGTGCTCTGCCCTCTAAGAACCAAAGGCCCTGGGCATGACCCACAGCAGGGCTGGAAGGAAGCAGGTCAAGGAGATGTGCTTCTTCAGCTGGCCTTGGGAGCAGGTTATGGGAGAGAGAAAGGCTTTGCTGGATAGGGTTTGGATGAACTGATGGACTGCATTTTTGGGGAAGGACGTGAGAGAAACCTGAGCATCCTGCCCAGCTGGCTGCAGTCAGTACTTGTGTCAGAGAAATGCTCATGCTGGATGGCTGAAATGGCTCCTGCTCCATTCTTCCGTTAGCTACAAATGCATTCAACCACACTCAGACATTTCTCAGGGTCTCTGCTATGAAGGCAGTTCATTATCTCACTGCTGACCATTAATCTTAAATTCTTTTATGGTGACTTGGATTCTCTACAACCAGTGTACCCAAAAGGTAACACTTAACCCCAGGGCAAGGTGGGCTAGTGGACTGGACATGGCTACAATACCTGGTTACTCGTTGGGAATGTTTGTGTGCTGCTGCTTCTTGCTCCATGCTCTTCTGCTTGGGTGTTGGCACTATAGCAATGCAGACAGAAGTGCCTGTGGGAGAAACAGTGGAGCTCTTTCACAGAATAATGCAAAGAATCAATTTGTGAGCAACTTCAGCTTGTAGCATCAGCACCCTCAGAAGCTGTGAATTATCACCAACTGCAACTGCAGGGTCGGCACCTTTTTTCTTAAGAAAAAAGCAACATTTCCTGCATCTCACCAGCAATCTCATCCATTCCATTCTTTGCTATATTGCTTCCTCCTCTTTGGGTTTGTAAGGAACTTTCATTCCTTTGCCTCATTGTTTTCTCTGCTGCTCTCCTTGGTCCAGGGCCTGATTACCAGGGACTAAATTTATAGAAGGTGTATTTAAATGCTTAAACGTATTTTTAAGCAACTGAATTATTTTTTTTCTTCTTGTTCTGTGGTTGGGATCTCGGCCTTGCTAAGTGATTAATCTGTCTTCTTGAACAGTGCCAAAAGCATTGCATCAGCATGAGAGGATCTAACCTTTGAAAAATTCCCCTAGGAGCATCCGACCCAGCTGGGGATTTTGCTGCCAGCCAGAGCAGTTAATAAAACAGGGAAAGCCAATAATGCTGCCAGAAGTTTTTTGCCATACGAAAGTCAGAGAATCAGTTAGAGGCTGTCAAGTGTAATGTATGACATTATTAATATGAAGAATTCGAGATCCAAATGGGGCATTTTGTCCCAGTGATTGGGTCATGCAGAAGTGGCTGAGGAGACGGAGAGTCTTCAGGTGGAACTTCCAGAGGGACAGAGTTCTGTCTGGGCAGAGTGCACAGAGACATTAATCTTAACATTGCAAGGGGAGGAAATGAAGGGAGGAGAGGTCCCAGATGGAGGGGGATGCCCATGGGACACATCAGCCTTCTGTCTCTGAGGACCTCGGGGTGCAGGAAGCCTTGGGTGCTGGTTGGCACCATCAGCAGGAAACCTGAGACTTTCCCTAGTGTTTTTCCACCTCAATTGCTGGCTGGTTTTGTTGCGTCTTTTCCAAATGTTACAAATTGAAGTCATCCGTTCAATCCATGTGGGAATTTGCAGTGCCAGAGAAGAATTAATTACACAGTCATCATGTTTTCATAAAACTGTAGACTGTTTGTTGAAATATGTTTTGTTCCTTTGGTGTAAATGATCACAGCCCTGATTATCTCAGCATGAGGTGCAAACGGAGCTCGCACCCAGAGGGATGGGGTGCTGGAATGGCTGGTTGGGAACCAGGCAGACAGGGAGAGATCCAGGCAGCATCCCGAGTTGAGAAATGGCCGGGGGACCAAGGAGAGCTCTATCAGCTTCTATGGAGTGAACAATTTGCTTGATAAATCCCATCCTCTTTATTGTGTGGGAATTGGCCACGAGAAAGCTGCTGTTCTTAAGAATTGCTTAGTCTCAAATAATTCCTCGTATCTACATAGGTTTCCTCACAGATGTTTCATTGCTGCTCCTTAGGAGGGACAGGTTGGGCTCTGGCATCCTCCATCCCTGATCACACCCCTTGGAAACAAACTTCTGCAGCATATATTTGACACAATATACTTCTTTGCGTGGATCTTCAGCCTAAAATGCTGTTTCTTTGAGCTTATCTGACAATAAACAATTTTACTAGAAAACTGCCAGGTGATAAATGCTGCCAGTTTGCAGATGGGGAATTAGTTTAACATGTGGAATGAGCCCCTTGGAGCTCAGCATCCCCTTACTGCTTCTCAGGTCCTCATCTGCAGCACCCTGGGCTTGTTGCTTGGTGTGTTCAATTTGTTAAAGCGCAGCTGGGTGTGTTGGCAAAGGGTGTGTGTGTTTATTGTGTGATGTAGTGTAAAATGGCCTCTGAGCATGACGTGGCACTGCTGAGTTTGGAAGCTGAGAGCCCATCCCTGGTTCTTTGGGCAGGTCTGCAGCAGCACCAGGCACCCCTGTGGTTCTCAGCCCAGTTCACCTACTTGGAGCTGCGGGTCGAGCATCCCACTCACCCCATGCATCCTGTGCACCCAAATGCCTTTGAGCTGTGAAATAGGGGAATATTTATCTTTGCAAACAGAGATGAACTCCTTCCACTTAGAACCCAGGGAATACTTACTTTGTTATTTGGTGGTTCATGCAGATCTGCCAGCAGCATAGGATTGCTGCTATGCACTGCATGTACATCTCATCCCGGCTCCCTTCCCCCTCCTCTCATTGCAAAGGATCATCTGTAACATCAACAGGAAAATTCCCAGTTCCCTTTTCCCTTCGGAAGCCTTCCAAGCTCGCTAATTTAATGAAGCTTTTACCTCGTTACCCATCACGTGTTGTTCTTCATCAGCTCCTGCCTGAACTGCAAAGTGGTGTTGAGCAGTCTTTGAGCCTTGCAGCACTGCACCCTTCCACCAGGGGAAATCTCTGGGTATTTACTTGCTTAGATACTTTCCCTTGTATGTAATAATGGAGCTTTCTCTCCAATGATTGAAATGCTCATTGATATGGTGAGGAAGGCACGCTGCTCATCCTGGTGCTGCCTGCAGCCTGTAGGCACTGATGTATTCCTCTAAACTGTTGAGTAGTTTGAGTTTAAACCTCTCTGTTCTAATAATATTTGTCTTACAATGCTGTATTAAAAAGAGGATGAGTGAAATGCCACAAAGCTGGAAAGGCAGTGCCAAAAACATCGCATTGCACTCTTTGTGATGTCTCTATTTCAGCAGCATTACAGCATCAACATGTTACTGTCTGCTGATAATCTGGTAGAGAATATCCAACTTGAGTGAGAAAATATTCAGTGCACAAAGTGCTGCTATTTTCAGACAACCCTGGCAGTGATAGGGGCCTCTGTTTGGTGGCTTTCAGCTGTCTTGCACCTTCTGCCTGCAGGAAGGCTGGGACCTGCTGGGGCCAAAACACCTGAAAGGAGCAGTAATTAAAGCTAGGTGAGATATGTGTCTCTGCTTCCAAGAGTGCTGCACCATGTTAGCTGTGTTTGACAACAACACTCCGTATTGCAGGTATTCTGAGGGAAGAAATTAAAACCTGATTACTGATAACATTTTAAAAGTTAGATTTTTCTCACCTTGCCCTGTGTAAAATTGCACTTTTTGGCTTCAGTTCCAGTTCTTGCTGTGGTGTTTTGCAGTCAGAACTGTGCTGGGGAAAGGGGGTTAACACAGAGACTGCCAACATATTAAGGTTTAGCTGTGCTAAGGGCAGGATTGGAACAATTGAAACACCTACAGTGTGCCTTCATGTGCAGGAAAGATAATGCACGGGGATGCCTTTCTTTTAGCTGCTGTTCTTCAGGGTGCTCAGGAAGTGGGGTGGAGCAGTGCCCAGCAGTGGGATGAGGATGGGTGCTGGTGTTGTGAAGGTGAAACCCACACTGTGCTGGGATGCTGGGAGCAGAGCTGTGCCATGGATGCAGCAGCTCATGGCTGCCCTTAGTGCAATCACATGTGACAAATCGTGGGATTTCTTCAAATCCTTCCAATATATCCGGGTGTGTGAATGACACTACCTTTATCTCTCTCGGTGTTACAAGTGTTGCTTTTTTTGGCACCTATTGGTTTTAGCTGTCTCTCTTCATTTCAGCAGGTAAACATTTCCAATGTGCAGTAATGCAGAGAGAACCCCGCTGCTTCTCAGGCCTGCGTGGTCCTGGAGGAGCTGCTGTGTGTCCCAGGGCATCGTGTAACATGCAATTCATTTTTCTCTGAAGTGGTATAGAAGCAAAATGAACACATGCTATGCTAGCGGCCCTCAGAGAGGGAAATGCAGAATCATAGGGGTTGAAAGGGACCTCTGGAGTAGAATCATAGAACCATTCAGCTTGGAGAAGACCTCTCAGATCCCCAGGTCCATCCCCAACCCATCCCACCATGACCACTGACCATACCCACATCTCCAGGTATTCATAGGCACTTGCAGGGATGGTGACTCCCTTGGAGCTCTCTAAAGCATCCCATCAAATTTTGGACAGGTAAAACCTGCACCTGTACTGCTGCAGAGCCTGTGTGATTCCAAGCCAGAGCCCATGGCTGTGGGGTGCTGGGAGCTGACATGCTCCATCTCCCCCTGACTTGGAGTGGGCCTCCAGACTGCCTCCAGGACAGCTGTGTCAGTGGTCACCTACCTGGTGACAAGGTGGGAGAATCAATAGGGACAACACAAAAAAAGAAAAAAAACAGACAATTTTTCAGGGAAGGAAATTATCTAGGTAAATTATCTAGGTTGATTACACTGAGCATAAACTCAACCTGGCTGGTGGTACTGAAGCCAGATGAGGAGATGAGTATGGCTGGAATGTTAAACTCATTTGTTATGATTTATTTAGCAAGTTCTGACTGGGCTGAAGGGGAGTGACTGTCAAACCTGTCATTGTGTGTTGGAGGTGGTGATAGCTCTGAAGCAAGTGGTCATCTGGGACCTGAGAGGGAAGTAGGAGCAGATGAAATGCAGCAGCACCCTGCTGTCCTGCCTGCAGCATGCCTCATCCCAAGGGTCAGATGTGGGGCTGGAGAACTGGCTGCAGCCTTTTGGGGAGAGTCACTGCAGGAAAAGTACGTATTGGATGTCATTTTAACAGATCTGGGGGATTTGGTCACCAAGTTGAAATGTAGCACTTGGTGAATATCCGTGGCTGTGGTTTTGCCATTTCCCAGGTGGATTTCACGGATTGCTGCTGCTCAGGGTTTGTTACACTCATGTACGCTGATGCATGTGCACACAGTGCTCTGGCGGAGCCACGAAGCTGGAAACTACTGAACCAAATCAATATGGAATTTAAAGAGTTCCAATTATCGTTCGCGTTCCTTTGAGTTATAGCCCATTAGTGGATACCAGAGAAGCAACAATTAAGTGTTCAGAGACCGCAAGCCAGGTTAATTTCAGAAGAATCAGGTTGATTTTCCAGCTGAAGATATCAGTAGAATCTCATTTCTTTCAATTTGGACATTTCATTTTGTTAGAGATACATTTGCTACGGTGCGTATCTTTGATTGCCCCTATAAAAGGAGCATTAGGGGCATTTTGCTGTTAACTCAGTAAGGAAAGATGCAATTGAAAACACAATCCAGGAGCATCTTCTTGGGATTTTTCTTATGGATCTGAAATGCTGGTTGAGAGATGCTGGGAAGATCAGCTGCAAGCGGTATGGAAATGGAGGAGGAGGAGGAGGAGGGCAGGTCCAGTTTTCATGCAGTGTTTATTTTGGCTCTTTATTCTTGTTGTCCTTATTGCCATTAATGAGAATACACACAATTACTTGCTGCACTGAATCAAAAGTGAAATGGTAACTTGGGAAGATAAAAGGCTTTCTAATGCTTGATCAGTTGCTCGAGTTCACCATTCCTGTGCCTATCTTGAGCTTTAAATATTTGCATTAAGATCCAGATTGCAAGTAACGGGTCTCTGAATAGCATATGAAACAGGAATGCTAAATGGAAATGTGGAATGGAAAAAGTTGCATTCTGGAGCTTATATGAGTGAGCAGCAAAGGCACTGCTGTCTGCAAAAACCGTACCTCACAGTGCTTTATAGTCAAGTTGCGGGATGCAGAGTTTGTTCTTCCAAGCCTGATACCTACAATCTCATGCTGGTGCTGGTGTTTTCGGTGCAGGCTTCCCAGCGATCTGCTGGCATCCTCTCCTGTACTCTCCTCGAGTGAAATTGCCCCAGTGCAAACTCCAACATTACAGCTTTCAGTGTTTGGGACTGCGATAATTCCTTGTTGAATTCTGATTTCCACTAACTAACTAACTAACTAACTAACTAGTGGCACAATGTTCTTAATTAGCCATGTGCAAAACAAAGCAGGCCAGCATCACTACTCTTTCCCTACCACCCTCTGACCGCTGCTGCCTTTCCCCTCAACCTCATTTTCTGCTCACAGAGCAAACTCTGCCCAGCCCCAGGGCCAGCACTGTGCAGTGAGAGGTGCTTGCTGGGGGGCTGAGGGAGCTCAGGAGCAGCACTGCTGGAGCAACCATTCTGAGGCTGCTCCCAGTGTTGGTACTTTCAGGTTTTTCCCCCAGTTTTAGCAATTACACTTTTCTGCCTCTGCAGAGTTTCTGCTGACGGGACAGAACTGCTGGGAGCAAACACATTATTCATTGTGATTGAGTGCCTAGTAATTACTTTATATATTTTTTCAGTCCTCAAATTAAAACCACTTACTAGTAGGAACAGATGTTAAATTCAGGACTCTTGTTGACTGTTAGTGTGACACACACACAAAATGTTTTAAACGAGGAGGCTGATTGAATTTTAAATATGCTGATCACACCGTTGGAACTGAGTGCAATGGAACCGGGGACAACAGAAGTGTTTCCAGGAGGAGATGGCAGAGGTGGGGTTTTCCTTTTCTAAAGCACAAATCCTTCTGATTCTTGCAGGCTGAATACAGAACTGTACAGTGTGCTGCAGTACCAAGTGTGGATTTGTGTGGCAATGGCAAGAGAAGAGAATTTGAAGTTGAGTGTAGAGTTTATTTTCAAGTCAATACTTCAGATACTCTACAGGAACGACATAGCTTTCGTTTATCTATTATATATAAAGATCCAGCACCTTTGTTTGCTGTGGGATCAGTGGCCATCGTGTTCCAATGATCCCCACAGTCCTTTGCTTGTAGAGCCCAGCTCACAACCCGAGCTGGGGGAGGTGATGGTTTCACTCTGTAAGGGCTGGCCATTGAAAGCACAGTACGTTATTGCATGGGATGGATGCAGCCGTAGGGCAACCTGATATTGCTGAGGACAAATCTGGCAGTGCAGGTATTTTCGCCGAAGACAGAAGAAGCCCGTGGATGCATTTATGAGAAAAAGGTCTATTTTAAGGTTTTGTACCATTATGTGTTCTATCACTCTGCTCGAGGTGGCTCTGATGAACAGGTGGCACCTTGGTTTGCTCCCCAGGTGCTGACTGCAAGCCATGGAGGTCGGCATGAAGGCAGCAATATCCACTTCTCCCACTGAAAGGGGGTATTTTCCAGCTGCCTGGAGGCGTGCAGGGGGGTAATCACAGTTTGCTGAACTCTTTCCTGTATTTGAGTTAGAGATGATGCATGCTTTGTACGCTGCAATTCTTTTTCATAACCTGATTTATTGCACACGAGGAATGGAAATTTGAGTTTGGAACATCATACAGTAACAATCACAATTAACATCCACAACCCCATCAGGTGACCCCCGGGTGTTACACTTAAATCACATTGCTTTTAATTAAGGTTAGTGGCCGAGTACTGCTTGTTCTAAAACATTTCGCTGGCACTTCTGCAAGGAAATGCTTTAAAGTCTGAAAAGTGCCCACTTGTCCCCACGTGAACCAATGCCAGAAGGTGACAGCGGAGGGAGAGGAGTTTGAAAGAGCAGTTTTTGATCTTTTCTTTGGTGTAGCCGTACTTTCCTCTTGCATCCACGCTAACATACAGACTTACAGCACTTGCTGAACTGCTCAAAATGAGAGAACTCCCACAGAGACAAAAAACTGTTGCACTGAGTGATCCTAGACAACCTATTGTCGCAGTAAGTGCCACATCACAGCAGCCTGGCACTGACATGGAGAGAGTCTTGTGACACACGTTGTCTTCTGGGGCTGTCGTTTATGATGTTCATGATCCGTGGTTGCTAATAGCAGACATTGACCCTAATTGCTGTGAGAACGTTGTTCAGGCTTATTGCATTAATGACAGAAGGAAGAGGCACTTCCTAAAAAGTTAGCATGGCTTCACAGGAGATGCTGTGTTTATTTAACTGATTGATCATATAAAGGTTTATTAAATGCCTTCTCTGTACAGAAACGCTGCGTAGTCACGTACGTAGGAATGAAACGATCCACACAAGGGTTGTTGCAATCTGATTTTCATGTAAAAATTCCTGACTTTATGGGCTTATTTACATACCAAGTCATGGTCTGGTCTCCTCGCAGTGTCAGCCTGCCACAGAGCTGGATGCAGCCGTGAATTTGGAATGACTGAAATAGAAGAGAACGCTTTGCATATTTTACTGACTTCTCTTCACCACAAAATTATTTCAGAGCACAGCTTTCTTCCAGCAAAAGGCACAAATCTTCCCCAGAACTGTACTGCTTGTGCTCTTTGCTGGGACAAAGCCGTGCTTTGCTCTGCCCAGCAGACCCACGCTACGCTCTCTCCTCTGTACCAGGAACAAAACCATGCTGGAGATCTGGGGCTGAGCACCTGCAGCTGCATGCACTGATAGCTCTCAGTGCTCTGAAGGGTTCAATCACACCAATGCAAAGCTGCCTGCAGAGCCAGCAGGCAGGGCTGGGGTATCCTCCAGGTGGGAAGGTGCAGTCAGGGATGTGTGCTACAACAAGAGTCGTCTGGAGGGTCTCTGTCAGATTTGGTGATGGTGGTCTCTGAGGCAGACGTTGCTGAGCTGGTGAGTGAATCAGTGAGTGGAAGTTAAAAGCCATAGCCAGGAGCGTGGTGCAGTTCAGGGGACAGAGCAGAAGGAGAGGAGGTTCAGGGCAGGGCAAAACCAGGGCTGCTCTCTGTCCCTGGATCCGCCCGTGTGTTTCCCCAGGCTCAGCCATCAGCCTCTCAGCTCTCCTCATTCTGCAGTGCCTTGACTTGCACTCAAAGGACATTTACAGCAATTTAATTTGTGTCGTGTTAAACTCATTGGTTTGTGAGCACAGAGCTCTGGAAGATGGACTGATAGATTTTCAGGTTCAGCAGAAGTCGTTCCCCATTTAACCCACGTATCTGTTGCTGCAGCTTTTAAAACTATTAATCTGCTGGGGAAATCTCAGGGGGCAAAAAAGGATAAACCGTACAGATCGGAAAGATTCCTTTTCCTTCTCCTGTCCTGATGGTTGGGGCAGATGGGGCAGCATTCCTTCGTGTTGCTTTGCTGTGTATGATGATTTTTGCATTTGCATCCACTGCAACTGAGCAGCTCAGAGCACGGATGAAGATGCTGCATCATTTGAAAAGTTTTCAGATCTGTGTGCCAAACTCATGGTTATGTCAACCTGCATTAAGTCAGCTCTGCACCTTTTTAGCAGTTACTGCTTTGAACTTCTACATGAAACAGATACACTGACCTTTACTGATAAAATACATAAATAAACCTGTGCTTAAACGTCCTTTAGAGAACACAGTGCTTTATTGCAGAAAGTCCCCAGTCACCCTTCTCTCTTACGTGTCAGAAAAAGAGGCAAAAACCCGCTCTCTGCAGGTTCAATGGTTGGGAGAGGAGTGTTTGCTACCTTATTTTCCATCTTATTTTTAACTGCATAATTCACATCAGGATGGGAAAAAGCAATGAAAAACCACAAAACAGAAGTTAATGTTTCGACATACCTCTGTTCTCACCACCTTCCCAGCATCTGTGCTACCTAATAAAAAAGCAATCAGATGGACGGATGAGCTTTCCTGGCTCCCTTTGTTCCAGAGACCGCGGGGGGCAACATCTGCTTCTCCTCATTCTCTTCCTCCTTGAACAGGAAATTAAATACAAATTACTAAATTAAAGTAATGGCAGGAATTAACTCCATTAAAGATAAGAAAGCTGAGACTTGAGTGTTTTCACCTCGGTCCTGCAGAAGGTCATGCTGTTGGTGATGGGGCTGATGGTGATGGAGCTGATGGCCACCACTCTGCTGGAGCACGGGTGGATGCACATCCACACACCCAACGTGGTGTCACCTCCCATTGATCCAGCTGTGGCTGGCATTGCTGTTGGTGGCTGATTGGTGCTGATCAACTTTGTTCCCAGTCTTGACAAGTCGATGGCAGGGGTGCAGGTTAATCCATGTTCCCAGGTTAATCCATGGCACTCGTGTAGCACTGTCAGCTCTGGGGGAGCAGTGAGCAGCCCAGCAGGAGTGCTGGGTGTTCAGATGGTTCCAGACAGAGCTTGCATTTCTCACCATCCCATGATGAGCGTCTGGTTCTGATTTTCTCAGCACACAACTCATCTTTGCAGGTAGAAATTCAATAGCTCTCATCAAAACTACAGACAATAGATCAAATATTTACTTGTTCTTCTCGGGCAGTTGTGGTTCACCAGGAGAATTCCAAGCACTCTAAGCACGGAGTGCAGCTGGGCTGCAGCAGGTGGGCGCTGGGGTGACGGCACAGTGGTCCTCCATGGGGTATTGAATGCCAGTGCTGAGCACTGAGGGCATGATGTGGTTCCCAGTCGGAAAGGGTTGTTGTTTGAGCACAGAGTTGCACCTTGAGCTGAAGTGCTCTGAACTGGAGCCTGGCTGAGGTCTCCGACAGTAAATTTTAATGGGTTTGAGATCTGAGCGGTGTGCTGGCAACGGAATTTGTAGCTTCGCTGTTTAAAAATCAAATGATCTAAGGTTCCTGTCTCCCTATGCTATCCAACCCCCCACCCTCAGGTAATATCTGCACAACCATTGACTATTTTATTTTGTTTCATTAGAAACCTCTGTGGCTAAAATAGGTTTTCCAGCTGGTGCTCACTTAACATCTCCTCTTCTTTCATAATTCACCCCACTCACTTGTCTGAAAGAGATGCTCCACTGCCTTGTAAGCTCCTCTTCAAACACCCTTTTGGACCATGACAATACAGTACAAGGCACTCCAATAAGAACACCCCAATGGCAAGGTACAATGGATAGCAATAAGGCCAACCTTTCAGTTGTAACCCAAAGGTGCAATGCCTTTTTGTGGGACTTGCAAAGGTAATTTAAAAACACATTCAAGAACTGTTAAAAAAGCAATCCGTACATGATGATCTTATTTCATTCAGCCATATGGTCTTTATATGGTTCACATCCTTTTTTTTTTCCACATGCAGCTTTTCCCCCCTGAATGGCTGCTTGTGGAACAGCTGTGCAGGTACAGAAAACCCCAAAATCTAAAGCAGAAAGTGCACGGATCTGGTGTTTGCAAAGAGATACTGCAGGAGAGGGAATATCTGCTCTGAGTGCTGCAGGCTTCTCTCTGCTTTGGCATTGATAGGAGGTCAGGGGATGTATGGAGAGGTAATAGAAGGCTGGTGAATTTGCTTTGCAGCTCACATACATCTTATGTACCATATTTCATCAAAGACAGAAAGAGGAACTTGAACGCAATATACTTTGGAAGTTAATTGAAGCAGACATCCAAGTCTTAAGTAAATCAGCTCTATATCATTTGACACACAACATTACTTCAATTAGTATGACTTTCACCATTATCTAGACAGAGGAAAAGATGTACCATGCTAATCAGAACATTAAAGTGACACCAGCATTTATATATTATGAATATTTACTCAACGAATGAATGCATGATAAATGAGATCGGACCAGAAATATTTCTCTGTGAAGGAGCTGTGCATTTCCCCCACCTCAGGAAATTCTTTCTTGTGCCTAACCCAGCTATCACGTTGTCAGTGCATCCCATACTGACGCTTCTGCCCCACAGCAGCTTGTGCCATGGCTTGTGCAGGGATTTCTGCAGTTTTCTGAATGGCCCATGAGTCTGAGGCAGCTCCCTTATTCCTGTATGTATGCTAGTTTACTTAAGTGCAGATAACAGACCAGAACCCGGAGCACTGAGCCCAGAGTTCATTGCTGGAGCACTGTGAGCACAGAGTCCCTCAGCTAACGTGTGGAGCATCTAAAGCTGTTAAAGGTCCGAAGTGCTTGTGGCTGGGGGCCATGCATGTCCCCATGCTCTTTGTACTCTCAGGGTGAGGTTCACAGACACAGCAGTGTCTTCCCCCTGCTTGTTTCTGGATGGTGTTTTCTTGGGAAGGGACATCTTTCCAAAACTAGAAAAGCAATGACATCAAACCTGCCCTCTGTTTGCTATGGAACGTGTGTCTCCAAATGCTGACCCAGAGCTCCACATTGGGGCAGGCACTGAGATTTGCTTTGTAAGCCCACAAAGCTTTCTTGGAGCGTGTGCTGACCACTGACAGGGTCTGCAAGTGTGTCTGATGTGGTAGATCAATTTAAAATGCCAATGCATGAATGTCATCAAGAGATATCTTCAGTGCTATGCTCATATGCACAAAGAGACAACGTGGTTTTCTATTACTGCTCAGGAACTCAGTAGCACTGCTCATCTGGTTTGGTTTTGTTTTTTTCTGTTGTGCTGCTGGCTCAACCAGAAGTACAGACAAGCTGTATCAATGGCAGTAAAGCATTCAGCCTCCAAACCCAGGTTGCTCTAACATTCAAACAGTGGTCACTATTGAAAACATGGTAGTGTTGTGCTTTGGGAATAGGTGGGGTTGGTTTGATGTTTTCCCTGAAGTTCACTGTTTTGTCCACGTATTTTTTCTAGCACTTTTGGGGCCTGGCATAGGCACATCCATTGCAGGAGTAGGTGTGTGTGTGCTAAGAGGGCTGTATGATGACAGTAGGACTAGGTGATCTCTTTCCAACCTTGTGATTCTGTCAAGGCCCTTGATTTTTGAGGACTTGATATTGTGACCTTACTGATGCCCTTCTACCACAGCTTCTGCCTTTGCCATGCCTGTGTCTGCATGGGGGGATGGGGGGGGGAGTTCTGTATTTTTTGCCAGGTGTGGAAGCGACCTGATTTCCACACTTTGCCTTACATCTTACTGACATTATCTCACCATGGGACAGGGGTGAATGCAAGAGGAGCCAAGTGCGAGTTGATTCTCCTGCTATCTTATTGTCTGCAGTACATAAATCTTGAAAAGTGTGCTTTGAATGGGAAAGGATACCAACTTAATGATACATTTACTCTAACTACTGCGGGGCATGCACAGAATCCTAATGTGTGCTGCAGACTCTCCATTGTAACAGATGTTGCTCTCTGGTTATAAAGTAAGTTTATTGCATTAGCTGCCTGTAAGCAGTTTACTCTCTAAAAGATTCATAAAGTAAATTAAAATTATCTAATTATCTGTTATCTAATTTAATAGAGAGATAATCTTGGTCTTCAGATATTACACATATGTTATGATATTACAAGCCAGTGTGCCAGAGATCCCTTTCTGTCACATATGGTCATGTCCAGAGTGGCTGCAACAGGAGGGCTCAGTGTGTTATCATCACTGTGTATTGCTATTTTCTGTGGGTGGGACAAGGGGGAACGATTTCAAACTGGAAGAGGGGAAATTTCAGCTAGATGTTGGGTAGAAATTCATCAGAGGACGGTGAGGTGCTGGCCCTGCTGCCCAGAGCTGTGCTGCCCCATCCCTGGAGCTGAGCACTGCCCTGGGCAGCCTGAGCTGATGGAAGGAAGCCAGCCTGCGGCAGGCAAGGGGCTGGGTAGGGCTGAAAGAACCCTTCCAACCCAACCATTCTATCCAACCCAGCTGTTCTGTGGTGCTGGGTAGGGCACAGTGCTGGGCTGGGCTGAAAGCAGCGGTGCCCAGCACTTGGAAAAGCACCTGGTGCTGTGGCACAGCCTATTGCCCTGTGCTTTGAGTTCAGCATGGGAGTGGGGCATGGGCGGGGAGCAGGAAGTCTTTAGGGGAGAATGAATGAGCCCTCCTTTTATTGTAATGCTGACATCTACATTTTGTCCTGTAATTTTCCGAGTCATTATAACCAATTGCTGGTGTTGGTGTCACTCATTTCCCCATAGCTCTCTTTACTCCCCGGTCAGCATGCAGCAAGATGCAAATGGTATTTCAAAATGAAAAATCATAGGTGTTTCCTGGATGCCATCCAGAGAAAGGAGCAGGGATTTCAGGCAGAAATTGGATCAGACCTCATGGAACCCTGAACATCTCAGACAGCCAACAGATGGTGGTCGTGACATGAAGAGCCTTCTCACCTGGGAAACACATGACATTAAGCAGCAAAAATGTGCATTTAAATTAAGGCTGCTTTAAAAGGCTGTTAATAAAGAAAGGCCAAGGCAGCATTAATGCCATGTCACAGATTTCAGCACTTCTGAAGGAGGAATAGAGGGACACTGTCCTCACTCCACGAAATGTAAAGAAAACCCACATCATCTCCAGGGAGCCACTAGGATATACCATGTGTATATATACATGTGTATGGAACACAACATTAGGAGGGTGATCATAGCTGTCAGTCACCTTTGAATCTTCCTTATATCAAACTTCTTTCTCTTTGGGGTTTCTCACCGTGTGTCTGCCCCCATGAGCACAGGCTGCAGTCCTACAGAATTCCAACAGAATTGCAAAATACCTGTAAAAATGGCAGAAATGTGGAAGCACAGAATATGAAATATAGGCCAAGGAGGATTCTTATTAGAAGTATTGGAGAAAAGAAAATAGCAAACCAGTGTTAGTTCATGGTGATGTGCAGGATTTCCCTTTTGCCGCTGCTATTCCTCTGCAGTACTACAATGGAGCTCCTGAGATCTGTGTGTTAGTCATGAAAAGACTCTCATGAGGTGCCCCAACTCTAATACTACCACCAATACAGGTTCTGTATATGCAGGAGAGTGCTTTATGTCGGGCTGGGCAAAAGTAGCAGCAGGAAAGCTGTGGTGCTGGGTTTTAATGCTCTGCGTTGTTAGCGATAACTACTTAATATTTTACTCATATATTCCTTTGGGTCCTTTTAAACAGCAGCCTTCCTAAGCACAGCAGAAAGAAGTAATGTGATAAATTAAGCTAGGTCAAAGAGGAGAAATTATTTTAAATGAATACAAACATCTAATTTGTCTGGACTTTTAATGAATTGAAACGCCGAAGTTGCTAGAGATGACAGCATTGTAAATCCCATTTATCTCTGCTAAAGTCCCCTTATTTCTTCCCACTCCTTCTTCCTGCACTCATACATCAAGTCAACGTGGTGTGACTTGCTCTACTGAGGTGCAACCACCAGATATGGTCTCCAGTCCCACCAGACAACCTTTTGGGTCCAGCATGGGGCTGTGCCAACCTGGAGCCCTTCCCAATGAACATGGGTCAAGTGAAGAGGTGGCAGCTGGAGGGGAACTTCATTTGCTGCATGAAGGCTGAAAAAAGTGTGAGCTCAGTTAGAAAATGTTGATTAAAGCACATAATGGGAAGAGCTGCAATAGGTTGAGGAGGTGTTGGTGGCAGCAGGGCAGGGGTGTGCTGCCTGTGAGGCTGTAGGAAGGTGAATATGTCAGTTTTAAACATGTACCTGCTCTGTTCTGTTACAAAGGATGACAAAGCCCTTTTCTGTTGGTCACAAAAGGCTCATATTTCCACTCCTGTTGTTCATTACTTGGAGCCATAGCAAGTGTTCAATAAATTCTGTCCTTCTGGGGGAACACTGCCACATTGCACCACGTGGATTTGAGGGAAACGGTTCTTGGCCAAGCCAAGAACTTCTCAGAAGCCAGCGCTGTCCCTTAGCACAGGTCTGGCCATGGGCAGGGAACAAGCTGGGCATCCCTGCATTGCAAATGCTAAAAAACACAGGTGTGCAAAAATACAATATAATGAGAGTCTGGGAGCTGGGTGGCATCCATCACTGCTGCCCAAAGGATTTTTCCCTGTCCCACAGACAACGCTGTCTCCTTGGATGGGGCAGTGCTGGCTGCTGACCCCAGGAAAAGGGACACTGATCTGCAGCTCTGTGTGCCCCAGCACCCTGCAGGGATGATCTCATTCATCTGCAGTGAGTCCATCGTAACAAATGCTGTTCTGAACAGTGGCCACATTCTATTTTACAGGAAACAGACAGACCAAGGAGAAATCTGTTCACACTGTGCCATGGAGAGTAAGATGAAGGCTTTTATTTACTTGGAAGCCAGTCAGGACATTAGTTCAGGTAATAAAGGCTGGCTGGGAAAAGGCACCCCTGAGGCTGAGGTCGTGAAGGCACCGGGCTTTTGGTGAATGCATCTTTGCTTTATGAGCCCCCTGCACCAGGAGAGGGATTTTTTCTCCATATCTTTCTGTGTGAGGAAAAACTTTGATGGGGAAAAAGGAATGATGGGAATGTTCTGTGGGGCAGCAGCCTCCAAAACCCCACCAGAGAGCCTCCCGTGCTCAGCATCCACTGCTCAGGCAGCACTGGGAAAAGCCCACCTGCAGCAGGCAATGGGCTCATGGCTTGTAGGAGGGAGAGGAGCGAGATTTTGCTTTTTGCTGTACCCTTGCCTTAGATAAAACTGCAGATGCATCTACTAACTGCCTGTTTCCCTGATGTGGTGATGGCACGGAGCAGTGCGCTCTCCTGGTTTTGCAGAGGGGAAGCAGATCCTGCAGCAGGGATGGGAGACCAGCAAGAGCAGGGGGTCAGCCCACATCCAAACTGCAGAAATCAGGCAGCACCTTCACTCCTGCCCTCTGCAAAGCAAGGTGCCAGCCCTGCTGGGCAAAGACACGCTGCCTGCTCAATAGCTGTTAGGAGTGAACCTCTTCCTTGTCGTGCCGGGTGCGGATGGAGGAGCTTTGGGGTGTTCATTACCACATCCCAGCCCTGGAGCCCCCCAGGGGCCTCCGAGAGGAGAAAACAAATGAAGCTGCGCTCGTTGACCGTAACACAAATTGACTGCTGCTTGTGCTGATGTTTTCGACATAATTCATTTCAGCTCGAGCATGTTGGCTATCTGCATAATTTCTCCTTGAGTAGTTTTACTGCCATATGGGACACCGTGGACCTCGGGCTGCTGCTCTGCCTGTAACCCCCCTCTCTGGAGTGATGCTCAGAATGCATGGTCCTGCAGCCTCCAAAGTGCCAGCAAAGAGCTGCAGGTGGGGTACAGGGGCTCTGCACAGCTCACAGAGCAGCCCTGTGCTGCAGGAATGAGCTTTGAGGGGTCAGAGAGGATTTAACCTCTGAAGTTGGGGGTTTTCACTAGCAATGATTTGAGCTTCGAAAGCAGGAGAGCACACAAGGAAAAGAACCAGCTGAGCCCTGCTGCACAGCAGGGGTTCAGAACCTCTCTGCAAAGTCCGTCCTTTACTGCTCAGCCTTAATGCAAAGCATAACCTCTAGCAGTGTTTGCTGCAGTTAGCGTTGTTGACAAGCAGTCTTTCAATACAGACCTTGTGTCTTAATTAAATGGAATTTGTTTCAGCAAATAATGCTTGTCAGAAGCACTTCTTTTTGCCGTAGGACTCTTACAAAGATGCCATCAGACATTTCGATAATCAGCCATCTGTGTCTCGGCGTTCTGATGGCTCCATGTGAAGGCAGACTTGTTCTTGCCAGGACAAATTTGTAATTATGAATGACAGAGGAACAGCAGAGTCATTGGAATGGAGCGCCGTGCCCCAGGACAGCAGCAGCTCACCCCTCCCACCCCTCAGTGCCCCAAACCCACTGCACCCCACACAACTGAGCCTCACTTTAAGAAGCCATTGAGCACAGACTGCAAAAAGGGGGTGGTCTGCAGTCACCAACCACCCCAAAAGGATAAACCAGACAACATCAGCACAAGTTTGTAAAGTTTTACTGTGAGATAGGCAGGAAAAAAAAAGGAGCATTTACAGTGTTTCCAGAGAAAGCACTTTGTGGGATTGGCTTTCACCCCTCTCACACACCAGGTGCTGCTGCAATGTAAATACAAATGCATTCCACCTGTGCTGCCTGGTGGGGCAGTGGGTGGGAGCTGCCTTTATATTCCCAGTGCTGCCTTCAGAGCAGTGCTCATAGGACACTGAGGAGCTTGGCAGGAAATTCACAAAACACCAAGGCTAAACTCAGGTATTTGTCTATTTAAATACAAATTAATGTTGCTCTTTGCTCTTCTGTATTTAAGTCTTGACAAAAGCATTTGGTTTTTGTTGCTTTCTTAGTTAATGATAAGAGTTCATTAGTTTCCATGTATTCAGTGGTTTTTTTGTGGCCTCAGGGGAGGAATAGCAAGTTTTTTGCTGCAGGCCTGCCCTCTTCCTGGGGCTCCTACCTGCTTGGGCTGTCCTTTCTGGCCGAGCTGTGGGGATGGGGCAGTGGTTGCTGTTGGAGGGCTCAAAGCCTCCCAGCAAGGAGCTCAGGTCTGGTGCTGTGCTGTAGGGATGCAATAATGACTCTTCCCATGTGTGTAATTAAGGGTATCAAGACTTCGTGTTTTTTTTTTTTTAAAATCATAGTGTGCTGTCTTAAGTTCTGCTAAAACAGGAGTGCAGGAGTTGCTGCTTTTCCTTTAAACATAAATAATCACAACAACCTCTTCTCCTCCTCCCTTCCTCTTCTCCTCCTTCCCCATTTGATGCACCGATACACTCTGGGTTCTGGCAGTGCTGTGCTGGTTTTGCTGGCCAAAAAAATGGCAGCGCACGATGTTGGTCTGTGTTTCTTCGATGGTTTGGTAGAGCTGTGCTTTCTGCTGGCTTTCCAATGCTGTATTTTGAAGTAAATCTCTTGGAGGCTATGTAGGAGTAAGACCAGAGTGCAGTGCAGTGCTGCGTGTACAGCACCTGTTATTGCAGGCATCAGGCTCTGGGATGCAGCTGTGTTCAAAGGGATCATGGTTGAAAGTATGAAGGGACAGGTGTTTTTTCTTTTAATTACAAAATTACTGGCACCTGCCTTCCTGCTCTGCTGCCCTTTCACTGTTTGGAAAGAAAAAAACAACTTTTTTCCTTCTCTCTCCTGTTCTTCTCTCTTTTTTTCCCCCGTTTTTGCCATGCTCTTTGCCTTGCAACTACAAGCACATGGAAAATATGAAAATAAGAATTGCTTAGTGCCATGATTTAACAGAGGGTTGTTAGGATAGTATGGTCAGGTTGTGGTTGGACTTGATGATTTCTAAAGTCTCTTCCAACCTGAGCAATTCTATGATTCTATGACCCATACTCCTCCGTATTTCCCAGGCTTTAAGACATAAGAATGGTGACAGCCCTTAGTTTATCTTTGCTTTCTGTGCCACTAGCAAGAGCTTTCATCCCATCTTAAGAAGTATATTTCTTCTTACAATGGACAAATAAAAATACTTAAAACAAAGGAAAGCAGTGCTGCTCTATCAGCCAGTCATGCCTGGGAGGACTGAAGGCACCCAAGGGCCTTACAGTGAGGCATGCAGGAGCACTGAAGGGCTTTGGGCATCAGTGTGGCCATGCAGTGACTGGGTAGGGTCAGGTCCATGGCAGTTCTGTGCTGCTCCTGTCCCACATGGGCTGTTAGTCCCATCTGTTCACACTGGTACCTGAAGCAGTGGCTTTGCATTCTGGGGATGTTTCCATGTGTAAATAGAGGTAAAATGGCCTGCCTGTCGAGCTGCTGCTTTCAGGGTGGTGTGAAGCATGCTTTCTATTTTGTTCATTCAACAAACCAACCCCTTGGTGACAGCAGGTTGGAAATGAGCTACACCTCAGTGTCTGTGTGCTCTTGGAGCAGACTGGAACGGTTGGTCCTTGCTTCCCCAACTGGCTGGGAGCTCATCCCATGCTCAGTGCCAGACACAGCTGCAGCACCACTTTAGTAGGAACACAAGAGCTTTCCTGGTCTCCAGGGAGAGAGATTTCCCTGCTTCCAAGTGTTTGGGGGATGCATTCAAAAAAAAGCAAGTGCAAAGCAGTGAGTCAGGCAATAAAGGTGACGTCAGATGTAATCCAGAATGGAAGCTGCATGCTGGCTACTTGCCTTGCAGGATAATCTTTGCTCATAGAAGCAGATATATTAGATATTAGGAGAAATGTTCTCTCCAAAGAGCAGTCATGCACTGGCACAGGCTCCCTGGGGGAGTTGCAGAAAAGGGCAGATATTGCACTGAGGGATGTGGTTCAGTGGTGTGGTGGTGATTTACTGGTGGTCAGACTAGTTGAACTTAGTGGTCCTTCCAACCATAGCGATCCCAGGATTCTATGATTCCCCCCACATTTTTTTCTAAGGGGGAAATGCACCAAGCATGCAGTGGTGATTTATAGGACCACAGTCAGTTACGGACTGCCCTGGGGACAAGTGGGTCAATCCCAGTCCCAGGGGCTCAACAAAGAGCAAAGAACTGTCATGTGAGTCACTCTGTGGAAACTCGCTTGGAATAATGCCCTGAATGGGCAAATATACAGGTAACACATCATGCCAGCATTGCACTGCTGGTGAACAGCCAGGCTGTGTGCTTGTGTTCACTTCTAGGTCTTCCCAGCCCCAGGTCCTGCTGTATCTGATTCGTTGACCTGCTGTAAGGTCAGGTGAGGAATTGGCTGTCTTCTCCTCACAGAGCAGAGTGCTCGGCCTCTCGATCTGCTTCACACAGAGCCAAGCACGCTGCTGGGCACTGCAGTAATTAAGACATAATCATGGTATTAATCAAGTAAATAAGTACATGTTGACAGGTCATCAGGACCGCTGTGTCTCATGTCAGAGTTGTTTGTGGGGTCAGCACGGCCCAATGGCCAAATCCCTTCTGCTGTTGGGTAGCTCAGCGTGGCCGGGACTCTCTTGGCTGAGCAGCTCAGCACTCAGCAGGTCTCCAGTTGACACTGAGCCCATAGCAATGCCAACTCTGCCCACTGAAACCTCTTGGAATTGTTACTTCATGTGGTGGTGAAGAAAAAAATGACTTGATGTGCTAAATGATGACAAAAGGTTGCTTACTGTCAGCTTTCGTCTTAAGGCACTTGTGACTTTTCTCTCCAGGTGATAACATCGCATGTGGGCAGTTTCAAAACAGACACTGGGCTGCATAGGTAGAGAGGTTAAGTAAAAATTCTTGGTTAAGAAATTGCAACGTTGAGGGAAATACTCAGGGAAGGCAGTATTTGCACTGTAGTTACATTATAGTATTTGCAATATACTGCTATTAAACCTCAGCACTGATTGGAAAACGCATCTGATCTTGGGACCAGAGACAACCAGGGATGTTTTTTTTTTTTTTCTGTGATCCTGTGTCAGAATACCCAACTTGTATAGAAGAACTAAACTGTTGTTACTTCAATTAACTTTCAATTAATCACAGTGATTAATTAAGTCAATTTATTAGGTAGGGATTGTTAATTGGTGGAGCGCACAGAGTGGGAAAGAAAGGGCAGAGAAGGCAGTGCAGCCTCCTTCTGGCAGAGCTGGAAGGCAAAAAAAAAAAAAAAGACGACTTAAACACTTTCTGAGTATATATAAAATTTCTGTGTCGTAACAAAAAAATAAAATCCGAGTAACAAATGTGCAGCACTTTAATGTCAGAACTGACCGTCATTGGAGCTGTTCACAAGTAGTGTTGGACAATCTAAGTTGTACTTCATTTTCTAAGTATGATATATAACCATTAGGATAATTTAGAAAACACATCACCAGAACTTGGGCTGAGGGGGAAGGAAGGGAACATCTTTGGAAGGTCCAGGTGGGAGTTTTCAAGTGAACGCTATTCCAATACTTTGCGACAAACAGGGAGGAGTGAGGTCTGTTACACATCTTTCACAGCCTATATATAAACCAGCCTCAAGAGTATTTACCTGAACAGATATTTACAGGTTGTATTTTTTTTTTTCCTTTTAAGTATTCTTAAAAAAAGTAATATTTGATCTATGACACAATGGACGCCTCTACAGGGAAACATAGGCATAACAAAATATTCGAGAAGTCATAAAAGAGAACACGAGAGCAGTGTTTGGCCTCAGTAAAACACACTTAGGATGACTGCGATGTATGGATACAGCTTTGCTCAAGAAAGGAGTTGTGCATATTTAAAGATACTTACAAAGCTGGTCTCCTCCTTTTCTTGACATGGGTATGTTTCCTAACCAGATGAGTAGAAAATCATGGACACCATGCATTGCTAAGGGAAGGCTATGCCAATCTCTCTTATATGCTGCGATGAGGGGATAGTCTCTTCTAACCCCTATGGCTCATCAGTGACAATACATGTAGGTTTAAGCCTATGAGTGTTGAAGGGCAATTTAAAGGACGCCGTGTTGAATGAATTCATAGGATTCATCTCCTCTTCTTTGTCTGTCTGAGCAGATTTCTATACGCTTTCTATAGAACCGAAATGGTTTAAATTACTTCAGGTCTACAGCCATGCTGAAATGCTTCTCTTTTGGTTACAGTTGAACACTTAAAGCACAGATTACCATTGCATCCTTTTTGCTCGCTCACTTTAAGCCCCTCTGTGTGCACTGTGAAATGGTTGACTTTAAGCACCTCCGTTGGAAAATAATTACTGCGCCTCTAAATATCTCTGGGTGTGTGTGCAGTGCTTGCTTCCATACACCTCTGGGCAATCAGGTCATCCTCAAAAGGAGCTGGGTCTCCCAAAAGGACAGTGCGTGGCTCTGATGCAGCAGATATTTACCTGTGGGGCAGAGCTTGCCCCCACACCAAGGCCACATTTCAAAGCAGTGCTGGGATCCAACTGCTCGTGGCTGGCTGTGCACAGTGGCTGTGGTGCTCCCATGGCTTTGCACCATTTGTGAGCCAGAGCTGCTCCTGCCCTGATTACTTCACAGTAATGAATATAGAAAATTACAAAAAGCAACTAGAAAAGTTTTTATGTCTTACTGAATGGATCTGTATTTTTATGGGATCTGAAGTGGAATTTCTTGATGCCAGCTGTTGCATTCTTGGGTAATTCTGCTGGTTTTACATGAACTTCTTTGCTCATAACTAAAAGGCAATTGACTATAAACGAGCATACTGGAAATGGGGAGGAAGAAAACAAAGAATGGTTTGCCAGAATGTCTGAAAAGAAACAGGCAAGCAAAGGCTACAACTAGAAAACGAGTTTTCTGCTTAAAATATCCTCTCTCATTGTAGTTATTTTATGAAGAGCCTAGCAACTTCAGCACTACTAAATATTTGATGAGAGCAACCAGCAACTTCCAGAAGTGCTGCTGCCTCCTACGGGACTGACTATGATTGATTCTCTGCCCACTGAAGAGCAGATTTTGCATCCTGTGCCCAAGCTGACCATGCTCACAAGATGCTTAAGGACTAACACCTCCATTTTCTCTCTTTCTCTCTCTCTAACAAAATCTGACCCCTCCCAGTCCTTTCTGGCTTTTATGCACTCTAATGGCCTAGATATTTCATGCTGAATTTCTCCTATGCAATCTTATACGTATGTGTTAGAAGAGGCAGGGCTCGTAACATTGCTTTCAGTAGTACCAGGAGCAAAATGAAGCACCAAAGACAGCAAGCTGACAGTTACTATTTCTGTTGTGCCTCTTTCTGAAACCACATCCATGAATCCTCCCAAAGCCAACCTGCAGAGAAAATGGATCGGTTTTCATTAAATCTCTCTCCCAGGTCTCTGAGGTTTGAAAACTGCTCTCTGGTGGTTAACTTCCTTTGTCATCGTGTATTTTAGATGCAGACAGTGGGCAGGGCAGCTGGCGTGGTGGTGGGGGGGGAGAGAACGGGTGGTGTGAATATAACAAAAGGCCCTTCAGTATGCAAACTCAAAATCGGTTTTGTTCTACAGAGTCACTAGGTTTTGTGGCTTACGTGGTAGCTCAGTGGAGATATTTGCTTCCCAGCATTTTCTCATAACTGCAACTCATACCCCCAAATAAAAAAATATCCCTTCAAAACCACTTCCTATTAGCAGAGCATACCTTGTATTATAAAACTTGCAAGTAGACCAGCGTTGTACCATGAAGCCTATACAGAGTTGGTTTGTTTTTTCTTTTTTTCTTTTTTTCTCCCAGTGTAAAAATATACAATGCTACTGCTCACTTGTTGCAGCATAAAGGTCCAACTGGTACTGTCTGCCAAAGGCTCTGCTGCTGCTGCCCCTTCATACCTCCCCAACCCAGACCACTGTGTTACCCCTCCTTATACCCGAAACCTCACAGCGTAACGTGTTTTGCCTCCCATTTATAACAAACAATGAATCTTTCGCTGGTGTGATGAGATACTGTCCAAACAACCCACTGTCTTTCATAATTCTGTTGTAGCTGCTCCAGGGCCAGTCTTTGGATGTGATAGGGTCCTTTAAATTCTTCAGTACATTCATTTTCCCTGTTGACAGCTCTACGAAAAGCACATCTGTTTGCAAATGTGAAGTCGCATATATATAGTACTGATTGCCTTCGGTGAAAGAGGGTTGAAATGTCAGATCGGATACGTGTATGTTTGTCTGTAAGTCGTAAATCAACTTGATTTCCCCCTGCACGGTCACAGTCTGGACCTGGATCCTGCCTCCATCCCCATCCGCGCTGACCAAGAAGCGCCCATCCGGTGAGATGTGCGGTGTGCCCAGCACGGCACCGTTGGTGCCAATGACAGCATCGCTGACGCTGTCGATGAGGAGCTGTGGGGCAGCAGCCCCCTGCTGGTCCCTGCACTGCACCAGGAAGTACCCCCCCAGGTGGGTGTAGGCCATGGTCTGCGGTGCACAGCTGTAATTCCTGAAGCTGATGGTCTTGATGTGGGTCACTGTTTCCAGGTCGATCTTGTGGACGGCGGGTTTTGATTTGTTATAAATGAAGCCAAACCTGAAAGAGAAAACATGACACTGAAGTCATCTCCAGAAACTCTGGGATAAGCTTGGAGGAAGAGGGAAGGCAGCAAAACTGGGAGTTTCTGCACTCTTTATTCTGTGTGCAATAATGCTGTCTGGCTTCAGCAAGAAATCTCTCCTGTTTCAGTACTCCTAAATGTGCTGCAAGGAGGAATTCAGCTACAATTAGCAACCTGATGCTGGAAGCTTGAGTGTGTGCTTGGCTAATGTTCTCCAATTCCACATCTCAGTAACAATGACATCAGAGCTTGGGGTACTCTGTAGGCAGGCACTAACAAGCTAAGCATTCAATCTGTTTCAGATTCAATCTGTTTCTCTGGGTGGAGAGCAGCTCTGACCTCTGCATGTAACTACTGAGTGACCCAACGTGCCCAGCCCTGCGTCCCAAACTGGAGCATCAGAGGGCAGAGCAGGTTATCCCAGCAACCTGGAAGGTAGGAGCACAACGAGCAAAGGTGGGCTGAAGAAAAGTGGCTTTGTTTTCTTACTCCAGAGAGGGCCGACAACAGTGAGCAGAGAATTAATGTTAGATGGATGTTGCAGCAAAGCTGACCTTTGCTGAAAACAAAAAAAAAAAATAAGTCAGGAAAAGCCAGGAAAGGTTTCAGCTTAATTTGAGCAGAGCCCATGGAAGCAGCCTGTTTGTGTTCCCCTGGATTCACAGGTCACTGGTACTGACTTGAAAAAGAAACTAATTTTACACTGAATCTCTTTTTGTCCATTCAGTGCAGAGGGAAGGAAATGAAGCGAGCACTTGGTTTTGCATCTTTTTCCTGAAAGATGTAAAACTGCTTTTCGGAACACGGAGGACTGTGCTTGCATGCAGATAATAGATATTTTGCTTAAAACACTGCATTTATTTTTTTATCCTTAATCCATCTGTCAATGAGATGCTCAGCCATGATTTCACATCGAAGGACTGAGCCAATGCAGTGTATGATCCCATGAAAATCACTGGGCTAAGCCTCTCATTTTTCCATTATGCTCACATCCATTAGTGACTTCACAAAATACTTGCAGTAGAGATTCGCAGTGCAGTGTGTGTGGGGAAATTGGATGTGGCACTTATGCTTCCCTTGAATGAATGCATTTTAAGTACACTTTTAAAAGATGCTTTTCCTTACTGTGTTCTTTCCTTGAGACTTGTTCAATTCTTGGCCAAATGCCTCAAGAAGTTTAAAAAAAAAACTTCTTATCACAAACTTTAATTTAAAAAAGTGGGTCAGGATGTATCTCGTGCATAGAGCTGCAGAAGAAGCTCAGTGCTCATGTGAGATCGACGATGCAAAATCTCACTGAGAACCTTGCACTTAAAGAGATTTTAATAGACAGTAACCTACCCTGGGAACTCAGACATGGATATGTTTCCAGATACCCATCTGAAATAACAGGCAGCCAAAATATATATGCAGGAACATTTGCATACAAATATTTTTGGGCTCTCAGAAGAGATTGCTTAAATATTCACCTTCCTGCGAAATGCTGGTATCACCATTTATTGTTTCTGAGTGGAGAATTTAGCACATGATCCCAGTAAGTCTCATTAGACTGTGAGCAATTATTTTTTTGTGCTGAAGGTGAGAGAGAACTGAGAAAGATCTGGCCCTGAACAAATGAAATAGGAAATTAGGCACAGCATTGTCTGCTTTGCATAGGGAAACCTATCTGCAATTGCCTACATTTAATATTTCTCATGAAAAATCATCTGTTTGCAGCTGACAAATTGTACTGAAGGGGGAAAAAAAGCAACCCACAAACAAAACAAAGAAGCCTAGCACACAAAAGAAGTAAAAAAAATTAAATTATTCCACATTCTTGTGTTTGAACCTGGACTGCACCTCCTCGTCCCCATCCATAAGATTTAGTAGCCATGCACCCCTGCAACAACTGTCACTTATAACAATGATTAAAAAGCAAACTGGAAAGAGGAGGTAGGGGAAAATGAAGAGTGACAGCCATGAAGTATGTCTTATTTTATGTTACAGCAAGCAAAGTTATTTATTTTGTATCACATTCAACCCCAAATCGTTTAAGTGTGACCATCCGTCCTCAGTGATCATTGCAGGGAACCTAAGCTTAATGTAAGGAGTTGATTATGATTTCTGGAGAGTTTAACTTAGTTAAACTGTACTGGTGACAGGAGATGATTAAGCAGTTGTTGTAATGTGGTAAGAGGAGTATAAATTGCTGTGAAGTTACCATCCATTCTGATTACTTTAATGGGAAGCTTCCTGTTCCTGCTGGGAAGCAGTCAGTATTACTCTAAGTTATTAGTATGTTAGTTATAAAATCTCATTAACCACTACATCACATTAACATTCAAAACTGATGGTTCGGAGAACTGATTTTCTTCTTTCTAATGTGCGCTGCATATCATTTTTTCTGCTCAAACCCTGCTCCTCCCAGACAAAGCCAAGATCTGAGCAAGCCAAGGTCTATAAAGGAAGAAGAGCCATGCTTTATGCCTCAAGCAGAACAAACCTTTACCACTAATGGCAATAAATCTTTGATCCAAAAAGTAGCTTCCAGGCAGGGAAGCCAGCCTTCCAACCACTGTGTTCCTGGTACCAACGCATCAGGGCAGTGCTGCACAGAAGCACAGCTGGCCAAGCCAAGGTTTGAACCCCCATGCTAGGGCCAAGGGAAGCCAAGATTTGTTCCTTGCTGTCTCACTGGCTTGCTGAATAACAGCTAACCAACACTCTCCATCATTTCTCCTTTTTTTTTGTGCATGAAAATGATAAGAGTATTTAG
Source organism: Phasianus colchicus (assembly GCF_987193195.1). NCBI lineage: Eukaryota > Metazoa > Chordata > Aves > Galliformes > Phasianidae > Phasianus > Phasianus colchicus. The sequence continues at coordinate 16,912,845 of NC_143450.1, read as the reverse complement.
CTCAATCACACATTCATTCATTAACGTTTGTGAAGGGCTGTAAGGAGGTTTGGCAGGTCCCGCTAGCAGTGAGCAGCATGGCCCCCGTTGCTATTCATTAAGGTAATTCCTTACCTAACGTGATTAATAATAAGATTTGTAGGTGGTATAAAGAAGTCATCCACTCCTTTGAACGGCGTGCGGATCACGTGCTGCTCCTCCCCTGCGCTCGCCTCCGCTATCACCTGCAATAAATACACAGGGCAGCAGTGACTGAGGCAGAAAGGTAAATACAGATTACACGGTCAAACACGGCACCTTGCCTTTTCCCAAGGATGCAGTAGACCCAAATTGATTAACGACTTCAAAATACCGTTTGGTGTAGCTGCCTTGAAAAAGTGGGCTAATAAATAGTATTTGAGGCTTGACATTTGTAAGGTAAGTACACAACTCTGCTTTCATAAGGCATTTATATTGCAAGAAAGAGCAGCCAGGCGGAGCTGAAATAGCACGACAGCACAAAAGCCACAATAATTTATTCCTCACTGTCTAAAATAAACATTTAGTTCATGGTCATATTTATTAATCTCACTTAGGTGCAGAGTGATAATTTAGCAGGCTGAAGGCTCAGCCACTAACTCACAGTGCTTAATTATCACTTTGAAGGAGAAGACCTGTCCATCCATCTGCCACACCGTGCAGGACTCGTGGGCTGTGACAAAGTCCCTTCTTCAGTTCCTCCCATTCTGTCCCCCAGCACCGAGACATTTCCACTACCACAGGGACTCCTCACCAGACGTAGAGGCAGCTTTCAATACCTAAAATGTTCTCAAACAGTTTGCTTGGCTAAAGATGACTTCAGTCCATTCATTAGGATACTCTGTTCACGCAATGTGCAACAGCAGTTGCTTTGAATTTATGGCCACATAATTCATCGAGGAAATGCTAAAGCCTTTCAAGGTTTAGTTCAGGCAGCTGTTCCAGCCATGCCATTTAGATTTCTTCCAATTAAGCTGCTCAAGAAAGATATCTGTTCTTGCACAGTGCTTTCTCAGGGCCACAGACAGCACTGCACGTTTCCTTCCCAGGAACCCATCACAGCCAAACAACAGCATCCCCTCAGTCAGCTTCGTGGGCTTCTGACATCCAAGAACTGGTGGAAATTTAGGTCAGCTTCCATGGTAGCATTTTTTGTTAAAGAACATTTGATTGCGTTTCTGCTGGTCTCATGAATAAACTTCACCAAATGAGCTGCTGGTCACCTTTTGGGAGAGACAGTGAGGAAAAAAACCCAAAAGAATCTGCTGGTGCGGATGCTGATCTCAGTCACCACACGTGTAACTGCACTTTACAACGATAACAGAAAGCACTATCAGAGCTGGAGCCTCATAACAAGTTTCCAGCTGTGCAGATGGTGTGTTCTTCTCAATAATCACATGCTTGAGACATCTCTCCTTTAATTACAGAAACCTCTCACAGCTGGATGGAGGAAATTAAGTCAGAGAGAGTAAAAATAGCCCATTTTGTCTCCTTATAACCTGCACAGCCCATTGCAGTCCCCAGGTGAGGTGAACTGGCATCAGTGCCTCAGAACCTTTTTTCCTTTTGCCTCCATTGTGTTGCTGGTGTCTTTTCCTGGAAATGCCTACAGTGCACCCCCTGCATGTGCTGTTTTCAGGTCAGAAAGCACAGAACCCCGTCCCCATGCCATCCTCACGCTGTCAGGGAATGCTTTCATGCAGCCCTAGAAGCAAATTTTGTGGTACAGAGAATATTCAGCCTTCTTCTGTGGGTCTGGTAAGGTTGAGCAGCAAGTGCTGGAAATTAACTACTGCAGGAAGGAACTTCTGCTTGGATCATATCTGGGCTGGTGTTAGTTTGTCATAGGACATACAGCAGCAGCAAAATGCCCAATTAGATGCCTGCACGTCTGTGCCATTGACATGAGATGAGCAAATCCTGCAGGGCCATGCAAAAAAAGGAAGCTAATTGGGATGGCCAAGCCCATGTGCACCGCCGTGCCCTGAAAACCCTCAGTGCTGCTGAGCACAGGCAGCAAAAAACAGAGTCACAGACATAAAATGTGTCCCTCAGGTCCTGCTTTGCTCTTTATGCCTCTTTCATGCCCTTGAGGGTTTTTTTTTTTCCTTTTTTTTTTTGGCTTCTTTTATTTTTTGGGGGGGGAGACGATGTGAAGCTGGAATTACAGAACACTATCGATGACTTCTCCTTTTTACTTCATCATACCCAGCTTTCAGAAGCACTGAGCAAACTACCTTCCCTTTTATGGATTTGCATTTTACTCTGAGAAGAATGCTATTGTGCCATCACCAATGGAAAAGAACAAAAGGAAGCTGAAGGCTTGTGAGAGGGAAGCAACGAAATAAACAGAGTTTAAGGAAAACAAGAAACAATTTAGTGCACAGGCAGAAAACGTGGACTCCCACATTAAAGGCTGTTAAATTACTTGCAAGCAGGCCACCATCCACCATGCTCAGCAATTTAACAGGACTCACCTGCAGTGTTGGTGACGATCGCCGCATATCACCCCAGCTCAGCACCCACACCTGGTCATGGGATTTGTCATAATGCAGTTTGGTTGGCAATGGGTCCACATCCACAGACTTAAAAAAAAAAAAATAAGAGAGGATACATGTTTACATAGTGACACAAATGTCCCTAGGCATAGGGTAGTTATAGTAGCTCACTGCTGACATTCCCATGCACCACTGCTACACTCATTTGTAAGCTTCGTACAGTTACCTTCAAATCAATCTGGGGATCAGCAGCAGCTCCAGCAATAGAAAAGCTGGCTGCTCAGCTCCGTTCTCTGGCTGCACATCTTGCTCTGTTCCTTGCAGCCAGCACCTCAGGAGTCAACTTCTGCCCCAGCCCAACCTGCATCAGCTCATTCTTCCTCACCTGCTCAGAATGGTGAAGGAGCACCATTTTACCAGGGTAGCTGCAAGCCCAACTGCAGACGCAGCCCTGAGATGATGACAAGCAGCTCATAAGGGATTCTCTTCCTGGCAGCATGGTTTCAGAATAACATAGTGTGGTCCCATGGGTGAAAATAACACAGGCACAGCATCACACAGAGCGATGTCAGATCCACTGAGCAGAAACCTACTTTTGTTTTCCCATAGCAAAGTCTTTTGCCATCAGTGAATAAGGAGTTCCCCTTGTAGGTACCTGCACGGCTTTCTGTGTCTGGATGTCGATGATCATTACTCTGTTCTGCTTAGGCTGTGTCACATAGATGTACTTGTCTCGGACACTGACTGCGGAGGCCCAGAGGCAGGACTGAGTGCCTTCCCCTTCCACTCTGGGACAGATCTCCTCCTGCAGAAACAAAAAGGAGGAAAAGAGGCTTAACATCTGCAAGTTCAGAGCCTGGAGCAGTATGAAGTTTGGCTTTGGAAATCACAGAAAACAATTCCACGGGGTTTGGGGACAGCTTTTTTTAAAATTATTATTTCCTTCCTTGGAAAATGTAAAATAATTACTCAGCATGGCACTGTGCTGCAGCCTGGCTCTGCCCCAGGACATCACGCAGCCGGACCTCTGGCAGACACACGCTGCATTTAAATGATGATGTTGTCTGTGGATCTGCATTTTGAAGGACACCCTGGTTTATCAAGACTAGCAGTGCTGTCAGCATTTATATTAACTACATCACAGCTTTATATTTTTTCATACGTTCTTCATTTTCAGCTCGGGAGAGCCTGTCCTGCGATGGCTGTGAACAAAGAATGGGAGCAAAGCAGGCAGGGTCCCATCAGATGTGGCTCTGACATAGAAACTTCCCCTGTTCCAAAGGAACCAAATCCGGATGCCCTGGACCAAACCCTGATCTCAGCTGCCTTGCGCCCTATCCTGTTGCAGATCTCTCTTTGAACCCTGTGCACAACCTGTACCAGCTTCCATGGGAGCACACTGGGACCCTAAGTAGGAAAAGCGACACGGGATCTCAGCAGAATCTTTTTTCCTTCTCCTGACTTCCCCTTCTGCTGAGATGCTTTATGGGAACAAGCATTTGTGTTGGACCCAGCTGTGATGTGGAAAGGATAAACCAAAGGGAACGTGTACAACAGCACAAGTGTTTGGTTTAAATCCTGTCAGCACAGCAGCCGGGTCACTTGAAATGATGGCACTGCCCCTAGGGGGGAAAGCAAATGGAGCAGCAAAGCTTGCTCAGAGAAAGAGGATGCAGAAACAAAAGCAGTGCCACCACCAAGTCTGTGTCAGAGGAATGAGTGGGAATACAGAGATCGCACCTGCAAGCAGCACAGCCCTGTCAAGAACTTGCTGGAGGCCACATGCAAGGGATGAAGTGATACTACAGCAAAGTATAGCACGCTGCAAAAGCACCAAACAGGCTCTGGACTGCCCTCCTCATCCTCAGCAGTGCTGAGAGCTCCTTGGCCACAGCCCCCACCCCACCAAGGAGAGCTCACCCCTGTTTTCTTCTACACTGCTTCGCTGCACTTCTAATAGCAAACAAAACTACTTTTAGTGTAGGAACCCTCTGAAAACTGCAGGATGATATCACTGTCCACATGGCAAACACTCAAGATGCTGAAAGGAAAAAAAAGCCAAACCTCCCCCTTCAGCATGGCAAAGGGCCCTGTGATATCTGCAGGAAATGCTGAAAGGTCTCTCTGTAAGGCAGCCAAATAATGGTGATAAAAATCCCTTTCATGCCCACCACTGTGCTGACATTCTCTCTCTAAGTGCCCTCTCTCTCTGCAGCGCTTTGCACGCCGTTTCTCCAGAACCACCCCTTCAACATTTACAGCTCTTTGCAAAGGAAACACAAGCTGTGTACACCCTTCTGTAGTAGCAGCTGAAGTGTGGGTTAATAATATTAAGTCCATGCCTAGGGCCAATCCTGGGCTGAGCATCGGTGGGTTTCCAGTAAGGTTTATAAATACATCAGTGGGAAAAAACCCAAACCCAAATCAACCACAAACGTATGAGACTTGGAAGAACACCAAATGCAGACTCACAAGAAGATGGTGACCCATGGCAGCATCGAGCTGAAAGCAAGGCTGAGCCATTTTCCTCAGAAGGAAACCACATGCTCAGTTTTCTCTGTTAACTGGGTCTTCCCATAAAACTAAGCAAAGGAGTGATTAAGAAAGCATCTCTTAAGTCTATCCCCTAAGGAGGTGCAGTAGTTCATAGAATCATAGCATCACAGAATCACAAGGTTGGAAAGGACCTACAAGATCATCTAGCCCAACCATCCTCCCATTACCATTGATACCACAAGCACTAAGCCATATCTCACATCCAGACACCTCTTGAACACTGCCAGGGATGGCAACTCCACCACCTCCCTGCAGCCATTCCAGCACCTGACGACTCTCTGGGAGAAAAAGTTCTTCCTTACGTCTAACCCAAACCTCCTCTGGTACAACTTGCAGCCATTTCCTTGGGTCCTGTTTGTTGCCTGGGAGGATGTATTTCTGTGCAGTACACACACAGGTCACTGGGAACACTTGGCCTCCTCTCCACATCCCTCCCTGCCTCCCTGCTGTGCTTTAATCTGAGAAATTGATCCCACACTTCTCCCACGTGGAGGTCTCTTAATTTTCAAGAGCAGATGATGCACCCTGAGGATGCTGCGTGAAGCCCACCAAGGTCCAACCTTTGAGGCAACAACCACAACCACCTTTCAAGAGACTAAGAAACATTTCCCAGCTGTCAGCTGCAGGACTTACATAACTGGAGAAGATCCTCTCCTCGGGCCTGATGTGCCTCCGGATTTCACATTCGCTTGGCTGAAGGACTGTGATCCCATCATCAGAAAAGACATAGAACATATTCCCGACGCTCAGGCCTTGAATGGAAATAAAGCGAGAAAAGCAGAATTTTTTCTGTATGTATCCTCCCCAAACAAAATCTGCCTTACATAAAAGTCGGTCATTCGGATGCAGTCGGTGCATTCACAAAATCAAATTTCATGTCACAACAAGGGCTTCAAGGAGTGAAGAGGTACAGACACCTTCAAAAATGCATTGCCTTGGTGGCTGCAGCCCTGCACGAGTGTCACTGCTCAGCTCTGCACTGATGTCCACAGCAGGACGTGGTTCACACAGCCCCTGCACGACACTGCAACCAACTCAGACTGTGGCTTTGTTTGCCTATGAGTTCATTCAATAAAGGTTGCTTATAATTTGAGAACTGAGAGAGAAGTTTTGGCTGAAATTAGTCATAGGGTTGTCCTATTACAGTTAGCTTCTCATACCACGCAAAACGCACGTGCTTAAAGGCTTTGCACAAATACAAATATATCCTCTACTTCCTTAAACTCAACTATAGCCACCAAAACAAATACATTTTTGAAATCTTGCAAACTATAATTCACAAATGTGGAGTACTTCAGCATCGCAATAGCACTCATTTATCCACAACAGGGGCATTCCAGGAGATCTGGGGAGCTGTCTGTCACTGCTTTGCTCTTAGGTCACGCTTTCTCATTTCTGTCATGCAGAAACGTCATGAAACACTGACAATTTAGTCCTTCAGCTACATGCAGTTGCAGGGATGTGCATCTTTAAGAAATGTTTGGGATCTTTTCCAACACTCAAGTTAGAAAGATCTGAGCATCATTTCTTTTCTTTTTTTTTTTTCCTTTTTTTTTTTGGTACCACCACCAATAAATGTTTGCAATGACCACTGTCACCCCCAGTAATGTTGATAGTGTACTTATCTGCCAACAGCATGGTGTTAATTTGTAATTCCTTGTTAATTGTATTTTAAGCTTGGAGAAGTAAGTTCCCAGTTCTACGGATCTGAGCATCACAGTGCCTCCAGCTGGGCCTGTGGTGGCAGCTGCCTACCGAGTTTCTCACTTCTCAGAGGTGGGTTGCAGGATTAAGGCAAATCATCATAGCAAAACTTCACAGTATGAACGCACGTAATTTGGATAAATGTCTTTTTTGGAGAATTTCATTCAGTATAGATTTAGTGAGGCTAGGAGGGTTTTTTGTGTTAAAAAAAACCCTCTATTTGTGCCAAATAAGTGGCTTCAGAGTACAACTTCCCAGCATCGGGTGCTTGCTGTTTGGACAGTGTTGAAGCTGAGTCTCTCTACAACACAGCACAGAAACACCCCGGTTTGGGCATCGGGAGCTGGGAGCCTCAGATGCAATGCCACAAGAGGGATCGTGCACAGAGAAAAAAGGCACTGAACTCCCATTGACAACTAAGTTACCTTATTGGCCGAGTGCTCATTTTATGAGTATAATGTTAAAGCATTTCACTGGGGTGTTTAGGACCAAAATCTGCGCTCGCAGCATGCACACAGCTCCCACCTGCTGCAATAGGATTTGAGTGAACACATCAGAGGGCAGAGCTTGGCCCCACCTGGAATGAGTGCACACACTTCCACGAGGAAAAGGTTTTAATCCTAACAAGTGGAAACAGGCAGGCAACAAACTATGATCACTGTGAAGATGCTCATCGTTATTTTCATGCACGATAGCAGCATGATTATCTGATGCTCCGGATAGAATGAGTGTGTATTTCAGAATTAAGGCCTTAATTTGTCACAGAATTACTTTTGTAATGATTTCACCTCAGTAGGCTTTGACTGGGCAAGTCCCACCGCTTACTTTGGAGTAAAACAAGTGCAAGTTTTCCTGGTGACTGGACACCATTTCCTAATGGCATTGAGGTACACTGAGGGTGCACCCTTGTCAGAGTTTATGGAATGAAATCAACATGCTTTTGCAGTCAGTAACCTTCACACTGATTTTTAAACAAAGCAAGCTTTTTGCTAGGCAAACGAAGCGTTCTGCTGCGAGTTTGAAAGGTATTGCCAAGTCTTGGTTGGGTACAAACATGAACAAGCCCATGGGAACCAGCAAAACACGTCCTCTGGGACACTTGCTGGATGAAGAGGTGCCAACAACAAGAGCTTTCCTTATTGGAGGAACGGAGTTCCATCCAAGACGGGTGAATTTGTGACTGGGGAATACTCTCCTCTGATCCAATACGTGAATAATTCTCCTCAGTTTAATCTGAACGCTTGGAAGTATTTTAGAACTTACATAAGGTAACTAAAAGGCTTTCAGCTTTTTAAGTGCATGCTTTTATATAACTGATGGCTGCCTGCTGCCACGATAGGCTCCCGTTATCCAACAATAAAGCAAGCAACACTCACTGTGAAAACAAAGGCTGGCAGGAAAACAAATCTCTACTTTACAAATGGGCTACTCGTAGCTTTTTATGTACAAAAACTAAGAACTTACTTGCATGTTGAATAAATATTGCATGAGCTTCCAGTCTCATGTTTAACTGGCAGGTCGTGCTATGCGCACTCGCTGCTGGAGCTTTCCTTGTGTGTGGACTATGAAGGGTGTTGAGGACAGACTGACTTGAAGTGACAAACTACTTGTGATACAGCTCTGACTTGCAGCAAAAGCTTGCTCTATGCAGTGTCCCAACTGGGATCTTCCTAAGGGCTTTAGCTGACACGGGCATCGCACCGTGAGGATGCAATCATTTAAAGGGAGCTCAAGTCTACCAATCCATCTGTTAATACTTCCCCTTTCTTACACAGACACTTTCATTTTAGCAGAATTGTCAGAATATGTTAAAATGCAAAAACTGAGACACCATTTCTCTCTCTAGGCTTGCTCTGTGCCACATTTCACGTGCTCAATTCCATTCAGTGGATTCTTTGCCTGGAATGGAGGCACTGGACGAATACTATAGAATGTAGCTGGGAATAAACCTCCTTTAAAGATGCTGAATTGCTTAAGAACATCAGCAGCAAATCTGCTCTCAATGCCTGTGTCTTCCCTATGAACTGCTCATAGTTTGTTAAAACTGAGCAAGGTTGATAAGCATTAAGTCCAAACCGTTAAGTAAAGTTATATTAAGACTTTTTGCACCTAACTTGTTAGTTTTCTTTAAGCATTACTATGCTTCTACATCTGATAGGGTTATCCAACTACTTTCTTTAAAAAGGAGCAGGAGGGACGATTAGATGCACTAAAGATTTAACTTCTAAGCAGAAGGGAAACTGCAGTTCTTAGTGCCTGGAATGCCATTTTAAGGACCACTGGCAGTACGAAGGCAATCTTTGTGGCCACGCATCGGCACCTGCAGGTGGCACATTTGGGGATAAAAACTGGAGAACTGTTTCATATGGTCTCCAGCTGGCTGCACAGGGTGGGTGCACATACCTGCACTATCAGTAGGAGCTCAGGTGCACCCTGGGGCAGCGCTGGTCACTGAGGGCTGGCACTTTCCTTCTGCTCCCAAAACCATTTGAGCAAATCAGAGAGCTCCAAACCAACGCACGGAGCACAGCTCTCATTTGGCCAGATATTCCTTATGAAATGTCTCCAAAGCCCTTTCCTAAGCAATCACCTGAATAGAGGGGTGTTAGCAGCAGGCAGCTCTGCTGTGCACAGACCTCCATGGGGCTGGAAGGGCTGCAAGGTCCTGGCTTCCCCACGTGCACGTGGCAGACCTAAGAAGCAGCTTATGCCTGCACTCCTTGGCAATGCAAGAGCCTCCTCCCTGCAGGATGCCCACCGTGGGCATCTCACTGTGTGTTTTAGAAACATTCACAGTACTAGTGCATACAAAAATCAAATCAGCTCTGACTTCAGGTGCCTCCACAGTATATTTGAGTCAATTAGCTGTTTAGGATGCTTTACCTCTCATTTAGCTTCCAAGGTACGCAGATGTTGACCTTGTGCAGGGTACACTATAAATTTAATCAAACCAAAGATCTTAACTGCCAATTAAAACAAGGAGAAACGGGGCAACCTTTACCCTGCATCGATTTAAAGGACAGAGGGAAGTAAAACTTGAGGGATTTTTTTCTGCTTAACAGACAAGAACACCATTTTGTTGCTCACCTAGTAAACATCAATACGTGCTACTGAGGAGAAAGGGCTTGAATTGTTTGCTTGCAAATGCAGCGTATTGAATTTATGCCTTACTTGGTCGATTATGGTAATTTGGGAGCACTTCTGACACCTGCATAATTGTTAATGCAGCTTGAGAATCTCAGGCTACTTGCTTTGGTGGCAGTTTATATAAAATCCACATTTTTATGTATTTTACTTTTATCTATTATTATTTCGCGGTGAGAAAACATAAGAAGCTATCAGCAGGATTGATATTGCTGGAGCAATACCTCTCAATTGAATACTTCAGCTTTTAAACTTCTGCTCTGTACGTAATCTGGTAACTGCAAACGTTGGCAGAGTTAGTGGCAGGTCAGTGGAGAATGGCCCATCATGGAATTACTAAAGCAGACAAGCACATTATCACTACGACAAAAGAACTTTACTGCAGTACCTTCCTCTCGCCACAGTATGTTTGCAACTGCAGCATCAGAAAATTGGGGAAGCCAGAAAATAATCAAGAAAAAGAAAAAAAACAACAAAGCAACGTCAAATTTTTCATTGTAGCAAGTAACCGGATTAATATTCACGTTTAAATGAACTGTTTAACTTGTGAAAAGTCCGAAACATTCATCCCAACACAGCAAACCATCAGGTGCTTATTTCAAAACACATCTGCTCTGCTTAGAGGCAATTCTGAAGCTACGACATGGGCAAAATCCTCGCTGATAGGAAGATACCTTCAGCCTGTGCAAAGATGAAAGTCTTACAGAACTGAAGATGCCATCTCCAAATGTAATTGGAGGTGTGGTACAGGCTGTGACTTTCATACAGTTCCAGTGAGCACACATGATATCTTTCAGAAGCCGGAGATGGGCAGTTATGGCAGCTACATGCTTTGCAGCATTTCTTCTCTGAATTTCATGTGAGAGCTGCATTTTCTTTTAGGATTCAGACCCTACATCTATATTTGAATTTCTATTTAGGATACATCCAATTATTTCTCAACATACTGTAATTTTCCTTGCTCAAGTATTCATGATATTAACAAGAGTACATAAATCTGTTTAATGAGGAAAGGAATATATTTCCCGAAGAATTGCCACGAGAATGCATATTTATGGCCAACTTCTGTATTACCAGCCAGAAAACAGCAAAAATCACATTTGCACCTCGACTTTTAGTATCACCAAGAACCCAGGCAATCTCCCAGGTAGTTAAGGCAGCAGAATTAGGAAGGCTCAGACCTCTGTGAGCTTTTCCACAGGGACAACTAATCACCTCCTACATTAATTGTGTTCTGGGGACAGCACAGACAAGGCAACAGTGCCACACTCCAGTGGGAGATACGCAGCTAGAAGTTGCTGCGAGAACATTTATCTCTGAAGTGGAGGATAATTTCATGCCAAGGGAAACCTATTTTGCTAGTTAGAGATGTAAATAAAGCCAAAATAAATGATCCAATCAGAGCATCTCTCAAGCATCTGAATATTTGAGAAATTCAACTTGGAACTAGCTGAAAAAGTCTTGTACAGAAAACAAACAAACAAAAAATGTATTTCTGAAACTGTATCTTGTTCCACAAAATATTACATTTTGGATTCTTTGATATCTAAAAATACTGCCAGTTCATTACGTCAGTGAGGTTGTTACCCATACCAGCACAATTCTGGCACATGAAAGGCATCGCTGTCCTGCACAAGTGGTTTTACCTTCCCCACACAATTCCTTCTCAAAACCAGAACCAATCCTTACGACTCAGAGCCCCACGTAATGCATGCAATGGATTAAATTATTAAACTGCATTTGTGTCATCTCACTTTAAATACACTTTAGAGAAAGAAATACGTGGTAAATGAAGCTTACGGGTCTTTCTTGCGGAATCTTCTATGAAAAGCGAAGATATGTCCTCATCCACTCCCACCTCATTCTTAGCAATGCAGGTATAGGCACCAGTGTCTTCATACCGAACGCTGCTGATGTGGAGCTCACTCCCGTTTGCTGCAAGAGAGAGACCCATGAGCAGAGCTCCTGATCGCTGCTATCCAGCTCCATCACAGCCTGGTGCTCCCACTACATCAGCAGGGGCTTTGGGGGGATTCTTATGAGAGTTAACGTGTTGCTTCTTTCCATCAGCACATACAAACTTGGTGCCAGAAATGAACAAAAGAAAATCCCGAGGTTAGCCAGTAAGTTAAAGGTATGACTTGTTAAATGTTAGTTGGTTCAGTGGAAAAACAAAATTAACACACTGACTTTGCAAATGGTTTTTCACCACATCACCAAAACGTTGGGTTTGGGAGAGGTCTCTCTAAACTCCTCCCATCATTTTGATTGCCCAAGCGGGATCATTATCCAAAACCTTTGGAAGATTTTGAGATGCTGCACCCAAGACAAGGGTAGCTGTGCTGCCAGTGCTGGTGGAGGGGTGCAATGCATCGTGGCACAGTCAGGGCAGCAAGGGGCTGTTTTTCAATAGTTTTGCAATTCACAAACAAATACGATTGATTTTCATTGTGTCTGTTACATCCTTATTTGCAACGTAGGGACCAAAAGAAGGTGGCTGAGAGAAGGCACAAACAAACCATGTAATGCCTTGGACTCAAGCAGTTTAATGCACTGTTCCTCTGATGTGCAAAGACACACACAGTAGGAAAGGCAGCGGAGAATCAGGAGCAGTGTCTTTTAACAGAGCACTGTTACCACTTACATCAATCAATACTGTATTTCCCTGAGAAATTCACCAGAGAAAAAGATAAAAAGGGGCTTTGTAACACCATTTTCAACAGCTGTGGCTTAGCAAAAGCACGAGAACTTCCAGCTTAAAGTGCAAAATAATCCTCCTTAATCCCCATCTACAATACTTTAATTAATCACAATTCCTTACCTAGGAGCGTGAGCTGTTTGGATAGTTTTGGCACGATATCCATGCCGTTCTTCAGCCAGGTAATGCGGGGATTAGGGATGCCTTCAGCATGGCACTTGAGGCTGGCCGACACCCCGGGTTCCTGCGCCTGTGTCTCAGGGTAGACGCGGATCACCGGCGGCACTGCGGGGACACGGAACGGAGATGCTGAGCTCAGCTACCAGCCCACGACTCTCAGCTCAAAGCTACAGCCCAACTCGGAGCAGAACACAGGAAATAATAGAAGAGAACAAACTCATAAAGCAACGCCAGGGAACAACTTGGATAACGGATGTGGTGTTCTGGTGTTTGGGCCACTCTGGCTTGCCTTCGTTAAGCGACTGATTGAACTTGGGTGAAGTTGGATTAACACTTAAGGAAGGCACTCAGACATTGAGAAATTAAAGTTTAAATTCTATTGAATCCTTTTAAGGGAGGAATTCAGGCCCTGCCCGTTGTTTTCCGATTAGATAGATCACAATTCAACATTTTAAATAAATATGCATAAGAAAATGGCCTACATATTTACTACCTGTTATTCGAAGCAAATAAAGTGTTCATAACTTACTTTTCTGAGAGGCTTTCAAACTGTGACTTACCTTGCTTCAGGAAGCCACCTCTGAGCCATTTAATACACTAAATTGGCAGAACGACCAATTATATTACCATTTCAGACAAGCCCATCGATTTTCAATCATGCTGCTTTATTGCTCAAACCAACCAGACTTAATACTTCCCATTAACTATTTCTTAACAATATTCTCACATTCTCTGCTCCTCCTGGCATTCCCAGGACACGCACGTTCAAAAATTAAACTTATTAGAACTTTTTAATGATAACATTTTTGGGAGAACAAAGGGGCCAGAACCATCCCAGTTAGCAGCACTGATGGCACGGGAAGGGTGGTACTGGGCTGCTCTGCTCCATAATCAAGTGGTCAGCTTTGAGCCAGACAGGAATTGTTGGGACTCAACACGCACCTGTAGGAAGTTGTTCTCTTTTTTTTTGTAAAGCCATCCTCAGAATCACACCTGGATGCACCATGTGGGTCTGGGCAATCCAGGAGCCCAACTCAAGGAAAATGAGCCACTCGTGCCAAGGTCAGCAGGGGCTGACAGAGGGTCAAGGAGAACGTGTGAGTGTGGATGGAGGGCATTGCAAAGCACAAATGAGTCAGTAAAAAACTTCCACTGGAAAATATTGGCTTAAAGTACCCAACTCCCTGCTGTGCTTTTACACAGTCCATCGTCAGCCTACAGGACTGACAAAATTAAACGCGCTCAACAGTTGCTTTAGAATAAAACGAGATCTGTGTTTGCAGCACGCTATATATCCATACATCCATCTGGGGATAGTTTGAATAATTACGCTCACTAGCACACACTTTACATCTTTCTATTTCTATTTTTTTATGAGCCTTACCAGAGAGACGTATTTTACCCCTGTCTAACCTACCAGCTGCTTAAAAAAGCACTGAGTCATCAGCTCTGGTTAATACTTGGAATGAAATCAGCCATGACAGAAAGCCCTCCAGTCTACTTGTTTTTATAGCTTTAAAAGAGAGAGATTGTTCAAGTGTAATCTGAGAGGAAACGCCTGGAGGCAACTGGGAAACAAAAAAAAAAATGAGGACATTTAGCAAAGGTATATCTTTAAATCCCGCTTCTGCGCTGGCCAGGTGGACTTATTTCCTTTTCTTCCACTTCCTTTGCTTACAATGAAAAGGAAACGTGGCTCTAAGGAGCACAGCAGTCAGCACAGCACTGCATGAGAGCTTTTTAATCAGGAGGATACCAAAAAGTCAAGACTTTTTTTTTTTTAAATTGGGTATGCAGTTTTTAAATAAAAGCACTCGCTGTTCTGTTTTGGTTGGGTTTTTTTCCTTTACCTTCTCTTTCTGCCATTACTGTCAGGACTGATGCTCCGCCTGACTTCAGGAGATGCCCAATGGAGTGGGAAAAGAGCAGAGAAAGCTCTGCAGCTGGAAGAGCTGGAGCTGCTCTGTGCATCAATATGAGATACAGCATCCACGTGGTTTGGGTGAGTAAGACAGGGTCGGGAGCTTCTGATTCCTGCTGTAGCTTGGAAAGTTCATTTCCGTTTCTATGAGCAAATATCTCTAGCTACAGTAAGAAACTCATTTCCATCCACTTTGACAGAACTGCACAAAGGTCCTGCAGCCAATGCCTGTTTCACGTGAGATCTGTTTGCTACTAAGAGCATTTGTAGAACTAAATTTAGGTCCAATGAAAGCCTACATAATTTACTGAGGTTCAGAGATGAATCACAGAATCACCAAGGTTAGAAAACACCTCCATGATCATCCAGTCCAGCCATCCACCTACCACCACCATTTCCCCATCACAGCACACCCCTCAGTACAACAAGCAGGTGGTTTTGTAGTCTAGAAAAAACCTCATTAAAAAGAACATCACAAGACTCAAGCCAGTGAGATTCCCAAACCCCAGTGAAGCCAGCAGGTGCTCAGTGTTCCAGAGAGCTTCCCCAGCTCTCTGGAAGGAACTCATCGCACAATGTAGCTCAGGGCTCCCAGACACTGCATCAACATTCTGTCTGGAAACTACCTGAACTTGAAATTACAGCGAGGTGTGCATCTTTTCAATAGTGATTACTAAGGAGACTGCTTGTTTTCACCTTGCAAAAAAATGCGTTGCACCTCTGTTCTTGCTTTCTTATCGTTCTCCTGCTCCTTTCATTTTAAAACTTTTTATTTCTCCTCACTTGTCTTGCATAATTCATTGCACAGGTAAATTACTGCATGCAACTGCCTTGTGATAACAGCAAACTGCAGAATGCATTTTTATTGTCCTTGTTACAAATTAATACATTCCAAGTAAGCACATTTTACTTTAAACTTGCAAAGATTTCAGCTCCAGACTTTGGAATATATGGATTACCCTTTGCTATTTCCCTTGGTGAACATATATCATTACTAACCATTACTGTGCCTGCAGCCAAAGGCAATATAAAAAGGCTATTATCTTAAGCAAAGTTGAAAGAAAAAAAAAAAAGAGGCACTCAAACAAGTAGGAGATTAGGTAGGTTGCCTACTACTGCATACTGAATAGTCCCTTCCTTACAGTTCCTTACAGTAAAACAACTCAGGTGATAAAGCACATGATGGGTACAGATAGCACTATCAAGCCCTAAAGACATACATTGCTGCTGCAGCACCTATATACTGCAGTGGTTATTTAAATTAATACATTAATCATTCATTTCAGATGGCTTAATCCTCCTATTTACGATTTGAAAGGAGTTTGCAGCCTTATGTATTTTCTCTTGAAATGCCACATTAAGAAAACCTGTTTTAAGACATCTCTGTTATTTGAAAACTTGTCCTGTCGGACATTGGGCTGAAGATTGAATTGTTTTTTTTTCCAACCAGTTTCAAGGAATACAATATTCTGATTTATGCTGATGTTTTGCAGAGCGCAAGGACCAAGGAAAATGATGCCCCACACTCAGCAGTCTCTTGATTTGCAAACTATCAATTTTCATAGTTGATTACAATTTTATGAGATTCTTTATCCTCACCAACTCTTTTTTCCCCTCTCGAAAGTGATAAATGGCCTTTCTTCCCTACAGTCGGTGCATGCTGAACACATTTCCCAAGCAATATCCATACACAGGAGAGAACATAATTTTCCTACTGTTCTTCACTTTTCCTGATCAAAGTCACAGCAGCCAAGATGAATTTTTCACTCTTAAACTCATGGCTGCTTTTCAATGGGTTTATTTTTTCCACAGACACGAAGGGTCACATCTATAAATGCACTGAGTGACACCTTATAACTGCTGGGAATCCTAAGGTCAGTGAGCCCACCCTAAAGATACCCCAACCACACGTCACACGTGTGCTTTGTGCCCCTTGCCCAGAAAAGACCACCCAATGCTTTGTGCCATCCATGTGCTGGGCTTCATGTTTTCTGCTTAGCAGAGCTCTCACCTCGGTTTGTCCACAGGAGCCCCTGGGTCTGTCCGTGTTATTTATGGGATCCAGGAAGAGCTGAGCAAGTCCTGATGAATATTGCACACGAAGCACTGCTTCCTGCAGCCCTGCGCTAAAAGTTCTGATAAATATTTCAGTGGGTTTGCTCAGTTGTTTGCACAGGAGCACCAGGACAGTATTGTTTGGATACCTGCCCAGGCAGGTACTTCAGAGGCCCAACAACTGCATATTTCACCTGATTCTACATACTTCGATGTGGATACAAGGGAAGCATTGCATGGCGTTCAGCAAAACCAATTTTTTTCCCCCCCTTCAGGTAGGTCAGAAAAAAAACCAAAACAGAGCATGCAAAGATGGTGTACATGGCTGGGATCGGATTGTTTTAAGGAAAAAAAAAGGTAATAAAAGGAAAAGACCTTGTAAGTTGAAGCTCTGAGCCTCAGCAATGAGCCAGACAGTACAAAAAGGATCAGAGGACATTGGGAGAGGGACTGCACCTCCCAAAGGCACTGAATCAACTGAAACCAGCCCAAAGCAGCTGCCTGCCTGCACAGACAGAGCTTGGCAAGGACTGGGGATAAACCCACTGCTTCCAAGTGGTTCTTCTTTCCCTACTTATTCCCCATAGAGAAACTTGGAGTTTTCTCTATTTCAAATGAAAGAAAAAAAAAAAATTGGGCTATTTTTTGTAGAATAGAACAGAACAAAACAAAAACTAAATCCAAACTGTCTGTTTGATGTTAGAAGTGTATTATCCCCTCCCTGGGGGAGGCAGGCAAGCAGATATATCCCAGTTCTGGCTGACTTACTGCTGTCACATCCCCTTACAGCTTTAGTCCAATACAGAACAGCAGCAGCAAAAAGTCCACACTGAGGATGGAGCTTTTAGTCTGATACAGACAGACAGAGTCAGTCCCCAGTGCTGAACAGAGACAATGAACTATACTTAGATTCTCTACATCTTCACTCAGTTCAGCTCAGCTTTTCCCCTCTTCTCCTGTCAGGAGAAATTCCTCAATTTGTCCTTTATGGCTCTAAAAAGCAAGAAGGATTTCTGAGATGTGCTCAGCCTCGGGATGTGTCTGAGGGTGAGCAGCGTTGTGCTGCCATCAGCCCTGCAGCCCCACCATCAGCAGCTGCAGAAGCAATGACACCAGCAGGAGAGGGGGAAATTTGAGGATGCAGGCAGCCACACTGACTGCAAAATCCTGGTTCTGCATAGCCTGGTGATTCCTCTGGGAATACCATGTGCTCCAAAACAAAGTATTTTCATCCAAAGTGTTTTCATAGAATCATTCAGGTTGGAGGAGACTTCTAAGATCACCACATCCAACCCCAGCCCACCCCTATTACCAAGTATCACCTCCCCCCTTCTGGAATAACTTCAGGGACAGTGACTCCCTACTCCCTGGGCAGCTGTGCCAGTGCCTGACTGCTCTTTGGAGAAGAAATTTTCCCTCAATCCCAAGCTGAACCTGCCCTGGCACAACGTAAGGCCATCCCCTCTCATCCTATCGCTGTTACCCAAGAGCAGAGGCTGGCTCCCACCTCACTACAACCTCCTTTCTGTAGCCGTAGTTTTCTAGCGAGCCTGGGCTGACAGCAGAATGCATGGCATTTTTCTGCAGTGTTTAACAACCGTGTAGCAACACTGAAAATACAACATATAATATTATAATAATAATATAATTATTCCTTTTTTTTTTTTGTATCATTGAGTTCTTGCACTCATAAGAAAACCCACATGCAGCCACGCTATGAAACTTCCACTTAAAAAGCAAACGTGGAATTCAAGCCAAGCAGCAGGCACAAACACTGCAGCTCTGAAACATGAGCACAGCCCTCCCTGCACTCCCCTCAGCTTTCCTCCCATTCTGGTTTTAGTTTCAAAGCATTTGGGCCTTAAATTCTCAGTGATGATAAAGACTACATTGTCGCCTGCCAACTAAACTCCATTCAGGCCTCATAATATATCACATAATATAACGGGATTAAGTTGTTAGCATGCTTTCCTTTCAGCTGCCATTCGTCAAACAAATAGCACTTTGAGGAAGGAAACCTATTTTCCCAGCTGCAGCACACACAATCTAGTTATCCATATTGCCGAGATTTCGCAGTTTACTCTCTCAAAAGATGACAAATTATTATGGGGAAACATTAAGTCTGTTTTCATTCAAATCAAGCGGATGCTCCGCGCTCTTCCCCAGGCACTCGCTATGGGTGGAGATGGCCGAAGACCTGAGCTGCAGCCAAACCTACACCCAACATCGGAGCACTCCTCTTCGTGCTGTTTCCCTTTCCATCAGCCTCTGTTAAGTGGGTGTAGCTTATCAACAGGTGAGAGCAGATAACTCTCTTTGGCAGAGATCTGTGCGCACCTATAGAAGTAACTAAACAATCATTTTCCTTGTAAAGGATCTACTGTAACAAAGCTGCTGATTCAATAAATTCATAGCAAAATGCAGAAAATTTGAAATAAAGATGGGATTAGATTTATGTCAGCAGAGGTTTCAAGTTGGACAGTGATTTTGTTGATCCCTTGCACTCTCATTCTCACCCCAACAAAGAGTGGGGCAGTGACATCTGTATCCCACTCCCATGTGAACTGGACATAAAATGGGAACATGAATCACACCCAGAGGGCTGGATTACCTGAGGGATTGTATCACGTGGGTGCAGCACAGAGGGACCCTGCAGGCAGGGGCTGAAATGCATCCCTTGCTCTGTGCAAGGGGAAGGATGGGCATGAAACAAGCGCCCTGTGAAACACCCGTCTGAGTCAATGTCATTTTAAACTCAGCCCAGCTGAGTCTGAGCCCAGAGGAAAGATGGCAAATGTCTGAATGAAAGTCCCACCAGGCTCAAACATGGCCCAGGAGGTGGCTGAATGAGATGCTGGAATACGGCCCACATGGTTTTCTCGCTCGGAAAACCATTTGCCCTCATTTTGCAGCCCAGCGGGTTGTGCCTTCAGCTGATGTGAACAGCCCTCTGCTGAGCCAAGCTGGCTGCAGCCAGGTAATGACTGCTACACGTCATTTGGAAACACCGTGCTGTATTTATTTAAATATCCTTGCCTATTTCATGCAACAGAAATTATTCTCTGGAAAATGAAAGTATTGAAGCAACAAAAGCAGTCATTAGTCCAAGAGAGGCTCTGAAACACTGCTCTAAAACTCTCTGGAAACGCTACACAAATGGTAAAACAAGCTGTCAGTGCCAGGTACAGCCCAGCTAATGGCACACACGTCCCCCCGTGCTCCCTTTCTTTTCGATTGCCCGTGTGATAGCACAAGTGAGCCAACTGCTGGTGCCTTTGCTCTGCTACACAAAGCCAATTTGTTGCGTGGCTCTTCGCGTCTTTGTGCGAAGGAGATTAACCCGCAGCTTTGCTTACAGGAACATTTTCAGTGGGTTGTCACACATGCCATTTACTAACCATTCACCTGAAGGATGTGGGTCTGATACAGCTCTTCATAGCCGTAGGCATGACAGGTGTAATTGCCCATGTGAATAGTTGTTACCTTGGTGATGTAGAGGGAATCGTCTTCTCCAAAATCCTGTAGCAACAAAAGACAGGAAAGGCACCTTATTATTTAGTAAAAGTGTGTTACACACCGCGGGGAGGGAGGTGACCTGCTCAGCGGTTTGGAGAGCAGCACAGCTTGGGAACACAGCCTGAATTCCGAACAGCAAATTTCAGAGTTCATAAATCAATGTGAAGAAGAAAATGAGCAGCAATTTCAGAGTAAGGCAAAGTAACTCATCTGAGAATATGAACTTTTGTGCCGGTTGTTAACAAGGTGCTTTTTGCACATAAAAAAAAAAGAGATAGCAATCTCCAGCTGTTTAATTTATAGAGAAATTTAACATCTAGCCGTTAACCTCAGGTGCACAGCACACAACTTCGGGGTGGGTTGAGGCTTCCTTTAGCTGTGCTGGTCCTCAGGAAACACACGGTAACCTTGAGACTTGATGAGGAAGAGCTGAGGCTGTTTGTCAGCTCTCAGACCACATCCCAGGCAGAAGACAGGGAAAAAGACAAAGGCTTTCTTTCAGAGAAACTTCCTTGGAGTCAGCCTGCCTTCATCTATAACTGGCTGACAAATATCCTTCTTTTTATCCCCTCCCTTTCCCACATCTGCTGTCACGCTGCAATGTTTGGCTGTCAGCAGGGTGCAGGTCTGTTACTAGGGAGGTTTGGGCACTGAATGTTTTGCATAACTGCTCTGTTTAGGAATATATGTCAAATTACAGTTAACGGAACAGTAGCATCGATGGGTACACAAAGCAGCTTCTTTTGTTACTCTATTTACAGCCCCCAAAGTGTTTGTACCTTCACGGAAACTCAGAAGGATATACTTAAAGAACAGTTAATGAGCTTAAAGAATGATTTTCCCTTAATTAGCTCCATGCATGAAGCATGCTAAATTCAACTCCTCGCACAATTTCATCACAAAAGTGAGGTAAAAAGCAATTAATAATCAGGGTGGCATGAAACCAGCGCAACAGGGTGAGTGTTGGAGAGCTGGAATGGCAAAGTCACACTCCTTGTGCAATCCCTTCTGCTGCTCTTCCTCCCCACAGCCCAGCCCTGGGGCAGCAAAGGGAAGCGTGGAATCTTCCCTAATTTTTAGACATGCTACAAGGCAGAGCATGCAGGTGGCACAACGTTTGACAGAAATAACAGTGCTGCTTCTGCTCTCCACTGCCCATTGTGTGCTGCTGCTCTGACAGCACCATGGAGCACAAACACACACAGATCTGAACAACAACAAAGCCAAAGATGCCCCTGAAATCCGTTATCTGCAACCAAAAACATCTCAGATACGAGTGGTGCTTTGGGTGTCAGGCAGATTGGGCATCCAGCATCAGCAGGTTAAGCTACCCAATGCACCACAGATATATACACTGAAAATTTCCCATTTCCAGCATTTGCTTTCTGGCGAGCTACATCTTTCCTGCTGAAAAACAAAGGTGCAGGAATAACTGCAAATAGAAGAGCTATCAGCCCTGCTCAGATGATATTTGCACGAGATAGAGAAGACGCTTGCAGCAGAGGGGACTCAATAACAGTTTTTCAAGTTAAGCCCAAAGCAACTCAGATTGAGCTCAGGTCAATAAAAGCAGGACGACCACTTTTATGGAATGATTTATACGGAGTGGTAGAAATACAGTAGAATGCAATCTTTTCGGTTCTAAGCACATTGCTTCCTTTAAGATATCTCAGCAAAATATCGTGAATGCTCGGTTTGTGCTCTGTAATTGTCTTTTTATGGACAACCTGTTTTTTTTTCAATGCGTACAGATGTATTAACGTAATACATTTAATACAATAACTCTTTCAAAAAACAAACTGATGCCAGATTACAGGATTATTCTCTTCCTCTCCAAATGCATTTTCCTCATAAAGAGAAGCTTTTGTTGGTAAAAGCACAATTTATAGCGTTTAAAAACTATTTTCTGTCTTCCAGCACTTAAAAAAGGTCATCAAATACAATTGAGGCAATGCTGTACCCTTCCTGTCAGGCTCAGAAGGGAAATAATCTGCCCTACATTAGAGCTCACATGAGACCATAATGTTATCGAGAAGCCCAGGGTTAGGAGTGAGAAGGAAAACGTAATCACCAAATTTAGGTTCAATACTGAAACTTCTGTTGCTACAAAAAGAACACTGAATTCTGTAACAAATCAGCGATTCTTCCCGTGTGCTTATTTATTGCAGCTCACAGTTTCTCCCTGTGTTTCCCTGTGGATATAATTAGTGCATGAAGATTTCACGGTTACATCTGATATATATGCACGCATTCTTATGCACAAACACTTTCTGTTTATATTCTGTTATATAAAGGTACAATTTTTCCAATAAAACTTCTCAAAAACCATTTACCATAAAATATCTTTAGACTCCAGTTCCGAGCTTGTTCCACCATCCATCCACCCTCCCACCCACCCCTCCATACAAACACGTTCAATGTCAGGTTTCTTGGGGAGAACTGGAGGGAAGAGATTGAAAGAGGCAAAGGGAACGAGAAGAATTCATGCTTGAAAAAGGCAGAGGAAACATTTCTGTGTGCTTTGACTTTTTCAGATGGCTTTGGCTTGCAAAGCCAAGTTCCCAAGTCACCATGAACCTGAAATCACTCAGAAGGAGCCATAAACATCTATAAAAATGATGTAACACAATTCTTCCCCTCTAAAGCCATCACACCTTTCAAGCAGAGCATCTCATGCTGCCCAAAGTCACGCTGCTGTGCAACCCTGGGAGCTGGGTCTGCCCTACAATTCCCCCACAATGCAGAAAGGCAAACTGCAGAGACATCTTTATGTACAGACCCACGACAAAGGATAAGCAAGCAGGAGAAAGGGAAGAAAGTCACTTCTGGGGCATAGTTACCCTCTGTTACTGCTGAAGCTGAATTTTCTTGTGAAGGGGAAGAAATAGAAGCGATGAAAATGTATGAGCAAGAGGCAGAAACCCTTCTAACAGCTACAGAGCAACAGGAAAGCTTGCAGGAAAGCGGTCAGGTAAGGACGAGGTGTTCTCACCTCCA
The DNA here is from genome assembly GCF_987193195.1 of Phasianus colchicus. Taxonomy (NCBI): domain Eukaryota; kingdom Metazoa; phylum Chordata; class Aves; order Galliformes; family Phasianidae; genus Phasianus; species Phasianus colchicus. The sequence continues at coordinate 16,889,558 of NC_143450.1, read as the reverse complement.
TTTTATGAATTTCATTATAAAATAATGTTATATGTTCCGGGTTAAAAACCAAAAAAAAAAAACCAGCAAGCTGTGCTTATAATTTCTCATAATTGATAAGGTCACCTAGTGACAGCTGACAAATGGACTCCCCCAGCAGTTCATCTCGTGTTCTTTCTCCCTTTTTGGAATCAAAGTTCTCTGCCCTCCATGAGCTTCTTTTACACTTGGCATCTACCCTTCAAACAAAGGGCTGATTAAGTGATCTCGGGATACATTTGAACTTTTCAAGATTAAAAGAAAACCACCACCCTGCATTTAAATTGATAACTGCTCAGTAATCTGAAAAACACAACCCAAGTCGCCACTGCGCACGCTCCATTTCAAAAAATAACAAAGCAGATCCAAGAAAACGGATTTGCTCTTTTCTGTACTGAATTTCCCTTCCATCACCACTGATTACCCAAGGCATCAATTCCTCCAAACAGAAGATTTTTCATATTTATTTACCCATTCCTCCTTTCTAATGCATTCCCTGGCCATGCAATCTGCTGCTGCTCGGAGACACGGTGCTTAGAAACGTGTAAAACATCACCTATTGCTTGTAAATCCAGCTCCCGTTCTGTCACAGGTGCCATGCATTATGGAGCTGGAATGCCACAAATCTCCAGCTCTGACACGGAGGGATGGAGGTGGCACAGTGCTGGGGCAGCCCACTGACACTGCGATGGCATCCACGTGCTTTCCTTTTCAGACAGCTTTCCAACAGGACTTGGGGTTGTTCCATCACTGAGGGGGAACGTACAGAAAAAGCTTTGAAATTTTGGCAAAAAGGAACTGTTTTCCAGAAGGTCTTATTTTAAAGAGCAATTAGCATATGGCAGATTCAGGGTTTGTTGTTGTTGTTGTTTTGTTTTTTTTTTTTTAAATCATAGAATGGCCTGCTTTGAAAAGGACCACAATATTCATCTTGCTTCAACCCCCTGCTATGTGCAGCATCACCAACCACCACATCAGGCTGCCCTGAGCCACATCCAGCCTGGCCTTGGAATAGAAGGCCAGAATAACTTCCATTTACTGGAGGAAAACAAACCCAAGCTAGTCTTAAACGGTTGGAAGGAACAAACCCAGATGAGCCCAAGGAAGCCTTCCTCACACAGCTCTGGTACCTCCTCCAGGCAAAGCCAGTCCTGGCACTGAGTCTTGCTGGTGTCACTGGTTTTCCACTAGGGGGAAATCAATGCCATCACACTTTCATAACAACCAACACAGAGACGAAAATTCAACTGTTCGCTTTAAAAAGCCTGCCTGATCCTCAGAGTCCTGGAAATCTCTCTCTGATAATGTTTACGGGATTTTAAAACAAAATGTACCCAAGCATTTAATGAGATTATTATTATGCAAAATCTCCAACAATGGCTATCACTCGAAAAGTGATTTCTCCACACTAATCAAACGTCTCTGATCTTTTTTTTTTTACAATAGACTCATGAGTGATTCATATAAAAATAATAAAAACTAAATTAGTCATGGCCTCTTAAATCACTTTCTTTGGTGCTCTTAATAATTCATTTCCAGAGACAAGCTGAGAACTTATGCTTCATTAATATTATTTGTTCTTGGTTTTACACACGGCATCTTACACTTTAGTACTCCGCATGGAGAAAAATTCAGCCTTAAGCAAATGCCAGAAAACTGTTGCAAACACAGCCCAGTGGGATATTAATTTATCTCTGCTCCTGTTTTGCTGCTTAAAGAATTTAGCACAACAGAAGACTTTGCTGGTGAGCCAGAAAAAGTTTTTTTCTTGAGTTATTTGGATACAGCCTTTTAAAATAACCGTACAATTATAGCACAGATAAAAATGGATGACTTTATATCCCGAGAAACCCAGAGAGATGATACGATGAGGAAAATCCATGGTGGGTCTTCCTGCTGGTGGAAGGGAGGGATGGCTCAGCGAAGTTTATCTATTAATCTGCCCATTTCAGAGCAAAGCAATGAGTCTGATCAAACAACAACCAACTCTGGGAGAAAACAGGATGCATCAACTCCATGGCACAGAGGCAGAGACTTTGGTTGGTAACCCAACTCTAGGCTGCATCAGCCTGAGCAAGTGTTGGATATCTGATTCCAAAGAGCCCTAATCCATCTCACCATCGCAGCTCTTCTGAAGCTTTCTGTAAGCATGCCAGCCCCGTTAGCTCGGCACTTCACAGTAAATGATTTTAATTGGCTCGCTCCTTCCTGCTCATTTTTAGAAGTTTCACACTGTATTTATAGTTCTTCTCTGTTATAAAACCCAGACAGAGCGTATGCAATTCACCTCTAGGAGAGTTACATCTCACATCATGAGTCTCAAAAATTTCACAAGGTCTGTGCCCATCTGTAAGAAGTACAAACCAAACCACCCAGGCTGCTGGGAGAATGCCTTCCTCCACAAAAATGACAAGTTTAGGAAAGTGAACCCTTATCATCTACGGACAGTTAGGACCAGGAACAACTGCACCGTCCCCATGAAAGTATTCCTGCATCTGCAGTAATCACTTGCAGACTTTGGGCCATGACACAAAATTAAGCTCTCCCATTGAAGGCACTAAATGGATACAACTTCTGTGGTCTTTACTACAGAAAAGTGAAAAATGACATATTCAGAAAATACTGTAAGCATTTATTTTCCACTTGACTTCTATTTTAGAGCCTCCAAGACCTGAGACACTACAAGCACTGACTAATTGCTTAAATTTTGATTCGAAAAAGAAAAAAAAAAACTTGGCTTTAAATATGCAAGTTCCTGTAACGTACTCACATCACTGTATTACAACAGCATTCAGGATGACATGGGGTTTGATCATTTTAAAGGCCTCATTCCTATTAGCAGGGTATTAAGTGGGGTTATTCACACCTCATCTTTTTATTATTTAACTATGGAATTACATTAAAACCATCAACAGGGACGTATCTATTCATGCAGTCTGTTCTAACGAGCAATCTGGTCCAGGTGACTTCTACCTTTAAGGTTGGCCATCTGCTTTGGTCTCCAAACATTACACAACTGAACCTGCATGAGGTTGGCTCTTTCTTCTGGAGAGGAGCACTCAAGACATCAGGAATTTGGCACGTGGATCTCATATTGGATGGACACCCTCTCCCTGTACTTTCTACAAGATCAGCTAATCGATACACACAAGTGACAATAGCAAATGAATGACAGGCCACACGCTGATAGCTCCCAGGAGCAATGCTTTTTAGGGCCATTATTGATTTTTCCATCATACTAGGAGAAAGCCTTCATTCCCAAGTGCTTCCCCTGAGGGGAGCTGGCTTTGGAGTCTTGCATTTGTTCCTGGATGAGGATTTCTTCTGCAGAGAAAGGACATGCTACCCTATTTGGCGTCTGCAGAAATGAAGAAACCCACGTTTTAATCACGAGCAACAAAGAGTGCATTTCTGAACCAATGATCTAATGTAGATCTGGGTTAAACTGTACAGATGAACACGAAAAGAATGATGAGAACTGCTCATGAATTAGTTCAAACCATTTGCATCATACTTGGTAACTCACCAAATTCTTATCTACCTGTGCTCTGTTACACTTGTTTTCTCATGATAATATGCTCTTCTCTGCTGTTTGTGTATGTTTTCATCATGCTGCTATAGATAAGCTTTTGTTTACAAGTTTTGTTCATAAATTTATCTATTTTTCTCCAGATAATGTTAAATCACATGAAACAATACCCTATAAATACTGTATAAATACATTTAACTCCATGAGGAGTTTTTTATGTTTTCAAATTGAGGAATGCTTTCATAATCACAGATTTAGGACAGCATATTGCTTTTTCCTGGGAGGCAGAAGGATATTATTTTGAAAGATAACACATTTTAACCAGTTTGCTATTTGTAGTCAAACATCAATTTGCAGCTATCACAACCTCACCAGTTTCAGCTACACTGTAGTTATTTTCTTCATCAGAAAAGTTGATGTGACTTTTTTTAGTACAGCTGCAAAAGCATTTATAATGGATAAATTACCTGGATGGGAAATGTATGGATAAATAATATTTTCATGCAAAAAGCAATCTTAAACGTTTGCAAGAAAAATCTTTTAATTACATGTACCATTAAGATGGCTCTTTTGTACCAGCTATGTGACAACTCATTAACAGAGCTCTTCACCAACAAGACAAATTAATGTTGCTTATGAAAGCTTCTGATTAAGAGAGAAATGGAAAGTTATTAATACTTTGTTGCCACTCGAGATATCTCATAAAAATGATTTAAGTAAAGCACATAAACATCCAGGCATTACAGTAATCTTCAGCCTCTCAGCTCTGCATGAATTTCGGATTACTTTGGTTTTTGTTGAACTTGTCACTTCTAGTTTTAATTTGGAACACAGTCAACCTCCTCATATCACATTTATCAATCATCTTAAGGGAATAAAGCCACAAAGGACTTCACAGTGGTTCCTTCCCTCTGCTGTGCTCACATCGTCTTTGAAGAGTTGTTTCTTCTGACTTGGACCAATATTTTCATCTGATTTCCTCAATTAGCATTTAGAAGAGAAAGAGTTTAATTGAAATATAATACAAGGATTTTTCCAAGTGCATGAATATCCTGTAGGTTTCTATGTGATTACCACTGTGCCAGGAGCAGGGAGGATTTCCTTGAACTTAAAAAGGTACAATTAATCTCCTGTTGCACTTCCAATTAGTCAAATTGCTAACCTTATTGCGAAAAGCAGAAATGCAATTGAGTTTCTGCTCGAGGCACTCTAAAAGAAAACCGAAGTAATTTCATTAGCTGACTTCAAGTGTATTAAGAAGCACACCGCCTTCACTCCCCCGCTGCCAATGCCCTTAAAGTGATGACTGTTTTCTGTCCTTCTCCGCACCCACAAGGGGCTGCCCAACACTGAAACCTCAAAGCAAACACTGCCCCCGGTGCCTACAGGTGAGAACTAACCCCGAGCACAGGCAGGCTCACACTTCCAAAGCTCCATCTCCACCTGAGCTCCCAACAAACGCACCCAGCCACGAAGGCTCACCTGGGCAGCCACAGACACACAGCCCAAAGGGGGAAATCGAAGGGTCACAGTCCCCACCTCAAGTCACCAGAGCAGAACGCAGATGGCAATGGTATATATGGAACATAAAGAGCTTTAAGGTTTAATTAAAGATGGAAAAGATGCTGAAGTGTTTATTAGATTAAGAAAGTTGATGCGCAATAGCACCAGGTGTTATAGGACAAGGTGAAAGAGATCATAAACTGACACGCAAAACATCAAAATCGAGCATAAATCCCGTTTTGCTTCCTAGTAAGAAGCAGAGAGCTCTGTTTATATGGTTTCTCAGTGATATTAGTTCAAACAGATAAAAAACTAAAATGTATTTTTTCCTGCTATTGCATGGGACTGCCCAAGGAGCGTGTAATCATGCAGGATCCAGTTTATGTTCAAAGACCTAAGTCTTCCTAACATTTAGCAACAAATGCTCAAGTGAATTACTCATAAGTAAACCAGAAGTCCACTTGCACCAGCACTAAATTATGAAGGAACTGGCATTTGAGCTTGAAAATTTACTGCTCCAATCCTAATTAAAATAGTTGGGTTACAAACCTCAGAGCCACATGCTGTCCTTCAGGGATGCCCCTGAGCTCCACTTCCCAGACTGTCATTCTGTGCCCCATTCACACTCCAGCTTCAAATATTCTTTTAAAAACCAACGTGATCACAACCAAAATTTCATAAAGACAATACAAATACCTGGAGTTTTCATTAGTTTGAGCCAAAAGATTCTATTACTACTCTGGAGGCTCAAGAGGATGAGGAAATAGGATTTCAGAACAGCTGACTCTCACCTTTAACTCAGTTAAGCTCAGCAGCAAATCTGAGCCTCAAAACAGGACATCTCAGATCAAACATCGCTGCCCATAGAAAGGCTCCTTCTACATTCTGATCACACAAAGATGTTGAGTTTGCTTGCTGTGGATTAAACTAAGCATGCTGGCAGCAAGTGTAATCTTTACTCAGCTTAATCTGCATCGAGGAATAGATCTGTTCTGAAGAATATTTGGACAGGACCATCAGCTGTCGGGTTGGCCACTTTCCCACTCCGGGAGGGAACGCTGGATTTTTGCGTATTGCTTCTTGGTGGTGTTCCATGTATTTTTAGTGCAGTGAAGCAATGGCCGTTATCCCAACCACAGCACTGATGGGTGGTTGGAAGAAATCCCGTCAGCTCTGCAAGCCTTGGACTGGCTGTGCAATCCTAAGCATCCTCAGCACTGCTCCTTACAAACCTGTGCCAACACTGCAGTGGGATGTTTGCTGGTTTCACACTGCATGCCATGCTCCAAAAGGCAACAAGAAACGCATTTGGAAAAGGTAATTCTTGCTTTGATTAAAAGGAAAATTTTAGATAGCTGTAATTACTGAATTTGTGTGTACAGTAATCACTTCCATACAGTGTGCACTAGGCTCCTACTAAGGCAGAGGCAACAAATAATGTGTTATGTTGCAGTAAAGAGTAAAACAAAGACTTTTTGCATTTCAGCAATCCCAGATACACAACAATTTAGGGAGCTACGGCTGTAACAACTCTGAACTGAGTGCTTATCAAATTAACAAGAGCCGAACAAAAATATAAATCACCTCCTTCTGTAGCGTAATTAAAATAAAAACTGATTTACCGTGTACTGTAATGCAAAGAGAAATTAAATACAGACCATATTTTTTTTACATGACTTTCCAGTTTCCCCATAATTAAATGTTATTAAATAAATGAGGAAGTTTACGCCATTACTCAGGTATTGTTTTTACTATCAACTGTGACTCACACATCAGACCAGCGCTGCGAATTAAAAGAGATCCATCTCCCTTCCTGCCAAGGTATCACCACACCCTGCTGAATTACCCCATATTTTAAACTGCTCGTCAGAAATCCTGAGCAGCGAGAGATGGGAGCAGGCTGAAAGGCGAGGGAAAGAGGAGAAACAGATTTATTTGATTTAGATAGAGGAGAGATTTCACTGCCAGCCGTAAATGTGTTGTTTCATGCTCTCGATGAACCCGCGGCTTTGTACTGGGAATGAGAAAGCCGAGAGGTTAATGGTGTGGGGAGCTCCTTCCCCTGCTTTCCAGGGCTGCTCTGGTTGCACTGAACTGAACAAGGAACAGAGGATGAAGTATCAATGCTAAGCAAATTGCAGTAACCTGAGCATTCCAAAAACCCACGCTCTCAGCTATTATGATTAAGACATTCCTACAAAAACAAAACATCACGCCAGCTTTGTTTTTCATGACAATAACGAGACAAAACTTGTTCCTTTCAAACCATCCGCTGTTAAATGAAGCCGTATTCAATACGCAAGGAGGAGTAACTCAGGACTTACATTGATGTCCTCCAGGTCAAGGAAGTTGAGGATGATGCCGTTGCGCTTCCAGATGATGGGCGGCCGCAGCGCCCCGCGGATGCCGCACGTCAGGATGGTGCTGAGGCCCACTGTGATGGTGGTGATGCTGACCCGCTGCTCCTCAGGCAGGCTGAGCTGGACCACCTCTGCAAAGGAATAACACCAAATAGCACCAAGGCTCCCTTTCTTCTCCATTCCAGGAATAACTTCAAAGGATTTTAGCAAGGCGTTGGGTGTCAAAAACCTCTAAGCAACAAAGCCAAACGGGAAGCTTTCCCACTGAGAGGATCAAGGAATGCTCACAGCCCATTGGCATTATACTGCCTCAGCCAAATCAGAAACTTGGCCTGGGGAATGAGCCCCTCCCACCCCCTGAAGCCCCTCTGTCCTCATCCCACTGCACTGGCTGCAATCAAACAGGGACCAAAGAGATGGATGCTGCCTTACCCCAGCCTGTGTGCTTTAAGAAAACTAAGTGCAGCACTGCTGACACCACAAAACACCACGTGGGCTCATGTTATTCCCTTCCCTGGACCAGCTGGCAGAGCTACCCTACTCATCAGGCTCATTCTCATGTATCTGCAGTGTGACCCACACAAGATCTGTGTATCACTTCCAGTGTCTCTGCACCGGGAAGATTTAAATGCCTCACGCACTTTCTTCTGCTGACTTTCAGGACTGCGAACACCATTTTTATCATGTCAAGTCACAGCTTAAGATGCGATATCGCCTTAAGAGTTAACAGCTTTTGTGGTAAAATCCTCTTCAGCTGGCCTCCACTACAGAAACGTACTCAATAAAACCCAACACCTACTTCTTCAAGGAACATTTTCCATCTCTTCGTACCCTCTACATGAAAAACCGCTTTTAAAACTTTCGAGTAACAACTCTGGAAGATCAATTCCCTAAAATATTTGATGCCTTCCACAACCTCGGGCAGCTGACAGGACTGACTCTGGGGCTCTGTCTGATGATTGTGAGCCCCTCATGCAGAACCCACTCGTGCAGCCATACTGAGCAGCACTGCATCCCCTCTCACCCAAGCGAGAAGTCAATTCACTGTGCCACAAACCATACTCACTACTGGAGGTCCGAGGCTGATTTAGGGCTGCAAAGATCAATACATTGCACGCCGTGTCTGCCAGCCACGAGCTGTTCTCCCACTTAATATTCTCAGCACTGCTTAGAAACACCACGAGTTAAAATAAACAGCTGTACTATCAATCAAAAATTAAGAAAGTCTGACCAACATCATGTTATTACTTGGGGTGCAGTCGTTCCCATAGAGCAGACACAAGAGGAGTCTGGCCATCAAACTTTTATGCCCCTGAAATCTTAAAGCCCAGATGGAGAGACAGAGGAGGAGCAGGAAGAAGAACATCACCCACCCCCAGTCAGGTTAGCAGCAAAGACAGGAACGAACACCTCATTAAACACCACCTCATTAAACCATATCTCATTAGGCATCACCCTTGGGTATGTGCTGGAGGAGGAGATCTCACACTGGGGTCAGTGTACGATGCAGTGCCCCAGCCCTCTGCCTTCACCCACCCGAAGCACGTAAACCCCATAGAGGTGCTGCTAACAGTTACTTTCTGCATAAAAAAAAAAAAAAAAGGAGCTCCTTTTTCATTAATAAAATATTTGGAGCACACTCGATGGGATAAAGAGTCGATAATTACAATGATTTGTAGCACAGAATAAGGCTAATGAGGACCATCTCTTCTTGAGGAGAAATGAAATAAAGGATCATTCATTTGTGACACTGCCCAGTCCCCGAGCTCCAGTGGTCCCTTAAGACACCTGGGGTGGCTGCCACACATCAAAGAACTGAACCAGGTCAAGATGGGACTTTTTAGGCTACAGCACGTATGTAATATAGATAGATCACTAAAATAATCACATACCCCCCTCAAATACTTCTGTGGAATATATTTGAAGGCATCCTATCACGATCACATTGACTTTCAAGGGTCTTTCTATTAATAAAGGATTATGTTGTATGGTTTTAGTCGCAGCTTTCTTGGCATTGCTAGGAAAAAAAATTGCACTTACACAACCAGGTGCCTTGGGATGGAAACAGAGATACCCTGTGAGGAGATGAAGGTTGTGCTCCTTAATTTAAAAACACAAATCTTAGAAAAATCAGAATCTTGTACTTAAGCTGCAGACCTCAAACACTCTGATGCCGATTGTGCAAATTATTCAAGTCACCATAATGATTTTGGGTGGAATCCTCTAGATTAAGTACTGAGCTGCACATTTTATTCTTAAAAATCTTTACGAGATAAAAGGATTTTTACCACACACATAAAACCCAAACAGAATGAATAGGGAATATTCAAAATGCACTCACACGCAGAACACAGGCTGGAATGGAATCTGGTCCTAAAATGGGGCAATTTCAAGTTTATTGGGAAATTCTGCAGGCTGACGTAAGCACAGTAGCTCTGTATACATTCCGTGGATTCTGCAAGTATCACTCCTAGCCTATCCTATTTATCAAGCCATGTCAAACCTTGTATTCTGCACTGATATTTCACCTGAACCAAATTCTCAGCCTACTGCAGTGAGAGAAGAAGTGGTTCTTGTAACCCCTCTGCCACCAATAGGAGAATGGGATCCCAACACTTGTGACTCAACTTTGGGTAGTTCAAGACCGGGGTACCGCCTCGCTAACAACCAGCTTTATGGAGGAACAGATGCGACCACATTTGCCTACGACATTTCACCAAATGCCAAATTAAATCATCCAGTCACTAGGACTGGGTAGGAGGGCAGTCCAGGGAAATCCTGCTCCTCGCAGCTCTTTTCTCTGCTTCTATCCCCACCCCAGAGGGGCAGTGATGCAGTGCAGATCATTGAGCCAACCACGCAGCCGTGCCGCCATTGAAATTTCTTGCAACACGCTTGAGATGGTGAAGGCTCACTAATTCCTTTTCTTGTTAAAAATGTCAAGATACAGCCAAACGTTTCCCTACACCCCCCCTCCTCTCCAATTTGATTTCTTAAGGCTCTAAAGCAGGAGTTGTGCTGCACCTTTGCACGCTCTGCATACTAATGCACGCAGGTATTACTTGTTGTGCTGTTTTATCACGGAAATCTTTCCTCTGCTGTCATTTGCAGCCCGCCAAAGGCAATCATAATTTCACAATGAAGACATGTATAATTGAGGTCATTATAGGGAGCAACCTGGAATGAGCATCTATGGAGGAAAACTCATTGATTTAGCACGGCGTAGAGATAATTTACATAGTAAATGTCGTTTCCCTGCGTGCCTTTGCTCGTGCTACACTGTGCAGAAAGATTTCATGTGTGTTTTTTTTTTTTTTTAAGTGCTTCATATCATTAATTAGATCTTTTCACTTAAACCTAAAGAAAATATATTTTTAATACATTGTTACCACCTTTAATCATTGTTACATTTGTTCACGGGTGTCTCATCCTGCTAAAACAGAATACGGAGCAAAGGACTTTATTGCTTAAATCATGCTGAAGGGACAAGGAAATAATTTTTTAATCTTATAACTGGCTCTTGGATAGCACACAATGTACCAAACCATAACGCTGCTGGAAGCAAGGGATGGGAGAACTCACTGTTATAGGAAGTCTCATGCACAGATCCTCACCTCCCAATTAACTTACACAGACCTTTAGCTTGGGAAATGGAGCACGGGTAACACAGCCCCAAACACGTCATGCTTCCCCAGCAGTTGGTCAAGCTGGGACTGATTTAATGGGATGCAAACTTTTGCCCTCATTCAGTTCCCCAAGTGCTGCAGCTGCGTTCAGGCAATGCACTGAGTCAGTATACCTGTTTATTGCCTTGTGGCCAACACTGCAGCACAAAGGTCAAAGGTGATATTAGCATAGAAGTCTTCTCTGTCTGATTATAGTTGCAGGTGAGGACCTAACTGAATCGAGAAAGCCAAAGCAATTAGTGGGTAAGAGGATAAAATAAGATATTCCTTTTTTAATTACTTTTTCTCCAATATTTTTGACGAAAAGTGTTTGGCTTGGTACAGAGAAGATCAATTTTAGAACCTCTTAAACCTGAGAGGATTGCAGCTAATGGATTTTAAAATGACTGTGCTGTAGGTGAGGTACAACGACTGACCATGAGACCTGGCCAGCCAAAGAATGACTGCAACAAGAGGTGATGCTGGGATGGGATGCAGTCACTGCAAATATTAAGGGCAGTTCACAGAGGGTCTGAACGTGTGAAACACTGCCTAACACACTTATAAATTACTCAGATTAGCATTAGAGTATTTTCCAAACACCCTGTGATTTAGTTTCTACCCTACTCCACGGAGCAAGTAAATGAATTAATAAAACCAATGCCACACAAATCACCCTGGCTCTGCGCGCTCACGCAAAGCTGTCACAGTGCTGCCTCCAGGACCAGCTCCAGAAGAAATGTTGCCATGTTAACACAGTTTGCTGGAGATTAAGGCTCGACAAGCCCATCCTCTCCAGCAATATTTACATCCCCTCACCTGCCTGCTGGCGGTGATGGATTATCCATCACTCAACCCGAGATGAAAACTCCATTTTCCAAACACCAACCTTGAATTACGGGAAAGCCAAGAATGTTTGCGTTATTAATTAACCACATTAGAGCTGTTAATGAACTCGATGCAAGTTGTTCACAATTAATTAATCTGGAGAATTCCAACAGCTCCCGCCTGGGTTCAGAGCAGGGGATCGGGCTTCTGGCCTCACAACCTGCAAAGAACATCACCAGCCCTCTGTGGGATGCTCAGAGAGTTTGGTTTCCCAGGAAAAGAGCGACCACAACGCAACCTTCCTCCAAGGCTTAGAGGTTTAATTAATGTGAATAATAAAACGATTTCTAATGCTAAGTAGAAATGCTCATACCTCAGCTGTATTTTGTAGCTATAATAATTCAAGTTCTTAATGTAATTTATAAATCCTCAGGACCTTGGGCATGCTACTTCAGGAAGTATCTTATTGTAAATTCTCCACTAAATTAGTAATGCTGTTTTCTAAGTCATAAAAAGGCATAATTGTATTTCTAGCAGTATGAGAGAATTCAGTGCTTCAAGTCCTCTTCTGTCATTACTCACAAAGGCCATGGCTGAGGGCTCCCCAGACAGGTCCCAGCATGGCATGGGAAGCCTGCAGCCCATCTTGTTGCAGAATTTGGCATAAATACATGCAAAACATCAGTGATATCCAGCACCGTGCTGCAGGACAAGACCCTGTCTCACATTCCTGTCAAGCCTGGACACCTTTCTAACCTGTGTGACTAGGAACCCGAGATTCAACATGAGAGAAGCAGATAATAAGGAAATATTGCAATGCCTTTTCCCACTTTTCAGCCCAGCTCTGCCACACAAAGTTGTATCAAGAGTGTTCACATTGCTAACAAGCTTGCTAAAACCATTTATATTGACTTTCAATCAAAAACAGCTTCTTGATGTACTGTATTCCAAAGATCAATTTCTTTTCTTTTTAAGAAAACAAGCAGTACACTTTCCATTGTAAAATCCCATCCCTGCCCTCCTGTTATTAATCAGAGAACATTCACTTTGTGCAGAAAGGGATAATTCATTCATTCTTGAAAGTACATGAATAAATATAAGTTGCTCAGTGCTTAATTATCTAATCTCCTGAGGGTGATAAGTGATGGATTCATTATGTAAATAGGCACAAGTAGTCTATTTTAGAGAACAGCTTACATAAATGCATTTGTTTTTATTTTAAATTCCTATTTCCCGCATATTGAGAGCGGTGTTGATATGATTAATTTTTGATAAAATATTCCCATGTTGTGTCAACAGTGTCCTGCCTACACCATAACAGCCATGCATTTTCCCAGTCAATTTATTAATTTGAAAGGTAGAATTGCTAATGGCCTGATAGTCTCATCATTACTTCTGGTAATCGTGGTCGCTGCAACACTTGACTCCAAAGATTTGTCTCTTATTAAGAGTCAAAAGTGTCCTCCCAAGAACCAAAGGATAGAAGTACCAAAGTTCTCCACTGAACTCACAGGAAAAAAGAACACTGTGGTTTGGGACAGGTGAGAAGCTCACCTGCTCTCTGCAGTTCTGCACTTTACTACATCCAGTTGGAACTGAAAGAAACCATTAGTAACAACTGCAGCATCACCACCCCAAAAGCAACAGTTGCCTCGTGCAAAAGGCTTATCTCATTACTGGGAGTATGGAAGATTTTGCCATTCCATCAGCAATTCCTTAGCTTCAAAATGGGAACTCGTGGAATGGGTCTTCCAAAAGGAATGGAACTTTCAAGAGCAGTCACTACCTGTATTTAAAACGTGGTATTTCAGAGTTTCAGAGGACCAAAAAATATGAAACTACTGAACTTTTTTTTTTTTTTTTGAACTTCAATAAGCTACAGTAGCTGAACTGATTTATACCTGATTTAAGGCAGAAAAAGATAGCTTCTGGTACGGGACATGGCATGCCAAGTTTCTCCCAGGAGTGAATTTTTATGGCTGTACTATAAACCCCTAGGGTTTATCATGGAAATGCTGTCAGATCATTAAGTACTGCATGACTTGTGGGAACCACTGTAATGCGTAGGTAAATTACTTAGCAAATAGAGCAGAGCCAGGCTGCAGGGTGTGTGGGGTCCAGGAAGCATTTCCATGCAGTGTAACAGCACTGAGACCCCTGAAATGGCCACATTGAATGGCTGCAATCTTATCCTCCCCACTCATTTCACTTCGGGGTCTGGGCCAGCAATATGCAATGAATGTGATAAACTGAAAAATGCAGGAACCGGGAAACAAGGAGCTGAGAAAAAGGGCTCACATTGCTTTTAAAGCCTAGATTAAGGGTTTCTTAAAAAAAAAACAAAAAAAAAAAAAAACAAAAAAAAAACCACCCAAGCATTTCAAATGGGATCTATTTATTTCCTTCATACTCTCTCATATTATTGCATTCATAAACCATCAAATCAATGATACCATGCTCTCAAGTTGTAAATAAGCATTTGTAACAGTATTCACAGAGCTTTCACTGCTCTTTGTATGGATGACTGCAAACTTAGCTGTGGTAATTACATGGATCTGGCATCTTTTCTGACTCTGGTCACAGTCGGGACACTTAAAAGAAAACACAAGGGCTCAGCTTTTCCAGGCTGACACCATCCAACAGGAGCTATTCCACCCCTCCCCTTCATCTTCCAGCCATCGCTCACTTGGGTTTTGCCTCATTCAAGTCAGAGTTCAGCCTCTCCCCAGGGCTTTTTTGGTGCTTTTCCATACCAAAAGCAACCTTGCTCTCAAGCCAGCAGTATAAAACCAGAGCACATTTCACTTGAAAATTGTGGTTATGCAACCAGGGGAAAAACCAACAACTCGAAGGCAAACTAACTATTTCTCCACATGTTCCAGGCTCACACTGCGTTGTATGGAAATGCCTTCCCCAGGCTGCAGAGTGGGATGCCTGATGGCAGGACCTGGCAGCCCCAGGCTGAGCTCAGCGCACCCAGAGGAAGCGTTTCCTCCATGTGCTGCTGTCCTGCTTTGGAAGGGCAAGCCTCAGCCCAATCTGATGTATGCTGCAGCAACATGCAGCTCTGGAAATGAAGAAATGGCACAGATTTGCCTGGGAGAACTGCACCATACTTAGACTTACATGGTTGGGTTGGAAGGGACCTCACAGCCCTCCCAGGTCCTCCTGCTACAGGCTGGCTGCCCCAAGCCCATCCATGGCCTTGGACACCTCCATGGATGGGGCAAAGCCATCCACCTTCTGCCAAGGCTAAGGCACAGTGAGGCTGTGCTGCAGCAGCCCCCCCAATAGCATCTCCTGTATTACAAACATCCGCTGATAAGAACTTCTGGATCAGCACTCTCACACACACCCTTCCCATCTTGCAAACACAAGGGGTAGGTGAAAGTCAGAAATGTGAAGATGGCACAGAATTAATTTGGCAAGAAGCAGATAATGAAAAATAACATTTCCTTCTGGTGAGGTAGGTGAACGGAACCAAAGCACAATGAGCAGCCCATGGAGAAAATCCCCTGCTTCATGCTCTCAGCACATCTTTTGTCCTGGTTAAACCTTTCCCAGCCCAATCCCCTGCAGTTCGGAAGCTTTTAGGAACCTGCAGAAGGGGCTGAGCCATGCCCAGCCTGGTACCAGGCCCAGCAAGCAGCGCGGATCTGCTGCACAATACTGAAGCAGCATTTCAAAGCCTGGCATTTCCATGGTTTTTATCTCTGCAGGGAATTGTAAGATGGACAACAAAGGGCTGGGAAGCAGCTCTGCAGAGAGGGTCGGAGTTGGGGATGCCTCAGTTTCCCCAGCAGAAAAGCCTGAGGAAGAACCAACCCATCTGCAAAGATTTCTCAGCATGCAAGGCAATAGGGGCCATGCAAATAGCCACAGGCTTGTCATGTCTGTGGATTTCTCATTAAAATCCCTCAGAGGTTCACAGATAAAATCCACATATAAAACTGAAATTTAATTATACAAAAGTACTTTGAAGCGGAGATTTGCAGTGACTGCTGCAACTTAAATTCCAGTAATACAAGAATGATAAATGCTGCATCGCTGGAAGTAACAGGGAAAACAAATCATCTGTGCTATCATACAAAAAGGCATTTTGAAAAGCAAGATATGGCAGCAAAGCCCAGTGCAGCCAGTACTCTTTGTGTACTGACCAACAACATCAGCTTCTTGAACATTTCAAATCTTCAGAGCAAAATGATTTATAGGAGCAGTTCCTTCTCACAGATGCCATGGCACATAACCCCAGACACCAGCAGGGCCAGGCTGTAGGGCAGCAGCTGTGGAACATGGGCAGCACAGGGCTGCAGTCCCTTCTCCATCCTGCAGCACAGAGCAGACCGCTTGTTTACAGAGCAGCTGTGCAATAGTTTTCTTATCTTACATCCTCGACCTTATTTTCAACTACTCACATTTGGCTCCGACAGCAGAAATGGTGCATTTCTTCATGTTTATTCCCTAACATCCTTCACTGTTAAATCCCCTTCAGAATCACCTTTGACACTTGCCCTCACAGCGGGATCACAGCACCAACACCTCTCAGCCCCTCAGCCATGGCCCTGCTGAGCCCCAGCTGCTCCAGCTCCCACCACCCCAGTCCTCCTGCTGGCAGCACCCAGTTTCCTTCACCCCGTCCCAGTCTCCCCTCTCCACTGCTTCATTTCTTGAAGCTCAGATGAACTCAGGCTGCCCCTCCCTCCCATCCCCACCTCACCATGCCAACTGGATGCAAACATAGCTTCAGTCGCCTGCTCCAACCCAACAGTATGTAAATAATGGGCATATTTAATAGGATCATAGAATAATCGGCCTGGAAGGAACCTTACATTCCATCCAGTCCCAAGCCCTGCCACGGGTAGAGCTGCTACCCACATCAGGCTGCCCAGGACCTCAGCTATTTCTATTGCTCCTTCCAAATAATCCAAGAATCCTTAGAGTTGGACTAGATGACCTTTAATGGTCCCTTCCAACTCCCTGCAATGAACAGAGACCTCCACAGCTCAATCAGGTTGTCCAGGGTTTGATCCAGCTCTGCCTTGAAAGTCTCCAGGGATGGGGTGTCAAATCGTTCCCTTCTTGAATCCTACCAACTGCATCTCATCAGCTCTTGCTACCAAGCAGCTCCTCCCTCTGCAGGTGGGACCACAGCACTGACACTTCTCTCATCTTAGTAACTGGTGTTAAATACTGACTTTTCAGGCCACTTGCAATAGGTACATGCCTAACTGACATTTAACAATCACAAATTGGAATTAGCTCAATAAACACAACATTTGAGGAGCACACATTGCTTTATATACAATGAATTACTCCTGGTTAAGTCTGTAATGTAAATACAAATACAGTCTTTAAATAAATATTTAATTTACAGCAGCCCAGAAGAAACTGAGTGGACCAAATGAAAGCTTGTTTAATGCTAAATTATTTGCTAGCAAAGCGACCATATGCTGAGTGCCACAAACAACAACATTCATCACATCAAGAGTCTGGGGATATTTTCTTTTAAGATCTTTGGCACAGCACTCATCACAAATATTACCAACCAGATGCTCTGTTTTTCCAAGAAACAATTCACTCCTAACTACAAACACTTGGAGGGTGCATTGCCCCTCAAAAAGGCAGTGAGAACGTGCTGGGCTCAACCAGGGAAAGATGTGGTGGGGAAGGGAAGGCTGGGTGGGACTCATCTCTCTTAACACACCTGACTAACTCCTGACTTGAACTATCAATGCAGATCTATCAGCTGACTTGGGATGGTTTGTTTGCACCCGCCTGGTCTGTCTGGTCAGGGCTCATCGTAGTGCTCAGATTGCAAACCCACATGCTGGCATTTACAAAACATCTTTTCCATTACATTGTGCACATAGGCACACACAGACCTCGACCCCCAGGTACAGCCAATGCGCTGCTATATTGGAACCTTAAAGTAACCTTAGGAAAGCTCTTACAAGGAATGAGATCTCAGTCTGGGAGTGAGGCAGAATCATCTCAGGAGCAGTTAAAGCAGCATCCCTTCCTCAGAGCTGGCTTTTACCTGAGCAGCCCTCCTCGCCTGCTGCAGCAGAGCTTCTCTCCCCTCTGTTTTACTCAGCTGCACAGAGCCACAGAAACAGCATACAGAATGCATTCCTTCACTCACCAAAGGTCAGATACAAGTTAGTGCACCATAAAAAGCCACTATCTCAAGCACTGCTGCCTCTACTGCTTTTGCTAGTATCTTATCTAAACAACAGCTCTGAGATAGGAAAACCTCAGAACACAGCATTAAGCGTAGCTACTGCTCACGATGACAAAGCAAAAACTAAAGATTTCCAACATAAAACCTACAGCCAATCTGAGTATTAACAAGATCAGTGCCTGGTTTGTGTTTTGCCAGTAAGTATAATCCGTTGTGTAAATCACTGCTTTGATAATGGAATGATTTTCACAAATGCAACATGACATTCAGCCACTAGGATATAACACATACCTGCAGGGCATTTGGTGAACAGCGTTCTGCTGCACTTTAATTGATGTACAGTCCTTTGTGGCTTGTATCCCTTCAAAGCCATCTCACATCTGACAGCAGACACAATGCCTGACAAGGTCTGGTGAGATACAGCACGCCAAAAAGGCCCAACCATGACCAGGGATTCTTGGTGCAAAGCTTTGTTCAAACACACGCTGAAAACAGCTCAAAGACTGAGTTTTTCTAGCAGTTATTAATTTTAAGTGGAAGGGATTCAATAATAATTATTTAAATTATGCTATTGGAACCAAGTGACAGGAATGCTCCTTCATTTGTCTTATAGTAATGTTTCACTTTTTACCAAATCCCCAGTTTCTCTATCCTTCCCTTCACTATGTCTTCATTGAGCAACACAGCCCAACATCAGCACTGGTAGAACGGAGATTAGCTCTGGTACTATAAAAAGGGCATCACCAAGCAAAAAATCAGAGGATCATTTACACTGGAAGGAACCTTTGAATATCATCCAGTCATACACCCCTGCCGTGGGCATGGACATCTTTCATGAGATCGGGTTGCTCAAAATGCCTCCAACTGGAGCAAAAGTCAGAGATCTTACTCCTTTAGTCCAGGTCCACATCAGATGAAGCAGGGCTGCAGTTCCTCACCCCTTTTCACTAAGCCACTGAGTGCATCTGACCTCAAAGCACAGCAGCATGGTCCCAAGGCACGCACCAAGGGCTGCCTTCTACAGGAATCTCTGCTCTTGGCCCTGAATTAAAACACTGCTATCCCCACAATTTTATACCCCCACCCACAAAACCATGGTGATTTTGTTGTACTTCATGCACTTCAAATCATTAACACTCAACATAAATCAAGAACAATGCTCATATAACAATCATCAAGGATGAAGTCAGGGACATATTGTGAAAAAAGGCTCTTAATGATTCAGAGTAATGTATGTCAGATGTTCGAGCAAACAAAGCATTCATAAACCACTGCAGAACTGCTCCTTCCAAACTGAATGGAGCCTTTATTCCCATGCTACAGATGACAGTGATTGAAGGAAGGAGAGGGGCCAAGGACACCAAACCAGGTAAATCACTGCTCCTCAATACTGTCAAGCAAGGCAGCATAGAAATATCATCTCTAATACATTCTACTGACTACTGCTCTGTGGAAAATTGCTTAAACTATTTTTCTAGATTTTTCACTTAGCGATAGCTGAAGGCATGAAGTATTCATCCAAATTTAGGACACACGTTTAGAGAAAATGCATGCTTATCTACCAAGGTCAGAAGGCTGAACTCCAAAGCCCTGCTCATACACAGCACGAGGGCTCTACCCAGCAGCACTGTATGCCCTTGTCCTGCTGTGTCCCTGAGCACTGCCCTGGGGAGGCTCTTGGCTGCCTCCTCTGCCAGAGCTGGGCACAAATCACATGTGGGATGGTCTCTGGTGAACAGTCCTGAGAAGACTTTATGTCTGAAGCTCCAGGAGGACTATGTTACTGAGGGTAAGTTTGCTGCAGCTTGCAGTGGGAGATCCACATCTGCATTTGCTCTTGAAGCATGAAATGCAACAAACGCCCAGGAACTCAAGAGGGTACTACAGGACTGAAGAGGATGCAGTGGTTTACATAGGGTGACTAATATAGAGTGGGAGACGTTGGCATTTGTCCAGATGTCAAGGTTGACAACAACTCTTCTGCTGCAAAGTGTTATGGGTGAATCTTAAATGACTACAGATGGTCAGGTGTTGATTGTGTATGTCCTTTGAAAGACAGTACTGTCAGCAAAACAGTGCCTTCTAACCAAATTCTGAAGTTCAATCCTCTGTCAGCAGGAAGCGTTGGCTCTTTAACTGACTCATCAAAACAACGTTCTCTTAGTTTCCTCTGGTGACTTTCCACTCAAGTACTGCTCTGTTGCTGATTCTCCAGGACAAGAATATCTGTACAATTCATAATATATATATATTTTTTGCTTTCACCCTCCCCCCACCCCCCTCCCAGCAATATTCCTTTATGGAAGGAACGTAAAACCCCTTGCTTTACAGATGGTGAGCTGAAGCTGAGACAGACGTTATTTAGCTGCAGTTACACAGCGTATCTGAACCAGAACCAGACACATGCCTTATTTCCCAAGGTTACTCTTGCAGCCTCTCTGAGATTACTTTATAATCCCATTATGGGTGGAATTGCTACGTACACACAGCTGCCTTCTTGGAGAGCTCTTAAAACGCGAGCGGGGTCTGAGCTATCAGTGACTGCTATGTTCTGCTTTGACCTTGGCTTATGCTAAAGTTTGCACGCAGGCAGAGAAGGGACAGTTACCATCACACCTGAAAAAACAGTCTCAGAAGCAACTGGGGGCTGGAGTAAAATATACAACCACTCAACTAACAGCCTGGCACCAGAAGAAACATCATCACAAGACTTTCTGCATTCTCCCGCTGTTATACTGCACTATAAGTCATCTGAATCTGCATTGCTGCAGTCTTTTGGTCCTTGCTTGGCCTTTCCACGTGCTACAAAGCCCTGTGCAGCCACACATTCCAAAACAGCGTGCTGCCCTGTGGCAATGGTGCTGTAACACTATACTACAATGGAAAGCACAGCAATAGTAGCAGGGTGGCAAAGCCCAAGGCTGCAGCAAGTGTGGATGAGCCCAAGTGCAACCAGCTGTGGACACGGAAACAAAAGAAAAAATCTGCTTACCTTTAGAAAACCTCAGGTAGGCAGGAACCTCCAGTGAGATACCCTCACCTCCACTGCCAATCCTTAATGAGGTCTGGACAGGGGCGGATCCTGGCTCCAGCCCTTCCATCACTCAGGTACACTGCATGCACCTGAGCTCCTCTGTGTTGGCCCTGCCTTCCCAGCAGGTGCTCCATCACTGCTTCAAGCCCAGACTTAGCATTTTCACTACAGATGCCTATGAGAGAAGGGCAACAACTCACCCCCCTCACTTTGCTGGCACCTTTCTGGCCTCTTTTCCATTTCACAAAAACTTCTCCTTATCCCTCAATTGTGATGGAGAAGATGGCAGTGAGTTGTAGGCAGGATGCTCCCAGCTCCGCTCCTCCTGAGTCTCATCAGCCCAACACTGCTGTCACATCTATCAGTGGAGATGTATGCAAACAGAAAACACAATGGACTAACTCATTTATTTCCACTTGTTATTGATGACCTTTCATGACTTTCATAACTCCACTTCGCTCCACCACTCATGAGTTATGAGGTCATCCGTAACTCAGGGAAATAAATGAAGTTTCTCATCAGTCTATTGTATATCCCATTTATTACCTTTTTATTACCAACCTTTAAAGTTTTATCCCCTAGTATCTTGTTTTACAGTGGCATAACATTTAGATGCAGGGATGTATATGAATCAGGCCAAAGCGGTTCCCTTCAGTTGCATTTCACTGCAGGAGGAGTTATGCTAATCCACAGACACAAGCACCATCATTTTTTTATGACCCATCAGACCCTGTCCAAGATCTCCACAACCAAACTGTGCTCATGCTCAGGATCATCTGCTTGTACTAACTGAGGCACAATGCTTTTTTTCTGACTAATTTCTGCTAAGGTCATCTGTAAAACGAGGTTTGCCATAGAAATGACACGACATGTCACACAAATCATTGACTCAAAGTTCTGGAGCAGGTTTTTGAAGGTTAGCTGCAAGAAGACAGCATGGCTGCACAGCACTGCATACAACAGATTCAATAATGTTCCTTTAAAAAGCTTCAGCTGCAGCATTGCTGTGCAAGCGCACAGAACGCTTTTGTCTTTGACCTGTCAGTAAAATGCCAGGAGAATAAATCAGATGGTACAGTTGTCCTCAAGGTAATATTCAGATTCTGCTTCATGCAACAGAAAACCACAAAGGACAGGAGGCTTCCCCAGGCTCAGAAGCAAAGCAAACTAACAGGACAGCTAGAACTATCTTCCAGAAGTTATTTATGTTGACCAGAAACCTTTCAGACCATCATTTTTGGCAAGAACATCAAACCAAAGCTGTTATGGTATGAGAAAACAAACAAATACATTGTGCCTTCTCTTCTTGCTCACTGTACCCAGGTGGCTTTGGCGAGGAGCAAAGTGTCACTGCCCCATGAGACCAATGCTGCAGCCTCAGAAGTGGCCTGAGACTGAGGACAGGGCACATATAACACCTCAGTCACATCAGAGGACAGAACCAGGATTACCCATGGAAGCTTTCAAGACGTTAAAGGATTGGAGAGCGGATAATACTGATATATTGCCGCACTCAGGAAGAGTAGAGAGCACTATAATAAGGAAATACGAGCAGAGTGGAGAACTCAGAATAACTTCATAAAATAAAACAAGCAGATCTTCCAAAATAATTTTTTTCTGGCAATTAAGTGAAGTCAAGAATGTGGAGGGAGCACTGGCTGGTTTCTGAAGGGAAAGCTAGAAAACGAATTGAAGTGACAAGGAAATTATTTTCTCCATAGGAATCTGAGCTAAATTCCATAGTTTATGGCACCATTTCCATTGATGTTGCCCTAACAATACAGAGGTCACTGCAAACATCTCTGGAGCAGCGCAGGGGACTGATGGGTACAGGCACATGAAATACATTCAGAATTTTCAACTGGAGGATTTTGTGCTAAGCAAACCACTGCTACACATCCATATCTAGGTTATGTTTTGCCAACTCATCTGTTTGTAATAAATGATAATAATTTCACTCGTGATGCATTTCAAAGAATGCTGTGTGTTATCTGCTAAGGCTTCACACCATTTGTTGAACAGATTAGATAAAATAAGGCAGATGTAGCACTGACCAAGGCCAGGAGCTCATCCTAGGAGAAGGACAGCAGAACTCAGCTCTTCCCCCTGTTAGGATGCTCAACACCCTGCAGATCTGTCCTGCAGAAGGGATACTGCATAAATACCCAATGCCCTTGGGAAGAAAACTGAGGAATGTGACCCTCTGCTCTTCACATAACACTTTCCCACTGAAGATCAGATCTGTTTTATCTGCAATGGGAAATACAGTATTTCAGTATCCTTTCTTTCCATAATTCCTTAATAATAATAATAATTCCTTAATAATTTCCATAATTCCTCCTGATTTTGTGAACCTTCTTTGGCAGCACTTCCCTGAGCCCAGGAAGAAGCTGGGTCTATAGCAGCTGAGCTGCAGAGCACGCAGCCTGCAGAAGGTGGTATTGGCAGTAGAGCAGAAGCCTTTTACAATCCTTTACAGGTGAATAGGGAAAACTCTATAATGTTCACCATCATTATTGAGTATAGTTATTAGCTTCGAACGCTTCCTAAAACAAGCCTGTCATTAAGACAAACTTCTTGTTAATGGCAGGAATCTCCCAGCTGAAGCATTAAAAAAATCTGCAGTGCCCTGCATCATTAGCTGCCTCAGAAAGCTTCTCTGCTATTCCAGCCCCACGTCAGAGTGCCAGGGCCAAGTTCTGCTCCACGCTGTGCCACCTGCACCCTGCAGCCTCTCCCATGTGCTTCCTACTCCCTGCAAAGCTTGCCATGGCTCTGCCACGTGCTTGTCCCTTCTTCCTGCACTGCAAAGAGAATGGCAACGGTGTCCTGGATGCTCTCTGTTCCCACGTCTCAGACTGTTCTGCTTTCATATAATGTTATTTATAACAAACCAAAATGGCACAACCCAACCGAAGAGAGCAGCTGGCTCCTGATAGTGATGTGGAATCAAACTCTATAACCACAGAGCAGTCTTAAAGCAGGTATGTTTACCTCCTCATTTCAATAGATGAGATCTGCAAGTCTGAACCTGGAAACTGGAGGGTCCCACTGCAATTAATAGAGAGCTCTGTCTTAAAGAACAGAGAGAAGATCAAGATGCCCGTCTGCACCTGGCTAGTGAATGCATTGAAAGCCAAAAGTAATCAAGCATGAAGTTAATAAGAAGTCTGGATGGGGTGGGATGTAGAACGGATATCTCGGGAGGGCCGGGTGCCCACTGTGATACACTTGCATCACCTTTCTGTAAATAAAAGCCACGTTTCCCATTACAAAATGCAATAAAAGCAGGTAAATATTTTATGAGCCTGAGGGAACCTGACAGATTTTTCCCTCCTTACTAGGGCGAAGGCAGCATTAGCTCTCTGTTTCAGTACAAGAGAAGTTAATATTTTCAGTATTATGCACTATCCATAAATCCAATTTCATACCAAGTGTCTCCCAGCACCACGTGTACTGTGGGAATAGTCAATTTTAGGGATAGACTACAAGGACTTGATTAAATATTTAACATTTCATGTTTGTAACTCCTGATTCCTGTCTTCCAAGTTCTGATTTTTAACATTACCTTGGCAATAAAAATTGTAATCATGACAGAGGTGTCTCTGAGACTCTGCACTGTTAATAACACCTGACGCCAGCAAAAACCATCCTGCACTTGAACTGACCTTGGCAAAGGGACTTCTATTGACATAACTGAGTTTCCAAGGTTCTGCTCAAAACAATAGAAATACATCTTCGGTAATGCAATTTCAGAACTAGCTACTGGGCTGAGGGCAGTTTTGATTTTATTGATATTAGTTTAGTGAACACCGCATATTGTAAAACTGATAGAGTGGGAAAATGACTTCAGTAGATATCAAATTTGATGGAGCTGGTAGCTGACTGCCAACCTAAGTATGGCAACTATCACCTAAAGAGGTGCTCAGTATTTCACTGGGGATATTTTAATGTTTCATATTCAGAATAACCTCAAACAGTGGCCCTGAAAACAATAAAATATGCTTGTGTAAAACTGCCATTTATGTGCAGTTACACTTCATTATCCCTATAATCTAACATGGTGGCTCAAAGAGGAGAACATGAACATTTTCTGAGTGATTTAGCAGGATGCTTTAATGATGTATTGAAAATGAACATTGACCCTATGTAATAGGTGCTAAACTGACACTCTTAAAGCACTCCATCCGTTTCACTCAGACTGACTATCCTTCCTAAATCATCAGCGTGTCACTTTTACGATGCAGATCCATCCACTGAGACTATGGGACTGTGAAATGTCATAAAAGATGCAATAAGAAAAAAAATAAAATTAAGTTGCAGGTGGCAAGTATTAGCATTTCAAAAATGTTCTGTTGCATTACACTATTATTCCATTTCTGTCAAGGGGCAACAAGATTCAATTCTCACCTTAAAGAGTCTGTGCTGTTGAATGCATTAGCTCAGCGTGCGAGGGATGCTGGTGCCAGCTGAAGGGCATTCCACAGCATTGGCAAAATGTATTTAGGACTAAATTTGATAGGACACAAGGGTCAGCCTCCTCCTCAGATGACAAAGCTATGATTGCTTCTTTTCTTCTCTGCTGCATTCCGTGGCTCCCAGGCTCTCTGCAAATTATAGCGTTGAAAGTTTGTGCCCACCAGAGAGGCTGAAATCCAACTGACGGTGGCAAGGGAGTTAATTGGAACCCTGAAAGGTCAGGGGCTGCTTCTCCACTTGGCAGGGTTTGTCCGAGCATTCGTGCAATGCGGACGGAGGGCACTTGCTCATGGAGAACAGCACAACAGCCCTTCCCTTCAGCTGAGTTCTAACCCTTGAGCTTTAAACTGAATGGAGATTATAAACCGAGTTAAATCCCCTGAAATCACCACTAGGCACAGAGACGCTTCCCATGCACGATGTCAAGGACTTTTAGTACTGTTTATGGACCTACGTGAGGCTCTGAGAGGAGCTATAATTAAAAAGAGTAATAATCAATAACAATTTCCTAGAGAGGAGCAGGTGGCACTTCGAGGGTACGATGCCATCAGCCATTCCCATCACTTGAGGTTCAAGGACTCACTCTGGCTCTCACTGAAATCTGCCACCACCCGTGGATTTTTGTACCAAAAAACACCTCGGGAGAGCAAAGTTACTGACTGAAATGTGGTGAAATAACTCACTGAGCCTATTTCTATCTAGCAGCACCTAGAAAACTCCTTGTACTGCACTGTGCGAGCACCTCGAGAATAGCAGCATCTATTTATCAGAGCCTGGGAAGAAGGGGATGGGGAATGAATGTCCACCCAGGGAGTGGGGCAGGCACTGTTCTGGGACTGCTGCTTCTTCCTAACTGACATCTGGTGCTTTTCAACTTAAACCAGCAGCCTCCATTGGAGTCTTTCAGATATCCAAGCGTGTGAATGTGAGAATGCATGTACATACATATGCACACAGCTATACAGCCCCAAAGCATGCTTCAGTATATGCACTTCTATAGACATCCCCCAAACCCATTTAATTTCCGAACAGAAATGCATAGGAAATACTTTTTCTTTGACAAGCCTGATATTTGTGCAGTGAGTGAATTGGGAGTGATTCACCCCTACAGAAAGGAATTTGCAAAACATATTCTAACTGTTTACTATATCAAACAGTTTAAATTATGGCTGCACTTTATCTTTCCGTTCACAGAAGGCTGGCTTTTTCTTTATAGGCATTCATCTAATGGGATTCTGTCTGTACAAGTTTCCCCTGGTAGCTGGAGCCTTCAGTCAGCAGTTTCCTTCCTGGAATGGGTTTTTATTTCAGTGGGTTCTGGAGTATGTGTTACTCAGTAATAAATAAGCACTAACCAAACCGGGTTGATTAAAGATCAATTAAAGCATAATAAATTTTAGAACAGATTGTGGCAATAGAAGATTGCTGTGCCTTTCTGCCTGTCTGCCTAGGACTGCACATCTCAGCAATGGGAAAGCTGAAAAAAGGACTTTTTCCTCGTTCTCCTCTGTCAGCCAGTGGAGGCTGATCTGTGGAGATGCAGGGTGGAGGGAAACAGGAAGGAAGGAAGATACAGAGCTGTAGAATCACAGAATCATTAAGGTTGGAAAAGACCTCTCAGATCCTCAGCCCGGCCACAGCCCACCCCACCGTGCCCACTGAGTGCCACATCCCCATGGTTCTGGAGCACCACCAGGGATGGTGACTCCCCCCAGTCCCTGGGCAGCTGTGCCAGTGCCCAACTGCTCTTTCAGAGCAGAAATTTCTCCTAATGTTAAACCTGAAGGGTACGGGGTAGGAAGGGACTGGGAGTTGTGGTGCTCCCAGCAGGGAGAGGGGTGGTGGCCATGAATTTCCTGAGGGATGCCATTGTGCTCCTTATCAAAGCCAGGTCCACTTCAGGACTTAAATATAAAACGTTTTTTTATAGCCATATAGTAAAACATTATTTTATACCCATTTGATCTCACAGACATTTCTGCTAGTAAGTGAACTGCCAAGCTCACTAGCACCAAGCAGCACTCAGGAGGGTCTCCTACTCCTCCTACCCGCAGCCCTCACACAATTACCTGCCATTCATTAACGTGATGGAAGTGCGTGAGACAGACGGAAGCGTAGGACGGCTCTGTTTGACTGACTCACCAAATCTCCAGGGCAAACAGAAGATGTTTCCATCACACTGTGTGAGCACGAGCACTCCCCAACCACACACCCATGCTGGCCTCCATGGATCTCAGCACAGCGTTACGGACACGTGGCCATGTGTGCTGGCTGCTCTGCCAGGGCAGTCAGCAGTGCAAAGGATTAACAAGCTCAATGAACTCAGCAACACCAACAGAATCCCCCTCATTCGCTCCAATGATTCTGGCTCTGGTGCTGAGCACCCAGTGTTCTCCCAGAAGAGCTGGGGAATGAACGATGGTTTCCCACATGGACATTTCTTAAGTATCATGCTAGATGTATGCAAAATAGATTAGATCTTCCACCTGCACTTAAGGTTGCCCCCAGCACCGCTGTTGTTGCGAAGAAACATTTAAAACTGACAACAAACAGACTTCAAGCACACATCAGAGAGGAACTTTATGACACCACGGAGCCAAAACCCATCACATTACCTGCCTGGTTTTGAGAATCAGCGAAACACATACACAGCATCTGTCTTTTACCCAGCACTGGGTCTTAGCATTTTTGTGGGCTGAAGTTTTTAAATATCTTTTAATCATCCTAATATTCTTATTATTGTAATATATTACCGGGATATTAGATTGTGATTCAATTACAAAATGTCATCTGCAGGTAATTTATTCCTTGCTCGTTATTAATGGAATACTGTAGTCTCGTTGGTTTTTTCAGACAGCAATGCAACTTCAGAAAAAATCAAATTATATTTTACCCCTTATCAGCCAGTGGAAGACCTGCTTTTGCAAAGGTTTTGCTTTGCAATTTCTCCGCCTGGGCTGTAAGCATTGCTCTGTTCCTGTTGGCGGCGCTGTGTCGGGTGATGCTCCCATTGCCCACATTCGAACAGGAGCAGCAGTTTGCAGCCGAGCCCTTCTTGGTCCCCCTGCATCCATAAAGACCAGCAGCATGTGTAGGCGATAATAAGGATATGAAGATGATTAAAAGGTATTTAAATATTAAATGCTTGCAAGCAGTGCCTTCAGCAACCTATTCTGGGTACATGCAGGGCTCATTCAGAGCCCGACCTGGAGGCTGACTCCTGCTGGTCTAGCCCTACGCAGACTCCACATGCCATCTATGGGGAAGGAAATGAGCTTTGCTGTACAGCCTATGGAACCCACACTGAAATACCTGTCCCAGCAAAGCAGTGATGTGCCAACCCACTGCACCCGCAGCAGGGCCACCACAGGGGTTAATTTCACCTCCAGCCCCAACAGATGTTGTTCTGCCCACTTTTCACCACGCTCTCCTCAAGCAGCAAATGGGACCAAGCACAGCACCCTCCTGGCTCAGCTCCCACCCCACTGAGCCTTTTGCTGCAGCTCAGGTTCAATTTCTTCAAGCGCAGTCGTGGGTGCTTTGTTTATCTGTGGTTATTCAGACTGAAATAAATCAACACACAAATCTAACCCCGCTCCATAAATCCCTGGAAATCATTAAAACCACACGTGCTCCTGTGACTCTGTGCCATCAGAGCATTGCTCAGTGCTCTGCTCCATCACGCTGCTGTGCTCTGTGCCCACAGCCCGAGGGGATGGGTGCAGGAGAGCCATGCTGGCAGCCTGGGTGCAAGCCCAGGTAAATGTCTGAGCCATCCTTAGCTGCTGGAGCACACTGCATGGCAATCTGCATCAGAAATTTAAAGAATGCATTTTAATGAGTTCCTCTGTGCTGGCATCTTGCAGGTAAGAGAGCTGCACGGATTGATCACAAAGTGCTCTGTCTGCTGGGGGTGTTCGGATGTGAGGTTAAAGGACCCCCCCACTGCACTGATAGATTCCTCTGCTCTTTCCTAATTAGAGGCAGATAATCACTGTGACAGTGATAAATGCCACTGCACACAGCACATTTAATGTTACAAATATTACAGTGTGGTTCTTACTGCTGTGTCAAAGCCCTTTGAAGCAAATTCCAGACTGAGATTATGAAGGAAGGTTGTAAAGAATTTCCTGCCAGAAACCCACACGCACCCCAGACAAGGTTACTTCAAGGCCTGCAGATCTCATTAGCAGACTGCTGCTCAAGCAAAGCACTTGTCTAACTTTCTGGTTATGGCTCTTGCAGAGTGTTTAAATCCCAGCAATGTATGGAAGCAGCAATTCAGCATGAACGCCCCACTGGATGTTACCACTTTGCTGTCATTAAATTTGCATGAGTGCAGGGAAACCCCAAATCCAGGAACGAAGCACACGTTCCATAGTAAGTAAATGAAAGGTTCTGGAGCTTTTTTCTAATCGTGCAGCCTTAAACAAAACCGTTTTAGAACGGAAGGGGATCCGCAATCCCACAGCATTTGAGAGTAACACTGAATTATTAAAGTGAAGGTTTGCCTCTAACTTTGGGCAATGCCATCCTTGTGGGAGTCCAGCACCTCTCACCGTGTGACATTCCCAGGTCAGACCCTCACACTTTAATTGTCCTAAATGCCCACTTTTCTAGCAAAATCATTAAATCGTGCCTGAGTACCAAGGGAGCAATTTACCTCCTTCCCTGCCAAGCATCAGACCGCTGGGAGCAGAGGGAAGCTTGCTCAGAATCTCCTCAGCCTCTGCAAATGCTGAATGCAATTTTGCTTCCTCAGACCTTGAGCAGCTCATTTCCTGTGCCACGACGTCCCCCTGTGTCAGCAGCAGACCCCTGAGAAGCTCTAATGAAGGATCAATAGAAAAATCACATAACATCTTAATGCTAATTTCCTTTCTCACTGTAGTTACGTTATTAGTGTCACACTTCTCGGAAAGGACCGTACAAGCTACTTGAATGGACAAGCAATAATGTATTGAAATTAAATTAACAGCTCTGCGTGTAACAGATTGGAATAGCCTGATTTTAAGTTATGATCATTTAATCTAGAAGACAACCAAGCAAGCAAACATCACATTTTATAGGCATCACTTCATCTTTATCTACTGCAAGGTACCACAGAGAGCTGCTGCCTGGGTGCTACACGTCATGTGGACAGAAATACAGTGGAGTAACAATACAAACTGGAACTTGGTGTGACCATGAAAATAAGCCAAGGGATGGATCCTGCCCTCGGCCAATTCAGAAACCAACTCAACCTTCCTCTGTGCTTTTCTATGTTTAATCGTGGCACATCATCTTTCCCCACCACTGGGTTTCCACCTTAGCAATAGCCATGGAGGTGACCTTCCCAGCACACTTCTGCTAAAGCCCATTCTTTTCTTTCCTGGGGAAACAAAAGCAGTGCTTCCCCCGTGGTTGTGCTCCAGCCCCCCAAATCCTGCAGCACTCGGTGCGAGCCAAGCAATGCAAAGGTGCCAGGGGAAGGCACTGCCTCACTGGGCACCAATGTCACAGTGTGCATGGAAGGCTCTAACCAACTCTAACCAACTTCCCAGCTAAATTATGCACATATAAAACCTACCAAAAAGTAGTCTTTGACTTTGGGAATGGAAGAGAGCAGTGCAAAACAAATCTGCAAATCTTTAACTCAGGAGCACATTTGCAGGGTAATTACATAGCAGGAACTCTAATGTAATTAAAAATAATGCAATATAAATTGTTGGGGAAATTTAATATTTTAGGCATGCCTTATTCCTTACTCCACTGAAAGTAGAGTTATTTTGATTCTGATCCAGGTGGCAGGAGGTTTGCAAATAAGCCAAAACACTCAGCGTGGGTATTTCATCAACCAGAACGATACAGAAAGACCAATCTGGGACTGCTAATAGCACTGAAACAATCATATTCATGTTGGTATTCCATTAAAATTTTCTGGATTGCATCAACAACTTCAAGGTTGTCTGTGGGTTTCTCTTCCTTTGCCGTTATCTCCAGCACACCCACGAGTCTGTGACACACAACAAGGCAGACAGCACAGCCATGAGCCTGTGACATTGATGCTGAGTGTGGGCAGACACTGCAGAGGTCATTCAGGACTGAGCTGCTCCATGAAGCTGTGGGAGGGCACAGGGGCAGCCTGAGACTGCATGGGACTTCCTCAGCATGGCAGTGACTTTTTATGCAGTTCCCTATGCTGGCAGAAGCTCTCTCATGTTCATACTGTCTATCCCGGTTTAAGGATGATTGATACTGCCCCAACTGCCTTTGTCTCAAACCTCACTAACTCACATCAATATGATTCTTCTATCCCAGTGTAACTACATCATTCACTTCAAATATGCCCAGATACAGAAAGGAGAAACCTTCCAGCACATGCAAACAAGGTGCAAAGTACATGAGTCCTGTCTTTAGGCAAAATCACAATCTTCTTTATTTTCTCTCTGTTCAGAAGCATGAAACACAAACCCTTTGTGCAACCCCCCCTCCAGTCATCTGTCAGAGAAGGACACCCACCCCCCAGAGAAGCACTTCTGGAGCATGCACTGCTGAGCACAGGAAGGCACTGTGCTGCTCTCTGGCTCGTGCAGCCATTCCCCTTCTTTGCAGGAGCAGCCATGCAGGGACGGCTCCTCTGGCACTGATGCAACCAAGAGATGCTGGAAAGGTCACCTTTTAGGCACCTATGTCTCTCCCAGCCTGCTCCTCTTGTCCTTCCCCCTGCACAGCACACAGCTACATACACCTCCAAGAAAACATCTCCAAGCCAGATGCCAATATGCCTATATTTGAATTGCACATTTGAATTTGAATTGCATTGCTACGCAACCATCCTGCTTTGCAAAGAGGCTTACATTGCTTTATTTTCCACTGGCCCCACTCTCCAGCAATTAATGGCACCTAGCAGGGGAAGCTCCAGCTGCAGTTCCCCCACTGCTGCTTTTGTAGATTTTTGAAATAAATATGGAAGTGGTCAGCTTCTGGTGAAATGAAAGCAAGGAAATCTGCTGCGCTTTCCATCAAAAACAGCCTTCCAAAATCACTAATTTCAAAGTTATTAAAGCAACTGTTCAGACATTTTTTCCTGTTTTTCATAATGCAGGTCTCAGGTTCTTCTGCCTTCCTTCCCTCTTTCTTGTTTGTGTGTGTTTGCCTATGACATTGTGAGTTCACTGACTCGTGAAAGAAAGGGTGATCATTCTATCCCAAGAATTTCTTCCCTGTTTGTTACGTTGGAGGCATTTCCAGCACCTCCCACCCCACCTCACAGGAAAGCTTTCCCAATCAGTGCATCATAGATTAATGAGCAATTTCAGCAAGTGCCTCCTGTTCTATTACACTGCTGTTAAACATTTCGTACTTATGCCCTAAATACTACTGGTATTGAGAAGCATTATCAGTGAAGGACCAGGCAAAGATCCAAGGGAAGCCTCAGGGCTTCCAATGGGTTTCTCCTTCCCAGAGCTGTCTGCTGCATGCAGCCAAGACACAGGATAGGACAGGACAGAAAAGGTCAAGATGTAACCTACCAAGCTCAGCTGCTACCAGCCTTGTTTTACCCACTGACCCAACAAGGGGATCAGAAGAGCTTTTATGAACCTCATAAAGGGATCTCAGTGGGATACAAAAGTGGGTTCACAGGAACTCCATGAAGTTCAACAGAGAGAAATGCCCCAGGTGGACAGAAAGATGCTCATTCCTGCAGGATGGAAAGGTCCAGCTCCCCAGCCATGCAGTGCACTGTTTCTAGATGGTATGAAGAAGCTACAGGCAGAGGCAGCCATGCCCAGCCCCAGACCCCTGTGCCCCTTCCTGCAGGCACCCTGCCCAAGCCACCACTCTGCCATGAGGAACCAAGCTTTGTCCAAACCTCTAGCAAGCTGATTTGGCAAAAAATGAGAAGACATACATCTGAATGTTGGCTCGCATTTCAGATGTGCATTAAATTTCCCATCAGTGACTCTATCCATCTTTCACTTGCCATGGAGCTGTGTAGATTGTTTACAGATAAACGAGAATGAAATGTAAACTCCCTTCAGATGAGTAAGATATACAGGCCATGTCACCGGGGCTCCGCAGCACACATTCATATAAAACAATGGCCTGCGTATGCATAGAAGAGCAGCTATTTCTATTTGGCAGTGACACTCATCCCTGCCTGATATAGAAGTATCATTACAGCAGGCCCCAGCTGGAATTGTTCATAAAGAGCAGGATTTTATTTCAAGTGCACCAGTCTAATTTCAGAGATGTACACACGAGTCTATGAATTTCTGCAGAGATATAGCGTTAGCCTGATGATAGTGTATTTTATTAAAGAGAGGCTCTAAAATAGCAATTTCATTATTTCCATTTCTGCAGGAACGGTAACAAATTTTATCTACTCGTCTGGGATCAGTTGGTTGATTTGGGGCTGCTTGTCAGCCGAAGATTTGGGTAAAAAATATGAGAATGTGGCTGCTGAGCTCATGGTGTGCCAGCATCGTGGCTGCTGCTCTGCACTGGGCTGTGTGATGGGCAGGATGGGCTGGTGTTCCTGAGGCTGTGACATCACTGGGCCAAAGAACATGCTCTGAATTAAGAAAAGTCACAGAATGGCCTGGGTTGAAAAGGAGCACAATGCTCATCCAGTTCCAACCCCCTGCTATGTGCAGGTCGCCAACCAGCAGCCCAGGCTGCCCAGAGCCACATCCAGCCTGGCCTTGAATGCCTGCAGGGATGGGGCATCCACAACTTCCTTCTTCCACTGCCTCACCACCCTCTGAGTGAACTGGCGGTGATGACAAGACTGCTCCTATGCTCTCATAATATTTGGCTAATTTATGGAGCACTGTTCACACTCCTGTGTAGGAATTGTCAGAGATATAACCTCTATGCTGGCACATGGTCTCTTCTTCCAATGGGAAAAGAAGGGGGATGTCAAAAAACGGTTCATCCTGTGCTCTTCTGTTAAAGTGATTCTGTTCAGACAGTAGGGATGAATGGACTTCACAGCACATCTCCTCTGCTCACAGAGTAATAAAAATAACAACGTGGCACAGCTTTATGGGCTCACTCCTCTCCCAGCCAAAGCTTCTGCATTTCCAGCCATCCCCAGGCTCTGCCAGCACTGATGCTCCCTTCAGGTAAGACGATTTTTAGGTTTTCCAGTCAAGGTCGATGCACCTGAGCACCTTCAGAAATCAGCAGCCATATTCTGCTCACAACTTCAGGAGGAGGATAGGCAGGATGCTAAATAACCCAGCTGCCATCTTTCCACTCTCACTGTTGCAAATTGAGAGCTTTCCAAAGACAGTCCCATTATTAATGCTGTAAATCTGTTATACATATACAACATGCAGACAGGGATCCACGACCCTTGTGACAGGTAATTTACTGTAAGGGACTTACAGGAGAAACCTTGTAAATCAGTTTGCCATGTTTTAAGAGAGAAAATTCTCAGCTTGAGATGAAATAAATTATCTTTCTATCATTGCACGTGAGACTGGGGAAGAACCATGGGTTTAAGATTTTATTAGGACCTGAACCATTGGGACAGTTGGCTGCTGGGTCCTACTCTACTGCTTCCTGTGCTTTGTGAAAGAGATATCTTTGTTTTCATTGATCTTTTTCAGGCACAAATGAAAAATAAAGATGTGAATGCATTTTTCTGATGTGGGCATTCTTCCTTTGTGATCACCAAACAAAGAGCTCTAATTTCTCTTTTCATCCTGCAGAACAAACCCTCCAAACATTCCGGTTCTGCATTCTAAGGCAGCACTGCTCCTTATTGTGTGCTGAGCCCATCTCCAGGCTCATCCTCCCCAGATCTGTCTTGGATTTGCCAGTTCAGGCAGTGAGCAGCACTCGTACACCCACACCTGCAGGTCTGCCTGCAACTGGCACGGAGCAGCAGATGGGTGAATGTTGCCACTGAGCCCCTACCTGCACAGAGCCGTGCAGTGCAGCCGGTGGAACACACTCGTGTGCTTCCATCCAGAGTGGAAGCTGCTTTTAAACCAGCACAGACCAAAGCTTTCTGCTGTTGTAGATTTGGTCATTTGTTCTCTCACACAGATTTCTAAGGATTTGGACTAACACTTCCCACGAACGTCAGGGATACCAGGCAATGCCCAGCACTGATGACAGCACGGTGTGATATCCTCAACCACAGAACATCTGCTCTCATGCTCTTGACCTCCCATCTCATGTCCCTGTGCTTTTGGGACATGAAATGACAGCATGGCTGGCATCACCTGGTGTTCTCCGGTACTGCTCCCTGGAGCAAAGATGGGATCAGCAAGACATTTTGTTTTTCAAAACTGTGTGCATAATTAATTCAATAACTGCACTAAAGAGCGGCTTGGTAGGCAGAACCATGCAGATATAATTAAAAATGGACATAAACTGAGATCTTGAGGAGGAAACAGAGAGAAAAGAGACCCCAAAATCAAACCTAGACATCCTGGAAAGTAAGGATTGAGGATGATGTATGTTAGGAACAATGCAGCAGGTATTTCTGTACTGAGTGCAAAGGCACCCAGGCTGCAATAACTCTCAGTAACCCTCCTTAATCCTTTTCTTGAACTGAACTGCACAGTACAAGCAGCACCGAGTCCAGTTCAAGTAGAGAAGTAACAATATAGGCTAATCTGTGAAAAGCTTGTTTTTAACATCACCGGTCTAACATATGTATCACAATATAAACTGTAGGAGTCTACAAACCGTCTCGGGCTTTGCAGAGCTCCATATGCTCCATCAGTAATTATTTCAATCCTCAAATATTTATTGGGTCGCACTCTCACGCCGGCTGCACAGCAGTGAGCAGCACAAATCAGCTCCTCCTGCCTGCACAGGGCAGCAGCACCATGCCAAGCACCCCACCAGTCACTGCCTCAGGTCAGCACAACACATGCTACGCTGAGTCACTGCAGACCATTCTTTTTTTTTCTTTTTCTTTTCCTTTTTTTTTTCCTGGTGCATCTGGTTCTTAGCCAGAGAAATGCTTGGCATCTCGTGGCGAGCAACTTTCATTTCATTAATTAATTTCTGTGTGTTTAAATTCAGAACGGAGAAGTGAAACCTTTTGCGGCTCGGCACAGGGCAGCTCACAACTCTGCTCTCTGCAGTGTCATTTCACATTCATGAAATAAATGAAATACGTAATTGGAAAACTTGAAATGAATTTCAAGCCCATTAGAAAGAGAATAATATTTACTCCAAATGGCAACGTTTCTCATGAGATAAGAAAAATACACAGAGTCCTACAGCAGTTCTACTGGCCTAGAATGAATTAGGAGTGAGAAAATAGCTGTGGGTTATGTCGTAGGACTTCACCATCAGAGTTCACAGTCCATATCAGGCACATAATTCTCACCAGATAAAACAACAAGTTTTACTACCAGTTCTCCAGCACTGAATTTAGGAGCTGGTGATGCCTCCCAACAGCCAGAGAGCTGATGATGATGAGGGGACTGGAGCACCTCCCCTATGAGGACAGGCTGAGGGAGCTGGGCTTGTTCAGCCTGGAGAAAAGAAGGCTGCGAGGTGAATCATTGCAGCCTTTCAGTACCTAAAGGGAGCCTACAAACAGGAGGGGAATCAACTCTTTGAAAGGGTTGATAACTGCAGGACGAGGGGAAATGGTTTTAAGTTGAGGGAGGGGAGATTCTTTACAGAGAGAGTGGTGAGGTGCTGGAACAGCTGCCCAGAGAGGCTGTGGATGCCCCAACCCTGGAGGTGTTCAAGGCCAGGTTGGATGGGGCCCTGGGCAGCCTGGTCTGGTATTAAATGAGGAGGTTGGTGGCCCTGCATGTGGCAGGGGGGTTGGAGGTTCATGGTCCTTGAGGTCCCTTCCAACCCTGGCCATTCTGTGATTCTGTGAGTCATTCAGAGCAGCGCTTTCTCCTCTTGCTTCTACAGCCCCATCTTTAACTCCGTATTACACGGAGAGCTGCAAAATAAACACATCCACACTTGCACAGAAGGTTTCAAGAAAACATCTCAAAAGAACATGGGAGCTCACTGTGTTAGCATTATGAATGTTTCAAAAAGGCAGATATATACACACAGACATATATGTGTATGATGCCCAGTCCGTTTCGCTGCAGCCGCATATAAAGTGTCCTAAGTGCTAATTCTGGCCCGTGGGAACCCATCACTTTCCACTTCTGTTGCTGAGCTCTCAACGCAATGCCCTCACTCTGTTTGCTGATTCAATGGAAAAGAGCCTTAAACCATCCTTTTTTTCTTCCATCACAGGAACTATTTTTGGTGTCCAACGCAAGGAGGAAAAGGAAAGGCTGGGAAGGAAAACAAGGAAGGAAAACAAGGCTGGGACACAGAAGATGGAGTCTCAGAAGAGCTGAGATCCTGCTAGTCCTCTCAGAGTGGGAACATCCTCATTACCCAGTGCCACTGGAGCTGGTTATCTGCAATGCTAACACTGGTAGTAACCACGTGCTCACATGCAGCCCACCTGCTGACACACTTCCCATTGCTTCCCACTGGCACAAAGCTCAAAGTTCTCCTAAAGCAACCAAAGTGCTGCCACACCAATATCCTCATTTCCCAGCAGTGTTTTGCAAATGCACAGCGAAGCCACCTGGCTCCCTTTGCACACACCAGCAATGCACGCAGGCAGACTGCTGAGTCCTTTAATTGATGCACAGAGCTTCTCCCTTTGCTCCTTCCCCTCGTTCTCGTAAATCCCTCTTCAATTTGTGAAGAATATGCTCCCGCTGGGACCTCTGCTAACCACCTTCTCTATTCTTACAAGGTTTCTCGTGCTATGGCAGCTACTGCCACGACATTTATTTTCCACAATCATTAAAGAGAAAAAAAAGGATTTTGTCGTGTTGAATGAGCTCGGATTTGAATCTTTATCTGATTTTCAGGCCTGATATATGAATCCTTCTAAGTTTCCTATTCTGTAGCTGCACAGTTACACTCTTTCATATAAAATATTTGCTAAAGAACCCACAAGCTGCTCTCGAAATACTATCTTCCACTGAATCAAGGCATTATAATAAGCCAAGCAGTGTGTATTGTGCAGTGTATGTGATCACTCAACTCTGAAATAGTTTCCATTGATGCCGTGCACAGCAAGAGCTAACAATCCCACCGCAAATCAGGTAATTTGTTTTGAAATATTACCAGCTAAGGACTGCAGTGCTTTCTTTGATGGTCTGGAGTCTGACCTGAGCTGGGAGAGTCTTTGCACTCACTGGGAAAACCAGCATCAGCCAAGCTGCTCTGGGAATAAAGCAGGGCACGCTGTGAGCATCGGCTGCTGATGGCAAACTCTGCTCACACAATGAAGGGGATGGTCCTCACGTGACTTTCCAAAAATTATGTGGAGGAGAGAGTGAGATCCAGCAAATTCAGATTAATGGAAGGTTGGTTGTTTGGATATAAATGAGGGCATGCGAATCCTAAGTCTAGATTAAGGGAGATGGACATCAGGAGTGGAAAGGCAAAGGTTAATGCAAGGCATTCATGCAAAACAGAGTTCCTTCTCATTAAAAATATATTTTCAGCTTCTAAATTGAGCCTGCATTTTATAGGTGATGGGCAGTGATGTACACTCAATACATTTCCTACAATAACATGAAAAGGCATGGATGTGCTGTAGGGCTGCATATGGGTTTCCAAAATTTTAGACTGCCTTATATGATTAGAGCAATCAGCTCTTTCCTGGAGGGACAGAAGGGTTCTGGTAAACTGCAGCTGACACATATAATGAACAATTCAATTTCTTGAAGATTCAATAAGCGATAATCTGAAGGGTAAAGTTCCCTGTTGCTGACAGCTGCCAGGTGAGAAAGGGGATTTGGTTTTATTAAAGACAGAGCAAGAACCAAAAGGTTTGTATTCACAGGGATCTAAGCAAATACATGCTGACAAGTTCAACGTTTTGGGTGGTTTTTGATAACATTTGAGTCCAACTTTTGCAAGGTTATAAAACATCTCTGCTGTTGACAACCATGAGCTGCTGTGCACAACAGATCCCGTGACTTTGGGTGCGGAGTAGGACACAGACCTGTCAGATTTAATGCTGAATGATGGAATGAAACACTGTGATGTTGAGCAACTCTGAGCTCCATGATGTTGGTATTAATGTAACTCCATGACAAACCTGTTAACTCTGCAAAGATCCACACCAGGCTTGCCATCCCACTCTGTAGCAGCACGCCATGGCCCAACTACTCAGCATGCTCATTACTTGTAAATGATTTGGTCCCCTTCAGTGTGACATCTACAACTAGGACTTACACCTGCATTACAGCTTCTTGCTGTTTTGTAATTATTAAAAAACATAACGTTTATAAAATTATTCTCTAAAAAATACAACAGTTCCCTGGCAAAAATGGCTTTTGCACCAATTATAAAGGAAACAAACCAACCAAAGACAAAACCACTGCTCTGAAGCTAATAATGCACAACGTTCAGGCACTGGAGCTTTCCCCTTCACTGCAAACACCACAGACACCTGGAAGTTATTAGATACAGTAATCATTTCTGCTTTGCCTCCAGTCTACATTTTTCCTCTGGGTCACTCATGAGACATTTTTAATCCTATAAAAAAAGAAATCTAATTCAGAAAGTATTGATTCCAGATACCTTTTCATCTTCCTGACTCCCAGCCCTCCTGGTTGCAGCACTGCCCCAGCCTACACGTGGGTGCATGGCACGAGCTCACGTGCCCCCCATCTCACCATCACCTTTTTCCTTTTACAACCAGAAACAAACCCCAAACCTGGACAAAACATCCCAAAAGTGTAGGTGATGTTTCAAAGCCAGAGCAGTGCTCAGCCAAGAAGCCCTGGGTTGGCTTTCCCACATTAACAAAGAGCACAGACGATGACAGTGCCCTTGTGTTGGCCACGGTTCCTCTCAGAGGTATTGATTCAGGTTTTTCCCACTAACTTTAGTTTTTACTGAGTGCTGACAATGTTCCCAGTTCATCGGATGGAATGAAAGCGGAGGTAAAACATCATCTTCCAGATGAATGGAAAACTCATTCATGGGCAGTTCTCAACTGACTGCAAACATTAAAAGTCTCGTCTATCTCTTGGCAGTCCAGGTATAAACTATGGCTACTTGGCCCAATTCCAGCTTAGTTAATTACAATCTTACATAAAATAATATCCTGTCTAATTTAATCGGGGTCTGACATAACAGAGGATTTATACTAATCAGAAAATTCCTGAATAACAATTCATTTAAGAAGCAATTTCATTATGGATTTCTATGTATTAGTGGAAGTTTTCATTAGAAATGTAAGCTATAACCATCACCTTATTACATTTTTGCAGTCATCCATCCTAAGGTTTAATATGATTGGCACTACTGTAGCATCTGAATATCTTCTATGTGAAATCAATAGCAGTATCAAAGCCCAAAACTTGATAATGAAGTTTCCAAAAGGAGAGTAGAGCCAAAATCCTTTCTCTCGCACGTCTATTGTCTTTTGTTGCCATTTTAATTTCAGGCTTTTTCTTATGTGTAGTTTTTGGTGTGCTGTTTTATTTATTTATGTATTTATTTGGGGTGGTTGGCTTTTACAGCCATGCAGCACTCCTAAGAGAACCTGTACAACCTGACATCAACTGATACTTGGAATAAGCCAGGACTTTGGGCCATGCTACTTTTCTTCAAGTGGATCTAATCCTTCAACAGCATCCAAATCAAAGCTCCAGGACTGAGACTGATGGTGGCTGATGGTGAAACGCAGTTTAAAGGAAGGAGGAGAACATGTATCAATGAAACAACACTGAAAATCAGGGCAGCAAAAACAAAATCCTAGAACAGGCTACATGGCCTCACTGCCTGTCACAGCTGGTTGGTGGCTGTGGATGGTTTCCCATCCATTTGTAAAGGTGGGCACAGCAGCCCAGAGCCCCACCACACCTCAGACCCTGACTTCCCATGTTCTGCTGGGCAACGTTTAACACCTTTCATGCATTCAACACACCAAACCAAGGCACAATCTTAACACATGTGGGGGTATTATAATTTAGCACTTGGTGGAATAGGGCATTTTGGCCCTCTGTAGGGCTTGGCTCTGCCCACAGCATTCAGCCTGCGCTGCCCAGGAGCCGTAATACAGCACAAATACAGCAAGTATTTGTGTGGCTCATATCAATAAGTGCAACCCAGAAGGAGCCACTGCCTCACACAGCAATGTAACTGCATGAGGAATCTACAGCTGGAATGAAGCTGCACGACAGCGGGGAGCAGCACACAGCTGGGAGTGACACATCTCCCACCCCACACACATGTCCTCCCTTTTTATTTAACGCTGGGAAAATAAATTTCATTGCAACAAGAAGCTTGGATAATTTCCTCACTGAGGTTAGGCGCTTCTTTGACTACACCAAGTGCTACTTCCAGCAATAATGCCTTAAATCTCCCTGGGCAGGGTTTGATGGCGCAGTAATAAAAATGTCTGTGCCCTGTTTATTCCTCAGCTCCTGCTCCTGCAGCAGTGGTGATGAACAGCACGTCAGACTCTCTGAGCACAGAAGCACCCTGGCTGCCATCCCTGCCGGCTCACGGCTGCTCGCCTCCTGCTTATTACTTTCTTTCACTAGAAAATCAGATTTGGGTACAGCAGCATCTTCCAGAGGGTCTGCACACCAGCTAACACTGAGCTGCACTGGCTCGTCTCTGCCATGGAAGCAAGGGCTGATGATGATTGTTTAGTGTTCAGCCACACCAGCTCCATTGGGAACAAACCTCACTGCAACGTGGCCGATCCAATCACGACAGCAACTCCTGCTGTTAGTTTTGGCTTTTTTTGCCCCCTGGAACTGATCGATTTGGGCACCAGCTCAACATTACACGATAAAGAAATATATTTCCTGCCACACGTGCAATAGATATGCTTGGCCTTCTAAGAGGGAAGCGGATATCTATTTGTTTTGAAGTGAATATCATAATGATATGAATTTTCTTTTTCAATTCTTTTGAGTGTCAATAACCCTGGAAAAGCCAAAAATTCGGGATTCAAACTGATGTGGGTACCTCAGTGCCAGACCTGCAGACACAGAGAAAGATGAGGAAGGGCGTTGTCACACTGCTGGATGTTCCCCCTTTCCAACAGAACTCTTTCTCAAAAGGTCAAAGCCATTGGAAAACTAGTTTGATTGGCATCGAACGACCTTTCCTCTTGCACTGATAGCAATTAACATAGAAGAAGAGATCAGGGACGCACTGCTGCCAGGGGCCTGGGACTAGTAACAACCTCAGCATGCAGGCAGCACTGTGAAACAACAAAGTATGGGGTGAAAAAGGCAAATTCACCTCCTGGCTGGTCAAGGATGAGACCCCACATCCTAGCTCTGCTCTTAGGCCACCACATCAGGAGCAGCATCCCAGCACGGAGTGAGAAGAGCAAAGGACCAAGCGAGGGATGCCCTGCAGGCGCTGACCCTCAGATGATCCCACTGCAGAGCTCTGGGGCTGTGTTTGGGTTCAGTCCTGGTGCGCGGTGCTCACTTTGCGTTTACAGCGTGTGTGAAGAAGCCCATGAAAGCAGGCAGCTTATCCCCAGGGAGTCACAGAGCAGCCCATGCATTCCTAAGGGCGTCCCATAGCTCCCCAGCAAAGAGTCCTGAACATCATTTCTCCATCTCAGTTACACAGCTGAACTGCACACCTCATTTACGAGAAGTGAGATAAGGGGAGCCTGGCCCATGGGGAGCACAGAGCCCGAAATTCATTTCATTTAGCTCACAGGCACAAGACTTCTTTTTCTGTTGAATTATTACTAGATAGCATTAAGATGTATGGCCTGCCAAATATGTTTAAATGACTTTTTGGTCCCCATCATCACCATGAGAAAGCTAACAAAATCTGTCCAATCTATCTAAATAGAGATGGGAGGGGGCTGGGAGGAGACGGCAGGACTTAATGAAGCTGTGAAGAACTGAGCCTTTTAAAAGAGCTGATAGACACAAAATAAGTAATTATAAAGCGGTAACAATGGCACAATTGCCTTGCTGGATTCTCAGAGTACTGCTGGAACAGCTGGGTGTGTTTGTTCTCCCTGGTCTCCAGGCAGATCTCTGGTAGAGCTGCTCTCTGACAGAAGCACCGACAAAAACTAATTAAAAAAAATCAAAATTCCCAAAGAAAACTGCAGATTTACGTACTTCTTACGTAATGAGTAAGTAGCACAGATTAAAGACAGGAAAGAGATTACATCTTTTAAAAGGGATAATGAGCAAAGGCAAACATGCAGGAGAGGAAAGAAACATAGATTTAAAATCTACTACTGTTGGGTATTCCTGTAAGTGACATAATTAAGGAATAGAGCAAACGTTTTCCTATTTCAGTTCCGGACAGAGCTTCCTGTGCCTCCCATGTCCACTGAGTGCATTTTTTACCAGAACGTCAGCAGAGCCCAATAGAACACATGGAGGGAAAGCCCCTGCCATGCTATCAGATGTACCAGTTTAATGCAGCTCTGCTTGTTTTGGAATCGTACTGCTGTCCCCGAGGAGGGTTAAAATACAGAAAACCTCTTGGGAGAAAGAAACTGGTTTGAACTGTATATTTATGCAAATAAAGTAAAGATAAATTCTGTGTCCTCTCTTAATATATTTCCACTTGTCCGCAGATGCAATA
Source organism: Phasianus colchicus (assembly GCF_987193195.1). Lineage (NCBI taxonomy): Eukaryota > Metazoa > Chordata > Aves > Galliformes > Phasianidae > Phasianus > Phasianus colchicus. Next base: position 16,845,364 of record NC_143450.1, on the reverse strand, counting down.
AGAAGAAGCCAATTGAAAGCTTTTCATCCCTCCAAGAAAGAAAGTCTAAAAGAAAAATGAGTACTCCATACAAAGCTGAGCAGCCAATTTGTTAAGCATCCGTGCAAGTTCCTTCTGCTTGGAGCGACAGAGCAATCCCAACAAGGGCTGCATCCTGCCACGTGAGCTGCATCAGGATTAATTAGCTTGCATTATGATGTCTGGATGTAAAGAAGGCAAACAAATGAAGCAGCATTTTCTCTGGGTTCGGTCAGGAGGAGTCTGAGGAGTCTTTTTGGTTTCTGTGAGACAGAACAGACAGCTTAAAGGTGGATCAATTCAGCTGCCCCTCATCTCATGGACTGACCGAACCTCTGAATCTTAATGACAAGCAAAGCAGAGACAAAAGGTTTGGAGCAGTCACAGTGAGATGTGCTGAAACTGCACTGGGTGAACTGCTTAGACTATTATTCTTTAAAATCTTTCATGAAATAAAAGCAGATGAGCAGCATCTATTCTGCGATTAACCAAGATATTCTACCAGGGAAAGCAAAGCATCATTCACAGCTCACTCACTGCTGTTACTGTTACTACAAAGGGACGTAACAAGGCAGCAACTTCAGAAGGAACGCCGGAGCCTCTGCTTATGCTCACAAAGGAGCATCTCCACAGCACTGGGGTAGCACTGTTCTGCCAGCACCAGCACTGGGAGGGTTGGCATTGGTGCCCGAGGAGATGTGAGCTCCCAGGGATGCTCTGTGCTGCAGGAAACGCAGCAGAGCTACACTGAGATGTGGGCCCCTCCCTGCCCTCCTGCAGGAGCGCTCAGACACAAAAACATCTTTTTGTTGTTCTTATTTACTGTTTCCATCCAGGTAATATGATGGGAAAAGAGCCATTCTTTTTCCTCCCGTGACAAGGTTGGTGATTTAAGGGACCATTGCTGCTTTTTAAAAAATCCCCTCCAAGGGAACTGACAGGTGGTTCGCTCTGATAGATTCAGGTTCACTGATTTAAGGACACAGCCCTGGAGCTCAGACAGCGCCGCGCTCCCTTGCTTATTGTTTCCTACGAGGTACATTACAGCTTGTGGCAGGCAGGCAGGCTGGCTGCCCCACGTGCTGCAGGGCCCACAGGTTGAATGCTGCCTCAGAAACTGTTTTGTTGAAGAATCTTTTCCATTTGATTTCTTCATCTTCTCCTGCTGCTACAGAAAAGCCTAACGCAGCTTCTTTCTACAGCAATGAAACGACGCATCTTTTTTGGCAAACCTTCCTCTCGTGGTGCAAGGTAAAAGCCTCTACCTTTTATGATCACACTTAGGTTACGTCCACATATTGCAATAGAACACAACAGCATTTAAATCACAGCAAAATTTGGCACCTTGGTCCTATGGTGGCCAAAGGGGGTTGAAAACTTCTCAGCGCTTTCCTTCAGCCTCTCTGTAACTCACTCCCATTGTTACAGACACTTTCAGGATCTGTCACTGCAAAAGGAGCACCCAGATGATGCTACAGCACTGATGGGAGAGCCCTGGGGAGCCCTGCGGTGCTGACTGCATGACAAGCACTTCTCTGAAGGACAAAGGATGACACTGCGGATCTTCAAACCCAATGCCAGTGCTGTAGGTGGTTTCTCTCAACGTAACTGCCAAGAGCCAAGCACCTCGGAAGAGTGGAAAAAGCAAAAGGAAAATAATATTAAAAAAAAAAAAACAAAACACTTTTCTGAAAAATGACAGCCTAACACAGCACAGAACCCTTTCCTTCAGACTGCAGCTGCCCTGCAACTCAAAGCAAAACCAGAGGGAGAGTGCAGAGAAAGAACTCAGTTGGACGTGGAGCTCAGGGCTATGATTTAGTGGAGGGCTGTTAAGAGTTAGGCTGGTTTGGTTGGGTTGCGGTTGGACTTGATGATCTTTAAGGTCTTTTCCAACCTGAGCAATTCTGTGATTCTATTCTATGATTCCAGGTCTGTGCTCCTGGAACTCGGGCTTGAGCTAATTTCTCCAGATGATGGATAAAATCCAAGGAAATTTCCTATCACTTCCATCTAACTAAACCCTGCGATGTGACTGGGATGTTGACACCGTAACTTTGTTTGAGCATATGAAATGGTGACTATTTTTCCTCCATTAGGGATGACTCTTCCCATTGCCTTGTTCTCTGCCAAGAAACGCCTCTCCCACAGTACAACCAACCCAAATTAACACACTATAACAAAGACACATTCCTTGGCAGTGGCTGTTTCCATGGGACCACCAACGGTCTCCCAGCCAACGCCAGACACACCACAATTCAGGGAGAAGCTGCAAAAAAGCAGTTATAAGAAAATTACATGATGTGAACTCTGTGTGCAGCTCTTGATTTCCTGCCCACCATAATGAGAGAAGAACTCCTGAAGTGTTATTTCCACCTGCTGTGAGACAAGATGCTAACGCTGATACGGAACCGCCTAGGAAGAGTCTGCAGCATAGGAATCTTGCTGCCTTTCTTATTTAAGTACCAGCACATTCCTTTCTGCTTTGGATAGGGAAGGGACAGTGGAGACTGCCCACAGGTAGAGGAAGCCACGACAAGTCCTGCAGCAGGTATGGCTATGGGGGATTTCAGTGGTGAAACAATTTCATTTTCATTCTGATTAGGAAAAGATCTGTGAAACGAGACATAAATTACCCCAGAACTCTCCAGACTTTCATTGTCTGTGTACTGTAGAGAGATGCTATAGCCCTTGACAGCTGAGACCCATCTGCTGTTGACACAGGATCATTTCCACGTGGGAATGACATTTTCAAAACATCTCCAAGATATTTATGGTCAATATTTTTCAAGAGATATGCGAGGAGGAGGCTTAGAAATCCTTTAATGGGAATTGCTCACATTCCTCTTGTGCCATCACTTGAACACCCTCCTCTTCACATCCACAGCAGAAAGAGACAGGTATGACAAAAATACCAACTAATTGAGGAGAGAAAGGCAGCCAGGCGAGGCCAGGGAAAGGCAGGGAGATGGCAATAGAGCGTGGTGTGCCAGGATGCTGCTCCTGGTTTGTGCACTGCTGAGCTCTACTCACCTGCTGGAGGCAGCAGTAATGCTGCTAACAAAATAATGAAATAAACGTATTGATGAAAAAGATAAAAAAAGAAGAAGAAAACAGCTTTTGTTGCTTTCTGTGCTGCTATCCCTTTAGGCTGTCATGTGTTTATTTATCCACTATGAAGCAGTTATAGGCATGTGCCAGTGGAATTAGACAGTCAGAGGTCCTACCAGCTTAAACCTGGACTAGACAAAGCAGATTGGTGTATGTGGAATTTGCATTTCATGTATAAACTTGGTACAAGTGACAGATTCACAAAAAAAATGAACCAGGTCTGTTATTTCAAGTAACTGAAAGTAGTTATCATCTGACATCTTGTGAAGCCAACATGAAATTGGTTGGGCATCTCCATCCAACTCCTATGGGGCATCATCCACAAAAACTAATAACTACAACAATTGTTATAATAACTGTAGGAAACAAAAAATCCCTACAAGAAGCACAAATACTCCACCAGATATTACAGCCTTTTCTATGAGAGACTTGTACCTAGTCCTCAAAGTAAATTATCCAGAACACTAAGAGAAAAACAATGAAATTGCTTTGCTGCAGGCCCTATTGTTTCTTCCAAAGTTTCTTTTGTTATAGGAAATTGTGGATCAATTAGTAATTATTGATGCATTTTTTATTCTGCGGGCAGAAGAATGCTTGCAAAGCAGTAGGATGAAAGGCAACAGCCCTAAGTTGCACCAGTGGGGGGTAAAGTTGAAAAATGTGTTCTCCAAAAGAGCGGTGATGCACAGGCACAGCTGCCCAGGGAGTCAAACATCACCATCCCTGGGGGTGTCCCAGAATGCGGAGATGTGGCACTTGGGGACGTGGTCAGTGGGCACGGTGGGGTGGGTTGGGGCTGGACATGGGGATCCTAGAGGTCTTTTCCAACCAGAATCTGAAAGCTTGATGCAGGATTGCAACTCAGCTGCCACACGGGAGCATTGCAGAGATGGTTCAGTACAACGCGGCACCAAGCCCCTAAGCTCCCCCCTTAAAGGAAATTGCACCTGTCAAGTCCTCCCCTACCTCACATTTAATGAAGGGAAAGCTAATCAATGAGTGCTTGGAGCTGCTGGTCTTTTCCCACGAGTCAAAAGAAGGAAGCTAGTCTGCCACTCTTCTTTATTTTTTAAAGCTCTTGTACGCGTGATGCCTATTGCAGGGAAAATCTTTTATTCCCCAACGCCCTCTGTTAAAGAGCTTTTACAGAAAAGGAATCCAACAGTTCATTACTTCTATCTGCTCAACATACTTTTGACATAATTGTATTAGTGCCCAGTTGCAGGGCTTGAAAAGGGAAAGCTGAAAAGCAGCTTTTTGCCGTTGGTTTATTTATTTGTGGGAGTCCTGCTTGTGTACTAGAATACAAACCATGTTATTTGCAGTTCATATAATTTGTTTAATGCACTGCGTTCAAGAGGCCACCCGTGCTAATGCATCAAAGGAGTAAGCGGGTTACTCTCTCACTGCATTTAAGAAAGGAAAAGACCTACTTTCTGAGCCAAATCCCTCCTGTTGATACACTCAGCTCTCAGCAAATTCAAGTCAGCGAGGGAGCAGAGGAAGGGAACTGGGGAAGGGGAGAGCCTGGGGGCTGCGAGGGGCACACAGCAATGAGGGGATGCCAACAGCACCAACAGGGCTCACCTGGATGCCAGCAGCCCATTTGTTTTCTCATTGCCTAAGTGCCTGTCTCCATCCTGGGAGCTCAATAACGCCGGAGGGAAGCGCTGCTTGCTGGAAGAGGTGCTACATTAGCAGCCCTCTCCAGCCATGGCCACAAACCCCCGTGTCTGACAAAGAAAATGCATTTCTGTTCTCTCTGAAAGCTATTTGACTCGGTAGGTGTCCACGCATCACCACAAGATGAATGAGTGTTATGGCCATTATAAGTTGCTTTCATCTTCCATTCAGCTATAGTAGCTTGATGTCAATGCATTAATTACAATCCACAATGCCTGTTCATCACATTACGCTGAAGTATTCAATAAACACCAATTAACATATTGGAGCCTTTCCACGAACACATCTTGCCTGACTTGGAGCGAATGGATTCATAAAAACACATCTTTAAACCAAGTAAGGAGGAAAATAAAAATTCTGTAACAAATTCAGACCTGGGCATGCTGTATTTTAGTAGATGATTGGTTGGTAAATTGCATTTAAAAGCAAAACAAGTCTATTAGCCCTGCCAGAAGATGCATTACGCTTCCCAACAGGCTCCAAACCACTCCACTTGAGTGAAACACACGTATGTTTGGTAGTTCATAATGCACTTACATCAGCTAATGGTGAAACAACAACAGTTAGTGCCAAAACAAGTGGAGATGTGCTCAAACAGTCAGTATTCATACCCCTATTATACCTTCTGAAGCCCAAAAATCAGGGCTTACGTCTGGGGCTGGAGACAGACAGTGCTACAGCAGACTCTGGCACAAAGCTCTTTTTCTTACTATAACAAATTGCAACAGATCTGATACCAGCGATGACCAAATGCAACCAGATACTATCACTACTACTGAGACTACTTTGGTTTTTTTGTTCCAGAGGAGTATAAACCCAATTTAGAGACACATGTGTATCAGCTACCAATAGGAAGGTCCATTCATCCCCAGCCGAGCATGGAGTCACAGTTCAGGATGCAATCACAGTCATCCTGTGCAGGACTTGCACATTAAAGAAGAACATGCCAGCCTTGTCTGGATCATTACAGAAAGGGGATGCCTAAGAAAGGAGATTTGTTGTTTCTGATGCAGCAGAACTTCCTGGTGTAAGTTAGGAGGGGGTGAAGGGTTGGCAGCCATCAGCCTAGGAACGCTGCTTTCTTCCAAGCAATTAGGCCCCATGGATGGCTCATTTCTAATTGTTATAAAGAGCAGGAAATGATGATTTTACACGTGGCCTTACACCCACAAACAAGAAGACTGTCCTCGAGAGGAGCCCTCCCCTGGGGAAGCTACCTTCTAGCAGGGAACACAGCATGGCATTCTCCTGTTTCATCATACGGGCATTAGCAAAAGTATTCCTTCCAGCCCTCGATTTTATTAGGAGTATTCAAGAGGTCTGTGCTAATGGAGATAGATTAGACAAGCAGAACAACATTAAGCCTGGACAGGCAGCAGCAGCGCTGCGTTTTCTCTCATCAGATTGCTACAGGCTCAGAATACAGCTCCCGAAATTTCATGGCAGAAATGATTTGTTTCTCCCCAGGCAAAGGGCTCCTTAGATCAATAGCCTTAGGGAGGTGAGTGGAATATAAAAGGCAGACATTCCTGCAGCAAAATTTTTAGGATTCTACCTGCGAGAGCTATCAAACAGCAGCCGTGTGACTGTATATTCAACATATGCAGATGACAGCTTTTGTTGTAAAGAGGAACGTGGGGGTGGTGGCACTGCCTGAGCCCAGCTGATACATGGCACAACTGGAAATGGATCCTGGGCCCTCACAGCCCGGGGACAAACTAATATGCTTCCCCCTCACCCCCACCCCTCCCTTTTTCCTTTTTTTTTTCCTTTCTTTTTTTGCTTTCCTATGTGAACAGCAAAAGGGAAATCCAGGCTGGGGATGCAGACTTGGTTTTGGCGAAGTGGGGAAGGATGGATAACCTCTGGTACGATGGAGCACTGCACGAAGCTGTGTTTTCTACACAATTAAAATGAAGCACGTGTGACATGGCGAATCAGGTCACGGAGCCAGACAGACACCCAGGAAAGTCAGGCTGGGCAGCATCTTGTGTCCTGCAACTTCAAAACCAACCTCTGCCTGAACGCAATTGGAGCTGCAGCTCCATCAGAGCACGGCTCTGCACTGAAACCACACGAAATCCAGGAAAGCCCCATGAGATACAGCTCATGTTGAAGTACACCCTGAAAGCGTGTTTTGAAAGTTACCAACGTCTTTCAAGCTCTCAAATGTTCCATTTAATTTCGTATTTCAAAAGCACCTATAGCTTTGCAATCACAGCGTGAGGATATTTTTACTCTCCCTTTTCACCCTGCTCCTTTTTTGGTGCTTTGCTTTGGAATTAAGGCTATTCCCACTCCCTTACATGCTCCCATCTCCCCCCCTCCATACACCAGGGGAGGCTCAGGTTGGATATTAGAAAGAATTTCTTCTGAGAAGGAGCAGAGAGGTGTTGGCACAGACAGCCCAGGGAGTGGGGGAGTCCCCATCCCTGGATGCATTCAAGGGAAGGGTAGATGTGGTACTTAGGGACCTGGTTAATGGGCAGCATTGGTGGTGGTGGATGGTTGGACTAAACGATCTTAGAGGCCTTTTCCAACCTTAATGATTCTATGACTCTATTGCCTTTCCAGCATTTCCTTGGGGCTGTGATAAAAAGTGCTGCAAAGTGCTGCTGCCTTTCAGCTGGGTCAGCAGCAGTGGCACCTGCCACGTTTTTCTGTAGTGAGCTTTGCATGGTGAACAGAACGCCAACCAAAAAGAAAAGCCACAGGCTGGCATATACTTAGCACATTTCTTTTTTCTTCTTGTGAATCACAGCCACAGATCCCTTCTGCAGGCAGCAAGTTCCCAATAGCACTGCTGGGATGCCCTAGTGAAGACATGGGTCTGAGCATGGTGTAAAGCATGAGGTCAGAACCAACCTTTCAGTTCAGCCTGTTCAATTTCCTACTGCTATTTTTTTCAGTTCCTATCAGGACATTCTGGATTTGTCAAGGAGATTTTCTCCTGTGAAGAACAAGAAATAAAAACATCTCAGCTGTGGCTCTACATAAATCGTATCACTGCACTGGGGATACGGACTGTACTCAGTAATTTTCTGATGGCTGCTCTGGCATTTTGATTATAAAATTAGCACTGCAGCTCGGTAGTACTATGCAGTATCAATGAAGCATGTGCTAAATGAAGCAGGAACTGGCTGATGGACAGATCTCAGGGAGCAGTTCCCACTGGGGACCGCTCTAATGGGGCTGTTTCAGTGGCATCACATGGAGCTGAACCTAAAAGACACCATCAACTCCCAAAAACAAATACAACACAAGCTGAGGAGAGGTAGTGGCAGCCAACGGATCTGAGGCAGATGTTGGGTAACTTTATAGTGTATTAAGGAACAGTTTTGACCTTAAAATTAATGGATCTGCTGAAACAGTTGGGGAAAAGAATTGGAAGAGCTTGTAGATGGAGAAATGATGCAAAGCATCCATGAGATGCCTGAATGGGAGAACAGAATACGTGGCAGCGTTCCTCAGATGAATGCACATTTCACAAGGCAAACACAGCTCCAGCACTCGCTGACCATAATTTCCCTCATTTTTAGAAAAAAAATCAAAAAAACACCATATTTTTGCTTCATGACTTTGTTTCATCTGTTTCCCAAATTCCTTAGGAAGACATTTACTGAAAAAAAAAAAAAGGAATGACGATGTGGGAAGTGTAGGTCTGACTTTCAGAAACCAGCTCTGCTTTTGCGAGAATGGAACAAAGCCACAGGAAAGCCTGCAATTCCACATCCCCAGCTCACTGAAAATGCAAATCTCACCACACACAGATCTCTACCTGTGTGATCTGAAGCTGTGGATCCCACACTGAAGGGCTGCCAGTCATTTCATGAGCTCACCAACGGATGTATTTGCTGTTCACTGACGTAATTTTGTGTCTGCAAGCAACTGAGAATAGTGTTATTTGTGCGTGGGAGATTGCTTCAGTGCACATTGCTGGTACGGATCAAATCATTTTTTGAGAAATGGCATTTGCCTGGTTTTATGCGCCACTGAGTCACTCATAAGCACTTATAAATATTTAGATATTCTGCTCCTGCAAGAGTGTGCGTAGACATTTGATATGGTTTGCACTACATCACCTCCGAAGCACAACTCCACACTGCAAATTCTTTCATTTAAACCCAAGATTAACAAATCAATGCACCCCGAGGAGCAGTTTAAAACCACTGGTACGTTGTATTCCGGTGAGTTTTCTTTGCTATTCGTAGAGAATGGATTTCCAATAACAACTTGTAATTAGTTCATTTTCTCTTATTCAGTCATTACGTATTAAGCCCGTTGGCATTTTCCAGACAGTATCTTTTGAAATGAGAGGTATTTGAAAAACTACTGGAGATTGGCAGTTCCACCATGTGCACCACCAGGAGGAGATGCTCTCTGCCTTAAATGGACAGCAACTCCTGACCAAAAAAAACACAAAATCACTCCAACCATGTCTACTCTTACCAGAAATTTTCACCTTGGACACTAAGGTACAGAAATCTAGCTAAATGGCTTAAAAATTCTGCTTTTTGCCCCACGTTTAGCTTTTTGCTGTAAGAATGCATTATTACATTCATTATTCCAGAACCCCCCCCAGAATTGCCTTTAATTGCCTTTATCCTCAGCAACACGTCTGCATGGGACCCCTCAACGCACTCTGGATGCTCACATTGGCCAGCAAAGGAAAGCTCATCTTGTTCCCAAGCACTGCAGCACCCCCAACATCGCCGCCAACCCAAAGCAGCGCCGCGCTGCTCTGCTTGCTGAGTCGTGTTTGAAGTCTGGATATCACATCGCTCACAGGAGAAACAAATCAATGTTGGTAAGCTAATGAATTATTTCCAACTCCGTAGCAATATCTGCAGCAACATGAAAGAAAAATCACATACAAAGGAGACTGCAGCTGAAGAGGCTGAGCACGGCCTGCAAACTGTCAATATTTTTGGACTATGATTTGATCCTGTTGATAACTGATGCTACAATACTGCTAAAGAGAACACCTCAAGCAAAACATTTTATCTCGCAATATAGTTGTCCAATATAATTAACCAGGCTTGACCAATCTGGCTGGGAGATAGCAGCAACACATGTCCAACCCTACGTGCCACACCGATGGGGAGGACAGGGCTGCAACACACGGCCCTGGAATGGATCTCATAGCTGCAATTCCTGCTGGAAACCTGGGCTGCCAGGCAGACGTGAAACACATTGACTGCAGACATTTCCAAATACACGTGTCCATTCTCCTCAAACACAAGTTATTTCTATCTTTCCTTATGGCCTGAGAATAGAAGCTCTCCCCACATGCCTTGCAGCCCCTGCTCAGGCTCTGCTCCTCTCCCCATGCATATCTCTGCCTGTCCTGGCAGGCATGAAGCCTCAATGTTTGGCTGACAGCTACAAAGCTCTGTCTTTAAGTCAAACCCAGAGAATCACCCCTCAAAAATAAATCTGCTTTATACTCTGCCATGCAGATTTGGCTCAGGAAGATGTCCAGAGTCAGGAAGGAACAGCCCTGTGTGCCTTACTTACAGCCTGATGGGGAACAGAGCTGCAGGAGTTTTAGGACCTTTGCAGAAAGTCTGAAGCCCGACCCACTGCTGCTCCTCTGCACTGGCACTGATGTATCCAACAGCCATGCCCAGCCCTGGCTCCTCATTCCTTTTGTTTGCTCAAATTCACCCACAGCACATTGTTCACTAAGTACTAAGGCCGGTTAAACAAGGGAAATTTGAATTAAAGCAAAATCAGAGAACAGCACAAGCTTCTTACAAAGAGTGCAGCAGCACAATCACAGCCAACACCAACAAGTTGAGGAGTGAAAAGAGCACGCTGATCCTGCAGCTTCATCTGCACTCATTCCTGCACTCAATGGATGGTTGGACTGGGTGATCCCGGGGATCTTTTCCAACCTTGGTCATTCTATGATTCTATAAATGTGTTTAAACTGTGTTTGTGTTCTTTAGATAATAGCACATCTCAGAGCCAGCAGCATTCCGCTGCTGTCAGAACAACAGCCATGGGGTAGGAAGGATGCTCACAAAAGGCCTTTTTGTGCTCTCTGAGGTAGAGCAAAATGCACATGCAAGCTGTCAGAAGGGCGTGCTGCTTAGGAGAGAGCCCTAGTTGGCAGCAAGCTAGAATTTAAGGGGATTTTATCACAGGGTTAATAGCTTCTTATTAGCTAAACAATGTTGACAAGATAAAGCCATTTTGATGGAATGCATGTTTTCCCTCTCTTCGACATATTTGTGTTACAAATGGACCTGTCCACATTGATGCTAATATAGATCCAGAAGATTACACTGATTTTCTCAGCTAGGCTTTCACATCTGCCAACCTGCTACTTTCCCATTAGGAAAGACAACAGGAAAGCCAAAAGTGACATGCCTAATTCTAATGACCTCCAGTCAGATACTGTTCCAGAAGTTATATCCAAAAATCACTCATCTGAGTGTATTTAAAGCTTGACTCAGCTGGGTGACGCGCTTGCCAATTTCCTAGACCATCTCCACGCTGATTAATTAGGTGCATGCTCTGCTGTAGTGCTGATATAAACTAAGCTGCTTATTTATTACTCATCTATTGAATCTTTTCTGAAAATATCAATAAGAAAACAGACAAGTACACTTAATAGCACACTTTCTATTTTTGGAATGCGAAAATCTTTGAGTTCATCATCTTAAAAATGAATTTCTTTTCATTACTGCCTGTGTTTATCTAATAAAACTTACTAGTAAGAAATTAGAAGACACCTTAAACTTGTTCTTTCCAGAGCTGCCAGGAGAACATTTAGACTGTCTCAGATGTTACTCATCGTGTACGTATGATTAGGATGATTTGGAAAGTGATACTTTAATCCTCTGCTAATAGATATTTCCATTCACCCTCATACACAAAAGCAAATTTCTAAAAATTGTGTTCTTGGAATTCAGGGATAAAAGAACTTTCAGAAAAAATAGAATAAAGATGATAAATTAGAGAGGGCTAGCAGGAGGGCTGCTATTTCCATCCACAATCTGATATTCTGCACTGAGATGTGTATATAATTGATTAGCGTGATTAGAAATGATTATTAAAAGCAGCACCTATTACACGTAGGAGTTGTAATGGCGAGACCAGTTTTCAATATGGCAAGGCATTGCATTTCTTCTCACCCAGTTTTCATTCACTCTCAGCTGACCAGTGGGGCACAGAACCAAAGATGCCCTTTGGACCTCTGTGGGCCCCACAGGGAGAAGATGGGTCAGAAAAAGGCAAGAGCAAACCATGGAGCGAGGAGGTACAATTCTGTGGCTCTGTAAGCTGCAGAAAGGCCACGAGAGTTGAGAAAATGAATTGCAACTACAAAAGTATGGCAAGAATGACAAATTGGAAAGCTCTCTGCTTTGTCAAGGTCATCTTCAAACCTTTACAAGCTGCAACACCGCGATGGAGCGCGGCACGCTGAGACAAACCTAACGGAGGTTTTCAGAGGATAAATCAGATTGAGACTTCCTGATGTCACTGAATTCTGAAAGTTAGGTTCCTCAATTTGCAGAGCAGCCATCCCCGCTGCTGGCACACAGAAATAAGTGACTTGGCTGAATTCTAAGCTACAAAATGTGAAAAATGTGCCTGATGTTGTACTACAAAACTACTGTTAGGGGCCAGGGCTGCCTCATAATGAAGCACAAACATGAACATATTTTTGAGAAGTTGTTCCCAGACAGTGCAATAAAGTAAAAGAAGCCAGACTTTAACCAGGCACTGAAGTTTACATGCAGAATCTTGTAAAGTTTCTAAGGTTGCAAGCAACGTGCTTTGTATTTTAATTGAAAACCAGCAACCAATAAATGCTCTGGATAAAAGCAGGGATTCTGGGAAATTGAAAATAGAGAAATCTGAACTTTAGTTTCTTTTAACATTCAAAATCCTTTTGATAAACCCTCAATACGCCGTGCTTTTTTGCAGCAATACTTTCTGCAGTTTATCGATTATTTCCTCTGTTCCTCGGCTAATATTTTGTACCTGTCCTATTTTCATTGCCTGCTTAAAATTCACTGAACCAAGAACTCAAAAGATGACTTGTGGAATTTAGCTTCAAGTTCCTGTGACTTTGAGAACGCGTTGATCCAAATACGCTCCCAAATAACTGCATGTCAAACCTTTATAGCAGGGGTAACTCACTTGATCACCTTCTGAACGGATGAAGTTTTATGTTTTACTGTATATCTGCTGCTTTGAGTGTGCTGTGCTGAATTAAATACATATGTGTTTCAAATAGGTGCAAGGTGATTACCGGGGCTAGTCTGAAAGCAAATTAAATGTTATTATCCAAAGCTGTTTTTTTTTTTTAAATGAAAGTCAAGCAAACTGAAAACCTTCTCTTCAGAAAAGATGACGTTTGGCAAAAGCAGTCTGTGCATATTGTTTACTCAGGGGCCACACGCTCATGGCTACACACATTGCCCTCCCCCATCTCTCCACAGCCACCAACAAGATGCCATCAGCTCAAAGTATGAGAAAAACCCACAAGAACACCGAGTCCCACCTGCTTTTAGCAACCTCCTGGCTCTTGCCCACCCTTTGCAGCACGGCAATCTTTAGAAACAAGTCTTACATTCAGTACAAAAAGGGATCATCTTTGCTGACCATGCCTGGGCAGACAGCATTGCCATCTCAGATATTCACATGCTTTCAACACTGAGGACAGACAGAAACACCAGGACTTACGGAAGGCTGTGTAGAGCTCTTGCAGGGTTAAGCGCCCATCGTTGTTGTAATCATCAAACCGGAGGAGGTCTTCCAGCGTACAATCCAATAAATCATCTTCCAGATCCTCTTTCTTCATTACCTGCAGCAAAGAAAACACTCAACCTCAATGTAAAGCTACAGACAGTGGCTCTGAGTCACCCAGCAGTTGTGCCATTAAATGACCCTTGGGTTCGTACCCCCCTCTTCCTCCTCAGAGGGGCTTGGAGGATGGTAACGACTTGGTTGCAGCACCATGACAAACCCTCCAAGCTGGAGCTCTGACTTGGCACAAACTTGGCTCGGGGTGCCAGCTGCTGGCACTGCTACATGAGAATTCTCTGAATGCCTCTGAGCAGCAGAGGCTTTGGAGAACAGCCACTTTCATAAGTCAGCAGATTAGGACCAGGTTTATAGGGCAAAGAGGAAAAAAAGTAACACTCCACAAGCGCTTTCACCTTCCCCTTTATGGCTACAACAGGCAAGAGATGATGGTATATTCAAAACGAATGTGTTTTTTCAGTTCTCAACAGTTTGTTTCTTCTGTATGCTAAGGATTTCACACATTCCACACGAAAAATGAAGAGAGCTTTGAAAGTCATACATCCAAGTTAGCAAACAGCTAAACTCAGACCTAAACATAATGAAAACAATGGCTTCTCTGAATTTATTGAGGAACATGAAGAAAACTCCTGAAATACTGCATCTCCCAGGCAAGAAGGCTTTTGCTGCAGTCCAGAGACTCTCTTATTTACTCCTCTAGTCTTGGCCCATTATATTGAAGCAATTTAAAGTAATAATGCTAAAAAAATGACCCTTCACCTAGCCAGTAAAAATGTTCAATAAAAGTGAGATCAACCATAACATTCGAGATCAATCTTCTAAAGATGGAAATTTTCCTTTGTCTATCTTTGTATTGAAAATTGATCAGCTTTTCATCAGACTACAAGTTTTTTACTAGTCCTTTTGATTTAATGTCAGGAGACAAAAAAAAACACACAGGGCACTTCAGCTGCGATGTGTTCAGTAGATTTATGAATCTGACTAGAAAATGCAGTCAGGTTTTAAATGGAAATAGCTTTCCAATTACTACCTTTGTTAATAGATCTGTGTACCAATGGCTGGAGGACTACATGGGTGCTTCACACTGCTGGGTCCAGAGGGAAACACAGTTCAATGGAACCCGTTGGCAGTGAGGACACAAAATGGCTCGACACAGAAGGGATGGATCATCTGCTGCCACTCTTTTGCTCAAAGCAATTGTGTAATGGAAAGTAAGCAAAGGCCCTCACTGTGTCCCGGTGCTGGAAGCTGCCCTGGCACTGGACTGTCCTTGTTGCAGGGACTCTGCTTCCAGTTTCTCCTCTGGGACAAATCCCTCTGCACTAAGCCTCCTAAAGACCCCATTCGGGCTTTAAAAATGACTGTTTTGTTTCTTGGTTTTTTTGTGTTTTTCATTTCCTGCAGCAGTGTGTGTTACCTGCCTCAGGTTGTTTCTTGCAGACAAGGTTATGGTGCTCGAGAGACTATTTTTCTTTTAAATAAAACAAAGAAAATGCACAACAACAGCTCATCCAGCGGCCAGAGAGAATGAGATCACATGCCTCCCTGTGCACCATGCTCATTTTATCTGCCTCTACCCATGGGCAATAAAAATCCCATCTTCGGAGGAACTTTAAAGTTGTGGTGAGCTTCAGATTAAAAGAGCCAACACAAATCAGTCACAGATCTGCCTCTCAAGGCAAGAAACTTTCTCTTAAGGCTGTAACATCGAAAATTAAAAATTGCTCAATTGCTCAATGCCTACAAAAATCCCTTGGAAGCAGAGTGAATAAACCAGACAGGTGAAAGCAGATGGAAGTCATTCTGGCTTGGAGCTAAGAAGAAATACAGACGGTGTGAGAGTCCCAGGGTTCAGGTGATGCCCAGCACAACCTGACCTGCCCACACTGCCCCAGTGGGGCTCACAGCACTGCAGCTCAGCTCAGGATTAAAAGCATCCCCAGCCCCTGTGCACTCAGCATTACCTGGTGTTGCTTTGTCTTTTGAGAGGTGCTGACACTTTGTCAGCCTTTGTGTGTGCACAGAGGACGTGTGGGCTCCAGCTGAGGGCTGGACTGTGTCAGTTCATAACAGTGCAGAAAGCAACAGAGCTGCAAACACGTTTCCTGAATTTGATGATATAGTTAGAAGAGAAGAATAAAAAAAAACCACCTAGCAGCCAATTCCTTCGCTTGCTGTTGTGCCTGGAGCCCTCTCTATGCTCTTTCTCACACTCAGATGTAACTGTGCAAAACCCATGCCTTTATAAGAAATCACCGAATTCAGATGAAGTACTGTATATACTCATAGCTCAGATCTAAGGGAATTTATGCTGACACCTTGCATTGTGCAGGCAAGACTGTGCATCATGTCAACAGCATTAGGATTAAAATTCAGAGCAAATCCATTGCAAGTGGTCCTGCCTGGGGAGCAGTGAGCTTGCTCTGTCCTGCTTGCTCATAGAACATAGAGAACCACAAGATCAGCGTGGGGACACTCTCCCACATCTGGTACAGTGCTGCTGCTCATATTTATAACACTGCTTTGTCAAATTTTCACACTAAGAAAACAAGTTCAGGACGCAAAGTAATCAGCACAAGTGCCTGTGCTGGTTCACTTTACCAATTAGATGAATTCCAACAGCACAGCAGGCCCATAATTAGAAATAACAGTTTCTTCAGGCTCTCACCTTTTCAAATGTTATTAGGATCAGCTAATCAAGATTTCAGTATCTGCCTCAACACCCTAGCAAAATAAACCTCTTAAAAGTATTCTGACTTTACTGCCGTGTCACTGCATGGTCCAGAAAAGATGAGGAAGAAGGAAGGGATTTCTTCCTAACTTACACAGAATCAAAAGCTACCTGGAAACGTTCAAGATGATTGCTAGCAGTGAGGATTATCAGCTATCCTCAGGAGCAAGGATGATGCTGGAAAAGTGCCACGTTGTTGTTGTGGAGGATCACCAAGTGTTGGACACCACACCAGAGGTGCAGAGGCAGACGTTGGGGGCTGCAGCATCACCGCTCCCCCTGCTGCCGCACAGCCAACCTCTCCTTTCCAATGAGAAACACAACCCACCGTGCCATCTGCACCCAACAAAACACCCACCTGCGCCAGCTCCGAGCTGCTGAGGTGCCCATCCCTGTTTGCATCCAGGTGCTGGAAGAGCTCCTCCACCAAAGCCCGTTTCTGGGCAGCCCTGTCGGCAGATGGGCGGCGCGGTGGGGCTGAGCGCTGCGCCTGCAGCTCCAACACGACTCCCTTCAGCCTCCTGTAGCTGGCCATGGTGCACGTGTCACCTGGAAGAGAGGGAGGGAGGAATGCGTTACTGCACGGGGATCCTTTAAGGGACTCTGCTTCTCAAGCAATGATAAATATGGCACAGCCAAAGCCGGGCTGTCTGCACACTCGGCACCACGCTGGGCTGTGCTTTGCAGCTCCTGCAGCGGTCGTCCTTTGTAGGAGCTGACAGTTTGGCTGAGCCCTGCTGTCAGGGCTGTCTCCAGCACGTTGCCTTGCAGGTTATAGGGCTTTGCTAACAGACTTCCATACTTCGCTTTGTAATCTCCACCCATATCAAATTTGCTCCACGTTTGTCTAAATATCATCAGTCCAGTGATCACAAAGTGCAAAATAAATCATAGGAGGCTGATTTGAGACACAAACGCTCCAGTGTCACCCCATGCAACACATGGGACTAACCCTTTTGGGGTAAACGAGGCACGAAGCCCACAGGGACAGCAAATATGTCTCACTCTCAAGGTGTCAGAGGAAGCTTCAGACACAGCACAAGGCTCTAGGCTGGTGGGGAAGGATGGCGTGGAGCAGCCTGCTGCCTGCAGTGACACTGCATGCTGCCGCAGCCACCTCCCTCAACCCCTGACCAGGGAAAAACATCATGATCAGTGAGAAGCCCTCAAGCCGCTCGCTTTGAAGTGACACCAGCCTGGCTGGAGCAATGAGACCAAACCTCTGTGACCCTGAAAGCTCCTGCTGTGCTCGCGGCTGCCAGCAATCCTCTGAGCAGTGCCCTGCTCTGATTTAAAGGCATCCTCTTAGAGAGGAAGCTGACCCCACGTGCCCGGAGCACAGAAAGCATTATTGCCCTTTTCTGCTCTGCTGCTGTCTGGCAAAGCTTAGCAGAATGAAGTGTGGCCACTTTCCTGTTGGTGCAAATCTGTTTGCTTTAGTGCAAAGCACAGCAGTGCCCGCTGCTCCTGCTAGATGCCCTTTTCTCTGTGCTTCTGTTCTCTGCGTTGGTGGTTTTGAAACAATGCTATTTCAGCTCTCATGCTGGACTAAATCTGAGGGGTCTCTTTACTCCTGAAGGGACAATGTTCTTGCAGATCAGTTCCCCAAAGAATTCAAACGTTATAGCTCTGAAAAATAACAGCAGGTTGTCATACTGACCGCCAGCCTTCCTGTTCTTTTATTGCTGAGCCGCATCATTTTTGGACCTCTTGTCCCACTACAACTGAAAGCCAATTAAAATTCCAGGCGGGAGGCATTTCTCTGATAGCAAACCCATCTACTGGCAAGATTTTTCCCCCTTTCCTATTACATGTTCATAGCTTCAAAAACATCATGACTTGAGAAGGTGGAAGGGGACAGAGGGGCCAGACATGCACCCTCCATTGGGGTCAGCACCGTGCTGCTTCGCCAGCAATAACCACACAACCAGGCTCACTTCCCATCCTGAACTCACACCCTTCTAGAGGAGAGCTCCTCACTGCCTCAGTGTCTCAGTATCCACTGAGAGATACTGAGCAGCCGTAACATTTTTTCTTCTCTCTTGAACAACCACCAAAGATCTCAATTGGAGATCAATCTCATGGAAAAACAAGGCTTCTCTGCAACTCAGCTGTTATCAGTCTTATTGGTTTTGCCCTTCCCCTTGCTCCCATTTGATAGCTATCCTGAACGTGGATATGCAAGAAGAAATGTCTTCCTTACAATCATGTGCTTATTTAAAAGAAAATTTGATTGCCTTCTCCAGCGCAATCACACAATTCTGCAGTCTTGTCATAAATACGGATTTAGCTACTTCAATAATTGCTTTTCTCTGAGATGAAGTTTTCCTTTCTTTCCAGTCAAATCTTAATTCTAGAGATGTAACTTAGGCTAACGAAGACAGGGAAAACTATTTAATTTGCTTCCCACCTTATTCCTGCGTGGTGCTTCCCATTTGCTGGATGCACCATGATGCCCACGGCTGCATTGCCAAGAAGGGGGAGACGGTGATCTCCTTCACCTCCTTACAACCCCCCATGCTCTATCCACATGCTGACAACAAAGATTCCCCAAAACTGCTCTTCCCCGAAACGCACAGGCTCACATGGCTGCAGGACAGCCCAAGGAACCAACCTGGGGACTTCCAGAGGGATACAGCCATGCTGTCACCTCCAGGCAGATGTGATGCACATAAACAGTGAAATAAAGGAAACTGGAGGGAAGACAGAGCTGGTGGCAGCCTCAGCAGCACACCCCAAATACTGCTCTGTGCTCACATCAAAACATCAAAAGACATTTTTCTCCATAACTGCAATGGCTGCTGGTAGGGACCAAGCACCCAGCCCAGTCCATCCCAGCAGCAGGATAACGCCAGACCACCCCACACACAGCAAGGGAAGCCAGCAATAACACAGTTACACCTTCTATTTAAAAAATCAGCTCTGTTTCACATTTTGCTAACGCAAACCACAGCTCTGCCCCCAGCTCACACTGCTCTGAAACCTCATCACCTTTCCTTTCCCCTGGAGAAAACAGCGCTGCTCAGCTCTGCTGGACGCCGTTCCCTCGGCACCTCTTAGCAGCACGGAGGTGACAGATTCCCCAGCTCTCACACCTCTGGCCATCCTCCCCTGACACCTGTGACACCTGAGCCTGGCAGTGATGCAGAAGCAGTTGCTTCAGGACAAGGCACATATTGGCACTCGGTGGCACACAAAGGAAAGAGAAAAAGCAGTAAGGTTCTGTCATGGAGGTGAGAGATTCCTCATTTGTGCTCGTTCAGTGGAACTAAAAGATTGATGAGAAAATGTGCTAAGGCTTATATATATAAAAGCACATATAAATAATTAAATAATTTATATATTTAATCTCATTATAACAACAACAACAAAAAAAAAAACACAGGGGGAAAAACATTCCTAGTCAAAGGACATGTTCTGTCTGACCCAACTTCTCAGTACACCTGGCCAAAGCGCTGGTTTCATTGCCATCCTTGTGTGGGATGTCAGGTCCATCCACACAACCTGGACCTGATGCTCCTCTAAAAGCAATGGGAAGGCACTGCAGAAGACTCCTTGCCTCTGCCCTCCACCAAGGACACATCGAGGCAGCTTGGATCGTTTGGCAAGCCAATGCTAAGCTTAACCAGGTTCTCCTGTTATAAAGACCCTTCCTGTTCCTTACCAGACATTGCTCTCTTATCCTTAATCCAGCCATCTTCCCCATGGACTCAGCTCATAGTCCTTTGGGGCTGTTGTACAGGTCCTGCAAAGCACAGCTCAGTACTTTCTCTCCTCCCCAGTCCCATCTCCTGCTGTCAGTGACACTTATAATCTTCTTACACCGTGCCCAGGATCCACCAGCTTTATCTGCTAAATACTCTCCGCAGGTTTCTGGCAGCACTGCTGTCTCTTCTATGTTTGCTGTTCTTTCAGGTATTATAACCACAGCTGCTACTTGAATCACAGAAAAATCATCTTCATGCCCTCTCACTCATTCCCATTCTTGTCTGTGCTTTGCTAAGTGCCTCCAGCAGTTTCCTTTGCAACATGAGCTCAGCGCTAGCCACCAATTGCTCTCCCTGCTGGTGTCTCTCGGTGGGGTTTCCTTGTTAGCACACCCCGGGCACTTGGGCTCTGTTTGCAATTGCTGTCCCACAGACCCCAGAGCTGCCTTGTTTGGATCCCAGACTCTCAGCCTGCACACCAGGAGCTGCCTCTGCTGCTTTTTGAGAAGAGTGTTGAAGCACTTCTTCCCTTCTCTGTTTCTGAGCGCTGGAGATGTGTCTGTGTGCAGCCCAAGTGCCCACTGCTCCCATCTGTACCACCTCCGGGTGGGGAACCTGCCGACTGCACAGCTCCGGGATGAGCTGCTTTTAAAACTGCTTTTCTGCTTCCAGGCCTTAAACTGGGTCTCTACACACTTGATCATCTTTTTCCACTACTTTGTATAAGGATCGGTTAGGAAAAAAAGAAGTCACTCAAGTTGTTTCTCCATCTGTAAGCACGATCCCAACAGGATTTATTCTGCTGACTGCTGAAGAAGAGAGCTCTAGGCACACTGCAGACCCTTGATATCAAGACTAAGATGCTGATCTGCTAGTGCAGGGTATTGTTTTTTTTAAAGCTAATAGTGCTAACAACGTGTAATACCATGTCTTCAGATCCCAGCTTAGGAATTTATTTTAAATTGAAAGGGGGAAAAAAAAAAAAAAAGCTACTTTTCCCATTCCTACAGACTGCATCACTGCTTTTGATTGCCCCTCTGCTTTTTGAACAAGAACCTAATTTGACAGCAACACTTTGTACAACAAACAGGAGCCTTCCCTGGGAAGAGCTGCATGCTTTTTGCCCAGCTGCAGGATGCCCTGGGCAGCGCTGCCTTTGTTCCCAGCACTCTGCTGGAGGTCAGCCTGGATCCCTTCTGCGAGCCTGACATCCTTTTTTGTAGCCCTAAAAAGAAAACACTGCTGACTTTCAAACCACCCCTGTACAAGGAGCAGCTCCTGGGATAAAACTTCAATATACGTGCTGGGCTCAAAAGAGAAGGATTTCTGATTTCTTTTTTTTTTTAATAGAGATAGACCCATGAAACACGTCCTCCCAAAGCACCCACTGCCATCCCCACGCCTGGCTGGGGGGGCTGGCAGTGCAGTGGTGTCCCTGGGCAGGGAGCTCAGTGCTGGGAGCCCTCTGCAAAAACAAGCCCTTCTTATCTGTTTACAGCGCTTCCAGAACCAGTGAAGCCTGGCGCTGTTTGTATTGAAAAAGAAAAGAATGACAGGCAAAGAAAAACAGTAGGACAGAAGAAAAGAAAGGAAAAATCCAGCGTATTAGGGTCTGATTGCCAAAGTGTGGCCAATAACTGTCACATTTACATGCTCTGCTCACCCCGAGCAATTCTGTTTCTTGCTCTGTTTTGCTGCAGCTACGTAATTCGTCCTGTTTAGCACTTCTGTATGCTTTGGCAGATAAAATATTGATCAGCCTGCCAAGAAACACAGAGTGCCATTCTGTTTTCATGTCAGAACTCTGTAATGAACTGCATTTATCAAGACCATCCTCTCTGTGAAAGGTCAGTGGTGAATGTGGCTAAACTGTGATGACAGATCATTAATCCAGTTCCCTCAATAATTGCCCTCTTTAAGAATTTTATTGCTGGTTTCTGTGAATTGCAGTGGGATTCACAGGAGGATCCCTGCCCGATCTGAGCTGAGGCAGATAACAAAAGCAGCAAGGCTGGGGATTTGCTGTCCTTCCCAGGAATATGGTTAAAATTGAATAAAAACAAAAATCAGGTGATGAAATGCAGAACTTCCTTTGATGGGCAAACTTCTCTCGCTGTAAAATATTTTGCAAGGTGCTTTACAACGTGATGATTGCTAGAAACAGCAATATTTCCTTAAATAAAAATAAAAAATGACATGCATATAGAGCAATCCCACAGTGCCCAGCACTGAACAAACCGAACACCTCCAACTCTCTTTGGAGGATGTGAGCCCCACTGAAGCTGCGCTTGAGCACAACCACAGCTGGTGCCAGCAGCGCTCCATAGAACCCAGTACAAAAGTGGAGTGGTTGTTCAGATCCAGGCTAAGCACACCAAGCAGGTGATGACCCACACGTGTAGCTCTACCAAACCTCTTCTGACCTGCCAACCTCCCTCCCAAGGGGGGGATTCCCCTCCAGACCACCAGCACCACTCAGGACCACCTCCCACTGATGTGACCTCCAGCACTGCCAGTTCTCAAAGCCACGCTTCACTGCCACCACCACGAAGAGCTGCTGGGAGCAGGAGGCACCACGGGGTCATTGTGTTTGACAGTTCCCCTTTGACCACACTGGCTGTTTTTGGCAGTTCCTAAGGCAGTTTGCTAGCACCGGGAAGAAATTAGCGTGGGATATGGGGGCACAAGTTTTCTCATGAGATGGTTACCAAAAATACCATTTGTGGGCAAAACTAAAGAGATTTGAGAAAGCCTTTTTTCTTCCCCAAGAGTCCATCCTTTCATATCCTTTATTCAGGCTTCGTGTGGCATTGTTAGAAGCATCAGAAAAGGACTAACCTAAAATGTTATTAGATACAAATTTATTTATGAGCGTAGCTCCTTAATTCTTGTGCTGTTTACAGCTAAATTGCCTACCAGCAATGGCCCATTTTCATGCATACCAAATGGAAGTGTCTGCATGCCTAAACTGAGAAAACGTGGTCCTCAAACATCAGACTGCTGAATTGAGGACGATGAGTTTGGGAGCTGTTGGGAGAGCAGATGCATACAGGGACAGGAAAATAAAAGGTGACTTCAGTCCTTGTAAACCCCTGTTCCTCCAGGCCAATTTTCTGTCTCTATCTTCCTCTCCCTCTAACTGCTCTGTTTTGCACGTGCATGGAGATATCAGAGGGACCTCCCTCCTGCTTTTCCTGAATGGTTGGAATGAAGGAAAACCCTTCTCTCTTCTTGTGAAGCTGCATGGACAGATCCCATTGTGAGTGCTCTGCTGCTAATGAGCAGCTCCCCGTGCTGATAAGCATACTGAAAAAGCAGGGTGAGATGCAATGATTGCCCACAACACAGAGACATCCGTGACTCTTGAACCCCCCATACACACATTCTGATTTTCATGGGCTGGAAGCACTGCTCCACTTGAGTGGAGCCATTTCAGATGAATAAAAATTAACCAAATTTTAATCCAACCAGTCACATCAGCCATTTGACTTTTGCTTGTTCAGAGGATGCTCTGTATAAAATAGCAAGCAAGGCCCTGCAGCAATCATACTGCAGGTAGCTACACTGCAACATCCCTCTAATGTCTGATAATGACACAACAGCATCCTGCTGCCACTGAAGAGGACCAATGATCGTGATCTTGATTAGCACTGAGCTGAAAGCTTGCAGGCAAAGCTGGCTCGTGGCACTGCACTCCCACTGCTGCACTGCCTGCCCATCTGCTCTGCTCATGGCTGCACCCTCCAAGTCTGAGGAGCACCTCCTTTAGTCCTGATGTGAATTTACAAGTTAAGTGAAACTCAGTGAAAGTTCCCACCAGGAGGAGCAGATGTTTAACATCATGCAAATTCGTGAATGTTAGCAATCCTTCAGCTGCTATTGCTGAAAAAAATCAATTAACAACAAAAGCCGAAACGTACTGCTTATCTTAGGGATATGTTTCAGTTAATAAGATGTACATTTATCAGATATCCGTATATAATCTAATAGCAACTGGGAGCTCACGGAATAACATCACTGAAGTGGGATGGGATATACTACAAAGTGATAGCATTAAAAATTAGACGTTTATGACCTGGGAGAGCTAAAACTTGCCTTAGCATTTATTTATTTCAGCATCTCATTTTACAGCAAGAGAAAGCACCCATCTACTGCTCTGCAAGCTTTGAAAACACATTCAGAACTTGTAATGTCAGAACATGAATCCACTGTTCTATAAACAAGAGCTATCCCAACCTTACCCTGCTCCCTCCCAAACAGGAATGCCCACATGAATGTGCACCTCACCCCCAAATGCACAGCAGCATCCCAAGCAGGGATTTCTAGACATTGCAGCAGGGCTGTGCTCTCAGTTCTACAGGACATTGCTCCCAAAGAGGCACTTGGGCAGCATTCCCAAAGACTCACTTGGCACAGCGATGTAACTAACAGCAGTGCCTGAGCTGGGAGAGTTTTCTATGTGCTGCCATAAGCAATCCAGGCTATTCCTGATGCTGCTTTTATCATTCACTGCCTACAGAGCGCTGGCTGTTATTTTGTGTTAAAAATTAAAAATGTTTGTCAAACCCCAGAGAAGCAACAATGCCACGAATATGAAAGCACACACATAGGAATGCTGCACGAAGGCACATGGCTCAAAGCGAACCCTGCACAGAGCACAACCCAGTAACAGAAAGCAGGAGCACATCAGCCACAATTCCCAAACAGAAAGCTGGTGGCATCCAATGAGTGATTCATTAACAGCACAGCCTGCTCTGCTATGCGCCTGTCCCACCATCTGAGCTAGGTACACACGGACCACTGTGCCTGCCCAGTGCTCTCTCATGTCACATCATCATCAGACTGCACTGCTCTCCCTTGTGAAAACAACTCAGCTACCTTAGCCACATGGCACCCCGAGCTGCAGGCTGGGTGGGGAGTGAGAGAGGCAGAGTGCCACACAACTTACTGAGATCAAAAACGTCAGATGCAGTTATCAGCAAAGGACTGGGGCTCCACGTACGGATGGAACTAAAGCAAGAGATGGAAAGAAGTCAGAAAGGAAAAAAAAGACAGCAGGGAAAAAAAGAGGAAGACTTGCAATCACTTCTTGTTGCAACACATCTGTATACAGCCACCAGTTTGCATCTGTTGCTGTGCTTTAATTTTAAGTCTTGCACTGGAGAATGCTGCTTTTTAAATGGAGAGAATTGATCTGGTAGGATATTAACGTTTGAGGAGCACTCCTTCGCTAATATAGAAGCCAAATTTTCCTGAGCAATAAGAAAAATAACAACAATTAATAAGAATTGTTAAAAAATAATAATTCCCTGCAGCCATTTGAAGCACCTGGAGACAAAATCTATGGCACATCCACTTGTGTCACTGAGCTGGGGCAGATCAGCTCCCTGCAGCAACAGCTGGCGATCAGCTGCTCCCCCCAGCAGGGACAGCAGGCAGCTCAGTCCCTTGGACCCCATCCTGCTGCTGCAGCCACGAGTAGCCCAGAATTCCCATATGGAAAATCTCAGATATCCCAAAATTCAAATGAACCAAATGGGCTTTTGTTAAATAAATGGCCACTTCAGCTGCTGATGCTCTGCAACCTGCTGCTTGACATTTTACAGTCCTCCACCTTATTCCTATTAGAGGAAGCAAAATTGGCCAGATTCCTCTGGGATGTAACCAACGCTCACTTTCCTACAGCTGACTGGCTCACCTATCAAATATTTCCAGATAGCAAATGTATTATTTTGAAGCTCTAATAAACCTTTAAAACCCTCTGGCGCTAATGTAAATTTTACCAATGCTGCTGTGCTCTGAAACATTTACCTTTCTAACCAACTCACTGGCTTCTCTGCTCAGAACTCCATCACTCTGCATTAGGGACCCACACAGCTGGCTGAGCCACGCTGGTGTCCAATCTGTGCATGGGATGAGTGGCAGAGGGCCTGGGCAACTTTAGGCTGCCCCTGGTGATGTGTGGAGTCAGCAACTTGGGAAGATCCACTAGTTTTGTTGGTTTTTTTCAGTAGGTATTTCTTAAGCAGCTCTCCCCACTCCCTTGCACCAGGGGATTCCTGCCCCTTAACCACCTGCATTTGGAGGAATGGCTGCTGGTGGGATACACTTCCCCACCCTGCATTTGAACCATGAAGTCCCTGAGCTCCTCTTGCTGAGTAATGAAGGACAACGCGATTACAGCAAGCAGAGTATTTATTATTGTTAAGGATGTGTGTAATGGTCTGATAATGATGCGCTGTGGCTGTTGTTCAGCTTGTCATTAGGAGACCTCTAAGGCAACTCATTAGTAGATCGTAATGTACACCCTCCTAAAGGGCATTATGGCAATTATAAAACACTGACTTCTAAGGAGGAAAACGTGCACAAGGAGGGAGAAAGTACTTCTAGTGCAAAACAAAAAAATAAAGAGGAGTAAGAAGTTTCACATAAAGCTCTTAAATGATCCCAGCAATGACAAATCAAAGGGCAACATTTACAGCACAATCATACGCTGCTCCAGAAATCAAGAACTCAGGAGAGCCTCCTGTGATGGACAGTCATGGTTCACCGCTTAATTACAGGAATTCCTCACTCAGGTATTAAATCAGATCCTTTCCATGTGGCAAACAGTGCAAAGGAGGACTCTGATTCCTAGCACACCAACTGACTACAGCACTCCACATAGGCACACCGTGACCCGTCCACACCAATGCAGCTGCAGCACTGCGTTACAACCCCACAGCAGCAAAGAGAAAGATACCAATTTATGTATTGAGCTACAATTTCCAACACTACAATTTCCATGCTGCTCCTCCTGTCCTCTCCCATTAGAGACCAGCCAACAGGAACAACTAGATTTTTATTTCTACTTAAAACTCAGGCACGAGGAGTAAAATACAGCAGATCAAGAAATAGAATGAATAAATAACAACTCACAAATACAACAGGCTGAATTTCAGGGATGAACACTCCTGTTTCCATGTGGGACTTTTTATTTTTTCTCCCTTAAGCACTGCAATGATAGATGATGAATGGGACAGCATCTGAGCACTGGAAGTGCTCTGCTGCTGACAACGCAAATAACCCTTCTGCGATGCAGGGTACCAATTGTGGAGTAGATCTGCTGGAGGCCTGTCAAGATAACAACATCCCTGCTCCGAACCGTTGGCAGCGGGATTTTTCATTATATGTGTCACTAAAGTACAGAGGGAAGCTTCTTACTGTAAAAATAAGAGGATGAAAACATGTTTTTCCTGAAGATTTTCAACACCAAGAGTGACAGATATTCCGGGGTAAAGCACGAGTGACAAATCGCTGTGTTGTGATCTGCAGAAGCACTGCACTGAGCTT
Source organism: Phasianus colchicus (assembly GCF_987193195.1). NCBI lineage: Eukaryota > Metazoa > Chordata > Aves > Galliformes > Phasianidae > Phasianus > Phasianus colchicus. The sequence continues at coordinate 16,818,001 of NC_143450.1, read as the reverse complement.
GTGCTGGGAGGGAACGAGCATGGTTTTAGGGCTGGCATGCCAGCAGTGATGGCTTCCAGGGAGCTGCCTGCCAGATGGCAGTGGTTTGAGGCTTCCATCCTCGCCCCACAGAGCCTCAGCTTGTGCTCTGCTCTCCAAACCCCACCAAAGAAAGGGGCTCCCCTGGTTTCCCTTCAGAACTTGGATGAGGATTTCCTCTCCCATGGCAAACCCGCACTGCCTGCTGCACAGGACACAGGCAGCCCAATGGTACATTGCATCTCAGGGCAAGAAAATAAAGGGAACAGAAGGAAAGGCATTCAAAGCCAGGCTGGATGTGGCTCTGGGCAGCTTGGTCTGGTGGTTGGCAACCCTGCACATTGATGGTCATTGTGGTCCTTTTCAACCCAGGCCATTCTGTGATAGCACATTGCCACACCCTGCCAAAAGGAAGAGCTTAAGCCAGTTACACAAGACTATTCCAAATGCAATTGCATTCAAATGTAATTACCATCTTAATACTTTCCTGCCCAAATGGCACTACAACAAACTGATCTGGCTTCTGGAATGAAGTTGTTCCGTACACAACAAAATTTTTTAATTCAATCTCTGTTTCGTACTCCTAACACTCAGAATTTGAGGCACATGAAATACAGCACAAGTGACAGATACAGGAGACATATCCACCAGCTCCCAGGGGACCTGCTGCCCTGCTCTATGACCTCTCACGTCCTCCCCAGGCTGCGTGTGAGCAGCACAAGGTACAGCCCTGCCCTGCTGTGCACACCAGGATGCTGCTCTGTCCCTGGGGGTGCTGCTGCCTCGCTGTGCTGCACTCTGGAGAGGCTGCTGGGGCACTGCAAAGTGAGCAGGGCTCGCTGAAAATGTGATTGAGTTTGATGTAAGAAAGTTCTTCCACTATAGCAGGTTCCATAAGATATTAAGACATATTTATAACATGCCTACTTCCCCAGTGAAAACCGTTCCTAACCATCTCAAGATTCTGCTAAACTCTCCTACAAGCGTGCAAAACTGTACATTAATGAAAGGGTCCAAATGGTTTATGTAAAGTCTTGCATCAATATTTCTCCCCTCATCTTTAGCAGTGCACAGCATACAGCAGCTATGGAAAATGGGTGAATGTTTCTGCTCCATGAGGTATGCCAAGGAATGTAACATCGTTTAGCAGCAGCAGGGTCAGGCCCTTGGTCATGTCAGGTCGCTCTCACACACTGTGTGGTTTTGTGATGCACAAACCAGGATGTAACAGTCTAGATTTCAGTTAAACCATTTGCAAAATGGGAAAAAGTAAAAAGGGGATTCAGCGTTTAAGCTCTAATTAAGAATTTAGCCAAAGCACACAGCAGGCAATGGGCATCAGTTGCACTGCCAGCCCTGATTCTCCCACAGCTACTGCCTGTCTCCGAAGCACCTCCAAACCACAGCCAGGCATGTTAAAACTGCACAGAATTCGTAGTTTCCCATATTGTTATTCCTTCACTCTTAAAACAAGTTAAAGGCAACTCTATTAATGCTGCAATTTCAGGGTGATGGCATTTTTCTCTCATAAAAAAAAAAAAAGCAGAACATTCATCCCATGACTGGATAGCTTTGTCTGCATCCCCTTCAACTTAACAAAAATAAATTAACCTCTCCCTCTCCCACTGCTGGTTGATGCCATCTCTGCCAAGCAGAGGGCAGTTGCAGTGATGGCAGTGAGCTCCCAGCTGCAGCTTCTCCAAGTAAAACATCCTCTTGAGTTTTTTTTTTTATTTATTTATTTTAAATATAACAGCAATCAAATACTCAAAAACTTCCAGAACTAATATTCTAAATTTTTATGCTTCAGAAGCTTGGATATGTAATATTGCAAAATGTTTTGATTTGTGGTCAGTCGAGCAGAAAATGCACCTACGAGTGTCAGATCTGTCTATTTTGAGCTGTGAAAAAACATTATATTGCTATCTAATGTAAGGTAGCATCCTGTCATCCCGATGATGCCAGCCCAAAGCCCATCGGCCCGGCTCATATTTCTGAGATACTGCAGGTGACCCACATAGAAAATGTGATGGTGGCATTTCTGGGTAGATTTGTAGCAACAGTGTAACCCTGTCACATTGAAGGAAAAAAAAAAAAGAAATGTAGAAAGATACCCAAAGCAATGTTACAAGGAACAGAAGGTCAGCAGCCACTCAGCCTGTGCAGTCTGAAATGTCTGTATGGCACTGGCACATAGAGAAACTACAGAAATGCATTCTCGCACAGTCAGTTCTTTGCAAATCACTACGCCCAGCATTTCTGATCCCCTCTATCTTCCTGGAGAAAACAACCAACATATGTCAAGGCCCTGCACAAACCAGCAAACATCAGCAGGGCAACATTTTTTATGATGCTCGTTAAATTTTGATCATCCTTCCCTGCTATACACAAAGATTGCTCTTTGGCTAACTTCCCCGCTCCCCAGGTCACCATCTTAAGCTGTGTTATTTACTGCCTTTGGCTTCCAGTTCACTCACTGAAACTTATCTGCTCGTAATCACAATTAGATTACTGCCCAACAGTTCAAGGTCATCCACACATGACTACATTTAATAGCAACCATTTACATAAAGAGGAAGAACGATTCATCCCGCTGCGGAGTAAAGTTGTTTGTACCAAACAGGTCAAGTAACACAGCCATGGATGGACACTTCAGCCTTGCAAGCTATCACATTATCAACATATCATACAACAGAAGGGTAAAGGTGATCACTAAGCTCTTTGTGCCAGCGGATGCCCTGATGCTCCTTCCTTTGATCTCAGGGAGAGATGAAGCATCCCAGACAGCAGGATGAATGGTGTAAGCCCATAGGGAACAGAGGAAGCCTAGATAACTGGCATGGAGCCTTTGAAAGACTTCTCACTAGGCAAAATGAATCCTCCTCTTCAGATTCCAGATCAGGCCTGTGTTTTGCACTCGGGCTGCTGAGGAAGCATTCAGCAATACTGGTCCCCACAGCCCAGTGGTGCAGAGTGTTAATGGCCTTGTTGATACAGCTCCATGGGAACCACGTCCTTTCCCCCACATCTCCCTCCCAGCTAACTCTTCTCCCTTTCCTTCCATACCTTCCATTTATAGGAAGTCGTTATAGGAAGCCTTAAGTATTGAATTCCACAGGAAAGCAACCCAGAAGGTTTATGGGATGTCCTCTAATCCAGGAAAGCTGACACAGCCCCCGTCCTGCTGCAGTACAGCTTTGCTCTGCCACACGTTAGCAGGCATTTTTGTCTTGTGAGCTTTGTGGCATACTGTCATAACTACTTTCCTAGAGATATTCAAATGTCAAAACAGTTCCCCTGCTTCTATTCATTGAGTTTAAAAAAAAAAATTAAATGTTCATGTCAGATAGGAGAACTCCAGTTTTCTTAAAATGTCTTTTAACCCAGAAAACGAAGCCTGAAATTTATAAAATCAGTGTTAGAAGCTAAGGAGACCCTGAAATCAAATTATTTGCCTAGGTTTAATTTATTAACACCTCAAAGGACCTTTACAAAAGCCTTACCAGACAGGGGTATGCTCCAAGAGCACGTGCTTTTCATGAAGGGATGCAAAGAAAGAAAAATATTAGTACAAGGACATTTGGCTAATGCCATATTCCTGGGTACTTCACTTCCCACTTGCTCACCCTCTCTGCAGCTGCCAGGAAAGGATGCAACGAAGACCAGAGAAGAACCCAAGAAAAGACATGAGTAGCACAGCTGAAAGAGATGGTAACAGCATATTTAAAACAACACCTGGAAGAAGCATTTGCAAGTGGGGAACCTTTAGGTCATAAAAGGAATGACTGCAGCTGTAGTATTCCCTTCGAGGAGTGAGATGCTGAAAAATCATATTTACAGAAGGCTTGGAGAGAAGAACGCTGACAGATTACAGCTATTGCTAAGAAAGGATGCCACCAGCAGCCTCCATCATCCCATCACGATGGCTCTGCTGTTATAGAGCCTCAAAGCTGATAGAGACTGCACTGGTACGTACAGAACGGGAACCATCCACAACATCAAGGCAAACTCCCCAACACTGCCATCCTTTTTGTGGTGTTGTTAATGATACCATCAGATGCTATTAGCAAAGCTAATCTTCAAGCATCAAGTTCAGCAGCTATTGCATATCTCCACCCCAATCTAACAGTCATCAAGTAGAAATGAGCTTGAAATTATCTAAAACTCATACCAAGGGCTTTTGGGAGGCAGAGAGGGGAGGAGGGGTTGGGGCCAACTTTTAATTGTACATTTTACAAGCTGCTGCTAAAACTCTTCCTAATTACACAATCATGGCCATGAATACTGCTGCTCAAAAACCCCACCGCCTGCATCTGTAGGAAAGTCACTCTTCCCCTGGGGAGCAGACATTACCAGCACGTCCTCATCTGCATACAAAGTCCTCTCAGCCTCAAAATTACGCAGATTGGAAAACAGCGTAAGAACTGCCTTTATGAGACTTCAGTTAAAGATTTTGATGACTGCTAAACTTATGAAAATTAAATAAACAGCTGCATGCTGTGAGCCTAGGAAATACGCTGATCTGCATCGGCAGGAATACTTTCACTCCTTCCAACTTCAGATGTGGAGCTGAATTAAAAGGCCCTCAATGCAGATCGCAGCTCAGACAAGGACATCCGATGACAGAATTCCTCCTGCCCTATAAGGGCCAGCAGCACAGGGGAGCATCAATTTACGACCTACAAACTCAGAAACACTTCAGCCTAAACTCTCCTGGGGCAATGCACTGCTCAGCAGGGCATGCACACCATGCTAACAACTTCAGATGACTGCATGCATGTGGGTACAGAGCTGCAACTCAGGTCTGAGCTGCCAGGGCACAGAGGAGCTGTTTGCTGCCTACTGCAGTGCCAGCATCCTTGGTGCTATAAATTGCACCCTACGCTGCAGTAGCTGGCTGCTGTATCCCTAACAGGTGCAAAGCTTCAGATATACACCTGCTTCTGCAGCAAGCATCCTCTGCACGTGGAAGCTTAAACTCAGAAAAATCAATATTAAATTAAAGAAATAAATTTCCTAGGAACAGAGCGGTACTGCAAGTTTGTCCTCCCTTAATCATCAAGTGGTTTGGGTTGGGAAGGACCTTAAAGACCACCTCGCTCCAAGGAAACCAGGAAAGAAAATATCAGTATTTGCTGTGGAAAAAAAGGCATCTCAGAAGCCAAAGCCAGGAGTTTTCAAAGGATCGTCTGTACCTATTTTGGACTTGCTCAGTTTTATTTTTCTTTCCTTTTCTTTGCAACCTATACACAGCATTCTTCAGTGGGGGTCCATCTCTTCTCAGCTCACCCAAGCCTGCAGCTGTGCTCAGTGAGGGAGAGCTGGTCACACCATCACCTTTCTGGCCTTAAAGCCTGCAATATCAGCCACGACTGCACCTTGGCAGAAAGACTGTTTACATGCAACTCTCATTATGTTAATGTAGAACAGAAAAAAAAAAAATCATTTCATTAAAATAAGTAATTAGGAACTCTTTTTAAACACCAGGGAAAAAAGAAATCATTTGGAGTCAGAGGTTTGGCTTCTTTGACTCGGATCGAAAAGCCTCTCCTTTGGCAACTTCTTAGCACACTCATACATCAGCTGTTAAAAATATATTGTGAAACACAAAATGAAATGAATCACATCTAGAACCAGTTTGGACAGGTTTCTGTTTTCTAAACAGTGTTAAATTCAACTCCGGGTCTTGAAAAGATCATATCAGCACATTAAATTTGATAGAAAAATGAGAAGCGGCCTTACTCATACCATGCTGACTGGCTGTATATCCTTACCAAAACAGCTGTGATTAGAACCCTTCAATAACTTAATGGAGCTAAATTTGTGATTTGGATCATGAATTTAAACCTAAATGATAAGTAAATACAAAGGCAAAGCGCTTCAGTGAATAACCACCCAGCAGCCAGACTGCAATGCCAGAAAGAGCAGTGCTTTGAGCCCAGCCCAGCGGTGTCCGCTTGGACCAGATGGGCAACGTGCTGCTTTTCTGGAAAATCTATTGCTTATTGATTCCTCTTTAGTGCAATTATTCAGACATAAGCATGCTAGCTTGTAATATCTATCCAATGCAAACAGTTCACCAAGCTGTATTTGTGATTGGAGGCTGTGCTCTATTTGTCTCATCCTCAAGCTTCACAGGTGCATAAAACTGTCATTTATCTGATGTTGAGGGCAGCACAGAAGTTCCAGCTCAACAGGGTGAGCTCCATCAGTGCTACCATTCCCCTTCCTGATGTTCAGGTAAGCAAGAACTGGCACTGCTTCACAACAGACTAAATCTCCTCTCTCACCCTCCCCAACATCACAGAGCAGGCTCGAGTGCTGAGGATGCGATTGATACCACAGTGCAGCACTGGAACCTGCTGTTGTGTTTGTGCAATGTGTGATCAGGCATTTTTTAGTAACACCAGCCTGCTTTTGTGATTTGCCAACGGGACTGCAACTCCACACAACCCCTCTGAGCACTTGGTTTGGAGCTGAGACTACAGCAAGAAGTACAAGGGAAGCAGCTGATCAGCAGTAGCAGAAGAGTTTTTACTTAAAGCAAGATGAGGAGCATTTAATCCACCTGTGAAGAAATCTTCAGGAAAGTCTACTGTTCTTCCACCGTCATTTCAAAATCAACAGCATTCCTTTTATCTGGGCAATGAATAAGGAGCCAAGCAACAATTCACAGCCGCCCTTTCTGACCTCTGAAGCAAAGCAGCCATTAGAGGAAATCAGATGCTTTCTTCCAGCACTCCGGCTGGCAGGTGGGGGGCTGAGCTACCGGAGGGCAAACAGCCCACAGCTGACAGCTCTGAACCAACCCATCCCTCTGGCAGGAGGCTGATGGCACAGGCAGAAACAATGACTGTCAAAGGAGAGCGCAAGGAGGAAGAAGCAATATAAATAACTACAATAGGATGAAATAAATGTTACGCCAGGGCTCGCACCATTCAAACATGAATGAAGCGGGTGATATTCTCCTTACAGATGGGCAATTTCTTCATTAAAACAAGTGAAGATGATACCTTCACTGTCACAGTGACACAAGCCCTGGCAGCAGAGAAAGCCAACCTGGGCTGCACCAACAGAAGCATGGCCAGCAGGGCAGGGGAGGTGGTCCTGCCTCTCTACCCCAACACGCTCAACCCAACAGAGCAGATACAGTGGAAATGGGGACAGCATGCCTTGGATGCTGTGTTCAAACAGTCACTGAGCCCCTCCGTCTGTCTTCCTTGAGCCCTGACATGGAAGTACTGCGACTCCTTCTGTATAGCCATACAAACAAGAAGTTATTCCTGTGACACTGGGATGTACTGAGCTCATTTCCAAATATTTTCACACATAATGGCTCCCTCTGGTATCAGCTCTTCAGTGCCTCTCACCAAGCAGCCTTGGCCTCCTGGGAATCTGCTACAAGTTCTTGGATTTCATACAAAGCTCTACTCACAGTCTCTGCCTCCACTGTTAAATTTGGCTGAAATTACTCAGATGGATCCAAGTGTGCTACAGAGGACGGGCAATTACCAATACCACTCTACAGAGGCATCCCGTTTTTGCAAACCATGTTTAAATTACCCACAACATCAGGAAGATGTTTAGGACCGCCCTACCTCTGACCATTGAGAAACTGCACTGCCAGGTCTTAACACTCCGAGTCTTACCTGAGTCAGCACTGAGACTACTGCCTCAAAGCTCCTGATGCTTGAGCTGGTTTCTCCCCTGGCAAAGCATTCAGGCAAGGAGCCCAAAGGACATGCTTGCATTTAGTTTCCATATCAGTATGTCATTACCCTGCATGCACAAGGAGCCAGCTATTGCTTTGTTTTTCATTTAATCCAGAGCTGCCGATCTCTCTGCAGCACCAGGAGGAGGCAGAGGGTCGGCTGGGGCCAGCACTGCACCTCTCCCATTGATTAATCCATTCATGGGATTTGGAAGGGAAAGTCATGCAGATGGAGAAGAAAAAGCACATCTGTGGTTTGGTTAGAAAGCTGTTATTTTGTAAATGGCTGCAACACCAAGAGGAAAGAGCAAACCTTACTTGATCAAAGAACCAAAAGCAGCGCTACCTTGGCTGTTAGTTCTGTATTTCAGATCTCAATTTATTCACAACAGCCTATCATTCTTGCAGGGATTACACAGGTAGGCTTTAGGTTTGCAAAATTCGGGATACTCCAGAGTTATCTTTCTTAAAAAGAAATCAGATTGAAGATCTTCCCAGAGCTTCACATTCACCAAATGCAGCCGAAGGTCAGCACTGCTTTGCTCAAGGAACCCTCACTTTGCTATGGAAGACTTTGGCCTGTTGGGCTGGGAGGTGTGCTGGACATGTGCTAATGGTGCAGTGTTTCAAAGACAAATTAGGGTGCTCTACCTGGCACCCCTATGCTGGTGGATCTTCCAGCACACAGAATATCCAAAAAGGTCTGATTTTACACAGCTTCAGCACTTGCATTCCAAGAATTCAGGTTTCTTTAATAAAACTAGCTTAGTGCAAAATGGGTGATAATTTCTTGAGGGGTATTTTCCCCTTTTCTGAATGCTAATTTTGTGTTTGCTGGTTTAAACATCTAAGGCAGCTCAAGGCAGAACACAGCTAGAGATAAGGAGCCATTCAAAGCACACCCTGAATTTTCAATGTAGTATTTTAATTAATGTATGAATGCTAATTCTGTTCAAAGCTTTTCAAAATAAAATGATAGCTGTTTATTAACAAGGTGATTGTGTTACAAATAAAAATATCATCAGACTTCTGACATTATGTAAGAATTTCATCCCATAAAACCATGTCTGAAAGGAAAAAAAAACTGTCAAGTTCTCCAGCTGTCACCAAACTTCTTAAAAAGTCAAGGCCACATCAAGTGCTCTAAAATAAATCCTTTTTGAAACACTGTTTTACGAATAGAGGCAACACTGCAATCGTAGCCTTCATGTGTCAATAAAAAGAGGCAAAGCTCTACAAGGCAAGATTTTCTTTTCTTCTTAAAAACCACCGAAAGTCACTTCTGAGACACTTCTCCATTCTGATTCCCACAACAAACCATGGCGAGCCAACCTGCCCCAAGCACAGCTCTGGCACTAAGGGGCACAAACAGTTCTGGGCCCCGTGACCCCAAACATACAAAGAGCATGCACTAAGAGTTGCACTATAACAGAACTGTCTGGAGCCAGCGAACAAAAGCCATGCCTTACATCTGGCTAAATAAAATCATGAAAGTTGATGTATTAGCAGTTGAAATGGTGATAAAACGACCACAGTGGAGATGCATGGTGCAGACAGTCCATGCAGGAGCTCACAGCTGCTGCCAACATCCCTGCCCACAGGGGCTGCTCTGCTTGCCGATGCCTGAGAGCTACATTGCTTATATATGCTGCCACTCTGGGGTTATTCCACATCAAAGACACGATGACAAAACTCAAGTAAAACAGCCTGCATGCCCTGCCTACCAATATAAATGCGTTTAACTTAAAGACATAGTTTGTATTGATCTCGCAGCAGCTTTTTCTCTGACATTAGCAGGAGCTCTACGCTCGTCTCGCAGGGACCAGAGCATCATCTGTGCCCTTTTCATTTGGATAGGCCTTTATTCAATTAGACCCACGAGCCTGGGAACAACCTTTCTCATTTTGTAATATACTGAAACCAGAGCATTTGATCTGACGCAGTCTGAATGTTCCTCTAAGCAGAGCAGCAGGTAGGAATTACGTCTTAATTGCAGCATCTCTCCTCGACATACAGCAAGACAAATCCTTGTTACCAAAAGGTTTATTTTTGTTGGCTGTCTTGAGACAGCTCATTATAAGCGATCACCAGATGTCACCAATTCTTCATAAGCATGCAACGGAAAGAAATTTTTCCTGCAAAAATCCCCAACAACTGTCAGCTGAAGTGCAACAGGAGATTCAAACGCATCATTCCTGAGTACGTTAAGCTGCATGTATTATCCCTTTCTCTATTAATTATCTAAGACATACCTACTGAAATATGAAAGATGCATTCTAATCATGTCTACACTAACTCTTGCGAGTAGAATCACAGAATGACCTGGGTCGCAAAGGCTCACAATGCTCATCCAGTTCCAACCCCCTGCCATGTGCAGGTCACCAACCAGCAGACCAGGATGCCAGAGCCACATCCAGCCTGGCTTTGAATGCCTGCAGGGATGGGGCATCCACAACCTCCTTGGGCAACCTGTTCCAGTGCCTCACCACCCTCTGAGTGAAAAACTTCCTCCTACAATCCAACCTAAACCTCCACTGTCTCAGTTTAAAACCATTTCCCCTTGTCCTGTCATTATCAACCCTCGTAAACAGACACATCTCCTCCTGCTTATACTCTCAAATACTGGAAAGCCACAATGAGGTCTTTCCAAAGCCCTATTTCACCCCAGTCTCAAAGAAGACCAAGAGATGCCCAGCCCAAGGCTGGTGCTCAGCACTGCGCAGCCCCCAGCAGCCACACTCCGCAGTCCCCAAGCTGCCATGTTTCAAGTCAGCACAGCAGAATGGCAGCTGGAATGGGGCCGTGCTCTTCCATCTCAATTTAAATGAAACATCTATAAGCAGGGTCAAAAACCAACGACAAACAAACTTGTCACCTAGAGCCGTGTGTTTCACCAGGGGAATTCCCTGGGATGAAAGCGTCCAGCTAAGGGTTCTGTCCTGCACACCTCTGGTGTGTGCTGAGCTCAGCAGTCCCAGTGAAACCTGCAGCTCTGCCATCACCAGAGGCTGAAAACCAGGGGGTGAGGTGGGGTAGTATTTTCAACTCCTAATTTCCACAGGCAAATTAAATCAAGGAGACTTCCTAAGGTAAATGATACGCTACTGTTGCCATAATGCTTTCCCCATTTTTGGTAGAATCTATTTCAAATCAAATTTGGTCACTTTGTTCTCATTATCAACACAGCAAAGTGTTTGAATGACTGCCATCCAAAATATATTAGGCCGTATCTCTCCCATCCTTCACACACAGGTATGCAACCCGGTGCTCTGAGCATCTAATCTACTTTTTACCTCTGGGTCGCTCAAGAGAAAAATATTCTGTGCACAATCTGTGTATTGCTACTTGCAGATCTGTCAGTTATATTTATTTTACAAGCAGTTTAAGGCACGATGTGAACTGAATTGATGGAAAGATTTTACAACAAACTACCAGCATTGTAAGAAGCACACAGCACTGATGCACTCCTCATCTCCACTGACTCCCAGTGCCCACAGTGAGAGCACAATTGGGATCCACAGCTGCCCCCTTCCTACACGTGGTCCCTTGGCTTTGCTTCTCAGGCATACTTAGAGTATGCATGCATAGGTAAAAGATACACCAGTTGGAGCTGAGAAAGCATTAATGCATCTGCAAAATTTGGGAACCACCATTAGGACCATAAATGCCCTTTGACCAAACTCCCCCGAGATGCCTGGGCTCCTGCCAAATAATTCCACTTCTGTAGAGGCTGATTTGGGATAAGCCTCCATCATCAATTGGCAAAGCTTCATTGTCGTGCTGAGGCTTACAGAGGAATTATCACCACCTGCCTGAGCTCACAGTGTGGGTTACATCGATTCCATTGCACATCCATGGCAGCTCCTCCTCTCCTCCCATCACAGCCCCAGCACCAAACTCACTTGTATAGCTCTGCTGCCGGCCTCAGCACCTGTACTTCCACCCCACATACAGGGAAAACACTTAGCAAATTGCTTTAGCTTAGGCTGTGACCCACAGACAGTATTTTATGGTAGCAACTAGATCTGAGAAGAATGAGAAAAACTGCTTTCAGCTGTGGGATGTGAGCAATTAAACCAGAATCCATTAAAATGACAAGGCATTAGATAGAGTGCATGACCCTGTAAAAGTTACTTTGTATTAGAAATATATTCAGCTATTTCTACATGTGAACCTGGTTTGAAGATGAAGATTCATCTATTTAATATTAAGGGATTTCTGTAGCTATAACTGTTAAAAGCAGCTACTTAAAAATGTAAATTTGAGTGCAAGATCCAAACGCGTTTTACACAAATGCACATATTTGCATTTTATTCCACAAGTTATATTTACATCCACTTTCTTGTGTATTTATTGCAGTGCAATCTGTGAAAGCATTGACAATTAAGCCTTAATCCAGCCATAATAAAACGCAAAAGCATTTATATAAAAAGCAAAAAAATTAAATCCTGACTTCAACAAAAGTCGTTACAGGCCTCAAAAGCCCAAGCAACATAAAAATCCTTCCTCGTTATAGCACATAAAAACATATTCATTCATATTGCCTCACTCCCCACTGACTCCACTGTACACTGAAACTTCATGATCATAACCAGCACCTGCAAAACCTATAAAGGTTCTATATAAAGCCTAGGGTGCTATCAGTTTTTGCATGCAATCAATGATTGGCAGAGAAAACCAGCATTGTATCACAGAATCATTAAGGCTGGAAAAGACCTCTATAATAATCAGCCACAACCAAGCAACCCACCCTCACCATGGCCATTCACAGAATCGTGGGATGTGTGTTGCATTTTGCCTACCTTACCATCATTTCCTTCCTGAAAAGCCTGCACAGAGCAGGTGTGAGGCTGTAGTATTTAAGGATGTCCCCAACAGATGGCAGAAACGTGGGAAAACTGACAGTATTTTCAGACACTGGAAAGCAAAGCTTTGGAAGATAGATATTAGCATCTTCATTTGCAACTGTTGCATAAAGAAATTGAACAGAGGATGCATAAAGGCACAAGCCGTGTGAGCAAATTTTTGAACTCATGAAGGAAAGTGCTTGGTTAAGACAATAAATAAGACATGTTGAGCAGCAATTTTTGCAGGGTGAATTTGATGCAAGCAATTCTGTTCTCACTGGTATAAAAGGAGCCCTGCCCTTCTCTCCCTCCTCCCTGGAGGGAAGAAATTCCTTCTGCCCCAAAACTGCATTAACACCTAAGTTGGCCCAGAGCTGCCAGCCAAAGACTGTGCTGTGGGAAATGGCAGCCATGCAGGCAGCCATGCAGGCAGCCATGCAGGCAGCCATGCAGGCAGCCATGCAGGCAGCCATGCAGGCAGCCATGCAGGCAGCCATGCAGGCAGCCATGCAGGCAGCCATGCAGGCAGCCATGCAGGCAGATGTGGAGGTGAGGAGAAATGGGTGCTGAGGGCACCCAAAGATCACGAGGTCTGCACAGCAAGCAGCACCCACAGCACCAACCAGCTGCCTGCCAAGCTGCTGAGTGTGTGCCACCTGCCTGCTCACATCATGCTTCTTCAGGCTTCTAACAGCTTGAAAACTGGAGGATAACATCCAGCTCCAAATCAGTGCTTCACCCTGCTGTACCACATGTGGTGCTGCACCACAGCACTCTCCAAAAGGGTGAGCTGCAATTAGTTAAAAATTATTACAGTTTATCCATGCTGAGAATCCCTTCTTGCATCACAGCTCAAAGCCCCACAGCAAAGAACTTTTCTTTAAATATACATAGACAGCATTTTCCCCACAAATTCTCAATTTTGTTTTATGCTCTTTAAACATTTTATTTTGTTTTACAATGACAGACTTGATTACCGAGGTATTAATTTACAGAGATGTTCTGAGGGGAAATTGCTTCATAAAAATAAAATTAGAAGGCATGAGTTACTTCCCTTCATAAACTTTTCCATTTTCTATAGCTTAAGAGGGCTTTAATACTGTATTGAAATTCTGAGTGTCAATACTTCACCTGAACAGTTTCCCTGCTGTAAAAATCCCACAAATGTTCCCTGTGTAGTTAAGGATTAAAAAACTGTTCTCACAGCAATAAGTTAAGGACAGCACGCTGATGAAGACCCTACATCAGTTCTGATCGATCAGTGCTCGGCTGTTTTTGTGATATGTATATCCAGAATTCAACATTTGGTATTTTCATTAAACAATTATTAGAAGTGAAGGGGACAATCCGGAAAGACTGAGCTACTCCAAATGTACCCTGCCATGGAATCCAATGTAGTAAATGGAGGCTGAGGAGACTTATGGAGGAGGCCAAGAACCTGCAATGGGGATGATGTCCACGTGGGACGTGGTATCAGTACAAGCAGTGACTTTCTCTATAACCAACCCTCAGTACCATTGAAGTCATGCAAATACCACCTGCCACAGGTGCTACGTTCCTATGAAAAGTTCCTCATGTGATTATAAACAATATTATTTGAGCTCATGCTTTGCAGATCAAAGATAACTGTAAACTGCCAGCAGAAATACAACTGCAATAAACCACTAGCTAATATCTTATTCTGTGCTTCTTGTGATGAAATGCTCAGCTTTTTCCCTTCTGTAGCAAATATCAAGCCAAACACAGTAATAACAGAAAAACTGAGAGCAGTGCCTTTGGAAGAGCTCAGAAGTTTCCTCACTCTGCATTATTTACCAGTGAGCTCAGAGCAGAAGATTTGCGTCAATGTTACGTGACTTTTTAAAGCCTTTAAATGTCACAGATTAAGGCAGGTGCTTGCGTGCCTCCCACAAACATACAGCACAGAGAGGCAGGACTTAGCATCAAACCTCTGCCATCTTACCTACTTTCTCAGCAATTGGAAAGGGACAAAACTCACTTTGGATCTGCTTAAACAACATCTGCTCACTCACAATGTAACTCAGCCTGAGTTGGAACATTATTTTTATAACAGCTTAAAGTACTTTCTTTCATACGTTAAGCTTTCTCCCGTTGATGAGAACAAGGATTTTCAGATGTTCGTCTCCACCATTCAGAAGCACTGCAGGATGCTGACCCACCCAATGCTCAGAGTGCTGCCCTGCACTGCAGGCCTCCTTCTTATCCCAGCTTATATCTGCAACTTCTTGGCTTTCCCAAAGGAAAAAGAACGCAGTAGCAACCGCCTGGCACCAGGAGCACAACAGCACTTGTTGGGTGACCAGAAGCAGGAAAAAAATAGGAAGCTTAAGTGAAGAAAAATATGCTCGTTTAAAATAAGATTTTGTGCTCCCAAACTGAAACACCTCTTAAAGCAATCTGGCAGGTGCAGTTTTCAGCTGCTTTCTAAGTCAGTGAACACCATGAGACGATGTTAAGAAAATATCAGTAAATAGGTTAAAGATATATTTAGAGATGTGGTAATTCTACCTGATTGCTTTGAAATGTCAGAGCTCTCCCAGCTCCTTACAGGGGACAACAGCTTTTCCTGGAGCCTTTCTGAGGAGCAAGGAGACAAGGCTCAGGGATTCCAGGTAGCTACGTGTCTGCTGGATGCACTTTTGGATAACTGGTTGTATTTTACATGCGCTATTGTCAGGAAGAATAAGTTGTATTGCTCCATTTGCAGAGATAAGGCAGCACAGGTCAGATGCCATTACAAACAACAGTCACTCTTGTGACCCTAACAGTAGCAAACAGGATAAGAAGCAGTTCTTAAATATTTCTTCAATTCTTTCTCTGTTTTGAAGCCTCCAAAACAAAGGTGAGTGCAATAAAGCATAAAGGAGATGCATGTGACCTCTGCTGATTCAGAGCAGGTGCTCTGCAGCAAGACTGAAAGGGAAAAAAACGAGCCATATGTCCACGTAACATAGGGAAAGACAGTGCAGAAAAGAAAGAAAGAAAACAGCGTTCCCAAAATTATATTCAGTAATTTCTGTCCAATAGGAAAATGCTGTCAGTCTAAGAAATTGCCTGAATGTTCCTTAAAGCAGAGGCCCAGCTGGAAGAGCCTGGCAGAACCGAGCTGTTCAGGTGCAGAAGAGCCCAAGGAACTGGCAGGAACTGATGAGCCCAAAACTGCAACCTGTCCATGTTTCCAAAGTGACCCCAAAGTAACTGTGCTCCAATCTGCACAGTCTCATTATGTAAAATAAAACCTAGCTGAATGCCAGCAGGGGCTGCAAAATGCCTTCAATTACCTATAGGTTCTGTTCCAGCAACGGTGCAGCCAAAACCTCATGGGCCCAGTGGTGCTGGAGTTTTTTGTCCTAACAGCCCTTTACCTCCTCAACTCCATACAGCTTCAGCAAGATTTTCTGCTGCTCTGTTTGGCTCTAACAAGCCATTTTACCATTAAAACAAAACAAAATGTGCCTGGGAGAATTAAACATTTTTCACAAAGCCCTGTGTTACTGTGATGCCCAATTATGAGTGAGGCAGATGTATGCCAGGTGTGCTGACACCTCACATCTGTGCTGGACACAAGGCTCTGGCCCAGTGCTACCTGGGCGTCCCACATCCCAGTGCTCCTGCTTCCTATCAATTACATTCTCCAGAAAACAGCCACGTCTCCCTCCTGCCTACAGCAGGGCCAAGGGAGAAGTCTGATGATTACCAGTGCATGGAACAAGGGGAGAAGTCAGAGGAACTCATGGATGGAGATGCACAGCACTGTGATCTCCCCACCCCCCGCAGTCCCATCCCGAGGCAGCACTGGTTTTCTTTCAGCCTGCCTTACACCTTGGGCAAGAAGAGCACAGCAGAAGACAAAGCCCAGCAAAACCCATTGCATGGCAAGGGACACCCAAGACAGATCTCTTCTTACTTCTAAGTCCTTCCCTCGCTACAGCCCAAGCACAACTGATCCAAAACGAAGGTTAAAAAAAAAAAAAGGCTCCTGAGAGCCCATAAGCACTTTGCTATAGCATTTTACCTTTTTACCTGCAAGACATCCAGCTGCTGTGCAGAGGGACCACTTCATGAGCTGGTCCTGCCACCCATCAGCCTTTGACATGGTCTGAGAATCCCATTTCCTAATGAGGCTTGCTCTAATTGGCCAAGCAGCTCCTCCCAGAGGATCCTAGACAGAGCTCCTGCAGCAAACACAAAGCTAAACCCCATTTTCCACAAATAGCCAGGAACATTTGCTTGCTGGCAACACGCCTGCTGGTAAACCAATTTGCTAAAATATTCACAAATAGCAAACTAAAGGGCCACAGATTCAGCCAAAGCGATTATAGACAAAATTAAAATAAAATATTCACCGCAAATGTTTTCGCAGCATTTTCTCCAGATTTACTGAGAGGGGAAAAATAAGTCAACGAAATCATCATAATGCCAAAAATCTCAGCAGAGGGAGAGCAGGAATGGAGGAAGCTGTGCCATGTGAGCAGGGCATCAGTGTTCCTAACCCTGCAGGAGGAACCAGGGCTGGGGTTTCTGGGCCAGGACAACAGAGAGATGATACTGCTGCCCAGCCAAGCACTGCCTGAGCTCTGGCTGCAAGGCAAAAGCTCTGCATGTATTCTGGACGCAATCAAATTCTGTCCCTTGAGGCTTTTCCATGCCTTGATCATAATGATCTGAACAGGGTAAACAGATAAAATCCCACTGACACTTCTGTTATTCTCCTGAAATTGTTTCAGAAGTACAATTCCTTGCGTTATCCCCAAACAACAGGTGCAGTCGCTAAATTCTCTTTAACTGCATTGCCCATGTGGCTGAGGCAAAGCAAGCAAGCAGGGAAAAGCAAATCCCTGAGACAGAACCTGAAAGGAAACTGTAATCATTACGGGAAGAGGGAAAACAACATTTTTACAGGGGGACCCTCTGCAGGTAAACCTGTGTTTGCTCATCAGGCTGTTTGCAGTGAAAAGAACCCCCACTAAAAGCAAAACACCTTCCTTTTGTGTGGACTCCTCACACCGCAGACTTTTCACTGTGCAGGTTGCATTTAAGCAAATGTGTTTCTTGCTCCACATTGTGCAGTTCTTCCCACCTCTGATTTTTTAACTGAATGAGCAAAATAAACCCAAGCAGTGCTTTTTTTCCACCTTTTTTTTCCCCATACTTTTATTACCATGGGACTTGTTTTGCTCAGCAAAATCCTTACGAGATAAGGAGACTGCAAGTGTGTCTGTAAAATTGCAGTGTTTCCTTTTCTGTCCCAAAACTGAACAGAGCCACTGTTTGCGTAGCATCACAGCTGGATAGGCTTCAAAACCTGCTACTGTGCACAGCACAGCTCCCTGTTCACAAACATCACTGCCCACAGCCACATCTCTGCTGGCTGGGACTCACAGCCCCAGCCAGACCTTCCCCTCTCCTTCAGCCCTGCAAATGTGTAGGAAAAAGAACAGCACGTGCCATGGGATTTTTAAGGGATTTATAGAGGGATCACAGAACGGATGATTTGGCAAGAGCTCTGATGTCCACTTCTGTGATCTTGAGGAAGCCTCTGGTTCCTTCCTAGACTGCAGACTTTCTCTCTGTAGAATGAGGATTACTATTTTTCCAGCAAGTAAGGCTGCTGCAATATCTAATTCATTAATCTTCATAAAGCCTTCTTGGACACTGATGGAAAACACAAAATACTATTAGCATGAGCCTCCCATTTAAATCTCACCTGGAAATCTTCCTTGTGGGTCTCAATTTGTGACTGATCCCTACTCTATCACAGGGAATGGAATCTGCAGGTGCAGAGATGCCTGCACCCACACAGAGCAGCTCCATGAATCAGGACTGAATGCACACCTGGACTCACCGTGAGCACCCAGCAGCATCATTGCAACCACCCTCCTGGGAACTGGAATAATTACACCTGGAGTTAACTGTGTACCTCACAATTGAGATTCCTTTCTGCAATTCAGCTTTTCATCAAAAATTAAAAAAAATTCCACTCCAAGAGCCTTCAGTCACTATCAGGCAGTCCTGACCTGCAGATCACTCACCAAGTTTTAGCATTCATGGAAACAGTTCCATTTCAGATTGAGGAGGAAAGGTAGACAACCTCCCCCCCCCACCTCACGTGTCTCCAATGCAACTTCAAACACAACATGCAAAAAAAGCAACCAGGGCATCACACAGGCCTCTCTTAGTGCCCCCCGACAAGAAGCTCTGCAGAGCACTTATTGTCAGCAGTGTTCCAGACTGCACAGCTCCTGCAGGATCCATCCCTCTCGTGCACATCTGTTACACTATGAGCTGTGGCAGGAAGGGGAGCTAACTCTCATGGAATCTTATGGGTTTTCCTCAGCCACTTAATTGAATCTACAATATGGAGTTTGATGGCATTCCCCAGCATTCCGAATCCTAATTTGTACCAAGGATTTTTATACTCAGCACCCAGTGAAACGAGCATTTGGGCTGAACACCTTTTAATCAGCCATTCTCAAGTGTCAGTCCTTTTTCATCTTTAAAGCACTCCTAAATCTCTTTGCCTAAGTCTCTCTTAATTCTAAGATGTATTTGATATAGGCAGATTCCATCACTTAGTGTCCAGCAGCCTTTATTGCAATCGAATCATCTCAATCTTTAATGCTCATCTCAACCTTTTCAACTGTCTTTTAAAGTCATCTCCTGGTCTTTCTCAATTGTGGGTTGGTTTCTGGGGGGCCTTAAAGAACATCCACTTCCAACCTCCAAAACCAGAAACATGAGCTTCGTCAGTAACTGCTGCTCACTGTAACTCTACCTCCAGACCAACAGCTTTCCATACAATGAAGGTTTTTGTTCACTTTGCATTGGATTCTAGAAAAAACATTAGAATGCAAAAGCCAACAGAAGTCATCCTACACCTCTTCCAGTGAAGGAGGACAACCAGCAGCTGGTTTTGAAAGGCTGTCAGGCTCTTCATGGTTCTTCCAGCAGCAGCAGTATGCTCTACATGGTATCGTCACTATCATTAAATGTACTTGTTTCAGTAAAAAGAATAAATTAAAATTATCCTTCCATTGAAAATTAATAGGTGCTTGCAACCACAATAAGTACAAGAGGAAATCTCAGCAAGCTGTTTGGCATCAGAACACCAGATTTACAGAGAAAGAAAGCATCTTCTATTCAGTTAACATTTGGGATAAAAGGCAGGTGAAATTCTGCATGTACAACAACGGATAGAAAATAATCTTAAATCTTAGACATACTCCTACAAGATCCCTGCTACCACAGCCAGGAGCAAACCGCCTCGTGTTTGCATTATCATAGAATCATTCTTACATTCTCACATAAATCAATGGATCTTCCACAGCTTACCCCATAGACAGATGCAGTCAGTTTATATAGGAATCAAGTTGTCAATCACATTTTAAAGGAATCAGCCTGACAATCCAGGTAAAACTGATCATTCCTCAAAAGTCTCAGAGGAAAAAGCTGACAAAACAACATGGGAGTAACAAGGAATCCTTTCGATATTCAGAATTCTGAACTATTTGCTGTATTAAGAACTGTATTAGTCTAGTGAAATGAAACAGAAACCTCTATTATATAAAATGCTTATCTCTCTTTCTAACATTTGAAAACTGCTAGCTTCCACCGGGCACCAAAAAGATTGTTAAAGGCCAATCCTGCATGCTGGAGACCGCGGTCTGCTCCCCAGAGGCATTAATTACACACATCCCAACTCCCCAGGCACATCTCACTGCCACCAGCCTGGCAGCAGTGCTGCAGGTTCAAATTGGAGAATATTAATTGTGGGCTGGAAAACACGCCATTAACTCACACTCCGATTTTTCCACCTGGAAAGCTGCAGTGCTAAATGGAGCAGGTTTCTCTGCAGCCTGCAGTCCAGCCAACCAAACGGATCCGTTTTGCCACCACTAAATGAGAAAAACACCCAATATATTCTCCAAGATGTTTTGGAATGCTCTGTTCTAGAACAAATTACCTCTGTAACAAAACACAGAACTAACACATGGACAGTAAAGAAAGTAGTGAGGAAACAAACCACCACCACCACCTGAGGCTGAATTCATAACTACTGATGATTTGCTGCAGTGCTACTTTGCACAAGTTATCAACCTCGTTGTTTTTCTTTTGTATTTCTCCTCCCAGTTTGCAATTCTTAACATTTAAGCACTGAAAGTCTTCTGTCATCGTGCAGAAGATTATAACGTCCCATAACATAAGAAGAACAAACAAAAGCCAACTTTTGGAGAATAGGAGGAAGGATATAATCAGAAGTCAAAAATGAAAAATGCCATTTAGACTGTGAAATGGTGAGGCCACGGATAAACCCAAAGGTGGGAGAGGCCTCAGCACTGAGACCTCCAGCATCAGCTCCTGCTCTGAGCAGGATGCTCAGGGCTGTTCCCTGCCAGGTCTGGGGTGGCACAGCCTCAGGCACTGGCATTTGGCAATGCCTACATTGGGAGGCTGCATAGAGGGCTTGTGGGATGAAATGTCCTCTGAGCAGCAGGACTGCACGCAGGATGTAGAGAAGACAGGCAGGTGCTTTACCACACATTTCTTTCCATTTTCCACCCCAAATCGGTACAAAAGTATGATTTATTATGAGGCAAAAATTATCCTTGGCTAAGAAGGAAAATTAGAAGTATTTCCCTAATAGGAAAAAAATACTTTAAGTAATAACAGCAAATTATTGAAAAAATTGCTACTAACATTTAGGGAGGGGTAGAGGAAGAACAAGAACAGGACTGAAATACCAGAGCATGAATGGGTTTTTATAACGCCCCATTTTTTCACACGAGCTCTGTCAGATCACATAAAATTGGACATTTAGTAGAAATTGGACTGAATTAAAAAAAAAAATTAAAGAATAAGGGAATAAGAACAGCTCCATTGACATAATGTGAAGTTCAAGAACGTGGTCAGCTGTGCTGCACTGAATCCATGTGAGAGCTCCAACTAAATCTGACCAGCAGCAATAGAAAGTCACTGCACATCCCAGCAAGAAAAACTGAGCTTCTCATTAAAGATAATAATGATACAACTGGATAAACAGAGTATGCCAGAACCAGATAAGGATGCCAGATAAGGAATGAGTTTGGGCAATAGCATGGCTGCCCTTCCTCTAACTGAGGAAGCTGAGCTGATGCTGGGTGCCTTAGGATTGCTGATCTCATGGGAAACAGCGAGAGGGAAGAAGTGGGAGAGGGGAACAATATTACTAAATCCTGGAAATGGAAAAGCATGGCACTAAGCAGAAGAGCTGTTGGTTTTTTTTTTTTTTTTTTTTCCCTAGGATCACTGCTAGAGAAGTAAATTGTTCCTGTGTTTGAGGAGAAAGGGAAGAGGTAAGAAGAAAATCTGTATTGAGCAGCGCGTGTGCAGCTTTTGCTGGCCAAAAATAATGAGAGAAAAAAAAAGTAAGTGAAGAGACTGAGTGGGTGTAAGAACTCAAAAGGAAAGAAAAATGAATAGAGTGGAAATAAAGGAACTGCTGCCATGGAAGAGCAAAGTATAGTCCAAATCACCGAGCAAAAAATGATATAGCTGCATTATGAGAGGCATTTATTCAGATAGGAACATTCCAAGGGCAACTGCTCATTTTGGACATCTGTGGAACAATTGTCATTACAAGCACAGACATCTCTCTGGTTTTCAGTTACTGGAGTGCTTTTGGGGAAGAGAAACCTCTTCTCTTTGGCAAAGAGCAAAATCATTTTCTCCTGATGCGTTTTGTTACAGAATCAATTCTATGACAATAAGAAAGCAAAAAAGTGGTAAAAATATGCTTAAAAAACCAAATAAATAAAAAACCATGAAGTCAAGATGTCTCAAGCAGAGCCTTGTTCAATGAGAGAACAAAACTGATCATAGCAGTGAAGGCAGACCAGGGAGGGGTTTAGCAGCTCGGCGCAGGAGGAATGTTTCCCCAGAGACCTCTGGATGTAGGACCTCTGCTTCATGGCACTCCCCTTTGGGTTTCAACTCCTAAGGAAGGTTTCCTACCTACTTATGGACTGTTTGTCAACCAACCAAAAGGGGAAAATTGGTATTTTTCTGCCTCTTTCAACTCCTGGATCTCACCAGTCTCTCCCAGTAGAGCCAGCTCCAAGCCTGCAGACTGGGAACTGCTGCCCTCAGGGAAACCTTTCAAAACCACAACATTGATGCAATCCATCCTCTGTATGCCGAGGAAAAAAAAAAAGAACAATGCTTCTAGTCACACATGAAGAATATGCTGAAAGACCTCGATCATCCCCCAACATACCAACGCAGGAAAGAAATAGAGCTCCTTCCTGTTGGCTTTGTTATCAGCCTACTGTGGATAAACTGAGGTCAGCCCTAAAAAGGGAACAGAGGTTATTTCTACCTGTTGCAGCCCTCCAGTTTGACACCGATAACTGGCAAACCAGCAGAGCACACAGATGCTGTTATCTGTGTACTTCAGGGCAGGGCTTTCAACCCTAATTGAAAAAGCCAACTGGGACAAAAAAAACACATGAGGAAGCCCACTCAGCAGCCTAATTAGACTCAAATAAGTCAACTGTTTACTTGAGAGAAAACAAATAGACAGCACATGCCCATGATATATACCTAACAGCTAGGTGAAACGATACATCTTGCACCTTTCAGATACTTCTCCAGTCACGTTACATTTACAATGCTACTGTGCATATCTGTAGATTAACAGCTTAATATAAATCTACTGATATAAACAAGTTGTACTTCAGTCCCCTGTTTGTAAATCAAGAATGACAAAGAAATGAAAGGATACACAATTGGTACCCCAGGAGCCACATATCAGAAAGAAGAGCCGAAACCAAATATTCCTCAGTCCTGCTCTGCCTGTTTATTCTCCCTTAAGGTAAACTCTTTTTCCTACATATTATCTCTGCAGACAGTCATGAAAAGTACTTTTTTATTACTCATGATGGAAGTGAAAAGAGTTTGTTTCTTTCTTTCCTTCCATAAAGCTTTTATTTTGCTGGAAAGCAGATTTAAGGAATGCCCCGTTGCAAGAGTTTAAGGGTTACTTTTAACTGGGACACAAAACCACAACTTCTGACATCATTTCATGGCATGTTCAGGAAAGCATTCAAGCGTGACATTGTATCATTAGGTATAATACAGCCATTCCAGAGGCACTGATTACTGCAATGAGAATTCGTCTTCTTTAACAGTATATGTGATAAGGAATGAATAAAAACCCAGGCCAGAAACATCACTGTAAAAAGGCAGGCTACGTACGAGAATGGAAAAAGCATCTGTAGGCATCTTTTGGGGAGCTGGAAAAGAAAAACCTGCAGCACTAAGTGGGATTTGGGGGATGCTGAGCATCCCTGGAAATGAAGATCTGTATTTTCCCCCATCCAGTCCCAATCCTTGGGGTTTAAGGTCCCTTTCAACTGTAACTACTGTATGACTCTATGACCCAAAAGCAAGTCCTCAGAGTAAACAAGACTTTGCAATGTTGAGCAAAGCAGAGTCTAGACAAGGCTTGAATTTTGGGGCTGGTATCTCAGGACCTCCTCCAAAGTGTAATAACTGTAAGGTATTCCTATCTATAAAAGGTATCACAGAGAAAATTAAGTCTCTTTATAAAAAGCTTCTTTAAATGGGTCCCTCTTTCTTAAGTAGACTCTTCTACCATCACGCACTTGCAAGTGTTAGTAAATGAGTGCTTCTGATGGATAGCTGTGCACACAGTCAAACTCCTCAAGGCCTCAAGTGCCCATTGAGCTGAAGATAAAAGAATTATTTTCATATTTGATCACATAAATGTCACTGGAGATATTTGCAACAGCCCACTCTAATCTTTCTGTAGGTAGACGGAGGCATATTCGACAATCAGTTTTCAAGATATACTCCAGTGAGGCCCTTATATGACCTCTCATTAGAAGTAAAATAATTTACGACCACTTCCACTCCCTGGCATTATATCACACTCCTCCCAGTACCGCAGACCTCACTTGATTTGTGACAGGAGGTACACAGCCCACAAGTTATTAACAGAAAAAGATAAAAGACTCCATCCCAACAGCACTTCAGTGCAATAATGATAATGAAATTTACTATCGTACCTGCCCAACAACAGCAGATGATTGCATCCTACTGGTAAACCAGAACTGTCTTTAACATCATCACAGCTGAATTGCTATCACAGCTGAGTGCCTACTGGACTCAGGTCTCATGACACAAAGGGAGATGCAATGCAGGAGCACAAAGCTTCTCTGCCCTTTGAAGTTCCTGTTTATGCTCCTCCTCCTGCACATGGTCTCCATGCGCTTTCTTAGCAACTTCACTGCTTTCCGAGATCAGAAAAGCAGATCCACCAAGTCCAAAACAAGGCTTCAATCTTAGATAGAAATTTCAGGCTTCTTATTTGCAGGAGCCCATGTTGCTATGAGCTAAATCTCAGTAGTAAGGCATCTATTTTTTTCCCTCTGCATTACATACATCATTATTTGGCTACAAAGTTGATCCGAAGATCAACTAGATCAAAGATCTGGGAAAAAAGTCACAAAATAGCAAACATTTTGGAACAGCTGCATATAAGCTTTGCTTCAGAGCCCTTTTCTTTTTGTGCAAATACCCAGCCACAGAAAGCCATTTGAAGTCTTTCACTTCTGGGCACAGACATTTTTGCAACCGACTGCAAAGCCACTTCTTTTCTGCAGGAGTACATCTCCAACACTTTATCATTTATTTGCCTGTCACTGTTCTTCGGTTCTGATGGTATGTTTCCTGCTTCTCTAACCTGCTTTTTTCCTGCTTCAACTCAACAACTTTTCTCCTTTGCTTGTGTCATCTGCCTATGTGGACTGAAGTGCAATTATCAGCTGTGGTGCTTTTGGGGAAACATCGACCCCACGGAGATGACAGATCCCTAAATGTTCCCAGCACGGCTACATTACCAAATCTGTCTGACCCCCACTGCCAGGGCTTGGAGAGCAGTCAATGAACTATACTGCTCAGCTGGTAGAGATTCAGCTTCTATATTCGTTATCAGGAGAAAAAAAAAATTATTTTCCCCTCATTTGTGCAACAAATTTTTGTTAATACTGTACATGTTTTTCATAATGTCTTAGCCCTCGTCCAAGCCTTAGCCAACGAGTCAGCCTGTAAAAGGTTATTACACTGGAAGCAGTAAGTACTGAATATAGTATAACTGCAGTGCACGCAAAGCATACGCCAATGTTAATTATTGATTAGGTCGCAGTTTGATTACATTTTGGGTGACGACACCCAGGGGTTTAGATAACTGCATAAAACATTGCATTCTGTTCTACAGAGACCCAGAATAAACCATCCTTTATAAATTCATCTCTTAGAAATAAAGCACATTATTCAGTCATTTATCAGGATTTCAGTAAGACGAGTGATGGAAGTTATACAGAAGTATTCATTTTTAATGATGTCCTACCTTTGAAGAAACAGTCCTTGCTGTGGATAATGTAGATTTTCTTCCTCTGAAGACATGAGGCTCGATGTAACTGACAGTGATTTTCATAAAATTTGCCATCAGATCCACATACTGGCATGTAGCTGGACTTGCATTCTTCTACACACCTGCACTCAGGCTGGTTGGTGTCCCTGTTCACCACACACCTACTCCCTCGGCCGCAGTACTTCTTCTCACATGATGCATGCAGGCCATCCTGACCATAAAGAACTGGACAGAGAGAGAAAAAAAAAAAAAAATCAGTGTTAGCAATATTTACCTAACAGACCATCCTTGTCTGCTGCACAGCAGCGCACAACCATTACAAGTGCAGAAGCTAAAAGGTTTCCAAGGCTAAAAGCAAACTCCCCTGAACAGCAGCACGATGGCAATCTGCACAACATCTCCACTTCCGTGCTCCCAGACCTCCAGCTCTGAGTCATCAAAACCTCAAGTATGTGCTGAAAGTGCTTCCTGAGAAGTGGCGGACATGGGGCCATTCATTCTTCCAGGCTTTTGCAAAATCAGATCCTAGAATAGGAACTAGTGAGAGTATTCCAGTGCCAAAAATATGGGCATGACTTGGACTCAAAAAGCCATTCTGAAAGCCTAGGCTCTGGCAGACTTACTGGATATAATGCTCTGAATGTTACTGTAACTGTTTGCTGTTTGATGCCATTAAAAGGCAAACTGAGCTGCCCCAGTGCTGCAACATTTTCTGCTTCTGAAGTCAGAAGGCTTGCAACAGAACATCATTATAATTCATACAGGACAGGATACTCCCAAACAAGCCACTACTCAGAGCAATAATTAGCATTATACTCAGCAAAGAGAGTTGCAGGGAATTAGATTACTCTATGCTAATTGGAGCACACAAAGCAACAAATTGTAAAGGGAAGCTGCAAAAGGCATGATTAAAGGAGGAATAAACATTTAGCAGTGCACAACCTGCTGCCTGCTCTGCACAGCCTCCCGACAGCAGCCCCCCTGTGCTGTGACTTGATCTGGACCAGGAGAGCAGGTCTGAAGCAAATCCCAGCTGTCCACATTAACCACACGTACGATTGGCTCTCAGTGAGTTTTTGGTGCGTCCCAACCTCTCACCCCAAAACCTCCATCACCCATAATGGCGATGTGAGGAGCATCAGCAATAGCTGCTTCAACTTACTGGTCCTATTTTTTTTTTTTAATTCTAAATTCCTTTCTAACAACCACACGGTCCCTGCTTGCCCAGCCACTTCAAGCCACATGAAACATCCCAGCATTGAGCCCACTTCTCATCTACAAGCAATAAAGCGTTAAAGCACGTTCATAAAGATGAGTAAAAGTTCCCACGAATCCCATTTGGTTTCGTCCCCGTTAAGTCTTTGTCTCTGAAAGGGGGGAAAAAATATCTGCTGCTGGAGGATTAACTATTTGACTCAATAACTCATTAAAATTCTTCCAACCTTGGCAAGCTAGGTAATATTGACTTTTCCTGACTCATAATAAACTAGAAGGTCAGAGCGTCTCTGAGCAGTGCAAAAAATACAGTCCCTGGAAAGCGTATCTAAATATTCTTTATTTATTTACTCATTGTCCCAGAGTTTCTGAAAAACATCCTCAAGAATACACACTTTGTGACCTCCAGGTGAGTTTGCTGCCAAGGGCACCAGCACTCAGCCCTGCTGCCTTCTGGCGCAGCACAGAGGCTCAGGTCAGCTCCTAGAGCATCCTAGAATCGCTGAACCACTAAGGCTGGAAAAGACCTCTGAGATCATCCAGTTCAACCATCCACCTACAACCAATGCTGCCCACTAAACCGCATTCCTTTGTACCACAGAGTACTCCTCCCTTCCCCCTCCCGTTGGTGCAGGGACCCACACCATGCAGGCACCAGGCTCATCCATCAATACAGACCTCACCAAGACATGCTTTGGGCACAGTGACCACTGTGATACTTTAAACCAAGATTCCGGCATTACAGCCTATCTACATGTAAATCAGATACAACCACAGCACAGCCCCCCCTATGCTGATAGCTGCATTCTCCCTAGACCCAGCACCAGCTGAGCACCACACAGTGCACCTCACCAGAGGTTATTGCCCCTCCTGCTGACTACATCCTGCCCCAATGGCCATCACATATAGCAGCAGCACAAAGTCCTCTTGAAGCCTCAAGTATCATGATTTTTAATATTAAACTTGGCATTGATGAAAACAAAAGCAATTCCTATTGCAAAGACAAGTTTTTTTTTTTCTTCTTTTCTTCTTTTTAAACAACACAGCAAAGATTTGTTTACCATCAGCTTATACAGCAAAGTACTCTGGCTTTTCTATCACCACCTGGTTACTATGGAGAAGCCTCATAAAGCCTGTGTGCTTTCATGTCTCCTTTTGTTCAGTTTGGTTTATTCTGTGCTCCCAGATGGAGAACTCCTGTTTGTACACTCAGAAAGGGAGGTGGGCTGGACAGCCCACAAACAGCGTGCAAAGCAAGAGCTGTGTGTGTACTCAGCAATCCTGACACCCAAATCCACTGATAGTAGCACATGAGCAAGCAGAGTGTTAACATAGGATTTCTTTGCCAGAATCTGATAACGCTGCTCATAGTCCCTTAATTGAATTACTCCCTGAATATTCCTTGGAGGAGCTAAAGGTCCCCACACGCACACTCAGCCATGCAGACAGGCCCTGAGTTGAGGAAGAGTAAGAAACACAGGACACAAAGCAGTGGTGGAAAGCCAGACGATGGAAAGTTCCCAATTGTAAAAGCTCTGCTGTCTTTACCCAGGTAAGCAATCAACCCCCAGCAGCACCGCACACCAGGACCCAGTGTCAAACAGGCAGGGCAGCAGCAAACAGCCATCGTTAGCTCTGCTGTGTTATTAGAAGTGACTGCATTCCTCACTCTTACAAGGATTATTAAAAACAGGAAAGGTAATCAAGTGAAACCACCAAGTAAGTACGTGTGGTATTTATGAGCCTCACTGCACAATATAATTTATTTAATTTATTAGTTGCAAAGAAAGTCATACACTTAGGTTAAAAATTGGTCATCTTGCCAAACAACCCACTTTTCAATGCTAATTAAGTTTATCCAACATGGCTAGTGACTGAATTGCGGCATTACTTTCAAGTCAGTTTGCTGGAGAGAGGAAGAACATTTGTGTACATCCACAAATCCCCTTCACTTCCTCAAATCAGCTTCTGGCTGCCCACGAGAAATTTGGAATTCCACTCAAGAGCCAACAAAGCTGGGGTACAGGCAGTACAATAACCGAGTTTGGGAATGGTGGAAGGGTGCTAATGGCTGCCTTCATCTCAAGCAAGACTTCAGGAAATGAAGATGCTATTGCTCTGCTGGAGGGTACGCATCCTTTGGCTGCTCATTAATTTATAATGACTTAGGCAACAACTGCTATTACATGCCACTAAACACATTACAGATCAGACTTGAGCTATCAGATAATTCATTGTTTTCAACGTCTAAATCCAACCTTATTCCTTATATCAGCAAAGTTCAAGGAAAGGCTGGGCTGGTGACAAGCACCGACTTCAATTAAGACCAAACAGACAAACCCATCACACACAGAGCAAAGCCAAAAACCAAACAGCTCTATCATACTGCTGCTCTTGGAAGGTTGCTTACATGCTGCAGAAAGGTAAATTACTACATTTACATTTAAGGAGCCAGTTTATCTTCAAGGAGCAGCGCACTGCTGCAGGCAGCTGGACACCCCATTTCATCTGTGAAGGAAAGAGCTGAGGCTTTGCACCAGGACTGGAGCCAGAACTGGAAGCTTTAATTATGAGGAATCGGAGATGGGTGTAACTACAACTGGAAGCTCTCACTCCAACTGCTTCCAAGGCAGATACTGTAAAACAATAAAATAAAATCTTCTATCATTGTAAAAACACAGCCTCCAAACTTCTTTTGGTGTTTCCAAGAAGGAACGCAGCGAGCTCACAGGTCAGCAGCCACTCCTCCCCCACCTCGACGCTGAGTTCCAACATTTTCCTCTGCTACATTAAAATATTCTGCTGTGGTCTGAAGCATTGCACCTGCAAGCACTTTTTACTGCTGTAAATCATACGCTGCTGGTACACTCAGATGTCCATTTACCAACTGTCACGGAATTAACTAGATCAGTCAATGCCCGTGACAGGGGGCAGTAGGCCCCTGCCTTCCCCACCCCCCGCCTGGACCCACAAAATGGGAAGGTAGGGGGAAAAGGAAAAAAACAGCGGCAACAAACTATGGAGGTAAACTTATTTTACTAACTATGATATCGGAATGCAAAATAATACAATATAATACAATCTAATTGGAATTGAGACTAATAAATCAAACAAGATATGAGAGAGAGTTCCCGAGACCGAGTCAAACCTGAAAAAGCTTGGAACGGCTAGGAAAGCACCCTGCAGCACCCACTGCCAGGCAGTAAGAGACCGTCCCCCCGGAAGGGTCAGATCCCGTGACTTCCGTAATGTATAGGGATAGGTACGTAGAGTTAGAGCATTAACACTTTAATTCTAGTACATGATGTTTTGATGTGGAATATTGAAAATCAAATAAAAAAAAACCAAAACCATGACATTCCACCCCTTATTCTACATCGCTACATCATGCTTTATATATATATATATATATATATACACATACATATACAAACAAACAAAATGATTACAAATGCATCACACGCACACGTCTATATACATATACATAGAATTACTGTCTGCACTCCCCCAGCATCAAGTTTCCTTGTGGTACACATTGAACATCCCCATTTTCCTGCATTACCCACCAAGTAGATCCAGGTCCCTGGGCAAAAACAGTACCGCGGAGAGGTTTTCCCTTTCCAGAAGCTGGAAGAACCCAAACTGCTTTTCCCAACATGCTCTTTACATGTACAACAGGGACCTTATCTCCCTCTACGGTATGTAGAGAGCTGGATTGGGTAGGACCATCACGATTGATAGATCCTCTGGTATTGACTAACCAGGTGGCTTCTGCCAAATGCTTCTCCCAGTGCTTAAATGTTCCGCCACCCATTGCTTTCAGCATTGTTTTTAACAACCCATTGTATCGTTCGATTTTACCAGAGGCTGGTGCATGGTAGGGAATATGGTAAATCCACTCAATGCCATGATCTTTGGCCCAAGTATTTACAAGAGAATTTTTGAAATGAGTCCCATTATCTGACTCAATTCTTTCTGGGGTGCCATGTCGCCACAGGACTTGTTTCTCAAGACCTAATATGGTGTTTCGGGCGGTAGCATGGGGTACTGCATATGTTTCAAGCCACCCAGTGGTCGCCTCTACCATAGTAAGCACATAACACTTACCACTGCGGGATCGTGGCAGGGTGATATAATCAACCTGCCATGCCTCCCCATATTTATACTTTTGCCATCGCCCTTCCTCCCAGAGTGGTTTCATCTTCTTGGCTTGTTTGATTATGGCGCATGTTTCACAGTCATGAATAACCTGTGCAATTGCATCCACAGTTAAGTCCACCCCTCGGTCTCTAGCCCACTTATATGTTGCATCTCTCCCCTGATGGCCCGAGGTCTCATGAGCCCACCGAGCTAGAAATAATTCACCCTTGTTCTGCCAGTCCAGGTCTATCTGAGCCACCTCAATTTTGGCAGCTCGGTCCACCTGGTGGTTATTTTGCTGTTCTTCAGTAGCCCGACTCTTGGGCACATGAGCATCTACATGGCGCACCTTTACAACCATATTCTTTATTCGGGCAGCAATGTCTTTCCACAGTTCAGCAGCCCAAATAGGTTTACCCCTTCTTTGCCAGTTATTTTGCTCCCACTGCTGTAACCACCCCCACAAAGCATTTGCCACCATCCATGAGTCAGTGTAAAGATAAAGCATTGGCCACCTCTCCCGTTCAGCCACATCCAAGGCCAGTTGGACAGCCTTTACCTCTGCAAATTGGCTTGATTCTCCTTTCCCTTCAGTGGCCTCTGCAACTTGTCGTGTGGGGCTCCACACAGCAGATTTCCATCTGCGATGCTTTCCCACAATACGACATGATCCATCAGTGAACAGGGCATACTTTCTTTCATTTTCTGGTAATTCATTGTATGGTGGGGCCTCTTTAGCTCGTGATACTTCTTCTGCTGGTGGTGTTCCAAACTTTTTACCTTCAGGCCAGTCCATGATCACCTCTAGGATTCCTGGACGGCTGAGGTTCCCCATCCGCGCTCGTTGCGTAATTAACGCAATCCACTTACTCCAAGTGGCATCAGTTGCGTGATGGGTGGGGGGAACCTTTCCTTTAAACATCCAGTTCAACACTGGTAGTCGAGGTGCCAGAAGGAGCTGTGTTTCAGTACCGACCACTTCAGAAGCAGCCCGAACCCCCTCATAAGCAGCTAAGATCTCCTTTTCAGTTGGAGTGTAGCCCTCTTCCGACCCCTTGTAGGCCCGACTCCAGAATCCCAGGGGTCGGCCTCGGGTCTCTCCTGAGGCTCTTTGCCACAAACTCCAAGTGGGACCTTTCTCTCCAGCAGCAGTGTAGAGGATGTTCTTTATATCCTGCCCTGTCCGTACTGGCCCTAAGGCCACGGCACGGGCTATCTCCTGTTTAATCTGTTCAAAAGCCTGCTGCTGCTCAGGGCCCCATGTAAACTCATTCTTCATTCGCGTCACATGATAAAGGGGGCTTACAATGAAGCTATAGTTTGGAACATGCATTCTCCAAAAGCCCACTACACCTAAAAAAGATTGTGTCTCTTTCTTACTAGTGGGTGGAGACATAGCGGTGATTTTGTTGATCACATCTGTCGGGATGTGACGACAGCCATCTTGCCACTTTATACCTAGGAACTGAATCTCCTGAGCAGGTCCTTTCACTTTGCTCCGCTTAACAGCAAAACCAGCACGCAGAAGAATCTGGATTATTCGCTCTCCTTTTGTGAAGACTTCTTCTGCTGTATCGCCCCACACAACGATATCATCAATGTACTGCAAGTGCTCAGGAGCACTGCCCTGTTCTAATGCAGTTTGGATCAACCCGTGGCAAATGGTTGGGCTGTGTTTCCACCCCTGGGGCAAACGGTTCCAAGTATACTGAACACCCCTCCAGGTGAAAGCAAACTGTGGCCTACATTCTTTGGCCAAAGGAATGGAGAAAAAGGCATTAGCAATGTCAATGGTGGCATACCATTTGGCTGCTTTTGATTCCAGTTCATACTGGAGTTCTAACATGTCCGGCACAGCAGCACTCAGTGGGGGTGTGACCTCATTCAGGCCACGATAGTCCACCGTCAGCCTCCATTCTCCGCTGGCTTTACGCACTGGCCATATGGGGCTGTTAAAAGGCGAGTGAGTTTTGCTGATCACTCCCTGACTCTCTAGTTGACGAATCAACTTATGAATGGGGAGCAAGGAATCCCTGTTGGTACGGTACTGCCGTCTGTGCACTGTTTTTGTAGCAATTGGTACCTGTTGCTCTTTTACCTGTAGCAGTCCCACAACAGACGGATCTTCTGACAGGCCAGGCAAAACAGACAGCTGCTTAATGTTGTTTGTGTCTACAGCAGCTATTCCAAAGGCCCATCGATACCCCTTAGGATCCTTGAAATGCCCCCTTCTGAGGTAATCAATACCAAGTATACATGGAGCCCCTGGACCAGTCACAATAGGGTGCTTTTGCCAGTTCCTACCAGTGAGGCTTATCTCGGCCTCCAACACAGTCAATTCTTGAGAGCCCCCAGTCACTCCAGAAATATGGATTGATTCTGTCCCTTCATAAGTTGAGGGCATCAGAGTGCACTGTGCACCGGTATCCACCAATGCCTTATATTTCAGTGGTTCTGATGTGCCAGGCCATCGGATCCACACAGTCCAATAAACTCTATTATCCCTTTTCCCCCCCTGACTGAGGGCAGGGCCCCTCTATTCATTACCTGTGGTAACCAGAGCAACTGCACTGGCGGTTGATCTGCTTTGTAATTCTCTCACCCGTGCTCGTAGTACATGAGTAGCTTGGTCGTGCCACTTCCTCATGTCTTCTCCATGGTCACGTAAGTAACGCCACAAGGCAAGTCGCGATGTAGGATTCCTTCCTGGAGCTGGAGAGCGTTTGCCTCTAACAGCTGAGATTTTTGATTTTGCACCTGAGAAGGAGGGTTCATCGTCTTTAGTTTGTTGGATCCACATTTGTTCTACCATCTCCTTCACCTCCTTCAGTAGACTCTTTTGACTATTCTGATCTTCATCAAGCGTTTCTGATACTTCTACAGGTTTGTCACGATTCATCAGTGAAGACATTTGCTCTCGCATTTCATTCAGTTGCTCCGTCATTTGTGAGATGGCGGCGATGGCGGCGCGAGTTGGGGGTAGCTGTTGTTCATAGCTTTGGAGCATAAGAATCAATTCATAAACTAAGGGGCTTCTCTGTTGGTCCTGGTATCTGTCCGATGCTGCCAATAGTGCAGAGGCGTATCTGGCTGGTGCTGTTGATGTGAGTTGCTGCCACATTTCACGCGTTGTTCTCACTCTCTCAGGGTCATGGCCTTGTGGGTCGTTAAAAACACAGTTCGGGTCATACAACATTTCCACCACGGCTATTTCCCTCAAATACTGGATACCCTGTTCAATTGTATCCCACCTTTTTGTCATAGGCTTCAAGCCGCTTTTGAAGGGGTACCTTTCCTTCACGGCTGTTAATACTCGTTCCCAGAGGGAGGCAGCCCCATCCAGACATCGACTAATTCCTCTGTCAATAGCTGGATCTCTGGCAATGGCTCCTAGTTGGCGGGCTTCATTACCATCTAGAGACAAGCTACTGGCCCCGTCGTCCCAACAGCGAACTAACCAGGAAACGATAGTTTCATTTGGGCGCCGTGTAAATTCCTTTCTTGAGCCTTGGATTTCAGTCATCTTCAGAGGCCGACGAGTAGTAATAGAAACTTCCTCTTCATCACTCTCTTCTGCATGTCTCTTAGTTTTTCCTTTTGCCTTTCTTGATGTTGATGGTTTCGAGGAGGGCCCCTCACCTGGATCTTCCTCCACCTCCTCCTCCTCTTCTTCTTTTTTCCGTTCTAGACGTGAGGACACTCGTTTCCATTTCTTGCCCTCCACAGGGGCAACTGATATTGTTACTGGTGTCTCCTGTAATTGATCAGATTTGACTTCCCCTTTGGCTTGAACCTCAGCTCGGAAACTCTCTCTCTCCAAAACAGTATTATATAGGGCACGGTAAGCACAAGCCAAACCCCAAATAAGTTGTACCTCCTTAGATTTACCTAAGCCGCACTGCCCCTGTCTCAGATACTGGCTAAGTTTCTGGGGATGCCACAGATGCTCAAGAGTGAAATCCCATGACATTGTGGGTCCCCATTCTTCTAAGATTTCTCCTAAATCTCTCCATATTCCCTGCCAGTCAGTATTCTCTGGATTTGGAATAGACTCCTTCTGCTTAATCATAGTCCTTATAGTCCTGTATAGAAATAGATTCAGGAAGACTGATATGAACAGGGCTGCTACGCCCGTTACGTTCACAAGCATTTGAGTTAACTC
This sequence comes from Phasianus colchicus, assembly GCF_987193195.1. Taxonomy (NCBI): domain Eukaryota; kingdom Metazoa; phylum Chordata; class Aves; order Galliformes; family Phasianidae; genus Phasianus; species Phasianus colchicus. Next base: position 16,782,455 of record NC_143450.1, on the reverse strand, counting down.
AGCATTGGAAAAATGTTTGATAAACCAAAAGGAAAACTTGGAAACTGGTTTGAACACCGTGTGGTTTGTAAAATCAGCCATTCCATTTGGTATGTAGTTGCTTGTGAAATTAGCCATTCCATCCGGGATGCAAGAGTCAAAATTCATATTAAACATTGCATATAGGTACCAAGATAGGTACCATACAGGCGTCTCCATCAATGCCTTTATGTAGTTATATACGTACACCATTCCACAACAAGTAAAGATGACATTGATGATTCGCCAGTAGGTCGCGAGAAACACCATAGCTTTTAATCCCTTACTCAGCGTTTCCACGAAAAAGAGTGGGTTCATCGCTGGTTTCTGCTCAAAAAGGGTTAATGAATTGAAACTAACAAGAGGGGGGGGGAAGGAAAAAAAAGGCACTACTCAGACTAAGCAGTGCTCAAAGTTTATAGATATCCCAGAATACTGGCAGTACGCCTGGTCTTTCAAGGTCAAGTTTTCCAGCACAAAAACCTGAACTACTGATAATGCTCCCTAACGAAGCTGCTCTCTAAGAGCAGAGAGCGAGATTCGTTCTAAGAGCCAAAAAGCAAAAACCAAAAAGCAAAAGGCAGCTATGCCCGCATTCTCCACCAAAAATCTGTCACGGAATTAACTAGATCAGTCAATGCCCGTGACAGGGGGCAGTAGGCCCCTGCCTTCCCCACCCCCCGCCTGGACCCACAAAATGGGAAGGTAGGGGGAAAAGGAAAAAAACAGCGGCAACAAACTATGGAGGTAAACTTATTTTACTAACTATGATATCGGAATGCAAAATAATACAATATAATACAATCTAATTGGAATTGAGACTAATAAATCAAACAAGATATGAGAGAGAGTTCCCGAGACCGAGTCAAACCTGAAAAAGCTTGGAACGGCTAGGAAAGCACCCTGCAGCACCCACTGCCAGGCAGTAAGAGACCGTCCCCCCGGAAGGGTCAGATCCCGTGACTTCCGTAATGTATAGGGATAGGTACGTAGAGTTAGAGCATTAACACTTTAATTCTAGTACATGATGTTTTGATGTGGAATATTGAAAATCAAATAAAAAAAAACCAAAACCATGACACCAAGTGAATACGTAACCACGTGGGCTTGAACATTACACAGATCCACGCACACTAAGAGTGATCTGCCACAACTTCACTCTTCGCTGGCAACACGGCATCCAGTGCAGCAGCACAAGGCCTCAAAGCTTCCCTTCCCAGCACATCTTTAACAGTGCCTTGAAGTAACAAAAGTTCAGTTGTGTGACTATTGCACCTGGCTGCTGCCGTGAGCAAATGCCAGCACTGCACACATTGTTACGACTGCAATCAAATAAGAAAGGAAACAAAGCAAGAATTTCATCATTAACTGCTCTATGAGTTTCTCTGTTTTTCACTGCACTCCTGTTATGGAAATGGTGAAGCAGAGAAGTTGCAGTGAAACTCCTGGTGCAGGGAAAGGCAGCAGCACGGCCATTAGCTCTGTTACTTGCCCTTGGTGCTATAACTTATTTATTCTTACAAAGCAAAACCAGCAACTTGTCCTGGAGGAAAATACAGAAAATGAGATGTCTTCAAGTACGTGTTTTTCGAAGGATGCAAACTATCTGGTTTCCAGGCTCAGGAGATAACCGGAGGAAACATCTTAGAGCAGGAAGGGAAGGATGCATCAGCCTCTGCTGAGGAGCAAATCAGTCACACACTAATTCGGATGTTTTACAGGGAATGAAACACGGGATGACACACAAACCCTCCTGCAAACAAAAATTACCAAAACTTCTCATTATTTCAGGTTTCCTACTGAGAATTTTTGCAGAGTTTAAAAAAAAAAAAAAGATAAGCACCTAAAGGAAAGAGAAATTGCATGCAGGAGTCCCATGGGCAGTAGTTACAGGGCTGGCACCAACACTGAGGTCTGTGCCTGCCATTTAATACCAAGGACACTGCAACTGCTCCACGTTCAGCCACGACATGCAGTTATTCTGCAAACAGCATGAAACACTCAAAATCATAGAAAAGCTTTCTCTATCAATGGTTAGATCTGAAAATAGGGATCAATGTCATCCCAGTGTAATCAGACTAATTTTTGCCCACTTTCAAATCCATTTGACCACGGTGACACCAAGAGCTTGATTAAACTGCATTTTTGGATGGCACTTTGGTTTATGAAGGCACTAACATGAAAAAATAGCCAGAAGGAATCAAAAGATCTAAAGCAACGTGAAGTATTTGCACAGGTTACTGAGGAAGAAACACGGACCGAAACGAGACCGTATATATTTAGGTCCTTGCCACGAGATTCTACCATGCACAATTTGCCTGATTGCTCTGCTATTGAAAGTGCTAAAAAGGCGATTCACAGAATTGCTCTTTACTCAATGTTTACCTGAATTTATCTGTGATAAGTACTTCATATCAAAGGCAGTTTTATCCCATCACCTCTGTGCAGAAAGTTGAGATCTGTGCCCAAGCCTGCAATGCTGAGCACACGTTATATAGGCGCCCATGCAGATGCTGCACTCAGTGGAAGGATGGGACTCGGCGTTTCCTTCAGCACCCACATTTGGCCTGTTGTGAACAACCTGGTAAAGTTGGACAGTATGAGCACACACACACGGATCTGTTTTACTTGATCTCGCATTCAATGACCTCAGTGCTGCACAGCGTGAATAACGCAGAAACTTTCCATTATCAGATCTGGAGGGAACAGATCATATTAATACTTGGGTTTCTTTGACAAAACTCTGTGTCAGAAGAATACACTCTTCTGAAGAAAGGCAATGAAATTCCCACAGGTGACTGCTCAAAACCAGCCTTGTTGCCTTTAATCTCTCTCATCAATCTCCTGCCTGCCCCAGCCCCTCGCTCCCCCTCCCAGGACCTGCCTCGCTCTCCTTGCTTTCAGTTCCCTTTCATCCTCTGACCAGCACAGCAAGTCCCAGCGCTCTACAGGCTGCAATAAAAGCTATGAGAAATCAATAACAGTGTCATGCATCTTTCTCCAATTCCTTCAATGAAGTTCTTGTGGTAGAGACTGTGAAGAGGGTCAAATTCAATAATGAAATAACTACAGGTGACGTGCGTGTTCTCCTGGTGAATTCTCCAATTATATTACCAACAGAGCTGCCAGAGGCAAGCTGAACAAACAAGATGCTTCCAGTTGTCCGTGTTATTAAGCTTTAAACCCAGCCCCACACATTGCCTTTGCTTTGTTCCTGGATTTTCCTCAGACACACAGCTGCAGTGGAAGGGGGGACACGCACTCAGCCATCATTCATCACATCAACACGAAAGTTACAAGACACCTTGTAATATTAGCAATGGTTCCAGAGCAAAAGACTCCATGTTTCTCTCAAAGGGGCACTCTAAAGTCTATTTTCTTTTTTCTTTTTTCTTTTTTTGACTCATTACCTTCCAATACTACCATTTACTGGAAAAGTATTATTTTGTTCACTGTATATTTCTTTTTCCCTTACACATGCACAAGTCAAACATTATTTCACACTGCATACAATTTTTTTTTTTTCTTTTTCAGTTTCCTATTTGTTTTCTCACTCAGTGCATCAATTTCTCAGGCTCACTGAGTAAAAAAGAACAGCTCATTGCATTTGCCTCAGAAAACAACATTTTTCTAATAATATATTTTTGGTTGAAAGATGAATAGACAGAGAACTTTTATAGTTAATACTCACTGTGCGCCCTTATCACATTATTCTGGAGTTCTGCTCTCACTGAACATCACCAGTCTTGCACCTGCCTGTACAACTGCCACTGCTCAAGGTTTCAGGGTGACTGATTACAAACATCACAGCAATACCACTGTCAGCACTTCCCTTAATATTCCCTTTTTTGAGGAAGCACATTTGAACCCTAGAAATGAAGTCTCATTCTTGAGGAACATTTTGCAGGCACGTCCCAAAAACTGACAACAAACAGAAAGGCCGCAGACTTTCACAGCTAGGAAAGGATGGAGAGCAGCACTGGGTACGACCTAAAACACAACGATCAGGCTCCAGGTCTCCCAGTAACTTCTATATTCCACTCTATTATTAGTGTTACTTGGAAGTGCGCTGTGGTTTGGAAGAACAGGTTTCATGCTGCTCCACTATAAGCAAATACCCAAAACACGGATCCATAGCAGAGCCACCTCTCCTGCAGCAGCCATACACGAAGTTCTCAAATCAGGAACCATCCTATACCAAGGGAAGCTTTTACCCTCAAAAGAAAGCAAGTGAGAGTTTCCAAATCCACTTCCAGGGACACCCAGCTTTGTTAAGGCAATGCACACATAGGCTCCTCTCCTTCCCCACCCCACCCACCAGACAGAGCCCATCACCAGCTGCACGCACAGCCCACAGCACTCCTTTCATTTGGTACAATGCATGCAGGAAGGCAGACAACTGGGGGAAAATTAAGGCTGGATAAAGCTTCTGAGAGAGTCTTTTTCTGAGCATCAACACTTTCCCGTAAAACTTGACATCTGCTGAATATAAATTGAGAGAAAAAGGAGAAAAAAAGTATTAAAGCTATTTAGTTGTAATGGAGTTTGTGTTAGTGCAGGTGGCTTTTTTTTACTTCTTGGTGAAGCATAATGCATGTTTGACTCATGACTACTTCACCTGATTGAAGAGACAGCCCCAGCAATGGGATGAGCAGCATTCCTGTATCACATCTAAATCAGCATCAGCTTCCTGCTGGAAACTGCTGAGATTGCACTGTGGCTTTTCACATTTTTTTTTTCCCCGAGACATTTCATTTATGTTTTCCTGACTCAATGCCTTCGAGCCTCATACATTACAAGTGCGAGAGCTTGCTGGTTATACCAGAATTGGGAGCCGGTAGCCAAACAGGGCCATTACAGGGAGAAATACAGCCCCACAGCAGCCCAACGGGCATGCATTACATCTGCGTTGGGATGCAGGAGGATATTTTTATAAGTCAGTTTTAAGCCACTCCTCAGAAAGAGAAATATCTGGTGGAAGGGCCCGCTCAGCTGCTCCACGTGAGGGAGTTGGTTTTTGGCCTGCACACATCCCGTTCTCATCCTTAATGAACCACGTAATCTCGGTCAATGAGAAAACTGCAGTGTGCAAGTGGGTGCAGGAGGAGAAAGCCATGGGAGGAGCCTGCAGCCACCGGTCAGCTGCTGCACTCTGACTCCTTCCTCTCCATTGCTCCTTCAGCTTTGCAAGGAAAAAACAACACAGGGAAAAGGGAAGCCCTGAGGACCACCAGCTGGAGGAGCAGCTGGCCAGTATGGTGCAAGAAAAGCATTTCCCAGCTCAAACTTGCCTCCACCAGCCAAAATCATTTTTTCAGCTGCTCTAAAACCAAGGAAAAACTGGAGCTCTAAAGGGCACCGCCGCCACCTACACATCCTCCAAGTCAACAGCAACATCTTTCCTCCTCACCCTACCTGCTGCCAAAACACTGCACCGAGAGGAATTTGCTGTGGAAACACATTTCATTGAGATTGCAGCTAAATCTTAAATAGACATTACTGCCCAGCAACAGCAATGGGCTCAGCAACTCACAGCTGTGCCAAGTTGGGCTGGCTGCGGGTTGAGGATGTTCTCAGAGGGAATGTTGTATTCAGATCTGTACAATGCCAGGCAGATGAGCCAGTTTTAATTGGGATGTCACCAAAACAGCCAAAAAAAGAAATTATGTCCTCCAAAATCCTCAGCTATAGATGCTGCTCTAGCAACAACCTGTCCTCAAGTGCAGGACACAGCAGTGCCCGTAAGCCTTAATTCAGTGCTGGTCAGCTTGAGTGAGCAGTAGGTGCTCCCTAAGCTTGGAGCCAGCCTGAAACATTGCCACAGCACCACACAAATCAATCATCATTTGCATTCCACTTCTCCATTCTGTTATCTTTAATTAATCCCCTCCCCATCTCAGAGCCAGGCACCATTTCTGTCTCAGGAACCACATTACTATTCATCCCTCTTCTCTACAAACTCAAGGTGATAATTTTAAGTTTCTGGAAAATTTTCTCATATCTCCTTGTCATGTTCCAACACTTTCTGTATATTCATTTGTCAATCATTTGTCCATAGTTTCAGCCTTGTTCTGACAGATATTAAATGTTTTAAAAATATACTGCACCAAGCGGTTGGAAGCACAGGCATCAACATCTTAATCTCCTAAATTAAACAAGAGACATCCATTTTATCCCCATTTACCCTCTAGCAGTTACTTCCCTCCATACTTCTTCTGCAAAGAAGGACGGAAGAATTAAAGCCATTTCTAACGCATCGCAAACCTTTTATTCCCCCCACATTTGCTCCTTGCTGAGGAAGCAATGTGAAATGCATTTACCTGATGGAAGAGTTACAGCCTACCAACAGATAATGCAATAAAGTAAAAACCTACTAAAAAGCTTGCTTGGAAGTGAAGGCTTCAAATCTCACATACTGTTAAAACTGACTCAGAGGGTATCAATGCAGAAACGGAACACCAACACTGAAACACTGACATTAACTACTTTGTTTTTATTCTGAGGAGTAGGAAAATCACCAGCTTCGCTGCTTGTGAGTCACAACAGAAAACAATCCAGAAGAGGTGAAAATAGATGGAAATAACTGTCACAAATTAAGGGTTTCTGCAGCAAGTGTTACTTGCTTTAAGCATCATGATCTGAATTTCGTTAATTTGCACAGCTGGGGATTTGGACCAGTAGATATTTACAGCCAGGGAAGGGACGGGCTCAGCCATGTGAGATGTGCCCACCTTTGTACACCTCCATCCCTCTGCCATTAGCAAATGACATTAATGCAAACACCACCCAGAAGAGAGGATTACAGCCATGGGTTCCTGCAGGGCACCTGTCCCAGTGGGGCACAGCACAGCCCTGCAGCCAGCCTCCCTGAGCTGCATCCCTTGGGAACTCCTGGGCCATGCTGTACCCGTGGACGAAGGCAGCAGCCTGTACCCATGATGCAGGAGCAGTATTTGTTCATTCATGCTGGGAAAGCACGTGGAGAGCTGGATCTGAAAGGGTACATATATAATAACAGCACACGTATTCACTGCTTTCCCTTCAGAAGTGTTCTGTATGAGGAATAAACACAAACGCAACTGATAGAAATCAACACAGCATTATTTCTCTTGGAATACAAAGGCCCCCAACGGAAACAAAAGGGTCACATTTAATAGCAGAAAAGGGAAAGCTTGGGATATAAGGCAGGAATAAGCCACAATCATCACTCATCAACATCAGAGCACATTGGGCTGAAGCTGCATTACAGGGCTTTTTATTCTTTTAAGATAGGTAATGGAATAAAATCTATTTCAGTGCAGGGCTTATCTCTGCCCTTCAGCTGATCCACACCAATACAGTACAGGCCTGATCCTACAAGCAGAGGAGAGGAGTGCAGACACCCGAGGCTACAGTTACACCTGACCACAGGCTGTAGGAAGAATCCAAGCAGCTTCCAGCTGAGCCACCAGCTGAGGATGCCCAGCACACAGCACAAAAGAAAGGCACTGTGTTTCAGACTGAAGATTGGGACTAGGCTTTTTCCATCCGTTTATAATTCAGATTTGTTCCCTGGTACCTTAGCTAAAAAAAAAAAAAAAAAAGAACAGAAGTAAAACATTCATTTTCAAACTGAGGAACAAGGGAAGAAACTCCCCAGTCTGCCTTCACTATCACTGTCCCTGGCACAGACACATGCAGCTCTCAGGCAGCTTAGGAACTGGATGCAAGGAAAGGAACTCTGCCACAGTCCTTTATACTGTCCAGAAAGGAACGAAGAAATTAGAGGCACTACATTGGACTCTGCAGTGAAAACAGGCATACAGAAACAACTTTTACCAATTTACCTGAAATTACAGCCATCCTTCAAGCTACCTTTTAGTAATGCCAACAGATAAGCAGCCTTACTATTTTATCCCTCAGAGAAAAAGTTTGAGAAGCTGCAATAAACTTCAAAAATTAGGTTTTAAAAGGGACAAGATATTAATTACACTTTGGCACAGCTGATAACTTGCAAAAGAAATGCACAAGCAGCAACAGGACGACTGCAGAGGCCTAGGGATTAGTTCACTAAACAATATTTGCATTAGAGAAAATCCTACTCTTTGCCCATCCAGCATGGCTCATCCCATTGCACCCATCGCTTACGGCTGCAGCTCTCCTCCATTGCTCCACAAGGAGAGATGTTGCTTCAACCCATCAGTAATAGGTGAAAATTTCCAGAAGGCAACATCCAGCAAGCGTGTTGTGGCCAGGGTAAATAGGATTACTGGCAGCAGAGAAAAGTTAAGTCTTCTGCTCAACAACACACCGGGGACAGTGGTTGCTTTCCAGCCTTGGACTGCAAATACCATCTTGCCAAAGCTTTCTGTGCTAATGGGGCCTATTTTCTCTATAGGGAAGAAAAAGGCAGGGAGAGAATTCAATTTTTATGCTTCCGAGTTCCCTACTGATGCGCATGTATTTGACTGCTCCTGTTCCCATTAACACCCAGCATGGGCGGATTTAAACAACTTCAGAGCTGCTGCAAGCTGGGATCATCCAAGAGACAGAGCAAATGCTTTAAAAAAAAAAAACAACAACAACAAAAGTTGTATTTCATGTAAAGATTTTTCTGCACTAAATAATACAGTATAGATTTGATTTAGAAAAAAACACAACAGAAATACTCTTTGGAAGCTATGGCACGGAACAGAGTGCTGCCTGCCTCTGTTTGCACTCACAGTCCTCACCAACACCTCCAGGAGCTGTGCTTGCAGAGCAGGGTCCCGCAGGGGTCCTGGGGGCAATGCACTGACTCCAGCACAACAGGGACTACATGGCTGCCTCTGGTTTAGTCAGGTGGAAGAACACACACAGTGCTCGTTCTGGAGGAAAAAAAGGGTCTGAAACGGCCAATGAAAGAAATCCCTCCAGGATTCAGCATGAAATGGAGTGAATGAGCAGCTGGAGAAGGGGAGAAAAGCACATTGTTCTCAGAGTGCGATGGCAGAGTCATCCCGAGCCAAAATTAAGTTTCCCCAAAGTTCACATCTGAAGTTGTCTCAACAGCACTCAAGTGCACAAAGCATGTGAAAAATTGAAAACAAGCTCTATTTGTGTGTAGATGCCTTTCTATCAGGAGCAGGGCTAAGTTTCCCAGGAACAGAGTTTGTTGGGGGAAGAAGACAGACCACTGCTTCCCAATTTGCACCACGAAAACTTCAAGGCATGTCCCATTCAGGAGCCCTATGCTGCAGCACAGGGGTCCCACTATGGGATGCATCTTCTCCCACTGCAGTCAGAGTGCACACTTGTGCTGCAATTTCAATCTATTTGATACTGAAATGTTACCGCAGGACTAGACAGCATCACACAAGAGGTGCAGGTGCATTTAACACAGCCAGCAGCAAATACATACTTATTAAACAGGAAGACAGCAGAGTGAAAGATTCCTCATTCAATATTTGCACTTAGAGCAAATATTCTGCTTTGACAGAACAAGAAAGGATCTGTTTTCCCCCCTTCTCTTGTATCCTTCCCAGCACAACTGTTTCACGTGTTCAAGCCAAATAACAAACGCCTGTCTTCGCAGACAAATTGGGAAACAGCAAAGAAAGCTGCTAACACCGAGCTTTGTACTGCATGGTCCAAAGGGAGTCCACGGCAGGGACAAGGCAGAATGCATTAAATCTCAATTAGATCACAGTACACAACAAAGCACAGAACATTATCATCATATTTGCTCACCCAAGGATTAAGTGGTTTCCTTCAGAGAGGGCTGTGCTTGCAAAGTGTCTTGGGGACCGAGTGGCTCTTTGTGGTGGCGAGCAGCCACTGCGCTGCCTTCTCTTAATGACTTGCACCCAGCAAATGCATCTCATAACGCAGCACTGTACGTGGTCCTGTGTGACAGACTGCGGGCTGCAAAGTGATTTAGCTCAGCATTTTGGAAGTGCTTTCTGGGTATTTTTAGCCTATGTAGCACACTGGTGCCTGCCTAGATATGCCAGAAAAAAAAAATAGCAATGTAGAAAGAAAAAAAACAACAGCGAAACAGAGAAAATACCGAAGAAAATAAAGCTTTGGTGGCATAATTACTGTAACAACGTACTGGTTTAGTCATTTCAAAGCACAATGATTTAGGCAACACGATGGCAGTAAGGGACATGGTTTAGTGATGGGACACAATAGGTCAGGTTCACAGCCAGACCTGATGATCCTGAATGCTCAACATCCACAAGTCCTCAAAGTGAAGTGTGCAAACAGTTGATTCCCAGCATCACAAACACAACAGCTGGCACACACAGCCAGGCAGCAGCACCCAGCCTGGGCTCCCAGGCCCCATCCCAATGCATATCCTGACACAAGCTCCAGCAGCAGGATTCACCCAGCCACACAGAACAGCTTTCACCCCAACCCCTCCTCCTCAGAGCCAAAGGCTTGCTTTCCCTTAACTTCAGAGCCCTGTGTTGGATTCTTAACCTCAAAAATTCTTGCCCCAATACCCAACCTTCCCAATTCCCTTCCCCCAGTCATTTCCACTGTGCTAACTTCACTTGCCTCCACTCTAAGCACAAGATTTGCCTAAAAATCTTCCAACGCTGGACAGATGCCAACAGCAACGACAGACTTCACCCAACCAGTCTACTGTGAACTGTTTGCACTTCACTCCCAAAGAACAACTAAGTGCAAAACTTCTGTGCTGTTTGATTAAAGCCAGTGAAATCAACACGTGCAGTGTGGAACTGGTCTCCTCCTGGAGTCCTAATGAACCTTAAAGCCCCACGGCTGCCCCCAGAAACCTTCCTGCACAAAACCTGGGCGCTCCACAGCTCAGGTGCGAGCATCTCTGCACTAACTGCCCATAGCAACAGCCATGGACAAAGAAATAGTCATATTTTACAGAGAATTCAAATGCAACAGGAGAGCAGATGCTGTATTTGTGTCTGGCTTATACGATTTACAAACATTTGTTGATACACCTTAAAGCACACAATATTCAATAAATGCAGCAGAAATTATCTTAAAAGTGGCAGCACCTTGACTTGCTCCTGCAGCAACACTGTGATACCTGCACGCTGCATTAAAGCCCCTTGGAAGGATTTACTCTCCCTCCAAGCATCAGAATGAGCAGCTGAAATCACGGCAGGACCAGCAACCTCAGCAGGATCCCTGTTACCATCTGAGGGCACTTTCTGGACTCACACCAAAAAGGGAAGGAATCAGGTGCCACACACTGGGGCTAGGATTTGTGAGGTATTAATAAAACTGATTAAAATAATTTTTTGGACTGCAGTGGCAAACATAAACTGATTCAGCTCTGCGTTGATAACAGGGCTGCCAGTTATTAAAACTGAATTGGATGGAGAGTCACCAGAGCCCCTCCATCCCTGTGCCTGGCACAGCCCAACTCGGAGCATTCAGACACACTGCAGTCCCCTCCAGGTTACTTTAAGGGGAAGTGAGCTCCATATTGAGGGGAACTCCAGAAACACAACACTGCTACACAACCAGACCATCACCTACCAACATGGGAATATGCTCAGCAAAAAAAAGCACTGCTTGCCAAACACCCTCAACCACCACACGTACTTCCAAGAAAGTCCATCACGATATTTTCTCTAACAACCTAAGCTATTATTTTGCCCTATAATGAAGATCAAGACTTTACAATGGAGGAATCTCCTGAAAAAGGACATCACGCTACCTTTCAGAAACACATCTGGAACAAGCAGCTCACATCTACAAGCCCTGAGGCTTTCTGCCCAGACATAGAAACAAAGCACTCCCCTGCCCCCAAGGAAATAAACACCCTGCCCAAAAATAGCTCGAGTTCCTGATTTCAAAACTCCCTTAATGGTTGGGATTCAAGCTATATGGTCACAGCACAAATTATATTACGCATCCCCTGACTGCACACACTGAGATTATGACTGCTCAGTGCACTCAGCATACAGATGCTCACAAGGGAACACTAAAAGCAAATTCTGGCCCTGTCTATCATCCATAATTCAAGAGAAATCAGGGTTAAAAAAAGTGCATGAGCAATTGACATAATTTATATGCTGCGAGTGGGAGAGTTGGCAGTCTCTCGCATCATAAAGTTTAAATAACAGTAGTTTAACACCAGATGTACCCGCAGCTGTCCTGAGCGCCGTGCCATTAGCTCCATTACGGCACAGCACTATTCCTCCCCTTGCTCGGTATCCAGCCCTGCCCCACCAAGTACTGGTGAAAGCAGATTTCCCCAGGAATCTCAGGAACAACCAGGCAAGCAGACACTGCAGCACAAAAAAGCACAAAAAAACCCACCTTGAAAAGTTTTGTGATGCCATCGATTGTGAAAGGTGCTACCTTTAGAATTAAAGGAGAGACAGGAAGAAGCATCGGCATCTTCAGAGTAGCCACCAAGTTGTGGAGATGATGCTCTGAGCTTCGATCGATACAGTGACATTTACCTTTAGAAGATACACTTTCTTCCTGTTGTAAACTAACCAAAAATATTCTTCTTCCCACCGCCTTTACACGAGGGGATATCAAATTAATTCAGTGTGTGTGCATTGAGGGGTATTAATTGATTGTTCAATCTAAACCAGCTTTTAGTCAATAAGTCCTACTGAAGCTTCACTGAAAGAAGAGAACGGCTGCAGCATCCTCCCAGCATCCCCAGTGTACATTTCCAGGAGAAAATCCAAACTTCCCAGAAATGAAGTATTACACAACAGCATTACATTATTGGGCAATGTTGGAAGCACAGGGAATAGGCCACCAAAACTCAAACCTGTACGTTCGCTTCTTCAACTAATTTGTTCTCCACCTCCTCACTCCCATTGCAATTTGCTATAGAATGACTAACAAGGCAGAACAGAACCAATACCATCCACAATTACAAAGTTGAATTTGATGAGTGCCAAACCCAGAAAGCTGAAACCAGAAGCCTGCAGTCCAGCCATGCCTCCTGCTCTAAACCTGAAGTCTTCTTGCAGGAGGCCGTGCATTTGCAGAAACCATAAGGCAAATATGAAAACAGAGCTTCTGAAAGAGAGAGCACTGATGAACACTGCCATCCTCCTGTTGGTTTTGCAGTACCCTGCACATACCAGGATGCCATCACTGCATTACCAGCCCAAGCACCACCTTTCTGCAGTTAATGCTACAATGCAAGATTGACAGGTTTTTTGCTTCCTTCATCTGTGCTCAGCTGGGAAGTACAGCTAAGCTATGTTTAAAACAAGAAGTCACCATCAGCACAGAGCATCAACACACCTGGTGAAGAAATCCCTTTTCTACCTCCTAAGAGCAGATTCAGCATCTCCACAGCATGAAGATGATGAGACACTTCCCAACCTCTTCATGAAACACAAAACTTGGTGAGCACACAGCAACAAGAAACACGGTGGGGAGGGAGACTGGATCATTTTTAGGGTGGCTTTATTTTTCCCCACCATCTGATTTCTAAGCAGCAAAGCAGGACCAGAACAGGTTTGATAGCAAGCAGTGCTAACACAGACCTAAGTCTTCCCCCTCTTTCTTTTACAGTCCCAATCTCTCTTTCCTTTCCCCCTACTGCTCCTGATGTGAGCAGCACCTCTGCTCCTCAGCATCACTGCTTCCATGGCTCTCCCTCCCAGCTGTGCCACATCCCACACCACCTGAAGGAAAAAGCCCCCAGCCATCTTGTGGGCTTTTTTCCACTTTTTTTCTTCCTCTAGGTCATGATCCAATATTCTTATCAGAGCGTGCAGAGCACATTGTCTAGACAAACTGCTCCTGCAGCAGCACCCAGGAGCACGGTTGCACACGGGATGTAAAAGGCACACGTCTGAAATATGGCACAGAGCATCCCTTTTAACACTGCCACGTGAACTGCCAGCATAAAGCACTTCACATGGGATTTACAGCACCCATCTCCCTACCCAGGAGGTGGGGAGAGAAATCTGCAAAGAAGGCAGAACATAATTTAAGTTTATGATTTATATTCTTTCTTCCAGTAGCCAGAGAAGAATTTAAATTAGGCATTTCCAGAACTTCCTTGAACATCCAAATCTCCACATATATCCACAAAAAACTCAATGAAACCTCAGGATTATGTTATTCCTCGACTCACAAAACACAATATATGGCATCCCTGCTGCCACTTCATACTGACTTAGTGTTACAATTACTGGCACATCTGGAACTAACAAACATTTTGAGCAAATTAATAAGATGAGTGACTTGCTAAAATCTCTCTCTCTGGGCTAGATACCCTACAGCTTCCTGAATAATGAAAACATGGAGGAGAGAAAACCCCAAGCCCCTCACTCCAACCTAACAGCCAAACGCAGAACCTCTGCAGCCACCCTTCTGCTCCAAAGGACACATCTTCACAAAGCCTTCAAGATATTCTTTAACTTGCTCTCTCCTGAAGACATGCCCAGCTCCCCACAAAAACTACAGTCCCCAAAGGAAGAAACAGGAGAAAGGAATCCCTGGCCATACTGGATCATATGAACCATTGGCCATTGCTATGATGCTGCTCTGAGGGCTCACCGGGGACACCCACCTCTGCCTGGTGCCATGCTTCCTGCTGCTTCTTTCCCATCCTTTCCCATCCTGACTCTACAACTAACCAGAGCAACAGCAAGGCAGCAAATGAGGGAGCCTGGGTTTATCAGCAGGACAAAAGGGGCTCCCTGCCCCAAATGAGCACCACCAGCTGTGATGCATTAACAAGGTGACCTTGCTCTGCCTGCCACCCACACCTGAGTCCCATCATGTTCAATCAAGAGATCGACCTCCCCAGGTGTAAACAAGTGCCACCTTACATCAGAGCAAAGAATTCCCCACTTCAAATGAAGCACAAACCCCAAGAAATAGGAAACTTTGGAGGTGTCAAGTTTACAGCATTTAAATCCAAACCACTTTAAGTACAAAAAGATTCTACCTGTCATACGCTGTCTGCAAAACCTCCTGGTGAAAGCCTGCCCTTCCCAATCCTTGCAGGGACTTCTGCATTCAAAACACCTTCTTCAGCTGCTGAGCACAGAGCTTCAGTGCTGCCCCATGTGTGCCCAACAAGGCACAGCACAGCCCCTGCCCTGGGACATGGGGATGCAGCAGCAGAAAGCAGCAAAGCTCACAAAGGCAAGTTCTGCAGCATGATGAAATGCAGGAGAATCATCCAGATCCAGCCAGAGGGAATGTCACACCCAGTAACTGCAGTTCTAATTACTCAGGATCACGTTTAATACTTCTGCTCATCTTTAGCAGTGTTTTGCCCCATGTACAACATTACTAAATTTAATGAGCACGGTCAAGGTGCCACTTTGCACAAGCGTGGATAGGAGGTGTACCTTTAACAGCAATGCAATAAGCTAGACATCCTTTTTTTTCCCAGAAGCACAATCAGGGTTCCATCCTGAATCCCCTGCATGTGGTGGGACCTTTGCTATTAATGCCTGTGAGAAGAAGAACTCTTACCTGTATTTATTCCCTCTGGTCTACCAAGCTATATTTAAATCTGTTTCCTCAATAGGAAGGAACTTAACCAACCTGGAAAATAACAAATCAATGCTACCTGCATTGTTTTTCATGTCTGACTACACCATTAATGCCGTGTCAGACACCATCAGCATCAAAGGAGGCATCAGCTTTTGCCAGAACTATAGCATTTTCTGAATGAAAAAGATATGAGAAAACCTCTTAAATTCCCAGGACGCTTTTCCTGCTGAACTTGCCCACTGCCAACAGTGCGATGCCCTTCATGGCCCTGCCTACTCAGCCTGTTCATACAGTGCTGTGCTGGGAGTTTCTGCCCCAGAAACAAGAACTGTGCCAACCTGCCCTCTGAGAATAGAGACTTCCTTACAGAGCAGCTGGTGAAAGGAGAACTGGTTTCCCCATCAGTTGAGATGATCCTGAAGGTCCAGCTGGGAGGCTGCTTCCCCTGCTGGAGCAGAGGAGTTTGTAAGCAATAATATCCAGACAGAACTCAGCACTGTGCTGTCAGATAAAATTCTCATTCTTATAAGTGCAGCACCCTGACAGCTGCAATATGTCTGCTGCTCCTTAACCAGGTGTGGTTAACAGGTGAGACTGGTTTGCAGCAGGACTGAGAAGCAAACTCTGAAAACATACAGGTTTTCATGCAGATCTTTGTTTTCCTTATGCACTTAATTGCATCTTAAGCTGTTCTTAATTCCAAGTGCCATACAGTTGTATGCTGCTTGCTGCATGGCTCCCCAGGAGCCCTAAGAGTCAAAGGCACAGGGCAGCATCACAGCCAAGGATGCAGACAGCAACCACAGAGCTGGATGGGCAGAAAGGTTTAAGTCAAACTGAATAGAGAACAGGAGAAAACATATATGGCTATATACAAAAGGAGTTAAGTATGGAAGGACTCCAAAACCAGCACTTCTGGTTAGCAAACATTATCCTGCTGAAATTCAGAGAAGTCTTTTCACGTATAACATTATTTCATATCTCCTCCCCCCCAAATTTGGAAGGACTGCGGTGGAATGAGAGGGGAAAAAAATCCTTATCCCTCTTTTCAAGAGGGAACTTAAATATATTTTACTATGCAAAGTTGGCACAGCTAAGAACACCCAGCAAACACTGCACACTGTTCTTAAGGAGTACTTAACGTCGTATAAGACAATAAAAAGGCAGTAGAGATTTGCAGACCATTGCAGACCAAGGCTGCCTGTCATACTTAGATTAAAATACAAACCCATGTAATGTATTCTCCCTGTTAGCTCTGCTAAAGCACTAACCGGGGTGTACCGCAATTGACTTTGGAGAGAGAAAGGGCCATGTCTTTAAATACAAAAGAAATGCATTTGCTCAAGGACAGGAGAGCTCACAGCTCTTCCTTGCACATTGTGGGTCTTAAAGCAGCAGTTATTTAACAAGCCTCAAGGACCAACCAAGAATGCAATAAATTCTTTACAGAAACCTAAAGGGTCTCCAAGAACCCAGGAATAAATAATAAGTTCACAAAGCTTTATTTGCTGTCCTCCCACCTGAGCAGTCCCCTCTCACTGTGCCACCTGGGCTGGGTGCTATGGGGAATACCCAACAGCAGGACCTTGTGGGAAGGTGCCAAGCTGACCCCTGGGCTCTGCTCTCACCCACACACCCCACGGAGCCCCAGAAGATGCAGCCAAAGCACCCAGCCATGTGCCTTCTCACATGGAAATGCACGCTGTTGGACTGCAGCCATGCTGGCAGCAACATCTGCATCAACACAGCCTTACTCACTGCCAGTGCCCTGCTGTGCCAGGCAGCCGGGAACACGGCTCAGACCTGGTGTGTTTTAATCAATTCCTTCTCCAGAGCTCTGCAGCACAGTCGTGTGATGGTCAGTTTACAGAATATCAAAGCTCTGCCTCTGCGCTGGATTGCTGCGGAACGAGAGCAGCCATTTTAGCAATTAACTTATTTTTGGTAGCATTGTTTACTTCTGCAAATTTGAGTGATGCTGTTTCTCCCATCAGATACCTTCTTTTTAACCAGTAAAAAAAAAAAAATAGCTTGAGTGCATTAAAGCATTTTTCATCTCTGTTCTTCACATGCAGTACTGAACTTTGAAATATTCAAAGTTTAACCAATTGATTTTGCTTCCGGCAAGTCTCAGTTGCAGGCAGCTCTGCAGAGTGTGCAGCCTCTCACTCTGAAATAACTACTTCTTACCTAACCTGATCTATTCACAGAAGAATGAACAAACACCCATTAATATAGATCTAAAGTCAAGAAGACAGAGCAGTCAGCGCAGAGAAGGGGAATGAGAGTACAGAGTGAAAAACTTCAGTGATGGAGCGTCCCAACATCCGCTGCCTTTGCCGAGCAGCATGGCACAAAGAGGAACAAAGAGGATGGAGGGCAGCAGGGCTGAGGATGCAAGGTGTGGATGCCCTCCTCTTTCTCCCACCCGTGGCATTTCTTGTTTGTTCAAGGATTTCATATTAGGTTCATCTTTGGAAAATCATGAAGGAATTTATCACTGTACTCCTTCAAAATGCCATGTAAATATTAGCTGCCCTTACGAGCTTAATCGCTGTGCAGTAGGCATTATGAATGTTATTCTTTATGCAGGGAGTTTCCAAAAGCAGCCGAAGTGAGCACATCCCCATAAACCCTTCACTTTTTCCCATCACAGCCCCAAAACTGCCGTATGGGATGGTGCTATATGAAAGCAGACAAGGAGGAAGATGGCACAGGAAGGAGCAATGATGCTCTGAGACAAAGGTGTTATCCCCCTGGCTTTGTGCATGAACTCCTTATCAAAATGCAGTGCTCAACAGCAAGGGGCACGGTGATGAGGTGAGAAATTAGGACCAGAAGCACTACATGTGGATTCCTTCTCCCCATCCCTAACTACTTTAACTTTGCACACTTCTTCCACGCCGAAACATGAAAAACAATACTGACCCTACATAAACAAAACACTGTGCTCACCAGCTGAGTGATCCCGATCCCCATGGCTCATTTTCTATTAATTCTTTAAGACTTGGCTGACTCTGAAAACAGGTTTTCCTGCTTTACAATTCACTCTGCCCAGCGAGGGCAGCCGGTAGGCTGACTGCTGGATGCTGGCACTGCAAGGCAGCCACACCAAACCCCTCCCTGGGCAGGCACAGCTCCCTGCTGCCATTGCCTCAGCAGCCTCCCCCCTGCCCAGCACACAGCCACCCTCCTGCAGCACAGGCAGCACCACACAGAGCAAAGCCTGGGGGCACAGCCAGCACTCTGCAGGCACTGCGACCGTGTTACTGAGCGTGGAAACTCAGAATAGATAAAACAGCAAGAAATGGGACAACATATTCATCATTTTTAGTGAGGTCCTTAGAAGTAAAAATGGTAATTTGGTTTTTTCTTTTACTTAACAATAGAGTTCTAGGAATGTGAGAAAGAGAAATACTCTTACTTACGATGCCTTAAAGAGACCATACAGGCATCCTGCCCATCTATTACAGCTTCAGTTTAATTCAGCAGCTTACAACCTTTTAGCATGAAAATGACAGTTAGATCAGCATAAACTTAGATGCTTTCTTGAGAAACAATATCACATTGCAGAAATACCATCCCAACTGGGAAAAAACCAAACCACCACAAGAAGCTGCGACGTCCAGAACATATCAAAACATTTGCATGCTTTTCAAAACACATCTTGGCGCTCTTCTCTGGATGCCAATAATACTTTTCTCCTTCAGTGAGACATATCCATCTATACATGAGAGAACAAAACTCCTTGGCTGGGCTGTCCATGCTGCTCTCCATGTAACAGGAGTGCCATGTGATGCACTCAGTGATTCTCAGTGCTCAAAAACAACAGCAACAACAACAACAACAACAACAACAACAAGGTATTCACAGAGCCACTGCAAGGTGCAGGTCAGCATTTAGGAGGAAGTTTTTCCGCCCAGAGGGTGGTGAGGCACTGGAACAGGTTGCCCAAGGAGGCTGTGGATGCCCCATCCCTGCAGGCATTCAAGGCCAGGCTGGATGTGGCTCTGGGCAGCCTGGTCTGCTGGTTGGTGACCTACACATAGCAGGGGGTTGGAACTGGATGAGCACTGTGCTCCTTTGCAACCCAGGCTATTCTGTGTTTCTACGATTAATCTTATATCTAGTTTTATAACTCCTGAAAGGACTTTTAAGAGGGATAGTCCCCCAATGCTGATGGGTATTGAATCATAGAGTCATCAAGGTCAGAAGAGACCACCGAGATCATCCAGTCCAACTGTCCACCTACAACCAAAATGGCCCACTAAAACCATACTCAACATGAATTTTGTCCCTCAGTTCTTCTTGAATTCAGCTGCAGGAGGAGGAGTAAAATGGATAGTACACAACGTTGTTACCATATATTGTCTGGGTATGGGCAGTTCCAGCACTTATCAGCTGTACAGCAGGAGTTTTGAACTTGCAGAATAAAAACACTAGTGACTTTCTCTACAGCCGTCAGCTCACAATATTGCATCATCCCATGGGATGCCCCTGAAGCAAGCTCTGCTCTCACCAGGCAGATCTGTGCAATAGGCCAGGACTTATTCCTTGGCAGTGTCACCACCACCGTGCTTCCTGCAGGGTGCATTCAGATATGATTCTGCAAGCATTATCAACCACTCTATCAATACCTTGACTCAGGCCTTGAATCTCTAACCTTATTAACAAGGAAAAATCCCCCAAGTCAGCTTCTCTATTTGGAGAGCTGTTGCTGTCTGTAAAGAAGAGGAAAAACACTGTATGCATTAATAGAATAAACAACAGATTTTCAAGGGATGACACCATCCCATTTCAGTTTTTTGAATGCATTTCAAACATCACACATTTGCAAATTCAATTGCAAATTCTTCTGTGATTTCCAGTTTGAAGATTGTATTTAGATCCTCTGGGCCTAAGCAGAGCAATGCTGTGTGTTTACCAACCAAGAACATTGGAATTCATGTCCTAATGTTGCTTCATTAGTCTGCTTTACACTTTCCAAATGATGAAAGCAGGTCTTAATTTTTCATGAAGAGGAAAATTACACCTTTTTGCATGGTAAAACAACTGGGTTAATTGTCCACATTAACGTTGCATCTGTTTCCCAAGAAGCCACCAAGTCTTTCCATCAGAACATTGTAAATACGAGTCAAAGCACAGAAAGCAACACCATTTCCTCCAAGCACGCCAGGCTAACAGTTTGAATCTGGTATGTAAGCTTTTTTTCTGATGATCCCACAACCATCGTGCCCTTTCTGCATGGATTGGGAAGTCTTACAACACTGCAGATATGAGAGTTTTAATTAGTAAGATATCTTCATCCAAATTTCCACATTCAGCTTGAGTGTTGTATGTTTTAGGGAAAACAACAACTAAGAATATAGAATATTTTTAATACTTCTGAACACTTCCACGAGCCTGAAAAACTTTCTGAAAGGTTTCTTATTGGTTATGATTGGTTCTTACTGGTTCTCATTAGCACATAGGTCATCACATTCACAGTCAGATTAGGAGGAGAGACTTCAGGAATCACCAGGTTCCAGAAAAGAAAGAAAACAACCATTCTTGCCTCTGTGCAAACCTAGCACTACAAATATGCATTGATTTGTAAACTGTTCCCTTTGTGTATTTGAAAAAAATACCAGATGCAAATTAAGTAGCTGATAACAAACAGGTTCCTTGACACTGAATGAAGGTTACCCATCCCAAAGCCATCCAGCACACCACACAGTACTTTTATTTAGGACATTAATTAGAGTAACAGAGGTGACTGGCTCGATGAACCGACCCTTGGCTTCTCCAAACCACAGACAGGAGGGGCAGAAAACCCAGAAGAGCGCTGTGGTTTGATGAAACCCCAGTTACAAGCTCAGCTGGTGGGTTACAGCCAGAACTGCACAGAGTTCTTAACCTGCAGGATTTTAATCTGCACCTGAACCAGCCCCAGCAGTAGGAAAATCAGACAACATGCCAGCAGCATCCACTTCTTTAGCAATTTACAACTCCAAGAAATAACACAACCACCCCCCTCGCCCAGATCTCCTTCTTCTCACTTGAAATGAAGTGACAAATTGCATCTAAAAGAAGAACTTTAATGAACAGAAGTGAACTTCTAATGAAGGCAGTATTGATAAAATGTCAAGCACGGGGGCTCTGCTCCCAGCTCATTTAAATACACAAGGAGGTGGAACAGAAGGAGCTCCATTTGCCTGCTGTCCAAGCAGTGCTCATCACCCACAGCCCAGTTCTGGGGCAGCAGCAAGAAGGAAGAGCACGAACAGAAACTGCTGGGCACAAATCTGTGCCATAGAGCATGCAAAGCTCCACAGGACTATTCAATGCACTCACTCTGGTACAGTGCAGTGCTGCCATCTCCCTGGCAGGGTGCTGCACGTTTCATGTATGAAAAATAGGAAGACTAGAGAGGATGAGACGTGTTCCCACTGAACATAAAACAGAAATAGTAGAAAAAGCATGACAAAACCATGAGAACCCATCAATGCTGCACTGTGCCATTCAAATCTCCATTTATGTCATCACACACAGGGACCTGCAGTGAACGGTTTTCATGCACTTTTATCACAAAGCACACTTCAATGGATAGGGCTCTTAATGGCCTCTGGTTTCATCTGCCTGTGAAGCATGTTGGTGTTCTAACCTGCACTCCTCTCCACCTCACTTTGTGGAGGATGTTCTCCAAAAGCACAAAGCCAGTACTTACCAACTCATAAGTTCACGGTTCTGACATCCCTCCAATGGATGCAATGGATGCTAACCCCTCCTACCTCTCCAGTATGCAATAAGAAATGTTGGTTATCGATGGTGGTAAAGAAACAAAGATGCTGCTGCTGTTCGCTTTGTGAAAGATAGATGCATTCAAGACTCAGACTCACTACTGCACCCCAAGCAGCTCCCCCATGGTGACACTACAAGCAACGGGATAAAAACAGCTGGCCTGCTGGAAAACTGGAACCTGAGCATGAATGATTAGACTGCCCCTGAAAAATAGAATTTAACAAAAGAGGGAATCTAAATGGAGGCAACAGAATGGCAATTTTGTGTGGTGGGGACAAGACAAATCTTCACTGCAGCAAAGCAGGATGCTTCGGGCTGAATTTTATTGGCTACTCCAAGTCTTGTCTCTAGCAGGCATTGCAGCCTAGACAACGTTTTGTCCCCTTGATGAAGACTGAATCATCCCTTTTCAGGATCTAGCATTTTCAACATAAAACAGGAGAAAGGAGCAGAACAATAGCAGCAGATCAATTAAAATGTGTTTTGACATTTTTACTGAAAATAGCAAAGAGAAAAGAAACAATCCACAGAAAAAGATTTAGAGCTACCAAGATCAGAACAGTTTGACGTCTGTGACAACACACTCATCAATCCCTCAAACGCAAATTGTATTCTCATTTTTATTGAGTTGTGGGTATTAGGCAGTTTTCTCTTTATGGAAGACACTCTTGCAATGTTTTGACTGAAAAAATAAGGACAGCAGCCTTGACTGAGGGGCTGGGCAAGGTACTGTGGCACTTGGATGTCCTTGAATCAATCTGAAAGCATTCACAGAGGTACTGAAACATTTATCAAAAGGACGTCGCCACAGATGCATTTTAGAGTCTTATCTGTTTGGTTTGCCAGCACATTAATTTTCTGTTTTCAGTGACAATGTTGTGATATTTACAACACCCCTTCATTCAGTTTTAATTAAATGTCTCCCATCATATTTACTCCAATCACACCTTATTATGAATAGTTGAGTTTTGTTATTTACGATGATGCTTAGTTTTACTATAGCCTCATCACAGGATGTGTTTTACAGCTTTCTGTCTTACAAATGATTGGACATTACAGCTGCTATATTACAGATCAAGTAAAATTAATATCCCCTTTTATTTCTCTTTTTTTTTTAATCAACCATCATTTTTTAAAGTTATAATCAAGACACCATACAAGTACAAAACAATCTAACTTTAATCACTTGTTTTATGCATCAGGAAACAAAAGCTTCTCTTTATCAAGAGGGGCATCTAAGTGAGAAGTTCGTTTGTATGCACAGTGATGAACACATAGAGCAAGTATAACAATATAAATCCACATCCAGCCTGAATGCATTCGACTCCATGTGAATGAGGAGGGAAGACTGCCCTCTGGGCAGCACAGAGATGATGGCCCTGCACAACTCTGGCCAACAAAGGTGAAAAAAGCATGGAAAATACTTCATGCAGCATTGCAGTGCTCTGCTCCTTTCTCTTCCCTTGCTCTCTGCTGACCCTTACCCTGTGAAGCATCACTACGGGCATCCTTGCAAGGTGTATTCTAAAACCTTCTGTCCTCTGATGGAACACAGAGACTCAGTGACTGGCTGACGTGCTCATTTCATGTTGCTATTGGTTTCTAAAGTCATTATTTGAATTTCCAGCAACATTCTCACTACTTCTATGAGACATTCAGCTGCGCAGAAGAAATTAAGTCAGTGATTTCAAATGCTCTTGATAGAAATGCTTAAAAGCGAGGAGAGGCATAACAGGAGTTCCTCTGCTTCAGGAAGTGTTAAAACATGGAATCACATTGTACACACTCCTAGAATTCTGATTTTGAAATGATTTGAAAGGGTTTCTCAATACGTGATTGAGCTCTGTGTGGAGCTGCAGGACTGGGCTCTGTGCAAGGAGGAAGCTCTGTCCCATGAGGCTCTGCCAGGCAAGGTGACATGGGGACATTGGGGCCAACAATGGCTCAGGGCTGGATGCCCAGCTCAGATGGCACAGAGAAAGATGTTCCCTGAGGATGGGATCTGTGCTAGCACATTAAATGCAAAGTGGGACTTGGGAATCTCCAACTAGAAGTGGAGACTTGGCATTTGGAATCACTGTGTTACAGGTCACTTCCTACAAAAGAAACCCAGAGCTTCTCCAAGGCTGAACAAAGTCAGGAATGCCTTAGAAGACTGCAAAATATTATTATTAGCTGTTAAACACTTGAGGAAATAACGTGTTAGCCAGTTCAGCTGCAGGTGTCAATTCATTCTATTAGTGAAACATACTCTTGTAAAATAATTAAGCCCTACAAGTCCACAGAAGAGGTTCTATTCTGCCCTTATGTTGCTTGTGGGAGGATCATTAAAACTTTAGATACCAAAAATCACACATTGGATGAGATCTTGTAAATTCAGCAAGCCTTCAGTATTTTTCCAATGCGTGCAAAAAACTACATCACGTGCTCACATTGCTCAAATTATGTGCTAGTTTCTCTCTCAGTACTTCAGCTTGCAGTGCTGTAGCATTTCTTCCCAAGAAGAACAATAATTCCAAATGAAAAACCTCCTTAGCTTGATCCTTTCAGAGGCTGAGACAGGACTTGTAACTGCTTTCCAACATGCCTGCCACCAGTGAAAACATTCTGCAATCTCATTACAAAACCCTTTGACTCCTAACACTGTACAGAGTGGTACATGGGTTTCCATAAACCCTCAGCTTCTCTGATTGCTGGGTGAGCTGCATTTCTGCCCTTGGCAGACAGCCGCAATGCATCTTCCCTCCCCAGCAACAAGGAGAAGCTTCCCATTTAGCTTCTATCTTTTAAGACTCTCTGGAGTATCCTTATTCCCAAGCAAACCTGCTCTGCCTGCTCCTCCATCAGTAGCTCCTATCTTAGCCTCTGGAAACCAGAAAGCAATATCACAGGAAAAAGAAAGCTCATAATACTCTAAAAATACCCTATAAAAGATGTGATTTAAGTGCCTTATGCACAGATCTAATTTAAACATACTTGGCTGGCCAGGAAAGCATCACTTTTGGCACAAAATGATACATTTACCATGATCCTTTCTCAATAGGAGCCTGAGCATTTTTCAGCACAAGTTGCTTCCAACACTTGTCTGCTCCCACTCCAGACAGCTGCCTCCCAGCTACAGACACATCAGCTCCATAACCCATATCTCCAGCCCAGCCCAAGATCTGCACCTTTCCTGGATATCAAGTGAAACCATGAAAGAGAAGGAAGAGCAAAGCTCCCCTGCCCAGAGCATCCTGATTAAACGGGGAATTCCCAACAGTGCCATCTCCAACCACATGAGCTAAATCCCACCTGCAACAGAAGCCTTCTTCCATGAGTTGCTCTCCTTCCCAAGTTTTTCCTCCCCATTCCTGCCCCTCTGCTTTCTGCTAAGAGCCTGTCTTGACTTGCCAGCATTTCTAGCTGCCAATATTCTTTAACAGAGAACAAAAACTGTGCATTCAAAAACCCAACATAGGCATACATTAGGCTTTGGCATGGCAAAAATACCCATGTTTTTTAGATTACAGGCTCCTAAACATCAGAAACAAGACCTCTCCCCCCTTCCTTGCATCAGTTTGCCTTGTTTCTTCTCCAAGAATGGGACTCTAAATGTCTATGACAACATTTCCAGACCACTGCAGTCAACTTTCCCCAGCACTGCCAGAACAGGGAAACCTCCCTATGAAAGATAGGACTAGGCAGAGGAAGAGAGAATTAAGGTAATGGATGAAATTAAGTTCTTATAACTTAAAGTGTAGATATCTTGGTTCTCTCCTTCCTTATTGGAAATGTTTAAGACCAGTTGTAAATCATGCCAATAGCTCCTTACTTTGAAAATCTGAACTGAGATGACCTGTTCTTATCAGGTAAAAACACACTGGCAGTGATTTTTGACTGTATCATCTATCTTAAAATCTTACTAAGGAAGCACTTCCTTCAAAAGTAAAGCATTTTAATCCGCAGCATCACAGGGACCTGTTCTTACACCTGTGGCCAGAGTCACAGCATGACCCAATTCCAGGGGCTCAGAGGAGTGCTTAGACAACTTGGATGAAAACAGATCAGTATGTTTACTACTGCATTTCACACTGAAAAATATCACTCACGCAAATCATTTTATCAAGCCATTTTCTCAGTCACCTTGGTTATTCCCAAATTGATTGTGCCAGCAAGTGCTCTGCCGCATCAGTAAACTCCTGCACACTGCCAGACCATTTCTCAAAGTGATCACAAGAAAAGCCTGTTCCTGTTCTTCTCACCATTGGAAAGGGACCATCCCAGCACAGCACCAGAGAAGGCGCCACAACATCCTCTCAAAAGGATGCAGAATAAATTAGAGGTGTGCACAGATACACAAACATTTGCAGATATGCACAACAGCAGCAGCAACTAATCCCATAAAATCCTCTGAGAGAACAGAAAGATTTTTCATTCTTTGAAACGTGATAATGAAAAAACAATTCCCAGATGCTCCACCAGATGAAATCATCTTGTTTGGAAGTTTATAATTATATATGTTAAATGCATCGGTCCACTTTCAAGATTAGTGATAATGATCCTACATTTTTAATAAATCCCCTCATCCCTAGGGATTCAACGTGAGCTTATGCAGGCACTCCAGGATCATGGCAGCTACCTCTGCCTCAAGATGTGGCAGCTGTTTGATACAGCTGCACATGCTGTAAACAAGGCACCATAGCACAGAATAAATGGAGGACATTTGTCAGGAAGGAGGAGAGTTCAGAAACAACTCCCACAACCCTTGATGTTTCCATACAAGATTTCCAAGACAGAAAATGATGGGATGGGTGTGCAGTCCCTGAAGACAAAGCAGGGAGTTCCTGCTCTTCCCCCACAGCCTCTTAGCTCACAGCAGTACTGGGTCCAGCCTCCATGCTGCCCTCTAAATGCAGGCTGGTTCCTTTGCCCACGGGCACAACCTGGGTTACAACAGCTCACAAAACCAGAGTTGTGCTGATGTAAGCATTGCATGCAAGTTATACCATTTTGGTAGGAACAGAAGAGAAGGATCAGCCCTAGTCCTTCAAGAAACACTCTTCAAGCTGCCCTTGAACTATGATTTCCAAACAAGACCTTCATTTTCTATCTCATGCGTAGCCCTTGAGCCTTTCTGCAGGTAACCAGAGAGGCTGGAAGAGAAAATATTTAACCTCTTGGTTATGAGGACAAAGTTCTCAAGGCTTTTAAAAATCAAACAGTCAGCAGAATATAATGCTGCAGAGAAAGGCTCACAAGTCATTACTGGAGATGTTGTACGAAATGAGTACAAGCAGAAGAGAAAACCTCCTTATGGTTTTAATGGGTTTGGAATTAAGCTCTTCAGAACGGAGAGCAGCCCATAAGGGACACACAGCCTGGCAGGGCTGCATCCCACCACTACAGATGTTATAACTGATCACAAATAACCTCTGCAGCAAAAACCATCTCAGTGCTGCAAGTGAGGTATGAAAGTAGAAGGACGCACTGCGATTTCTGACTGCTGCATCCTTTACCTTCTTCCTTACTATACAGAGGAGTTCAAGCCACATAAATAGTGGAGGAACTTCAACCTTCCATAAGCATCACAAGCCCTTATGGATATTCCAAAGAACTACTCCCAGAAAATCACGCTTTAACTTGCTGTTAACACTACGATCTTAAGGTTTCACACAGCCACTCTTCCTTATCACAGTGTGAGGCCAAACTAATCAATAACAGGCTGTTAATGCCAATGAATTCGCACCAGCAGTTTGTTTATAAAATGAAAAGTTACTGAAACAGAACTAAATATTGCTTAAATCAAATTAGCTGCACTCGCAATAAATAATTAAAGCAATAAAGTAGTTCATAAATAGAAAACAATTTAATTAATTCTCCCACCAAGTACAGAAATATCAATACAGCAGCAAGAGATGGGGCATATAGGAAGGCAGGGAGGTGAGGCACTCCTGGATCTGCAGACACTCAGCCAGCACAATAGCAAAATGATTGTGTATATACAAAAAAAAAAAATCAAATTTGAGCAGTAATAGTGTACTTGGAAAGAATAAGTAGCTGTTGGGAGCCAGATAACGGGCTCAAGCAGAGCAACACAGCCCACGTGAAATACATTTTGTGAAGCTGAAGGATAGGAAGGATGGAGTAGGATGGATTATCTGAGGTAAAATCTTCACAAGCTTTAGATAAGCAGCTGTATTTGTGATCTATTCCTGCCCAAGGCTCCACGTGCCCTCTCCAGTGCTCACCATGACCACAGACATCTGTAAAGGCTTTACCTCTGTCTCCTACAGGTGGGCACCCAGGAGCACACACACACAGAGCTGCTCCTTTCACAATCTGGTATCACAGGTACACATTTTCCTTTCAGCTGAACCAAAACCTTCAGGGATGAGTAAAATCAGCTGAAACAATGGAATACAAAACTGAGGAGATTATGCAGGTGTCAGCTGTAGAGTACTGCAATGCTACAGTATTAAGCGTAGTTAAGGAAGGTGCTACTAAATACCAGCGTAACAGTTACCTTGGGCTGTTAAAGTGTTTCTGACTCCTTCGTTAAAGGAAGGTAAGCGCAGATTTGGCAATCTCATCTCTCTGCAAAGCACAGCCTTCCCCAGAGAGGGCTGCATGAAGCTATCTCGCAGTTGTGTATCACAACAAGGTACAGCAGAAAGTCATCCGAGGCCAGCCATGTCACAGAAACATCTATCAAAAATAATTCAGCACAGCTAACAGAGAAGTCAGACTGACTTTGACAGCTGAGCTCTCCTCTAACAACACTCCACCTCCGGCACATTTGGTGCCATTCACCCACGTGGGAATTGCTGCCGGGAGGGTGCAAAGTGATGCAAAGCAGACAGGAGGTGCTGCTCCTGGAGGCACTGCTGAGCACTGAGTTTCATCCATTTTTGTTTTGCACACACCCCTGCTCCAACAAAGGCTTTGCAACATGACCACCACAAAGGCAGCCTCTCAAACTAGGCTCAAGCAACACCACAAACCAGGCACTTAATAATTATTCACTGCACACCACAGCATCCTTTTGTATGTTCTGCATGATCTCTCTAGCCGTCAATGAGATGGGAGACCAAGCAGCTAAAGGCCAAATTTGCAAACACAGCCAGGTGCACAGCTCCCAGCAGAACCAGAGCAGGGTGAGCCTGGCAGCAAGAAGAACACACGAGGGAAAGGCTCCATGAGCAGGTCTGGCCCAAAGCAGTGCAGCGGTGACAGGCAGGAGGCCCTGCTTTTGGGGGGATTTGGGGGCAGGTCAATATATCTGAGCAGAAGTGAGGATTTAATGCCCTGCAAACCAAAGCACACTGCAGTCTTTCAGTGTTAAAAGGAGACCCCAACAACTGCTGCAGCCCTGGGTATCCCTTTAGATTTGCTCTGATGAGTACACCTAAGGATGTCAAGTTTCATTCCTTTGCAACATTCAGAGTTCAACAGGAAAACCACCTGCTCTGAAAACATACATAGGAGAAATAGTAGCATCAATAAGCATTAGCTGCTGCCCAGTAAATAACTTTCCCAGCAAGCAAATCCATCTGTTCAGCTCTTGGTCTGCAGTCCCTGCCTCACCTTCATGAATGACTAATTTGATTTTAAAAGATTTAGATCAGCAAGGCAGACCAGACCCAGGGCTTTCTTCTTTCACAGCACTAGGGTCTTTTTCTTCTTCTTCAAAACAATCCTCTTGCTCACCCATTCTAATTGCCACAGGACAGAAATTGCCTCTTCCTGACCCTCCTGCGCCTCCTGTTGGGTTTTCCTTCTCAGCATCAAGCAGGCTCTCATGCAGCCTTTTCATTCTGCTGCTTTTCTTTCAAAGAGGATCTGATTCAACTTGCCCTTAGCCAGTAAATTTATTTCCAGATGAGAGCCTGAAAGCTCTTTCTACAAAGACTTGAAGAATTGTTTTTCTCTGCCTGCCCACACGTGATGCAACATTGCAGTGCAAGCCTGGCAGGAACTAGTGCTCTTGAAGGGCTGAGATTTGCAGGAAACCAAGCACAGCCAAGGGCAGACCTGCAGGGCAGACAGCTCTGCTCCACACACCATCGGCCCGGGTCACCCCCAATCTCCTCCAACATCACTGCTGTGTATACGAGACCAGAAATAAACAGTCTCATTTTTAGTTTTAATGCCTCCCTGTAATGTTACACTGAATATCAGGCAACATCAGAAACACTTGTAGACAAGAGGTGGAACTGCACTGTGAAGAGGGGCTCTGCTGGGTGAAGGACAGGAGCTCAGCAAACAACAGTCCCTGAGCCCAGGTCCCCAACCTGCGTGTATTTTTAGCAGCTTACTGTGGCTGACTCAGTGTCATCTCCTGAACCCAGACAGCACTGTTGCCTTCCACTGCAGAACGTATTGCTGGCACACACACAATTTCACTAACAGCTTTATTTTAAGGATACCAAAATACTTTCACCACCCCACGCAACGTTACTAAGTTTATTTGGCGTTATCCTCACTTTGTACATGAGAAAGGTTATTGCTGTAATTGAGATAATACAGAGGCTTTTAGGACAAAAAGGCCATATTCAATATGAATTCAATACAAAACTCTGAAATTCATTCAAAAGCATGCACGCAGCCAACAAAGATACAAGAAATTCCTATTAATTCCTGCTATTCTCAGAGCTGCATGAATAGAAGTTGAATTATTTCTGAAGCTCAGACTCAGCTGGAGGTATTAGGCTCCAAGCACTCAAGATGCATTTCAGAGTCTCCAACTCAATGAAGATGGAGGGATAGGGGTTAGCTGTAACACAAACCCAGTGCATCCATACATTCAGCACCAGTAGTGCTGATATAGAATAAAGCATCACAGCACCAGAGTAACAGAGGCACCAGTGCCTCCTTGCTGCTGTCTCCTATTTTTCCCTCTTACAACTTGTATCAGATCAATGGATATTACTTTCCCTTTAAACTTGCCTCACTGAAATCATGACAAAGGCACAAAACAGCGACCGAATGAGGTTTGCACACAGAAAGCAAAGCATACCAAATCACTCAGACTAATATAGCTCCAGGAATCAATAGGAGTATTTTTAACCACTCTCATAAATCTCTGCTCTGCTTCTGCTACTGGAAGTACCAGAATAGATGGAGTCTCTCAGGCATCAACAGAGTCAGATCTGCAGCGCTTGGGTGTGCTTCTGCAAAAGCCTTTGAAAGAGGCACCACGACTCCCTGACAGACACAGTGTGCCAGGGGCACAGCTCACAGTCTCAGTGCACCAGTCACTCAATCTTAAGAGAAACAAACAAAAAAAAAGACTAGCTAAAAATTACAGAAAAGGCACCAACCATGGAGAAAAACACTAAAAGCTACACTACAGTTTTGGAGGATAATCTGCAACTTAAGTGTCTTGCCTTTCTTCCTTCTTTAACATATGCACACTGTTATTTGAAGCTTATCAGAGTCGTTGGGATGGGATCAGCAAGGAGCACAGAGTGCCCCAGCAGGCAGCCACGAGCTGCTATGTATTAAGGCTGAATGCTAACCAGGACCTGAAGGATTTGCTACTGCCCTGCAAGGGAGAGGCACATCATGGCTATGAGATTACAGAGGATTGACGTTTTGCTAGTGTTATGAAGTTAAATATTGTAATTAGTTTTAAGTAGATTTTTATCTTGGAAATCACATCAGCTTTGGTGATGTTCACATCCCAGTAAGCCACGTTGTCCTGTGTCCCCCCACCATAGAACACCCCTAAAGCCTTGGCTGCTAGGTCAGAGTGTATATATAAATAATATATATATATATTTTTAAAAGTCCTACATGTAGCTAGCATCATATTAAATATTCTCTGTCAAAACTGTCATTTTGTTTTTGGCCAAAAAAGAAATATTAAAAGTAACTCAGACAAAGGAGATAAAGAAGGGAGACCTGAAGGTCATTTTTATCTTAATAGCTGGAAAACACACAATTAGATTTTGACAGCAAGTAAAGAAAGCAGAATGTGTTTACAGTAACACAAATCAGTAAATTCCATTCAAGAATAAAGAGCTGCAATCCAATATCTGACAATTGCCATTAACGTTCTACACCTGACAGACTAATCCTGCACTCAAGTTCCCCTGGTTTCCTTCCATCTCAGTTGGCATAAAAGATACTGCCTTCTCCCTATAAGCCTTGACTTCCACATCCTAGCACCTGATAAATAATGGGCACAGAATATAGATTTTTATCTTAAGAAGAAAATCAGCAATCACTAACCAAACCCTACCTAAAGAAACCCAACCCCATGGTTTTACAGAACATTCCCAGTAGCTCCAAGGTACGCTCATGGAAAGCTCAGATCTTTCTGCCATATGGAATGCCTCAAGGGAGATGGATGGTGCCTCTGGTGGCATCAGGAATCTTTCCAGAAGTTAAAAGGAAATACTGCCAAAGGTGATATTTGTGGAGAACAACTCATTTATCTTCACAGCAGCATTTGTAGCAATAATTGAGAAATATGCCTCACTACAGATACGGTGAATTACAGAATCACAGCATCATCAAGGTTGGAAAAGGCCTTCAAGATCATCCAGTCCAACCATCCACCCACCACCAATATTTCCCCCCTAAAACATCTTCCTTTATACAACATCCAAACATTTCTTGAATACCTCCATGAACACTGACTCAACCACCTCCCCAGGCAGCCCATTCCAGTGACTGACCACTCTTTACTAATTTTTCCTTTCCCAAATATCCAATCCAAACCTACCTGCTGTGACTTGAGGCCATTCCCTTCAGTCTTATTGCTGTGTTTAGCTTTTATGTTTAGTTTCATTTTTGTACATGAAGCAGCAAAATCTAAACTCATCTCTTCTCAATGGAAATAAATTTAAAAACTGAACTTTCGTATTTAAGTCAGCACAGGTCTCAGCTTTAAAAACTAATAATTCTATTAATTCTACCTTATTTTTGCTCACAAGGAGTTTAGCTACAAGCTGCAGCAGCTGTAAGGTAACTTCATAAATTATACATTGTTGAGGAGATTTTGCTTGTGCAAAGAAAGAGTTAAGATCTAAATTAACTAAGTGCAATGGATGTAGTTCCTAGTGACAGAGAGGAGGGACAATAATGGCTGTCCCATCAGTGCTGCCTCCCCCGGGATGCCATGCCACTGCTGCCCAGCTTCCCTCCCCTCCCTTCTCTACTCCAAATCAGTCTCCTGAAAGGAGCAATATGGTTGTTTTGACAGAAATCCTGTTATCCCATGGGAATTCCTCTGAAAGAATACCAATAGGTTTGGTTTAAAGGAAGTCTGAAGCTTACTGCTGCAAAATTACAAAAGTGAAATGGAAGCTCCGAAAAGGGAGAGCATCATTAGAGTGCCAAGACAATACTGGTTTATCTAAACAAAAGAAAATAAGTTGGGTAATTTTAATGCTTTTCCCTGCATTTTTGTTGTATTCATTTAACAAAAGAATGTCTTTGTTATGTCATTCATTCTATTAATTGTGATACCTGCAGCAGCTGAAAATAATGCTTCAGGCTTTCCAAATAAACAGGGAGAAAAGACACCATGGCAAAAGTCCATGTTGGGGCACACATTCGGCAAGGACAGCATGCACAGCTGCTCTCACAGCAAGACCAGACTCTTCCCCTCTGGTGAACAAACACCTTGTGAAATAATCATAGAGCTCCTGCCTGCTGGAAGGGAGAGGGGTGAGGAAGAAGGCAGGGGACTTTAATTATTGCTTCTGTTTTAAAATACTAGAGGTGCCCAGTTAGAGATGTCTGAAAGATGACAGGCTCATCTAAGCAGCTGCAATACAGCTCAGCTCTGATAAACATGCCCTGATGAGCACACTTCCTTTGAAGAGTGAATTACAGCCCCTGATACACAGATCAGCAAGGATTTGTTCTGATGATGCTACTTGTATCAGGTGAACATTAAGAAGTGGTGAAGAGCTGTTTTTAGAACTACTGCATTCTAGAAGAAATCTTGTCAATGCTCACCCTGAGCTGGATCAGCTCCCCAGCACTTCCACACTCCAGAGATGCTTTAGGACATTCCAATGGCAACTGCAAACTCAGACTTAAGGAAATGCTCACTTAGCAAAGCCTCTAATCCAGGTGACCTGTTTTGAATACATTTAGAGATGCTGTCCAAATACAAACCCTCAAGCTTTGGGGGGGCATTTATTCTACTTTCAAATCGGAAGTAGGGGACTTTCTGCTTTCCACATTCCTTTACCACTACCTTCATATGACACTTCCCTCTAAGATGGTGCTTAGTACTGAGAGCAGTCAGGGCTTCAGGGATAACTCAAGGTACCTGCATGGGCTTTATGTTGGGACTAGCAGCAAGGAGTGGCTTGGCAGTGGTTTTGAGACTAACAGACCACTATGAACATTTTGCAGCCCATGATGCTAGCTTACCCTGTCACAGTGGCAGAAGCAGCTATAGAGATACAAAGCATTTCTGTACAGTTACACAGTAAGGACAATGTAGTCCATTTAGTGTTTTCCCTGTGTCAATCATTTTATTGCTGAACTTCCCTTGTAGTTGAGACACTGCTCAAATCCCCACTCCTGCATGCTGGTACATCCCATTAGTATCTACCCCTGCTATGGGCACAGGAATACCCAGCTCACGTGCCTGGCAGCACAGCTGAGCTAATTGCAACAATCCCATCCTTTATAAATCATTGTTTCTCTGTACAAATGTATCTGGCAATGGATGATCCTTCATTGACAAGGATGCCAACAGAGACAGACGTGCTGATAACAGCTGCACAGGGCTGCCTCTAATTTCTGGCTTCATTCATTCTATTCCCAGAGAATAAAGTTTGCTATACTGTTGGTTTTGCTAAATGTGGTTGATGAACTTATTTAATGGGGTATAAGGAAGAGTTAAAACCTAAAGCTAGGACTACGATGTAATTTAAGAAAAAAATAAGTCAGTGAAAAGAAAGACTATGGAAAACAAAACAGGAAACTTACAAAGGATAATGAAAGATCCAACTTAAGTAGCTCTGAGAAAAAGTGAGTTTAAATCATTCAAATATGTAAAGTAAATTCATAGTATAGGTTACATCACAGACTTCCAATGGCAGAAGGAAAACAAATAGATGAAGGGTCACTGCATACTATTGCCACTTGCTTTGTGGTTGCAGTGAGAAGCTAAATTGAAATCTTGTAAGAAATGACATTTTGAAAAACTTCCAATTCTGCAGATAGAGAACAGGGCACTTTTTTCCTTGTTGTACTTTTTATTCCCCAAGCAAGAGCATAACTTCAAGTTATTATCTGCTGGCTGCACAAGGTGTGTTTCAGCTGTGGTCTTTCTACCAACTATTCCATACAACAAACTACAGCAACAGACACTGATAACCCAGCAGAGCTGAACCTATACACTGAATAAAATTAAAAGACAGGCTGCAACTTATCCCTTTTGAAGGAACAGGCTCTGAAATCTATAGGTCCTATAGGTCCAGAATCACTTTTCGCACACTGATTTCATGCTGGTAGAATACGTAGCTTGATTTCTTAAGCATCCAGTAGTTTTCTATGTAACCAGAAGTACAGCTGGACTGGGATTCAGTCCTCCTGAATGTCTGCCCCTAGGATATGACAGAAGTCAGAAGGAAGACACATTGTTAACCTCACCAAAACTGAGAGGTTAAAAGGAGTGATCTTAAGACAAAGCACCTCTGAGAGGCAAGGGTGAAAAGACGACGACAGGGCTGGGATGTGAGGACCACAGCCCTATTTCCGAAATGAACATGAAGCCTGCCCCTTGTACCTCATCCCACAAGGGAAGTGGCTCTCAGTGGTTTTAATGCCTTACAGTTGTATGCAAAACAACAAACTGTTCTCACATTCTCCTGCAGATCTCATCAAACAGCAAACAAGCGGTATGGCATAGATAAATAACCACTGCCTTGTGACAAACAAGGAAATATTTATGGAAGGCTATTAAACCTTGATTACTTGTCTCAGAGACTGGAGCAGACTCAGAATCACCAATCAGCTCTGCTGGCAAAATACATATTTACAAATGCTTTAACTTTCAGAGTTTACCCAACGGACCAAAATGGCTTATTCAGTCTTTTCTAGCTCTATTTTGGTCCACCAAATACAGTAAATGTGCTGTTAGGTGCACAATGAAAACCCTTTTAGAAAAGTAACTGCATCACGTTATGCACTCGAGTTCTTTTCAAAACACCAAGAACAACTGGAACATTTTACAGACTCATAATTTCCTATTAAAAATATACTGGCATACTAATCACCGAGCTGAAATCTGGCTTGAAAACGTGCACTCTGAAAGAAACACTCACCAACACAACAGAGCCCACCGATGACATGTTCATTGGGTATTTCCTACAGCAGCACCCAAGGACAGCTACAGTACCAGTACCTGCCCCTGGGGTTTGGTGAGAATTTGACACAGTGGAAGATGACACTGGACCTGCAGGTACTTACTGCAAAAGCCACCAACGCTCACCTTGTAGCCACTGCCCTGACAGAGTCCAGCAGCACCAGGAGGCAATGGAAGGGCAGCATTAGCACTCTCTGCTTCAGCTGGGCTAACCTGGAATGCTTGGCACACCACTGCTATCACAGGTAAAGGCCACAGCCACCTGGTTATGGCTGCTTGAACTGAGAGAGCACGAAGAGGGTAACTTCTGTCTTCATTTATCTCATCTTTGGGCAGTGAGTTGAAGCCCTGGAATGTTAACTTAATTGCTCTGCCTTGTGATAAAAGCTCAGTTTAGGAAGAAATGGCATGCTGATACCTAATAACTTTAACTGAAAATATACCGTGCTCTTGCACATTAAGTGGCCTAGCAGCATATTTCAAATCATGACTTAAATTCATTGAGACCAGAAGCAATCCTGGACACCGGGCTCTCTGACTGTAAGCCTGCAGTCTGCTATTTTGCTGGTTTTGAGACACAGTGGATAAAAAGACCTGAATATTTACATACTACACTCTGCTGCCTTTACTAGAAACACCTGCTCATTTCTCTTTAACCCTCACAAAACAGTTTATTGTACTGTGGTCTGGTAACTCAGGGTTTCCAGCAAATATGCACCTTTCAACACTGTTTGCAAGCCCTCTCAATGGGAGAGAGGCTTCCACATCGTGCACTGGGCTGTGTAACAACTGTATTTGACTTCAGTGATTTACCAGCAGCCCTGTCTAACAGGGGAGGGCTGGGAACAGAGATCAGGGAATGCAACTGCAATCCACAAAAAGGGCAGCAAGAAGGATCCAGAGAATTACAGGCTGTCAAATCCGACCTCAGTACCAGGGAAGATTATAGAGCAAATCATTTCAATTGTCCTCTCTGTGCTATGGGATGACAACTGAGTGATCAGCTGCAGACAGCACAGGGTTATGAAAGGCACATCCTGCCTGGCTTACCTGGTCTTCTTCTATGACAAGATGACCTTCTTAGTAGATGAGGGAAAGGCTGGAGATGCTGTTTACCTGGTTTTTAGTAAAGCATCTGACACTGTTTCAGCATTCTCCCAGAGACAGTGCCTGTCTGTGGCTTGGACAGGTGCACAGGTTGCCAAATGAAAGTGTGTGCCAGATTCAGAGGCAAAAAGGATGGGGAGTTACTTAACCATGCACAGAAGAGGTGACAACAACAACAAAGGAATTAGAAAACAGGAATGCTGAAATTGAGCTACCTAAAGCCAGGTCAAAGCAAGGAAGCTGCCAGACTTTTTCATGTGATAAGAAAAGGTTACAGCTTCAGGTAGCACCAGGGGAAGCTTAGATTGGATATTAAGAAGAATTTCTTCATGGAGGGAGTGAACAAGCTCTGGAAGGGGCTCAGTTTTGTTCAGAATGTTGATGGTGTTTGCATCCACTCATCCTAGCTCAGAGCCCCATGCATGTGTGCATAGTGCCAACAGCTACAATAAGGCAGTATGGGACCACTCACTTCACTGATTATTAACTACTGTGGCTAACACCAGCAAATGAGTCAACTCTTTTGGGTCCTTCTCCCTCCACACGGTTTTACTGTTAACTCACATCACCTAGAGCCATAAAATATAACAAATTATAATTAAACACTGATGCTGACATACACGGGAGTGAAGAACTTTGTCCAACCTCTACTCCCTCTTTGGATTAGTCTGCCTCTACAGATATACCAACTTGATACGTACATAGTGTACACACAGAGGTATATAAATATATATAAATCTGTGTAGTACCTTTAAATCTAGATGTCATTTGAATTACCTGACAGTCAACATCTTTTGGAGCACAGCTATTGATTTCCAGGAGATCTGACCGGGACATAAGGAACAAAGATTTCTTGGACTCCAGCAGTAGGAAGAGAACAATGGGATGGGAAATTAATAGGTGATTTACTATAAAAAATTACAGCTGATTGCTTCATTGTGTTCCTGAAGAGGCTGAGGAGAGAAACTTGCTGCTCCCTGCCAAGTTTTAAGAGCCTTTCATCTTCCGTGGATAGGTGGAAATTTGCAACGTGCAAAAGGAAAGGATGAAGTCAATAGAATCTCTAAGGGGCATTACTGTTTTATAACCATGACTCAGTTTTTCATCTAGGGCATAAGTGGCATGTCATGAAATTTTTCTTAAGCTATTGGCAGGATCCTCCACCACTGCTGAACTGATGCATGCCCAAAAACTTTCAATAAAACTACTCCAACTTCTGAGTTTTCTTTTCTATACTTCTTTGTGGTGACCAGTAATTCACTACAGCAATGATTTCGTATCATTAAATATACAAAAATACCAATAAGACTTTCACAATACTGAGCTTGTGACTACTTGAAAGAAAAGGCTTTGACCTTTTAATGCTGAAAAGATAGCCAAAGTTTGGATCTTTATGGTAGTTAGATATCTGTTTGAATAAGCGTAGAGTTGCATCTCATTTAAGATTATATGGACAAACAGAGTGGAAGCAATCTGCTTGAACATTTCCTGGCTGAATGGTTTAAAAAGCATCTTTTGACACTAATTTGTTGAATGGATGATTGTGTGCAACATAAAAACAAATTAAAAGTTTTACATGTTTGGACTAGATCTTCAGCTAGTAAAAAGAAAGAGGTCCATTAAATTCAGCATGGCTTTGCTCGTTTGTGCCTGAAAATCTAGCTCTGTGCTTAGTGACTATCCACACATATGGTCATGCAGTTCTGGTCTGCCTACAACTTATTCTGGGTACTGAGCACCAAAAGCCAAAAGCAGTAGGAGCATTTGTCAGCTCCAGCAGTTAAAGAATCACACCTTATGTGGTTAATTATTCAGGCAAATCACCAGATGCCCCTTATACTGAATGTACAGAATTAGATGTGGAAGTGCATGGCTTTTATACAAGTTATTTTCCTCTTTAATAGGAACCAACAAGTATATGTTCATATCTACTCATCACACAGTGAAATCTTTATCTTCGAAGTCAAGTCCAGCCACTGTAAAGCAAAAAGCTCACAGCAATGCCCTTTGGAGCTTGGGCTGGCACTTCTGCTTTGCTATGAATTTTTTAACCTCCCAGTTTTCTGCTCAATGCTCTTCTCACTCTTTCACTAAACACATGCATCATCCACTGGCCAGCATGAACTGCAGCTTTCCTTTCAACCCCTGTTCTTGCCCTGTTGTGTCCCATCAGTCCTCTTGCACCTTTTCACCATCCTCAGCAACTGATATACTGAAAATACAGGTTATTAACATTTTTACTCAATTTCCCTTTCTTGAATGCTACAAGAAATCAGCAATAATATCTGGCTAATATCTGATATCAGAGACATCCACACCTGGATAGAAAGGCCAGATCACACCCCACTCACCTCCCCAGTGCAGGGAAGTCATCTGTTCAACATACACTCATCGAAGTACCAGCGGGCACTGAGATGAGAATAATTCAGAAAGTAAGAATTTTGAGGCAATACTGCATCTTCCCTGCATGGAGGCACAGCTGTGCAGACGTATAGAGTAAATAATTAGAAAGTATTTAGATAGAAAATGTGAGAAGGCTGGATAGTTTGGGAAAGCCTGCCTGCTCTATCTTGCTTCCCAACATAAGTTTATAAGAGCAAGAAAACGGTATTCAAATCCTGTGCTTATTAACCACACGCTGGGTTTTGTTTTTCTTTTTAAAGAAGGTATCACAAAATCCTGTGTCTCATGTCATGTTCCTTTTTCCATTATAGGAGTATAATGCAGATGCAAACCGCACTGGGTTGTGTCTGAGAGCAAAATTTCAACTCGATGGGATTAAACGGGAAGTACAAAAATATTGTTGCAGCTTCTAATCAGCTACCAGAATGAGTTTTTTTCAGTTCACAGAGCATTTTTAGTTTCAACCAAACAGCAGCTTGACATCCCAGGAACAAAACAGATCTGCCACCTCTGCTGCTTAAATTCAGAAAGAAATCAGTCTTCATACATCACAGAGGAAGGTGTCTGCCAGCTGCAGCTAGGGAGGCATCACCCCTCCATACCACAGCAATTAAAAGTTCATGTAATTATATTTGATCCTGCGCCCACAGAAGCCAAAGGAAGCCATTCATCGACTGCAATGGGCTTTGGAGCTGCTTCAAAATTTCTCCAGCACATGCAGTCCTGACTCTGGAAACCAAAAGCATCCCAGTTTAAACAGGCTTATCCACAGCTGAAAAACACAAGTGTTTTCACATCTTTCTTCCATCTAATAAATACAACCCTCCTAGTCCAGACAGAAGTGACCATCAAGTGCCTATTAAAAGGACTATTTGTTGAAAGAAATAAGTACAGTGAGTCAGTGTTTACCCATGGACCATTTGACAACAACCAAGGCTTTGTTTCCTTTGAAAGAAGGAAACACCTTCAATCTAAAGAAATCAAGCCTTTTGCCCAAAAGGAAAAACATCTGAGAAGTGTAAGCAGGACTGCCCCCCACTTCAGCAAAAACGTTTAAAATTGCCTTTGCACATCCACAATCACTACGTAACAAAAGCAATAATAAACGTAATAAATAGAATATGCTCTTATTTATGGTGACTTCTGTCCGATATTTTTAAGTTTTGTTTTTTCAGCTTTCAACCACAAAGCCAAATGTTCCACCAGGGATGGGGAACAACATTCACCTTCTCCAAGAAGAAACATGCAGACCTCTTGTGATCCTCTCTAGTTTCCTCAAGTGAAAACAAGTCATGATCCACAACGATTACTACTCTAAAGAAGAAAGCCTCAATTTTAAAATCAGATCACATAACGTAACAAAATTTATAATAGATTATTGTGGTTTTGTTTTTTTTTTTTTTAAAGATTCCTGTTGTTTTTTTCTAGGCCTAAGTATATCTGCTCTGCAAACACGGAATGCTCACCAGGTTCCTGAAGGAGACTTGTTGGATTGTTGTACAGGAACTTCTGAGGACTGACTCCAGAGATGACGATCCTGAAGCATTGCTGAGAAATCCCCAGGCAGCTCAGCAAACCCACCGGCTTTATTGACCAGTGTGTACTTACATGTTGGCGTTTTCTTCCCAAATTCCAAGGAATCTGCAGTCCTTCAAACACCTCATTTCTGAGACCGCACCAAAGGGCAGTCTTCTTGGCTACCACCCTTTTCTCCACTCCCCTCCACACCTGTATCTAAGCCTGCTGACTGATAACTCCTTCAGCAGAAATACACTCAATATAACAAGCTTTTGTTTCACTCTCAAAAAGTGCTTTCTGTTCAGAGATTGCTACATTAAGCCCTCCAAACAGAAGTCAAGCCTTGCCCACTCTGTGAAGACAAAAAAATCCACCTGAGCCTGGAAATTCAGTGTTTAGAGCCACTGAACTCAAAATCCAATCACTGCTCGCAAGGAACATTTTCAAAGCACCGGCACAACCCATAAACTCGGTATTACTTTCAAAAATTGCTATTTGAATTCTTAGCTGTTCTGGATACTTTCAATGGTAAGTAGACTTTGGAGACCCAAATCACATCTCAACACTTGTGGTACTTTCACAAAATTTTGTTCATTAAATCCTTTTTCCACCAGAGCAAGACTGGACTCAGTCTGTACATCAGTAATGAACTGCACCACACACTCTACAGTTAGATAAATGCCTCCACATCCAGGAAGCAAAGCTGTTTCTCTACATCTCAAATCCACTTCAACAACCGAAAAGCCCTCCTCAAATTGAGGCTGATTGAAGTCTGATAAAACAATTTCCTCATCAGAAAAGTGGTAGAAAAATCATTCAGCAGAAGTTTGGTCAAACATACACATGCCAAAAACCTGGGCTAACAAAATTTCTTCTACAGCAACAGCTATTATTTAAATTGTTCAAGTCCCTCTGCTGTCTCAGCCTCACTGGGCTGCAGAGCCCTTGTCTGGAGAGCCACAACCACCATGAAAAACACAGGAAATCCAATCACTGCCCAGATGACAAGTTACACTCGTACCTGACCTTTCATACGATGAAGCAGTGCTAGTTACAACCTCTTTCTGATATACAGGATGCCCAAAGCAATAGAAGTAGTTACTGAATAAAAACAGGGAAAGCATTCATTTGTTCAACATCAGAGTGCCTCCCATTTCACATTATACCAACAGAGATGAAACAAAACTGCATGAAAACTTTCAGAAAAGTTCACCTAAACAAAAGCAAAAATGAGTAACCAGAAGGAGCTCCTTGGCAGCCAACTCTAACACAGCTGCCAGGAACCACCAGTGAGCTGCTCACAGCAGCAAGCAACCAGTCACTAACACCAATGCAAAAGGGTATGCAGGAGCAGAAGCTGAGCTCAGGGCACCAGCAAATTCACATTCAATATCCTTGAGGGGAATTCTGGGGGGGAAGAGGGTAGGGGAGGAGGATTTGAACCATATAAATGCATTGAAAGCCTGGTTCAGGCCTTTTTTCCACCCCTAAAATGCTCCCGGGGTCAGAGTTCAGATCCTCTGCCAGCACTCCAACTTTGACTTGCATCCCCAGGACTGTCATGCAATTCTGTGCAGGCAGAAAAACTTTGCATTTAAAAAAAAAAACCTACAAGTCACTACTTTAAAAAATCTGTCAGGCAAGTGCTAGGAGGCAGCCTTTGAAGTCTGGCAGCAGTACACCCTTTCAAATGTGTAAACTCATGTTTGTTTTAAGAAGTCACTGCAAGAATACTCGACACCAACAAGCAGATTGAAAGAAAACTTTCCTACCTTTTCTTCTTGTGACTTCAAACCTTCCGGATACCTATAAGGAAAAAGAGAATTGTTTGTGGTTTTTTGAAAAGTACAAGAATTGTTCAAAGGCAGCAAGATCAGAAATCCCTAAAAACATTAGTCACTGTCACAGAGAGGCATCCATGAAGCTCTACACAGTAGCTGAGTAATTGCAAATAAACATTTAGGTTTGTTCACAAATATTTTGGTAGATTAATACATCACCTGAAGCAATTCATCATTCTGCAGTAGGTTACATGATAGGGCACAATATCTTTCTTAAAATTGATTTTTTTTTTTTCAGTTGTTAAAAGGTTTTATTATTTTTATTAATATACTAAGAATTTGGGATCAAGGGGGAAAGAAGATTTAGAAATTTGGTCAAACATATATACACATGCCAAAAACCTGAATAATTTAATAATATGTCTCAAATACCTGAATAATTTAATAACCAGGGTACTCGTGCTCACTTCAGTATTTTCATACCTACTTCTGCTCTGTTTCTTGCAAAGCATCACTACCACCTCCCACCATACACCTTTTAAAGACACACACTGCTTAAAGTCCCAGTGGGTACTGCACTCTCAGACAACGTTATCTACTTATACTAATGGTGATACTCCAGGGTAATAGGTATTTAATTCCAAGTGGGAAAGTTATTTACAGATTAATTACAAATAATTTCAATTTCCATCACTAAAATTATTTCTTGTATCCAGTATTGAATACAGCGGGGTCAGAGACCATCCTCCCCACTACCTGCTGTGTCACATTAACCTGGACACTGCCTGCTCATACAGGATCAGCCCCCCTGAGCACAATCCTATATCTGGAAGATCCCAAAGATGCTCAGGTGGATGCCAGCACAGTTTCTACCAAAGGAGCTGGGGACTCATCAGATGGCAGCACTGGTGCCAGCAGCTGCTTTCCACCCAGCCCCATGCTGGCACTCAGGACTGCCCTTGCTGCATTAGATGAACCTTCACTAACAGCTCACCTTTTGATAATCTGCTTCCCTTTTTTAAAAGTTGTTTTCCTATCCACGTCCCCTACAGCACAGACACGGGCAACAGCAGCAAGCTTTCTGGCCTTGCACTAAACACTCATTAAGGAGTCTTT
Source organism: Phasianus colchicus (assembly GCF_987193195.1). Taxonomy (NCBI): domain Eukaryota; kingdom Metazoa; phylum Chordata; class Aves; order Galliformes; family Phasianidae; genus Phasianus; species Phasianus colchicus. The sequence continues at coordinate 16,737,968 of NC_143450.1, read as the reverse complement.
TTGTCTTGTGGATATGCTGTATTTAACTTCATTTCACCCCCTTAGTGTTCATTGCTCTCGGATGTTTATCTGAGAATGAAATAAAAAGGTGTTTTCTCTCCTCCTTTTGATAGGAAAATAACACACACAGCCTTCCCAGCCACCTGAGCCTTCTGACCCACCTGATGCTTATTATGGTTTTTATTTGTGCTTTGTTTGCACTTACAAATAACTCCCTGCAGACCATGTTTAGACAAAGGGAAGTAAAATAGTGTAGCATGTCAGGAAATCCATCCACTCGCTGCCACTGGAGCAACACAATGAGAAGAAATAGCTTTTCTAAACAACAGAAGGTAGAAAGAAGCAAAACAAGCTCATGGAGTAGCAGCAGCACCTGCTCGGCTAATTCCTGCAGGCCTCGCATCCCCAAACCTGGAGGCACCAGGCAGGATCACATCAACACAAGGAGTTTCACACACAGCACATGGCTGCAGCTATTAACAGCCCTTTCTGTCCTGTCACCCCGGGCTCCAGCAGTGACATCAGGGCTCCCAGCCAGGCCACGCAGGCAGGGCCTGGTCCTCACTGCAGGCTGAGGATGGAGCCCATCACGCACCTCGGCCAGGCCTGCTCCATCCCAGAGACAAATGCAGCTCATCCATCATCACTATTGGTGTGCACGCCACAGAGGGAGATTCTCTCCCCTACAAGGGACGTAAAACTTGAATACAAAGTTCTCACCAAAAAGATTATCAGAAAGGCAGAAATAGGCTCTTGGAACCCTCTGTGCTAACAGAGAGAGAAATGAACAATAAAAAGGGGTATTTGCTTATAAAAACATTTATTCGTTATTCCCCATAGGATTCTACCTCAGTGATCTTGAGAAATATGTGAAATGGCAGTCAGGATTAGTACAGACTTCAAAGCATTTATCCTCTTTAGGCTGCAAAGCTCCGAGCTGTGTAGGCAGTTACACTCCAGGGACCTCTCAAAGCTTTTCAAAATATTAGTTTGAGAGGTGGGGCACAGGATGAAAAAACCCAAACACAGCCTGGTATCATTAAGCCCGTGTACATGTAATATATGCAAAAGGGAAGAGTACTTTTAAAGTTCCTCTGGAGTCCCTCGCTGCAACAAGCTGCTTGAATTCTCTGCAGTTCAAAGGCTCAGAAACAGTAAAACTAATTACGACTATTATATTGATCAAAAGAAAAAAAAGACAACCATGCACTACAAAAAATTCAAGTGTCAACTCTCTTGTATTAAATACCCTTTTGGTATTTCCATGAAAGAGCTGTAGGAAAAAAAACAAAGGTTGGTCTTCAAAGTTCCCCTTCTTTCACGCTGCTTCCTTTTATAATAATAAGCTCTAATGAATGTAAACTACCCCCCAAAAAAAAAAACCAGACAGTATACAGAGGAAAATCTTGATGGCAATTCAACAGGAGAACATGAGGTCATGCTGCAAAGCATCGCTTCGTTACCTGGGAGAATAACAGTGCCTGGTACACTCTGTTTCACAGAGAAAAGGCCAACAGTACTGAAAGCAGAAAGTATTGCAGAAATGTAGACAGGAATTGAGAAAGGGGACAAAAAATACCTGACAGCCATGGTAGGACTGCAGCAGCCACAGAAAGGCATCAGCTCCAGGTACAAACAACTCAGTCCCCCCAAGTAAAGTGGAGCGACAGCAAGGACTCGTTTTGTTCTTAGTTTGCCTGAGCCTCATCATTTCATTTTTATACCACAGAAAACAAGCAATGATGCTAATTTCCCTCCTCGAGGGCCTGCTGAACAAGGCGACCTTTCTATTAATGATCTAACACACTGCTAAGACACACTGCTGGTCCAGCTGGCCACAGGCACAGCACTGTGACGGCAGCAATCCTCACAAAAAGGAGCAGCCTCCCCCCTTCTTTGAAGTGTAAGATGCCGTCCTCCAGTAAAAATCACACAAGTTTTAATAACATTAGCAGAGAACCAAACCGCTTTGATAAAAATGCCATTAAAGTTCTCAGATGCACTGCCTGAGGAACATTGTTCTGCAGAAGACATAAAGCAGATGGTTATATATTAGACTTATTTCACAGCCACCTTTCGGTGACTGCAAATTTCTTTAACTAAAAATCTAGTTTTACCAGAGCATAGATCATAAGTTTTCAGTGGAAAAAAAATTGTCCCTTCTATAAAACTTCACAAAAACTGTAGCATTAATGCAACAGAGCAGTTTTATTTGTCAAGGCTCAATTTTGGCACCTATTTCCCTCCCTTTAAAGTCAGATAATCGAATGCAGAACAAAGGCCCCCTCTGCTCTCTACGTGAAGTGCCTAATCATTGTTTATGTGGAAATCAATGCAGTATGTTTGCTCCAGCATTGCTTTTCACAAGACAACTACCTACTGGAAAACTGCTTTCTGAAAGACTAACCAAACCAGCGCCTACAAATCAGAGCAGTTGCAGTGTCATTAAGTACAATTATTAATTCTATCCAGGTTAGATGGAACAAGGAAAAAGAGCAACAGCTCACTGCCTTCTATTACAGCTTCACTCCCCCAGTAGCCACCGCGTGGAAATGTTACACACATCCATGCGTGATACTCATGCAATTTAATGGCTTTTTTGCACCAAGTCTTTTTCTGCTTTTGTAGAAAGGGAACGATGGTTTTTTTGAAGACACCATTGAGATGTCCTGCCAAGACGTAATAGCCAGTTTACATTACAGGCTCCTGATTAATGCTAAATCATGGGCGCACAGAGTACTTCTGGAATAAGAATCACATTTCATTCAGGACAAACACAGGGAGGTAGAAAAGATTTGTACAGAGTTAACTGCAACTACACATAGGGAATTCATAATGTTACACACTGCTCGGTGGCTGAGGAGCTAGAAATGGATTTACTGGCAGTCATTAGTGATGGATATAAGAGGGAGTGCAGAACAAGGCTCCCCATCCTGAAACACTGCTGAAAAGCATGCAGAGCCCAGCACTCTCAGGAATTACACTCAGTAATAGCACTTTATACCCTGTTTCTAACTGAACTGCAGTGTACATTCATAATCCACCAAAAGGGAGCAGAAAACCTTCTGTAACTGTTTTTCTTTTTTGTCCCCACACATCCACATGCACTCCTATGAAAATCCTGGCATTCTGATTTGAAGAGAAGAGTGAGAACACTGCAACATTAGTAATTAAACCGTCATAATTACACCTGAAATCAGGAAAGACAAGTTCCTGTCTGCTTTCCTTCAACTGAAACCAGAATGCCACTTCTTATAAACCCCCCCACACAGGAGCACATGACAAGCAGCAGAGCAACAGCCCAAAATAACATTTTAAGGAGTGAATCTTTACAACACAGCGCCTTTGTACTTCTGTTTCTTTCCTTAATTCTCTCCCTTTCACACACCACTGTTTAGATATTTCTAAATGGTTGTGCATTTGCTATTCTCATCACTCAAGCACATGTCTAACATGTACCAGGTTTGGTACCAAACAGATACAAACAGTCCTTTAAGGGGCAGTTTACAGCAATTCAAAGGATCATTTTGCAGTGTTTTCAGTCTTGTCCCTTAACACCAATGTTTATTTCATCATGAAATATCCTAGTTAATGAGGTTATTTACTTAAGATAACTATAAGCAAATGCGAGTGTAGGGGACTTGGCCAAAGCCAACTAATGCAGTGTGTGGAATAGATGCAAAAGAATAGGTAACATTTCAGACCCACGGTTCTGCTATTGCTGGACTGTAGCAATCCTCTTAGTAAGTACTTACGACAGGACTGCAGTGCTTGCACTTAGATAAAGCAAATTCAGCACGTGCAGCTGCACTCGTGCTGGGTCTATCACAAAGTCAGACATTACATCTGTACACACACCAAGTCTCCAGGGATGTGCTCCCAGGATCAGCTAAACTGCTGTATGATTTCCAAATATACAGCCCTAACTCATTTAGCAAATTAATAAGAAAGTAGCTGTTTTACTAGCAGAGTGTTATGGAAGGGATCATTCCCCCCCCCCCTTCAGAGCATGTTCTTCCTTATATCAAGTAGGGAAGCCAAGAAAATTGCACTGCCACCTAATGCAGGGTGGGTGAGCCACTCTACGTATGGGCTGCAGCACATGCAGCTGATAGGACAAATAGGCAGCTTGCTTTAACAACCAGTCACAAACAGTATATTTTTAAAGAACAATGCTAATGAGACAAAATATCCTCCTCACTTTTTTTGTCCAGGCACAAGAGTAAAAAAAAAAAATCACAGTAGTGTTTAGAGAAAGCTTGGAATTGGTACAGAAGTTAGAAATCTAGATTTAAACTGTCTGGTAAGAAAGAGAGAAATCTTTAATGTCCCACATCCCACGTTATCATCTGCTCACACATATGGTCACCAATTGAGATAATTACTGCCTCCGATTTTACTCACTATTTTTGGACTTCAGACTAGAATCTCAGGTGGAGCTTCATAAATTTCCACATTGTGATTTGGAAGCTCACAGGAAGCCTGTTTCAGGAATTCCAAGTACGCAGATGTATCCTTTCTAATATAAAAAGCCAAGAACTGCCCTGCTTGATGCTAGAAAGTACTGTAAGTCACGCTGCCTTCCCTTAAAAGCCACTGCTATAGCCTTTTGTGAATGGAAGATACACTACATTTGGGAAAAAAATGGTCAGTACTTAGTATTTTAAGGTTAATTAATTTCTGAAGAGAACATCAGAAAACACAGCCCTCCAGCACATCATACCCAAGTTAAAATCATCTCAGACTTTTTTTTTCCTCCAAATTGCCAAATAAGTTTTACTCTGATGTTATTTTCTGCTTCAGGCATATCTCAGCATTTCCCCACCCAGATACAATTTTTCACAGTTGCTTAACTGTGACATTAGAAACCAATGCAAATTTGATTCCTGCTGATCAGTCTGTGCCACTGCTCAGCAGAGCCGGGTACCCCCATCCTCACAGTCCCTCCATCCCTCAAGAGGCAGCATTCAGACCTAAGCCAACCCAACTCCAGATGAAGGACCCTAATGAGTATCCAAGCACCATGAAAATATTCCACAGTACTCTCCACCATGGATATGCTGATACCCAGGGCACAGAAGAAAAGCTTTTCATCTCCAAAGGGATAATACACCAGTTTAGATTTGGTATGGTCTACAAGCAGCAGTTGCAGCTTGTTAGAGATGCCACAGATGCACGTAACAAGGAGTGGGTTATCAGTAAAGCTGAGTGATACAAAAATAAATGTAGGCCTTGTTTGTCTCCCTTCACCTTCATTAATGTTTAAAGGAGGGACAGGCTGGAGCCCAGCACAGATTTTAATTCAGCTGTTTCTTTCCTTCCTTTCTGCAAACTAACTTACAGGCAGGAAGAGCACACACACAGCAGAATACATTACTAATAATAATTCCTAAAATAAATACCAGGATATTAGATCTTCAACTGCGTATAAAATTGATACACTGCGCCATCTTACTCCAAGCTCGTGCTCTGAAATTATGCCTCTATATGAATTATAAGCACAAGCCTTTATCAAAAGCCTTTGCAGTTTTGTATGTTACTTCCCAAAGAGCTCCCTTCCTGGAGATTCAGAAATAAAACTTTGCTGGGGGAAGGAGCACAAAACCATCCCCATCACTTCTCTGCTCCTCAGATTAAGCAGCTGCAGTCTTCAGCTGCAGCATTAAGTGAAACAACATGCAGGTGATTGGAAGTGCCAGGAGTAACTGTTCAGTCTGTGCGTGGGCACCAGAGGGATGGCTCACCCTGTGCAGGAGGGTTGGCATCACACAGCTGGCTGCAGTCACAGTGCAGGTGAAGGTGACATTTATTATGTGCAGATTTTAAGCAGTTCAGGTGCCATGCAAGTAATAACTAATGAGCAAGTCAAGCAATAGATAATCTACACAGCTGAAAGTTTCCAGATGCCAATAAGAAAACACCTTAAAAGAGAATATGTTTTCAACAGCCATTAGCATAAAAATAAGTAAGACTTGGCACAGCTACACACAATACTTTGAGGCTGATTATATAATTAAAGGCATAAGGTGACAATCGTAGGCAAAAATGATCAAGGAACCTGAGCCTGAATGAGATTATTTCTACAAAATCAGAACAGCTCTGGTTCAGTGGCCCAGAAGAGGCAAAATGCCCACCAACCTGCACTGCAACCTGGGAGATATCAGTAACATCTAAATACCACCTTTAGACCAGAACCAACACAGGATTATTCTCGACTTTCACACTATCCAGCTACTACCAAATGAGCCAGGCTACCTGCCAGCTGCACCCTGCAAACATAATAATACAAGATTTAATGGAAGATGCAGCACTGTGCCAGCATATTTGTGTTCCCCTCAGCAGGTGGAGTCCTGCTGATGACCTGCAGCAGTGCCCTGATGAACCACCAGCTGAGAACTGTGCCTTCCCCTCTCATAGGAGAAACTTGCCCCAGGAAACATGGCAAGCAGCCTGACTTCAGCACAGACAGAAAAGCAGCCTCATACTGACTGCAACAGGGGGAAAATATGAATGTTAACTAAGATACTTTGGTACAGTACCCCAATAGCTGAAAAAAAAAATAAGTGTTACTATGAGTGACCTCAGAGCACTGACTCACAAAACTGCATTCCTGAGAGCTCCTTCCTACATAAGGAGGGGAACAGAGATCCCAGAACACCCCACACATTGCCTCAGAGGCACCTCAGAGCCCTTCTAGGACTGCACAGAGCTGTCCATGAAGTGTGGCCACCTCTAATCATAGAATCATAGAATGGGTAGAATGGCCTGGGATGAAAAGGACCATCTAGTTTCAACCCCCCTGCTATGTGCAGGGTCACCAACCACTGACCAACCTGAGCACAAAAACAACTTGGCCAAATGCACAGCAAAGCCTTTTCCATAAGTCTCACCCCAGAGCTGGTAAGCTCTGTATATTCAGGAGTTTTGACACGTACTCTGCTCAGAAGGACTTGACTCACCCTGGAAAGCTGCAGATCCCAGCTGCACAGTGCTCCACGTGCAGCACCCAGGAGCTGTAGAAGTGTTGGAGCACCCTATGGAAGGAGCCTGAGAAGTTTCACAGTGCAAAAGCCAACAGCAACATCCTCCAGAATTAATGTGGACCAGGCAAGCTGATGTTTTTCAGTGCAGTACTATCACCATCCTTTTTAATTAGGTTTCCTATTTTAGTTCATTATATACCCAAGGAAGTTCAGACTGTCTTCACATGTTTATTGCTATTCCAATCAAGACTAAAAATACTTCAAAAAAAACAAACCTCTTCTCAGGAACAGCCATAAATCCGAGGTGGAAGGCTGAGCATCAGGGAAACATCAGTGCAGTGCTGAAAAGTTAATTTCTCATGCAGAAGGGCTGTACATTGCAGTCTGTGGCCTCAAGACTTATTTTTCCCTTTATAAATGCAAAGCACAACTGCAATAATTCCACAACAGACCATGAAGAAATCGATTTGGCAATCTGAACGTAAATTAAGTAATGTTTTTGATTCAGTAAACTTGTTGTGATCTACATAGGAACAAGTATTAGCGAAGGTCAGTGACCCACAGCCAAGCGTTTGCTTTGATGAAGTTTGTAGGCATTTCAGATCAGAGCACACTCCAAATTATTTGACCTGTAAGTTAACCCTTTATGTATTCCTAAAGCAATTTCAGAATCACTAGGAGCTTTTCCATTTGTGATTCAACGTTTTAAGCACGTGTTAATGGAATCATGTATTAATCAGCAGCCACGTATTTGGTAACTAACAAACATTCCTAATGAATAAAGAGCAGCATGGCAGGATGGCACAGACTGCTGCCAGATGCCACGGGTCCCATGGATAAACAACAGCCACCACCAGCCAGCACAGGAGATGAACTCCCATCTGATCAAAGCCAGATATCACTAAAAAAAAGATTAAATGGTTTGTGTTCTTACAAAATTTATTGAGACTAAATTTTCTGAAAGATAATGAATGCATTTTGAGAGAAAACAGCAGTTCTCAATTTCACTGCCCTACCTTAAAGCTGCATTCAGTATTCAGATTCATTTTGGTGTTGCACCATATAACCATCTTTTTTTTTTGGATCAAGCTTTCCGTGCAGTTAATTTATTAAAAACCTGAATTCTGACACCCCTTGAAGCTATGTTAACTGCATCCTTTGTACATTAGAAGTTTTAATATTCACACCTGCTATCAATTCTGTACAAATCGGAACAAATACATTTCCAGCTTAGATCCTTTCACCTCAAGCAACATCAAGTAATTGGTGCAATAACTTCATGGTTTTTAAAGCAAGATCAAATGAGTGAGCGCCTTTCATGTCTTGTAATAGTTCTACAGTTTATATTAAAAAACTCATTTGAGTAATGAATTTAATTATTCAGGGTAACATTTTCAAAAATCGTAACAAACATGCATTAGTGAGGAATGACTTCATTTTGAGATGCAGAAATACGTCACAAACTTATTTTTCTTTAATAAGAGGGCAAAAGTGATTTAAGGCAATACAGAAACACACTTAACATCACAGTGCCTGCATACGGTGACTCCAGATAGCAACAAAATACAAAGGGAGATGAGGGCAACTATTCTCTTCGCTTTTGCAGAACAGAGGAGGGACACCTCAAGGAAAAAGCACCTGTGGCAGAACTCAATTGCACAACATCCAACTCCATTCAAAGGATTGTCAGGCCTGCTGAACAGTAAAAAGCATCTTTTCCACTGCCTTAAGCTGCCGTACTGAAATTAAGCACACAAACACAGGTATTTGTAGTTGGGAGTCAGCCAGAAGAAATGGGATTCTCCAAGTAGAACAAAAAATCCTGAGACTTAAACAGATCTGAGTGCTGCAGGAATCCATCACAGGCTCATCGTCAGCTTGGCACCGAGTGCCAGCACACAGGTGTTTGAGGCAACAGGAGTCAAAAATACCTGAGTGTCCTTCCTCTTGCCTCCCCACCACATCCCACTTTCAACCATTTGAGCAATCATTTAGCAAACCTATAGTAATCAGAAACTCGTTAAATAATTAAAATTGTTCCAGCATTGTTATATTCTTATAAAAATCATATTTCTGGAGCTTTACGGCCCTGCTGTCTTGCCTCTGTTTCAGCAAAGTGAGAATCTGAACAGAAAGAACAAATGCAAACTGCAAATTCTGGTGAAGACAGCCTACACGGGACACATTACAGAGCAGGGAGCAGACTCCTAACCAACATCACCACGAGAAAGTCAGTGTCACCTTCAGCATAGAGTGGGTTCAGCTGCTACACCACTACCACAAACCCAGGGCTTGAATGCTGGTGAGCATCACCATGCTGCATTGGGCCCCTTCAGGCCATGCATTCAGGTCCCCTTATGCTGGATCAACATCACTGTCAGTCATTAAGGCCCCACCACCACCTCGGTACATTTCTGACAGCTCTGCTTTGCAGCAGGGATCCTGTGGCCTTTTAAGCTTGCTGGTCCCCTCAGAACTACACATGCCTCAGTTTCCCTCTGGCTAAGCAGGAAAGGACTTCAAATTTCACCTGAAGTCTCAGTGACCCAAATAGATCAGAGTTCACTCATTAAACTTAGCTCAATTGTCCCAGTGCCCCAGGACAGAAAGTACCATGAAGTCTTTGGGGGCTGAGACCACAGCTCCACTACAACCAGATGCACAGTTTTACTCCCAGAGCTACAGCTTGTCATACTTCGTGGTCTCTACACAATCACTGTTTCTCCGCTGACCTCCTCAGCACGTACTTTGTACAAATACACAGAGATATAAGCCCCCACTTGTTCCATCTTCACAGTACAGAAAGCCTGAGAACAGCACAAACACAGGGGCTGCAGCAGCAGCCGATCTGCCGTACCTCTTGGTGCAGCCCCTCCAGGTCTGAGTGCGGCCTTCTGCTCCCATCCAAGTCCATCCATCCCCTTGTGAACGACAGGAAAGCCCCAAGCAAAACGAGAGACAACGGAAAACTTCTTGACTTCATCATTTCACGTCTGCTGAAAACAAGAGAACAGTCATGAAACAGTCTCAAAATAAAACCCAGCTCAGATTCAAGAAAGTGGCAGGAGCCAACAGAGCCCACCTCCGCTTTGGCGGGGCTTTGCAGACTCCCATGGCACATTCAGTGAGATACAGTCTTCCTATTCCGCACCCATCAGTGTGCAGGCAATGAATTCCCATATGGTAACAGCTTTGTGAGCTATTTCCCCACAGGGCATGCTGCTCCCAGCCTGCTCCTGCACAACCCCTGTGGAACTGGAGCACTGGGATTTCCAAACCTGTAACGAGCAGCAAACCATACCAAACAAGGTGATGTGACTAAAAATCCTTATTCCTCTCACATTCAGAGGATGCTGCGGCCCCGGGCAGAGGCTGTGCTGAGAGCCACAGGGCCAGCCAGCAGCCTGGGGCTCCAACTGGCACCCAGCACACAGGAGCTGCCATGGCTCCCCCAGGTGACAGCACCTGGCCAGTGGTCCCTGACCCCACCAAAACCTGAGAGACCCACAACAATTCTGTACCAAAGAGGTCTGATGTGTTGCTCCCACCCCTCATCCATGTCAGCCTCTCCTGAGGCTGCAATTTCTCCGCTCATCCCGCTCTCTGGCAGGGAATTAGAAGATGTGAAAAGTGGCTTTTAAAGTGGGCTTTTAATTTTTTTAATTCAGAAGAATACAAATGCAAGCTACTCATAGGGTTGCCAGGTGGAACTGCTGCATGTTTGCTTATGTGCATAACCCTGAGCTAATGCTTGGAAGAGCTGCCAAGAGCATCCCAAGGCACAGCCAGCTCCAGGACAACAGTTCAGCCAGAGAGCTCCGCACCTCATCTCCACCACACTGTGCCATTACTTCTCATAAAGAAAATACCAAAGCAGTCCTCACCCTGGTTCCATTTCCACAGGAGCTGAGGGAAGCTTTGACCTTTCACAGCATCTGCTAACACAGACCATAATGAAGCATAATGACCACTTAATGAAGCAGGAGATGGCATTTCTATAACATGCAAGTGACAGGCTGCTGCTTGATTTGAGCAATATGCATTAACAAGACATGTTACCTGCTAATGGCAAAATTAAGCCCAGCTGTATTAAGTCACGGTGACATACCTTGCCTTGACAGAGCTCATTTTACAGCTCTTTCATACTGTGCATTTGCTGCAGGGTATATCCAAGGCTTGGTGCATTGCTATTAATTTTGGAGCCGTGACCATTCACACCAATGCTGCCTTGATCTGTTTGCTGCCCAAACACACTGGCAACAACGCCAGCACAGCCAGCAGTCACTGCACACCACTCACCCATGCAGTTAAGCATCGCTTTTTCTCAGCTCTAATGTAAACACCCTGAATTGAGAGCACTCAGGATGAAATCAAAATTTATTAGCCTTTCTAAATTCCAATTAGAAGCCTCAGATGTAATGTTATTGAGGCTACAAATAAATGTTTAATAAACCAAAGTCACTATATCAATAAGCTACAAGTACATTGTTACATTATGGATTGCTCTTGCAGAGCAGTACTATTTCTCACGTTTTACAGAGGTATTTGGTATTCTCTGTTGATAGCATCACAGCAAATACTCTCACTTTGCAGTTCTGACCTCTCATTCGTATGCTGCTTGAAATCCCAGTCCTAGAGCAAAACAGAGAGCTGGCTACTTTCATGTGTATTTAGTAAACAACCGCTGGAAAACACTATGATGCTTGGATTAGGATGCAATAACACTAATGAATCCAGTAGGGCAGCAACTGCATGCTGGTTTTACAAATGGAATTGTTCAAACATCCTCTCAGTTTAGAAGTTACTTATTTCCATTGCAGACCGACTGACAATATGTTAATTGCTCCCATTCATAACAAGGGAAAGACATACATATTATGCAACCAAATAGCTCAAACCAAGCAACAAGTATGCACCATAAATACCAAGCAAGGGTTAACTGAAGTCACACAGTGATTGTGTCACCTGACATCCCAAGCTCACTCTGCATTTGCACCACTGAGCCTCACACCTGTGTCACAGCCAAGCCACAGCCTCCTTGCAAAGCCTGATCCACAGCTGCACCACACAGCAGAGCCACGGGATTGTGGTCCAGTCCCCAAAGTCAAAAGAAAAATTCTAACGGAATAGATTTGGATCCCCACTATAAATGCATCCAAGCTTACTAGCAGTTTCCTCGCTTGAGCAAGGCACAGATCTGCAGGAGATGAGCCCATACAGACACCACTGCTCACAGCACTGCAAGCTCACAAATGGAGACCCAGCATGAAACGAGCTGCTGCACAGGTGAAACCATGAACAACATTTGCAGCTAAACACCAGCAGCCCCCTGGGATCCAAGGGGGGAGGGTGGAGTGCCACCCACCTGCTCTCTGCAACCTGTGAGAGCAACCAACCAACCTCCTGTGTAATGCAAGCACCAGAATTAAACCTGACTATTTTCAGCAAAGGTGAGCACCACATCTATTTATGACACCTCCTTTGGTTTCAGGGCAATTCCTTCCAAAACCATTCATGCTCTTGTGCTACAGAATAGTTAAATTCACCTGCAGCTCATGGCTCCTTGCATTGATCTAGAGCTGCAGCCTGGCTTGCAGCTGGCATTGCTTTACCAGGAAAGGCTCCAGCAGCACAGCAGCACCATTAATAGCCCAAGGATGGTCCATCCTGTACTTAGATGGGTTTACACGCACACCAAGGCAGAGAGAAAACTGAGAATCAGCACAACGCATCTGAATGAAGAGAACAACAGCAAGCAGCCAAACTAAAGGCACCAGCACAGGTCTCAGGGCTGCTCCAGCAAAATGAGGGTCACCTTGAAAAGACAGGGACTGATCCAAGGGCCAGTGGAGCACAGAGCCCCCGAGCTGCTCAGAGCTCTCCGTGATGCACAGCCAGCAGTCAGGCTGCTGGATCACTGCACAGAGCACACAACTTTTTCCTCCCCAGCACAGAAGAAGCGTTTAGAATTCCTTGAGGGTGACCACAAGGAGATGAAGCCATTCGCCCAAACCAGTCATTGGTTTTCTGTTCAGGGCTCCTTCAATCACAGCTTGTTTTTTTTTTTTTTTTTTTTTTTGGCTTTTTTTAGGGCTGAAAAAATTAATAGCTCACAATAGCTTTCAATAATTTCCAATGAGCTCCACATTAGAATGAGAATCAACTTAATTACCTGAAACGATGGCTGTTGCCATAGCAAAAGGAAAGCACTCCGACCAGAGCTTTACCTCTGTAAACTGGCTCTGATGACACCAGATAAGAATCTGATCCTCATTCCTCTGCCACCAACCGCTCCGATTGCTTCAGCCTCACCTAAACAGCATTTCTGGGCTCTGCAAGTAACGCCGATGTCCAGAAATTCTCATCAAGTGTGAGAAAGTTACAAAATTAATGAAAGATCCGTTCCAGAAAAGCCTTTCAGCAAAGCAGAGGAAGGCAGCGATTTCAGCCAGCTCTCCGCACCATCTGACACAGACAAAGTTTGGATGCATTAAGAACTCGCTGGAACCAACTGCACGACTGCTGCATTGCTTTCGAGCAAAAGCACGCTTATGAATATTTCAAAGAAAATTTCACTTTCAATTCTTCCAGACACTTCAGCGCTCCCAGAAAGAAACGCTAGGAAACGTCAGCCCTGTGGGGATGAAGGACCACGAAGAAACTCCCGAACCCGACAGAGCCGTATTGCTGCGGGTTGGTTCCGAGGCTCAGCGCACGGCAACACCGCAAAACCACTCACTCCCAACGCAAGAAAGCGCTTTAGACAAGACAGCATGCCCGGGATCGCCACCAGTAAGAACCGCACCGCTCCGGTGAGATAACGGCACGGAGGCGCCGGATGCCGAGCACCGCTCGCGTCCCCCCGCCGCTCCACGCGCGGACCCGACGGGGCGCTCCGGCTCCACAGCGCCACCCAGAGGCCGCCGGGGGAAGCGCCATCCCCACTCGCGACCGCGGCGGGACGCTCAGCACCGCGGACGTCGGCATCGCCCGCTTCGGTGCGGCCCTGCTGCAGCACTTCGCCGGGAGGGGACCGCCCCGACCCCACGGAAAGAATCCTCCCCTCTTTTTCCCCACGCTGCGGGACTCGGGGGGCAGAAGAAAGAGCGCTCTCCGAGAATTGATGAAGCCGGCAGAGCTCCCGCAGCATCCCCGGCAGAGTGCACGGCGGAGGGTCCCCCGCGGGCTCTCCCCGCACAGCGGCAGCGCACCGGGACCGAACACGACGGAGGAACCGCGCGGAACCCCCAGCGGGACGGGAGAGCTGCGGGCACGGCCGCGCGGAACGCACTCACCTGCGGGACGCCGGGACGGGGCGGGAGCGGCGGCGGCCGTGTACGCGCCGCGGGCCGGGGCGGCCCTATTTCTGCTCTCTGGGCCGGAGCCGCCTGACGTCAGCGCCGCATTTGCATATTCCACCCAATCGCCGGCACCTGTGCGGGACGGCGGGACCGCCCCCTCGGGACACGCGGGGATGGGGACGGTGGTACGGGAGGGACCCGACGGGGGGCACCGGGAGCGGACGGCGGGGCCGCACCGTCGGGGGGCGGAGGGCTGCGGCGCCGTCCCGGGGCGGCACGCCTGGAGTGTAGGGGGCGGGGTCCCAACCACCCCGTAGGGATGCCGCCGTCCGGAGCTGGCAGGACGTAGGAGGGTCTGCTGGGGAAGGGGGATCCGAGGGATCGTGGGGGCATCCTGGATAGGAAAGGTGTTGGGCTGCTGGGTTTAGCCTCCGCACACCCCAAATTCGCAAACTAACTGCCCCAAGCGCCCTGCTGTTGCAACCTCACAGCGTGTAGCCGCTCATTGGGGCGGACATCCACGGGGATAAGGGGAAAACGACGCAGCCAGATCACAGCTGCTCCACCCCAATGCACTGCCAACGTCTCTGCGACATGGGGTTGCCCTTACGAGGCACCAAATTGTCCCAGTAGGACTGTGCAACTCACCAGCAGCACGCTGTTTCACAAAGAGTTCCTTTTCTTTTCGTGGTTGCACAGAAAACAAACATTAACATTCCCTCATTCTCCTCTTTGCCATCGCATATGCTAAAAACAAAAATAAAAATCAATGTAATCATTGCTCATTTGTTTTTTAAAAAATGTTGAGTGTTTACAGGAGAAGAGCACAAAACCGGACTGCAAAGAGGATCGAGGGCGTTTGCTTTCAATGCACAAACTGCATCGCAAAGGAGCAAATGCTCACAATTAGCAGCAGAAGGAGATGAGCTGCCTAAATGACCTGATAAAATATGGTAATTTGTGTGTTCCTTCGCATATAGAAATGTCCAGCCGGATCTGAGCGTATTAAATAGGATTTGTCATTGGCTTTGGTGTGAAAGAAACAGGACCTCCTGCTCAGCTGTTTGAGAAGGCACGGATTGCCCCAGGAAAGCAGCCCACGTCTGGAAGAAAATCCTCCTATTAAAAAATGGCTTCAATAAAAGACAGCAAGAGGCTCTGTGATGAGCACAGGCTTCTCTGTTGTCACTATTGTTCAGGGCAGGAAATGCAGAGTGGTCAGACAGGTCAGTGCTCACACTTCGTTATGGTCAGTGCGACGCTGCACCTCCAAAATACTCTCAGCATTTACAAAATAAAGCAACAAGAATAGATGGGGTTTATTCTGCCCGAACAAAGTGCAAAAGCTTACAAGGACTCCGCCTTGCTCAGGGAACAGAAAAACCCAAAGAAAATAGAAATAATATCAGCAGAGACAACTCCTTCCTGTTTCCCAAAAGAAAGAAAGTTTTGTTGCTTAACACCATTCATTCCATGCAAATACCTCAGACTGTGCTGTCAGCTTGAAGCATTTGGTCATTTCTCTGCTTCTCTAAAAGATGGGCATAAACATGAGACAGACACCTGAGGTATCCCCACAGCCTCTATTTGTTTCCACACACTGTGTGCCAGGCGATGCTGCAGTTGGCACTCAGTTTTGCATAATCTGGTGCAGTTTGAAAGGCACAGACTGGGGGTGCTGAGATAGTTGGGGGGAGCAGCGTGAGAGCAGCAGCACCTGTCCTTGGGCTGGGCAGAAAGGTGATCCCTGGAACACAGTACCAAGCTTGGTTTTCCCCACCAGGGTGAACTCACTCCTTCTGCCCAGCTGTCCCCATTGGCAGGGAGATTTGGGGAAACAACCCTAAATCTGGCCATGCATGCCCTACCTGCCCCCAGCACAGAGCACCTCCAGGTCCCTGCATCCCGTCCCAGGAGAGCTGGCCCTGCAGTTCTATGCCCATGGCCACTGGGTCTTGATGGCTGAGTGAGGAGCATTGATGGGACAATTCAGCTCATGGAAGGTGCTGCCTGCTCCTCCATCAGCTGTGCTGACTGCTCCTCATCAGGCATCCTCAGAGCCCAATTTCTTCTTGCATTACAGGTGCAGTTAGGAACCAAAACCCATTTGGGGGACTTCTCTTACACACCGGGGTCCTTTGCGATTCTCCGATGGTTTCCAGCCTTCCTGACCTGTTGAAAACATTTCTAAAAAGAAGAGCCCTTCCTCACAGCCTCGCCCTTTGGTTGGCCCCATCCCTCTTTTCAGTGCAAGTTGCACTGAGGCAAAGTAAGCTGCAGAAGCCACTGCTTAGGTAAGGGAGATGTCACTGCCTTCCCAGCAGCACCTTCCCAAAGCCCCTCTGCTAAAGGAGCCAGGGGGCTCTCTGGGAGAGCTGCTGTTCCCCCACACTGCGTTGCTCAGCTACAAAGCAAACAGCTCTGATACGGAGCTGGGGAAATAAAGGAAACATGAACACATTCCTCATCTTTGGGGCCATGCGAGTTTGAAGCAAAATAATTCTTGTTTTCCTTTGAACTGCGAATTGAAGAGGCCCAAAAGACAGTGATTAGAGCTGGGAGGAAAAGAAAAACAGATGAATTTAAAGACAAACTGCAGGAGGAGAAGATTCCCACGCAGAGAAAGGGCAGAAACAAGAGTTTGCCATTATTTTTTCAGTGGGATAACCCACTGGAATGAGAATGAGGCATTCTCCCTTCCACTCACTTTAAAAATATACATGTGTATTTAAACCAAACACAAAGAAATCAAATAAAAGCACTCTGGAAGTTGAGGGGAGCTGAAGCAGGGGGTGTTCAATACAACGTGGGCACAACCAGGGGCTGTGAAAAGGAGAAAGCTGGGCCGGGTCTGGGCTGCGCTGCGCTGAGAGGAGCTGGAAATGTGCAAACTGTTGTCAGCTCTGACAGCTGCGGCTCCGTGAAGTTGATGAGAAATGTTAAGCAGCAGATTGGCAGCGCGGAGCCCCGCGCCACTGATGATGCGATAGCGTTCAGCAATGACCGCGGCTGTTAGTTTAAGGGAAACAGTTTTGAAGAACAGATGGTCTTCTCTTATTGGACTTCAAAATGGGAAGAAAAAAAAAAAAAAAGAAGCAGTAACGAGCATAGCCAAGGCTGCTTGCTTCTACCAGCAAAGGAATTAACCGGTAACCATCTGAAGTAATTCCAAAATTCACTCCGTGATCTTCAGAGGAGGAAGATACGATTACTACTTTGAAAACTCAAGCTTGGAATGACAGCAAATCATCTCCCCCCTCTTTGTCCTGCCCTGCTGTTCAAATGCAGTAATTGAACGCGGGTTTTCGAAAGAACATTGTATTCAGTGGAAAGAAACAGCCGAGGAAGTAATAGGACAACAAGATTCATGCTCACCACTCCCCGTTATTTGAACCAAGAGCCATAATCAGACCTGATTAAAACAGGAACTCAGCCGCAGACTCAACCTAAACTGGGGATATTAAACAAATACAAATGTGACAAGAGTCACAATTCAATTATTAGGAGTCCATTTTTTAATTGCTCATTAAGATGGCAGTGTGTATCTTTGCCCACATACGTTTAGCAAAGCCTTTTCGCTTTGACAGCGCATAAAATTCTCCATGCCAACTGTATATCTCTTACTTTTCATGTCAACTTTAGAGTTGCTGGTTTTTCATTATCTTCTTGGTCACAAATTAATAGTGAGGAACAAATTTAATAGCAGCCTGAAACCTTTGCAGATTATGTCAGCTTCGTGTATCTGTGCTGGTTAAATTACCATTTATTTCTGCTTAAATTTAATACGGTCATCTTCATACAAACACAGACTCAAAGCCCGCTCTCACAGTACAGCATTCACAGACCGAGAGGCTGCTCTGAAAAGCTGACATGGAGCTCAGATGTGAACCTTGCCAACCCCACAGGATGCAGCAGATGGAGAGGAATGGGGTCAAGAGCCGAAAACAAGCAGGAGTCTGCAGGCATCATTCTCCCATTGCACTGCCAGCAGGATAGCTCAGGATGGGCACACACACCAGTGCCACATCCTTTAGGTGGCCAAAATGGGTCTTGGCTCACACCTACAGAGGTGCTGCCCTCAGTGATCCGCTCTTCATTGCCTTGGCCATGCTTTAGTAAGTGATTGCTCTGCTGAGCCACTGGCCCTGGCTGCCTGGCAGCGCTGGTAATCGCAGTGCTTCGTCACTGCCGTCGGAGCTGCCAGCCCAGAATAATAAAAAAATAAATCGTAAAAGATGTTTTATACCAAAGGAAATACTAAACGTAGGAACAGCGGTTTGATTCATTTCACAGCTGTAGTCTTTTTTGATTTGTTCGTAATTTTCTACACTACTGCTTCCAATCTGAAACTGTCTGGGCCCGGGATGACAATGCGAATGGGATAACAGACGATGAGCTCCAAATACTGAACACAATCAGAGTCACCCACAACCAGTGTGCCATTGGAGGGAGGAACATCGGCCAGTGGGCAAAGTTTGCAATAGGAAATGTTGCAGGGACTCGAGGCACAGTTCTGATTTCCGGGGAGCTGTCAGTGCAGCTGCATATGGGACATCAGAATGGTCCAATAAATAACCTCAGATACCCGGATTAAAGGTGATGTAGGACCTTCAGTATTCCTCTGTTCCCATTGCCCTGTGAGATGGAGGGCAGCAGGCTGGCAGCAGGGCCAGGGACTGAGCTCAGAGCTTGGGGAGTGATGCTTTCCTCTATTTTCTTGTCTCAATATTTTGTTGCTCTCCTCGCCTAGATGCATTGGAGAGATCATCAAAGACAGTGGACAGTGTTTATCTGAAGACAAGAAAGCACTTTGATCCATAGGCACAGTGGATAATAAGGTGTCTAGCTTTGTTTCCAAGCTCTTTGGCAATTCACAGTGCAGTCATGCCATAGGAAAGTCCTGGTGCATATTTTGAAGCATATGGTGATCTGTTTTTTTTTCAACTTGTTTTTGAGAGGAATGCTTAAGTGAGGAGCTTTGTAGAGCCGTGAGGACACAGGTGAGCAGGCAGCTGCTCAGAGGCGGGGGCTGCTCACCTCCTCCCAAATTCCCCGTGCCAAAAAGAAAGGTGACGAATGAAGCATGT
The DNA here is from genome assembly GCF_987193195.1 of Phasianus colchicus. Lineage (NCBI taxonomy): Eukaryota > Metazoa > Chordata > Aves > Galliformes > Phasianidae > Phasianus > Phasianus colchicus. The sequence goes on along the minus strand of NC_143450.1, from coordinate 16,718,597 downwards.
GGAGATGAAAGAATATGCACCAGAGCAGGAGAAAAACGAGCAAGAAACATGAGTCTGCTTCGTCTAAAACATGTGAAAAAGTTTTCTGAAGCATCTCTGTGTTTTAATCTCATCGCTTAATAGGTTTTAATTTATGCCAGCGCATAGCGATGCTGTATATCGAGTTCAAGGAATACACTGGGGCAAAGGTAACTTAGCCATGGATTCCTTAAATATCCTCTGCAGACAGATGGCCGGAGTGTGGGCTGCGAAGAAGAAGGCAAGCAAAGAGGATGATGTTCTTCGAGAAAAATTAAGAAATGCAAATGGCACCAATGCAAATGGAAAGACAAACCCTTGCAAAGCATTAGCCAGGCTCAGCTCAAACAGCAATGAAATGATTTAGAATAGAACTGTGATCATTTACAATTTTTAAAGGTGAAAGATGTGATTTTGGTAATACCTTAAAATTAAAAGGCCAGCCACTCCATCTTTAAAATGATGGTTTCTCTCCTGGAAGAGTTATCTCACTGTCAGTCCATTAGCAGCCAGCCAGAACCCATCCATACAAAAATAATTGGCTATTGATATACGGTAATGCTGAAAAGTTATTCTTATTTTTGTTCATTGCTACAGAAAGATGTCCTCTCCAGCTACACTTTCAATCATTATAAATGCTACCGTGAAAAACTAAAAACACTTCTCAGAGATGGATTAAGATCTACTTCACAAATAAATATATTTTATCACTAAGATAAGAAGCAAACGTCACTGGCACTGAGTGCTTTATACACATAGAGACCACTTACGCTGGAGTTTTCCCCTCCTGGTAAATGAATGTCACTGGCTGTATGGTCCCTCCACACCAGCAGGCTCCATCACCGGGTTGGGACCCACTGGGACCACCGAGGATCAGCCTGTGAACCACAGCTGTGGACCCTCCTTTCCTTTGAGAGGCAGACCAGGAGAGCTGCACAGCTCTCAGCATGGCTGCTGCTCCCTGTGGGTCCTTCTTCCCCACACTCTGGTGAGGACCGCATCCTGCATCCCAAATCCTCCTGCAGGACCCAGTGCTGGAGGGCCCAGCAAAGCAGGGCCAGCAAAACCCGCTGCCACCAGCAGCCCTCGTGCCCCAGCAGAGGTTATTCGTGCGGCGGTTGGAAGGTTGTGCTCGAGCCGTGCCGAGGCAGCACCAGATGCTGCACTTGCCAGCTAAGCACCCTTCAAGAACAGCTAATAAAACCAGAGGACATTAGGCTTTGCAATGCCGTATTTTACAGATAAAGAGTCTCCAGCTGGAAGAGTGCTACAGTTTGTACTTCCTGGAGGACAGATCTTTGGCTGCGCTGCTGCACGATCTCAAGCTGAACCGAAACAGGATGTATAAAACTGGAGCTAGAATGATGCACAGGGAGATGGAAAGGAAGTGGAGAGAGTGGGGAAGTAATTGCACTTGACAGAGAATTTGGGGGACCGTGGTATGAGCCAGTAGGAGAAATTTCTCATGTTTAAAGCTCAAACATACACCAGTAAGAAAGCAATGTGTTGAATGCCTTCAACAGATCTGCCTTGGGACCTCAGGTAGACATTGATTTTAGACAACTTTGCCTTATTTATGGCCATTCTCCTGCAGCAGTGCTTGCTAAAGTATTTTAAGTAACAAAATAATAATAATAATAATAATAATAATAATAATAATAATAATAATAATAATAAATATTACATTTTGGCTGCTAATGGAATTATTTCTTCATACATATTGTATTTGTTTGGCCAGATTTCTACTAACAGTTTTTGTTACTTCGAAACCGCTTTTAGAAGCCAATCACTCTTAGTCATCACTGTGTTATCCTTTTAGCAACACTCTCTCCCACAGTAAAAGAAAACACATTTTTTTCTCATCTCTTATTGTCAGAATAACTCCTGGGTACCGCAGACGTCAATGTTTACTATTAAATCATTTCCCTGCCAATTCCTTGTAATCAAATCTCCCACCAAGTCAATAGCAATAACATTTTTATAAAGGTATTGTCTCCCTCAACTTATCAGATGCTTTCTGATCTTTAAACTTTCCATTCTGAAAATAACAGACTGACCTGGAAGAAAGCATCAGGTCTGCCTTGAGCCTCACGAGCAGCCGTGTAATTGCTCACACCTACGAACGCTTTGAGTTGGGGCTCTGATGGCTTCAGAAGGGTTCCTTAATCACAGCAGTGACTTTCAGTTTCTGTAGAAAAAAAAAAAGAAAAAAAAAGCAAAATCAATCAAGGAGCCATCAGCCCCACTGGAATCAACGGTGATGTTTCTGCTGTGTTCGGTGGGACCAGATGTTGGCACTGCAGAATGATGCGTGGTGCTGCACTGAGTGCATCTGCAAACATTCCCTGTGTGAAGGAACCACTGTGGGTCACAGACAAAGCCAAAATGTGGTGGAGCACATTAGATGTATGCTCACAGCTTGCACAGAGGGCAGCAGAAGCGTTGCATGAATGGTAACTGCAGGAGTAGTGATCCTACTTGAAGCTATTAGCAAACGTGGATGGGGACAATCAGACTAAATGATCTCCAGAGGTCCTTTAACAGGAGGGAGTACAACTGTTTATGTTGGTGGGCAGTGATAGGACAAGGGGGAATGGTTTTAAACTGAGGAGGGAAGGTTTAGGTTGGATATTAGGAGGAAGTTTTTCACTCAGAGGGTGGTGAGGCACTGGAACAGGTTGCCCAAGGAGGTTGTGGATGCCCCATCCCTGCAGGCATTCAAGGCCAGGCTGGATGTGGCTCTGGGCAGCCTGGGCTGCTGGTTGGTGACCTGCACATAGCAGGGGGTTGGAACCAGATGAGCACTGTGGTCCTTTTCAACCCAGGCCATTCTGTGATTCTACGATTCAGCCATTTCGTGATTCTGTGATAGTTATGCTGTGCTAACACAGCTCTGTGCTGTAACTCCACCAACTAAAGAACAAAGGATTATCCCAATGATTGGTTCAGCCTCATGGAGGGAAGGCTGCACTGAGATGGAGCAGGGTGCTCCTCAGGGGCACTCAGTGAAAGCACAAGACTCGAGGTGCAGCAGCACTCACTCAGCAGCCTCAAGAGTTCTCTCTTTGCAGACACGCAGCTCACTTCAGCCCGAGGTACTTGGCTTGGCTTGAAGTCTTGCTGCTGCTGATTTGGTGCTGCTGTCATCTTCCTGACTCCAACACTTGACAGCACACTTCCAGCACATACATCCCTCTCCTCTGATTTTAAGGATAGCAGAGGCTCTCTCAAAGCCACAAAGAAGACGCCCATCAGCTGGCTCAGTTCTTACAGTCACAGCACCGAGTCAGCATCAGTGAACCACCTACGTCTGGCAGCCTGTAAGTGAAGAACTAAACTAACTAGGAGCCAAAGTGCCTCAGGTACAACAAGAGCAGCAATGTGTTTGTGCTCTCTCAGTTTTATGTGAGCTTTGGTGAAGCTGTTGAGATGGGAAGAAAAAGAAGTTTTCTTCATCAGTTCATCTTAGTGTAATAGCCTCAATATCACTGAGACATTGATGTCATGGCCCTCCATTCACTTAACAATTTGTTTCCATACCAACGAGCAAAAGCAGTGGTGTTTTTTTTAAGATAGTTTAATTTGTCTAACTCAAAAGTATTGTGAAGCAATAGCAATGATCCAAAAGTGACCACACTGATGATGGGTTTCTCCCCAAGGCAGCTCGCACACCTTTACCCACTCCAAAGATGAAGTACAGAAGTAATTGTCAAGCACTTCTCATTTGCAAGCATGAGTGACAGAGCTACATCTGTGTAAGCCATAGTCACGAGTTTCATTGATTCTGATGGGTAATTTATTTCTGACTCCGCAAGGCAACCCCTTAGAGACCAGCAGTCAATACCAGTAGAGGTGGATTAGCACAATAACAAATCATTTGGGTCAGTGGGCAGGCAGCACAGTTATTATTACTATTAGCTCGGGCTCAGACGGAAAAGAAAGGAAAAAGTTAGTGTCAATTGCAGGCTGTATCTATCTTGTTTCTCCTTTTTCTCCGGCAGGGTTACAAAACATGCTGCTATTTTTTATTTATTTTTAATATTGATGCATTTTAAACAGGAAGAAATAGAGAATGGGGACATCTCTAGTCCCTATTCTCATCTCACCTTCTTCACATATTGTGTAATTCCCCAATGCCTGGGAACCTGTTCAAAACTCCTCATTGTGTCAGCACGCTCAGATCTCGGGGGATAAGACCCACAGCTAATATTCAAGACAATGTATTCTTGTCTATGAATAATATGAAGAGCTGAATCCTTTTTTTCTTCTTTATTTTTTCAGCTCTCACATGGCCTTAATGAGGATTGTGCCATCCTGCCTCCCTGGGGGCACGTGGGTACAATCAAATATCTGCATTTAAACATTCTTTCAAACCCCAAACCCCAAAATGAAAACTAAAAAATAATAATTCCTTCCTTCCAAGCTTCCTGAGCAACATACAAACAAGTCTCCGTAAGCAACGATAACTTCAAACCCAAAAAAGAGTCACAGCATAGATAGAAGCGTGGCCTGCACCCCTCCTGGAGAAGGGATGTGAGTGTTTCCCCTCCAGCTGATAGAAACGTGCACATCACTGTGTGTATTCTTGGGAATAACTGCAGTGAGTTACCCTTCAGGCACATATTGGCGGATCATTCCCATCTCAGTAGCCCCAGACTTCACCTCTAACCTGCATTTTCCTTTGTTAGTTAATAAGGTTGATTCCTGCATTCTTGTTCAGGTAAATCCCCCAAGTGCTGCTGGAGTGAGAATGGATTGCCAGGCCCAGACTCCACCAGTGGGACTGGTGCAGTACAGGTTCTATGTGATTCAGCTTTGAGAGCTGAATGAAGCTGGCTATGATAGAGCTGCTTTGGAGAGTGGGAAAGTGGGCAGCAGTTACACAGATATTCATGACTAAATACACTTTTCTTGCGTTGCATGGGAGGTTCTGAATATTCAGAGCTTCTGAAATGTTACATCATTTCAGAACTGACCCAAACATCAGTGTCCTACTGGAAAGGTTACATGCATCCAGGCAGGAGTGATGCTCTAGGAGCCCAGGGACCACGCTCTGATCCCAGCAAGCATCCAGCAGGGAACCCAAAGGAGAAGGCCATGAAAGACTTAACCTGCTGGCTGGAAATTGTTTGTCCAAGCTACGTGATGAATACTTGTAAATAAGAAATACAATAGCATGGGCTGTGGTTGGCTCAAAAATTATCCACAATTAATAAATTGACCCATCCTATGCAGTGTTATTTTCTCTGACATTTTCACAAGCTACAAATCTGGTAATACAATTAAGTGACAAGTTCAATCACTTCTTTATTTCATGTATATGTATATTATAATATTTTATAGCTGTATTATAGAAAAGACTGTTTACTCTCATTGTATCTTCCCTATCATAATTCAGAGCTTTGCTTGCCTAAGAAATTACTTGTCTGCATTTTGATTAAAAAAGCAAAACCTCATTGTTCCTGTGGCAAATGAATTCAGCCTTTAAATGAAACTCATTGTCACAACCTTTTCTATGCAGCAAAAGCATTCAGCTCCTGGAATGGGTTTAACCTCTAACACAGCACTTCTGTGCCCGTATCTGATCCAGCCTCGATCCGTTTTTCTTCCAAAGCCTCGCCGGTGTTTGGGCTCTGCACTTAGTTCTCAATGAGCTGCCTATAACGCAGTAGTTACAGCTCCCTGGAAAATGACACACAGTAACTCTGTCGAGTTTTTTATTAGCTTGGATAGGTCTTTTATTTTAGCAAGGTTTTTTATTACATAGGACGGCTTCAAACTGGTTCTGAAGTGGATGAGTGAAGACCTGGAGATCCAATTTTATACCAAGAGCCATTATTATTTTTTTTTTTTTAACCATAACCCCTTGATTATTGATTGTTCTTTACTGTCACTGCACGACACACTGGTAGAAGTGAAGCAGAGTGCAGAACCTTCCACAATTCCTTACCAGAGCTCGGCCAGGCCGCAGCAACCCGCCAGCAGAAATCCTCTTCTGCAAAGGATGCAAAGCGACGCTCGGATGTTTCCTCCCATCACACTCCCTCCAGACACTTTCATCCCTGAAAAGCAACAGGTTTTGATGCCGTGAGTGCAAAGTTGTGCTGTTTTGCAGCCCCCCCTGCACGCAGTAACAGCCTCCCGTGTCAGTTAGCAGAGGGTGAATTCTAGATGACTTGGTTCAGATCCATACACACACGCCCGAGGCTACAGAGCACTGACTGGGGGCTCTCAGCTGAAGATGTCTGACCCGATGCATCTTTCAGCTCCTTGCTTTTTAAAAAATGTCAGACTCCCTCTTCCAGCAGCAGATTTCATTTTCAGTTGAGTCAAATTGAATTGCTACTTATTTTTTCATATGTTCTGCCCTAGACTGGAAGATAATCTGATCCTTTTTATTCCATGACATTTGTCAGAAAACATCACAAGCATGTTACAAAGAAAAGAGGTGTCTGGAAGTCTCAGGCAATGGTTACTCTTCTGTCCATTAATCCACATATGAGGGGTTCTCTGAAAGTAACGCCTCCTGTTTTATGATGGCCCGTGACAACATTGCACATTGGTGGAATGGCCATGGAGGTTGAACCTTCCCACCAATATTTTACTGCCATGTATCAGATGGTTCACCTGACAGACTGGCATCTGACATGGAAGTGTGAATGAAGCGAAGGTGGAAGTGGAAGTGAATTCCACCATGTGCAAAAAATGGCACTCATTGACATTCATTGGCATTTGCTGAATGTTTGTGGAGACCAACCGGTGGATGTGAGCACAGTGAGGGGTGGTGGTGACAGAAACAGCGGTCCCCTCCAATGGGACAGACACATATGAGCACAGCATACAGCTCTTGTTCATTGCTGGTGGAAACGCACAGCTATTGGTGCTGATTGCATTGAAAATAGTGTTTTGCAGCTAAGAACTCACTCTGTCAAACAGTGTTACTGTGCTCTCTGCATCGGTTGTTGTTTTCATGGGAAAAAAAAATGGGAGGCATTAGTTTCAGAGCAACCTGCATATATACACAAACCCACCAAATTTTAGCAGTTTATCATTCCATATCAATGTCTACATAAATCAGAATGGACTCTGTTAAAAGAAATGAGCACGGATGAGTCAGCTCTACCAGCATCAAGCTGCAGAAGTGCAGAAACATGGAACTATTACTAATAAACAGAATGCAATTGATAACATCCAGGCCTACAACATGGTCTAAGGCCATTCCAAACCAGCATGCAATTCACCCCAAATCCATCTCCCTTTTGCCCAGCAGTCACTCTCTTCATTTGCATTCTTTGAGTAACACTTTCGTGGCTTCAACGTTTGTTAAATGTGAGCTGATCTCATAACAGGGATTCTTCATTGAGAATAAAACAATAAAATGACTGGGATCTGGGAAAATGACCAAGAAATTAATTTCCCTCTTTTTTTCTAAAGGAGACTTCACCATATTATCAAACCATTTAAATACTCTACAGCTCTGCAGCTGAAAGGCTTTGCAAAAATCTTGATTTTTTTTCCTAAAAAAAAAAAAAAGAAAAAATTACTGGGAATACAGAATTTCCTCAATGAACTACAGTACAATTTCCTCATAAAGTCAGTTGTTCAATTAGTATTCAATCTCTGTGTACATTTCACCCTCTCTGCTTTGGTAAAGACAAAGAAATATTCTGCAGCTGTTGACGTTACTTCATAGAAGTGCCCAGACACTGCTGGGCTTTGTCCTCATGTCCAAAAGTGCTTGCAATCTGCAAGTCCATTGCAAAAGATATAACAACAAGGAAAAAAAAAAATGAAGGGATCACAAATTTTGCACATAATGAAGACCACTGAAGTATCACTGGGCACACCGTGTTGGCAAGACACCTAAAATGAAAAGAATGAAGCAGCTCATGTTGATGATAGGAGATAACGTCATGTATCAGATACGACCGCTGGGTGAATTCTACTTCATCAGAAATTCTGTAAGAACCTCAGCTAAAAATGGATTGTGTTTGTTTTCAGGGAATTAACGGTGCAAATAAACACAATTTAATTCCTGCATTACTGTGAGAACTTTAAAGCCAGACTCCTGTGTTTTTCCGTAGCTTGGTAACAGTGCTATTAACAAACAGATGCTCTGAAACTAGTTTAATATCATTAAATAATTATTTTCGTTGGAGTTCTAACCCAAACAGAACACAAAGCAAGGCCAAACGGCTCCAACATGAAATACCACATTGCAGAAGGACCATGCACACACACACTGCATTTCCAGCAATGCCGTGAGACCTGAAGCAAAGTGCATTGTGATGGAGCAGGGTGTTCCATCTCAAAAGCCCAACGGCTGATTGCAATTTCACTGGGATCTTAATGGCTAAAAAGTCAAACAACGGCATGGGGCATTCAGAGAAGGAATCAGATGCATGAATCCATTAATAAAATTAAACACAAACAAACAAAGCAACAAGCAAAACAACAGATAAACCCAACCAAAACAGCTACTTGTTTAATTTCCATACTTAGAAAAAATGCTCCAGCATTAGGCTTAGAGCACCTTGAGAAACAGCGGGGCAGCTGCTCCCTGCCCACACCAGGAAAGGATGTGAATTTGGGGCTGGAATTTGCATTTCCATCATGCTGGTGTAAGAGTCACCACTCCCATGGCCAGAGCCAGACCCCAGTCACCATAACCCCATGTCACTGGGTGCCACTGGGTGCTGCCGTGTAACCCAGCCTGGCAAGAAGCTATGTGCAACCCCTCAACCTCAAGGGCAATTCCCAGCTCTGTATCATCATTTCACAACAAAATCCACTGTTCCTTCCCTGGGCAGCCTGGTCTAGCATTAGGTGGGATGGTTGGTGGCCCTGCATGTGGCAGGGGGGTTGGAGATTCATCATCCTTGAGGTCCCTTCCAACCTTGGCCATTCTGTGATTCTGTGATTCCTGAGAGCTGAGCTTTCCTCCTACCAACATCTCCTTCATTTTTCTTCAAGACTCACAAGTTTGAAAAATTCATCCAATAACCTGCAATGTCAGCAAGAGGAACTGGGGACTGAGCTCATCTGGGAAGACAAATTCCTTACCTGAAGGACAGGATAGGTGGCATTAACTTGGCTAATTGTTTACTTGCTTAGCTAATCTAACATAATCTGCAGTGATTAGTTTTTGATTTCATGCTGGATGAGTATACTGCTTCTGTGTGCCTTCCAGTTAATTTGTGGGTCATATCAAAAAGTCATTTTTATAACATGTTTAATTCTCCAAAGGTAGCAGAGAATGGCAGCCAGCGAGATGCAGCCCGATACTACTGGTATTAAAAGGGTCATTAAACTCAGCATTAGGGAAAGGTCTTTGTTTAGGTTGCATTCACTTTGATTAAAAACAAAGTGTAAGCAAAAGGTATGCGGGAGAAACACCCACATGCAAAATATGTTGTACAGCCTTGTGTGCACAGCTATCCAGTGCTTACAGACACTGACTCAGAGTCAAGCTCCTTCCAAAAGCCGTCCTTAAAGATCATAAAGCCTCAGTTTGTGGGCTCAATATGCCAAGGGTGAATATTTTATAATGTGAATAATGAAAGTGCCATTTGCTTGATAATTCTTTAATGTTTGCGTGAGAAGAACGGGGGTAATTTTGAGCCTAATGAAATGTTAGACATGCAGAATTTGTGATCACGTTTGAGTTTTGCTCCTAAGGGGCCTGAAACTTTCCCACAGAAAGGGGCAGGGTCTGAATTTGACCCAAAGAAGTTAAATCTCAGCTTTGATGGAGGCAGGTGCCTGAAATATATGATTTATTGCATTTAATGCTATGCAGTTAGAGCATATAAACAATACTTTCTGCATCACAAGAATATAGAAATACCGTTCTAGATAAGAATGAAAAAGCTTGGATGGCTTCACGGGCCTATAATAGGTAGCAGAGTTCACAGCCTTCACCTTGAAGTCTCCAGTTGAAATTTAGATTGATTGTGACTAAAAGTAATTTCTGTCTGACAGCTCATGTGAAGAGAGTTACTTCGTTTCATAACAAATGTGTGGCCAGCAGCCTAAAAATTATTATCACCATTTAACAAGTCCATTGGCAGTCCCAGGGGCACCGCGGACTGCTGGAAGTCAATCCTGCCTGCCTGGATCAAAGGAAGCCAAGGTGGGAAAGAGAAAAACAGAGGCAAATCTATGAGTGTTATAACTCTTCTGGGGAAGATCTCACAAATTTAATTGCTTGAGCCTCTCCGCAGGAGCAAAATTTGCCTACTTCCTCACACAGTGCTGCTGGCTGGCTCATGGATTATTTTTATTCCATAGAACTGAGTAGTCCAGCCTGTGGGAAAGGAAGGAGCTATAGTTTCGGGGCTTTTATTATAGAATAAATCAACTAACAAATAAACAAAAATATCTGGCCAGCAACATGGAAGATCATTCAAAGTCTCAAAAAAAAAATAGGATCCCGGAATCATTAAAGTTGGAAAAGATCACTAAAATCACCGGGTCGTGGCTGCTTAGGGAGGAGATGAGTTTCCTCAGATGCACTTTTGTGTCCTAGGGGGGAGACAGGCATTGCAGAGCATGTGTTCTGGCAAGTGCCAAAACTGAGGTTCTGCTGAGTGCATCACCTAAAATGAGGTGGGATGAGTCAGGCCACGTTAACTCAGCACAAAGCTCTTCTGCATCTGCTGCATGACAAAGACTTTCCAGTACAGCTCCTATTACCAGATTCAATATACATTTTTCTATTTCAAATAAAACTGAAGAGGCAATGAAGCAAAGCTGTAAGTGTATATTCATCCAATTTTAAATTATTTTTCCTCGTATCTGAGAAAAGTTCACTGCCTTTCCCAGAGCAATTGATACGGTGCAGAACAAGAATTTAAAGGACTGAGAAAAAAGATGTTTGTGAAATGTGGATTTAAACTTTTCCTAAATAAATGTGCCAGGCAAAATGTTTACCAGTGTTTCTGTTCAGGACCCTGAAATGCAAAGTGGTTTCCCTGACCAACCACAGCTGAAAGTATTCATATCATTAAGAGGTAATAAAGTGTTATTAAACTTAAATAATAATTAAGGATTAGTCATTGCCTATTAGCGACAACCCTAGGAGGAGAAAGTTAGTGTGAATTAAGGCTACTGGCAAAGCACATGCTCAGTGTTATTGTTTTAGTCACATCTCATATTGGCACTGCTTCACACATCTTTGCTACACATACAGAATTTGGGAGCAAATCCAACGAAGCCACACTCGAAAACCTGAATTTTACAGCTCGGGTTATGGGATGTTATGCAGCACAAAGGACCCATCAAGAAAACCGTTCACGGACAAAAACCAAATCTTGATGAAACCAAGTAAATTATCACCGTGACAGGAGACTTTATATGCGTATATTTATCTATTCCTATGCATGTGTATGTGGTACGAGCCTGTGGACTGACTTTTACAAAAACCTGGATAGGTCTATGTTATGGAGAAACTGCATATAATTGAGGATTGAATTATTTATTATGACCCGGGGCAGCTTTAAATTATGAACTTCTTCACATTTGATTTTTATGGCACAGGATATCAGCTTTTTCCCCTCTTTCTGCGTGTTTCCACCTTTTCTTTGTCAGCTCAGTTTTCCCACACGGTGCATGGGACAAAGTCCGTCCTCAGGTGAATGAAATGGCATTGCTTTCAGTCCCTGAGTGATGTATGTGTGCATCCAAGGACTAGGCTTTGTTCTGTATGAAGCAACCTCTCTCACTGATTTATGCCGTGTATTTTCAACAGTGCAGTAGCCACATTGCATCATTTAAACAGCAAACATTTAAATTATCCAAAACGCTGAGGTATGCTATTTGTGCAGGAGAGCAGAAGAACACCTTTAGGTCAAGAAAAGTGATTATTGCCATGGCTACCAGCAATTCTTAAACACCATAATAACCCCTATGTTCAGACAGAAGTTTTTAGGGTGGCAAAAGACAGCGTGGATGTACTTTGTGACAGAACCACTAACTGCAGAAACAAACACATAAGAAAGTTCTCAAAGTACAACTGAAACACGAAACGGAGAGGAGATTGGATGCTTTGCATCTCCAGGAATGGTGCACACACTGTCCTTATCCATCCAGATCCCCTGCAGTGAAAGCAATACAAACATCGTGTCAAAATCTAGTAATTTCCACAATCCTCCTGGTTACCAAGAATTCCTAGATCTCCAGTTCCATTTTGATGTGGATCTTACTATTCTTTACTAGTTTATTACAAAACTTCTGGATTATCGACTTCACGTTAAAAAAAAGAAAAACCTGCGTTGGTGACATTCTCCATGGGTTCCCAATTTGTTGTTACTGAAAGGCTCTGCTGTTAAGGATTTGTCAGAACAGTGAATGTCTAGAAAGTGTGGCACTGGAAAGAACAATACCTGATCTCCATAGTAAATATTTTACGTGTACCGAATGAGCTCCTTGGACCTGCTCTAAATGATGATTAATTTTGATTTTTTTCTCCACCTCAAGGCTAAAAGCGACCTAACCTTAGGCAAGATGCATTCTTTTAATGTTTTATAGCACTGAAAGTCATTTCAGGTATTTAAGCAAGTTACATGAGCACGTAGTTTTGCAGATGTTGGTTTTGTTGGCCCCATTCTTCTTGTTGCTTATAGAGAACTAAACTTCCAGAATCAACTATAAGGGTGAGCAATGCTCAGAAGCCCTCGAGTTCAAGAGGTCTGCTGCAGCATCAAGGAGAGATGCAAGTTTGTTTGACGCCCACCCGTAGCTCATCTCCAGCTGAATTCCTGATGAAATCTTGGTCGAGTTGAATAACACCTAAAAATTATTACAACAAGAATGTACAGCTGCTGCAACTGTAAATATTGGGAAAGTGCCACAAAAGGGCCAGTCAGCCATGGCAGTGCTTTAGGGGTTCACTTGCACCGGTGTTTAGAAAGCAGCAGTTTCTGACTTCAGCCATCCCAGCAGCAATGGTGGTGGTGTTCAGCTGTGGAAGCTTCAAGCAGGTGAGTTGTTTTGTTCCCTGGTCAGGCTGGGTGCATAAAAATGCTCTCTGCGTCACTGATCTATTTTTGCCAAGAAAATAGAGTTTCAGAGATCCTATTGTGAAGACTAAGAAGATATTAAGTTGTACAGGGAATCATAACGTTTGAAGACTGTGTTCCATCACTCTTTAAAAAATCCATAGGTTGATGTGAGATTATTGAAAAACGCACTCATACTTCTAACTCCAGCCCAGTCCTTTTAGACTGTGAGCTCATCAGAGCATAGAGCATCTACTATTTGGAATTTATGTCCTTCCTGGTATAACACGGCCAAGTTTTCAATAGTTTCTCAAGTTTTACTGTAATGAAAATAATGAATACTTCTAGCTGCAGCACAACCTCAGTGTGGGAGGGATGGAGACAACAGTGAACACTTCTAAGCTATTTACTGGTTTGGGAGGGTCAGCTGCAGGCGACATCATGACCAAGTCATATCTAAGTATAGGCTTAAACTTCACATTTCTCTATGCCAAATTGCACACCACTGAGTGCCTTTCAACACAGGTTAAAAAAAAAAAAAAGAGTAATTTTCATCGTGGCGGAAGAAAAGCACTAAAGCTTCTTGTGATTGCAATAAAGAGAAAAGATATCATTGAGTGATGCATCTGTCTGCCACGTCTGGAAAGGATATACAATGTACTCGGACTTAGCCAGGGCTCACTTCAGGCATTCGATCTAAACAATCATTTTAGAGTTTTACAGAAGACAATACAAAACACGGCGCAATCACTGACAACAGCTTTTGATGACAAAGAGCAAATAGGGAATCCTTTCAGTTAAACAATGGAGATGAAAGGACATTTCTATATTTCCAAATGATAGCCAAGGCTCAGGTGTTGCAGACAATACAGAAATAATGCAATATTGCTTCTCTCCAATGCACTTCTACTCCTGGAGGTTAGCTCACTGATATTGATTCACCACCGCTGTTTTTTCTCTATCAGCCTCGCACACCCTTTTTTGTGTGAGGTCACTGCACATATAGAAATAATACTAAACCTAGGAGGAAAAAAAAAAAATCACAAAAACTGAAGGTATTTATGAGACTAGACTTGAAATTGCCTGTTTGCTCCATTGAAGAACAAGCAGAAGGAAGGTACGCGTGCCACCAGAGCACAAGGCGACTGCACCACCTGATCCTACCCCCACCTTCCCCAGCTCCAGCACTGCCTCCTGCTCCTAAAAGCTTCACTCTCCTGTGCCTTCCACCTCAGGTGGAACAGAGCAAACACAAACCTTCAGTTTGCCTTCATTTGGGCACCACAGCCAGGAATTCTGGCCAAAGACCTGCAGAGAGACACAAAGCATTACTGTATTCTTCCTTCCTTTTCGTGTCTCTTTCCTCTTTTTCCTCTAAATGTCAACATTTGATGGGGTTTTTAGTCCCTTATTCTTCACAAAAACACTTTCAGCCCAGCATAATTTTCCAGGCAAATTGCGCACTTGTCAGATCACCTGATTAAGAGCCCCGTATTCATTACTATAAAAACCCAATGAGCTCGCTGAATCATTAAAAAGCAGATTGGCCAGTAATAATAATCAGTTTTCTGCTAATAAATACAGCATGCATGCCTAATTCTGTGTCCTACTCAAATACCAACGATGAAGAATATAACTTTTAAAAAGTACATTACTGCATGTAATATTAGTGCATTGGTCTTAGGAAAGAGCATTACTACTGTCTGTAAAGGGCAGTCAGTTCATGCATTAATTATTTCGCAGAAAAAGTGCATTGATTTTTTGAAAATCTCTTCATGCACAAAAGTAATTTGAATATTGCATACGGTTAAACCCTCTCAATCAACGTGAATACAAAGAAAGACCAAAGAAATGCTTGAATTTGAGGGCTAGCATCAGAAATGCAAGCGTGGTCAAAGGAGCGTGGTGCATTATTCACCACGGCATGTCTGTGTGATGCACACAGGGACATGGAGCCACTCAGCTCTTTGCTGGGCTGGGGGAAGCAGCAGAATGGAGGGAGGGTGGGCAGCAGGACAGGGCTGCAGGCAAAGATGGTGTGGCAGCAGAACATACTGGAGATCTGCATTTAAAAAATAATGGAGAAAGGAGCGTGGAGTGCTTAGATGGCCCCATATACATCACGAGCTGCAAAAGCCACCTGTGGTGCTGCTCTTAGCAATGCAAACTCTGTAACTTGCTGCTCCTATTGCACCAGCATTCATAAGGCAGCTGGGTTACAGCTGCTGCTGCACGTCCAGTCCCTGAATTATATTAGCTGAAAAAACACTGGACCACAGTGATTCCAAAATCCAAACAGATACGGCGTTCATGAATTACAGACTTTTATCACGGCACAAACATCAACATTTCATTCACCAGCACAGCACAACTTTATGTATTTCTGATGTTGAATATTTTCCACAAACTTTCCTAAACGACTTCTATCAATGCATTAAGTTCCAATTACATGAATGGGAGTAAGTAAGTACATATATCTGCAGCATACAACAAATCTCATGTTAAAATTCAGGACATACTTAGGCTGTCATCAACTCTTGGCTGTACCTCCAACAGACTCTACGTTCTATCTTGTGATTGAATTAAAGTATTGGGCATTATTACTTCCTTCTATTGTTTTCAACCTCTGTAGTTTGCTTGGAAGACAATTTCAGCCCCAGGGCACAATCATGTAAGGAAAAGCTCCACGTTCCATAAAGATGTCTCCAAGAGAAGAACTGTACCACTCTCTTCCACTTTTCTGATAGACTTCTATTTAAACAACAATATTTACAAAGCAGTCCTCTGGTAATAATTTCTGGCAGCACTCAGTCGGGGTCAGGGGAGTTTCACGCTCTGGAAATAACTTATTTCTCACTGCCAGAGGTTCAGCTGAGAGCACCCAGAGTTCAGGAGTGCTCCCAACAGCTGCTGGGTCAGAGGCCTTTGGAAGAGGGAACAGGTCAGGAATTCCATCGTTTTGGAGGGATGATACTGGGGATATATAAAGCAGTTCTCAACAAACCACAGGAGTACAACTACTGAATTACTGCTACAATGCAGATTATTAGTTCATTTTAATATAATCCAGGCTGGATGTGGCTCTGGGCAGCCTGGTCTTGTTGGTGACCCTGCACATAGCAGGGGTGTTGAAACGAGATGATCATCGTGGTCCTTTTCAACCCAGGCCATTCTATGATTCTATGATTTTGATGGGAGACATGTAAAGGTGTTTTGCTCCCTCTGTATTATCAGGCTAAAGAGGTTGAAAATCAGAACAAAGAGAGTGGAGTGTATGGGCACAGAGAACACGGAAGCAGGCAGTCAGTGTGGCACGGTTTGAAGCAGCAATAAGGAATTGCATGCAGGCTTACAAACCGAGTTAAAAACACAGGGAAAACAGCTCTGTTATAAAAACAACACTTTTAAAAGCAAATCCTTTGATGAGAAGTTTAGCATTTGGAACTGTGATTTGTTTATCCCAGCCCAACTTCATTAGATCAGAGCAAGGGGCAGAGTTAAGAATATAAATTCCAGGAGAGCTCTTGGCTGCTGATAGGCACTGCCAATGGCAGGAAGTCATTTTCCTGCTCAGAAGACGCTCCTGGCTTCCACGTGACGTGAAATGACACCAGAAATAAAGGAACCACCAAAACTCAGCCTTGATATACGAGCCAATTTAAATCCCTGGGGTGAGGCACGGAGCTAAGGACTGCTCTTCCAAAGCAGCTGGAACAGGGTCATTAAGCAGTGCACTGATAGCCTGGAGTCAGCTGCTGCAGGATGAGGATGGAGCTGTAGTGCAGGTGTTGGAAAGGGCTGTGCAGAGCCTCTGTAGGACACGGGGTGCAGCAGCACAGGGGGTGCAAGTGGAGCTGAGCATGCACCAGCACTCCTCCTTACTTGCTCAGGTACAGGTAGAATTTAGGATGCCTTATGTGTACTAAAAGCAATGGGCTTCCCAAGAGTATCCTGTGGCTGACATTCTAATCTGAAATCTGGTCCATAGTTGTTCTGTACCTCTGAAAAGGAAATCACCTGCACCTTCACAAGTCAGGAAAATAAGTCAGGAAATATCTTTCTTTTTTTTTTTTTTTTTTTTTAACCTTACATGGAAATATAAAACAGGAGATTCTTGTTCAATGAGGCTGGAAAGATAAATGCTATGCTATAAAAGTGCTTTGTCCCCTGGATGAGCTGCTGCTTTCTGGGTGCTGCTGTGCACAGAAGCTGAGCAGGAACAGCACTGGTGACTTTGCTCTCCCATACAAACCAGGCACTGGTGCTAAGATGCTCTATAGGACTTGACAACTGAAACAAACTACTTAACCATGGACAAAGCAGGTAGAAAGGTTCCAAAACAATCTGCTCCCTAACAGTTTTGACAAAGCAGTTTGCCGTTTATTTTGCCCATTTCTGCAGATTTACAGCAAAATCCCCATTTTAGAACACAATAAACTCAGCTCTGTTCCAAATCATGACAACTCTGGTGATTTCCTTTCAATGGGCTGAGAAGGTTCTGCAGAGCACAAACTTGGACTTAAGCAAACACATCTAATATTTTGAGAGAAAAATCCAAAAGGAGTTTGAGAGCTGCAGCTGGCAGCCAGAACCAAGCAATGCTGGTTGGTCACATTGGTGCTTTATTGGTGTCCAGCCTCAGAAGTGTCCTCGTATTCTCCCTGCTCCCTCAAAGAGAGCTGAGCCCATTTAATAAAAGCTGATGAATGGCCAACAATAAATACTGTGCTTCTGCTTTGCATTCTTGGCTCATTTGTGCTCCTGCTGATAAAGCACATGGGAAATTGTCTAAGACCTCATGTAAACCCCCTGTCCAGCCCCAATAAAGTCAATGGAGAACTCAGGATGGCGTTCAACCATCTTCTCCATATTGTCTCTCAAGACAGGAGACCCACTGAGTACTTTTTAAGAGATCACAGGATACCTCCCCCAATAGGTCTTTTTCTTCTTGAACAATTACCATGCGATAAACTATTTTATTGGTTTTGCTTACATACTGTATTTCTGAAAACAAAACAATAAATGGCTGTAAAACCAATAAAATGTACTAGGCTAGTGTTTTATTACAAACAAGCCAATACCATACACTGCAGCATATTTTTCAGCTCAGTGCACCAGGCTTCTTGTTGTCCAGGTGAATGTTCCTGGCTGTAAATTGCAGCACTATAGCTCTTTTCCGGTGCACTCTAAAACTTCCTTAGGTTGATATGCCTTAAAACACTCCTAGTCCTTGGGCAAATTTATGGAAAGGATAAAGCTTGGTGGTTTTATGCCAAGGCATTTTTAACTTTCCTAGCCACCCTGGAAGTGCATTCAGGTGCTGAGTGCAGAGCTCACGGTTCAGCTGTCCGAAGCCCTTCGCAACTCATAAACTCATAGAACCATAGAATGGCCTGGGTTGAAAAGGACCTCAAAGATCATCTAGTTTCAACCCACTGCCACAGGCAGGGTCGCCAAGCACCAGAGCAGGCTGCCCAGAGCCACATCCATCCAGTGGTCCCTGCAGATGCAGCCCTGGAGCAGCAACCGATTCAGCCAATGGACTGCTCACCAAAAGTGATGGCTCCCAGAGCAGGAACCCTGCCTGTCTTTCTGGCAATTGCCATGCTTACAGCATCTATGAACAAGAATAATACAGAATAATAAAGCTTTTGGTAAGACTCTTCAGTATGGGTCTGCTGACTTTTCCTGTTCATGGTTTTTAGTCTTTCACGTTCCCAGCAACAAAACATTTTGGCAAGGACCTCTTTGAGCATCTACCTGGCATACGTAGGTGGAATGCTTCCAAGCTGGCTCTGTACCAATCCTCTAAACAACCAATTTGTTTAAAATCTCCTCTTCACGTGAGGAATGGTCACCTGTAGTGGTGGTTGAGTGCCTGAGACTCCATGTTTGGTTCTGCCCATGTGAGAGATCTCAGCAAAAATTCAAGTATAAGAACACAACTGAAAATGGGATGTCTTGAGATCCCAGTTTTTGTGGACTTAGAGTCTGCATCCGTGAAATGGGTACAAGAATAACGTGGACATAAGCAAAAAAATAACATAAACAACAACAAAAAAGAACAACAACAAAAAACACATTAATTACTCCAATTCCTGTTCCTCACTACTGAACAAAGCAAGTGGTTGGTTTTGTTACTGATTTTACGGTGTTAACGCAGATGTTATTTGTCATGCAGCAGTCTCCTGCTGTGCAGTGCAGCAGAACTCTGAGCCAGCAAGAGTTGCCCATCAGTCACCAGTAAGTGTAAGATGGCAAGGAAAAGGTTTAAAACCATCCTATCCAGAAACTGATGTCAGAGTTTATCAGGTTATGACAAAGACCAGTTGCTTTTCCTTGGCCATTTACTACAAAAGCTGATCATCTCTAAAGAATGCTTCCTACATATTTTTTTCTCATCACTGTCACTCAAAGCAGTCAATAATTAAATCCAGTATTGACCACAGAAACCAAAAGTACTTCAGAACTGAAGGCTACCTCTGAGACCAGATACTAATATGTTTGAAATCAATATCGTAATCTATGCAAGAGGCATCTTCCTTCCTCTTGCACCTACGCATCATTGCTGCTGTGCTTAGCTCATGGCCAGCCTGACCTGGCCTTGGTGAATCCTTGGGGTTCACACAGAATGTATTAAACACATGGACAGACTTCAGGAAATGGGTCAGGCATCTACAGGAAGAAAGTTCTGTTAAGTGAAAATACTTTCTGGTATTAAATTTAGGCAATAAGTTTCATGATCTTTTCTGAATCTCGCATTTCATTTTGGTTTCCTTTTGAAAAAGGCTTAAGATCAAATAAAACTTGATCCTATTACATGGAAATCCATCATAGCCTTGCGAGTGATCTAAGTGGAGTGCAATTAGGAGGATATAAATATGGTAATGAAGCTGTTACATCACATCGTTCTAGTTTGATACTGCATGAATTTACCCTACGTGCCTATTTATAAGCTGTGATGTGCACGTCAGTGTAGGAAGATGCATCCACTCCTTGCTGTGGCTGATACACCATGGGTAGCCCTGTAAGTAACCTCTAGAAACCCCAGCTAACAAGTCCTAAAAGCCAATAAGGTAATGGAGGGAAACCCATTTCAGAGGTGAAGGTCCTCCCTAGTCCCTGGATGCATTCAAGACCAGGCTGCATGGGGCCCTGGGCAATCTGACCTAGTACTTAGTACTAACCAGTGGTTGGCAAACTCACCTGTGGCAGGGGGTTGGAATGTGATGATCCTTGAGGTCCCTTCCAACACAAGCCATTCTATGGTTCTATGTTTACCTTAAGCTGGGAAATCAGACTGACAATCCCTTGCCAAAGCTGTTCTTTCAGTGTGAGATGATGGCATGGACTTGCAGATAGGGTGGCTCATGGTCATCAAAAATCACTACAGCTTGGCGTGGGGACCTTAGGTCTGACCAAATGGGCAGCGTGGAACTAGTGCAGGTCTTGGGGCAGTCAGGGTGTCTGCTGCCACTGGTATCACCCTGCCTGACCATCCCCTGTGACTCTGATGGCAATGCAGCCCCATGGAGGAAGATCCCTGTGCAGCCTTCAGCAAAACTTCAAATGCACGCAGCTCTGCAAAGGAGGAGAGAAATCCTCAAGGGCAGAAATGTCACTGGAGTCAAAGTAAATCACACGAGTGATAACTCCACGGGGAGAACAGCAGACATCAGTCATCAGTGCGCCTGCTTAATATCCCCTGGTTTGGAATATTTCTGCTGTCAGTCATTTCGCTCATCTGCTGGGCAGCCAGGAGGATGAACAGAATTACTCTTAGCAGAGTAAAGCTACGGACCATTGGAAACAGTGTCTAACAAGAGCACTTAACAAGCACCTCAGAATGATGATTCATCATTTTCCCCTCTTTTTATAGGTATCCACTTAAAGGTACTGAAATCCTCCATCCTTCTTAGAGGCATGGCATGCAGAGGGCAGGGCTGTGCTGCAGCTTCAGCTTGCTGCCCTTCTTCCACAGGGAGAGGCCCTCAGGGTCCAGACTCCCCTCATGATGGCTCTTTTTAACTATTAGATACAGCTACAGTAGTAACCTTTTATTGCACACAGTTATGAAATACGTAGCAAAGTATGCTGTAAAGGGAAATCATACCACAAATGCCTTTTTTATGTAGGGGAAACTGAGGCTGAGAGCAATAAAATGACTTGCTCAAGGTTAAAAATAAGTTGCAATAGCAGAAATAAACCCCAAATCTCCTGAGTTCAAGCTGGTTGTCAAGCCTGACTGTTCAGGTTAGTTCTTGATAAGAGACTGAAATGCTTTCCACTGTCATCTGCTCTGCAGCCTTGTTTTCCTTCAGTCTCATAAGATGCTGTCCCTAAAATCATCTGAGCTCATTGCTCTTTCATTTCTCATGTAGTCCATCCAGTGTTACCTGCTTCAAATGTACATGAAATATCTTGTTCTTGTCCTTAAAAATGAAACTCTTCATAGCTTCATCTTCTGCATACTGATCACAGAATCAAAAAGACCTCTAGGACCACCAAGTCCAAGCCCAACCCATCCCCACTATGCCCATTAACCATGTCCCCAGGTGCCACATCTGTCCCTTCTGATGCAGCATCCAGCTATTACTCTAGTGCCAAACTGACCCCACATTCACACATCCCCACTATTCCTTCCACTTAACCTCTTACACACTGGGATAAAATCCCAGCAACACCTGCCCCAATCTTCCTTTCAAATTTGCTCTGCTGCAATGGCTGAAAAATCTGGTCTTGATCAGAGGTTCACGAGTGAGACATTCTGCTTTAGCCACCAATGAAAAAAACAAACCACACCACTTCCACAGAAATAAAACTAAACCAGGTCAGACCCACACTACCCGAATGCTGACCAAACTCATTTCCTCAACGCATTTCTGAGTGAAACAGCAGTGAAGTTTGCAGTGGTTTATTTGAGCCTTGATAAAACTGCAATGACCGTTTTGTTTGTGGTTTGTTGTTTTTTTTTTTAATAAAAGCTGACATTTAATGTCACACCACGGCAGAGCACAGAGCGCAGCCATTGCCTGTGCTCCCTCTGAGCACTGCAGAGTCCCAGATTGAGAAGCTCAAAGGCTTCAGACTCCCAGGCTGTAACCCCCGATAAGAGTCTGCTACAAAAGGAGGAAAGAACCCTAAACACTCCTGAATTAATATTGATTTCATGTCAATTGCTTTATATTCCTACTTACACAGGCTGAAGGTCATCGATGGAGAGGATCCTTAGAAAGGAAAATTAAAAGGAACTGTCAGCAGTGAAAATGAAAGTTTTCCTAATAAGCAATGATGATTTAGAAGACTGCAGCATCTCTAGTGACTCTATAGCTTGGTAGAAATACAGCTGTGCTTTTCCTTCTTCCAGCAGCTCATAAATCCAGCAGGGGCCACACTGAGCTTGAGATGAACCAATCAGCAGATACTGGTAAACTCAGGAACAACTTCAAAGTTCATTATAAAAAATCAACCTGGGGTAAGAGTGGCTTCTTTATTTCCCCAGCAAGATTTGATGCTGGAAGTGCAATGATAGATCTCCAGGTTGGGCAGCTCTCAACCTTTTCAGCCTCACTTTTCTTATATCCTGATATTAGTGGGCAATTGCTCTCAGATTACAGCTTCTTCTCTCAATTGCACTTAAACAAAGCGAGGCACAACCTGGGAGAGCATCAAGCCCAGCACACCAGGAGGCACTCAGCAATGCCTCCCAAGGAGCTGGATTCCTCCTCTGTGTCACTGCACAGTCTGCACTGAACACTCATTTCACAGCAGACACGGTACTCTGAGGTCTTTTTCCTTCACAGATGCATTTGTGTTCTCAGCCTACTCTGGGTCTTCTGTTCTTTTCACCCTGCCTTCTCCTCCTATTTTTTATTTCAGGTTGAAAAAGACCCCCAAGATCATCAAGTCCACCCACTTTTCCTACCCCTCCATCTTCCCCTTGCTGTATCCCTGATAACCACTACCCAGCAGAGAGGCACTGCCTGTCTCACTGCAGCCCACACGTGATCTCCTGCCGTGGTTATAAACCAGATCCAAGTGAAGCTTTACACATCGCTTTGACATCCTTATTTCCCAACTCTCCAAACACATTTAGCTGCATTTAACTTTCTGCTTTCCTCTACTCCTGAATTCATTACTTTCTCCCCCTCGCTGCACTCTTGAGCTAATAAGAGAGTAATGAAAAGGCACTTACTGCACTCAAGTTCTACCTCAGAGTTTCCCAAGGAGCAACCGAGAGCCCAACACCTCAAATCAGAACTGAGATTTGCCTGTGGAAGTCCCTTGGACTACTTGAGCTCAGTTGCTGCTTTTTAAGCATCGGTGCACACCATCAGGAACATGATTTCATGCAGAACACAAACCAAAGCATGCGCCCAGTTAATTGAGGCACTGCATCTGAATGTGATTAGTCCAACTCTGATAAAATGACTGATACTAGAATTCAGAGTACAGTATTGAGGAGCCATCCTGAAAGCACAGAAAACAAAAACATCTCAGGTTCCTCAGTTGATCCTTTTGAGTGTAAAGTCCCTCGACTTTTCCAAATCTCAGCTCAGAAATGAAATCCAAATTTCAATGCAGGCAGAAAGCCCAGATCACTGCATAATGCAGACATCCTTAATGCTGAATTAGAGCTGGAGGAAGGAGATGAGCTGGCTATCATGTTTGCAACCTTCTCCTTTGCCCTCATTAATGTTTTATTAATATTTCGTATTACATGAAAGCAAATTTTCCTTTGTGTCTGGCAGTAAATGCTGATCAATATTAATGTTTGATTCATATCTCTGAGAAAGGGACAGGAAGAGAGAACAGGAGTGAAATCGGAGATATGATTTACATGAACTTCAATGAGGCTGTTTAACCAGCAAGGCTAGTGAAATAATCAATTGGACAAGGAAGGGGTGAACAAATGAGGCCTGGGCTGTGACAGAGCTGGTTACGGTTCAATCAGGGCTGTGAGCAGGAGGAAGTGTGAGCCTGTGTGAATTGTGCCACGCTCTGAAAACAAACGTGCAGCAAGGTGGGAAAGCATGTAGGTGGTAAATAGGGCTGCACCTGCAAGAAGGGGTCAGGAGCAGAGAGGAGGCAAAAGAGGAGAGGCAAAGAGGAGGTGTTGCAAGGGAACAGCTGGGTTATTTGTGTTCTGGGGGACTCAGGCTGTGACCAAAGGTCTTGGGGGAGCCTTGTGCGTGGCAGAAAGGCAAAACCTAGTTAGCAAGAAGAGGCTTTCAAGGGCAGTAACAGGAGTGAGCTTTAGACAGGTGGAAGAGGTCAAAGTGAAGGTTTGGGAGTGAAGAAGAAGGTTTGGAAGAGCAAAGGAAATTTGTGACCTGATGGCAGCAGGTAACAGCTCATGAGAGGAGGGACAGTGCACAGCACCAGAAAACAGCCTGACAGATAAATAAGAGAAAGGTCGCCGAGGTGTCAGTTTTTAATTGCTTGATAATGGAACTTGGACTTCCACGCTGCAGACAAACCAAGGAGCAAAATCGTTCTGCCAACCTCCATAATGAAACCTCACCTGGCTGAGGAAAGGACATCCAGACAATTTATGCTCTGAAGTAATTCCAGTTTTATTCTTCACTTTCCAACAGCAGCCACCAAAAGGAGAGCTGGTGGTGTAACTGGTATTGCTGGTACATACCGATGGATGTACCAGCTGCCCCAAACCAGGGGTTACAAAAGCCCACCTGTGAGCAGATCAGCAACTTCTGTGCAGCAAAGGGAGATGAGAAAACAAGAGTGGGAGGCAACACACTCTTGCAAAAAGTTATTGGTCTGATGCTAAACACTGGCTTGATTGCCTGCAGCAGATTCAACCTGCGCTGTTCTCTGGGTCCAGCTGATGCCTTAATGCCCTTCGTGCCCTACAATACCCACATCTGGTCCCCAAAGCCCTGTTCCCAGAGACCCATGGAAGGCCATGGGCACAGTCATGTTAAAAGCTCTCTAGGCTGGTGGCTCTGCCCTCCTGACACCAGATAGGCGCTCTCTGACAAATGACTAGAACTAAACTGTCTTGCAAAATGCAAATACGCCTAAGCAGAAAGGGAAAATTACCATAAAATCTTAAAGACAGCAGGAAACTTCAAAGCTAATTTGTGCATTCACCTAAAACTTCACTCTCCCTGTTAGCAGTGTCACAGCACTCCATTAGTTATCCTTGTAATTAGAACAGCGTGGACGGGTGCACACTGCAGATAATAGCTCAGATAACAAAATTATGCAGGCTAGAGAGCTGTTGTTTAGTTCATCCTGGGCAACTTCCATTTAGACTCTTCCCTTTCGGGGCAAACCTTTCAGGTACCAGCAAAGCCTTACCTACCCCATGCCAGGTTATCTGTTGTACTGAGCAGTGAGAGCCAGGGTGGGTGCGAACATTTCTGCTGTGTGGTTGTGACAGCAATGGCAGCTCCACTATTCTCACTTTCAGGTATTAAAGTTCAAAAGGAAAGCACTTTATTCCTCACATAGGCATTAGCAGATGCATTAGCAGAACTTAAATCCTAAAATCAGTGGAAATAGGTTACAGTATTTTAGCTCCTGTCTTCCCAAGGCTTTAATGCAGTGAACCACTTCACTTTCAAGGTAAGATTTGTGAGTCATTTCAGAATAATTTAAAGCTGGGGCAAATACAGCCTTTCCCGTGCAGATGAAGAAAGCTCTCTTGTAGCACAGCTTTTCTTCTTCTGGGAAGGGCTGAAGGAAATAGATCACGAAAGAGATTCTTAAAAGAGAAATGCACGGATAGATCTTGGGATGCCACATGTTAAATATTAACAACACTAAGACTTCAGCATGTAGTAATTGTTTGTAAAAGCTATTACTTCACACTGCCTTTCGGTGCACTACCAGTCCTTAGCGCTTCAGTAAATGTTGATCTATGCAAATAATGCATTTTCTTAAGTAAATTTGCTCTTCAGAAATGTGGATACTCAGGATTCCTTCCTAAGGTGACGGAAATTACCACTTGCATGACTGGCTCTGCTCTCCTTTACTCAAGTTGAGCTCCAGCCCAGCGAGATGGAGTCCCTGCTGCTCATTGCTGGATCTTCCCTGACTGAGAGGGGCTCCATTAAATAGCATTCCTCTGTGGTTACTAAAATCCTTGCTGTCCTTTAAAACGTAACTCTTGTAAGACGAAGCTGTTGAAACAATTTTCTGAACCATTAGCTTAGGTAACCCTGCATTCTGCCCAATGCTCTTCTTGTTGTCCCATCCATTGGACCAGAGAGCAATCCCAGCTGCTTCCCAGCCCAGGGCAGTCCCAAGGCAGGGGGTGCAGCTCCATTCATCTGCACCGATCTTCAGGATGATTTTCAGTATCTAAACCAGCAGTTTTACAGCCCTCTGTGCCCTTTTTGTGCTGCCCTGCAGTCCCAGGACTCCAAACATTGTTGAACAGAAAAAGCCTACCCCCAAAAAGCAGGCTCCCAGCTGACCACTGATAGCACCAACTCTGCATCTGCAATTCCTCCTTACCTCGGCCATCTCAGCTCATCACGCAACGCTCATTATGTGTGAGGAAAAAGATACACAAAATTGCTGCCTGAAGATCAGCCAGAGCTTCAAACCTGACAAGCTGCAGTTGCAGAGAGCATCGTCAGAGCTTTATATTCCAATGAGGAAGTAGTAAAATATTATACAAGTTGTTTGCTTGCAGTTCATGTCAAAGCAAGAGGGTCTGGGCTAACCTTTGGAGAGGAGGAAAGGCAGAATAAATAGATCCTCAGCTCCCACAGCAACTGCCCTGCCAGCGATCAGGGATTTATGCATTCACACAGAGGCACATCTCCACACAGGGTTGAATTGTCTCATCATTGTAAAGATAAATATTGCAGATGGGTGAATAATTCACTCATAGAAATGTTCACTGAAAACAAATTAACCAGCTTGTGTGTACAGGCGTTGTAAAACTGTAACAGCTATTTCACAGGGCGCTGGAGGAGACGACTCCTAATATTCATCGGGTCTATCTCAGCAAGAACAAAACTACCAAAATCTCCAAAATCTCTTTTTGGATTCTCAACTTGGTGTTAACTTCCAGGTACCGAAAGGAGGGTTAATTTGGCCACAACTATAGGAGCTGGCACTGAGTCTTCCAGAAGAAAACCCAGCTCTGTTTTCAGGCAGAAATGTCAGTAGTAACATCTCTTTAAGGTCAGATTGGAACAAAGGGGGTTTCAAACCACGGGCAGGAGGAGCTCAGCCTGCAGGGAGCTGCTCTCACTGTGCCCCACCACCCAGAGGAAGACCCATCCCTGACACAGCAGCATTTATCACCAGCCAGATTAAGTCTATAAAAAGGGGATTATGGGCAGTCCATTTGCAGCACAACACAGACATAAGGCTGTAATAAGTTACGGAGATAACGAGGCAGCAGGCCATAAAAACTCCTGCATGCAAAGAGAAGCCCCTGCTTCCAGAACCAGCAATTTGTTGGAAGCACACCTTGCCTGCAAGCACCGTGGAGCAGCAATTTGCCACTGCTTGTGCTGTCCGCTCTGGTCCAAATGAGGAAAAATCCCAGAGGGTGGAAGAGAAAAAATGTGATTATTTTCTATGCTGTCTGGGTTTTCTTCCTCTAAAATCCTATCCTCACTGCAGCTCAAGCTCAGGACTGGGGATCAAATACATCAACTCAGCTTCAGCATTAGTTGGAGACTTGATTTTACTAATGACCCAAAGGGGACACAGACCTCTGTAAACATGCAAGTAATTTGTTCATCTTAACTCACGTTGAAAAAGCAGAAAAACACACTGAGAACGGAGAGCATTGCCCATCAAGTGCTCGTTCCTAAAGTTTGAGTCTGCTATAAATAACCCTGCAAGAAAACGCTGGTTAAATATTCTGCATAATGCAGCACAAATTCAATCAAAAGAAAATGGGTCGTGATAAAATCACAAGGTGTCCTAAGAAATCTCCTTCCATGGTGCATCTTCCTGCCCTTGACCGACGTCCCCAGCTCCCTGCTGGCTGGGCTGTGCTGGAAATGCCCTGCTTTATTTTCCATCTCCTTTGCTCCTTCTTTGCTTTTGCTCCTTGAATTTGTCTTTGCCCCAATCCAAGGAGGAAGAGCTCTTAATCAAACTTGGCCTTTGCTAAAGGAGCATTTCCAAGACAGACCCGTGTAAATAGACAGTATCTCAATTACCCTCCACTAGCAGTAACATTTGCTGTTTGAAACAGGACAGCCTCCACCTTCCTATTCATCACAGTAACCCTTCAAAGTCCTTGCAGCATGCCAGTAGCAGAAAAGGTGTTTTTGGAGCACAGCAGAACTACCCATGATATAAGGCAAACACTGAGCAAAAATATTTTATTTTCACTCCAGCCCATATATGAGATGCAGCTACAGGGATTTAAACATGATACTCAGGCTCATTAGCAAAGCAAGCATAGATAACAAGGATTTACTGAACATTACTGTCTGACTTGGCCAGCTCTCCCAGAGGGATCGTTAAGAATGTAAGCAAGTATTTTGTCTGCATATTTGGGGGAATTAAGTCTGCATTCATGAGTTCTTGCAACTTCAGCAGAAAAAAAAAAAAATGCAATATTTGAGTTTTGCATGTCGAAAACTCAGACGAGTACAACTGTGGCAATGTCAGAGCACTTTACAATCAACAGGGCCTGCAAAGTGCCAGCCCCAGAACAAGGGAGGCCAGCAGGATGCCCACATCACTGACCCCAGGCAATATCTGTCCATTCCCAACTTGCACTTACTTTTACACAGATGTATTCCCTGCAGGTTGCATCAACTGCATGTGGATCATTGTTTCCACACGCTGTCATATGGTATGGAATATCCCTTTGGCCAGTTAAGATCAGCTGCCCTGGCTCTGCCCCCTCACAGCAGGACAGCATAAGAAGTCGAAAAGTCCTTGGCTCTATATAGCAACACTCAGCAACAACTAAAACATCGTTATATTATCAGTCTTGTCTTTCTCCCAAAGCACAAAACACAGCATCATACCAAACACTGTGAAAAGAAAGGAAAAACAATTGTCCCAGCTGAAACCAGGACACTTCATTAATAGGTCTGCAGCAAATGAAAGGTCTACAGTTATTTTTTCCCCAAGCTTTGGGCTGGCAGTGAGGCTATTATGTGCTCGAACTACAACACGTTCCTCATTGCTTTTATCTCTGTTTGCAAGTTGGTTCAGGAAAGGTTGGTATGTTCACTTCAGCTTAATTTGTACATGTTCAAGAACTGCTGTCAAAATACAGAGCTATTTAGTCAATTGAATTTATTTGTGACTTCAAATAATAGATTAATAATAATTAGGCAGAACACTGTCCAATAACAGTCATTGAGGCTCTATTGTATCTACTTGCAACTAATTTTTGGCCTTTGAAGATACTGGAGAGCTTTGTTTGCCTGTAAGTAAAACATGGTCTGCCTCAAAGCTATATATTCCGTGCTGCCTAATATTAACAGGCTTTCAAGGTTTTTAAGGTCAACATCAAGTCCTTTTGGACACAGGAGTTTAATTCATGGTACAGACAGCCAGGTTTGCATGGGGAGCGGCGATCTTTTATTAACCCAGTGAATGTAGTTGGAGAACAAAAAAGCTTTTGGGCACACAAGCTCTTCTTTAGGTCAGCTTTGCATTGTGAAGAGCCATTCAGCAGAGCTACAGCCACATCACTACTGCGTTTGTACCGTGGTAAACCTTCAGTAGAAATCATTTTATTTTTGAAAAGCGACAATTTTCTCCCAGAATTGCATTAAAAAGAGAGCAGATTTCTTTATCAATCCATTAGGTCAGCAAGGGCACATCTTCACAGCATCATGGATGACAGTACAGAGACGTTGGAAATAGCATTGACCTGAGGTGGGACGGACAGCAGACAGCACGAGCCTGTGCAGATACCAGCATGGCTCCCAAATTATACCCCTGTATGGGTGCACGGGTATATTCAGCTTTCTGTGGTTCTTTTGCTTCCAGTTTTAAAATGACCTTGTCCTTCTGGAAGGACACGTGCCCTAGATTAAATAGCTGGTGAGAATGGTATGACACAAGCAAGCTTTGCTTCATGTAAGGACAGAGTGTGCTGGTCATGTACAGACCATCCTTCCCTAACCATCAGATTAGAAAACAGTGCCCTCCTAGAACACATCCTCATTTTGATGCTTTTTTCCTCACTATAAACCCAACCAGCTGCTTATCAGTTAAAGGAATAAGCAAAAATTTGAACTCCTTTTAACTCCCATTTCCAACTAAATGGATCTTCTGTTACAGCCAGTTGGGGAAAATCAGTTTTCTGCTTAATCAAGCCTTCCCATCAATCAGGCTAATAGGAGGGTTCGCACTTTCCTAATTATAACTACTAACATTTGTAGGCTTCCTACTGATGAAAGCTCATCCCATCCCATCCCATCATGTTAAATCACCTCTAGGCTGCCTGATGAGCAAAGCAAACCCAACGGGATGTCAGCAGCACATCAGCCTGATGTGGCTTGAGGTTAGCAGGGCTGCTGCTCCTCATTCTGCTCTGCTATAGATGTAACACATCTAGGCCGTGAGGCAATGCTCCCAGGGGTGTCACTCCCATATAAAGCTCTTTCTTCACTGCATATAATAACCTGACATGGGTCCAGGGCAGCCTTATCCAGCCTTGGGCTTTGGCAATGAGCTTACAGTACGAGCAGAGGAGAGGTCAGGCTGGAAGAGAAGAGCATGCGTTACCCTGCAGGCCAGCAAGGAAATACCACAGAGCCCTAAGTTTCTAGCCTATAAATAAAAAACCTGGTACCAGAGGTGCTGAAAATTGATGTGATTAATTGGAGTCATTCAGCTCCAACTGAACGCTCAAGTGTATTAAAAAAACCAACATCAAACAGTCATAAACCCATACAGACGGTACAAGCACAGACAAATGTACCCCAGCAGACTCTCAGTACAAACGTATCATGCTCCCCAGAGGGAAGAAATACAATTATTTTGCTTTTCAGATTTATTTCAGAATTTGTTTAACCTAATAGATGAGTAGCACTGCCATCCTGCTGTATATACTGCCGCACTGCTTTATACCCTCAAAGAGTTCAACTAATAAATTTGGTTGTTAGTTATTTTCAGGGCTAGTAATAATTTTCTAACAAAACGCATAATCATCACATATGCCCTTTAGGTATATATTCTAGTGTCTTTCTATAGGATTTGCCCACTTCTATCTCATTAATACAAACTGAGCCATGTGATTAAAATTAATGTCTCAGTTCCAAACTGCCCCATATCCATTAATCTCATAATAGTCAAAGAGTGTCTTGAAGAATACCTAGACTGCAGATCTTGAGTTGAGTTTTTACAAGTGCAATTAATAGCTTATACTTATCTAAAAGGAACTAGCTGGCACATACACTTACACCTTCTTAAAGTTTAATAACCTCAATAATGCTGTTTCAAGTCAGCTTTCAAGGCACAGGAGGAGCCTCTCCTTGAGCCTTTGCCCTAGGCACAGCAGCAGGTAGGAGCTGGCCAAGTGAGCCAATGCCATCAACAACATCAAAGATCCACCAACAGCTGAACAGGATGCGCCCTGCTCCGATAGCATCCCCAAACGTGGTCACCTGGCTTTGTTTCTCAAAGCAATTGCAACTTCTCTTTGACCTTCTTCTTCTTTGACCTCATTGCAGCCTTTCAGTACCTAAAAAGGGAGCCTACAAACAGGAGGGGAATCAACTCTTTGAAAGGGTTGATAACTGCAGGACGAGGGGAAATGGTTTTAAGTTGAGGGAGGGGAGATTTAGGTTGGACGTCAGGGGGAAATTCTTTACAGAGAGAGTGGTGAGGTGCTGGAACAGCTGCCCAGGGAGGCTGTGGATGCCCCGTCCATCCCTGGAGGTGTTCAAGGCCAGGTTGGATGGGGCCCTGGGCAGCCTGGTCTAGCATTAGGTGGGAAGGTTGGTGGCCCTGCATGTGGCAGGGGGTTGGAGATTCATGATCCTTGAGGTCCCTTCCAACCCTGGCCATTCTGTGATTCTGTGATTCTCTGCAAGGTCGTGCATCGCTGTACAGAACGGCTCACACTGAACTGCCTGCAAGGAGAGCGGCGGTGCTGGCGCACAGCGCAGGACCCAGCAATGGGAAAGGAGCCCTCTGCACCAAAACCAGCTGCTTTGCTGGCTAACAAAAGCAGGCAGGGCTATTTCAGCACAAGGGCTGCTTGGGCTCTGGAGATCTCAGCTGAGGCATCCCCAAGCACTGGGAGGTGCCCAGGCAAATCGGACTTGTTGACAGCACCAGGCATGCATTCATGCTTTATTTCTAAACACAGCTTGCAGGAAGGTGGAACATAAGTAACTGTTGACCTAACTATGCTTCTTCAGGAGTCAATTTATTTTCGTTACCTACATCAGTGACACCAATGCTGAGTCCTTTGAAACAGCCCACTCCAGGAAAAGCCAGAGCAGGCTTTTATGTGAGGATTTACACAAGCAACAGAAATTTTGCCAAATCTGCCTCCTGAAGGTCTAATAAATATTACAGTTGGAGTCTAATCACTGCAGCCTGCCTCTGTCTTCCTGCAGGCAACAGGAGGCTCAGCTGAGACTGAGCATCTTACATTTGCAGAGGACGGCATGCAGTTGTGGGAAGGATGCAGCCTCTTTCACTTCCCTTTGGTTTTGCTTTGCGGAGGCATTTTTTTTTGCTTTGTTTTGCTTATTTGATTGAGACACAAATTATTTGAGACAAAATTAGTTCACACAATCCATGGGTATATTCTTGAAACAACAGATCACAAAACAGGGGATGAATGTTTGAACATGAATCTGCAAATAGGAGGGAAAAACAGCACCCTGAACAAAGCACCTGAAGGACTCCATGCATCTTGGTAATGCTCCTCAGCTCCTCCCCACACCTACAGCCTGTCTCCCCCACTGCTCATATTTGCATTGCAAGTCTGACCTTTCATTCCTGAGACCCTCTCTCACTTATTCCTCAATTAAAATCAGCCCAGCTTGCTCCAGAAGTTATTCTGCTGCGTCACGTGGAATGATCATTTCAGGAGCAGATGGAGCAGGGAGTTGGAAATAGGCAGGAAAATCTGATAAACTCTCATGATATAAAAGATTGTTTTCGTGCAAATTCCCTTCAGTAAGAAAAGTTGAGAAGAAATCTGAACAGAAACTACTGCGCATGAAGAGCTGCTCAAAACCTAATTGCTTCTAGATACAACACTTCTGAATCCCTTCCAGCAACCATAAACGTCTCCTTAAACACTCTTTTTTCCTCTCCCTTTCATAGTATTTTCTACTGACTTTAATAAAATGCTGCGTAACCATCTGAGTTTGGGAAGCATTTGCACAACAAACAGAAGTCGTTGAGAGGAAAAAAAAAAAAAAAGTTGTCCATTGCTGGCAGGTGTTTCTAAGCAGCTTTTACAAAATTTATTTTGGTACTTTTTCAAGCTGACTCACATTTGTGTGTAATACAGATATCTCTGATGCTGAGCGTGTGCTGTACAGGAACAGCTGAATGTGCAATGGGGAGTGCATCACTGCAAAACTGCATTCTGCTCTAGAAAAGCTTCTGCATCAGTGAAAGGAAGCTGCAGTAAACAACTGAGCGTTCTACTTTTTCTGCTTTCTTAGATATACCAAATAATAAATGGAAAGAATAATTGGGAAGGGGCTGGAAATCACTGTGTACCTTTTGGTCTTTGAAAGCTAAGAACTAAATGACTGTAATTGGCAGTTTATTAACAGGAAAATTATGCTAAACAACTTCATGTTGCTGTCAGGAATTATATTCAGTAAGCTGTGAAGATGGGGCCCTTGATGTAACATTTGCATTTTCTCATTTAGGAAGAACAATGATAATAGATGAGTGAAACATGTACAAATTATATTCCAAAGAACATCGGCATAGCTGTAAAAGGGCTATCTTGATACCAGAGTGATTAAGCTGTTATTCATTACCATACAGCGCAGGCTAAGGGGGAAGTAGGGAACACATCAACTTTAGAGGCACATATAACAATCAACTCCAGCCCCAACCACTTGAATTTCAAGCAGAACTAGATGATCATAGTTCCATTTATTACGCTATATTACCATCAGGGCTTGTCCTGCCTTGGATGAGGTCCGAAGATGGGATGACAACAACTGGGCTGCTGTTACCCACATCCACATCCCAGCTGCCAGTACCCCATGCCCTTTGCTGCCTGTGCAAAGGACCTGCTAGTGGAACAGTGAGCCCAGTGTGCCACGCACAGCCATGAGCCAAGAGGCTGCCTGCAGGAATACATATCCTGTTGGTCCAGAAGCCATTTTTTTGTGTTTTCCTATATTAACAATTCCTACTCCCTGTCCTCTCATCTCAGCAACTGACGTTTCCTAAGGAAAGCTGACTTTGAACATCGCCGATACCTATAAGCAAGAGGGAGGGCAGCGGCAATGCAGGAGAAAATTGGGTCATTTGAATGCCCTGATGAAAACCAACAGGGACAGCGCATGGAGTGACACGGGCTGCCTGAGAATCCAGGACACAGCGTCCTGCTCTGCCTCTGCACACAGCTGCCCTTCTACCAGGGAAGGCTGGAGGACAGAGAGCTCAAACAAGTTACTGAACAACTGTGAAAATCTGGCTGGTTTCAGAAGTCATGTGGCTGAAACGGAGTGTCATTAGGATTTGAAAAGTTCTGGGTTAAATGGCTTTTATCAGAATTCAGCATTTGTTGCTCTGTTTGAGAGTTAGCCCGTGCACTGCCCTCAGGTGGTGGTTACTTAAGAAGATGACCCACAAGAAATTTAAGGGCACAAAGGGTGGGACAGGCAGAGTGGAGAGCAGGAGGAGCTGCTTCCATGGCTGATGCTGCACTGCAGCTCCAGGTGTTCATCCAACCTCGTCCTGAAGACATCAAATGCATTGCACAGAGAGGGTTAGGTACTCTCTGTGGCTCACCATAGGATATCATGCACATTTTTACAACAGGAGCAGCATCACCAAACCACAAATGACTTTGGAGGCTGGCTGCTGGCAGGGGCACCTTTGAGAGCATTTTGCAGTGCCACCGTTTCAACTCTGGAAGTGGTGCTGCAGAGTGCCTGCACAGCACAACTGGAGCAGAGTGAATTATTTACAACAAATGAGGTATCTGACAAATCTGGCCCTGTTCTTTGCTTGCAGAATGCCCTCCAGCAGACCGCTGTTTCCTCAAAAAGAAGTCCCTCTTCAATTAGCTTCCAGAATCCACCCCAGCCCCTCTGCTGCACTCAGGCCTGGCGATGGGTCTGGTGATGCACAGCACATGCAAAGCTCTTTCCTGCACAACTAACTCAGTGTGCTTCATCTGGTGTGCAACCACTTGCACATTACAAGGCAGAGCTCACTTTCCCTGCGTAATTAAACTAGAATCTGGTACCGATATCTTAATTAGGCCTGACCTCTGGAGTATTTGACTTAACATCATTTGCCAGCTGCAAAATTTGGCTACATCCACAGTGCAAATAACTGTCCTCCCAGCAGCTGTGGGTTCTGTATTTGACTCGTGTCAACGTTGCTCTGTTATAGCAGCTGATGCAGATATAACTGGGTGCTCCTGCAGACCCCCGCTGCAGCTCCCCCCTCCCAGCCAGGGCCAAAGCTGCGGTTACACTCATTTAAGATAACTTAATTAGTTAAATTAGGCTGAAGGCAGCAGTGTGTGACTCACCCTGGGCTGGTCACTTAATTCTGTTGCCAGCAGAGTTTTCTAGGGAAACTCCTAGTCTGTGCTCATTGCCAGCCTGGATGCATCTGCAAGGTTTCAGTCACACCTTTATCTCTCAGAAAGGACCAAAAGCAGCAGCAGAGGAATAGCCTGCATCATATGTGTGGGTCACATAAAACATTGCCACATTCAGAGACACAAAGCATCAGAGTGGCAGTGAGCACTGCAGGCAGAGCCGTATTGCTGAGCAGTAGGCAGGGCTGCTCCCTGAAGCACAGTGTGTTTTTCATCCAAGAAAAGCATCCCATACATTATGCAAATCATTTGCTGTTGGTTGTTTTCTTGTGGGTTGTTGTTTTTTTTTTTTTTAATACTACAGAGTAGGAAGAATGAAATGTGTCAGATGTTCATCACGACACAAAGCACTACTGGAAGGAATACAGATAATACAGCAAGGAAAGTTATATAGAAGAGGAGCAGATTAGCATCAATATTTTCCATTTAAAAAAAAAAAAAAAAAGCTTTCAGCTGCACTTTGGTTTATTTTTAAGACTTAACTCCAATCTATTGCTGTATAATGTAGCACTATCACTTTTGAAGTTAAAACCATTATTTGCCACAGGCAGACAGAGAAAGGAAAATAAACTCAGCATCCAAAAAACTTCTTAGCTTGCCTTGGTAAATGAGCACTCAAACTAGGGGTGATGCTCCTGGCTGCTTCGTGCTCAGGAGCCAAGGAAGAGCCCCTCCTCTGCCTCAATGCTGGAATAGTTTGGTTTCCTCTCTCTGCCAATGGCAAGAATCAGGTCCCAGCCCATGTGTTACCCATCTGAGGGAGGCACCAACTCATTTTGCTGTTCCCTCTCACCCTGAAGCTTATCCTCTTCCCCCAAATAGCTCCATACTACTGTGCTGGTAATAAACTAACCTCGCCATCACCTTCCCTGCTCCAGGAGTGGTAATTTGGCTGTAGCTGAGTTATGGGCATCCTCCGGGGATGTGAGAGTCCTGACATCAGTTCCAACAGGTATTTAGCTGCCATTCGCTCCCACGGAAGTTCCTCTATTCCCTTAATACACTGAATTACCTGGGAACGTAGG
The DNA here is from genome assembly GCF_987193195.1 of Phasianus colchicus. Lineage (NCBI taxonomy): Eukaryota > Metazoa > Chordata > Aves > Galliformes > Phasianidae > Phasianus > Phasianus colchicus. Next base: position 16,681,818 of record NC_143450.1, on the reverse strand, counting down.
GGTGGTGATTTGTTTTGTTATCTGATGTCCCCTCTCCTGCCCCCACGGCGCGATGCTTTGTAACAAAGCGCTGCACTCAGCTCAGTGACTGCCTTAACAAGGTGCAGTGCTGCAATGCTTGCAAGAGTGCGTGGGCAAAGTAGAGCCAAATGGCCACAAAGACCTTCACCACCAAACAGCAGCCCCAATTTCACGTGAGGGAGACAAAGAGCTTGGAACATTCCCAATTAACAAATCAAACTTGGAGAGGAAAATGGTGTTTGTTATATTACTGAAAAGACTGAAATTCTTTCATTTGGCCACATCCCTGGCTTTGTTTCATCAGTGAACATTTCAGCTATCACAATGCCTGGGCTCAAACATTGGCATGCGCGTGCACAACAGTACAATTTTCATCTCTGTTGTGTTACTTCAGAAGCTTTTTGTACCAAAAAATCTGCAACAAATAATGTTTTCATTAAGTATACACTACAGCTTGATTGCACAAAGAGCCTGGAAGCGGTTCACAAAGCCCATCATCCTCCAGCACAGGACACCAGAAGCTCATGCAATGTTTTTCTTCTCCAGAAGACAACCAGCTCTGGCGCTGCACAGCACTGCATTGACCCTTGGCAGCACGTGAGCACTCTGCCCAACCCCAGCCTACACCAGCCCCACCAGCCAGGCAACAGAGCAACCCCTGTCACTTCTCCCATTGTGCCCATGAAGTGCTCTCAGCCCCCAGAGCTGATACTGGGTTACAGCAAACAGCAACAGCAGGCACGATCCATTGCACAGAAAGGCAAAACTCCCGTTGACTTAAAGGAGAAGAGGATTAAGACCTGTGGTTTTTTATTTTATTTTGGATGTTTGCAGAGGTCTCTTGCCATAGTCTCATTATTTGAGCATGTATTAGCACTGAGGCTGGCTGTGTAATTAGTTTCTGTCAATAATAGTTGCTGACGAGCCCGTTCAAACTCACACTTTGGTTTTAATGTTTCATATATACGCCATCACAAAACACAGCTACGCAAGCAGGAAAAAAAGTTGGCTTATTCAATCTTCAGACGGAGCCAGTCACACACCTCCACTGCTTCCCAGCTAGGATTTATGCAGACTTATAAAACAAGAGGAGAAACAATAAAAATAGACCAAAACGCTTATGCAGTATTTCATTCCCACTCATTAACACAGAGCATGGCGCTGCCTTTGCATGGGGGACCTCAAAAGCTCCGCAGTGGCTCTGCCAGCACACCACAGCAACTCGCCATGAGCTACAGCCAACTGGCCACACCATCCCAGGGTTGATTTGTGCTGCTGCCCGTTCAAGGTTATGGAAATGCAAAACTTCAGAAACACTCTTTTAACCACATCCTTAATTTTACACAGTGTCAGCGCAGGAGATTTAAAAAGCAATAAACAAACTTGTTACTGCAATAGAATCGAAGAGGAATCATAAACTCGCTGGAGTTACAGAGCTGAAATATGGCGTGGGGAATGGACAGTGGCAACATTTATTCAATAAAACTCATTTATATGTAAAAGATTGAATAAAAAGATATATTGTTTTGCAGCTACAACAAATTATTCAAGTGGAAAAACACAAGATGTTTTATATTACGCATGCAAACATCATAGCTCTATAGGCAAAGGTGAGAACCATGCAATCCAGCTCTGAGTGGAATGGAGATGGGAGCTGGGCCACTGGCCGTACAGAGGATGACGTTTTAATAGTTTTCTGTAATAAGCCAGCTGCTAGAGCTATTGCTATTTACTATTTGTCTCCTCCTGTTGAGATATAAAAGCAGTCTGCTATCTGCTTATGGAATCTAAATATCCAAAGGCATTTTCTTCAAGAACGGTGGTGAATTAATCCTGATGGTCGGGTCAAATTTCAGGCTGGGTAATTGCTTTCTGCGAAGACATAGTTCAACTTAGTTTTAATTTAAAGATGCTCCTCTACAGTCTCTTGCTGCACTGTACACAGTTACTGCCTGCTTGCAAGCAAACCCAGCTATGGGGAGTATTTTAAGGTGGTATTTGCATCCTGCTGAGTTCTTCCTGAGCTACTAAAATGGCACGGGTGTTATCTATCAGGAAAGGTCACCTTTGATTCTCCTGCCATTAATTTTGCCTTAGCATTTGTGATATCTAAAACCATTTATGAATCTATTGCAGTGACTCAGACCAACAGGTAAGGGAGATGCTACAGGTTTCTATTCAGACCCGTTTCCAATGTTAATTTGGGATGTGGCCTCAGGTAACAGCACTGCAATAAATGTTTGGGGAGCACCCAGCCAGGTCTGCAGCCGTCTTAACAAGCTGCCTTGTGGCAATCAATCAATTAACTCAAGGTGAAAAACCATTGAAGACAAGTGCACAGATAAAAGTAAACAATCTGTGCAGGAATCACAGAGGAGAAAGTGAAATTCCATTTCCAGGGCTGTCAGAGGGGTTTAAGCGATCACTCAAGAGAAGAGTTTTCTTTTTCCCTTTGCTTTTCTTTATTTTCTCCTGGCCGAGAGTTTCCATAGATCTTCTCATTGATCTGAAGTGGCTAGGGGCAGAAAAAGCCAATTTTGGCCATATTATCCTGTCTCTCTTCCACTACAGCTTAACACAAAGAGAAATGCCAGGCGCACCCCAGAGTGGATCCATGCCAAAGGCTTGCCAGGGAACAGAAGATTTAAGGCGGATGCTTCAGAGCTGCACAACAACCACTGCCGTGCTGGTGGGGCTGAGCAGGAGCTTCTGTTCCTTGGGGAGCTCTCAAAAACAGCAGAAGTAGAGATCCCAGAACAGCACCAGTCAAAGGACCTGCAAGGCTACAGGTACTGCCCAGGTGCCCACTTTGGAAGAGACATGAGTCAAGTCCTCAGCTCATCCATGCATAAATGGAGTCGGGAGTTGCACTTCTCCCCCCTCTTCCTCGATTTTCTGAGTTGAGATTGGGATTTCTCCCCCACCTTCCTCTATTTTTCAATCTACAGAAGCATTTATTTCCCCTCCCTGTCTAGGCTTCAGTTCCACCGTTTGATAGAGAACTTCAAAGTAACTCCTGTGGCTGTGGGACAGGCAGCCCCACCAGGAGCTCTGCTCGTTCTGGGAACCCTGCATAAAGCAATTCATCCTCTGCTCACCACATCTCCGGCAGCAACCCCAGAGGCAGCTGCACTTGTTCAATTACATTCAGAAAATGCCTCAAAACACGAGCGCATTTTCTTACAGAGAAACTCCTCTTCCTCCCCCCACTTTGGGAAGGAATGCCTTTCCAAGTCAGCAGAGCCAAATTCATCATTATTAGACAAGTTCAAATAAGAGCAGTTATCTGCTGCCCTCCAGCTCCTCCCAAATCCCCACAGCAGAGCAATATTTCTGGGGGAGAGCATCCCAAACACATGGTGCCAACACACCGTACCCACCCCCCAATGGAAAGAGGGATTCAGGACTGCTTCCTTCTGCATCACAAATTTAGTGAGAGGTGGTACAAGAAGCTATTTTCAATTCAAAATCTCACCCTGCTCACACGCTATTCATGGGGTACCTATGAGCCTTTCTGTAGCTCATCCCTATCTCTGCATGCAAGTAGCACAGGGTACACCAAGGTAGTCACACAGCGTCATTTTTGTAATTAAAGCCCCTGACAGCCTTTCATATTTAACCTGTGGTAGCAGAACTGGTCTCTGTTCTTCCTTTCATGTGGCTGTTGGTCTTTCAAAGACGTTGGTTACATCTCCAAAGCCAGCTGGGGGTGAGCTCTTCAAATAGAGGCAAAGGAAAAACTGACATGGGGAAAGTTAGCTCCACTTTCACTCACAGAAAAGTTTCTGCTGCTGTTTGGAACAAATATTGAGACCTGCTTTATTTCAAAGCAACTCTGCCATATTGCCTGGGGCTCACTCCTGGTTTAACAGGTACTTAGTTAATTCCTTGGCCAAAGAGTTAAATCCTGAGAAAAGAGAAAAATTAATGCGTCATATTAAACGAGAACTTCAGAAGATCGGAGGTAGAAGATCAGATTTTTCTGTGTATTTAATCCCACTGACTGCATTCTTGCTGTAGACTGCAATACAATGGGGCCATCCACACTTGAAAATCTATAAAAATACCAGACCAACCAGATCAAGAGACACTTCAGTAAAAGAGTAAATTCAGATGGAACAAAATCTATAGTATGCTTTGCCCACTGAGCATTCACATGTATGAAAACTGAATTTCAGGCTCAGCCATATGTAAATGCCATTGCCCAAGTGATCCTGGCCACATCTGACTGAATTCTAGCAAAGCCACATTCTTTTGCTGGTGTATTCACAGCCACTGGCATAACAGCACAGCTGAGTTGTATGCTGCAGGAATCTGTAGAGGGGCTTTGCACGATGTGCTGGTAGACAGAGGGGTTTCAGGCAGTGACTGATGGGGTCTGTCCACAGAGGGCAGCACTGCTAGAGAAGTTCTGGAGTCATATTTAACTGAGTGAGTCTCTAGGGTCACACTGATCCGTGAGAGAGGATGCAAGTAGTTGGACTATCCAAAAATCTGCAACCAAAAGAGCCATCTGATAGCTACACAAAAAGAACAAGCTTGAACTTTGGTCTTGTTGACACAAGCTATGCATCACTGGGCTGCAAATATTCACATAGCACGAGACAAGAAACAACCCCTTTGGGCTGGTTTTCTTAGCTTTGTTTGCTTTCTCGTTTACAGTAATGAATAAACTCTTGGGCATTAACTCTGGGAGCAAAAAGGTGCCTCATGAGACCACGTGCAGCTCAATAGTCACAGGATAAGGGAAATAAAAGGATTCACATTACAAGTTTTATAATGACTTGCTGCTGACTTATCTGAAAAATAGTTGGAGTCATAATTAGCCAGGCTTTTCAGTGCTTTAAGGTGCAGAGATTTCTATCTACTGCACACCTTAAAATTTGCATTTTAATGGGCTAGAGATGAATATCAGTAATAGCACCAATGGATGCTCTCTTATCACGAGTAATAATACAATACATAGCTGAGGAGACTAACCTATCCACTGTATGGCAGGTTTAATCAGTAAAGAGCAAAAAGTGACCAAAGCAAGTCAACTCTAAATGTTGCTGTACTGATGTGCCTCTAAATAACAGAAGTTATGCTGCAAGTTAAGGTCAAAACATTTTAGTGCCAGGAATATGCAAATGGTTCAGCTAATTGTGGTAGATATGGGGATCGTATTCAGTTGTGCAATTGCATGAGAAAAAAAATCGACATGAATATAGCTACTGGAGAAGAGATTTGGTATGAAAAAGTCCAGACAAACTCCTAAACATCATATCATGGATTTTTTTCTTTTTTTAAAAAAGAAAAGAAGAAAGAAACAAAAGGTTTGGCTGTAAATAAAACATTACCTTGGTTCCTGCTTACTTTTAATTCCAAGTCTGTAACAGAACTAGCAACTGCTGGGAAGTTCTTTTCTTCAGCTTCTGGGAGAAAACCTGACCTCTCATTACCCGAAAGCTGCATTACTCTGCTCTCAGTACAATGAAAAAAAAAAAAAGAAAAAGCTAACAACCTTAGCATGATTTCCATAGAGCTCTGTGTGGCCTGCCTAGAAGAACTGTGATCAGTACCCAGCTGCTAGCCCATACCACACATCATCCATAGCAAACAACAGAGTTGATGATGTGTAACCCTCAGTATCTCCATACTGTACTTTTAGCTATTTCTCCTGTGCTCTCTCAGCAGGAGAGCTAAGAATCCTGGTGAAATCCCAACCTGAGAACAAGATCAGCAACTGCAGCCTACTGGGGAAGTCAGGAAATGTCCTCCTCTTTCTGTCCAACAGAAGGAGCAGTACAAAAATGAAAAGGCAAAACATGAAAGTACTTCAGAGACAGGTTTAAAAATAAATAAATTTATGTATCAAAGCCAACAACAGAAAAACTCAACTGAAACTGTAAAAGAAAAATGCTCCAATTGTATTTCCAAAAGGAAAAAGTGACAGTTGTCAACTAAGCATCTATCATCATTGCTTTGGCTGCAGATAGTGCCCAGAACCAAATTCCCCAGAAGCTCAATGGGAATAGAAAATATTCTCCTGAGGTGTGTTGTCCTCTTTAGATCATAAAATCATAGATCCATAGAATGAAAAGGACCACAGTCATCACCTGGTTCCAACCCCCTGCTATGTGCAGGTCACCAACCAGCAGCCCAGGCTGCCCAGAGCCACATCCAGCCTGGCCTTGGATGCCTGCAGGGATGGGGCATCCACAGCCTCCTTGGGCAACCTGTTCCAGTGCCTCACCACCCTCTGGGTGAAAAACTTCCTCCTAGTATCTAACCTAAACCTCCCCTGCCTTAGTTAAATGGGAATGTCTTAGTGAGATGGGGAAATACAGCTGGCATCAATGATGTAAAAACAGTTTTGATTTCCCCAAGCTGTAGGAAAATAAATATCTTAAAAATACAGCTATTTCAGGTTGTACGAGTGCCATCCTGCTGCCAGTTTTACATCAAACCATGGTACTGCAGGCAGCCTGGCACTGACAGGAGGGAAAGGGCAAAGAGATGGCTGCAGAAGGAGTGAAACGCTCCAATAATGGGTGACGGAGACCTTCTGACACAGAAAAGACTTCATCACTGGATGATATATTCCCCTGACAAAAAGAATTAGACAGATGACATATTTTCCTCTCTAAACATCAAAAGAAATATTTAGCTTTGGAAGATTGGATTAAGCATGGATTAAGTTCACTGCTGAAGCTGTCACTCCGTGCCTGGAAGGGACCAGGGGGGTCCCTCCTCCTGCCATGTGTGCTGACAAACTTTTCAGACCTATCTTCCACTTTCCAGCTCTGCTTAATTGCAGAAGTGGTGGGACTGCAGAGCAGGAGCTGCTCTGTCTTTCTAAGCTTGGAAAAAAAACTGTGACATCAGCAGTCAGCAGAAATTTGAATAATGGCAGCTAAAAAGTGAACTTAAAGACAGAAGATATGGAGCTATCCCATAGAGTGAGACTGGAAGTACTCCTAGCAAGAAGTCTCCAGAGAAGATCCAAGCATTGCTTACTTTCTGTGAGGGTCTGTAGCAAATACTTGTAAATAAAGGATGAATAATTCAACAGCAGGAGGATCAAATAAAGCTGCTAAAGCCTTTCAGCTGCCCTGGTCTTCCAGCAAATGTAAATGTCAGAAACCCCAACTCTTTCAGGACACCTCACAATGGCAGAAATTTGCCTCAGTGACCAGAATCAGGTGCAAAGAAAACAAATACACACAGCTTTACTTCAGGTTTTGATTGAGGCTGCCTGGAAAACAAAGGTTCACTTCATAAAATTATCTCAAGGTCTCAGAAGTGGTTTTTAATTGACATTATAATGAAAACAAAACCCTTCAAGAGAAGCAGGAGAAAGAGGAATAGACAAAAACAGAACGAGAAGAAAATCTGCATTGTCAAACAGTGCTTACAGCATTTGCTATGGTACAGGAGATCCTGGTCCAAGCACCAACCCGTGGTAGCACAGCAAATTGTTGGATGTGCTGCAATCACAGCAGTGGGACAAAGTCTGAAGGACCCGTATTAAATGGACAATTACTCTATCAGATTGCTTCAATCACTTTAATCAAAGCCCTACCACTTCTTATCAACAATTTAGTAGCTTCTCAGGATATTCCCCAAAGGAACTCATATTATTCTTATTGATCAGTCCAAGACCATATGTTACAGGATGCCAGTCATTAAAACAGATTTTCTTGCAAATACAACTTCCTTGATTTAAAACCCATTGACATTTTGTAGTAATCTTCCATCTCATATCGTTAGGACAGTCCTTCACATCAGGAATTAACTCATGTTGGCAGCAGTGCTGGTCTGTATCAATTGCAGAGGAAATGGTGTCATTTCTCTTGCTAATGAACTGTTGATTGGAGCTGTGCTGGCCAGGTCTCCTCCATCCCTTTGGATTTCCTCTTTTGCCACAATATTTGCTAATTGTTCTTTTTTTTTTTTTTTTTTTGATGTCACGTTAGTACAGGGAAATAATCAAATCAAAGCAAAAAATAAAAATAATAATAAAAAAATCACCCTATTAGTGAATACTAATTAGCTATTAGTGAATACTCAGAGGCAAAAATGTGCCTTTCTGCAATGGTTTGTGGTATCAAACAACATTTAGATGTTTGAGGAGCACAACAGGTCACAGCTGTTGGAGAAATTCAGCTTGAAAGTAAGGAGTTTTTTAATGCACCAAATAAAACCAACCCCATTTATTAGCAAAAGCAGTAATAATTGTTAGAGGTTTACTTGATGGTCTCCAGGAGATGAAGAGTTTCATTCTCATTCTGTTGATTTTTCATCTCAGAGCCATTAGGGTGAGTGGGAAATTCCAGCATCCGGAGGGACAAGACAGCAATGGATCAGACTACAGCACTGCACAAAGCCCCTATTTCTTCCTCCACGATCAGCCTGATGGAAGCTCCACCAGAGACTCCACCACTCCCTAACAACACACCTAAAACAATATTTTTAACAAAAGCTCTCTACTTGCACCTACCACCAGAGGTTTTCAACTGATTTACTCAGCCCCTATCACAGCAGCAAGGAAACAACATCCTCGGAAAACCTAAGCAGGTCTGTGCTGCTCTGAGGTCATTTAACAAACCCCAAAGCCTCGGGGCAGCAGGTTGCAGAACTGCTCCAGCACCTGGTGTGCAACTGCAGGTGAGCTGTGAGCACCAAAGGCTGCTGCATCCCAGTCACTGGACAATTATTTCTGCTTCCAAATTAGGTAAAGCCCTCGCAGACCTTTTTCCTTTGGTTGTAATTAAAGAGATACCAAAGCACTGCAACCCAGACTCTGAGACACCACGCAGAAGCACTGTTTGTAGCCATGCAAACATCTGCCAACAAAGAGGGCGTGCTTTCCCAAGTGCTCATGCCATGAATCATGAGAAACTCTCAAGAGCTAAAGGGCAGACGTAAGAGCCTGAATTACCTGCCATAGTGAGAAGCCGTGTATACAAGGCTGATCATGAATTTTAAAACTATTTCCCAGGCTGTGATTTAGTTTTCGGTTGCCTCCACTTTCGCCATCGAAGATGTACATTCAAAAACTAAAAAACAATTTCTTGTTGTCTGGGAAAACTATAGACTACTTGAATTTAATTGCACCATTGTTAAGCGAAGCTTTGTCTTGTGCATCTCTCACTGAGAAAATTAAATGTTTTCATCATCCAGCCATACTGAATAGTTAAGACTGCCAGTACTACTCATTAAATACACAGATGTTTTAAAGTTTGATTAGGGAACTGTAACAAACAGCGCAAATTTCAGAAGCATACGGAACATAAGGTAGCAAAGTTGAACAGCTAACAAGAGTTACTTAAGGAGAATCACAGAAAAATAAAATGAAGACTTCTTGTCAGGAGAAATACACAAAGACTAAAAAATACAGCAGTGTCTTCTACATAGAGAAGACATTTAAACCGTGCTAAACCCCTATCAGTAGCACTGAGGTTTCATTAGTCTAAGTAGAAGTGTATTTATTTTGATTGTTTTCCTGGAGCTGAACCACTGGAAGCAGTTTGGTGGTACCCAAGGAAGAAGGTGGGGAGCTGAGGACCTTCTCCTGCTGTGGGGCATCGGGGGAAGGAAGTAGATTTTCCTATACCAGTATCCCACGTTTGGCAGATGGGTGGATTTTCCCCTTAAAGGACACTGCTATTGGATGTTCACAGGGCTGTGCTGTTCAGAAGGTCCCAACCCATGGATGTACCAAAGCCCACTGCAAGCAGACCTTGTATCAGCACTGAGAGCCCTTCCAACCTGCAGCCCACCAGCAGCCCAGCTGGATTTTAACCCGACAAGTGTTACTGCCCAATAGAAATATTGTCTTCAGCTGCTGACAACACCAGAAATGAAAGTATTCTGTGTCAGCTCTCTCCATCCCATTCCTAAACCACAAGATTAGATCAGAAATCGTAAGTATGACTTAAAATATTCAGTTGTGGGTTATTTGTCCTTGTGATTCAGAGACATCACTAAATATTTACTTGTTTTGGAGCTGTTCCCAACGGTGGCAATGATAAATCTCCTGAAGAACAGGTGTGCTCATTCTAAAGTAGTTTTTAAAAATCAACAGCTTGGATTTATGCAAAGGAATTGAGATAATTACTCTGTATAAATCTGGGTGAGTTTGTGAAATACTCCTCATTGAAGATCACAACAGCAACAGAGAACTGTCCTAAAGTCAATAGATATCTTTAAAAGCTTCAGCATTCAATAATTTCTACTTTTCTCCTTCCTGCCACATTATCGACTGTCTTGCAAAACACTTCGTAAACAACTGGATAAAGAAAAGTTAAAAAAAGTAAAGGAGAGTGAAAAGAACAAGCAACATCATCATTTCCTTGTCCAGAGCATCGCTCTATCACTCCTTCTCTTTGCATGTGGTGAAATTAAAAGAAAGAAAACCAGCCAGCAAGACATGACAACTTCTCTATTTAACGGGCTGTAGAAAGCCAAGAGAGCTGCAGCTCTCTGCACAAATTGCTGGATAAGTTTGTGTCACCAGCACCTGAGACGCTCACAGTTATTGGATTTTTTCCTCTTAACACCATCCCAACAAAATGGAAACATCCATCCTATTTTAGCAAACAGCAAACACACTGACTGGGCTGTTTTAAAGATTTAATCTGCAAATCCTAATACATGGTCTCCTCCATCAAATATTATCCTCCCATAGCCTCCAGCCACTTCACGGGTTCCATAAGACTCAATACTGCAGCCATGCCACGAACTTCAAACTTTCCTGAGCATTCCCAAGTACCATCAAAGCATACTTAAAAATAAAGCTTGTCCCTAAAACAGACATCCCCCTTCATCCTGGGTCCATTCAGATGAAGACTTCAGAATCGTGTCAGATGGAAAGAGATCAGTGTGGAGATACTCCTCCCCTTGCCCACCATCACATGCACACAGGCAGACCCAGCCATCACATCCCCTGGCTCACAGCCCCACCAGACAGACCAGTGCTCCAACCACAGGCAGCAGAAAATAACTGGGTCACTGGAAGATGTCCATTCACCCACTTAACACAACAGCCCTGGGGAATGCAGAACGAAGTCTGCAGTTCCATCAGGTGAATGGCCACTGGTCTTCCAGTGAATCAAATGGTCAGTTTGAGCCTTCACCACAAAGCATCTGTGCATTGATACATCCTGATGGCATCAAGCAACTCCTTCCTCCACTGACTGTAGGAGCATTTGTAAGTACACATAATATTCAATGCAACTGTGTAGCAATACGTGCATATTAAATATTACACTTACTGATGTGCCTCAAGATACATAATTAATGGCTTCTTTTCACCTTTTCTTCTCTAAAAAAAAGGGCAGAAAAATCAATATAAACAGCTGCACAACCCAGCTCACAGTCTGGGGAATTTGGTGGGTTCAAATCCAAAACAAACTAATGAAAAAGTGAACTGGAGAAGATTTTAAAAAACACACTGTGCTACTTGGGTTGAACCAGGAGAAATTCAGCAAGGTGGGAATTAAACTGATGCAATTTGGTACCTCTTCACAACATACATTTTGTTCAGTGTTAACTGCTGAAGTGCTCAAGGGACTTTTCAAACCTGAACTTCAGTGCAAGTAATACTTCAGCTTTCAAATCGTATTAAAGACATAAATTACACATTATAAATATAGTAGACAAAGACAATGTAGAACTAGTCCCAGCTGGGCTGGAGATGCCATTATGCAGGCCAAGCAGAAAAGACTCCTGGGGTGTGCTCTGAATTGCCTCCCCTGCTGCCAGGCCACCTCCTCAAACACTGATGGCAGACACTGATGACCTGATGCTTGGAATCAAGGTGCACAAACACAATTACCCAGGCACTACACATCAGCTGCTTCACTTGATGCTCTCAAAAGCACAAATCGAAGCATTTGGAATGAGAAACACAAAACTAACACTTACTGTTTATCCATAATAGCTCCTCTACATGTCTTCTGAGTCTTATTAGTGGCAATAAAGCATTTTCATAACAGACAGCTCTGCAGTATTTATTCCCTACTCAGACCATTTACAATGCCATCCTTCTTCCATTACCTCTCGTGCATTATCCAAGTTCTCATCTACTCCTGAGACCCTCAGGGCAGGCAGTTAGGATCAGATATCCCACATTTCTGCAGAACAGGGAGCTGTAAGAAGTCTCCAGCTATGAAGAGGAAGCTGTTCTGCGTGGATTCAGCTGTCCACAAGCAAACTCCAAAGTCTCACCTACTTCATCCCAAATGAACAGCTCATTATAGAGCAGAAAGCACAGCTCGTGCACACAGCAGGAGCACAGCTAACTCAGATCCCTATTCATCGCTATCTGGGCTTTGCCAGGAGAAGGACATGCAATGCACAGCCAAAGGTAACCTCTGCCCACAGCTCCTCCACCACTGTGCTGAAGGGAATGAGCACAGCATCGCCTGCTGCACACACAACAAGTGTGCAAAACAAGTTGGTTTTCAACTGAAGATAGGATTTAGAGATGAAACAACTTGCTGGTAGATCCTGTTGGTAAACATCCAGAGAAAAGGGTGGGATGAGTCCTTCCTGTTATCCCTGCCCATCTCCTCATAATTTAGTGAAAAGTAGTAACAGAGGAAACCTCTGAGGTCTGTTGTGCCTCCTGCTGGCTTGCAATTGGACACCAGTGCTTGATGCAAGCCACACAAAGTAGATTTGAAAAACAAAATTCAGCATTCCAGAAATTATTCAGACCTCCAGGCTTCAGGAAAGCTGTGCCCTAAATCCTCATTAGTGTTTCCTTTAATTACTTCCTCTTAGCTCTCCACTGGGTCAAGGACAGCAGCACATTGCTGCATCTGGGATTCACACTGTGTTTTCTGAAGAGAAAGAGTAAATGGAAGTAGGTGTTGACACTGCTTAAGAAACACAGTATTTCTCAGCAGACCTAACGGGTTATTACATGGGAACAAATGAAAGGTAAACTTTGCTGTGTGAGAGCTTTCTGTCAGCAATAAGGTATGGAAAGGGGAAATGATCTGGTTTCATTAAAAAAAAAAAAATACTGTCGATACAATTTACAAAATCAAATAATAGACCAAATTGACTGAGGATGTAACCTGGTAGAATTCCAGCAGTCATGCAGATGTATCACAGAGGTGAATTTTGTCCAACATCTTTTCTGTTAATGAAAATCCCCCCTTGGATTGCTCTGTGAGGCTCTGCAAGCTGGGCAGCATCAGAGCACCTCAGTGGCCCTGCCTCAAAGCCACCCCTGCAGCCATGGCAGAAGACACAGCACACTGATACCCAGAACAAGGTGCTCTGCCCCGCCAGGAGCTCAGCTTTCAGCATCACAAGCTCTACAAATGACCAGTTGTCAGCAGATGGCAGGGATGCCATCCAGCACTGGGTGAGGGGAGTTTCTCTGGGCAGGGCGGAGGGCAGGTGGCATTGCAAGCAGTGTGGTTGCAACTTCTGAGTTTCCAGCCTTTGGACTATTAGATTAGGATGTTGCCAGTATGGCAGTTAAAACTCCAACCTGATAACGCTTATTAACAACACTTATTCATAAGATTGCTTTTGGAGCAGGGTTTTATCTTGGTGCTAGGTACCAGCTACGGGCCGTGATGAAGCACCCATTGATCCTATCCATCAATTTCTTGCACATAGAAATTAGACTATAAGATGACCGGATGGGCGGACCATTAAAACAAAAAAGCCAATTGCATATTTCACTCTTCCTGCTCTCCCAAACCCCATTTTATTTTTTAGGCTAGGTCCCTTTTGTCCCCTTCCCAAAGGACCTTCCCTTTTCTGAGTGACGCAGTGAAGAAAAACTGTCCTTGTCATCATCACCTGCACGTGGTGCATCTCTAACACAGCTCGGAGGAGTTTCTGTCATTGACATAAAGGAAGCCATTTCATCTTCTGCTATAGAAAAATGTTAGCGGGGCCACAGCCAAAGGGGGCATTTGTTTCTTGCTTTCTGCACAGCCACCTTTGGGGAAAGGGGGCTCTGCCACCTCCCTGCTGCAAAGGGGCACAAAGAGAAGCGAACACCTGGGTAAGGGGATAGAAGGAATGCTGGTGGATCCAAACCCATGCTTATTTCAATACCTAAAAAGGTTTATTTGCATTTTCTTGGATGCTCAACTTGTTTTTCCATGTGAAATAGAGAGGAAATGTTAAAAGCGCACACAGATAAATGTTTTTCTTGTGCCTCTTCACATCTGGAAGTGCATCGAATGCCAGGGGTGTGCTTGACATTGCCACATCTGCAGTCTAATCACCTGAGAAACCACATTGCATGGGACATCAGGGATGACAGCACTGCCCTGGCCCCAGACTTGGCCCTTTCCATTCAGAACAAGGTAACCCTGACCTTTTCTTTATCTCCAGACCACACCTAAAACCATTAGCAAACTTTGCAAAGCAGCACTGATTTTGCAATTGGGAGCACACTTAACATTTTATCTTAGCTCTTTTTTTATCCTGTCCCTTCCAATAGTCATTAAATTTATTAAGTGGCTTCCACAAGTGACTCCTCTCACTTCTAAAAACGACCACATCATCAGCACAGAACATATATCTAAGTTCAGTCCCTCTTTTCTTATCTTTTCTGACAAACCACTCTCCTTCACAGTTTTATCTATATAATTGATGAACCGCACACGACATAATTTACAGCCCTGTCTAGCAACCTTCTAAACTGCACACCAGTCATTCCAGCACTGCACTCCCTCAACTCTGCTGCTCTAACCAGCCCCAGTAAACTATAGTTTTTCTTTGGGGCTATCCAAAATTGCAGTGGAATAATCAAGACCAGAGGCTCAACTAAGATGTCAGACAGAGGAGAAATGTGCTAAATGTTTTAAGAACAAGCCAAAAGCAGCAATAAAATGGAATAAAAGCTACAGTTACTAGAAATATCTGCATTTATTGTGCACATAAAGGCACAGATCAGCCCGTTGCCTTTGTGCAGGTGAAGGGAAATCAGGTCTAGCAGACACGCTAGCATATAGGATATGGAGGGCAAGGATGCTGCTTCTGTGCTTCTTCCCCTTCTCTCAGTGCACAGAAGACCTTGCATCTATTGCTCTCTTATTAAGAAGGCAGCAGTTGGAGTCTCGTAAAGAAAGCCCCTCATCGCATTTCCTAACAGCAATGTGCTACAGGCAAATGAACAATATCAATTCCTCCACAAAGGGTAGAATACAACAGCAGATAGAAAGTAGCTCCTGCATAACAGTAGGCATCATTATGGGGACAGCAAGCATGAAAGTGCCTTCATGTGCGCTGAGAGTGATTACAAGTTATCCCAGAACCACAGGAAAAAGGGAGAGAAAAAGCCTCTCTCCAACGATTACAAGAAATATACAAGGGCACACGTACATGCAGAGAGAGAAATAACATTGTGTCCCACCCAGCAAAAAGGCTGGATCCAGCCCCTAATACATCCTGCTTTATGAAGTCATTGTAATGCAGAGTTTCAACTTCTGATGTTCAGCCCAGCAAAGCTCACTTTCACCCAGAGAAACGGCAACGTCTGCCTCTGCAGACATAGAGCACATAAAACTTTCCCTTTTTCCCAGTTCATTCAGATCATTTCAGTAGGAATGCCTTTCTGCCAGAGCAGGCAGGATCCCAGGAAGAGGAGATAAATTCTTTTAATTACAGCACAACCCATTGCTGTGTACGTTCCCATTGCCTAGGGATGCCACCACTTTGTTCCTCAATGTTGGGAAACAAGCCTTGCTTTCCACAGTTCTGCTGTGTCCTTCAGGGTTTTTGACAGGACCTTGGACACCCATCAGGCCATTCCAGCACCCCAAGTTACCTCTGAGAAAACTCAACAAGCTGAGAACCTGTTTTCCTTTCTTTCCAATAGGTACTGCATAGGAAAAATATGCTGCAGTCAAAGTGCATAACAGCTTGGAATAGCAGTCAGCTGATTTATTTCTGACTTAGACTGGGAAACACATTGTTCTTAGATAAAACCATCCTTTTATTTTTAGAAGTGATGCATCAAATATGCATGAATGGGCACATGTCTTTTCCATTGAGTGAATCCAAGCACAGGTCTGGCTCAGACTCTGCCGCTCTCCTCGTTAGACCTTGAAAACATGCTTGGAAATGAGGGGAGCAGTTCCACACAGGGAGCAGGAGAAAGCTCAGGATTGAAATCTGCAGTCGGTAGGAGAGTGCCATGCGCTATAAACGGTCAGAAGGGGGAACAATCAGAGAGACAAATTAATTTTCATGAACTCCGGTCTCCTCCTGCATGAAAGACCTAATTGAGAAGCATTTTGCCTGACCACAACATGAAACCTCTGGTGAATGAGCTCATTATCCCAGTGCCACACTGGCACAAGATTTGCCACATATTACTTTTTAATGGGCAAGCGCTGACTATTTGTAAACAAGGTTTTTTTTTTTACTTTTAACTGAGAAGGATGAACTGTGCCCGTTTCTTGCCTCTCTGCAGCACCCAGATCCACAAACTACTCGCCTCCTCTCCTCGCTCCTTGCTGTATGTGGCGTTTAACATTTGTCTTCTTAGCACTCCCAACCCGCTGCAATTAGGCACCGTGAGTCACTGCCTTGAAGCAGGGGGAGAGGGAACAGCTCTGACTTCCTTGCACTCACCCACCTGCCCCATTTCACTCAGTCTGGTCAAGCAAAGCCAAAGGAAAATCTTTCCTGGTCATCTCAAAGTACTGGGCATTTTCGGAGATGGAGAATCTGTTTAATTGGAGCAAGAGCGTAAGCAGCTACCTGACAGTTTAAAAGCAAAGATTTTGTTTCCTTGCCATTTCTTAATATGTCTGCTTAACTAGTTTATCATCTGATTTCTGGATCGCCCTTTCAAGCCTTGCAGAAAATCTGCATAATTGCGATGGATTTTTTCTCTTTTCCTTTGTCAACAAATGCATAATCAGGTCTAGTCAACTAAAAAAGAAAAGCAAACACCAGAAACAAGGTAACA
The DNA here is from genome assembly GCF_987193195.1 of Phasianus colchicus. NCBI lineage: Eukaryota > Metazoa > Chordata > Aves > Galliformes > Phasianidae > Phasianus > Phasianus colchicus. Next base: position 16,664,858 of record NC_143450.1, on the reverse strand, counting down.
AGTTCTTCCAGCTATTTATCTAATTTGTATTGACATGAAAACTCATGAATTCAATTCAAAAGAATAAGTAAGAGTCAAGAGCATGGCATTTACATTTATGCATCCTTCTTGTGGAACATCAAAACAAGACCCCTGCTGTGTTGGTCACATGAAAAAGCCATTAAAGGATTTAGTACTGAAGTGGCAAATTTCAACTCAGTTGTGACAAATGCGTTCAAGTAACTTTGAACAAGATGAAGCAGAAGAGGCCAAAATGATACAATGAGTGGCTTTCCTGGTGTTGATGGCACTGTTTGGGACATTGATACTTATCTAAGGAGATTAAACGTTATCTCGCACTCCTTAGCTCAGCTTTGAAGTACTCAGATCAGTAGCATGCTAACTTCAGCTGGGCATTTTGTAAATGGACAGACCAACTGAAATGCTTCATTCACATCAACGCATAAGAAATGGATGAGTGCAGGGGTATTAAGTTTGATTCTGGCCACTAAGAGTGAGAAATGAAGTCAGCAGACAGCAGAGATGCTCAGCACCACCAAAGACCATGGTGCTTTTTAAACTGTGCCACTTCTGTCTGTGATGCTGAGCAAAGTGCCTGACTTCTCCATGCCCTGCTTTACCCATGTCTAAAATCTGCATGATGAAACTGAAGGGTTTCGAAGCTAATCGTTGCTGATCACTCTGAGAAACTTGAGTGAAAAGGGCTTCAGAAGTGTGTAATAGGAGAGAATTAAGAGAAATGCCAGCAGAGATATTAATGTAGGGTTACATTTTTTGGACTAATAGGAAAAGCAGAGGAGTAGAGCAGAGAGATGAAGACCACAAATGAGGATGAAAGTGGAAAAAAGGCACTGTCAGACATCAGGATCAGGGATGGAACAAAGGTCTGAATGATTAAAGCCAATTAGCAGCTTAATAAAGAGACAAATCATTACAAAATGAAAGGATACTACTAGAACATGAAGGAGAAAACAAATGGTAAGAGCTGCAGCTGGGCAGGGTGGCCACGGAGCAGAGCGAGGTTCACGTTTCATTATTTCCTCTTGAAAACTTCTATTCCTGAGCATATCAAGATCGTGCCCAAGAATTTCCAATGCTTTAAGACTTGTATACATCCCAGCAGCCCGGTAACAGAGCCTTCAAGACACTTTTAATCTCCATTGCTCTGGAAGGATGCAAAATGAGAGAAGCAGGAGGGAAATCATTTCTATGTACAAACTCACTGTCACCCTTTTAGCAAGTTCTGTAATCTCCAGAAATAGATGTAGAGTGCCCTCCATTGCACTGTGCTTACGGCAGCCTCTGGAAGTTTTCTTTACATATTTCATCAAATTGTGACATTAGAGATGTTTTGATTCCATCTGCTCGCTCAATACAAAAGAAAAAAAAGAGAAACAAGAAGTTGTACTAAATCCTTATCATGACTATTTCAGTGTTCAAAAGGCAAAAGTGGTGGTACAGGAGATCACCAGCTGCTTCAAACTGACAGGAAGAAAGAATACAAGGTATAGTGCAAAGATCCTAAAACACTGAGCTTTGGTGTTAAACCACAGGAGAAAAGAGAAAAACGAGAACAGACTCCACTGCGGTAACATCAAATGAAAAACAGGGGGGGAAAAAAAAAAAAGAAAAAAAAAAAGTTATCCTTTCTTGCTCGGCAGGATATGTCTTGAAAGTCTTGTTCTTTCTTCTGGCACACAGTGCAGATTCAGACACGCACACGCATCCAGAAATGAGGACATTTTGTTGCACACCCAGGAATCGAGGTTTTTGTGGTCATGGTCATCGGACACTCGAACACCAAAGAGAGACAATGGAGTCCCATCCCTCCTTCCATCTCCTCATCCAAACCTCTGTAGGTTTTTTCCTGGCCACATAATTCATTCTACTGGTTTGATAATTGCCTTCACAAGAGATACCACAGCAAAACTGCAATTGCTAAATAGGATGAATAGCATAATTGTAGAACAAGAAATCAATAGATATTTGCTTTCCTTCAGTAACCTTCTTGATGGCTAGTAATTTTTAATGGCCTTTTTGTCAATATCTGTACAGAGAGAACATATTGCCTAAAATAACGTTAAGGACATTTGTCACCACATTTTCTCCAGTGGGGAACTGCTCTTATCCAGTTCCCCAAAAATCCCAAAAGGCAGGAAGGACCACCTGCTAGTTACATCGCAAACCTTGGGAAAACCACTGTTAAATATCACCTTCGGTCTCTGCATCCTCACTTCAAGAAGACTGTGGAAACAGTGGGAAGAAATTACAAGGATCTAAAAGCTGAAAAACATAACCCACTTTATTTCTGTCTAGAGCTCTCTGAGATGAGCTCTTTGAGTTGGGCCAGGGAGAAACACACAGCAGTAACAAACACAGATGGCAATGTTTGAGAGTAGAGGGAGGGTGCCATTAGGAGAAAGGTACAGTGACAATTTAGTGGATGGAAATTGGACACACTGAGCTTCAAAAGAAGACATACAGCTTCCTGGCACTGCCTACAGTTTGTAGCCCAACGTTTCACCTTTTTCCACTTTGAGATTTTAAGCTGTGAGAAGCGTTCCCCCCTCCCCTTGATGCACAACCTGGCTTCATGCTGTTTCTCTTCCTGCTCAGCACGAGGCCGAGGAGGGAGTTCTGCACCTGACAGATTGGTATTTTGCAATCATCCTGACAACAGAGAGAATATACGTCGGTGCTTGGCTTTTTGTCCTTGGGAAGTTGGGGAGAGTTGAAGTTACTTGTTCTTTTTTTCGAGAACTAAAATAATTGGGTCACTAAAGTATTGAAACTGGTTATTCATGGAAATGCACCAAGGCTGTACAGGCTTGGGTTTCAGCAGGTGATCTAATGGCTCCCCCAGAAAACAATTAGAAGCAATTTTTCTCTCAATTCTATGCAGAAATTGATCTGTTCCCATGCAGCGGCCAACCAAGCCAGGCTTGACTGGCAGGTAAATGGAAAATGATTTACAATGGGAAAACATGACACTAATTCTAATCAAAACCTTGTCTATAATGATTCAAAGTTCTTACAGCTACATCTGAGCACAGTGCTGATAGTTTTTTGGAGGAGTCCAACTAGCAGTGCTCATGCCACTGCAGAGCTGATACTGATGCTGTGGTAAGATGTTGACTTCATCATATTTCTAATAACAATATAAATCTCTCCACTCTGAATATCAGAGCATCTTATGGCCAGCTAGCTGTGCCCACTGCTTCATCAGCATTATTTACTTTATTTACTACTTACAGCTCAGAAATTTGTAGTTCAAATTCTTGCTTGTCTTCAAATTGAAGGTGTTAGCATTCACAAAAAAGATCACATTTATGGGTGATCTTATGGCTTTGTTTGAGGAATACTGTGGGAGAAGGGGCATTCACAGATTTAAAAAGAAGAAAGTTCACTGCTTGTTTGAACCTGGGAGAATGAACCCTGTGAAGAAAGAAATGTATGTTCTTGTGGATGTATAAGCATAGACATAATTTATTCTTAGGAAAAGGACACGTTGTGGATTACTTGGCTTACAAATGTCTTTGTTTAGGACTCATGACTTCTATTAATATTAATTACTTTTGCTGGGAACTTTAAATGTACAGTGGCCTTAAAGCAAGGGCAATACCTATTAAATTTAATCACTTTCTCCTTCAACCTAAGCAATAAAGAAGCACGGCAGAGATCTGGTTATTAACTGAGCGTGGCATCCAAATGAAGACACAGTGCACAATAATGGTGTTTGTTGGGCCACAAGCTGGTGTTTCTCACTGGCGTCTCCTACTCCAGAAATGAGACAGAATGTGGGCAGACAACAGAGGTTGATCTACTGTGGACAGAATCTCATCCTCGGCCACTCTGAAGGTCTCATCACTTTCAGCACAAAGCCCTCATGTTGAAAGAGAAACAAACACAGAATTTCCCTTCCTGCTTGCAGATCAACCATCACAATTCCAGTCTTCAAATATTCTAATTCCCACTGAAATCTACCTGTACTTGTACCTAACAGCAATCCTTGCTCATCCCTGGGATATTTACTGAGCGATGTACTACAACTACCCAAAGTAATCAAAAACAGGTGAAAAAGAAAGTAACACAGTTCTCACGTTGTGTATAATCTCTCTCTTTTTTTATGGGCACATACCCCAGCACATAAAATTACACCTGCTACTCTTTTTCTAATCTTCCCAAGCAGGTTTAACAATTTGCATGAAATTAGTAGACCAGTGTGTGCTAATAAGCATCAAAACGTCTAACTGCTCATTTGCATCCACAGGCACCCAGAAGAACAATCAAGGAGCAATTAGCAGAGGCCTAAAATGGGAAGGAAATTCCAACTGAGTGGCTTTTGTCCATCTAAAGCATCAGGCAGATGCTGATTGCACAAAACGAGATAAGATCCTGGCCAACATTTTACAGTCGGTGAATCGATAAAAGTGGGCACCACTTCCAGTTGTTTATTTGCATCGATAAGAAGGCAAACAAAAGGAATCTATATGATGGATCCTGAAGTGAAAGGCTACAACGACTTGCCTAAATCTCAGATTAACAGGAAAAGAAAGACTGCTGCAGCACAACCACCCGGAGAACAGACTCCACACCTATGGATAAGGAACAAGCAAAATAGGGAGAGTGTTTTCTCCACACACCAAAACCTATGACTACATGTACAGACAATGGCTCGTGCACAAAACACCCCAACCACAACATAGCACTGTTGGCTGGAAGCTTCTCTAGCCATGTGAAGCAGAAACCACACAGACAAACCAGCAGACAACACGGCGCTTAGGGCTGGGATGCAAGAAAACAGCTGCGTGACTTCAACAAGCACCAGTGATTCAGGAGAGGCAGGAAAGAACAAGCAACTGGAAAAAGGCTTTAATTGCTAAACTGCAGAATGATGGTGGTCTGACAGATTGTAACAACCGGCACGGCGCAGACTTGCTATCAGCATCAGACAAAACTTGGTAAGAGGATAATTTTATTGCAGAGGAAATCAGAGACATGCAGCAGCTAAAAGAAAAACCATCAAAACAAGATGGTTTCTGAGAATTGTGCACCCATCATCATTAACTTTATTGACTTTGAAAAAGTCTTTGATAGCCTAAGCAACAACACTTCCAGCAGATAAAGGCTAAATGTGGATTATTGCAGGAGACAGGGAGAAGAGCAGCAAATCCTTACAGAAACCATGATGGCTGTCTGCCTCACAACTGGAGTTGAGCAAAGCTTTTCTATTGATCTTGTATTTCTTCATTAGAAAATCATTGGAAGAAGGAAACCAGCGAGGCAGAATTTTGCAAACCACAAGGCTCGTTTCCACATGCAGGAGGGAAACACACCAAATGCTGATGATAGCATAGAATGGCCTGGGTTGCAAAGCACCACAGTGCTCATGCAGTTCCAACCCCCTGCTATGTGCAGGTCACCAACCAGCAGCCCAGGCTGCCCAGAGCCACATCCAGCCTGGCCTTGGATGCCTGCAGGGATGGGGCATCCACAGCCTCCTTGGGCAACCTGTTCCAGTGCCTCAGCACCTGGTGATACAGAGGAGGACTGAAGAGAGCTGAAAGAAAAAACTGCCTTTCATATGCACAGGATACGTACAACCATAAGAATGACAAACAAACCAACACAACTGTTATTCAAAAGCCAGTGAAGAATGCTGATAAGTTTAATTCCCCTTCTGGTCCAGCAGCAGAAGAAATAAAAACAGGAACATCGGGGTAGGCAGTGGAATAATAGACTGTGTGCCATTAAAAATCAGCTGCTGGGCCTTCTGATTTCTTAACATACCCATAAACTGTGGATATTTTTGCAGGGTAAAAGATATTAATAATGTTAGAAATCCAGAGTGAAGCACATATCAGACGCATCTGGGACCAAAGCTCACATTTCCTTTTCACACAAGACAGAATATCTTTGGCTTTAGGCAGGATAGTCACTGAAATAATCACTGGTGGAAGAGATGATATCATGCAACAGGCCGACAGGTTAGAGAAAGTGCTGGTAGTCAGAGGGGATGCAGACAAGTTTGGAAAAGCTATTTTCCTCTCTGCTTTATGTGCCTATGCTGCCTTCCTCTCCTTCGGTAAAAGCAGATGTCTTTCTCCATTTGTTTTCCTAGCTTTCACATTTTTCATTCACATGCAACATATAATTTGCTTTTCTTTACTTCTCCTGATACCATCATCTTCCCAGGCCTCTTTCCCAGCAGTGAGTAACAAATGATGTTGATCCCCTCCTGCTATTTGTAAATCTCTACCTGAGAACATCTCAAATTAGCACGATAATTTACTATCCTCAATTAAAATTATGTTACAGTGAGACCGAGAAAGAAATAAAATGCTGCAGTAGCCCATCAGGGTACCAAAAAACAACTTGAAATGTAGATTTATATGTGCAAGTGAATAGCTCATATGGTAATAACAGTTTTCACACTGCTCTAGAGATGTTTGGGGGGAGCATTTGCCTAAATGTGACATTTTAAAATATCATATCCTTCTGTAAAGATGACTTATGATCCTATATAAAGCGTGTGGCAAAAGTCATTAATATGACATAAAAAGTTCCTTTGAAGAAATCAATATTTTTAAAGCATACATTTGAAATTATGTATTTCTGAGAAGCACATCACAGCCCTCCACTTCCAAGCACAACAGGAGGTTGTAAAACCTCATATTAATTTTCCAGTTCATAGACCTAAAAAGCATGACGCGATCTCCTGTTCGGCAAGGGTGAGCCTTCCTGGTTTACCTTGGCTTGTCATCATCAACAGCATCATTAATTTAAGAAACACGGAGGCTAATTTATTTATATAAAGCCCCACTCACCCTTATTGCCTCCCAGCATCTCACCCTCATCTGAGCTGTGTGGAGGAGCAGTTGCCCCATGCTGCAGTTTGGGGATGATGGATGTGGTGAGGGGGTGATGCAGTGCAGCAGAAGTGGGCACTGACAGTGATGTGGCTGTGTGCCACAAGTGGGCATGGGGCACATCTGTTAGAGAACGTTGCCCTGATCTGCTGCCAACCAGATTTTCAAACCAACCTTTACCTTTTCAAACTTCACCCTCCATTCCCATTTGCTGCTACCCTTCACTCGTACAGTTTCCCTTAAGTAAAAAATAACACTCATCCTTCCCCTTCTTCCTCAATCTCTGTCTTATGTGTGTAGTAACCATTAGAAAATGCCTGATTTTTACCTTACTCCTTCCCTACATCACGCAAATGTTAATCCTATAAAAAATCTGAACTCGGAGTGGATTAAACAATAGTAACCTCATACATCACACCATGGCTGGTGGTGTGGGATGCCTGATGCTCCCCTGACCAAGCACTCAGCCTCCCCTGCTCCTTGTTTCATTATAGGTGCTGCAAGAGAAATAATCCACAACTCTTTTAAGGCATTCACTTACTCTTCAGGCATGAAAGTGTTTCAAAAGCAACAGTGGCGTATGTATGCTTTTGGATTGCTGCTTGTTGTCTTCAATTAAAGCCATACAATGCAATACAATACCCAATTACAGTAGTTAGTCATTCTATTACGATCATGTGTTGCTGGATTAGCCCTTGAAGAAAAAATGTATTTTTTAATACTTTTTTTTTGGCTCTGCTTGCAGTTATAACAAGACGTGACTTCAAATGTTCATTAAAAAGTCTACAGCTTTTGGAGTGTTTTCCCATGTCTTTATAATACATTACAGTAACGACAGCATGCCTATTTGGGAAAGACAAAAGCCACCAGGATATAAAGATAAAATAAAATAAAATTCAACAGAAAATACTCAAGAATTGAATTAGCCAAAGAACGGACTGCTGGGATGCAATAGGAGAGCTCCCATGTTCTCTCACAGTCCAGGCTGTCTATTTAAGCTCAGCATTTCCCCAGAATGATGTTCTGCTGGGGCTGACATCACTGCACAGCAGCTCCTTCTTGCACTCTGCCCCACTGCCCCATGCCTTTCTGCTCCCACAGAAATGAGTGTGCAGCCTCTCCCAGGAGACCACAGCTCACGATGAGGCATACTAAAATTACAGCCTATCTTCATTATGTGGGTGGGGATGGGAGGGAAGCTGTGTTGCTTTGCAGTGTATCAGCATCATTCACTCCAGCGCTTCAGCGCTTTCAAAGCTGATGTGAGGGCAGACCTTTACATGCCTTTATGTGCCGGATTTGTGCTGACCTCACACCTCTAAAACAATGGCCCTAGAGAATTACGGTGGTTGTATCCCAGCAAATCTCAGCAGGACATGGGCTCAGGACCCCGATTTGCTTTTAAAAATTTTAGTCCATAGGTCAGTAATAAAAATCCATTATAAGTGATGGCTATTTGATGCGTACTGGCTCTATCCAGCCCTTAGTGGTCACGTCCCCAGCAGAAAAGGACTGTCAGCACATCATTAGAGGTATTTAAGACAATGGCACCCGAGGACAGAGCTGCTCTGTGCTTCCCAAACCATGGCCATTGCTCCTCAGCTTTAACACGTTGTGAGCAAAGAACAATCTCTATCCAGTAGAAGGACTGCTGCTATTTTAAAGCTCATTAAAATATTTCCTATCCCTCTGGGCTCTGCAGACAAGATGGGCCAAGAGTGGTTGAATCTTTCCACTCCTTCAGTTCACGTTCTCTCCTGCTTCACAGCACTCTGAGCTCCAGCTCAGCTCGTGTCTGCAGCAACCAGGTCACCCATCCAAATGCTAGACAGACCCAGAACTGCTTCTGACATTGGGCAGAGGCAGTGTACTCAGCCTGATGTGTTTGTGATCAATAAAACATCTAATGTTGTTTTAAGCAGCAATAAAAACACTTAGCTTTGACACAGCAAATACATTTTTGAAAAATTTAAATACCCGTGAATATATGCCTCTCACAAATAATGAGCTTTGCATTACATTTACAGAAGGCCAATAAAAAGATGAAGTATTAAAAAAATAATAATAAATGATATGAGTGAATCTTTGTAGTCAACCACTTCTCTTAAGTCCAGTGATACTCATTAGTCAAGATCTCTGCAAGACAGAGGTAAATGGTATTTGTGTTTCAACTTCCTTAAAACAAACTCGAACATTTTCTTTCTGGAATAAACAACATCCATTTTCAGAAAATTGCCTGAATGTCTGAGATGGTTGGGCCACTTAAAATGACATGTCTATCCAGTACGTCAACTGATGCAGCCTTGGCACTCATGGAAGTGATCGACATCACAGACTGACGAGTCACGGACGATGCACAATCAGAAGAAACGTGCTCTGAACAGATGTACCAAGCAAGCTAAGTAAAACATGGAAGAGGTCAACTACACCCTGCATAAGTCCTGATGATCCCACAGCACCAACGTCTGAGCTTTCCTAAAGTTTACAACGGAATACTTTAAAACTTCCCATTGCCAGCAGCAATAGACTGTACCAACTGCCCTTCCAGAGAAATACCACGCTTGCTGCTATCTGCACCAACAGGAGCAGAGCCTTGCAGATGGCTCAGGACTGCTCATCTTCTTTGGTGACGTATTAAAACTCTGCCCAATGTTTTACCTGTAGGCACAGAGCAGAGTGCACAAAAACAATACCTATCTAGTAACCGTGCACGCCAGTGACCCAACAGCTCACTGCTTGCCTACGTCATGTGCCTATAAAACACAGTAACCATATGCACAGTGCATCAGAATAACATCCATTCTCCATGTGTTCAATTATTCAACGTGCTCATTAACATCTCACAGAGTAATTCTAAAGGATCCTTAAAACTCGCAACTTGTTCTTCTGTACCTCAAATGGGCTGAGAAGATAACAAAATCCCTTGACAACATCTGCTTGCTAGAAATCAGCCTGGCCTTTTGCTTCACTGGGGAACATTCCCAAACGTTCCTTCTACTGAAAAATGAGGCTTCTGCATGAAGAAAAGAATAGCTGAGGCAAGCACTGGCTGCCTTCAGAGCATTGTACTTAAACATTTGTGTCCACCGAGAGCCCTGCAAGCATTATCTGGGGCTGTGCACACAGGATAAATCATATTTGTAACAAGAAGATTAAGATCAAACATGTATTCAGAGGATCGTGTTGTATCCAAAGCCCTATATGTTGAATTTGTGTACAGATTGCCCCATCTATTTATTGCACAGCATGTATAGGAGAACTGGGACAAATATTTGCACCAAACGCCATGTTTCTGTGCTGGAGGAGAGATTCAAAGATAGGCATGAGACTTCATTAACAGCACCTGATTCCTCTTGAGTGTGGATTGAGAAGCTAATTGCTTTTGTGTTTACAAAACACCAGCCTGATAACTTTGTTCTGACTGTATGAAATAGTAATTGCCAGGCAACAAGGACAGGGTGTTTAAATGAACACAAATGAAAAATCTCAGGTCCCAGAACTTTCACTGGAACTTATGCTCCGGAGTAACCTGGGGAGTTCTGCAAATCTCATGTCAAAATATCTATTACAGGCAGCAACCCAGGATAAAAAAAAAAAAGGTTAATAGCATAAGCACCATTCATTTTTCTGCCATACATTTATTAACATTTTGAAGGCTGAGTGGGAGAACTAAACGGAGAGGAACACATAATGACAGACTTCCCACAAATAAGAGTTCAAACAAAATAGGTTTTAGACAGTGTAGAAGGTCACAGTCTTCAGAAAATGCTGAATGCTTTCTTCTGTAGGGGAAGAAAATGCACTCCAAGATGTCACAGGCCGGACAGCTGGAGTAATTATTCACCTGGGAAACTTTAGGCTATTATCTCCAATCGTAGCTTCAAGGATTGGATGCTGATAATTCACAGTCATGGAAATGAAATGCTCCAGTGTGAGACACGAGTGAGGGAGATAAATTACAGGCTTCCCCGATAATAGAAAAATGAGCAGCATGTTGATCATATATACTAAAATTACAAACTTGGTCAGCCTCGCTGCAATGTAGAACACATAGCACAGCACAGTAAATTACAGTGCAGCTAAATTATGCTGTCACATCCTTACAGAAAGTAGGAGTGTTAAACCGAGCTCTGCCCTTGTGCTCAGAAGACCTGACTTTGTCTCTTGGCACTGGCAGCTCTGGACAAGTTGTTTCTGTGCTTTGTTGGCTTGTTGGGAAGAGCTGGCAAAGAAAGAATGACGACTGGGTCGTATCCTAACCTTGTGTGTAGCCGGGGTAAGAACTTCTTGCCATGCTTGTCATTCTGTAAAATCTCTTTTGTGGAGTCAATAGACTCAGACGGCCCTTCTCTGCACCAGGCCAGTTTTGAAGCAAGCAGAGCCCACATTCCCCAGACATTTACCCACGTGGCAACCCTGGCCACTTCCCTGCCATCAGCTGTGATCTGTTCTGCAGCCTTTGTTTCCTCATAAAACACCAAGATTTGATCAAAAGGATGCGTGTTCATTGAAGATGCTCTTGTGAAGAGCGTGCTTTACGAGCAGTGCTGTCTGAGCAAGGATTTACAAGGGCGCTTCTGTGCACATCTGTATCATCCATAACAAATGTGGAAAATATATACTTCTATGTGGGCTCTGAGACCTCCCAGATGCAGTTCCATCAGCAGCGATGGTCACAGTAGGTCTCGTATCATTTTAATTTTGTTCTACTTCAATAAGAAATGCCCCCTCTGTGTCTTGCCAAAGTTCTCATGACCTGAGCTCAGAGGCAACAGCCTGAGAGCATGGAATCTGCAAATGTGGTGCGGGATGGGAGAAGATGGGCAACTTTGGAAGTTATGCATAAGCAAAGGAGACAGCAATGAGCAGAAACCTGGCAGCAATCAGAAGGAGACTGCGTGGAGCAGAAGTGAACCAGCCCATAGATGGTGATGACATAGAAACTGGAAGATCAAGCTGAAATGGAATGATCTTGTAAAGCATGAAGTACAGTAATGTGGCTGGGGAGATGCAGCTGAAAAGGAGAAAAATGTTCAGAAAGAACTGGTATGAATAAAATGTACATAAAGCTTATTAAATAGTTATCTAACTGCACGCAGTTAGGAAACTCTTTGAAGTCTTCAGAGGAATCAAAAGTTCAGAAGAGTTCTGACACTGAGAGCTTGGGTTTGGGACCTTTGCTGGTAAAACTAAAATTAACAGCTCTTAAGAAATTACCTCTTATAAAAATCTGGTTGACGGAGGTAAAGCAACATACATCGTGACAGCCAGGTACTTTATGTCATACATACACAGTACAACAGAAATGGGTCACATTCAAATTCACACTGCGGGACAATTGATTTTTATTTTTATTTTTGTAAGATTTACTTTTTCATTGATTTTTTAGATATGCCCAGACACCATCTTGGTCACTTCATCAATAGTATTAAAACAGAAAAAGGAAAGGAATACAGGAAGGAAAGGCAATTGATTTACCTTATCTGAAAGCCCTCTATTCCAGTGCCTCCGCTGCTGCGCGGTGGGCAAAAACCTCCCCTAGGACAAATCAATCCATTGAAAATACGAGAGCTATTCCTATTTTATCTGACTTGATCACAGTCCTTTGCATTTAATAACACAGACAAACCCATGGAGATCATACCAGTGCTAACTCCAGAAATACCCAACTCAACAATTGCTAATCAGTTCATTGATTCACCCTCACTCTGTAAAACAAATTTAGTCTGACAGTCCACAATGGGAGAAAGCCTTCTAGTTAACCAACTCTGACAAAGGAATGGGAAGCTCCATAGCAGCGTTGGCCAACCATTAAGTTATTACCACCTTAAAGCATTCCCCCTGGGAGATTTCAATTAGCCCTTTCCTCAAAGATTTTCTCTTCAGAGCAGTCCTTAAGAATTTAGAAATGATTACAAACAGGGGAAAAAGTCTAAGAGACAGAGAGTGTTGTAGAAAGAAAAGGATGGGGAAAGAGCCCTGTCCCAAATCCTTTCTAACAAACCATTCAGAGCTCCTAGTTGACTTTGTAGCATTACAACCTCGGAGCTGGAAGGTGCACAAGAGAAGTAGCGTCCACCTCACATGATGGCCTCGTTTTCTTTATCATAATCGTTCTCATTGCTCAAAAAAGAAGTCAATACCAACATGAGGGCCAAAGTAGAGAAGTTTCCTGAAGGTCTCAAATTCCTTGGAAGTTTTGCTCAAGTCCTGTCTAGAAATGAATGATCTGAAAGCACATAATGGGCTCCCAAAGCCATCCAACAGTCTGGACCATCTCTCCTCGGGTTTCTGAGACCATGGAGAGTTCAGAAAGACATCGTGCAGATGAGTCTAAAAAGTGTACAGCACTTCCTCTTGTCAATGAGATTGCATCAAGCACCAAAAGCAGGGATGCTGCCCCCTCACCAGGGCTGTGAAGGGCTTCACTCATTTTTCTACCACAGTACAAATTCTTACTCCTTTGGTTATCAAAATCTCACTAATGTCACAGTGATAGTAAGTCCAGGGAAGCTAAAAAGTACCTTTTCTTGCCTGTCCTCCCCTTGCTACTCCCCCCTCGTTGCTACAGGGATCGAGGGAGGCTGTTACACCTTCCGAGATACAACTCTGGCATTTTCCTCAAATGTGTTGGACTATCTCTGCTCTTGTATTTTACCTCAGGCCTTTTCCGACATGATTTTTTAAGGTGGCTGAAAAGCAATCTTGATGTTCTGGCTGAGCTGCTGCCTCCCTCAGAACTCAGAAACCAGATAATTCATTTTTCCTCCAGGTATGTGACCTACTCCACAGATACTGGATGACCAGTTGGAGAAAATTAGATTTGACAAGTGTCAGGAGTGGCTCACGTCACACTCCCCCAACTCCAGCCTTCCTCAGCTGCTCTTCCATCGCCAGTGTTTCAGAGAACAACTATGATTCCCTGGAATTAATTGATTGATACGTTGATAAAGGTTGGCTGCTCGGTCCTGGACTGGTCATGGGCTGGCCAGTGTCTCTGCTCTAATTGACTTAGAGAAATCAGAGATTTCATGGATAGATCTGGTTTTCAAAGGGATTTTTGGAGTAGGGTTACGTTTGGGGTTGGGGTAGGGACATGAGCTGGGAGAGCTTTCTGGCTGGAGGTAAGCCAAGCTATGGTTAATTCAACTACCAGTCAACCTAACATCATTTTTCTGTCCCTCAAGCTTCTAAACAAACATATATTCACCACCTACAGAAAAAATAACCAAAACATACATGAATGACCATAGCAGGCCAGATCACACCTCCCTGGATTGCCAGTTCTTCAAGAAAATGAGTATAAACGTACTCAGAGCACGTGGCAAGGCAGACAGTGAAAAAGGAAAGATGGGCTGCCCAAAATCTGGTGGTGATGGTGCTCTGCTGTAGGGAAGGGAACTCGCTTAAGCCTTCGTGCTCAGGAGGGAGAAGTGAGGAAATGACATTTCTCATAAAAACAAAGAGAATCTGAACTTATAGCTTGTGAATGCATTAAGGTTTCATACATACATAATTAATGCTAAATTATGCAGATATTTTTCTGTCCACACCCAGAAAACGGAGGTAAAGACTTACAATTATAATTGCAATGTAAGAAGAGTGGCTAAATATATATAGCTTTTGTGTTGTTCATAATTAATTAACATACCACTAAAGCTAGCTGGAGGCTTTTCTTCTGCTTATTGCTACATTGATAAACATTTTTCTACTTATGGCATCGCCTTTCGTAAGACCAGAAGGCAAACATCCAAAGAGTAAAGAAGAAATATGTGACATCCAGTGTATCCATTAGGAAGAATTGGCTCCTCTGAGGCATTTGAACTCATTTTCGAGCCATGTGGATTGGCTAAAAGAAATTACCCGCAGAAGGAACATGTTTTCCAACTCAAACAGAATAAAAATCAAATAAGCAATCTGAAAACATCAGAGGACTCATGGCTGAAGCAAAGAGTTAAACCTGCCCAAGGGTAAAGCTTAAGAACTTCCAGGAAATATTTCTAGATTACAAGGGTTCAGGATGACAGGTACAAGGAGAAATAGACTTCTCCTTATTTTGTCCAGCTATTTTCATACTGTACACAAAAAAGGAATCACTGAAAGCTTTAATCTCTTTTGTGGCCTCCTATTATCACCATTTACAGCTCCCACAATCTTCAAGATGCTTCACAGAGTTACAAAACAGGGTCTCACAGCCAGAGCTGCATAGAACCCCTCCCTCCACCCCATCCACCACCATGGGCTCTGCTGCATCGCCAGAGCTGGGCACCAATTATGAAGACGAAACGGCCTAATTCTGCAAAACCTCAGTATCACCTGCAAGAGGTGATTTCCACATTTTAAGGAGCTTCACTGAGTGATGATAAATGAAATAAACAGATCCCAGAGCTGCACTGCGAAGCAGCAAATGGATATTAGAGGAGGGCTTGGAAAAAACCACGGTGTGCTATTGAAGTTACCCTGAAAAAGCCACACGCAAAGCAAAACAGGCAGAAATGACGTTTGATTTATGTTAGTGCCAAGTTGCAAAAAAAAAAAAAAAAAGAGAAAACAAACAAATATACTTGTCTCAAACTCTGCCTGCATAAATTACTTTAACATTAGTGATGAAAAGGTCAGTGCCCACAGGCCACTGGCTTAATGGGTCACCATAACGTAATTGATACTGCCAGCCCTGGACATGCACAACTCAGAGGTCAGACCCCCAAAACATAAAAACAAGGATTCCATATCACAAGATTAAACTTTAGTATAATTGAAGGCTTAAGTTTAGCCCTCCAGCTTTTAATCTTCTGAAAACATTTCCGAGCTCTTTCCTCCAGTACCATGAAGGTTAGAGTTTTATTTTCCTTTAAAAACTGGAGATGCATTTCTATCACTCCAGCTATAATTGCAGACAAATTATAGCCATCCTACGAAAATAATGTTAATTACTACTGTAATTATTATCAATTCGCATCAAACCAGGCTAAAGCAACAACAATCACATCGCTCTGTTGTCAGAAGAAATTAAAAGGAAAAAAAAAAAAGAAAAGAAACAAGAAAAAAACAACTGTCAGGAGACTAATGACAAAACCCCTAGAGCTGGCAATTCTGTCACATAGCACAAACAAAATGCATTCAAATTAAAGTTTGCGTGGACTGTCACTGGGTATATAATATGCAGAAAACATTTTTAGAAGGGTGCAGCACAGCTTTCTTGGTGACACTAATGCACCAAGAACAGCTGCAGATGCGAAGTCGCATTAATTTTTCATCGTTCTCCCCATGGATTTCTCAGGGTTGAGGGTCAAAGGAAGATGGATAAGTACAGTGGCCACCTACAAAGCCAAATTCTGGTGCAGCATAAACAACTCTGTTGAAATTAATGGTCATTCACAACATGTATGTACCAAGGAGAAAAGAAAATCTATATATACATACACACATACATATATATATACAAATAAAGTCAACAGAGCTGTTTCCATCACTGAGATGTCAGAGGTTTTAGACTGTTTTATCTGAAAGAGCACCGCTCTGCAGCTAAATCTGGGTATGCTGGTGAGAAGCTGCTCCCAAAGTAACACGTGCAGAGCCTGAAGTGTGCTGAAGGGATGGAGACAGACAGTCCCAGCCTGGGGAACAGGGACAAGAATATTCGGGAACAAGAGATCCACAACTATTCCTTATATTCCTCTTTCCCTAAAACAGCCTGGAAATTAATGACCTGGGTAATGGCTAATCATGGCCTAATTTCATCTCTTTGTTTTATCCCTTCCTCTCCTTTTTCTTAAGCAGCACTTCTTTGCTGTGCTGTTGTGAGAAGTTACTCCCAGTTTCAGTCTGGATGCCAGGGCACTGATGGGGAGGAGGTCGTAACATTCATCTGAAGCAGGAAGGGCTTTTGAGATCATTGAAAAAGCCAGGCTTCCAAACAACCACAGCTCACAAAATAAATAAAGACAGTCTCTCCTCCAGAACTCCTGATGGGTGTTTTCCATGATAGAGTCAACGTTAACTACAAAATGCAATTTCATCTTGCACTAGCATAAAAATTAAACGGGTTCACAGTGCAGCAGAACAACACAGAGAAACACAGGGAAATGGTGCACGGGGAGATGTGCCCGTGGTGCAGCCCTGTGCCCCCCCAGCACACCCGAACTGCAGGGCTCTGCTCCAGCACAGGGCAGGAGCCCAAAGCACTGCAAATTCTCCCACTGATCACAATGGTACGAATGGATGAATTTCATTTATGGACCATTCCGGCACCCCTGCTGGGATGTGGCACCCAACCAACAAGTTTTCAGTGAGGTCTGCGAATGGATTCCGAAGGAAATCTTCCCTAGAGATGGGCTTGGCTACGTGAGCTTGAAAAAGACAAGAAGGAAAACACACTGTAAGAAATCACAGGCAAATGAAAAACATAAAAAAGGGAAAGATGAAGAGACGCCTGTTTCAGTCAGAAGGGAAACTGAAGTTCTTTTTGCAACATCTAAGACATACCATGGCAGTAATGGTGTCAAATACACCCTGCCATCTCATGGCACTTCAGTGTGTCACCCTGAAGCATCTTTCACAAGCTAAATCAAACATTAAAGCCTTTTCCATCTAAGAAATTCTAGGCACCTCTTGGGGGAAAGGTGTTCTGAATGCCAAGAGAGAGCTATAAAAACTCTAGTTTAAACTACCACCATTTCCCATTTCATATCACTCATTAAAAAACATCTGCATCCAGAATTAGGAGTGACCATTATTTTCAGGTTGTGAATAATTTTCAGGTTCCAGATGACCATTCCACGAGAAGTAATACATCATCTGTGACTGTGAGTGGTTGATATGGTTTATTTTAATGGCCACAGTTAAAAGTTTCGTGGGCTCAGGCCGCAACCAAATCTCTTTATAATAATTCTTTAGACTACTGCATAATTTATAGCCCTTATGCACATTTCATGATCTAATTTACCTTCCTCTTAAAATATTTTGTAAAACCACTGTTCCATTTATAATGATATATGTCCCATTATAAAACATATTCACTACTTTGTTACCAGAATAGCATTTTATGTGTGTAAACCAAGAGGCTTTAACATATGCCTAAATTATTCTCCCAATTCAGTGATATACAGAACAAAATGGAATTATGAGCAAATTGGTGCACACTGTCAAAAATATAAATGCAGCTAGAGCTTAATAGCAGGCCTACAAATAATGTTGCATGACAAAAGCATATTTTTGCAAATGAGATTCCCCTAAAAGAGGAAAATCTAGATGTGAGGTGAAGGAGCACGGGGGAAGCAGAGCGTGGATTCAGCTGCAGTGATTGCAGTCTTCATTGCGTTGTACATAAGCACACACAAGGGTGAGGGAGAAAGGCAAATTCCAGGAATTCATCATCAGCACTGGCCCAAAGATGCAGGGGAAGGAGAAAGCCAAAAACGCTGTGGGAAACGGTTGCAATTTTTCTGAAGGAAGGTTCACCAGGAGCAATCATACTAACAAAGACACATTTTTCAACTCTGTTTAACTGAAACATCAGAAAGTGTGTCTCTCGAAAGCTGGCAGCAAGTGATCTCTGTGGGCTCCTTCAGTTCAAGTTCTTTCTACCCACTTCAATAACATTCAGCCTTATCCAACTAAAACAAGATTTTCTTGACGTTGGCACTATCATAAAGAATGATAGTTCAAGATGCACTCCAGCATCAAGATCCACCCCACATCTGACCTTCCCTGAAGAGAGCCTCTCACTCAAGCATGTAATACGCTTTCCACGTAGCAAAAGCTGTATAACTTTATAGCATTACTGTAATATCTGGAAATGCTACAGCCAGGATTCACTAAAACAATCTTTTGTTATCATTATGAGTGTGTGCATATACAGAAGACCATGCATACACATGCACGTACAACGCCTGCCTTGCTGGAATTATTCAATACGATAGTTTAGCTTTTTTTCTTGCTTCTTTCCCCCAAATACCCACAAAAATCAAGCACTCCAAACTTGGAGTGTTACCTAAAGTATTTATGGGAAAAAAACATTAGCAGCATCTTATAAAATTATTACATCCCTTTATTTACTTCTTCACTTATTTCTGCTTTACAACATCAGCACTAGCCAGCAAAAACACAGCCATGTACTCCAAGATTTCTACACTGTTGCAAGTAATGATGACTTTGATAACCTTATAACTTATTATTTAACATAGTACCAAAGAACTGATCTCTACTTTATATACCACAAAGCTGAAATAAAGGAAATTTTACCAGGTCTCCAATAACTTTCATAATACTTGAATGCCTGGGCTGGAGTCAAGAATAGAATCCAAATTACCTCATTTCCAATGTTAGGTTTCAAGAACACCCACAAGTTTCACCTCAGAGTATTTCTCCCAGCAATTGCTAACATCTCAGTCCCAGAAGCACATTGTCCTTTTGCCATCTAAAACCTAGCAAGAAGGTTTTTTCTGTGTGGTTTTTTTTTTTTTTAAGGGAACTAGATAGGAACATATTTAATTTCCATCCACAAGGTATGAGCACATGTTTCCAGAAAGATCCAGCATAGCTATTCCTTTCTCTCTTACAGTCTTGAAAAGCTGCACTTCAATTTAGAGTAGCTTTACTCCAACACAGTGATCCCACTCAAACCCACTACAGTGACCATTAGCTTTCTGAATCATAGAATGGCCTGGGTTGCAAAGGACCACAGTGCTCATGCAGTTCCAACCCCCTGCTATGTGCAGGGTCACCAACCAGCAGCCCAGGCTGCCCAGAGCCACATCCAGCCTGGCCTTGGATGCCTGCAGGGATGGGGCATCCACAGCCTCCTTGGGCAACCTGTTCCAGTGCCTCACCACCCTCTGTGTGATAATGAAAATCTTCCTCCTAATATCTAACCTCATCTATCTAACCCTACCTACTTTGCCAGCTGCTGTGATGTAACCAGAAGGCTGTACAACTCTGCACCAAGGACTCATGCTCCTCTAAGTAAGACTTTAGCAATCATGCCTTCCACGACTGGAAGCCACGTTTCTGCGTTCCCAAAGTCATGCAAACACAACAACACAAACACGACTGCCAGCCAAGGGCTGGGCTCTGGAGGAGGCACAGCCTTCGCCAGGCACTGTGCTGCTCCTGAAAAATAAGAAAATAAAAAAATCCTTACACCTGCATTTAAAATGTATCTTGGTTTTGGGAAGATTACGGAGCTGCATATTGCAGGTGGCAGCGATAAAATCAAGCTGTCATTGCAACTGTAGGCTGCACACAGCTTATATCTATCTCACCTCTTCAGCCCATTCTACAGGAGCTGTAGCACAAACAGATGAATGCTATCTCTTTCAAAGCCAGCACAAAGCCACCCCTCAACCTAGCAGGAAGGGCACAATACTTATTGCCATTCCACAGATTTCTGTTTAAGCTCATAAATACTTCTCATTATTTACAGATTTCATTTAAGATTTTTGTTCAATCCTTTCTACGAAATTTGCTGCTTTAACCTCCCCCTATCAGTTTAAGATTTCTATCAGAGCAGCTACATCTAGCCAACTGATCAGCCATCAATGCACATGGGCTCAAGAGCAGCTGTCAAACTTTACATACAGCCAAGAGCTTTTCTCTGCTGTGTAATGAGGGAGAAGTTTAAGCCGCTGAAAATAGCTGAGGGCTTAAGTCCACCATCCTACTAAACATTATAAAAAAATGAATCAGTTTGCTAGATACATTTTTTTCCTTTCATTTCAATTTCCTTAGATAAATAAATCTCACTGCAACGACCCGTACCGGCAGTGTAACGGTGTGGGAGGGATGATGGACCTCAGCCTCGTTGGTCACACTGCTCAGTTCTGTCCTCAGCACGGCCAAACTGCTGATGTTTCTTTTCCATGCAAGGTCTAGGAGAGGGGAAAGAAGTCTTATATCCATTACTGGGAGTTTTTGCTGATTCTGTAGCCAGTCAGATTTTTGGATTTTTGGATCGTGTCTTTGGCCTCACACCAATGCTATTAAAGCAGAATAAAAGCTGAAGGCCCAGCCAAGAAGATAGGGGGATTTGAATGCTACTGATGTGGCATTCCCCCTTGGGCCAAGGTCTAGGGACTGTCTAAGTTCTACTTATGTCCTAAGCAGACATAAGTAGGCTTAAGGAATACATAAGCCTTGCAATAGCCTTCTGGACAAGATACTCTGCTGGCTTTTTCAGTAATAAGATGTGTGGGAGAAAATCTGGCTGGATGGCTGCCTTCATCCCATCTGCCCTCCGAGGTCACACTTCAGTTTGGTGTAAGACTAAGAGATACCTGAGCCCAGAGAAAACATTCAGATGCCCAAAGTCCCCGCAAAATCCTTGGGAATTAATTATTCCTTTGGCAGACTTTTACCACAAAGCATAGACTGGGTTCTCCCATGTAGTGTAACCCTTCCTTAATGACAGAACCTTCATCTACTTGTTTTTTTAATGCAAAAAGGAGAGCACCAATGACACCCGTAATGCTGTGTGTGTGCTACGGAAAGAAAGCTGCAGAAAAAGAACAGGTAAATCTATGCAGGTAAGTCTATGCACCGCTGATTATTTGTGTGTCCCTTTTTTAGATTTGTAAAGTGTAAATTTTGCCCGGTGGGATATAAAGAAAGGATGGAGTAATTCTAAATCAACAGTGAGATTATATTATGTTTTATGGTTTCTTTCCCAAATCTCTTTTCTTATTTTGTCTGCGGCTGCATCTTAAATTTCCTGTATATATTTCCAGTCTCTTTGCATTGTTATTTATGTTCATATTTTGTTTGAGAGAGAGACCTCTTTCCAGGAAAATGAATCTCTTTAATCTCTTTTTTAATCTCTTCCAGTAAATTTAATCTCTTTAGAAACCAAATGGAACGGAGGAGGAACGTGTAATGTTTTCCTCACCTTCCAGCCCTGAAGGCTGAAGAACTCCCAACTGGAGGGATGGTGGCTGATGGAGTCAATTGGTGCATGGAACCACCTCAGAGAATTACCAGTAATAAGGAAAATAAACAAACAAAGAAAAAAATGGTGTGGGTTTTACATAAAATCCTTAACGATGTGATTCCTCCCATTGTTTCCCCCCTGCAATCTCTTCACTGACTGCCTGTATCTTCTCTCTGTGTGCATATCTCATCTCTGTGATCTTGGGCACTTCACAGCCTGCATGGATTTGCCCTCGTAACACCGTTACCCAAAGACGTGGTGCAGATCCCAAATCTGTATTGCACTGGCAGACCCCAAGATGACAACATGCCTTGCCCCAGCTGCAGAAGGGGGTCTGCAGCAAAGCCCAACTCCACTGCTTTTACCAAAACATCCATTTTCCTCAGATTTCCAATTCTTCAGCTGACTCATTTAGATACACAGCACACGGCAAAAATATGCTGCCTCTGTTTCTCTTCAGTTTTCAATGAAATATCAACCTTCAGCAAAGCCTCTTAAGTCACAGCAAAACTTAAAACTCTGCTTTACTGCTACAAGTTTTATTGCAAATTTTTCACAGCAGTGGTGAAAGAAAAAAGAAAAACAACCTAGGGCTTCCATCTATCTCGTTATTGGTAACTCCAACTGGCCTGAAGCACAGAAAGCAGTGAGCCCACGACCAAGCCCAGCAGCACTGTGCATTGCAGCCCATGCTGCCAGATGTTTGCTCTGCCTGGGTAAGAAATAGCCTCTCATTTCATTCCTGCTCGCATACCAGGCGATGGAAGCATTAAAGGCAAATGTACCTTTATTACCTGCTCATCTCTCACTCCTATGTGCATTTCTTCTCAGGTGGCAGAAGATTACCTCTTTCAAGCTGTTCTTTCCCACTTCTGTTCTTTGCTGAGGTACTGCTTGTCAACACATTCATCTGTTTGCTGCTTCCAGCCAAAAAAAAAAAAGAACAAGGCTTTTTGAAAAACAACACGTTGAGAAAGAAGCAGGAAGAGAAGCTTCATTTTTGGTGCTTCTTCAAATAAGAATCACGGAATGGCTTGGGTTGGAGGTGACCTCAACCATCATCAGGTTCCATCCCTCCACAAAGGCAGTAAATGAACAAAAAGTGTTCTCGTGGCCAGCTCTTCACATTGGGGTGAGGTGAAGCTGAGATGCAGATGAGCACTGGCTCCAGCTTGGCTGGTTACACTCAGTTGTAGAGGTGGTGGCAGCAGGCAGAGAACTCCACATGCTCAAGGTCCAGGTCGAGGCTTGGGCAACAAACAATGTCTTTCATGGCTCACAGAGTACATAGAGGGGCTGGTTGTGCCCCTGCTCAAGAAAGCACTTTTCCAAGCTCAGTACAGCACAAATCTTTCATATCTTTGCTGTGTGAGACACCACCCATCCTATGGGCAAAACCTCAGACAGCTGTTACTGTTAGCTGGTTTGGAAGCATTTGCCTTTGCCTTGAGGTTGCCCAGCATACCAAAGGGTGTCTTTTCCCTCGCTGTCAAAAAATGAAAAGTATAAAAAGCAGTTGCAGACTCAGGTTAAGAAATCACAGCAAAAACAGACGTTCATGTTTCATATTCAGTAATTAACACCAAAACAATAGTTCAGCCATCCCTTGCCATGACACAGATCTTTCTTAACCTGCAGTCTGCACCCTTTCTTAATCTCCTCATCTCCGAATTCTTCCCACATTTAACTCAGGGTTTGAGGTTCTTTCTCCCAAAGCCACATGGTGCTGACATGAATCCACATGGAGGAGTGGTCTCTCATCTCACTGGGGAGCTCTGCTTCCAGCTGCACAGGACACCACTAACATCAGAAACAGAAAAACAGCTTTGTAAGCATTCAAATAAATCCAGCCAATTCGAAAAAAAAAAAAAAAGAATTCTTCCAAGCTTGCAGCAGGGTTTCTATGAGTTCATATTTTTACCTTTGGCTCAGTTCTCTTGTTGAATTCCAGCCGATTTGTTAATCTTTAATTAAGACCTCTTGGGCAAAAAGAAGAGGCAGAGCAAGAACACGTGTTAAGATAGATAAGAGAAACAAATACAAAGGCAGGAATATTGATCATCAAGGTTTTAATTAGTTTGATATTGATGGAAATAACAATTGGACAGCTGGCGAGAAAGCACTGTTTTCTAGAAGGTCGTTCTGGGCTCCTTTCAGGGTGGAAGCTACAAAGGAGATGGTACAAAGCAGTGACTTCAGCACCAGGTGGATTGAGCCTAATTGGTGCAACACAAGCTGAAAGCGAGCACGTAACATCAATGTAACCTTGTCAGGCTACCCAACACACACTGAGCAGACATCATCATCATCTCCTTTAATGCAATATTTATCAAGAAATTACATTTTTCAAAGACGAGTATTTATTGATGTCTTGTGTCTGCGCTTCAGCACGCAGATGTTGTATATATTTCAAGGAGAATGTCATCATTAGGAAATAGCACAGAATGTTAACTCTCTCTTCTTAATTAATGTTGGGTTGTTTTCAATATGCACCATTCATCATTTCAAACTGTCACCTCTGAAACTCTTATCATAAGAGAAGGAGAGCTTTTTCTCAGGATTTGATACCTTCACTCTCTACTCTGCTTATGCAGAGTAGCTCTGAGCACGCAGGTCAGCATTTGTCCTAAGCAGCAAAATGCCTGCACACCATTCACCTCCTCCAAATACAGCGCTTTGAGACATAAATGATGGACAGGGCTCGTAGTGACACTCAGTTCAGGGTGAAATTCACCTGTTACGATGAAAAAAAATCCTGGAGAATTTTCTGTGATGGTTATCAGCAGCTGTGCCCTTTTTTTTGTACCTCCTGCACCGCAGTGCAAATCCCAGCACAGGTATGGGCTGAGGCCAAGCAGATTTGAATATCCTCTGGATCTTGAGCTCTCTCTTCCTCCTTTATGTACAGAGAACAGTTACCGGAGTGGCTGGTATAAAATTTTGTACTGTGACCTGCCACTGACTGTTACCAAACCAACCAGGCAGAACATGGAGCCAAGTATGCCATGAATTTTCTCTCTTTCTGTAGGTTTCAATTGAGTCAGCTATTGCTTCTTTGCAGTGCGGAGCTCCAAAGAAACAGGGAGCCCCAGAGAAGCCAGTAGTGTTCAGGTGCAGGGCCATGTAACAGCTGTTCAGTGACTATACATCAGAGGCACGATCCTTTACTTGGTGCAGCCACAGACACCACTCCACCAGGAGCTTTGGTTCCATAGCTGGTGCACAAGATTTGAGCAAGAGCAAGGAAAGTCTCAAAGATACACAACAGCAAGTTTAGGATTTACACTGAAGTACTTTTCAACCTCTATTCTTTGCTTGCATTAATTAACAAATGTTAATTGTTAATGTGCCAACGTCTATCCTTCCCAGGATGTGATCCAAGTGTAATAATTCACTTACAGATCCGTGGTTTAATTCCATAGATTCCCTTGCACCTACTGCCTAACTGCTAAAAAGAAGCTCCTCTCCCCAGTGTTTGTGAAACAATGCACAGCAGACAAGGGAGGCCACAGGGACCAGTGAGAAGTTAAATCAGAGTGGGTGAAAGGTGTAGGAGCTGTCAGCAGCAGAGTAAAACAATAATTGAATCTTAAAAGCTCCATGCTACAGTAATAACGGATAATAAAATGTTCTTTTAGTTGTCTCAGTAGTCTAAATTTTAGCTAATCTAGTTTGATTTCAATAGCCTTATAAATAGAAACTTATAATAGAGTTCAGAATAAGCAACATATTAAGCAGCAACGCTTATGCCTTTGCAAAGATCAGCAGAGGATGATACACACTGACATTTACTCAGTAATTTTCAGCCAAAGATCAGGGAGTACAAACTGATTATGCTGGTAACCACTGAACCTATCACAGAAACGTAATTGGGGATCCTCTATTTGCATATCCCTCGTTTCACCCTCAAGCTGAGGACACCAAAACCCAAAGAGATGTTTATCAGCATTTGGCAATAGCAGTATTTTAGAGTAGCAACTTGAGGACCAACACCCACCACCTCCACCTGAAGATGCTGAAGCAGATAGGTCCACGCTCCTGCAAACAAGCTGATGCCTGGTGCTGGACAGACTGGTCAGATCTATCTGAACTGCTTGGGTACACGTGGAAAATTTTGCAGGATCAATGCCCATGTGCCAAGATTTGAATGCATTTCTGGATGTTGCTTAGCAACTCTGTACATTTGCAGCATGGGACATGCCATCACTGCTAATGGACAGGGTATCTCCTGGTTCCATCACACAAGGCTGCTTTGCAGAAGAATTTCAATTTTCATCTTCATATATCCATACAAATTCATTAAAAAAAACGTATTTTTATACATTTACAATTCTTTTCTGATTCTTCAAAAGGAAGATGCTTAACACCATCTTTAAAGGGGGAGCAGCAGCCTAAGGCAGTGCTCAAGAGATAACGCTGTGCACTACTGCATAGGTACAGACTTTCAGGAACATCATGGCAAGTCCTTCTGAAAAACCTGCAGCCTAAGCAGCCCACAACCCCAACGTGGAACTCACAAATATGGCTCAGTCATGCCAGGATTCAGCTCACTCCCAGCAAGAGAGAGATGCTGCAGGCAGTGTCCCATCCTCACATGCATCTGCAGAGCACTTACAGGGATACACAGTTGTAATTCTGGCCAAAATCTGCCCCTGC
The DNA here is from genome assembly GCF_987193195.1 of Phasianus colchicus. Classification (NCBI taxonomy): domain Eukaryota; kingdom Metazoa; phylum Chordata; class Aves; order Galliformes; family Phasianidae; genus Phasianus; species Phasianus colchicus. The sequence goes on along the minus strand of NC_143450.1, from coordinate 16,638,410 downwards.
AATTGAACACTGGTAATTTGTCCACCACCTCTATTCTCTCAGTTGCAATTCATCAATATCTGCATTACAGAAACAGATGAGAAAACTATATTTATGCAACGTGCACTTTCTAACTCTGCATTCACCAATGTTCTACACAACATAAGTTCTGCCAGTTGTCTTTGGAAAGCTTTTAAGCACCAGACCATTCCAGCACCTTCTCCAGCTCTACTGGCACCTGCCATTCCCACAGATCATACAGAAGTCTGCTCCTAAAGGTACAGTTTCCCCAGCAGGGCACAGGGCAGGACTGGCTTTGCAGTGAGTCCTTGCTAGATGCACCCATCGTGTTCCACTCACATTCCACTGGGCATCTACCACTAAAGGAAAACACCTGCATTCAAGGCTACAGCAGCACACAGCCATCAGTAAAGTCTGTCCCCCTGGAGAGAGAGCTCTGTCTGCTTGAATTAAGGTTCACTTCACAGCCAGGTCCTGTTTCATTTTATTACAAAGACTTGAAACCAGGCAGAGAATAAAATATTTCAGTAAGCACACTTTCTGTCCTCAAAGTGCTCAGATGTTTCTTGTATTTTATAGAGCGTAATTTTGTGCATCAAATGAAAAGTAGCAGCAATGAATTCAGGGTGTTATTTAAGTATTATTGAGGAGAGCTGAGCTATATTTTCTTTTAACAACTTGAGCTAGGTAGAAAAAGTGAATTAAGTGCATCCCATGCAAATTTTTGGTAGAGGTTACTTGCTTCCAGCCTCTTCCCCCCTTCAAAAAAAAAAACAAAAAACAACAAATGCAGAGCAGGAAAGAAGAAATGCAGTTGTAGTAATAAAAATTAAAAAGACCCTGTGACTTTGTTTCTGCCTGCTGGTTATTTTCCCTCCTTCATTAACCATAGCAGCTAAAGAGGAACGAAAGCCAAAGCCACACTTCCTCTCTTGCACCCTAACAGGATTAGGTATCGGTTACAAAGGACACGCTGAATACAAAGCACCCATCAAAACAAAGCACCCAAGGCTTGATTCGTTAAAATAACAACAACAAAGGTAATTAATTAGAATGCCAATTAAAAATTATGAAACAAGCTGTTATTAGATTACCAGTTCAAAGCAGACCACCATTTATAGCACATCTCTCAGAGGAATAGCTTGGAATCCCAGGAAACTTTATTGATGAAGACATTTCTGGTTTCATAAGCATTGTTTTTTTATCGGTAATATTTCCAATTTCTAATTTTTCAGTGAATTTTGAGATGCCAGTATCTACAGCACAGAAACACCCCATTTCTACTGGTTTTAACAAGTCAGAACAAACTGTGCCCACACATCTGAGTTAGGACCGACAGCTGTTTTTAGCAGGAGGTTTGCTGCGCTGCTGCTCTTGGGATTTTTATTTATTTTCAGTGAAGATTTATATTCATAGCATCCTCCATCTCTGTAGCACTGAAAATACAGATAAAACTGGACCAACAAACAATTCTTCATACCCAAGCCCCGAGATCCAAAAGGTCACCTTTTCAGATACAAGCTGAAACCTCTCGTATCAGCGGAATGCACTTAGTTCGTGTTCTCAGTTCCTTACAGGAGACGTGAACAGAAATGCTCAATGAGCCAGATCATGGCACTGGTGTACACGACCCCTGCTTTTGCTCCTCAACCCACTTGGCAGATGTAGGAATAATTTTCCTCCTGTTCCAGGCTAGTGGACAGCTCAGATACAGGAGAAGTAGGACAGCAGTGCATTTCCATGTTAACAATATGCCCGCTCCATCTCCTCTCCATTCCCAGAAGACCACAAATACCAGGAGCCCCATTTCTGGGGACTGATCGTAATATACACCCACAGGAAGAAATTGCCAAGACCCTCCAATACCCCCTGCTGACCTTCCATTAATCCTAGCAATTTGTTGTGGTCTCAATAGCTCACTCTGCATTTGGGGTTCCCTACCCACCCATCGTGCACTGAGGGATGCCATACGTTCAACATGAAGGTCAGATTAGCAGACACTTCGAAACAGCAGTTTAATGCCTTTCTACACAATTTGAATCTGAATTTGCTAATTTCCTGGAAAGACCCAAGATGGTGACAGAAATGCAGAAAGCTTTAGTACTCTAGAAACATGTAGATGTGGTACTCAGGGACATGGTCAGTGGGCAGTATTGGTGGTAAGTGGATGGTTGGACTAGCTGACCTTGGAGGTCTTTCTCAACTTTAAAGATTCTCTGCAGGGTTGCATTGAGCAGATTAACAATAGTTATAGAATCATGGAGTGGCTTGTGTTGGTCAATCAATAGCAGCACCGTCCTCATCCCCCTCAAACCACTACAGCTCTTTTTCACTATTAATCAAAGGAGGGAGGCAGCTGGAGTCTTCTTTTAGTCACTGAGCCAGCAACAAAAAAAAATCAAATATTGTTTTAGCACATTTTTAGATGATTACTTGTCTCTTTACACATAAACCTGGCCCCACGATAAACATGCTAACGTACACATTAAAATTGCACACTGCAATTTTCTCATTACGTGCAGCAAACATAATTCATACAATGATTGGAGACTAACTATTAAAGCAAATTATTTATTTAATTCTAAATAGCACTGCTGTAAGTAAAAGGAGACCACACTCACTAAATAACCTGGGAACATAATTACTATAAACACATCCTGTGGGACCTACTCCATCATCCTTTCATGACCGCAGAAAAGATAATGTGAAGAAAATGGACTGTATGTTTTTCCACAGAAATAGAGCCAGCCCATTCCTTCCCACTTCCTTTCACTTAATTCCATTGAGGAAAGTGCTCAAATTGCTCAATATACTGCATAATAATCCAGCAAAATGCCACCTTATCCTGCCTTATTTCTTACGGGATCTGATGGATAAAATCATTTGAATGCTTAAGGATGTATCTGGATGGGAAGAAGTGGTGGATGCATTAATGTGGTGGGAGCAGCTGCAGGCACGTGGTACAGGTAAGTGCTACCATGGTGCCCCATGTGTACAGAACAGGTTGGCAGCCACGTGCACAGAGAAAAACACACACACTGAGCATCAGAAAGAACAATTTGTTTCAGAAATGAATGTGAAATTAACAGAATATCAAGGAACAGAATATCCCAGGTTGGAAGGGGTCCACAAGGATCACACAGTCCATCTCCTGGCTCATAGGACTGCCCAAAATTCAAACCACATTTCCAAGAGCTGTGTTAAAATCTGGGCAGTGAGCCTTTCCGCCACACAACAGTGTCAGTAATTCCCTTCTTCCTTGAGATTTGAGATGAGCAAACCTGACGCTGGAGAAAAAAAGCTTGTACAATTCCCTCAGCCTTTGAAAGAAGCAACTGCACTTCCAAATGTCAAATTGTAGAGAATTATGCAGTCTTATATCACCCGTTGGCTTTCCCTTTGGAAATGCCATTTGTTGTGAGGCTGCCCTGCAGGTAAGGATTTAGTGCCATGTTCTCAGATGAGGCTCCAGCTGCAGTACAACCCCAGGGCTGTATTGGAAAAACCCCCATTGCTGTGCTGGCTGAAAAAGCCCTTTTATCCACCAGCTTTCTGTGCAGCTCCTGTTAGTGTTCTACCTGGAATGGCATTTTTCCAAGAGCATCTGAGCTGGAGAAATCACCACTGTGAACAACCTGGGAGGAATACATGAGCCTCTCAGCGCACACGGACCATAAAAGAGCACGCAATCAACTCATATGGGTGCACAACACCCACGCTGGCACAAATACCCACAAGTATTCCAGATTTTTGTTACATGTGCCTGCAGACTTCCAAAGGAAGCTCTGGGATCTAGCCATGCTCTGTGCTGCTGTGCTCTGCAGCACTGATGCTCCTGGCAGCATCACAGATCTCCCAGTCTGATCCTGCAAGGCTCGCTGGTATTTTTATCTCCTTTCAGAGGGGGTACCAGGGAGCTGCTCACCACCTGACAGCGATAGCAGCAGCTCTGCTTGTACAGGAAAAGAGACAAAGGGAATTGAGTAGATTTTAGAACTCAAAGTCTAACAAACAGCAGCTCCCCTTCACACCAGCACCGTGATGCCTCACCTCGCAGCACTGCATGCGGCAGGCTGGCTCCCTTCATCCACTTGGTTATTTCCATTTATGAGATTAATTAAGGGCTGAAATTTGATTTTAATTTCAATTTCATGTTTTAATTTTCAAGAACTATTAGATTTCCGTTCCATTCAGAATATAAAATAAGATTCTTGATTAAAACAGGACCGCACGAATAAAGACAAATACAGAATATCCAGGAAGCTGCTCTTACTCTTAAAATTATAAGACCGGAAAACTATTAAGTATTTGAGCAAAGCAAAAGTTCAAACAGAGGAGGAAGATTAGAGGGTAGATGAGTCTATATTCCCTAATCTAGTGACTAGCCAAGGAGATTTACAATACAAGGACAGACAAAGGGGACTTACATACTAAATATTTTGTTGGGAAGAGAATGGTGCTCTAAGAAGAAAAGCTAGCTATACTGAAACCAAGCATTACTACATATTTTACATGGTACCACAGGACAGTTCCAGCACAGGAAACCTTTGGTCTGTATCTTGGTAGTCAGAACAAATTAGATGTAAATAGACACAGGTGTTGTCATCTCATCATAAAAAAACAATTCAGGTAGAGCAGCAAGCATAAGAGAGGGGAAGAAAGGTAAAGCCCTACAGCTGGGAATCCAGCTGCTCGGGGACTTCCGTGAGAGATGCTCAGAGTGAGGCCAGAGAGAAAAGTTAAACTACGCAGCACTGATCTGAGGACCTCAGGATGACTCCAGGAACGTCAGCTGTGCAGCTACATAAGGCAGCTCTGGCACCCTAAGGGAGGCAGAAGGAAATACAGGTGTGCAGGCAAGAATTCTGTATAGATTTTAAATGATCAAGGTCCAATTGCTGGTGATATTCCACTGTATTTTCTGGAGTGGTGTTTATTTTCTCCATGCATCTGTTCATTCTCTGTAAAATGGAGTAAATAACATTTCCCTCTCCCAGGTGCTGCCTGTCTCACCCCGATGTCAGCACAAGCTCATGCCATGCTGTCCAGCCATACGGTAGCTGCCCTGCTTGCTGAGAGCAGATAATGGAATGAGGTACTGTCGGAAGATGTACAAATTTAAATACTAAAACTGGAAATTATTTTCTACCACGGATGGAGCCTGTCAGCAATATTCCCCACCGGAGCCAGTCTGAAACGCTGTGTGTGTGTGTGCCTGGAAAATCTCCATCTGAGCACAAGGCTACAGGAACAGCCTGCAGAATGTGATGGCTCATATGTTTAGGTAGATGGACTCTCAATTCCTGGAGATGTAGCCAAGGTAAAAGCATGTAAATCTAATCTTTAAACTCCTCTGTCTTGGGGCGCAATGTTTTCCATAGGCACTTCAACTCAGCTCCTTAATGTGGATGTACAGGACCGCTCACTTGTGCATATTAAATTGGATTTGGGTGCATTAAATACAACTTGCAGAGCAGAATTTGAGTTTATTTTGGGAGATTTCAGTTTGAAAAAGTAAGACAGGCAGGAGAGAAGTCAAGGGAAAGGGTGTTATTTAATGAATTAGTGCCTGCAGCAGTTTTTGTTTCAATACAGAAAAAAAAAAAAGCAAACTAGCACAGCTCATTGATGCAGAAGCGTATAGGTAAATGTCAGTGCAAATACAACACAAATCTCTCCTAATATGATTCGATGCAGGGAAAAAAAAAAAAAAAAGCACTATGGTTTCTGGTTTTTAACTTCATACAGCTCCGTGATTTTGGGTTTGACTCAGGAAATTAAGGGAGAAGATAGCTGGGTGTAATAGATTCACCACAGACAATGCAGGGATGCTGCCAAAACCATAATAGACACAGATCATTTAAAATTGGATAGAATCACTTAAGACCCAAGACAATACACGCCAAAGACAGCTCAGACATTTGCCAAGTAAACAAAATAATGATAGATTGAGCTTGTCAGCATAACCCAGGTGGAAATGTGGTTTAAGGGGTGCGATGACAGCTCCATCCAGAGAAGCAACTGTTCTCTTTAGAGGTTTGTTCTGTGATTGGCAGTTTTAGCACTGCGTGGGGCAGGTAAAGGCAAGCAGCCCCAGAAGGGAAGGAGCAGCAATGAGCACAATGCCAAGGTGGGCACGCTGGCTGCTGAAGGACCACAGGATCTTGCAGGAGCTACCAGGGCACTGCCAGCACCACAGCTGCCCAGCAACTGCTTCTTTCCAAAATCACAGGTCCTACCAAAATTACTCACAGAAGGAGAAGAAAGACTGCAATCACCGTCACGTCCTCCAGAAAATACCTCCAGAATGACAAACCATCAAAAAGTATGAATCTGAATCGAGCTGAGGGTACAAAACTCTCCTGGTATTTGCCTTCTTCCTTTACACCTTTTCACTTGTGGAAGAGTCTCCTCACCTCACAGATGGGCATATCTTAACAAGGCTCGTCTCCACCTAAATTACTCCAGCAATTAATTTCACACCTAAGCAGCTTGGCCAAGTCACAGCCAGCAGTGCTGAGAATCACCTCTGGGCTTCTGTCCTTCACTGCTCTGAGTGCAGATGTGCCACCACAAACACAGCTGCAGCTGAGAGGCCCCAGCTCAGAAGCAAGCACTGAACATGCCTACCTTGTCCCAGGTGGACCACAATGGGGCCAAACCTGCTATATCCTCCATGTTATCACCTTTCTGAATGACACTGAGCAATAAGGCTCCTTCCACAAGCACAGATTTATACAACTTGTCCCTTCAAACTTAGAAGAGAAACAGGTCCTTGAGGAAGATCCTCTGAGTTAACTAAAAGACAACTTAAGGACGGGTGAATTAAACAGCATTACAATTCTAGATGGACAATTTCTTTTAGAATTGAGTCAGTCTATTTAATTAAGCTTAATTCACTTCCAAGGAAAATATTTCATCTAGGAGCAACGGCAGATATAGAAATGCAATTCTCCATCATAGAACAAATATAATCACTCAATATAGGCGAAAAGAAAGAAGCGGTGTAACCTCCTCTAATGATAACTATTATTGAATCAAACCTGAAAGCTGGACAAACCTTAGTAAAATATAACATAATAAATATTTAAATTATATTATCCAGAGTCAGACTCTCAGGCACGGAGTTTGTTGCAGGTGTTTCATATAAATATTTCCAATATTTGACAAGACTTTACTGTGTAATCCTTCTGCCCCTCAGACAGCTGATCCTTCCCTTCCCGGGTGGCAGAACAGGGAGAAAGGAATCTCTCCTCGCCATGTTTCACAGCTGAAATTTCCATTTATTACTCCATTCTGAACAGAGTGCTCTAATGGGAAGAAAATCTGAATTTGTTGCAGACAATCATCCTGTGCTGCAGCAGCAGCTTCCCTCGGGGTTGATGCTGGCCATGCTGACAGTGATGGCAAAGCTCCTCTCAGCTTCAGCAGAGCCGGAATTTCAGCTGCTATATCCCACATTCAAAGCTCTGAACCACACAGAATAACTTGGGCTTATGAAACTGGAGTTACTGTTATTTGTTTTTAATGCTTATACTCCAATCACTTCTTCCATGTACGTTGATTCAAAACCTGAAATTTCTATCTAATGGCCTACTTCCTCTCCATGCTTATGTACATACACATAAATCCTTTATTTTTCCACTCAAAGACTGCATTTATTTTTCCGGTACCACCATCTTTGATGTCTTCATGAAATTAATAATCTCGTAAAGAGAAAACAAAAATATTTTCCTGAAAATAACTTCCATCTCTCAGTAGAATATTTAAATCAATTTGACGCTTCACCTAAAGTCAGACATTTCATCTTGTGACATATGGCCAAGCACCTCCAACGCAGCTGGGAGCACACGTTCTCACATGACAAATCTGCATAACAGGCTCTGAAAGAGAGCAAACACATCTAAATCGGGGAAATCACAGCTCCTGACCTGGAAGAAGGCACACAGTGCCATTAACTCAGTCACACCTACAGATATCCTCTGCCCTTGAGATGCCCGCGGGCTGCAGGGATGGAGATGGCTTTGGGGCATGGTGACCTCAAAATGAAGTTCAAGAGCAAAGTAAATCCCATGCATGAAAACCAAACCAATCTCTATGAAGAAGAGGGCACGAACCAGCTGGGCTCGCATGATTAGTGCTTTTTTTGTGGCCAGCAATTAATCTCTGTGTTTCGGGGTCTCTTTTCTCATCGTTGCTTTCCTAGTGAAAAGAGGATATATCCTTCAATTCTCTCCCAGTTTGGCAATAAAACATACCCAATATACTTTTTTTTTTTTTTTTTGCATTCATATTTCACCTGAAGAGTTTGCAGTAAGAAATGAGCATCTCTTCAGCCTTCTAATTTAAGGTCACATTACATCCAATTTACAGACAATCTGAGGCACAGACAGACAACCAACAGTTTGCCAAAGCACTGCTGTTGCCGAAGGCATTACACACAATTACGTGCAATTTAATTACCAAGGAGAGGTTCCTGGCTGGCAGGGGGGTGATGGCTGTGGGGTGCTGGGCAATGTCCCTTGGCACAGGGCTGCCTGCTGGCAGGGTCAAGCCCTGCAGCACCGATGGCCTTTCCTAGCACTTAGCTGTGCCTGCTTCACTTTAAACGCTGCTTAAAGGGATAATTGTTTGTTCTAGGGAAGGGATCACGTCTTTCTCTGCTGTGAGAGCCACAGGGGCAAGGCAAGGTGCGTGGTTAAGATTTCCTTTAATTCTTGTAAACCGAATCCACATAAAGCCAAATCTAATAACCCTGCAATGAAAACCTGATCTTTCCCATTTTACTTCAAGTAGGAGTCTTGAAGATGAAAAGGGCAGTGCTCCCTAATTTCCTTCTAAGTTTTTTTAAAAAAAGGGAGTATAATCTTTGGCTCAGGGGGTTTCTTTGTTTTTTTTTTTAATCTATACCTACATATAAGCTCCTACTATGAAAGCATAAATATAGAATTAGAACAATTGTTTCAATCATAACACTGAAATCATAAATATTTCCATACTTCAAGTCCGTTCTTATCCACCCAACTCTGCCTTAATTTTCCTCTTGAAGTACATTCACTTCTGCTAAAGGGACAGCCAGGGTCAAACCCAGAAAAACTGAGAGGTCCAGAAAAAATCCCCTTTCTGAGCAGCATAAATCCCATTGTCATGCCAGGCTAAACATGTGGGAACACTCTATCACAGTGACACTGAAAAAACCCACACACACTCCCAAAAATACAGAAGACAGAAGGAATTTCCCTCGACCAACCAAAGCAAAATCCAAGTGAGGATGCTGGGCTTTGAGCTGCTGGCAGACTCTTTTCTTTCAGGGCACTGTAAAATATGTAAGGGAGCCAGGATTTCACCCACAGGAGAATATTGAAAAGTTTTCATTTTATTATTATGCCTGTCTGTATTGTGGTTTAAAATCCACACAGGGATTGCCACAGCTTGTTAGCTGGCTTTAATAGTTGCATTAATAAATCCTATAAACTAATTGTGCAGTGACAAAGTTAATTACATTGAAATGAGATAGTATATTTCTCTACAAATATGATAAAGAATTCATAAAGAGATGCACTTGTGTCTGGGAGCCCAAACCCACCATTCAGCCAGCAACCCAAAGCCAGCTGCAAGCCCTGCTTAAATTGGTGGCCATGGGGACAAGCAAACCACAGCAAGGTGAGAGTTTGTGAGTAAATATTAAAGCAAATTATTTACACAGCAAAATAATGAATGAAAACAGAGCATTTTATCTTCTAGTCAAAGGTGGAAATCTGCTCCTAAACCTGCATTTTTTGTTTTAATAGGCACAGGCAACTGTATGACCCCAAGTAGCAAGAACCATTTTTTCCACTGGCCTTGTAACCAGACCATGAACTTTAACTCCCATCCAAGAGAGGTGATGGGTTGTGTGTCAAGCAAAGAAAGCCACTCTGGAGCTGAAGGTACCTTATTGGTCCCATCCCACCCCACAGGTGCCATTCAGCTCCAGAGCCACTCTTCTAGACCCCCTTCTCCACCAAACAGCAAACACCAGACACTCCTTCCAAGTGGATGTTTTGAGTTACTTTTGGGCTGTGTTAAAAGGCACCAGATAAACAAAGAGGAGCAAGCATCAGCTCACAGTAGCTCCATGGCACAGGGATGTCTTACCTCCTCTTTATCAAATCTAATCATCTTGCCCTAAATTTAATGGAGATGCTAATCCGGGCAGAGCTATTGTCACCACCAAAGTCTCCTTCCAACTCATAGAAAAGGTGATACTAAAAACAAGGTGATTTGGGGAAGCTGAGGCTCACACTGCTTTGGGTACTGGATGAATTGACTGCAACTCAACAGCACCAAGGAAGGGACAGAGGCAACCTCAATGCTGCTGATCTGAGGGTGAAGCTGCAAACATTTGCTGCAGGGAAGGTGAGTCTCTTACCCAGGCACTCAGCATGGCAAGAACACCAAGTTTAAAAACAGAAACTTAAAAAAAACTGAGGTGTCAGAAATAGAAACCTGAACTTAAGCTCTTAAATCCGTAATTCAGCTCATAAATAAGTAAATTTGAAGAGTGCTGAGTATCCAATTAGTAGGAGCTAGCAGGGGCTTAGCACTTCAGAAAATCACATCTTCTGTTTAAGAGCCTGGATACAGATTTAGGAGACTGATCTTAGCTTCTATTGTTGAAAAATACTGGATGGAAGATTGTCACGACACGCTCTACTTGTACAGGTCTATTTGTAAAATAAACACCAAAATTCAAGGGTTTAAAACCTGAGCTCCAGTGCTGACATAAACACACCTATGCAGCTGAGAGGCAGATGGAGGAGCAGCAACTGAAGCAGTCACAGCACGGTCAGTGCAGAGCCCTGCCAGTCCCGCAGGCACTGATACCAGCAGCCACGGGATTTTTGCAGCACTATCCCCAGCACAACTCCACCAAAAAGTTGTTTGTCCAAGGCAGTTTGCCCATTAGCCCTCCATTTTTGGATACATCAAAAAGAAAATTCAGTAAAAAGGAACCACAAAAAATCACTTGGCTGTTTGGGAGGTGACCACTTCCAAGCCCACATCTTGCTAGATCAGGCTTGAGCTCAGCCACATGAGTAGACCACAAAAATAAAGAAAGAAACCAGAAAGATGCATGAAATGAAAATGCTGACTAACTTTTACTCTGGCAGTATGAATGGGGTTGCTATAATGATAGAAAACTATTGATTACCAGCTAGTGCCTTGTTCAATTGATCAGGTCCTGCAAATCTCAGATAAGGCTCCTGTCATTAGGAGAGGCATTGTGTTCTCGTGGCTGTGAGTGATTGCCGTGCTATCAGTGCTTTGATTGTCTGATAGTACACGTGTTGGGGAGCTTTGCTATTGATTGGTAGATAAAAACGTTCTGGTATCTCCAGACCCATCAGTGACATTCTTCAGACGGAAAATAGCATTTTACTTTAATGGTAGGTCATTTGCTAATTAAGTTAATTTGCAAAAAACTTTTTGGGGAAGAGCTGTTAGGCAGTGAAGTGAATCGGGTACTGTGGTAGGCTCACTTGGAGAGGACGAGGAATCACAGAATCACAGAATCACAGAATCACAGAATGGCCAGGGTTGGAAGGGACCTCAAGGATCATGAATCTCCAACCCCCTGCCACATGCAGGGCCACCAACCATTCCACCTAATGCTAGACCAGACTGCCCAGGGCCCCATCCAACCTGGCCTTGAACACCTCCAGGGACGGGGCATCCACAGCCTCTCTGGGCAGCTGTTCCAGCACCTCACCACTCTCTCCGTAAAGAATTTCCCCCTGACGTCCAACCTAAATCTCCCTTCCCTCAGCTTAAAACCATTTCCCCTTGTCCTGCTGTCACTCACCCTTTCAAAGAGTTGATTCCCCTCCTGTTTGTAGGCTCCCTTTAGGTATTGAAAGGCTGCAATGATGTCACCCCCCAGCCTTCTTTTCTCCAGGCTGAACAAGCCCAGCTCCCTCAGCCTGTCCTCATAGGGGAGGTGCTCCAGCCCCCTGATCATCTTCGTGGCCCTCCTCTGGACCCCCTCCAACAGCTCCCTGTCTTTCTTGTACTGGGGGCTCCAGACCTGGACGCAGTATTCCAGATGGGGCCTCACAAGAGCAGAGTAGAGGGGAACAATCACCTCCCTGTCCCTGCTGGCCACCCCTCTTCTGATGGAGCCCAGGATCCCATTTGCCTTCCGAGCCGCAAGGGCACACTGCTGGCTCATGTTAAGTTTTTCATCTATCAGGACCCCCAGGTCCTTCTCCACAGGGCTGCTCTCAAGGACTGCTCCTTCCAGTCTGTAGGGATGCCTGGGATTCCTCCGGCCCAAGTGCAAAACTCTGCACTTTGCCATGTTGAACCTCATCAGGTTCACCCAGCCCACCTTTCCAGCCTCTCGAGGTCCCTCTGAATGGCATCCCGTCCTTCAACCGTGTCAACCACACCACTCAGCTTGGTGTCGTCAGCAAACTTGCTGAGGGTGCACTCGATTCCGTCATCTGGTTGTTAAAGCCTACACGTGCCTACCAACAAGATCACCAAGACAGCAGTGCCTTCAGCAGAGCTGCAGATTTCCAACTTACAGACAAAATTTGCGTTTAGTTGATCAGTGTATGAAAACTGCAATAAAAACTGGAATAACGTGCAAGTGCTTCTCAAGAAGGAGCCTACAGCAGTAATGTCAGAGCAGTATAGCTTCTACAAAGAAGCTGTATGGTGCTGGGCACTGCTGTGCACCTTCTTCTCAAGCCCTTCCTATGCCTGACCCCTTGTGGGACTTCACTGTTTGTACATCGGATGTTTCATCAAAAAGCATTATTAAATCTATGTCCCAAAGCCCATAAATCCAATTATTTTCTCATTCAGGTTCTACTGCTTTTACTTAAAAGCAACTCTCCTCCAAAGGCCACTGACCACATTAGCCTAATTACAATACTTGTTCACCTCCACCACTTAAGGATAATGAAATCGGGATTTATTCATCAGTAACACTTTATTCTAGTCTTTCAGAAGATGTTTGGCACATTAAGACTGCAGGCCCTCCTGGGGTGCATTCAATCCAGCTGCAGCTCCACGTGGAAGCAAAGCACCAGCTCAGTGCTGGCTGTGAAGCGTCCCAATGGCAAAGCCGAGTGCTCATTTCTAATGCAATCTTTTTCATTACCCAGTGATTATATCACAGACTGGGCTTATTTTCATTGTTTTATAACAAGCACTGGCAAATAGCTGTGAGTTATGCCCCTGTTGAGATTTTATTTTTAATTTAACCTGTTGTCCACTGCTGTAACACCAACACCTCGAAGAGCAGGTGAGCTGCAGCTACTGCCTCGAGGCAGCAAGTCCTACCTACACAAGGAAATGACTCCAAACAACCTTGTATATCTGAGGAAACTTTATGCAAGATGTTACACCAACCTGATCTTTCCATTCTACAGCAAGAAAACTGAAAGACCCAACAAACAATTCTCTAAAGCATGAAAACATATCGCAGCACCGTTAGAGAACTGGAGAACTTGAGGTTTTAGATGAATAACCAGCGTGCATAGATGACCTTTGTCAGATTGCCAAAAATGTCTTTTCTGAAATACATGCTTTCATGTTACAACATGGGTTTCTTTATGTCAAAAAATGCACTTTATATACAATGAGATGTAAGAGCAGAGCACGCAGAGGAGGTCAATGCAAAGGACACGTGGTGACCTGGGAGCAGACGACTGGGGGTACTGCACGTCCCTGGGTTTGGACGTTGCTCCCCAACACGGATCAAATGAACTATTTTTAAACTGTACACGTCCTTTGCCTGAATGGAAAGCAAAGAACCAAAGAGCTGTGATGAAGTCTGGCTTCATTAATGGCAGAGAGCCCCTCTCTCTCCGGTCTTGAGCTATTTTCCTCATAGAGAGGAACAAGCTCCCATTTCAGCAAAAGAAAATTTGGGTCATGTATAGCAGCTCTTGTTATTCCATTTAAATTACAAGAATAGAAAGCCAAATTGTACTTCCTGCAGACACATTGCTTTTAGCTTTACCAGCTTATGGCATCTCTTGAGCACAGGTTTGTTTAGAGAAAACACAATATGGCCAGCGCATGGGGAAATGAGGCAACATACTCCAGTTCCTGCATTTGTTGATTGTAACCCATGAAGACTTCTGATATTTCTGAGCAAATATGGTACACTGGGGAAAGCAAAAATATTTCTGAACAACGCTTTATTCCTACAGCCACGTTTAGCACAGCTAATAGACCTATCTAGATTCTAAACAGATGTAACACAGCCTCTCCTACCAAAGATGACAGCAAATTGTTCAGATTATTTTATATTTCTATTCGGACTTGTTCTTTTTCTTATTGTCATCACATCGTTTTGTTTTTACATTAATGCTGGTAAAGGCCTGGCAGGGTTTTATGCCACAATGATCAGGCAATCTTCATCGGCTTTGTCTGAGGCACTGCTCTGGATTTGGGTTCATTATAATCAGTCTGTTCCTGATTTAAAAACAAACAAACACACAAATGACATCTCGACTGTTCGTGATATTTAATATCACCTTGGGGGAAGCCCTCACCACGAAACTGCCAGCCTTAAAGTGAATGATATCAATAAGTGGAAAATCACCGCAGGTTAAGATTCTGCCTTTCCCCATTCTCCTCGTCTCCTGTTCTCCTCCTCTCCAACATGGCAGCATAGAATATTTTATTAAAGACCAATAATATTTGTCTTTCTTTTTCTTTATTTGAGGTGAATTATTTCAGTTCCACTTATTCCCTTCCTCTGGAGAGAAATTGGCCATAAATGGTGACTTTTGGACTCAAGCTTTGTAAAAGCGTTTTCCGAATCCCAAAGGATGTTTCAGATGGTAAAACAAAAGTGATGCTTCAAACAGAAAAGCCCTCAAATGCAGGAGGCCTCACTATCCATTATTTCAAAGTCTTGAACCTTTAAACGCAAAAGGAGCATTTAATTCAAAAAAAAAAAAAAAAAAAAAAAAAGCTCCCTAGGGTCTTTATTTTATTTTTAATATTGCTAAAGTGTCCTGCTACCTCTAGTAATAAAAAAACCCAGAATATAAAGGCAGTTAAAAACCCCATCCTGTTAGCAAAACCCACAAAAAGAACCTTACCTGTAGGTTCCTGCTTTTCTTGTAAAACAGACGTTTCTTTCCAGCTACCCCCCACCCCTTCACTTACATGACCTTTGCAAAGGTTTAAAACAAATTGCAAGGAATTGAGAGCTTAAAATACCACTTTGCTTCTCTGAAGTTCAGAATATTGACTAAAACCAAAGGTTATGTTCTTTTCCTTCTCTTTCAGAGAATTTAGAAGGAATATTTAGCTGTTGTGTTTCTGCCAAATATTTGTGCCAAATTTAGTCCAAGATTAAGTGTGGAAGGAAAGCACAGAGAAAGAAAAGATGTCAAATTTTGTTTGATTTCATTTTCTTGGACTTCAGTAGAGTTGAACTGAAATCCAGAAGATGGATTACATACAGTGACCAAAGCAGCATCTTCACTGGTCAGAAAGATTACCTCTTAGCTCCAATAAGAGCCGTAGACGCAGAGGTTTTCAAGAAAAAGGGGAGATGTGGCACTGAGGGACATGGTAGTGATGGGTTGGGGATGGAGTTGGTGATCTTTGGTGATCTTTGGAGTTGGTTGGATGTCAGGGGGAAATTCTTTACAGAGAGAGTGGTGAGGTGCTGGAACAGCTGCCCAGAGAGGCTGTGGATGCCCCGTCCCTGGAGGTGTTCAAGGTCAGATTGGATGGGGCCCTGGGCAGCCTGGTCTAGCATTAAATGAGGAGGTTGGTGGCCCTGCATGTGGCAGGGGGTTGGAGAGTCATGATCCTTGAGGTCCCTTTGAACCCTGGCCATTCTGTGATTCTGTGATCTTAGTGGTCTTTTCCAACCCTAATGATTCCATGAGGCAAGAAGCCCTTGCAAAAGATGGACAGCAGCAGACTGGGCTATGCTCTGCCTTCAGACTGCGTTCTCTTCAAAGAGCTGTTGCACATCTGCTCACTGACCCTAGTGCCAAGCAGGACCTAGAGAAAGGGAAGATTCGTGGCCGATGCCAGCACAGAAACATCAAAAATACTGGCAAAACTGTGCTTGCAATTGCAGAATATATACATGAAGGAGATGATATGGAAAGAAACAAAAGATTTGCTGTTTATTTTCAGATATCTGAGATTTGAGCATGTTCCCTGTAAAAGTCCTTTTCCATAAAGCCCTTCAGAGTTTAACCTGGTATGCTCTGTGATATTCTGGCTGTCAAGCCAAATCTCCATCAACTTTTTCTTCTTTACTCTTGACCTGAGTTTCTCTTAGAACACTGTTTTAAATTAGATCCCATGAGAAACATGACAGTAAATTCTTAGTTCCGTGATGGTTATAGAAGTTGCCATTGTTTTTCCATCATTATAGCGATGTTTGAGGCATTGAGAGAGAGGAACCATTTGTTAGTTCTCTCTTCTGCTTTCCACTCACAAAAAGGAAACATAGGTAAAAATTTATTGATGCCCTTGATAAATAGTGTGCCACTTTCTTTAGCAAGAATTAATTTATCCTATTAACACCAAGACATCATTGCACATTTGAAATCTGACTCTGGACCGATTTTGTGCCATGGAGATATCACTTCTCCGTGTCAGAGGAAATAAGCAGTGCTCAGGATGTCCTTCAGAGATTATAACATCCTGTATAATAATTCTGGGGATGTGTCAGTAGCCTGTGTCACGCAGGAAGAAAACAAGGGAGGAGGAAGCTTTTATTCTGTAATGCTGTATTTCAGTCATTTATTTTTATTGGTTTCGTGCAGCTAGACAGGAATGAGGCAACTTCAAGCGCCTACTGCTCAGGATCTACAAGCACTAAGGAAGAAATGAGAGTAGAAAAACCACAGGTCTGCAGCAGTGAGACCAGAATTTAGGATCAAACATTTTCAGATACCTGAAGTACTCAGAGAGGCCCAGGGCAAATCCCAAACTTTTCTTTGTCCTCAAGACCCAACTCAAAACAATATAATTAAATTGAATTACCCTCCCTCTCAAACTGTTCTGAGCTGTAGGGTCCTACACACAAGGAATCAGAAATCCTTCCAGTGCTTCTTTTTACCATTCTCCTCCTTGCTGCTCATGCTGTAGCCACGTGCAGAATTCTCTGCAAACATGTAGGGATGTTTTTATGTATTTCATGGAGTCTGGTGCAATGGAAGAAACTTCCAGGCTCAGCAGCACGAAGTCAGCCTTGACAGGGGATGGGGAGGACTGACCTCCACTGAAGTTATTTTGCCCATTCCTTCGTCACCCACGACTCGTACTAATGGTCAGCACATGAAGTGGGGTAAACTCACCCATGAATTGAGGTAAACTCACCCAGTTTGCAGATCTGTCACTCTTACTGGGACACAATTTCTGGCTAGATAACTGTGCCAGCGAGACATAATGTCATGAACGTGATATTAATTTACAATTACATCATTTCCCAGTTATCACAACAAAAGACTGTTTACAGAACTGATACAAATGCAAGTGCCCAAAGCAGTCTTTGGTTGGCATTAACTGTGGCTATGCAGGGGTTTGTCATCAATGTCAACAATGCATCTTTTTGCCTAAAAACATTCCACAGACAGACTCAAGCAAAAGCAAAACCACTCCAGTTTTACCAGAAATAAACTTGCCATTGTTCAGGCACAGCAATTAGTGCATCTGGCCTTCGGGGAGATTTCTGTGTTGGCTTCACTCGTACTTATTACTGTACATTAAACATTCATCCGTAAGATGAAAAACGTACCTTCTGTTTAGCAGCAGAGATAAGCTCTTGTTTATTCTAACTGTTTTGGGAAAGCTCTCCAGCACGCCCAAGAAAATCTTACAGCAATGCTCCGGATTTCCACACATCACAGGGTTCTGCACCTGCAGAGGCTTTGGGCACTAAAGCAAAATTCAGAACAGCGCAGCCAGCAGGCATCAGGATATTCAGTCAGTAGCAAAGCATGCAGTGCTGCTTTTGATGCAGAACTTTTCCCTGTGGCTTTATCCACCCATACTTTGGGCATTAGGGATTGTCTTTTGCAAAGATATCACACTGGATACAACCAAATAAAGGATATACCTCACTCTTGAGGAGAAAAAGTGGAAAAGTGGCTTTGATCCTTTAAGCTGACCTATCCTGCTAGCAAAATAAATCTGCCAGCATAGATGGGGCTTCACATGAAGCTCATGCAAAATCCACTCCCCACAGCCTGTGAGCAAGGTGAGGGCAGGCTGCTGCTCATCATCTGAGAAGTGCTTCCATTAGAACAGGGTCAGTGGTGCTTCACATCCACCTCCCATTTACCACTCGGAGATCACGATTTAAACTCAGCGTTGACCACTGACTAAAAACAATTTGAACAACACGGGAGTGGGAGTTCTCCCTACAAGTGAATGTAATGGCTTTGCCTCATCGTTATGCAAGAGCATTTACAGGCAAAGACAACGGCACTAATAGATTCATTCATTCATTCAGAAACAACCCCAGACCTTCCAAGCATGCAATTAAAATCGCTGTCACTTTATGTGGAGCAAAGAACTAGTGTTTTACTGTCTAGCCACTAAGGTGTGACACATCTCATTTGACTGATTATGGTACTGAAATCCACAAAACAATCAGAACTCATGAATATTTCTGTGACTATTGAATGGATATCTGAATTGAATTACGTACACTGCAAGCAGGGACAAAGTCACCTGCTTAATAACTGAAGGCACTTATTACCTGGCCAGGTGTAAGAGAAAAAGAGGAGCTTTAATCACAGAAATGTGAGACTGAAAAGAATCTGCAGGGTCACTTTGTGCCCTGAGAGGCAGAGACCACATTGTATGGCTCCAATATCACCATAAAAGCCATAATCTTTAACCCCAAGCATTGGCTTCCAAGATCCACGCTGCTCTCACCACCATACCCTCATCTAGGTTAAAATGTTCCTCTCTTACAGTGTTTATCTCTCTGATACAGCTATATAAGGAAACATCACCCTTCAAAAACCTCCTTTTTCTAGGCCGCAGAAGTGAGGGGCTGTTTGCTTTTACTTTCTTCCTGTATAATACTTTCTCCCACAAAATTATCAGACTAAATCTTGGTCTGCATCTTCTCCAGCTTGAATCCATCTATTTTGACTATGAGGGACCAATGCTGTATTCCCTGCTCTTACTGATGATTCCCACAAAGACATTAATGCTCCTGTATAAACTGAAGAAATCTTACAATACATTTGGGTTTTTTACACAGCCGTGCTACTTCAGAGGTTCATAATCACTCTGTGACCAAACAACACACCAGAGCTTTTCTCCTTATTAGACTTCTGAAGCTGAGAGCTTCTGCCTTCTAGCACCAGTCTTCACTGCATGTCTCCGAGCCCACAGTCAGTCTCATTTTTTCCATTCCCTTCCAGTTTCCTACACATCCCCAGAAAAGGTGCACGTGTCTGGATCCCTTCCATAGAACTATTCTTCTGCAGAGGAGGGATGCCAGTGCCAGGCAGGTTTTATACCTCTGACACAGAGGAGCTCCAAGCCCCTTTCAGAAGCTCCTCATTCTTTCAGATTGCATTTCTGAAATAAAAAAAAACTAACAAGATTTCAACTTTCTAATTATTCCATTTAATTCAGATGGTGTTGTTCAAGTTGCTTGGCTGAAGCTTATTTTATCTGAGACATCTACAAAATTAGATGTAAGAAAGTACTTCTTCCAAGGGGTTCAAAGAGTGCTGGATAAGAAAACCGTGAGTTTTATATCAAGGAATAATTCAACTCCACATCTGTTATCACTTTACGATCTTCTGACATTCCCTGCAAAGTTTAATCTCCCCATCACAACACCATTCCTAATAATAAATGATACTAACAGTCATGTGCCCGTTTCCAAGATCTTTTAGGGAATACTGGTGAAGATTGCTCTTTCCCTGTGCCAATTACCACAACCATTTATTGATATGGACTGTGCTTCTGAATGGCATTTGCTGTCCAAAGAACTGGATAACTTCCAGCAACAATAAGGTGCTTAATGACTCAAAGAGGCATTTTCAAAAATCCCACACACATATCAACTGATCAAGTGCTTTTGTGTCATTGAAGTCAGTAGCAGCTAGAAGCCTAACCAACCTGCTTATGCACTTTGGGAAAATTCAGATGACACCAACATAAAATCTTAAAATTCTAGACTGAAATATAATTTGGTACAGGTAAACTTTGGTAGGTAGAAGCATTCTGGAGGTTTTTCAATGTGATATCCATTGATTCAACTCCAACTAATGATGAACTTATGACCCACAGCCCTGACTTCTATCCACCCACTTTATGGCACAGTGCATTGGAACTGCAGCCAGCAAGATCATGGCAGGCCCTAGACTGAGCCCCATGTGCTGTCCCCATCAGTCACCCTAGCTCCATCCTCCAGCAGCTCATCCCTCCTCCTCACTCATAACTCAGTGCCAAGCAGACACAGAGCCCCTGTGCCAAACCCAGCTCTGATAAGTCTCATGGAACAAAGGGATTTTGTTTGCAGGTTGGATCACATTAATGTCCAGGCAAAGCTATGGAAGAGTAGCCACAAAACCAGAGAGGAAAAATAACCAGATGCATGCTCATAGGCATACAAAGACATCTTGCGTTGAGTCCTATTCTTCAGAATATATAAGATGCTTACCGGATTAAACAGAAGGAACACAGCACTACTGACAGCTTTTCCTAAATATTGTGAGTGAATTTATTGGGTTCAACTCAGGCGAATGCTTTTCAATGCAGAAAGGGAACAAAGGAACAAAGCGTGATCTGTCCTTGGAGCAGTGCAGCAAAGCAACAATTTAGCCTGAAAATGCATCTTTCTGTCAATAGAAGAACACACAAAACAGAAGTCTGCAAGCTAACAGCAGAGGATTTTTCCAGGGTGGAAAGTGAAGCCTTAAGGAGAAGATGGTTTTGGCAGTGAGAAGTGAGGAAAGGCAGATTTTGTGCTTATCTTCACCCGATTGTGATAGTTGACACAAGTGCATCATTAGATGCATACACTGGATATGCACATGAGGGCACCGCTCTCCCAACATTTATAGTACAGATCGTGGATGCAAAGAGCCTTGCTCTCCATCTTCTGCTGCTGCTGATCGCATGGGAAGAAGGAGACCCATGCCCTGACATGAGGCAGGAGGAACACCTGGGCTGCACTCAGCAGCCTCACTTAAGGGCAGTCGTGCTGTTGCCATAGAACACAAGGGAAATGTCTTTGTATCAAGGAAAGAAAACAAAGGGGATCTCAGGAAAATATATGCCCAGCTTATTGAGCATATGCACATTAAATAAAACCCAGTTCAAATATTGCTTTCACTTCCTGTTTTCTTCACAGAAACAAAACAATTGTACATGATAAAAAGGAGGAGCAAGAGCCCAGCTTGGACAGCAGACAACACAGCTTGCTGGAGATGCTGACAATTATAAAATACAACTTCTCTGCAAAGTCACAGAATCACAGAATGGCCAGGGTTGGAAGGGACCTCAAGGATGATGAATCTCCAACCCCCCCTGCCACACGCAGGGCCACCAACCTTCCCACTTAATGCTAGACCAGGCTGCCCAGGGCCTCATCCAACCTGGCCTTGAACACCTCCAGGGATGGGGCATCCACAGCCTCTCTGGGCAGCTGTTCCAGCACCTCACTGCTCTCAAGTCCTAATTCTACAAAACACAAAGGCCCCCAACCTGCTCCAGTGCTCAGACTGACTGTATCATCAAGGACCTAGAAATTTTCACAAGGATGGATACCAATTTGGTTAGTCTACATTACAAAGACCACCTGAGTTATCTCCTATGATATATTTTAGAATCATGTACAGTTTTCAGAAGACACGGCTGAAGCTTGAGCCCTGTCTCTAGGACTGACATCCTACACACCACCACTCTGGTCAGAGTGCCACATCCCCATGTACATGAGCATCCGTAAGTAAAGAACATGCCTCTCATTTATGGGATAGCAACGTGAGTATGGCCAATGTAACGTTGGACTGCCAACTCCTGCAGGACAAATTGGATACAGACAATATTATTACTTTTCCCCTCCAGGATGCAAGACAGAAGCCAAGCACAGCTCATCTAACAGAAGATTTTCAGAAAAGTGCAGTGGCACAGTAACAGCCATGCCCACTCCCCCAAAACACATGCAGTAAACCTTCCCTCTTCTTGCAGCATTTATGTGCACTTAAGCACGTGGGTCAGGGAACTTCAGCAGCAGCTGAAAAGCCCCTTAGCATCTCCACATCATTTATGAGTGCAACTGAGAATATTAGTTCATTAGCACAAGTCCTTACTCATCTGATGAGACAAAGGCTGCACTGCCTGTCAAAGCCAATCAGTCAGCATATGTCTGTAGGGAAAACAGTCTCTGGGTAAACAGATCTAAAAGTTTCCATGCGATGGAGTCTTCTAAGCTTTCAGCTCTAGGGAACACACAGAGACTGAGAATGAGACTACCTCAATAATACTGCTCCACCACTAATGTCCTGAAAGTCTCAAGAGACACTTGCAAGGTGACTTGCATATTATCCAATTGTTTGCACCAAACAAGGCCAATCTTAAAGCCAAACCATAAATACTCTCCCAACTACTTTTTGTTATTTACCCGAGTAGCCTCAGGCATGAATACCTGAAATGCTTTTTGCTGTAGAAGAGGGAAGATGAAGGCTTTTACATGGGCAAATCTCAGCTCATTGGCAGCAGCATAACTGGAAACTAATGCCTCTGTGCTGCAACACAGATGTAGCCAGTTTCTGTGAAGACACGTTGATATATTCATGGTTGGATTTACTTATAAATGAAAGCTATTGGGGTAGGAACATTACTTTATGGTCTATTTTGCACTGACCATAAAGGCTTTCTAATAGATGTCTGGAGCTGCTGGGTATTACTGTGGTATAAGGAATAAATAATAATATATCATTTTAAATGTAAACAGAGTCATTCCACATTGAAGTACCTTTTCAAGTGTGTTTGAGATGCAGCTCTATTATAGTTCACACTCGACTAGCCTACCCTTGAGGTAACAGAGACATAGATACGAGCTGTGACATTTAAATTAGCAAGAAACATCAAATACAAATGAAAAAACCCTCATCTTTGGTTGCTGATGGAAGCTGATCATCCAGCAGCACTTGCATGAGGTTTTACACTCTGGGTAAACTATTGTGATTTAACATAGAAACCCCATATTAAAACACTATCATAATTAACATTTGAATGCTTGTTCTTAACGTTGCTTTCCATAGTCTCGCTTCTCATGCTGCTTGAATTCTCATCGTAGATAAAAATTGCCCCAAGTGGGGTAAGCTCCATTCTGCCCCAATGCAGAGCAGGCTCCATTATAGTGCTGGAATAGAATTTCCCAGATCCTTTGTACTCATCCTGCAAATGTTTTCTTATGGTAACGTTATGTGCAACTGGCTCTCTACCCACAAGGTTTGTTGCTGCTGTAAATGAAAACTGAATGGGTTTGACATGATTTCTTTTTAATTATTTTTCTTCTTGTTATCTTCTACATGCTTACAAATATGCTGTTCAATTGCTGCACTGCAGGCAGTGAGAGTCAACACAGTTAAATAAAATTTAACAACAACAGAGATAATTGAACAACATATAGATACACTACAAATATAACTGTATACAAACTGTGGCATAGATATGCATATGCACTCATACACCCACTATGTGAGTATAAGCTTAAAAAGCTTAATAAAGAGGCCTCCTCCTGTCTTGCTTGGTATTTGTGGTGTTTAATTTAATTTAATATACAGATTATGTCAGCCTAGGCCAGCTGAAAACATCTGAGCTCTGGAATGCTGTGGTCCAGCCTCCTTCTGCCAGCTCAGCGTATTTAACATGTTGGAAGTCTGATAATCAGGTAGGAAACTCAACCTGGGAGCTCAGAGCAAACTCCTCCTGCTCTGTTCTTCACTTTGACAAACAGATCTAAACCTAAACGCCCAGCTGAACTCCCCATGGGTGCCAAAAGGATGCTGTGAGCTTTATGACAGGGACCAGAAGAAAGCCACAGAAGCATTTCTGCAGAGCCCACGGATGTGGCACTCCAGCCCTGACACCCGAAGATGCTACAATGACTTGGAAGCCAACACAGCCTCCCTCCCAAGGGCCAGCTATCACAGATGGATAACCAGGAGAGGAACCAGGCAGGCGTTTCCTCTTTTTACAGCAACCGAAATTTGTTCATCATTGACCCAAAAAAACTGCTCTGAGAGCAGTCACAGCCAATTAAACATGAAATAGGTGAAAGAGGTGAACTGGGAGACATCAGGATGCATTCCCTTACCAGGTCAGCATCCTATTTCTTTTAGCAGAGCACTCAAAAATGCCCAGGAAGCCTCAAAGTTCCCGGCATGGGTAATGGTAGTCATGATCAACCCCCAACCACAAGCCTCAGCATCCCACTGCCATAACCAACATGAGCACAAGCAAAGCTTCCACTGCATTAATCAGGAACATTTTTCTTGCTCGTATCAGTTTGCAAGTTTTTTTTCAACTGCTCTTCCTATGCATCATTTTAAAACTCCTGGATATGGATGCACACAACTTATCATTGTCAGCTGCGTACACTTATAGCAGCTCTGACATTTCCACAGATTTAAAAAAAAAAAAAAAAATTGAGTTAGGACAAAATTTGGCAGGTTCACTAATAAGTAATATTGTTTTCTTCTGAGAAGGCCCAATGCTAATCAACCCACGGCAGTGTCATGATTTTTGCATCCATTTGTCTTTGGTAGAAGCTGTCTTTTTCTAAAAGCAAAATGCTTCAGCTTCACCAGGAGAGTAAAGTGGCTTTTCAAGATTCACTCGCTTCCTCTCAGGCCGTTTGCATTTTAACTGTACAGTTCTACCAGAGACCAAAACTTCATATGAAATAGCAAGGAACAGTTTCATAAAGGTCAGTTTCTGACCCTGAAGCATCTCTGCTCCCCTCTGCCGCGTTCCACTTAAACCTGGCCCAGAGGTGGTGGTGTCCACTTCCTCGCACTCCAGGGTTTTATTCCTGGGATCTGGAGCTGACACAAGGAATTTGTATCAGATCACCGGATAAAAGAAACCATGTGAAACCTACTAAAAAAAGCTGGGGGGAGGAAGGGTATTGTCAGCAGGACACAGCGCTTCCTAAGAGCCTGGACTTATCTTTATAGCAAATGTTGTCTGTAAGATTGATAAACGGGCGACAGGCTGGGAGGGGGAGAGAGGACAAAGTCATTGTGCTGAAAAACTGGGTCTGGCAACAATAAAAAAAACCTATAAAATAGTGAAAAACCTAATAGCTCACTAGAGCTTTTTGCCAGAGCAAGTCCTCTATGGCCAATAGCTCTCCAAAGGCATTAGAAAATGAAAGGAGTTTTAATGTACCCCTACAATTCTTTCTCTTTCTGGTTTTACAAGGGGTGATGTGGCAATCTAATTATATTGTGTTGTGAACTGGTATTATGTCCTGCAAGCAAAGGTAAGGAGATTTTTATAGCTCCATTATGCAATTGTTGCTACTTTTTAGCCTTGTTTCAGCTTTGGTGCAATAATTCTATATTGTAGCCTACATTAATTTTTTTTTCCCTTAACTATTCATTGTTTCACAGTAATAAAAGGCTGTGAAAACAAAAGCACATTACCCAGTGTGTGAACAAGGCCATTCCTCCACCTCTCACATAGTATGTGAGCCCCAGGGGAATCTAAGCAAGGTGGCAGGGACACTTGGGGGACATTTTCTCCCCATTTAAATGTTAAAAGCAACAACAACAAAGTAAAAACAAATAAGTAAATAGATCTCCACCAGATCTAAGTATGCCAAAGGCCCTAGGAACTTCCCAGCCAAACACTGACAGATGAAGCCACCACTCAAATCCTATTCTTTTCATGTAAAACCCTCACCTTTTGTCCTTTTCAATTATGTATGGTCATGTATCTACGATAGGTTCTGCTGTCACTATGATTTAAAGATAAGGTTTATTTTAAAAGATCGTTTGTTTCCAGTGCTGACACAGCTAGTCCAACCAAGATAAATAAATGCCCAGCTTGGAGACCCCTCTGGTTTTCTTTCCTCCTTCCCCAGAGCTCATCACCTGAATCTCTTGCTAATCACTTCAATGCTATTCGGAGGGTAGTCCTTGCATAATTTTTAGCTTAGCACAAAAAGCTCACTAATTATTATTCATTTGACTTGGCAGCTATTACACAGCGAAGTGACCTCTGTTTCTTTGTTCATTATAAATAGTTTTGCCTACAAGATAAATTGAGGTGAATTAGTTCAGTTTTAAGCTCAGATTTTCTCCATTTCAAAAAACAAAATTACAAGACAAAAAAAAACCAAAAAACAACAAAAAAACCCTGCTGAAACAGCTGACTTCCAAGCGCACAGCACCAACGATTTGCTGTTGAGAGAGCAGCGAGGGCAGAACTTCGTAATAACGCAAAAGCAGAAGAGGTTTTATTTTCCTGAGCTCTCAGCCCCACACGTTGGCTGTGGAGCAGAAGGAGTCTGGAGGTCTGGTCCCTGCCCAGCACGGCAGCCCATTAGCTGCAGCTGTTGGAGACATCTGCCCAACCTGATTACCATCAAAGTACCGTCAGCCCGTTCACTGCACCATCCCTTCCATGGGGCTCTGCTATGCCATGCTTGAAACAAAGCTTAGGAATGGCTTTATTCTTAAGTGGGGTCGTGCCTGGGTGAAATCTAGCTGCAAGCTTGATGGTATCATCAAGACTTAAAGAAGCGATATCTCTTTCTTTCTCCTATGAAACATCAGCCAAAATTTCTTTCTGGTGCAAGGTAGGCAACTGAGCCTGGTAAGATAAGCTCTCATCATAAAAAATACATATAGCATAAAAGGTCAGGTTTCATTTTGTTCTGTGATTCATTTTAAGCCTCTGGAGAGGCCGTCCTACATGAAAACTTCACAGAGAAAATTGCAGGAAGCTGCAGCAAAGGGAAGGAGCTGAGCATCGATTTATCTGTAGGATTCTATTACAGGCAGAAAGAAAACTCTTTTATTTACAAATAACGACAAAAGATTTGCTGTAATAGATTACACCACTGCCTTGTGAAGACCTGATGAAAGCTCCACCAACGTGGTGTCCGGCTACAGATGCTGGATGTAATGATGGAGCACCACGAGCTCTCAGCCTTTGCCTCCAGCTCTTCCCTAGGGTGCAAGGAAGCTTCCTTCAGCCCAGATCTGGGCCTGATCTCAGTTTCTTGCTTTGTTTGCTTTTAATTACTAACACAGCTTAATGAAAGCCTAAGCTGACGATGAACACATCTGCCTGCTGCAAAGCACTGCATGCCACGCTGCCACGTCCAAGGTCAGTCCCCACCTCAGGGAGATGCCATTGATTCACTACAGCCAACAGTGCGGACCAAGGTCAACACACATTGGTGCTCATCTCTGGAGTGTGTCCTGTCCTTCCTCTTTCATAACCTCTGACCCTGGTCAGTGATGGCAGAATTGCTCCATATTCCCAAATTCCCCCCGCAGTTTCATTCATCAGCAATCCTTGAGGCTTCCCTGGAAGCCTGGAGTGTTTACTTACAGAGATGACACTTTCTTCATCTCTCAGAGCAAACAGTTGGACACAAATTGCCCAGAAAAGTGGTGAAAGGCAGAAGAGATACAGCAAAAATATGTAATGATTGGTGGCTATATCTCCAATTGCATTCTACAGCAATTTGTAGGCAGCAGAAAGTTATTTCTGACCAAAAAGGTAAGAGCTGCAGAACTTGGTGCATTACATTTCTTTTCATATATGCTTAATACATCTTTCATTCATAAAAATGCTTTTTTCCTCCTAACATTTGTCATCCCCAAAGAATACAGAATTAATCTAAAATACAATAAAGCAGAGCAGCTATGGATGCCTGTTTACTATGCTGGGCAAAATCTTGCATAATGCTATACTGCACATAAAGCAAACCTTGGCTGCCAAAGAAATCTGTTCAGCTATCTCACAAGGACAGAGCGGCGGTGGATGAACCCTAATAATCAGAAATCCCAGCCTTCTTTTAAAAGTCAACTAAAGCCACTAACTGCAAATTTTAACGCGTGAGAAATCAGAGAGCCAAAAGATACCGCAAATATTAGAAATGCTACAAAAAGTAATGCTGAAAAAAGGTCCAGGTTTCAGTCACTCGTAAGGAACCTTGAAAAACAAAGGGGACAGCCCACGTGTCCCCAAGGACCTGTCACAAACCCCAGCCCTGCACACAGCCGAGTCTATCAGAAGACAAAGATCCTCCAAAATGTATTTGTTCTGCGCATATAATATTAATCAAAGAGCATTATGTATTTCATACATCACTCGATTGTCCTAGCTGCAGGGAAAGAAATGCTGCCTGGATAGAAGCGAGGCAAAACAACATAATTAAACATGAAATCCGATAATGAAACTAAAAATAAAATAAACAATAATTTTAAAAATGCATGAATTACATTAAAGGGTTTTTGAAGCCACTGCTCATTGCGCACTGGCACAGGAGGAGTTAGGTTATTTTACGAGATGCTAACACCAGCACATAAGGACCCACCCCATGTGGTAATTCTTGAACTGTTCTTCTCTATTTTATTTGGTCCCTAAGCTTGGTAGAAGCTGGGAACCAGAGTCCTCTCGCACACCATGCACAGCCAATGGAAAGGGCTTGGAATTACCAAGCCTGCTTTGGCCACCCAGTGCCCTACAGCTTGCAGCATGCATTGCTCAGCCACTGCGGCTCCTTCAGAGCAGATCACAGAATCACAGAATCACAGAATGGCCAGGGTTGGAAGGGACCTCAAGGATCACGAATCTCCAACCCCTCTGCCACATGGGGGCAGATGTCCCAAAGACAAGCAAGGAAAATGGAAAGCAACAAGTACTGAGAACACTGCCACTACAGTTCAGGGTAAGCTGTTCTAATTCTGTGTAATGAGGTTATTAGTCAGCTTTACACGCAACCTCATACGCTGGGTTTGTAGAACATTCAAGGATGCTAAAGCTAAATGAAAATAACAGAGTTGCCCATCGCTGCAAACATATTTTTGGACAGGGCAGCAGCTGCAAGCAGAGTGAAATGCAGATGCTCCCATAAAGGGACATTGCTCACTGGACAGAGCCCCTCCAACGTTTGCATTAGCAAAGTCCATGCATGAACTCCCACAACAATACCAACTTGCTCCCTAAAGGAAGTGTGTGTGTGTGCGCCTGCATTATAGCACAGCAAGGTCTGAGATCAAGCTGAAGGAGGTTTGCTCCTTTTTCTTTTTTTGTAGCCTTTTATTAATATTCTGGTGTTTTGTTTTGTTTGTTTTTTCCCATCAGTTTCTAAACTTGAGACTGACTGAATCCAGACTTTTCTGGAGCTTATACTGTAACAAGGTATTAAGCAGCATCAACACAAGGAAAACACTCTGCATGCCAAGCTGAACACTTCTTGCATCATTTTTGTAAATGTTTGTCCTAGAGAAGTCCTCATGGCAGTTGCTTTTTGGCTACACAAAGCATCCTGTATTGGGCTTACTCCACTCCACCTGCTTCAGTACCCTGAAGCACTTTGAAGACCTTTTAACAACAGGGGTTTGGGGGCTTTTTTGTTCCTTTATTCTTCTGAGTCTGCTCATCTGGCAACCTCCCATTTCCCCTTATTGCCATAGAGGCACAGCATCCCATTTCTGTCTCATCAAGAAGATGGAGATGGCCCCAGAAAGCCACACTGCCATAACTGCACTCCACCTGGTGCTGTTTTATAGTGGGGTTTGTGCTCCTCTATATACCATGCACAGCAAGGGGATCTTCCTGGGCAAGGGCAGCATAACTCATGCTGGGAAACACCTTCCTGCTGCTTAAGAATTCCTATAAACTGAAAATCCTTAAGGGACCCAGCAGGATATTTTTCATTTTCTCAGCATCCTTAAGGTTTATTGTTAGATTTATTCCTTTATTATTATTGATCACATAAGGCCTGAAGACTGCGCTGAGGAGTAGAAATCTTTTTTTTTTCTTTTTTTTTCTTTTTTTCTTTTTTTTAATCTTCTGTTGGCTACATGTCAGTGCTATTGATTTTCAAAAATAAAAAGGGTGCTGAAACCTGAATTTTAAGAAAAAAAAGAAAATAAAATGGGAGTGAAGGCCAAGGTACTCATTCACCTGGGTAACGCCTGAGCCATAACTCTGCTACACAACCCCACCTATTTTCAGTCTGTTTGGGACTCTGTTTTCATCTTCCCACTCCTGCTTGGTTAAACACCACCTAGTGCCATGACCAAGAATCACATCTTACATTACCAGGAAAGATTTAAAAAAAAAAAAGAAAGAAAGAAAGAAAGAGAGACTTTTACATCAACAACATCTCAGCACTTTGAAAATCATAGAAGGAAACAGAACAAAATTTATCTGAGTGCATCTTCAGCCAACACCATCCAGCAGGTGCTGCCCTCCACACCCTGCAGAACCAGCTGGGACAGCCCCCACATCCCTGCAGCCCCCATCACCACAGCACGGGCTGCTACCCTCATTTTCAGAGGGATTTTGTAGAATAAGTCAGCACCACTCTCTTCTGGCTAATCTTTTTCCTTTAGATTTGACGGGCTGAAAGAGCAGAGGCTTTGCAGAGAAGAGAAGGCTGTGAGAAGACCTGAGAGCAGCCTGTCAGTATCTAAAGGGGACCTGCAGGAAAGGAGGGGACAGATTCTTTAGTATGGTCTGTGATGATAGAACAAGGGGAAATGGCTTCAAGCTCAGAGAAGGTATATTTCTGTTAGATATAAGGATAAAATCTTTTACAGTGAGGGCGGTGAGGCACTGGAACAGGTTGTACAGAAATGTGGTGGATGCCCCATCCATGGAGACTTTCAAGGCCAGGCTGGATCAGGCCCTGGGCAGCCTGTGGTGCCCCTGTGCATTGTAGGGAGTTGAATTAGATGGCCTTCAAAAGTCCCTTCCAACTCTAAGGATGCTGTGATTCTTTCCCAAAGCTGTATTACCCAACAGCATCGGTGGATGTTGCTTTGGGGTAGATCATAGCATGACACTGAAACACAGGAGGTACAGAAGGAACAAAGTTCTCTCTGTCTCCTCATTATGGAAAGGAACAAGCTGGGTTTTAAACAATTACAACCTCTTAATGTTCTTCCAGCCTAGCTCTAGAGATAAATCACAATTACTGACATCCAATTGCCAGCACTGTAAAAGAACAGGGACATTTCTCTTGCTCAGGATGAACACGAGAGCTACCATGTGCTCTTTGCCATAAAGGCAAGCGATCTTTCAGTGTCTCATTCCACCATGGGCACAGAGTCCAGCTCCCACGTAGGGGGGTGGGATCTGTGGGGCTCTTTTCAGCAGCTGCCTTGTGTCCATAAGAGTCACACCGTGCTCCTGCCCAAGCTCCAGGGACAGCAAGGCCAAGGCTCGGCACCTGCATCATCATCTCAACAGCTCAGGTTGTCTCCTGTTAGCAGCATTTCAGCTGTTTCCTCCCTGGAGAGCAGCAGAGAGCTCCTGCACATCTGCACTGCACTGGTGCACGCTCTGGGTTATGCCTTCCAGCTGAGCATCCAACAACAAGAGTGAGCAACCATCACCAACAGGCATCAACCAGTACAGCTTCACCACTTCACTCTTAATTCACAGTAGGTGAGAATGCGGCCATGCTGTCTGTTAAGTGAAGGTATGTGGTAAGCATTTGTAAAGCACACAATGCTTCATCTGAGGTCAGCCAGATGCTGCAGCATTACAGCATTTATTAAGTCATTGAATATTAATGATAAATTAACACAACCTTCAAATGAGAACCAAACTGTCACCTTCAGACTCTTTTAACCAATTTGGCTGTATTTCTTTTTAAGCCAGAAGTAATCTAACAGACTATATACATATTTAATTTACTCAATTTCCAGTTATTTTTCTCCCTAACAGCAAGGTTCCCATTTATTTCACTTTTAACACTGTTCAGTCACATCTGTTCCTGATATTCAAACAGAAAATCAATTAAACAGTACAGATTATTTTCACATACACTTAAAATCATTAAACAAACATCTTCTCCAGCTTCAAATAGTCTTAAAACACAGGAGAATGTGGGAATAAACAGAGAAAGAGAAAGCTGTTTCTCTTTTTGGAGAAGTCATGAATCAAATTTGGTCAGAACTCCTGTTTCTGCTCCCATCAATCACTTTAAAATACTCATACTGAGTTTCTAACCTGCAGTTGTGTTACTCAATAAAAAGCAGACAACTGGCTGCTGGGGGAGAGAGGGGGCATTTTAATACCTGACGTGTATGTGTGCAAGCCTGTGTGTTCCTTTTTCCTTGGAACAAATGCCGTTATAATTCCTTCAAGGAATCAATAACGTCCATCGCCGGAGCACCGCACTGTTTGAGATGCAGATTGCATAGGGAGAAAGAAAATTTATTGCATTGTAAATGTAGGCAGAAGGTGGTAGGTAAGCTGTAATTAAAGTTTTGCTGATAATAAAAAATGGGGGGAAATAAGCAGACTCCGTAGTCAATAAATGTTAGTGCTGCTGCACAATCGCACTATTTTGCAGAGAAATCTGCAGCACTGTGCTCTTTTTCTGCACAATTAGCCTAAGGAAGTGTGGTTCACATTTCAACCCCCCCAGAACACCGGCATCCCGCCTGCCCTTCGTCAACACTTAACATCCCCAGAGCCTTTGAAAACATCACATCCCAGCTTTTAAGTCTTATTCCGGTTCTTTAGAAAGGATGCCTCACAGTTATCATCCTCACCACCTGTGTTTGTGTGGAAAGCTAACAGGAGGACCGCCATCGTTACACAATGGGCTCATCTTCTGCTCTTCCTTGCAACAGAACTGGTAGTGCACAGAGTGGTGGCTGACAAAATATTCAGAGTCAACAGAGTGGCCCAGAAGGGCACATTTTGTGGCCATCCCACATCCTTGCCCACCACGTGCACCTCCACGCACTCCAACAAAGCTCTGCAGATAGGGCAATGGCATAAAGAAGTGAAAGCCCAACTTGTTACCCATCTTCTTTCTCTTCCACATCCTTTCACGACATCCTTGATTTTCCACAGGTTTCTGTCCTTGTCCCCAGGTTGGGATTGCTCACTGCTAATTATCCAATAAAAATAGTGTTGAAGTATTAAATCTATCCCTGGTTAGCCCAATGTCTTTAATAATAAAAGAGATTTTGCACAAGGGATGAGTACTGTATCTCATTTTGCCACTCTTACAAGTCTCCTGTCACTCCACATTTCCTAATACTGCTGTTAATATATCGTTCCCAGTTAACCACTAACACAGCTCAGTTATTCCTATTAATTCACCAATAAAGCGTAAACTCGCAATGCAATAAGAAGGGCCTTGTTGCTTTTGGTGTTTCTTGGCAGTATCCCAAGATGTTTTCCCCAGTTTTCTGATAGTGTGGTCAAACAGGTCAGTCTGGAGCCATGGAAAGAAAAGCTTTTTCTGATTACACAGGGATGCTATCAGCTTCTCCCCAGGTAACTGGCGGTGACCGAAGGCTCAGACAAGTCTCTATCCCAATTGGTTAAGGGTGAGAAGATGCTGCAAGAACCTCTTCCAAAAAGAGCACCTATTTGCTAGTTGACGTTCAGAACAACTCGCTTTAGGACAGACAGGAAGATTCCCAGCAGCAGGATTAACCTGTGGTCCTAAGAGGATGCTGTTCATGTCACAGAATCACAGGCACTCAAATTAGCTCAGAAATCAGCAACCTAGAACTAATTTATGTACTTCCATTCTGGAAAACCCTTTTGTTCCAAATATCATTTGTGGTGATCTCACACACCCAGGTATTTGAGTCAGAAAAAAACAGTGAAAGCCCGCAGCATCTGCAATGGATTCACAGGGGTTGGGGTCAAACACTGCAACAGAAAGAATTTAACAAAACAGTATAGCCCAGCCCATTGGGTCAGAAGTTTTTTGTTTGTTTGTTTGTTTTAAAGCTAGATAATTTTATGACTCTGGATTTTGAATCCTGATTCATAAGAAGCCATCGTGGCTGTGCAACACTGTCCTCTATTGGAAGCAGCTTAGCAGGCCTCCCGAAGCACTGCCTGACATCCTCTGCTGAGCTCATAGGAGAAGGACCAGTTATTTTATTTATTTCCAGCTGAATGTCTCCTGTGGTTTATCTCCGAGGTTGTCTGCCTGAGTTTCCTTAGCACTACGCATCGCCCACGAGTTGTTCCAAAATATCATTCTGCTTTGACTTTGCCTTGTGTTTACTCAGTACCTGTAGCAGTAAAAAGGCTTTGCACAAGAGAGTCATTGAATTAATACGAGCAGATTTATTGTGCAGGCTTTATAATCTTTCTTGCACACCGAGCTCAAAAACTCTAATGCATATATTAGGAGAAAGGATCTTGACAGAAATGCTGCAGGTGCCCCATAAATATCCCGGTGCCTCTGTAGAAGGGGAACCCAGTGACCTTCTGGAAGGAGTATGCTTTCAGCTCCATGTATTTGCAGAGACAGGACCCAGGGTACGGTGTTGTTTTAGAGCTACCATCCCTGGAAGCTTTTGGGAAAGAAAAAAGGACAATACAGGGGTGTCACAGAAGTGGCACCTGGGAGGGGGCAATGGCATTGCTACAGCCACACAACCCTCGCAGCAGGGGTCCAAGCTCTGCATTAAAGCAACTAAGAGCCAGGGACACAGATGCTGCCTGTCCGCTGCCATCTCCTCCAGTCCTGCATGTGCACATCTCCTCAAGGAACAACATTTCATGACTCTGGCACATCATTTACCATACCTTCTCTCGCATGCTTTTGTTTGTTGTTTTTTTCCTATTTTCAATTCCTAATTTCCTCTGTTCAGGAGCATTATTCCACCAGTGAGAGGACAGGGGGGGAATATCTTCCTCACACTCTGAACTCCAGCTCTGTGTTACCTTTCTAACAGGATACAGAAGTCACACATCACCTACTGGAGTTGCCAAATACCTTTTTCTAGTTGCGATTGGCCCAGTGACCCTGCACAGAAGCACAAGATGGAAAAAATAATCATGTCTTTTGAGGTCTGGCCTCGAGCAGAGGGTTATCTCCCCTCTAACATGTTTCTGACCTGGGTTCAAATGCTCTCTGTCCAATGAGGGCAGAAGCTGCATGTCACCCATGTTCTATCTTCTCTTCCCACTCATTGCCAGTGTTGCTGATACTATCCCCAGCAGGACCAGCTGTGACAGGGAGAGTTCACGCCTGCTATTGTGAGGGGCCTTGCAGTCATTAGTCTCTAAAATTGCTTTCCATGGTGTACAAGAGACATAACAAATGGCTAATTTAATAAAATTGTGTTGGTTCATTCAGCCAGAGGAGCAAGGATAATAGCAGCCAATTGTGAAAAAATTGGAAGTCACTCAGATGTCATGGGTTTGAATTTCTCATAATGCCAGAGCCCATGTCCCTGCTTGCCCCTCTCCTCTGATGCACAGCGATGGAGGGAGGGGGCACAGAGCACAGCCCCGGCCAGCAGGAGGCACAGCGGGCTGGCAGAGGTAGGAATGGTGCTTATTGGGAATTCCCTGACCTAATACAGTTACATTAAGAGCATTAACACTTGGAATCAATCCTAGATTGGGTACCCAATACCCAAATGGTGCTTTCTCTTCTCTTCCTACCATAGAGGTAGCTTTAGTGACAGTCCTCGTGTTAAATGGGATCTCCTTCTCCCCGGCAACCCAGCTCCAGCTCTTCACTTCTCCAATGGAAGCTTTAGCTTCACTGACAGCTTTCACAAACACGAGAAGTACCCAGATACAGCATGGAGGAAAGGAGCAGACAGGACTGCCCCAGCAGAGACCTTTCAGTGCCAGGGCAACATGGATGAGACAGGAGGCAGATCTGATAGCAGAAGGTACAAAAAGCCCCTGTGCAGTTCTGCCACAACTCAGACACGGCCACAAGGAATCAAGCAACACATTACACAAACCAACACCAGCAGCAGAGCAGATTGCTTATAATACATCCTTAACACCTCATGAGATAAAATCCAGTGTCACCACTATGATCCCAATCAAGGCTGAATCATCAGCTTCCACATTAGCACTGAATTTCGCTTTTAAAGTAAAGTGAAATTCATTGGCAAGACTCTCCTGCCTCCTTTTACCTACAGATAAATCTCAGTAACTCAGGGAAGTTTGCGACTGAGTGAGCAAACAATTTGATCACTTAGTTTTGCAGAAGCAAGATCTTTAATAGATTTTTAAGCAGTCCTTACCCAGCGACCTTTAAACAAGTTGTAGTTATCGTGTGCAAATTCATTATTTCCTAAAATGTTTTAATTTCATAATTAACTTGAATGCCCTACTTGCATTCAGATTAAACTGACTATTTTACCTGTACTAAAAGAAATTGAGTGGATGGGGAGGAACACTTTTTCCTGCTTTATCTTTCCAGCCACGTGAGACAGCAGGGTTCTCTCCACATGCCTGCAGCTGCCAAAAGATTCCCACTGTCTGCAGCCCTCCTGCCTCTGTAGATGCTGGAGCACGACCCAACCTGGCTCAGCCTCTCCATGGCCACTGGGCACAGCACCTGCATGACTGCTCACCTCCTGCACCCAGCAAAGAAAACATAATCCTAGGAAAAACAAACCCTCAGATGCTGGCTTTCCTGGGGTGCCTTCCTACGTGGATTTTCTGGTGCTCGTTTTCTGGTGTCTCCCTCTTCCAGCCAGCCAGCTTCCAAGAGAGACAAAAATAAAAAGAAACCCATGCCAAAGGAATCAGCTAGACCTGAATACCTGCAACGTGTCAGTAAACCAGTTTAAAGTCTTCCCAGCTCCCTGTCAAGTCCTCGGCAGCTGAACACACGCATCCATCTGTCCCTGCTTTTGTAGATCACCTTCTACTGCAGTCACTTGCCACCAACCTGTCCCTGACTACCTTCTCAAGATTATTTCTCTCCCCAAGCCCCTTGTAACCAAAACACTCCAGTATTCACCATTTGCTGCAGTGTAGAACCTTAGAAAAAACAAGCATTGCCAGCAAGAAACTCCAGTGGATTGCTCAGCTACAAAAGCTTATGTTGCTGTTGGCTTGTCATTTACAAGGCCTGAACTAAGCACAAGAAGTTCCAGCAGTGGCATGAGTTAGATAGGACAGGCACAGCCGACGCTGTGCTCAGAATTCAGTGCTTGTTAAAAAATACAGGGGCTCAGAGGTCTTGGACGGGGACAAGAGCAATTGGGCAGAGATGGGAAATGTAACCTTTGATGAGCGACAACAGAGGTTACATGGATGAATACTAATGAGAAAAGTCTGAATAAATTCATACTGAGGGTTCAAGGGAAAACGTTTTAACCTGATAATATCTTAGTAGTTGTGCTATCTTGCTGGCCTCAGGAATATTATCTCAAAGAACAAGGTCTGAACATAACCCAGGTTTAGATGTTAATTTGTCCAGAGGTATTTAAAATCAAAGCTCGCTCACAGTTGTCTAAAAACTGCAGTGCAAGCACTGCAGGTGGGTTGGCCTTCCTGCAACCTTGCCCCATGCCCATCACCGCTTGCACCAGCACAGCTAATCAGCATTCTGCTTCCTTTGACCCTGTCCTAAACACAGAGCTAAGCCATTTTTGCAAAGTGCTGCTCAAATACATGAGTACACAAAGAGAAAAGCTGGTGGCCAACCTTGGCAGTGAGCCTGCAGCTTGGGTCACCCAACTTTGGGACTCCTCCTCTACGGGTTGGCACAACCACAGCTCATCCAGAAGTTTGTTCTTCCACTTTACAGAGCAAAGATAAATGCAAGGACAACAAATGTGGAAAACACAAATACAAGGACCACGGTTCTCCAAATCACAGCAGATTTTGTAGGAGGTCACATCTCTTAAAACTCTTTCCAGAAGCAACCCAAACCATTTAGAAACGTGGGACAATTTGCAGTTCAAGAATCTACAATCACACATGATCCTATATCTCCTGCCTTGCTAAGTCCTTCACAGCACTCATTTTAAAACTTGAGATGAGCTTGCACCATTAGGCAGACATCCAATTAACCTGTCCTCTGGGAGGAAGCTCTCTGCTCCTCCAGCAAACGGAAGGAAATCTGGACAACCACCAAAGTTATTTTTATCTGCACTGCAACATGTTGGTACAAACTCCACTTTCACACACAGTCTTCCAAATGAATAAAAAAAGAAAATGACAGCAAGTGATATAAAGCGGGAAACAGCAGCCATTGAGGGCATCGTAGCAAACCTTCTCCCTCTCTCCAGGCAGGAGATAAATCCAGTGCAACAAATTAGCACCATAAACACTGCACACATTTGCAGTGATTTATATGTGTATTTTACCTAAGCCAGGCATTTTCTGATTTCTAAGGAGGGAAAAGGATAGCAAAAGGATCCCCATCCATCCCAGCCACTGTTGTTGCATCAGGAACTTGCTGCTCACCCATTGCATTAACACCAAGCAGCTCTCCTGTGGGCTTTATCTGTACATCAGTAAATGCTTATGCAAAGGTAAATAAATTCTAGTCTTATCCTAAGGCAAATTTGTCTCATTCAATGTGATATTTCAGTGCTTCTGCAGCACTTGTATAGCAGAATTGCAATGCAGAGCAGTTGCTATATTAGAAAGTTGTAAAACCCAGAGACGTTGGCTTATGGTTTCTTTTTTTCATCCTCTAGTGAACTTCACATCACCTTTCATACTTTATCATTGTGCTGCATAATCTCTCTCTATCTCTGCAGAATTGCTGGGTTCACTACAGCGCCTAATACAAAACATGAAATATTGCACTACGCACCCATGCAAAAGGCCAATTTTCATTAATCAAATATTCAGAAGAGTCAGTGCTCTGTAAAATAATGAGAGCTTAGAAAGCGGAGTGCAAAAGCACATAAGACGGAGCTTCAGCACTTGACATGCTGACAAAGTTCCCACCAGGAAAATCTCAGACCTTCCCTTCTACACCCCTGATGTCCCCTTCCCAAAGAAATCATTTCCCAAAGTGAAGGATCTATCTGAATTCTAAATTTTAATTCTGTCTTCCACAGCGCTGCAGAAAAGCGGACAGAATCACAGGAAGGACGCTGAAAAATTATCTGACTGGGAGCTTAGCAATAGAAAACCATAAATCATCTTGGCAGTTATGCAGTTTTCTTGTGAGGTGATGTTCATGGGAGTAGCTGTTAACTAACAGATGTGTGCTTACGGCCCTTGCTTTTCAGACTCACATCAGTAGGTGCAATGACTACTGATACAAACTGTGCCCCTGTGCCTTTTCCAAAGGGACAGAAGCAGACTGGAAGGCTGTTGCCCTTGGAGTTTATTTTGGGGCCTAATAAAGGATTTGGGCATTGGATAGAATCAT
This sequence comes from Phasianus colchicus, assembly GCF_987193195.1. Lineage (NCBI taxonomy): Eukaryota > Metazoa > Chordata > Aves > Galliformes > Phasianidae > Phasianus > Phasianus colchicus. Next base: position 16,599,061 of record NC_143450.1, on the reverse strand, counting down.
TACGGTTGGAAAAGACCACTAAGTTCACCAAGTCTAACCACCGACCCACCACCACCATCACCACCGACCTCAGTGCCATAGCCACCCTTCTCTTGGAAATCCCCAGGGATGATGACCCCATTATTTCCCTGAGCAACAGTTAAAGAAAAATTAAAAAAAAAAAAAAAAAAAAAAAGGCAGCACCAAGAGATTATTTATTCTTAATTAAATCTGCAGTGAGCACAACGACAGGGAAAAAAATAAGAAATTAATTCATTATCTGGATAGCAAATGAAACTAATGGATGTTTGGGGAGTTTTTGACAGCAAGGAAAGTTAAAATAAAAAACTGTATAAAATGACACGAAGCAGGAAATTAGACCACTTCTCCAGAGCCTGCTAGGCACCATTAGGCAGAACAATTAGTAAATCTTTCAACAGATAAAAACAGAAGAGTTTATGTAACTTGTGGACACACCACTGGATTTTACTTCAAAAAAGACTCGTGCATTAACTGAGTCTCACATAGGATTCTGCTGAATGTGTCTGCCATACTCCCTGCTGGAATAATCTGATGGAGTTCAATGGAACTGAGATAATTTCTTCTAGCTCATCTTTGACGTTAAAGACAGTATTTGTTTATGAAAAGATTCCTTGTGCTAAAAGATGAACTCATCTCGAATGTTCAAATGATTTTAAGTCTCCTCCAGTCATAAATCAGCAAGAGGGAGCGGAAGAGTTTTCCACACAGCCATCAAAGACTGATTTAAAACACAGAATGAAGAGATCTAACTCTCAATTTAAGGAGATACTTCCCGAAATATTTATTTTCTTGGGAAAATCAATAGCTGCAAATCCACAATTCCAAGTGGGTAAAACTACAGAAGAAAATGCAGCTTGCTTTAGAGCCACTAAAATATTTGAGTTGTGCAGCTTAGATTTAACCCATAAGAAACATTCAACCCAAGCTATTTCAATATTACCTCCCAACCACCATCATATAAAAAGTCACTGTGTTTGTCAAGTTAACCAGCTTGCTAATTACCTGCCATAAAAAAAGGAGCTAAACACACATAGGTATAGAAATGCTTCAAGAGGGAGCAGGGAAAAAAGTTATTTGAACATTTTGCATATTAATACTGCTCTTAATGTTCTGACTGCTCTTACATTTAATTGCAATGGTTTCAACCACATCAGGATAATCAATCATCACTTTAAAATGTAATTAACTCCTGCAGGAAACTGTTCATGAAGGGAATTAAGAAATTTACTGTCTGAAGTTAAATTTGGGATTACTTATAGAACTGTTCCAGCACTGGCACGCTGCTTTCTGGCTCTGCAGGCACTGCTCAGGCTCCATTTCCACTGAGGGTGGGGAGAACTGTACCCAACAGGATGCCCAGGGCAGAAGAAGGACAACTCATGATTTGTTTTTTAACCTGCTACAGAGATGGGCTCAAAGCACTGCTCACCAACACTGACAGCTTTTGCTCATATCACCTACTGGGCATGTGGTAGCATCTAGTGAGAGAACGAGGAGTTGCTTCCATCCATAGGGATATCACCAAGCTGGCAAAACTGCAATACAGATAATCTGTCCACCTGTGAATGGACTACAGATTTCATCCTTTATCAAACTCAGAGTCTCCTAAACCCAACCAGGAAACCCAGTTCAATCCTTTCTTTCACATCATCAGAAAACCACAGCAGATCAGGTACATAAACCATACCAAGAACTTCTTCCCATCCAGAAGCATCCTCACCAGCTTCCGCAATGCATCTCAGGATCTCTTTTCTGCAAAAACCCATCCTTGCTGTTTCCCACACAGGCTTGCAAACAGTTACACGGGTATGCTCTAACAGATGGAGCAACCAGCTGGATGTTGAGTACCACTCTCTCTATGGCTGGACACATACAGAGCTCTATTAAATTTTAAATTTTAATCAGAGAATGTCTAGTTTAAAATTAAACTTCAGCCTCTGATCTTAAGGTTTGGGAAATGAAATACATTATCAGCCATAAATGCCCTTCTGCTTGAAGGAGAGGGAACGTTGCTCCTGTTTTTGGAAAAAGGCACGTAGGGAAGTCACTTCCTTCCCTTCAGCCCTCCCAGACGTGGGAGTTTAAGGAAGATTTGAAGCAGTGTATCACAGCATGACCAACTCAATGACTCTTTCAAAATTAAATACAATTAGAAGTGGCATCGTACCTGAGGCTTTTAAGCAAAATCATATCAGTGGCTCAAACCAGTCTTTCTGATGCTGATTGTTTTTACAGTAAATACTCAATATTTCCATGTCATACAAGAGCAGACGAACACCTTACCTGGACCCTCATCCCATGAGACCACCGAGTGTCTCTCTCCCATCTAATGGAAGCCTTCACTCTTGCTTTATAAGCAGCATTAAACTTTCAACCCTAGATTTTCTTCATCTGTTTTAGTGTGGAGGATAATGGGATTTTAAGAACTCCTTCTCAAATGGTAATTTTTATATTTGTGAAAAACTACAGGACCATCTGTAATTGAACATATCCAAGCAATGACATTTAAATTGGAATAACCTTCACTTCAGAAGGGCCCATTTTTGGAAGGCCATGGAATAGGAAGGACCATCCCAGGAGCATGGGGCTGTGGCACTGATTTCTGCCCCAGTTGGGATCCCAGAGGCTGCCCACACAGCCAGAATGCAAGGAAGCCCTCAAACATCCCTTTCTGTTATACAGATCCTTTCCACACAGCATTGCTAAGATCCCGTCTGACACAAGAGCATCTTTCTACCACTTGAAAATCCAGTAGAAAAAAAATATTGTTTTTACAGATTTTTCTCTTCAGAAACAAACAAACAGACTCAGATTGGCAGAATACACTTGCGCTTCTTATTGAATCTTTGCTTCTTTTCTGCCATAGAAAGGGGCCCAAAATGCAGAGACTTTGATTTAACTATGATGCCTTGCACTTCAGCTGAGGGACTCAACCTTCTGGCTCAGCCATCTATCCCTGGGCAGAGCCCGAGCCACCGAGCTCCAACACACAACCAGCCACCAAAGCACAGGGCAGGACGGGAAAGGAATATCTGTACCATCTATCCCTGGGCAGAGCCAGCTCATCTAACAGGGAGAGGAAACAAAGGGAAAAGAACTTGTAGAAATAATAAATACAACTTCCCATCTGGCAGCTAGGCTTTTGTTCATGCCGTTCACCTGCAGCAAGTTCTTTTTTTTTTTCCTCTGAAACAACTCTGCTATATTAGCTATGAAATGTCCAAACATATTGCTTCTGTAAATCTGTGCAAAAGGAGAACCTGGGGTAAGACACTGGGAGACGTGTGCCTGCTGCATTCCCCTTGGGGCAGCCATAGCTCAGCTTACCACAAGCCAAACCCCAATGGGATAAGCAGGTAGCAGCAAGCACAGGCAATCACTGCAGTCACTGCACACACGTAGCTTTTATTGAGAAAACCATCACATCTCGCCATGCAACATCCTATCTGCTGGGTAAGATCAGGAAATCCCGCTGAAACTAAAACTCAGAAATCCCATCCTGAGCCCCAGCACGGTCCTGCTGTACTGAGGTGAGTCCCTTCAGTTCGTGTTGTTTAGGATTTCACAAAAGGACAACACACACGTCCATCCAATGGCTCCAGTGCTCCAACAACAACTAACGGGCTGCGAAACAACCAGAACACGGTCTGTCCTTTCCTTTAACCTCAAAATACACTCCTTATATCCCCAAAATCCTGAAAACAAACCAGGAAAGAGACCAAGCTGCTATGTCTTCTATCCCCCACGGCATTAAATAAGCAAACAGGCTGACTTCCATCACTCCACGCCTTAGCAGCTCTGTTCTCCTACCTGGTGGGTCAGCAGCAGTCCTTCTGAGCGCTGAGCCTGGGGCTGTGCCCAGCAGCGCGCGCCCGCCGGCCGTCCTATTCATCTCTGTCTGGCAGGGCATCTCCCAGTGGTTTGTGTTCATTTGTCCGTAGACTCTGAGAACGTGGAAAGCCTGAAAGAGAGATCGGGAAAGGTTAATTGGTTTCGTTGACCATCTGTTTGTGCTGTGAATAAACGCTGCGAATAACGCGTAACAAATGGCACCTACAAGGATTAAATAAATCAATTCTGGGGATTAGAAACAACCTATGGACTGCGCTAATGGAGCAGAAGGCTGTGCAACAAAAATCAGCATTGCTGAGCTGTGGAGTCTGTGACCTTTAGGGGACAGAAAACCCAGGTTTTCTAGGAAGCCTGAGGTGAAACAGGAAAATAGAATGATTAGAGACAGCCAAGTAAAACCTGAGCAAATGCTTAGAGAAGCGAGCAAATGGAGGACAGACTGGTCCCACCTGATGGCACAAAGCAGTTATAATCCTGCAATCTCTTTGGGTTTTCTATATTCCTTTTGTCCCACTCCCTACAGAAGTAATACTTAAGAACTCCTATGCAAGTAAAGTAAATATTTCTAGATTTTAATACTATTACTTCCCCTCCTTTCTTATCCTTTCCAGAAGAGCTCAAGGATCCTCACTGCATGGAATCCTTCCTGCTCAGGGATGTACATGTCCCCAGAAGCACTGAGTCACAGCACCATGGTGGGGAGCAGGAGAGCTCTGGATGCTCCCCTCGGAATTTCATTTCCAAAATCACAAATGTCACTCAAAATAAATAGTATTTATATATGAATAAGAGATTTGAAACATTACCTTAGCCTAAAATTGTTACTTCAAAAAAGCATCATTATCATCTCAAAAAGTTTTGGTAAGCCATCCAAAAGAAAGCTGCGTCCATCAGTGCACACATGCAGACATGAACTGCAAGTTATGGAACAGTTCCCCACCCAAAATGAGCCAAACATGGTAACAAGTAATGGTGGTGGCTTTGGTAGAGCTTCAGGGCACTGCAGACTGGGTTTCATCACCAGGAAGGATGGAAGAGCATTTGAAAGGCATCATCCATGGGGGATCCCAGCAAGATGGACTGGTACGCTCTCAGGCTATTGATTCCATTCAGCAGTCTTTGTTTCAAAAATCAGTTGCTTTGCTAAATATTTTCATAGAGAATTCCAGAGCAGTACTTGGAAACACTAGCATGAAAAAGATGAATTCACTTTGCAAGTTTTAGTGACATGCTTGCATCTCTGATATGATTATTAGGAACCATTAGTGTAGAAAAAAATTACAAACATGGCCAATGATTACTGATTAATGATCACTTTATGAGATGTGACAGTAGTTAACGCAGTGTACCCAGCTCAAGTATTGACTCAAGATGTTGCAATTCCACAGCAAACAAAAGGACAGCTAAACAGAGGTTTGTGGGCACCACGTTTTTGCACATGGGAGCTCTGCTTGCAGGGCATCCTCACAGCCTGGAGCATCCACCAGGGACCAGCAGCCCATGGGAAGCTTTGCTATGCTAGGCCACCTCCATCATTTTGCACTCTGTTTCTTACCCAAACCCATGTAAAAAAAAGCCCACACATGCAAAATGTAAGCTTCCAAGTGCCCAGCATGCGTAACTGAGAGCCCCTATTTCCAAGGAGCACTGACATGCTTGGAGCTCACACTTAAGCAACCTTTAGTATGAGCACACCGCCTGTTCCTGCAGGTCTAGAGATCCATCATGTCCCACCTGAACACAGAAACTGATGCTCCCAAGCATCTGAATGCTAAAATGCCAAGATTCACTTATTCCTTGTACACAACCACGCCAGAATTATAGATCCCAGGAGTGGCTGTAACCTTTGGAAACTATTCTCAGTTGTGCTCGAAGTGAGTGAATGGAATCTCAGAGAATAACATGCCTGAGAAGTCCAGTATGAACAGAGAGTTCATTTTCAAAGTGCATATAATAACTCATTACCTCCTAACGAATGGTAGATACCCTCCTGCCCCAGCCCTGCCAAGGAACCAATGACACCTTTACCTTCTCAAAACAGAACCTGACCCTTTCTGGTGTTTCAGGACTTCCTTGGATCACCCCACTGAAGATCGGGTTCACACTTTTAACAACACAAGAATAGAATACCTAAAACCTTGAAAGTTGAATTAGCTGCACAACGTACACTGCAAACACTGTAGTTGTACATGGCAGCACGCAGAGCCTGCTTAGAACTCACTGTCAGTGCAGATCCACACAGCTGCTAGAAGGTGAAATACAACTACATAAGTGAAGGAGATGGGATTCTTCTTAGGAGTGAACTGAAAGAAATAAGCTCTGATAGAAAACACCGTATCTAAGATCCCTGTAAGAGAGATGCCATGGGGCTTATTACTTACTCCTGTTAAGAACAGAATAACTCATGAATATCACATTCAATTACCCCATTTCAGGCAGGCTGTAACTTGGAAATGAAGATCATGTCTGATTATCCCATTTCAGGTAAACTATTGGTGTGAATTATCAGAGGGCTCTAATCTTTTTGCACTTATCTGGAGCACTTAATTGCCCGATGTTAACTGTGCTAATGCATGACCAGACCTCGCATCTGCCTGAGTCTGCACTCGGTTAACTCCTTAATTGCCACCACATTCACTCCTCTCTCCCTGCTTCTGCAACTGCACATTAATTCTTGCCAAAAAAACAGAAATTATTCAGTAGCATCTTCAGATACTCTGCCAGCCTTCATATTTGCACCAGATGATGCATCTTGGGTCTAATAGAGCAAAATCTCCAGAGATCCCCTATATAGTACTTTTCCTGTCTGGTGTTTCATGAGTGTTTCAATAATCATCACACTTGCATGCATCCTACCAGCATCACAGGATGTCCCAAGTTGGAAGGAACTCATAAGGATCGAGTCCAACTCCTGATCCACAGCATTACACTGCACAAGTGTTACACTGCACAAGCTCACCATCATCCACCTCCTCACCACATCCAGATCACCCATGAAGCTGTAAGCCTTGCTTCTCCTATCCTCATCCTCCACTGAGGGGCTTGGAATGCTGCATACGTACAGGAGCAATAAACAATCTCAAGTCCTCCATATGCTAATGGCAATTGAAAAGCTTCTTTCCATTTATGCACAGAAACTGCCACCTCAGTCCTCTCCAGGAGGAATTATTCCACAGGCTCTTTTCACAAACTCTTTTTTCCCCCTCTCTTTGCAGTTTCACAGCTCCTCTGTGCTTCATCCCCAAAAATCAGGTCGGGCAGCTGGTGGTGATGCTGAGCCCACTGTCCTCATACAACATCTGACGGGGCCTTGGGCACCCGCAGAGGGATGGGGGGAAACAAGGGAGATTACAGATGGATAACACTGGTTGTCAGTGCTCCAAAAGTGACCAAACTTCTCTTAAGCAATCCCTCCAGGCCCAGCCTAGCCCAGGTCTCCTGGGGCTGCTTCCCAGCACAGTGCTCGTGGAATGACATCAAGGCACACTTAGGGAGCAGTGTTTGCTTAAACCCGGGTTTCCAAAGTAATTTCTTCTATTGCAACTTCAGTCTGCGTAAAACAAGGATTTAAATATTCTGCCTACAGATCACAAATTGCAACAAAAACACATTTATCTTGCATAATGGGATTGTGGGTTCTTTTGTTTGTTGTTGTTGTGGTTGTTTTTTTTTTTTTTAAAGCCTATTTCTATCTACCACCAAGAAGTGATTTCATACATCCTTTCCACATATGTCAGAAACTGTGAGAGGATGGGGACTTTTTTTCCATCCTGTGTATTATTAAACATAATAGTCAGCCACCTCTAGAACCCATCATTGATTGAGATAGATGGAGCTATTTAAAAGAAAAAAAAAAATCTAATGAAGTCTCTTTGGTGCCTCTGAAACTCGGCAGCAAAGATAAATGAGAAACAATTTCTTGATATCCATTATTTTAAATTACAGATATCAGCCCTGATGCTGTTCTCAAGGTTTATTGAGTTTTCATAGAATACCATCAACTTCTACATTCCGCTCATTTAATTGAAACCTGCGACCCAAGTGTTTTCCTCTTGTGTCAGGTTGAAGCCACAGGGCGATGCCTCTGCTGAACGTGGGCCACAGCACTGATTCCACCACCTCCCTGGGCAAGCATTCTTTCTGCTCTTAAAAGCCTATAGATAATAACAGACCATAGACTTCTCTCCTCAGCCCCAAGATATAAGCATTTAAGCAAAGCCAAAGGATTTCTTTCCAGCTGGCCAGGCCTTGCCTGTCATTGAACACATCCCAGTGACCGACATCACGCTTGCCAGCACAGGAAAATAAGGAGACAGGGACTGAAAAGCATGCCCAAAGCAAGTCCTTCTGCCAAGACGCAGGGAAGTTTTCCTGCCCTGTCCTCAGGAGCATCAGAAATGTAAAGCAATAGGCTGCCATCAGGCAAATTAAACATGTAATTCAAGATACAGTGCAAAACAGAGATCCTAATTGGATACACTCGTATCCCACTGAGCCATTTGCAGGTCCCTTTCCTTACAGCTGCCAAGCACTGGGTTGAGAGATGAGGCTCTCTGCCTCGTGCTTTCCAGGGCCTGTGGTGGCAGGACATAGATTTAGTAGTTAAATCCTTCACATCTCATTGCTTTACCCTTCCACTTCACTCTCTCATGATTTCTCTTTCTGCTGCCTGCAGTCCAGGAGTGCCTTTGCTTTTCCTCTCCCCTGTATTGCAGAGGCAGAGCACGACCTGCAAATATCTCAGCATTTGGAGAAAACTAATGGCACAGCAGGAGGATGTTGTTGCATTTGGCTCTTACAGTTTCAGTATGTTTTATTACACTGGTGTGAGGTAGCAGAGGTGTTAGTGGGTAATTTAAATTTAATCATTTATTTGGACACTTTTAATGTTAACTAGAATGCCATAAATGCTGCAGCTGAGAAGTGGTTTGTTGTGCACTGCCATAAATCTGTGTTACAGAAAATGCTCTTCTTTAGTCCACTTTGATTTATCTTTGAGTGAGAGCTACCCAGGATTGTGTAACAAAGCATGATACTGCTTACGCTTAATGCAATGTTTCATCTATAAACTGGAAAAGGATCCAAAACTCATTATAATAATCTTTTTAAATGGTGACTTTTAACTTCACAGCAATTTACAGGAATTTGAGTACTAAGAACTTAATCAGGGCAAGGCAACGGTTCAGGATTCTGCTGTAAAGAATCTCTTAGATCTAAAACTCTCCAGTATGGTAGAAAAGAAAATGCTGCATTAAAAGCATCCCATCCCATAATACTGTCCATCATTTTACTAAGTCTGCCTGAAATTCTTAAAGTGACAGCCACAGTGGCCTTACTGTTTCCTATGTCGATCCTGGCACTGGTAGCTGGGTATCCTGACAGAATCTGCCTGTGTAACCTTCCCAAACCTCACCTCCTTCACGGAGTTAAACACTCGATAGACTTCTACCATTCCTGTAGTTCTAAGTGCCCTAAAAATGGCTCATGCTATGAACTGCTGACAGCTGTTTCATCTGCCTTCTAATTGCACGGACTGCTTACAGAACTCAAAGGAGAAAAAGCAAAGCAGCACCTCCCAGAGCAATTTCTATCATAATAGCAAAAAGAAAAAAAAAAGCCCACAGTGACCATTGCCATTTGTTGTTTCCAGAGACTCCACTGCATGCAGACCTGGCACCACGAGTCCTGGGTACCTGCTGTCACGTCTGCATTGACTTCCAGTGTTACAGGTAGGACAGAAATCCAACATTAGCTCACCAAGCCCACGTAACACAAGAATTTGGAGCAAGGGCTGTAACAGCAGAGTCTATTTTAGGGCAGAACAAGAGATCAGAACAATACTGACTCCTTGCATTCAGGCATTTACCCAAGGTCCACCTTGAGAAGGAACTTTGCCATAGAATTCTAGACTAATCCTACCCTGTGCCTGCTCCTTAGGAAGGCTTTGTATGGCCATTCACCCCACAGTAAGCACAGCCCTTCTATGTCCCTCTGTGCAAGACTTTTCTCCAGTAACTTAATCCCAAAGCACATCCAGGGACCTTGAGAAAGTAGCATGGTGTATGTATATACACTGAGTGCTTCATCAGTATATTAAAGGAAAAATAAAATACCACACATTAAGTGCAAGCTGCAGGAATGCTTTAATACAATCATCAAGGTTGAGCAGTTTCCTGTAACACCAATTTTCACCTAAGGAACAAGCAGGGTTTGCATTAATCTAATAAGTTGTGGCTGTAGGAAAAAACTTCCATTGGCTTCAGAGGGCTTTAATTAAGCATGTATGGTCTTGCAAAAATACCAAAACACACAGATCCAGCTCCAATGATCTTGAGATTTAACTAGATAAAACTGCATTTTAAGGAAGACAGAAAAAGGAAGCAGTGAATTAACAAATAATGATTGGTCTATTAAATATTACCAGATTCGGAAATGTTAATCCCTGTATTTCCAGAATCTCAGCTATTGGAGAAAATGTCATGAATAGAAATCAATAGAAATCCAAATCCCATCATCCAAAGCTGAATATTCTTCCTGGCCTATTTAGAACTGAGTAATTAGGAGACACATACAACTTAGAGAAAATGTAGAAGGCTCTCAAAAATAACTGTCCCCATTGAGAGGTTTTGCATTTACATCCCAGAAACAAAATAAATCAGGCCATGTCCTTAGCTGGTATAACGTGACACTGTCAATTTCAATAAAGTACAGCAGCTTAAAGACTCCAGGCCCCTCGGCATAATCCTTTCATTTAAACTCAGTAAATCAAAATCAACTCCACTGATTTCTGCAGAGTCACAGCCTTTGGGTAAGCCAGAGGAAAGCCAGAAACTCTTTTTCAGAGGGATTATCACTGCCTCATAATTCATGAACTGTCCCGAGAAGGAGATACACTACGATCTGACCTGCAGGGGATGGGGAGTTTTGCCCCTCTCCAGTTCCTCCCACCCAGTCCCAAGGATCAACATGCCAACCCAGCCCAGCCACACAGCTCCACCTGGCACACTGGGACAAATGGTGTCATTTCTTTCCAGACCTGAATTTCCTGGGGTCTCCACCCGTGAAATACTCCCATTAATCAAGGCTCTGCCTGCCTCCTGTGGCTCTTCTGAGAAGTTCTTACCCTTCCCGTTCACCACGGAGTGAAGTTAATTCAGGCAATCTCCCTGATCCACAGCCTTGCACGTGCAACAGCAGTATTTCAAGTGATACAATATTTCTCTGCAGTAAAAGCTTCACCCTTTGAAGATTCAAATAAAAAACACTAAGACATTTCCAGTAATTAGCAATACAGTAACATTCAGCATCCTTTCTCGGTAGCCAAGAGAAAAGCTTCTGCAGCAGCACCAGCTTTGACATGCAGTGATGGAAAGGGTATGAAGATGGGAAGCAAGTCAGGATTTCTCTTTGGGTTCCCTTTTTCCCATGTGTTTTGAACACGAGCAATAAACACATTGACTGTTTTGCTTCCCAGAAATACTGCCTGCAACGAAAGCAGGGCCTGGAAGCCTCTACTGGAATGTGATCTGGCTTTTTGTGCTGAGTGGGCAGGGTTGGGGCACCTTGTGCACCCTTTGCTTTCTCCATGGATAGGGTAGGGGAGTGAGGAAGGAGAGCTGCTTTCTTCCCACTGCTAGAATAAATTTTAAAAAGGGATTAAAAAGCGCATAAACTCAAACACTGCTCAAATCTTTTTAAAGCAGCCTAAAATTCAAAGGTTGCCATCAGTACTGTGCCTGAAGATTTGACTTCAAATGCATTTGGAGGGGGAAAAATAAGTAATATTCAAATGTACACTTAACTCCAATGCAGTCCTGTGCCCACCCACAGCATCTCCGACCAAAGCACCACAGGAAATCTCCCCCATCCCAGCATAAAGCACTGCTTTTGTAAATTACAAGGGGACACAGTGGCTAATAGGATCAGGACCCAAAGAGCAACAGAAGAAGAGAAAGGATGAATGAGTGATATCTAATACAAAGCGCAATTTTGTTTGCTCTCCCCCTCCAAGAGGCAGCTCACAGCTTCACAATATTGCCTGCATTTATAAGGTCGGGGGGTTCCCTCCTAATGCTGTTACGTGCCTGCAATTGCCATTAATTTCAACATAAGCTTCAAACGTGCTGCAGCAGCAGCAAAATAAGGTTGTAAAATTCCACCTGTCCTGAAAGATATTTATTGTTCTAGAGGGTAAAACCCTCTGCAACACGCAGTTGTTGTTAAAAGCCAAGTGAGAAAAAGAGATCATGCTATTTCTGGCCAAACTGGAGGACACGTGGGATTCTGAGAGCACTGGACACAGTGCTCAGAGAAGGTGAGCGCTACCCACTATTCAAATGGACTCATCCAACCTACTTGACTTTTTTCATCAGTCCTCCTGGACTGCCTTCCAGAACAGCTTCCTTCTAAATGTATTTGTTTACTAACGGTTTCACCTACCAACCCTTATTCTGCCAATGCCTATAATTCCATTGACAGTGTCCAAGCACATCCCAAGAAACCCACCCAGCCCATTACAGCAGCAGGAGATACCTGCCAGCCCAGCTACCAACAGCAGCAATGGGTGCATGCAGACCTCAGCATGGATAAATGACAACTCAGTGACTGCAGAGCCCTGGAGGATTCCCTCCACCAACCCTAGGTCCTACAGCTGCAGCCTTTTTGGTTGTCCCACCAGCCACAAGGTGTTCACATCCTCAGCCTCACACTGCATTGTTCAGCACTGACAGCAGGGAAACCCAGCAGCACGCCCCAAATCAATGGATTTACTACTTCCAGTCATGACTAACATGGCAGAATCAATCTGAGATGATGTATTTGGGAATCAGATAGCTATCTCCATGAACAGGATCACACACGCAGCAGCTGTGCTGCCATGTATTCCATTTACTCACCACCAAAGCCAATGGGGATGTTTCCAGTCACCAGTATTATGTCTTAAACTGGACAGCTGGAATGGAGACAACATGGGGTGCTGGGAAAACCCAACCCATCCAAGCCCAACCCATGGGGTTTGCTATTGCCAGGGGGATGTTACAAAGACTGTCAAAAGCAATGAGAACACAAAATTCAAACAGGCTGCCTTTTTCCCTGTACACATGAAAATCATTCCAGCTCCATTATTAATGCACTTGGGCTCATTTGTCAAGACTTTCATAAAGATGAGTTCAAAACCAAGAAAACCTCCAGCATTTTTATGATAAATACCAGCAAGTCTGTGGGATGGGAGATTAGGCTGCACACTGTGCTTCTTCCCAGCAAATCCCTCCTCACCATTTTAGATTATTTTAAGTCAAAACAAGGCGAAAAAATGAGCTGTTTAAAGCATCAGTAAACAAACAAAGGCCTCTTACTAGCAGGCCTTTATCCTCAATTTATGCCACTTTTATATTTTCTTTTATATGAAAATGTAGTGCCTTTAGCCCTCCAACTCTGCTACTGCTGCTTTTAACACTTTTACCCATTCAGACAGTCATTTATTTACCATTTCCATTTTTGTTTTCAATTCAAGATGAAAGTATTCAGTTATTTATTTAGGGCTTCAGTAAATTGATTTTTCCTTTATAGGTGCACTGCACAAACTAAAACATTAAAATAGATGAATCCCATTCTGCTTGTTTGTTTAATTTCCTTTCTCCACTCATACGAGTTTCTAAATTCTTCCTCTGCACCTGGCATCTCAGATGCAGCATCCCCTGAGCAGCACGATGCCAATCCAGTGTTTAAGCTGCTATAATAGCAATGAGCTGCAGTAACAGAAGTGAATGAACTTAATATCGGACATCACCAATATTACACATCCATCAGCCCTGGGACACCCAAAGCATTCCAACAGCCCCACACATCTCATTCCCCAACTAGACACACAGTCCAGATCTTCCACTTAGGTTTGAATTTGACCCAAGAAGACGACAGACAGGAAAAAAGCTAAAAGGGAAACTCCCTGAGATCCACAAACTCTGCTCTTCATTGCTCTGCAGGAGAACCAAGCATTGTTTTGCAGCTTTTTTCCCCACCCATTACAAATGCACACACAGATGTGCTCATTTCTCTATTTCCCATCTCCCCAAGCCCAGCACGTACCCAGGAAATCACAAGGAGAACAGCTCACATGGCATGCTGGAGGGGGACAGGAGTGCTGTATGGAAACGGTGTAATAAATCCACACCTGTCAGGGAAAGGTGCCCACAGAAACAAAACTGCATTTGAGCAGACTGTTTTAGTTTTGAAAAAAAAAAACTCACCCTAGAGTGCTAGAAAATGAGATAGAGACAGGCAAAATACAGAGCAAAAAGTGGAATGCAAATGCCCTGGCCGTCCTTTGCCACGTTCCCCTGCACACTTTGTGTGGAATCTCAGCAGAGCTGGAGAAAAGGGCTGCTGCTTTGTTTCCCTTTCACCAGCTCCTACAGGGATCTAACAGAAAGCTTCCCATACCCCACGGTCTGCACAGGTTCTTGCTGATGGCAACAAACACCCAGCAGAAGCTGATGGGAGCCCAAAACAAGCAAACACCATGATCTTAAACACGTTTTGTCATTCTGTTAAAAGAAATAACAACAATATACACCTAATATGAGCATGTACACGTTGCAATGCCACAACACAGTAGTTAAATGAATGTACATCTCTTGGCCCTAACCAAGCCTTGCTCTGCAGCACTCAGTGCCCCCACACCAGCAGCAGGGAACGTGATTTGCAACTGTTGGGCCTCTGTACTTTGCAGTTTTCCACATTGAAGAACTTAAGTCTCTTCATTCTGCTGTAATGGAGTAATTTATCACCCAATTCCTTTTAAAAGTAACTAATATAGATAGATTAGATAGTAAGATGTGATACATAAAGAATAATGGTCCATTTTTAATAAGTTTCCAATATGTTATAATATCATGTGATTGATTAGAAAGCTCGTTGTTTTACTCTAACATCTTTTTAAAGACTTCTCAATATCATTTCAAGATTAAAAAGTTAAAGAAAGCTTAATCATCTGTTCTGGATGTAACCTGGAAGAGCAGCAGATTCAGGAGTGCCTGAAATTGTTATCTGGCTTCTTGAGCACCAAAAGGGGAAGCAATCTATCCCACAACCTCTTTGGGCACCACTCCATCCCAGCTGTTCAGTCAGAAAATATTATTGTACTGAGAAGCAGAAGAATGAATTCATTTAAGAGTTAAACAGGTGGGATCAATCCAGCTGCTGGGGAAACTGGGATTTCTTCATTCTTTAGTGAGAGGAACTGCATCTCTCCTATCCCCATTACCCTCAGTGAAGATGTGTACTCCTACAGACAGCCAATAATCCAGTTAATAAGTATTTCCAAAGCATCCATTTAATCAGGATCTAAGTAGCATTCCTTCCCCAGCACAGAAATGCCTGTGCATCTGTGAAACAGTCTCAAAACATGAAGGAAAGGAGGAGCAAATAGATCCAGAAAAGAGAAAGGAGAAAAAGGGAGCTGTCACCATGCAGACTTGTACCAAAGCACAGCCACAATTCAGCCCTACCACCTTCAGGGGCTTTACTGGAAGTTATTTATTTATTCCAGTAAACCAGATAACTTCTGTGAAACTCTGCCCAGCAATTCTGCACAGAGAACCTCGCAGCAACTGCTGCTTCCAGACGTGCCAATTAGGAATAAATTCAACCCCAATGTAGTTTTAATGACCTTGATTTAATTAAACCTGAAGGAAATAACTAAACATGTATTACAAGAAATCCTAACCTCTATTCTAACTTGGACTCTTAAATTTCACCCTGAAAACCATCTCCAATCTTTCACAAACAATAACTCAGCGAGATAACATTGCAACAACCATCCCACACCTGAGCATCATTCCTTCTCTGCAAAGGATGCTTCCAGCTAGCAAGCTGCACCAGAAATCAACCCTGCCCATGGCAGCAGCCGGGGGTTAAAGGCAGAAGCTGTCAGCCTGCAGGGGGCACAAAAGAAACCTCCCCATCCCCAGGCAGCTGCACACACAGACAGCAGCCAGGGCAGCAGCAAAAATGGGCCCATATCCAACTATTAATACATCCCAACAAAATACGCAGTTTCCTTGTTTATTGCCTTCCAAGTCCATCCCAGCACCTGACATTGTCATCTGAACAGCAGGAAGACAATTAATTTGATAGAATACCAAAGTGGCACTGTTAAGTCACAGGGACCTCTCAGCTTGGACTGAGACCTTCCCAACCAAGCAGAGTTGGGGTAGAAGCAGCCTTGCAAGTAAGAAACATTTTTTTTCAGGTACATTTGAGCTTTACTTTTCCTCCTTGTAACAGCCTGCATGATTTCTCTTCTGTCAGAGAACGAACACAAGTGTTGTTTGCAGTCAGAACGTCTCTTTTAGTTCCTCTGATTTAAAAGAAAAATCTATACACTGACTAGCTCTGCACTCATACAGCACCTTTGGAGCCAAAGGGAGAAATGCTTTGTTTGGAAAATGTCAAAATGAGATGCATATTATTATAACGGAACATATATTATAAATGAGATATTTAATATTTCAATACCCCCCACCCTTTGGCATTAATTCATAATTTCTTCCAAGACTAATTTTACTCTGAAATAGCACCACTGCAATCTATACAACCTGTCTGCATGCACATACCATTACAGCACCTCTTTAATAGTAACAGCCATTCCAATCAGCTCAAAACCCCACTCATTAGCAATAAACACACCCAGGGTGCTGCTCAGCCTCCGCAGCGAGTGCAGCCCTGAAGCACTGCTCTCTGAGCACCCACAGCCGATGTGTGGAATGGCACAGCTGCATCTGGCACTGGGATCGATACAGAGATAAAGCACATTTCCTTTCCCATAAAGGGCACGGAATGCATTTCCAGCACTACATCCAGCAGGGAGAACAGGAAAGGGGAACAATGGACCACAAACACCTGCTGAGGTACAGGGTGGGCTGCATCAATAGCCAGGCATGTTATTATCCCAGCCCATTTCCAGTGGAAATGCAGATTCCACAATATAAACAAGTAAATAAATAATTTGTAAAAGATATAAAACTAAAGAAACCACCCAAGCTTCTCCATCATTTTTTGCCAGTGGGAAGGGGGGGGGGGGGAAAATCCCAGACCCAGCCCAGCCAGGCTGCACTCAGGCAATCTTACATCAAAGCAGCTTTACAAAACAACAAATAAAACCAAAACAAAACTGAGATGAAAGCTTCATTGGGAAGAAAACATCCTGCAACCTTTCTGTCCCGATGCGAGCAGATTACAGCTGGCTTTATTCTGCTCTCAGTGCCATACACAGCAATTCGTAGCTCTTGGGCCCCATCATTAGCAGTATGCTAAGCAGGGCTCCTCTCACTGCCTTCTTTTGGGCTGTCTCAGTGGGCTCTCACTGGGCCCTGTTCACTTTTTTCACCACCAACAGCTGTGCACAGCTGGTTCTGCTCCTCTCCCTTTGGGTCCTGTTCAGAGACCAAAACCTGAATGCATCCATATCCAGACAAAAAAACTGCATCTCTAAATGGAACTTGAGCACTAGAAGGAAAATGATTGCCCTGGATCCCGTGTTCAATATGCATTTGTGTCAACCTATTTCTCTTCATTACAAAAACAATAAAAAACAAGCACTAGCAATGCCAGGAGCCAGGGGGTTGCACTTAGTTATCAGAAGTTCAGCTTGGCTGTAATGCTATTCATATGAAATCTGATATGAAGCCTCCTGGGTGTCATGAAACTCTTTATAATATAGAAAGTTCAATACATTAAGGATGCAGAAAATCTCATTTGGGACTGCAAAGCAGCCAAGAGTCCTTGCAGATTCCCGAGGAGCTGGGAGAACAAAATCACAGCAGCCCTCCCAAGCAGCGCAGGAGGAGAATTATCCCATGCATCAGCATCCACGTGAGGCAACACAAAATGCTTTACAAACTTTAATAAATTTAAGCCTTATGAATGCCTGTTGTTTTCCAGGCTGTTTATCACTCCCACTGCTCACATCAGACAGGCAAGGCACAGAGGATGCTGCCTCTCACAGCTGGATGCTGCTGGGGTGCATGGGCACAGAGCAGCACCAGGCTCCTGCATCACCTGCCCCAGCTCCGTATCTCTTTCATCCCTGCAGGGCCACACCACCCACGGCACAGCCAGCAACAGCCTAATGATCAATTTGCAGAGCAGCTTAAGACCACAGTAACAATCCCACCCTGGGATCCGCTTGATTAACACCAGCACAGCAAGTGTTAGGACATGCAAGCTGCGTTACTGAGGATGTCAGCAAACAAACGTGCAGAGCCCCACATGCAGCTTATTGATATTTCCTTATCTATGCACAACAGACTCAAGAAGGGGGTATAAGTATGCAAGAAGCTGGACTGCCTCCTCGGTGCCACCCAGCAGCTTCTGTCCTCATCCCATAGCCCAGAGGAAGCCGTTCTCCATGCTGTAGAAACTTCAGAGATGCTCAATAACACATTGACAATTACTGTGCTGTTACAGCTTTGTCTGTGTTTGTGAGAATTAGCCCTTCTCCATAGTGCTCCAGCCCTCAGCTCATCCTCATGGACCTCTCAGATTGCTCCTACAGCCCCATGTCCCCCAGTGCTGGGGCACCCAGCCCAGACACCATACTCCAGATGGGGCAGAACACACCTCAGTGCCACCCCTCTGCTGATGCAGCCCAGAATACCCCCCAGGTACCTACCATACCCAGCTGTAATATGAAGGTACCTGGGCACCTACCACACCCAGCTGACATTCTAGGCCACGAGCACACACTGCTGGAACCCCCAGTCCTTCTCCACAAGGCAATGAAGTTCTCAGAACACCCCATCAAAAGGCAATTTCAGGTTCTGACTGCTTCCAGAGCCTTTGTGAATGCAGAAACCCAAAGGGCCAGGAACAGAGAGCAGAATGTAAGCACATGGCACGTCTGTTTTAAGCCTGGAGATGATCAGAAGTTAATGGGATGGTACAGGAACATAACCTCAAAGGCCAGGACACATAGAGAGCTTCCCCACAGCCGAGGTGCAGCTCCACACAGCACAGCCTTCATGCTGCCAGGTGCACCATGTGCAAATCACCTTGAAGAAGCACTGTGCATTTGCACTTAGGAACTTTCCTTTGACAGGCATAAAATGCCTCGCTGCAGTCACTCAGCCTCTTCTGGCTCACTAAAGCATTTTACAGCTGAAATGCCTTTTCCACAAGCTTCTGTGTTGGTTATTAATGACACTCTCTTTGTATCAAGTGTGGGTTGTTTTGGTTGGTGCCTTTTTTGGCTTTGATTTTGTTTGATTTTAGAACTGCAGCAGAGGAATGATTTCTGCAGCACGAGTCAAAGCAGGACTCTCTCACCAAAAAAATTCATTTAGAATTAATTGATAGAAGGCAGTTCACACAACATTTGCTAAATGCACTCGCTAACAGGATGATAAATCCTCACCTGGTGGTACAGCACAAAGGGCCGTGCACTGGAATGGAGCTGAGAAAATGCAGTTCCAAAGAGCAAGTGTACAGGGGAAAGTTCAATATTCCTTTTGCATTCTGGCCCTCCTGAGACATCCCTGTCCCCTGGTACTTACAGGGCCCCTGCCACAGACACCATCTCCATCAGATCTTGGTGGTTGATGATCCACCTGGCTGCAGAAGGAAGTATTGCACAGTGATTTGCCTTTCTCCCATCCTCAAAATGATAGTGAATGCCCACAGGAGGAGAAGAAAGAGGCAATGAAGCTTCATACAGAATAAATCACCCTCACTAAGGGATTTTGCATTACATGAAAGAGAAATTTGAGAAATTCCTTTTGTCTGGCCTGTCACCTACTGCAAAGTGATTGATCCCCTCCAGGAAGATGGCAAGAGGGGCCAGACTTTGCCAGGACTCAAACAAGCAGGTCTCCATCCCAGCAGCTCTCAAGGAGAAAGCTGTGTGAGAGTCACCACCCTCTCAGTACTGAGTCATGGCGGATTTCTCATTTTATTCCTGTCTTTTTCTGCCTTTATCAATACAGCAGACTCATTGAGAAGCCAGGCACATATCCAAGAGCTCCTTCCATGGGTTAGCTCAGCAGCAAAACCAACAAGCTGTAAAGCGAGCGCGTTAACAACCTCATGCATTACAAAGTTTGCTGTGTAATAATACTGTATATAAATAACAGACTGCTAAGATCATTAAAGCCAATCAGAAGTATAGATTAGCCTGTAAAAATCTCATTAATGTCTCCAATATTCCGATACAAGGAAAGAGCAGTACCAGTCAGCAAGCTGATGCTGACACTCAGCAGCAACATCAGGGCTTCACACCTCTGCCTTAAAGGTTTACTTCCAGCGTGGGTTACCCAAGCAGTGCTGTACATGGCTCTGCTCCACAGGGAGAGGTGAAGCTGCTGATGCCTGCATTGCAGCCCCCAGACCCACTTGGTGGCCCCACCAGCACAGTGTGACAGCACAGGGGACATGGCTGGGCAGGCTACATTTACAGATACAGCTGTAGCAACCGAAAGCAAGAACTCTCATTTTCTGATTTGCACTGAAGTGCTTCACTATTATCTACCATACCTGACATTTTCATCTACAGCTTTTTGCATTGCATTTGAGAGTTGATTTTACCTACAAAATATGTTTTTGGTGGAGCCAGGTGCATCTACAATTCCAACACAGCAACACACATCCAGGAAGGAAAAGATGGGAGAACAGGTGAGGGGCAACACACAGTTGCTGGCATTTTGCAGGTTATCTACTACTCCCACTAAGCCTGCAGATGTTAACAGAGCACACTTTGCTCCTGCTGACAGCACCAAATCCCCACCTGCAGGGCCACAACCTCCCATTTCGCAGCAGAGCAATCTTTAGAGCCCAGCAAACTGCATTCCGCTTTCACACATCCCATGGATGAACAGCAGGGTGACCTCATCCACCACCCCTAAAACAGCTGCTCCAGTGGGAAGGCTGAAATGAGAGCCTTCCAGGAAAGACTTCATGCTTCGCCTTGCAGAAGATCAAACAACTTACGTCGTATTGCAAGCAATGCCTTATGTTGCTGCTTGGTATAAGAAGTGCCTGCAGAGCCCTGGTACTACAAGTAAATTCAGCCATTAATATCAGCCATAAGCTCAGCAAAACTATTTTTCTTAAAGAATATATTCATTTTTCTTTTAAGAGCCACAACTTGTGCTGAAAGCACATTTGCATTTTATTATCCCTAAATGCTTAACTACCATAACTAATGCTTGATTAATAAATAGCTATCTACTGCTGCTACTTTAAGCTTTGCAATTTATATGCAATGCTTTCTTCCCAGTGAACATGGCTCCTTTTTAATCAGAAACATAGGAAGAAAAGGATTGGAATAAGGAAAATAGGTTTAATTCATGTTTATTGTTCCAGCTGAGCTCATTGAGCACTGGGCAAGGCTATATAAAAAGTTCATGGGGCTGATTTAGAAGAGAAACTGGGGGACAAATTCTTTGTGCAGCCACGTGGCCAGCCTTCCCAATTGCAAATCTCTGCCAGGCACATTTGTTTCAGGGACTTCTTGCAAGGTAGCAGCAAACTCTCAGCTTTCTCAAGTCATGCTTCCTGGTGAACAAGAATAGGGATATCTGCAGTGTCCAGGGCAAAATTAATGCTTTAACACCTGGAATCAACCTTCAAACAACAACTTTTTTGTTCTTTTCTTTTTAAATGTGATCTGAATGTGCCAATAATTCAGTTTGAGGCTGTTGAAGCATGAAGACTTTTGGACTAATTTGAATTAAAACCAAACTTTGTGATCACACTTGTGATCATAGAGCCTTCAGGAAAAGAATAAGAAAAATTTGCAAAAGAAAACATGAATTCAAAGCTGTTAAAGCCAAACTCTGGCCAAAGGCCTCACCTGTGGGAACTGCTCGTTCAAGTGCAGGTGCCCAACACACTTTAAGGATGGATGAAGCAGATTTCAAGCACTTCCCATTGCTTCCAAAGGTCTCCCCAGATCCCCTTCCCCACATTTGTGCCTTCCAGTGGCCCCACAAAGCCTGGGGAGGGAAGTCTGTACCCAATCCTGATCCAGCACAATGCACCAGACATAAAGGTAATTAATAATAAAAAAATGCACGTCAGCAGAACTACATTGGTAAAACTGATAATGCAGTAATAGGAGCACAGCAAGAGGAAGAAAAGAAATCTTTCCATTTAGTCATTATAAGCGGAAATAGTACAGTCAGTGGAAATCTCAGCGTTCATCTGAAAGGAGGAAAGCAGAACTGACAGCCAAGAATCAACTTTGAGGATATTTTTTGTTGTTGTTGTTTTCTTTTCCCCCCCACCTCAAGACTTGAGCAGAGGTTACAAGCTGCTGCACAGCAGCTGTGGACACAGCTGTCCGTTCCAATTCCATTCCATAGTATCCACTTTCAAGTTAGGCAGATTTCAACACTGATTAGGAACAGGCTTTTCTTCAGCAAATGATTCTAACAAGTTCTGCCATCTCCCAGGGCACACTGCCTCGCAACCCTTCCTGGCTCTGGAGGCGCAGCAGCAATCCACTCCTACAATCATAACATTTTACTTCAGCAGAACTGCTTGGAAGCCAAGCAAAGGAGAACAGCTCTGTCCTGTTCGTGCACCTTCCTGCCCCAGGACACCTCTTCTCAAGGTTACCCCACAGCTTCCAGCTGTGTGTGCAGGCACTGCATCTTCAGCCGCCAGCGGGCAATAATAGAGACCATTCATTTTCCGTAGACAAGAGCACAAAGCTAAGGTGTCTGCACATTTAATTGAGATTATGATGGGAATTAATTATAAGATTAACAGCCCCCTAAAGTGATATGACAGAAATGCCCGTAACTGAAGTATGGGTTTGATAGGACTGTGAGTTCATGAGAAATGCCAGCATTGTGCACGCAGATGAAAAGAAACTGACAGGTGACAGTGTCAGAAGGAGATGGAGATCGAGAAGGTTTGTACAGACCAAAAATTTATTTTAAATTCTACAACTATGAGAGGCATTTCAAAATGTGCACAGAAACGCAGAGTGACTTGGATGCTGGGCAGCAGAATCAAGGAGAGGGGAATAACTCATCGGGTGCAGAGAGCTAATCCTGCAGGAGTGGAGGCAGAGCCTGCAGAATTCACACATCCAATTGCTTCTTTGGGTAGGTTACCTGCTGTAATTCAGTATTAATTGCTGCACTGCCAAATTTAAGTGGAAAAAAGATAAAGTGTTTTCTTGTACCCTGTTCTGAGGATCCTGTCTGAAAGAACCATAATGCTATAGATTTTATTGCCAAATGTTTTCAATAGGTTCCTTTAATATGGCGTTTTGTTGAGAATTTCAGACTGAAGGGCAGATTTGGTGCATTATTTCTATCACTCAGCCCTTGGCTCTCACATCCACACAGAAGAAACAAGGTGGGAGAAGATAGCTCACAAAGACTTAATCAACTTTTAATAACGAGATGTTTCTGCAGGCATCAAATCCTGCCCCACTGTGGACATCAGAGCCTTACCATTAACTTCAGTGGAGATGCAGCCCCTGGCTGTGTATTTTGTATAAGTTACATCACTGATGGACTCGGTTCCCAATAGAAATTGCATTCATATGAGCTCCAGACCAATTCTCATGTCCTCCTAAACACTTCCAAATATTTTCTTGCTTCCACTCACGTATACAGAGGTTTCCTTTCCTTTAAGTATGATAGCAATTAAGCCAAATTATTTAGATTAATTCATCTTTC
Source organism: Phasianus colchicus (assembly GCF_987193195.1). Taxonomy (NCBI): domain Eukaryota; kingdom Metazoa; phylum Chordata; class Aves; order Galliformes; family Phasianidae; genus Phasianus; species Phasianus colchicus. Next base: position 16,575,503 of record NC_143450.1, on the reverse strand, counting down.
AGGCATTATACAGTGCAGGTTTATTTTTAAAGCAAGGCTTATCTCTTCCCAAAGCCAGCACCTGCAGACATTAACCCCAATGCAGCTCAGGGAGCTCAGCTCAGCCCAGGAGTCCCCATCCTGGAAGCAGCTGAGCAGCTCGTGGCACACAGAGCTAAATGCCACCTTCCTCATCCTCCATTGTCCTGAGCCCACATTCCAGACCCCTCATGCTGAGCACACAACAAGCAACCCTGCAAAGACAGTGCATTTATACTGCAGCATGCCACAGCTGTCCAGAGCAGCTTTGAACAAGATCCCAAATGCTAAAAATGACGACTCAATCTATGCTAGTCACCCTGCTTTAGCAGCAATGCAGATCTTTGCAGCATACCGCCCCGAAGTACACTGCAAACAGCTTCACTACTTGTCCCATAGGGCAGCAAGTTCTGTTTGCTTTGCCTTCTGTTCAGGGCCTTAACAGTGAAGTGTTGGAAACCAAAAGGATATATGTGCAGCTGCCATTCTGTTGTCTGTATTGCTATTAAGCTGCTTCTCTAGCTTACATCAATGTGTAAGTAATGGTGCCAGCACTTACGTATGCACGTGCTTAACTAAAAGGGATATTACAAAGTAATAAAGACAAAGTAAAAAGACATATCTTAATAAGACTGGAGGAATTATGGTCTGGAGGCGTCTTCCTGTTGTTGCAGATAGCCATCCCCTCCCTTCTGTTCTTTTTGGACAGCCCTTACTGACTCCCTATGCCCTCACAGCTGTGCTCCATCTCCAGGCACTCAGCACATCCTCCTTTAGACTGTGCCAGCAATGTCCACGTGTACCCACACAAACTCTACATCCCCAGAACCCTTCTCATCCCTCCACCCCAACTCCTGCAGCTGAACAACTGCATTCAGACACCCTCCAAGATCTCTCCTCTGCACTCACAACACAGGGGCACAAGGCAAACAAGAAAACATATTGCCTCAGTAAGTTCCTCACCTACACAGCTCAAAAACACCCGGCCAGCACCTGCAGGCTCCAATAGAAGCCAGATTCTCGTTTCCCCTCCTCTGCTGTGCTCTCTCATGTGAGACACACCTTTCTGTGCAATGTGCCCCTGGGGGCCGTGGTGATGGGTTAGCCAATTACATGGAGAGGAGAGGAATTTGACAAATGGATCATTTTTGGTGCACTCTGCACTTTTGACTCATAAATCCCACAGAAAACAAGGTAAATGGAGCATAACTTATTAATGAACAGAGCCCTAAATATCAAATGATCTGCTGTGAATCATCAGCTGGAATTGTAGAGCCTTCGCGTCGTGCTACTTATATCATGCTGCTGTGGTTTGCAGTGTACAAACTCTGCAGCCCAGCAGTAAGTCTTACAAGATAATCTAGGGAACAACATCCTGCTTTATTTAAAGCATGGTAGAGCAGAGAGCTTGCCAGACCTTCAGACTGCAACCTCCCGAGAGGTGATCTTGCAAATTTCACCTTGCACACAGGGCTGAGAACACCGTTAAGCCCATGATGGATCACACAGCTTGCAAGAGGCACGCACAGACAGACACCCTAAATCTCACTGTGAAGCCAAGGGAAACCCAAGTGGCTCCAGAGGGGCCCCAACTGAGCTTTCTGTGCAGTGAAGTAACTTGGAAGGAGTACAACTCTGCAGAAGTACATCATTTCTACCTCTTTGCTGCTGGGTGGAAAGGGACAATCCTACCAGGTGTGCAAGTTTACCAAGTTCCAGATGAAACCTGTAACACATCATGTTCTTCTGGATAATAATGCTATGTACCTAAGTTGGAAAATTGACCTATTTTTATATAATGCTTACTGTAGATCTTCCTGGAGATACTGTCATTGCTGAAAGGAAAAGGTTCTACTCATTTTGTCATCTTCAAATCAATTTTCCATAGGAGGCTTGAGTACCCACAGAACACATGGTGTTTACTTAGCATATGACAGATGAGCAAGACTTGCTGCTAAGTCCCAATATTGATGTGCTGAAGGTACATAATAAGGAATCAGGGTCAGGCTGAAGTTACCAATCTAGTTGAGTAACGTGGGCTGCTTAGTTTGGCATCCTTTCTGCAGACATCCCTGCCTTTGGCAGGATCACAGACAAAAAGGGAAACAGTGTAAATGCATTAAACTGAGCAGCAAGATTGCACAAGCCTGTCTCTCTTAGACAAAGCATATTAACTATTGATAAATTCCACTTCAGATTGGAATTAAGAAGTCCTAGCCAATATTTACTGAAAACAAATTACCTCCATGAAGCTAGCCAGTACTTGACTTCCTCCATAGATGCCACTGAGAGCCGAAGCTGCAAAAATAAAATTGTGTGGCATGAGCATTTGTTTGACTTGGAAGGAGAAGCAGAGACAGAGAGACAGAGTCCTCCAGCACCAGCCAAGGAACCTCTTCTGACATCACCCATTTCCCTCAGGTCCAACCTTCTCCTCACATCTACAGGAGAAATATACTTCTTCAGCATAAGAAAAGGGAGACAGGATATAAAAACATGGAAGTTTTGCTATTATAACAGGAAATCAATCACTTTCAAGACCTCTTTGGAGGCATTAAGTTGTCAGAAGCAGCAGCAGGGACAATTTACCATCCCTCCTCATGTATATTTTGGCCATTCCAGGAGTGGTCAGGTATGCTAAGCTGCATCATGCAGGTCCACTCCAGAGGCTGCCTTAATTTCTCACACGTTACACCATCCCTAAAACACAGACACTTGGGTGCTGCCAAGCAAATCCTGGGCAGACACAGGCTGCTGCCAGCACTTCCAGTGTGAGGTTGTGGCTCTCATTCCCACCTGCTTCCAGCGATCCAATGCTTCACACAGTGCTGCTGCAGCCACTGCCAAGAGACTATGAAAGAGCAAAATGATTTTTCTTCGCCCTTTTTTTGTATTTAGGATAATGGCTTTTCTACAAGCCAAATAGAAAACTGTGTTAATGTGTTTCCATGGGCAAAGCTGGAGAACACTGTAAATTGCCTTGCTTAATGGACTCAGGAATTCAGTTATCCATTCAGAAAATTCAGACTTTTAAGCGAGACCGAATCGAATGGTTTAAACCTCGGGAAGTGAACACACAGCTTCACAGCTCTGTGGTGTCATTATTTATGTCTGCTGGATATGATGGAACAAATGCCTTTGGGAAGGAAGGAGACCCCTGCCCACTACTCCTCCCAGCCCAAGGGCACTCTGCATCCTTCAGGGCACTGTACAATTTCCGTCAGCACAGAAGAGCAAGCAGAAGGACCCGTGGGCATCTGCATGTGGTTCTAAATACACTGCAATGACCAACACCAAGTGTGGTTTTACCAGGCTATACATATATATAAAGAAGAAATCAATTGTTGCCCCAGCAGGGCAATCAACTGCCCAGGCAGGGGGACAGAAAGCTGTGGGTGCACCAGCAATTCCAAGGGCTGCACAGCAAGCCCTGAGCTGGGAGCCCAATGAGAGCAATGACGGTGATGTTCTTCCAGGTGATTCTCACCCACATCCCTTTTGGAAGGTGCTACGATCCCTGGAGCAGAGGGACAGAGCCCCCACCTGCACCTCCTGCTCCAGACAGCATACACTCTTCCTTTATTAATAATAAATTAGTTACAGTGAATGCATGGCCATACTGGACAAGCTGCTGACTTAAGTTAGGATTTCCCTTGCTCCAGGCAGATGAGGAGTTATCTGTCCAAGCTGGTGCCAAGGAAAGCTGCCTCCCCCCGACCATCACACACCGCTGGGATTGCACAAGTATGGTGGGAAAAAGGAAAGGCCTTTTGTTCTGTGCACCCAAACCCTTTTGGAAGGCGTATAAAAACCCACAAGCCACACAGGTGAGCTAATATCCTTGGCAATTTATGTGAACTGTAAAATACACCAGAGAACGTGGGTCCCAGGTCTGATTACTGCTCATTTACAGAAATGTGTAAACATGAGTACATGCGCATCCCATGCCAACAACAAAATATATATATATCCACAGCTACAACCTAAAGCAGAACTAAAATGTATTGAAAATATTTAATTCTTTTCCCTCCTGAGCAGCTTAACTGCCTAGAGGGATTTTCTTCCCCCAGGCTGAAAAGAAGAAAACAAAACCAAACAGCCCTCACTTCTCGGATTAGATGCTGAACACCAGATTCCAGCTGGGAGCTCAGGCACCTGTGGTGCAGTATTTATAAATGAAAGCACTGACATGACTTTAAATACAGTGTCACCAGAAACTTAATTATACAGCCACAAGTCTCTAATTGGAAGTCACGGAGCAATATATTGGCTTTGCCCTCTGGTTTGACACTCACCCAACCACTTTCCCAGGGTTGTTTGTGTTATCTGTCTCTGGTTTGAGCAGTGGTGTTTGTTTGCAGGCTGTGGTGGGATTAGCCCCATTTATCTTTGTGTGCTTTGTTTCCTTGAGCACATCCTGGGCTCACAGGGTTTGTTTTGGTGCTCAGGGAGCAGCCTCTGCCTTGCTTCACTCAGCCCAAGAGCACACTCACACTGGCCCAAGCCCAATATTTGATGCATCCAGAAAAGTATTTCCCATTTGAACTCGCACATGGGTGTCCTACCAGTAAGACAAGCTCAGGAACCCCAGCTTCTCCCCAGACCCTTCAGTGCTCCATTGTTTGCATCTTACTTCATTAGAAACACCACAGGGCAGCCCCCAAAAAGACAAGTGAAGGAGCCACTGAAGGGCAGGTTCAGCAGATGGGGAAGGATGGACCCAGCACCATATTGGGTTGAGCACGTGTCCTTACGTCCCTAAGAACCTATAAGAACAGCCCTAAGTAACAATCCCCCCCACACCCCCAAAAAAGGCCCATTTGGGAACAGGATAACTGGGCAAAAGGACAAAAAACCTAACAGGAGTAGTGATGAACAAGTTGTTCTTCACTTGCATGCTCACATGGAAGCTGTCACAGCCCTGCTGTTTGTGCAGGCATCCCTCGCAGCACAGATCCTTCAGCATTTTTCATCCTTCCTGTCAGTATATTAAAGATTCATCACAGTTATAAGTTCCAGCTCCACATTAATAACCATAAGGACACGTAACAGCCTCAGCAACAACAACACGTGCTGGCTCAGGTGGTCAGCAGGAAAAGACCTGAAGACCTCAGTGGTGACAGGGATAAGCCCCAGACTGTCACCTGATTTCAGATGTGAAACCCTCCAGCAGGAATATGAATATCTATGGACCAGTGGCACCAACTGGGCACGTGAGTTAAGGAAGTACAAGGCAGGAAAGCAAGACAAGATGATGTTAAAATCATACATTTTCAGTTTGAAGAAAGAACCTGATTTTGGAAGGTGAAGTAAGTGCTCCCATATCAGTGTCTGTACGTGAGACAGGGCAGGTGAGCAGCCAGGAAAGAACCCCTGGGTGGAAGGGAAGGCTTTGTTCTTCTATTTTTGATAGTTGAGAAATATGGCTAGGTGGAAAATACAAGACACTGAGGATGTGCCATTAGTGCTTTACGTAATTTCTTCAGAGCTTTCATCTAAAAATATTTAACGCTTAAGTTCAAAATAATAACACAAATTTCACTAGAAGAACTGATTTTAAATATAGAAAAACTCATGCTTCATCATATAACTACAATGCTTTTACGTTTTTCAAACTGATTTATCATAGGTACAAGTTCTGGTTAGCTTTCCTCCAAGCATCCCTTTCACATCCACATTTCTCCCAGTCACTGTGCAGGTTCCCACCTGAAGATGGACACAGAACCTGTTTGAGCTTAAAGAAAGAATTGCAGATGGTGCAGAGGAAGTGCCCACGACCTCTGAGTGCCAGGATCATCCCCGCAAGCATTGTCTTCCTCCACCTGCATCACACTTGGAGGCTGATGCCCGCAGCTCCACATTTGGAAGCAGGAGATGGCAGTGCTGCCACTACTCGAGCTGGGAGCTCCCAGCCCAGCTGATTTCCCCTTCGTTTAATATCTCTTGTTTCCAAACACAGCCAGCAGAGACACCGACAGGCAACCTCTGACTGAGTCAAGGGCTCTACTCTGTGCACAGCGCTGAGAGAGATCCTCCATGGCTAATAAGATAACGATGCCATTGATAATACATCTTAAATTGAGGGTTACAAAGAGCTGAGACAATAAATCCACTCAGCATCAGATAGCCTGCAGAAACACGACCTTTTCTCCATCGTTAATAACACAGAAGACTGAAGAGAGCACCCAATCCAATTATGTGTGTATTTACCTAATCTACCAGTGAAAGGCCTTTACACTTCCTTAATTCCAGCATTCTGCTCAGGCAGCAGTCACATCCCACCCAGAGGAAAGGCTTTGATGACTGCCACATGTGAGCCCCATTCCTTGGCTTGGTTATCACCTTCTCCAGCCCCTGCTCACTGCCCTCTCATGTAATTAGGCACAGGCATTGTCTTCCTGCTGGATTATGAAGTCGTTAAGGCAGGTATCATCTTTTTGAGCTATGACTGTACAGTATCTAACACAGCCAGAGCCTAATCCTTGGCTGGAGCTCCTAATCACTGCAGTACATTTCTATAATGAAAATATTTCATTATCAGCTGCAAACTGAAAAGTCAGCTCTCCGTTTTCTGGGATAAGTGAAGGATAGATATCTAACAGGGGAAAAAAAAAAGAAAAGAAAGAAAGGTTAAAAAGACTCTCATAAACTGAGCACAATGTGCTTTTACAGTTTATGTATGAAATTACTGAATGAAGCCAGCATTCTCAGAGCCAGGTTTCCCAGTGGCACCCAAGGCAAGTCCCAGCCTTGCCAGCCTCCAGTGGTGGGCTCCCATAGCCTGCAGCTGTCAGAACAGAACAGCAAAGAGTGAACTTTGGAGTTTTATCCAACATTAAGTCTGGTCTTTTGGGGAAAAGCTACAAAATACGTAAACCTTGAGATTGCTTCCAGAAAACCCCTCATAAGAGAAGCAGATGAAGTAAGAAATAATACTTCAATAAATCAGATACTCGTAGACTTCAACAAGTCTATGTTTGCATAAACCTGTGCCTTACTAGACAGTAACATAGGTCACTTGGAGATGCTTTCCCCTTTTCTTTGCCCTGCAGCAAAGCAAAATATGATTTATATTCTGTTTGCAGGCGAGCCAAGTAAAATGCTCAATTAGAAATAGCTCTTGTAAATATAATCCTTTCAGCTGGAATATTTGTACAGTGGAAATGACAGATCTTAATACTGATTTCAGTTACAAAACCTAATTAGATCGGTTCCTCATCCCAGCCCAGGCCCCATGCAATGCCCAGTGCAGGTTGGCACTTATGGGATGAGCCACCCCACAGCAAACACTCATTGGGTGCAGGTGTCCCAACACCACCAGCTCCAGTAAGACTACGACAGCCCCAAAAATGATCTAAGTGGTTCCCAGTATAAGTGAAAACCAGGGCCCGTTATTTTTATTTATGTAGAGCCAAAACACACACTTCCTAGAACTAAGTCTGCATTCAGCAGATGAAATATTTTTATAACTTAGCCACCAAGGTTATAGAAAGGCAGAGGGGAATGTATATCAGTGTTGATAGGAGTTTTTCCCCCAGATGTATTTACTAGGATAGATCATCTTCCACAGGTAATAGGATACGAGACATTACTTTTATGCTCAGTCTAATTGCTCAGCCATCACGCGGTGCTACCAAGTTGGGAAGCACTAACTCCAACTAATCGAGCTTCAGACTCGAGGCCACCAAAAACTGCAAAGCTGAAACTAGAGATTAAGGATGACATTTAAGAGCCAAGAAGACTATGATAGAAAGCTGAAAACATTTCAATCAGGAGAGAGCGTTTATTACATCTGCTGTGCCAGGGCTTGGCCATCCAAGGAACCTGAAGTACAAATGACCAGAGGAAAAAGAGTAAGAGCTAGTTGTATGAAATAAGACTGCTTTGCTTTTTTTTTTTTTTTTTTGCTCCTCCTCTTTGCTATCACAACTCAGTGTATGATAACAAATGCAGTATCACACACAATTACTTTGACATCAAACCAAGAATAATTACAAATGGTGTCTGCGTGAATTGCCTTCAAAAAAAAAAAAAAAGACTTCCATTTTTACAACACTGCCCCTTCTCACTGAGAGCAGAGAAAAACCTTCAAGTTCAGTGTTAAATCAAAATTTACTTCCAGAGAGGCACAGGCTCTCCTACAAAGGCAGCATCTTCACCTGGGAGCACCCAGATACCTCATAGTCCCTGGATTCCCTGATGAAGCCATTGGAAAGGGCAGCAGAAAAAAGAGAAGCAGCTCAGGCTAGGATTGGATAATCCAAACAGCCTGGGATTATAGAAAGGTTTGTATCGCCATCAGGCAACAAACTGTCATAACCCAAACCCATGCATCACACCGGAGCAGCTCCCCTCCATCACCTCCAAAATACCAGCTTATATAGCTTAACCACGTGAGTTCAGAGGGCACCAGCCCCAGCAAAAGCGAGAGTCTGAAGGATGAGCCCCACCAGTGCAGTGCCTTGGAAACTCCTCTTTTGATTTCATGGGGAGGTAGTTCAGACTCGTACCTAAATACTTGAGGTATGCCAATATCTGCGCTGTGCTAGAGCTATGCTATACAAAATAGCACATGAAACAGCACTAAAGATGCACTGAATTAAAGGCACGCTATTTCACAAGATTTAAGACAACTTAAACCACTGAAATAAAAGCATAGCAATGCAGGGTAACACAGCCAGCTCCAGATGCATCAGGTGCAGTGACTCAGGCAATCAAGACTTTACTCCTAAGAGTCAGACAAGGGCACCTGCACACAAGCATCACCCCCAGCCCTTTGGTAAAGAGGGAACAAGGCTCAGTCTTAAAAGCACCCACGAAGCCAAACCTCATGAAGGACAAAGCTGGCAGGGCTTTGCTGAAGGAGATGCTAATAACTATCAGCACAGACAGGCTTTAAATCCTCAGAAAGGCACTCAGCAGCCTCAGGTCCTCCTTTCTGCTATGAAAAAGCACGAGACAAAAATGCTTTCAAAACAGCGTTGCTTCTATCCATTAGCCCAACATATTTATTAAACAACCAGATGAGGACAGTACGAGCAAACAGAGAGACATTTTCATATGCTGATTTGTACATCCAGAAAGACCTACCGTGCAATGATTATACAGTTGGTTAACTTTGGGGAGAAACTTCACCTTTTTATTAAGAAAAAGGAATGCAATTATAAGTTCGGTGTGAAACAATTTATCCCACACTCGGTATTTCTTTCTCTCCCTCCATCAGTTTATTGCCTCAAAATTATTTATCTCCTTATTTATCTCTGTTTGTTTTTGAAGGACATCTTTTGTGCCTCCGAGCCACTTTATTCATTAGTTCTCCAGAGTTCATGTCCCATTTCATTATGTTTTAATCTTTACAGTTGTTAATTTGCATTTCATTTCCTGTAGTAGCAAGAAAAAAAAATTACTAACAAAAAAAGTTATTGTAAATATTAATACAAGTCAACCGATAATCATCCAGGGAAGCATCGTACAGCAGTAACAATTACCTGCGTCTGAGGCAGAAAGAGGCAATTCTAATAATTATAGCAAGGAAAAGCACTTCTGAAAGGGCACAGCACCTTCTCAGAAGTGCTGCTGGGCCATTCTGAAACAGCACTTGTAATTTATAAAGACTTACTGAGAAAAGGAGCTGCCCCAAGGGACAGCAAGGCCGGCATGGTGACCTGAGGGACCCCGGGAGCTGGGCTCCCTTCTGCCCCACAGGGCATGGAATGCAAGCAGCTGCTTGGCTTACAGCCTAACTATAACACCCACTTATAAAAACAGCATTCCAGACCAGAAAAAAGAAAAACCTACAATCTTAAACCAGGAAAGTGAGCAAACCAAACAGGTGAGGCTTTTCCCTCCGTGCACAGCTTCTGCCACCAGTTCTCAGCACTGTACTGCAACTTCCATTTTCTCTTAGAAACAAGTTCAATGCAGCTTAAAGACCAAAAAGAACATGAAAACATAACTCACCCCAACCATCCTGCAGGCCCCAAGCTGTGCTGGTCTGGGGATGGGACAAAGCAGCACACCACCTCCAGGAGAGGTGTCTTTACCCAAATGGATCAAGTAAATACAGTTGTGAGTAATTACTCTCATTAGATAAATACTAGGCAGGCTCATAAAACTTTCACAGAAAAAAGCCCTGAGTGACCCAAAATATGAGTGGTGAGCTGCAGCCTGGCCTGGCTCCTGCATTAACCATTCACAGCTGTGAGGAGTTACAGAAGATGAGGATGCTCATTAGAAAACCTCCACAAAGGAGAACAGGGGAGAAAGGGCTCTGGTATTTAGCCTTGCACCTTTGTACCTCTGCTTCTCCCCTCCCCATTTTATCCCATGGAGAATCCCACAAGCCATGCTGCCTGTTTCAGTTTCACTGCACTTCCCCAGAACACGGCTGTGCATCCATAGGGAAACAGTCACTACAGAGCAGGTTCTGAGCAGAGCCTAACAAAGCCTGGCCCAGACATCCAGCACTCTGATGTTAGAGAGAGGATTGCCTCTAATTCCTCGCTCCTGTTGAGCCTTTCTAACAGCTCCATCAGGTGGTACCAAAGCATCCATCTAAGCCACTTCTCCGTCCATCACAGCCAGCTGCACAGAGAAATCAGACAGCTCGATGGGCTTAGCCCTCATAAAAAAATGGATGAGGCGTTTCTCTTAATGCTCTTCCTCTCCAGCTCCTCTGAGATCCCGCAGGTGATTTGCTGGGGCAGCTCTGCACCATGCACGTGGCATGGGGCCTCTCAGCAGCCGCTTTCGTTTGCAGCAGCCAACCAAAGGGGCTGTTAGGAGAACAAAATGCCCACAGAGCTTTGCCCTGATCAAGTCCTGAAGGCTGATCTGAGGAAGAAATGAAATCCTTGTGATGAAGAGCCAAAGAAACACCGCAGAACATTTCTGTAGTGCGCCAGTATAAAACTAAGAAGAAGTGAAAGGAGCTATTGCAAATGCAGCCCTGGTGCCCGCTGAGTGTTTGCTGTGTAGGAAACAATCATTTCATATCAGTGTAAATGCACCTTTCATACATCGTTTCCCTTGTACTTTTACACCATAGTGAATAATAGAACAGGAAAAGGATCAAAACAGCCCTTGCTGCTGCTGGAGCAGGTTCAGGGTGCAGTGGGGGCAAGGAGCCCATGTGCTCCCACCCAAACCCCATCCATGTCATCGCAGATCCCTGTAGCAAGATCACAGCCCCCATTTCCCTTCCCCCAGCACTCTGAAACAAATGTTACATTACAAACTAAACAAAACCCTATTCCATATACTAAAATACTCATAAAAGTGTCCTCGTTTTTTGATTGCTTAATTGCTCTCTGTAGCACTAAGCATCTTAGCTCAAAATTAACCTCCCCAGTAAAAAGCTGGAAAATAGAGCCTTCCTAGACAAGAGATCTGAGATCATTTATGGTGACCGTTAACTGAGAAAAGCTTTGGAGCTGATTTCAGACATGCACCATCCTCATGGACTTTCCCTTGCAGGAACATGAATCTGTTTCAGGGGAGTTTCAACACTGATGTCATTCCATGATTTTTTTTCTCTGTGTCTTAGAGGAAGGGAGAGGGTGGGGTGGGTGAGGGAGTGCCCTGCAGAACAGACCCGCCGTCCCACAGAGCTGAGAATTTCCACATTTCCTGAACCAAATCTTTCCTGGAATAATGGGCCAAGTTTTGCTCTCACTAAACAAAGTCTGCAGCAATGCCACGTGAGTCCTGCTGGGCGTTAGGGTGATGCAGCTGCAGGCAGGGAGGCTTTAGCTGGCAGATAAACCACTTTTGGCAGAGCAGTCCCTGATTCTGCACTGGCCGTGCTGATATTCAGGTGAGAAAAGCACAGGAGGAAAGATGAATTGAAAAAAGGTAAATATCTCAAGCAATATGGAACAATAACCAAAATAGCAGAAGGACCCACGCAAGGGTTAGGCAAAGACAACAGCCCCATCCCTGTTCTGAGAGCCTTAAACTGGGGTGAGTTTACTTCTCCCTTTTCCCAGGCACATTCAGGACAAGCTGGCACCAGCTCTTTAGCACACAGTGCTGAGAGGGAAGCCAAGGCCCCCACTCTGACCAGCTTAAATGTTGAACAAATGCACAGAAGCTCTCTTAATCACCCTCAGTTTTGCTTTCTTCCTCCCTCCCTCCCCCCTCAAATCTATCTCCATGGATCCTGAAAACCTTGGGAGCAGCTCGGGGTTTTAAGCAGTTCACACCACTGCAAATCCTCCTTAGCCCCACTCTCCTTTCCATCCCTGCTGGACCCAAGCCCACCCCTGCCTGGCTGCTGCCTCCACTCTGCTTGCTCACTGCAGGCTTTCCAAAGCTCTCCCAGACTTGTGCAGGGTTTCATAGACTCATTAAGGTTGAAACAACCATCTCAATTCCCCAACCACAGCCCACCCCACCATACCCACTGACCACATCACCCAGTGCCACATCCCCATGGCTCTGGAGCACCTCAGGGACAGGGACTCCCTGCTCCCTGGCTGCCTGTGCTGGCAGCTCTTTCAGAGAAGAGGGAATTAGGTCTGAGCCAGCTCCCATAGAGCCTCTGATGCACCCGTGCCCTCGATGTTACTGCAGTTCCCTCCCCAGTGATAACAGCAGAGCACACCTTTTGACTTTGGCTCGTGAAACGATCATTAGCAATGATGCATCAAAACGTTTTTGATGAGTGAATGATAAAAGTAAACAGGACACAGTAATAGTCGGGCTTATTTACAGCTAGGTGAAACACCAACGTTGTCAATTTTGGAAAGTGACTTTGAAGGAACTTTCTAAAGGGGATATTGAGAATGCTTCCTCTCCCCCACCTGCAAACAGCCATAACCATTATTGATAGCATTTCTAAAATGGCAGGTTCGTAGAAACAGAGACTGTTATTTTCTGTCAAAATTGTTTTATAGTGCCATTTTTTCCCCTTGTTTAAGGCGGCAGCACTCATTTACAACATTAAACAACGTGATTTATGTACTTTAGCAGAGCTTACTACATTTAAATGTTTGGGGCATTTCATTTTTACAACATACCTTGTTCCAATATAATCAATGTGCTTTTTTCTTGGGCTGTGATAGGAATGCAGTTTGTGTTTTATAGCAAAATCAATACAAGAATTAATGGGTGACGAACAAAGTAAATTGTAAAAAGCACATAGGGGTTGTGAGATCTCTTTTGCTGCATCGATTCCATTAGCATTAGGCTGCCCAGTTGTACACGGTTCCATATTTGATGAGCGAGCAGCAGACTTCATATTCTGCTGAAGAGAAAACAGGCGAAGTCCGGTACTGAAATAACTACACCAAAGTCATTGAGGTTAAAGCAGGAATGGACACGAGCCAAGGGGATGCTGGAACACAATGCACTTCAGAAGCAGCGGCCGTAAACATCAGATGGTCATGAACAGGGCCACTCTGACTTTAATTACAGGCTGTGATATTCGAGTGATGACATTGTTTGTAACATTGGGTTATCTGTTTATTAATTCATTCAAAAAATAAAAATAACAAGAAGACAACACTACTCCTAGGCTTCCTTGCTAGTAGAGGAAAAGCAACATTTAAAAAGAAGAAAGGAAAAAAAAAAAGCCAACCACCTGCATGCAACCTAGATTTCTTGTTAAAGACATAAACAAGGAGGAGCCACAGCAAGAAACAAGCAATGTCATCCAGAAAACATTTTTCTTATCCAGGTCCTCTTTTGTTTCCTAAACTTGCCTCTTGCTCTGAACATAAGTACACGTGCCAGTGCCCAGAAAGGCACTCCTCAAAGTATTTCGGGAGCCTGTTTCCCCTGTGTCCCACTGGAGCCTCCTGGCACAGCCAAAGCAGTGCTGCCCCATGCATCAGGAGGCAGAGGAGTCCCAGCCCCCTTCAGCCCCCCACCCTTCAGGACACACCACAAGGCAGCGGGTGACATTGTAAAACACTGGCTGATCTGCAGCCCTCACATGCTCAGAGTTACAGAAAACGAGCAGATCTGGACCAGGAATGGCTGCAGGCACCTTTCCAAGTGCCCAGTTAGCTCTGTTACATTTCTCTGTCACACACCGTCCAAGTTGCAGTGATGACCTTCCACCTTCTGACATCTATGATCATTCCAGTTCTGAATAACAGATTAGATGCATCTGTCCATTTTGCTACATTACTTCCCAAATAACCCAACAACAGAGCTGCTCTCCAAATCAGGCTGTAGATATCTCACACCGCCAACAACACAGCATTCCGGGGTGCAGTGACATCTGTTACTGCCCTCATCTATTTCCTCTCCTTTGGGAAGACCTTTTTCATGTTCATAATCATCAATAGGTTTTAATGGATCCTATCAAACAGGCTCAGGTATAGCAGGCACAGCACACCGCAAGAATATTATCCTCCAAATGTTCAAAATTGTTTTTACATGGCACTTATTGTTCTCTCTTAGTTATTTGAAGTTGGGAAGTTTATCGCTCTTTGGGAGCAAAAGAATTTAATTATATTCCATTTCAAAACAAATTGTTGATACAGGATCCAAGTGTCAGTAATTAGATAATTTCACAGTGCACATTCCATTACCACTGTCATACTTAATGACCGTTTATCTGAAGAGTCCTTCTAGCGCTGCAGCTACCCTGGCACTAAATACAATAATGGATGGCATGATCAGGGAGCTTCACCCATTGCTCTCATACTTACAGGAATGAGTTCGAGAGGAATTTCTACTCAAACATGGAGCTTAGATGGCAGGGATTAAAATGCTGGCCTTAATGAAATCAGTAATACAACACTCATTGACTTCCCAGGGTTTAAATGTAATCAGTTCCTTATAAGTAAAGATGATTAGTGACATAAACTACATATTAAACAAACCATTATCGTGAGCTCTAGCCTGACTTAGAGCACCAAGAGGACTACTGCTGTAAAAAGACCCTATTTACTCATTCTTGGACTCTTTTATGTGGCTAAAAACATGTGCAAAGCGATAGGGCAGGAGATGGGAAAAGTGCCCCCACACTCCACACCCAACCCCAGTGCTGGGTAACACACAGCCCACCCCCCCTGCCCACAGCCCCTGCCTTCCCCAGGCCCAAAAGCACCTCGAATTTGGGGCGTCACGCAGTGACATCCAGCATGGTGTTAATGAAGCAAAGAACAAAAACCTCCCAGGCACATTCTGATTTCACAGAGGTACCGTTTTTAAAAACTTCTCTTTTTTTTTTTTTTTCTTTTACAGCAAGACATGCAGATCATATAATGCATTTTTAATGACTCTATTAAAATGCCGTATCGTTTATCCATCTATATTGTTGTCATAACCGATTCTGATTTCTTTTTAAGTTGTTGACATTTTTGGATACACAGAGTTCTGCTTAAGCCGTGCACCACCCGACACAGTGACTGCCATTCTCTCAGCAGAAGATTTCCTGATTCTGGTGCTATTCGGGAAGGCTTGGATGCACTGAAGCTTGCTTGGTGGGGCAGCTTTGAGGAAACTCCTGCTGAAGGAGCAGCAATATGCAGTGAGCTCAAACCTTGGCAGCTGGAGCACTCAAAGGAAAGTGCAAGCATCATGCTGGGGTAGATATTAAGAATCGCAGAATCGTTCAGGTTGGAAAAGACCTCTCAGATCCCCAAGTCCAACCCCAACCCATCTCACCATCCCTGAGTGCCACTTCTCCACAGTTCTTGAACACCTCAGGGATGGGGACTCCAGCACTTCCCTGTTCTGATGCCTGGCTGCTCTGAGAATACTTTTCTCCTAATGGTCAGCATTCAGCACACCCAAATGAGCAGTGTTGTGTGAGTACAACTTTCTGCTTAAAAAAAAAACAAAACGCTTTATTGGTGTGCTGGATTTGAAAACTAGGAGCTCTACAACAGGCTTTGGTTCTGATTCACTTCCCATAAAGGTGAAGGAGCCAAGGTCTTTATCTCAAATAGAACATCTGAAGGAACACGCTAATATTTCTACAGTAAAATACCCTCTATAAGCATTAGATGTTTTTGCCCAACATGTCAAGAATTGCCCCCTTTAAATTAGGTACCAATGTGAACCAGTGGGCGAATTCACTTGTACTTCTGGTCAGCACAAAACATCATGCCACACTGCAGTGGGACGGAGAACAGAGCCTCCACTCCTTCAGACAAAACACAGAAAGGGACGTGCAATAACAGCTATCTGAATATGCAGGATGTCATCCACAGCCTCCTTCTCCCTTAAGTAAAGGAGCTGTCAGATAATGGCCAAATAAATCCATCAGTGCTCTCGGCTGCCCATTCTGTGCAGTGCAGCGTAAGCTCTGCTCCGAGACTTATGGAGCACTCCAGCATTTAGATTGCTCTCCACGAGGCGTGCTGAGATCTGGCTATCATCTTTCACTTTTTAATTAAAATATATTTTTCGCTCTTGATCTACAGAAGGAAAAACAACATAAAAGTAATTGAGACTTCACGTTTCACATGTCAAATCGTGATAGCTTTTCCTATTCACTGGCATGCCAAATAAGTACTTATAGCAAGATTCACCATCAAAAGCAAGCACCCTCCTTTCCAAGGATGACGGAATCAGGCTTAGATAAAACAGGAACCAGCTCATGCTCAAAATGAATCCCGGTGTCAGGCTGCCGCATCTTTGCAAAGTCCTTCATCTCTCTAAAACCTGCCATACTTCATTACAGTGTGTAGTGAAACACACCAGCCTCTTCCAGGCATTTCACAAAAATCACCTCCTACAGCAGACAGTAGTCAGAAATTAATGCCTTTAGTACCCATGAGAAGGACTGAGTCATAGAACACAGGCTGTAATTTCAAGGGCTCATTCATCCCCAGTATCAAGCGTTTTGTTGCAGCCTTTTTGCAGACACCTTTTACTGACACATGCTTCTCTCCCACTAATACACTGATGCAAGGAGAAGCAAAAAAAGCCAACAAGGAGAAAATAAAGTGTTTTCTGCATTTGGAAGGCACAGTGGGTTGGAAAGGGCAGGAAGGAAGAAGATGCTGCCTCCAAGTGCTGCTGGAGAGGAGGGATTCACCAAGCCAGAATGGAAGCCAGGCTTTGATCTCCCTTTTACACACACACATGCAACATTCACAACAACCTCTGGTTGTTCCCACTGGGAATTCTGCAGAGAGGAGAGCAGAAATCTGCTCTGCCATGGAGCCCCTTCAGCTGCAGAGGTAATTTGGCAATGTGTGCTATGCAGCCATAGAGAACGCTGGACTGGATGGTGCAGAAGTAATGATCAGCATAGTAAAACTCAGAAGAAACCTGACAGCAGCATCGAGGAATGCAAAATGTGTTCACTACTTCAGCTTCATGGAGCACTTCCAAGTCTACACAACTAATTTTATGCAGACTTCCTATAGGACCTCAGAGATCAGAGCACAAACTCCCAGTGCCAACCCAACTTCCTTTCCATGACAGCTTCTCTATCAGCTGAGACAGAGCAGGTGGTGGAAAACACAGATTTTGACTCACATCAATTTATAAACCTTTGCAAAACTTTTCAAAAGCAAAGAACTGCTCTCAAGGCTGGTTAAGGTGCATCACTGCAGCACCCAAGACTTCAGAAACCTTTTCAATTACTGCCATTTAACATCATTATTTTCATTTGTTAGTTTCACCTCATTTTGGACCCACTCTTTCATTTCCACATTAGATCTGATTAGTTCAGAGCTACGATCTGGTCATGCCTGAAGTTTGTGGGTAGCTGGGATATCAGACCTGAAAGAAAAGTGATTGGAAGCCCCAACCCAGCTGTTCTGTCTCACATCTACTGGAAGGTTGTTACAGTAAATGCAAAAGCAATGTGGCCTGACACTGGGGAAAGTTAGAAGACTAAAAGACATAAAATGCATGAGTTATTTTTTACATTAGGTAGCAAACTGAGTTCTCCTTTAACCACTTAATTACCTTTGGCTGACAGGAAAAAACATTGCTGTGAAAATTAGTATTATCTTTATTATGGATGTGTCCCTGAAGATGCTGATGCACTGACTTATATATCCACGTACACGGCCTGGAAGCAGTGAAATAATTCTACCTTGTGAGCAGCTGCAAAGGTTCTGTACCATCGCCAAGGATTTATCGTGTAGTTTAACGGTCATTACTTAGCATCATCTGCTCTTTTTATACATTCTCTATCACCATACCCATTTTCCTTTTTCAGCCTTATTATCTTATGTATATGAACAAAAATATAAAGGGGTGATGGGGAGTGGAAATCCAAACCAGCCCTAACGGCCCATGATTCTGAGCTCAGGTACAACAGCCTCAGCCAAAGGCACCCCGGCCACGTGCCAACAGAAGGAACAGCAGCGTGCAGGACACAACCACAGGACATCTGAGTTGGAAGGGATCATAAAGGTCATCCAGTCCAACTCCCCAGCGTCTCCTCAAAGGCTGTTTGCTCCAGCACTGAAATAAAGGAATGGTTGGGACCATCTCAGTAACATCTGCTGAACTGTAAGTTGAATAAATTATCAGTATTTATCAGGGGCAAACAAGGTATTGCAGTGTTTGCAGTTACCTGCACATACATAGGATGCTTCTTTCCAGTATCTCCTCCATCCAAACACACTGCTTTGGATTTAAAAGATTCATTGCACCCCTGGACTCCAACCTTTAGCTGCCATCTCTGTTGGTTTTAGACATATTAAGAGAAACTTTAAATATTCTACTAATTCTTCCAGTTAGTAATTTTTTTTAATGCAGCCTATTTGTGTTTATCCACAGATCTTCAGAGTACATACCAGGAATATTTGCTTTGAAAATGGGTGACTTCTGCCAGCTTTTCTGTTCCAAGCAGGTGGCAGTGCACTGGCAAAAGCAAAACTAACGTAAATGCTTTTGACCTCACTGCAGAGGCAGAGGGGCCGTTCTGCACCACCATGGGGTCCCAGGAGCTCCTGGCAAATGGAGCAGGGTGGAGAGTGCACTGTGTGTCTGTTGGGGCTCAGTGGCCATTTTGGTTTTGTTTTTCCAAATTCACCTGGTCTATAATTCATAGAATTCAACAGGAGTGGTGCAGACAAATGTCTGAAATCTCAATACACAAAAACACTGAAACAAAGAAACCAATAAGCAGCCCCTCTGCCTTGCCTTGCCCAAAGAGCACAGCTCAAATGCTTCTGCCTGCTACTCAGCAGGATCCAGTCCCACCCTGCACTCACATTTCAGCTCTTAGGCTGTCTTCAGCTTAACCCACTTAGTTTCCCTCTGAAAATAAAACCTTAAATTGAGGTCTCACCCTAAGAGAAGCTTGTATTTGGTTATAAGCATATCAATGTTAAAGCCTGCTTTTGGAGAGGCAGGTTCCCCAGCACAGGAGGCACGCAGCCTGATTTACACTGCACCAACCAGCAGTGACTCCAAAGTGAGACAATCACAGAATCACTCAGGTTGGAAAAGACCCCTCAGGTTTCCGAGTCCAACCCCAACCCACCCCACCGTGTTCCCCAGGGCCACATCTCCACAGTCTGGAGCATCTCAGGGATGGTGACTCCTCCACTCCCTGGGCAGCTGTGTGTGTGCCTGACTGCTCCCTGGAGAAGAGATTGTTCCTAACACCCAACCCAAACCTGCCCAGGATGTTTGCACTGTTTGCACCAAGTGCCTTTATGCCCATGGGCCAGTGGTCCCCTTGGCTTTGCTCTCCAAAACCTTAGAGAGCAAACGTGGCTGGAGCTCAGCGAGTTCTCACACCATGACCTGGGTCACTGTTGAGCTTATAGTGGTAGAACCGGAATAAAAAAGGGGGAAAAAGTAGAGATTAACATAAAATAAAAGCATAACTATATGGTATGTGAAAACTAAATGGCCGTATCGCAGCGCAGTGCCCAGCCCAGCTCTGGGTGTTACCAGCACATGGGACACAACAAGTCGTGGACTCGTCTGTGGCATGACAGCTCACTGCTCTGCTGACAAACATAAATCCATCGCACCACTATTTTGTGTTATTAAGTAGGAGAGAGGAGATCTGCATTTGGAGCACATACAGGTGGCTCAACTGCTGCCTAATGTGAAAGGTTTTATTTGGCTTGAAAAATCATCTATTTAAATTGTGCATCAAGGCCATAACACATGGGTGGCTTCATTCACCGTGGCACTTTGATGGTGGCTGCACAAGTCGTGAGCGTATGTGCAGTATCATTATTTCCCACACATCAACCAGAGCAGCAAATAAACTTTTGATTCATAATAGGAACACAATGGAAACAAGCTGAAAGCCTGCCCTGAGCAGCTCTAATTAAAGGTATTAAGAGTTAAGGGACAAGCTTGCAGGAGAGCAGTGTAAATCTACTCAGTCTCTACAGAAGTATTTATCACTATTCCCCAGCATTGCTACATGAGTGTGTGTGTTTGATCAATATTCAGCATCGCCTCCGCTTTACCCAAAGTCTGTGCAATATGCTAAATTAGCTTTTTTTCTATTACCGTATCAAAGGTATGTTTGAAATTGAACATCACTGTAATTTAGCTGAAATTACTGGCAGACCAGGTCTGTCTTGATCAGTTTGCAAAACCCTCCACATTAATCATATTAAAGACGTTGCAGATGAACAAATCAGCAGCGCGGGCAGAAAACTGCTGCCTTGGAGAGATGCTCACATGCTGCTGGCACCAGAGGCACAGAGATGCCCGCCTGCAGGTGGCTTAAGGCACATGGTGGGGTGGGATAGCTCAGACCCCATGCAATGGGACCGCCCAACAACATGGGGTGCAGGTGGTGGGAAAGCCAATAGCAGAAGCTTGCACGCAGCCAGCCAAACTCAAGCAGCACCCAACCACCCACAACACACGAGGGCTCCCATTTCTGCCCCTTGCTAAGAACAGGAGCCCACATGTTTGCCTTCTCCAGCACCTCCACCCCTCTGCTCACAGCCCCTCTCGGACAGGCTCAGACATTTCTGGTTCACTCCCAAGTTCTCTTTTCCTTCTGGTGACTTTCATTTTGCTCAGAATCTTTCCTTCTGATTTTAACAATCTTAAAATTATGTCCTTAAAATAAACCTCACAATCAGCAATATATAAATTATAATTTCCTTCTCCACATGCTTCAACTATTATCTTAATCAAGCAATCATATCACTTCCCATATAGCCCCTCATTATCCAAGTCGTGCCCTGTTTGTATTATATCATCCTTATCTGATGGCACACCAAACCATCCAGCAAATCCTCAGCACTAATGCAATCCTAAGTCCTTAAGCATCTACCAGTTCTTTGATGCTGGAAGACTGGTTCCTGTGCTGGCAATGCCCATGGGATGATCTCCAGTCAATGAGATGGCTTTTCTAGATGTCCACCACGTTATGTGACTTTCTCAACAACACCTAGAAGGAAGTTATTACTCTGTTAAATACCCAGCAACCTAACATTCCACTTTATCTCCAAAAGCCCTCTAGAACCAAATGATCTTTGCTGGGACCACTTGCACAGGCAACACTGGGACTTTTCTATTGTTAGAAGCATTGCAGAATAAATACCCCATCAGATGGCCACGCATTTATCTCAGGCACAACCTTCAGCTCAGGAGCAATGTCAGGGCTGGGCACAGAACCCCAGCCCCATGCAATGCTTTGATCACATCCAGCTGCTTGGCCAGCAGTGCAGCCTGTGATACTTTTCCATGCAACCTCTGCCCAGAAGGAGCACTGCTGACATGGAACACCCATAGGTACACTCAGCCTCCTTCTGTGCACCGTTAATGAGCAACGTCTGTCTCCCGTTTGCAGTCAGCTAATTTGTTCCTATAGCCATGATTCCAAATATCACATGAATAATTCAGCAAGTTATTTTAACTGTAGTTAGGATAAGCCCATTAGCCATCATATATTTAGATAAATTGTCCCTTTCTCCCACACGAAGTTGCAAAGGGAGAGCACCATGCCAGGTGAGCTACAGCTCTCCCCTCAATAGGTAACCAGGATACCTGGTGACTCAAATCCACCTGGAAGCATGCTCTAAAGGGTTCCTCTCCCATTTGCAGCAGGGAGAGGGGCAGCCAGCCCCATCCTTGCAGCCATTCCATCCCATTGCCCAACACGAGCTCCTCTGACACATGCTGTGGTGACAGTTTGGTGTTGCAAATGCCCTGAGCTGATCTTTGCACAAGAGCAAACTCCACCTGGGCTTCAGGAGGTGATCCGAAGTCTGCCTTTGCTCTCCTTAATTCTACATTTGCACAGCATTGGGTGGGAAAAACTTTGCAGAGCACTGGTTATTGCTACCTGCACTGCTTCACACAGATCATATTTGTTGTGCAACAGGTTAAGAATTAATTAATCCTCCAATAAGAATGTCTACTTGTACATAATGCCTATATTAGCCCATTCACATTTTCTTATTGCTGGGGTTTACTGCAGAGCTGTTCTTAAAGGCCTTCAAAGAGAATAAAGGCAAAGAAATCTCTCTGTTACACCATTAAAATAAAGACCCAATTACTAGAATCATTAAGGGAAATATTCTCAAATGACTCTGAGTCATGTGCTGCTCTCTGGTCCCTGCCCCTTGCCTGGGGCTGGCTCTCCCTTGGTGCACAAGGCAGTGCCTGGGTAAGCACGCTGCTCTGCTTTCTGCTGAACCAGCATCCTTCCTGCCCTAGGACAGCCATCCCTGAGCAAAGAGAAATTTACAGGTACACGCAGTGTGGTCACAGGGAGTCGAGAACACGAGGGATGTAGAAAGGCTGAAAAAAAATGAGCAGTTTTCCACTAATTTGAGATTTCAGGTCCGCTCTCCCTTAGGCTTCTCACTGCACGATCCTATTCAATGCTTTGAGATTCTTCCTTCTTCCATGCCTTCGAGAAGCAGCACTGCACATCAGTGCTGGCTCCAGGGCCATGGAAGGAGGGCTCAGGAAAGGTGGTCTTCAGTTGTCGTGGGTTGCTTTGGCCACAGGGAGGTGACCTCAGCACTGATTCATTCCTATTAGGCTCATCTTCTCCCAGCAAAAAACCAGATGACAATGCAACCTGAAGCAGCTGTATGAGAAGTGGTTTTCATGAGTTTCCTCAGTGGTGACACTCTGCAGATGTAAATCCTTTCTGATCTGCGCTCGTGGAAGAAGCACCCTTGTGCTGACAGTTCCGTGAGGAGATGTCATTACAAGCTAGCAACAGATTGTAGCAGAAAAGCCACAAAGCTTTTGTCTTCATCACAGCAGGATGATAGTAAACAGCTCTAAATAATGTATAGGAAATCCAATTTTGGTAGGTGGAGAATAGGAATTACAGTAGCAGTCTTTGCTTAAATCTCTGGTAAATGCTTGTTCCAGGACCACAGTTAAAGGTGCAGAGATTTAACTGAGCAATATTAACAAATGGGCTGTGATTCATCATTAACAAGAAGACAAAGCAAGGCAAGAAGTGTAAAACCTCGGGCTTTTGGGGCTGACATGTGGAGCCAATCAGGGATTCACGTCAGATGCTGAGAGGCAGGAGATCTCTCATACTGCCTGCAATGGGCCTCATATATTCCAGAGAAGAACCCAGGACCCACAACCATATGAAAGCGGGTATTAGGCTCAATGAGAGCTGCAGAGCAGCCACTTTGGTGCTTTTTAATATCTTTGCCTCTGCACAGATGCTGCTGCCCATGAAAGATGCTGAGCAGCACCTTAATATCACTGATCTATAGGAGCGGTTTTAAATTAAATTGGTACAAATGCAGAGGGAGCTTATTTTCAAATATTGCTTAGGCAGCACGAAGAATAAAATGGTATTTTTCAGTCTGGTTGTCCAATTTCTTTTTACAAAACGCCACAAAGGACAAGAAATGCCTGTGAAAGGAGCCAGCCAATAGGTGGGATTACACGGATTTCTGAAGCAAACAGAATGGCAACTGTTAGCCTCGTGTCTGTGGGCTACACAGGGATTCAATAACCTGGAAAATGATGGACTTTTCCCTCCAGATGCATTGCCACAGACAGTACACAGCAGAAACGCACTCACATCAATCACAGCAGTGATTTCTCTATCCTATCTCTGTGCAGGGTTCTGTTGGCTCAGCAAGGGACATTTGTAGGGTCAGGTGTTACCTTGCCTGGAGCTCCATGTGCCTAAGTGGAGTAGAAGGGCCCCAGGCCCTGGGAAATCTCAACTTCAAATGGAATTAAAAGCCAACCCCACACTTAACCCAGCCAGCAGAGCCCATTACACCTCTGTAAAAGGAGAAATGCACAAGAGAGTGACTCAGCCACAGCCATCCTGCAGACAATGGGGCACATTAGGGCTGGGAAATGGGGCCCTGGGCAGCCTGGTCTAATATTAAATGGAGAGGTCAGTGGCCCTCTTTGTGGCAGGGGGGTTGGAGATTCATGATCCTTGAGGTCCCTTCCAGCCCTGGCCATTCTGTGATGTGGTTGCTGACCTCATCCTCCATTTCTTCACCCACATTCAGTATCACCAAACTCCTTCCCTTTACATACCATTTCAGGCTGCCAGCCTGCAGTTCTCCCCCTATTCCTGCAGTGCTGGAGACAGAGGCACCCCAAAGCAAAATGTCTGCAGCCACGTTAGCCAACCCCACAGCACCCAGCCAGACTATTGCAACTCTCACTGATATTTATTAACTGAAACGCAGAGATCCCTGGATGAAAACTGTAGTGGAGGTGTAGAGTGCCACGTTTCATTAACTTCTTATTATCTTATAAGGGCTTCACTGGAGCCTAGAGGACTGCATGGATAGTACATGAATCTGGAGAGCTCACTGTCAGCCTCACCTTGTGCTCAAAAACGTGGTGGTGGGAATCTCAGCTGAGGATGGACAGCATGAAGGGGAGCAGAGCTCAGCGGTGTGAGGGCACTGGTGCTGCAATGTGATGAAGTCACCTTTAATTAAAAGGAAAGCCAAAGGCAAAACAAGATGTGCTGTCCTGGGCTGGAGAAGATGCAGGAAAGTGATGGGCTCTGCAGGTAGAGCCGGAGCAGTCACTTGTGAGGTGGGAGGTGGCAGTGGATGCTGCTTTTTTAGGGTGCTGCACAGTGGCTGCTTGGCTGTCTGCAGCACCCTCAATCTCTGGAGCCACCAATATCTAGGCAAGAACGGTGGAAGTGTGTGAAAAGCACCAAACAATTGATTTTGGCTTCAGCCATTTTTGACATATGCCAGGAGAGATATGGGTTGGATCTCAGGGACAATTTCTTCTCCAAAGGAGCAGTCAGGCACCAGCACAGGCCTCCCAGGGAGGTGGAGGTGTCACCATGCCCAGAGGTGTTCAGAACCATGGAGCTGTGGCACTTGGGGACACGGTCAGCAGGCATGGTGGGGGTGGGCAGAAGGTTGGACAGCCACCCTTAGGTGTCCTTCCCACCTGCATGATGACCCCCTCATGTCTCCACTCAGTGACTGCATGGCCTCTGGCACACACAGGATGAACGTGATGCTGTCCTCCTTCCCTGCCAACTTCTGACATAACTTTGCAGCAAGCAACCCACGGCACCCTTTGCTCCATTTACCTCCCCCGAAACAGAAAGACTGTGCAAAGCACTTTTCTCCTTCCAAACATATCATGGAGATGCAGTAAGCATCTTTGCTTCCTAATTGAAATCATACATCACTTTCTTAAGCGATACTAAATCAGAGGCAAACAGCACTGGCAATTCAGGCACTAATAAACAGTTTGGCTCTGCAGACAGCACACCTGCCCACACACACCAAGCCCTGCTCCTGCCCCACAGCCATGGTGTGCATCAGTCCCTCCATTCCCAGTTGCCAGCCCACACACCCCCCCAGCCCCACGAGCACAGCCACTCTATGACAACTTCAGCTTCCAAAAGTCAATCAACATATTCTTATACCAAGACATTTCCGGGCTGATGATCTGACCCACTGCTCTTAGGAGCCAGAACTGACTTTATGTCATTGTTTGAGGGTGAGAGAGAGAACCTACAATGGGTTTTCAACTGCACTTGTAGCAAAAACTCTGAGAATCAGAAATAAGCTCTAACACTCCTTTTAATCTCCTCCTTTCATGTCACTCCTGGATCTCTCTCAGTCCTCTCTCTGCTGCTTTCAGCAGATCCAACTACCTACTCCAATAGCTGTCAGCATGAAGAAATACCACCTCAGTCCCAGGACAGCCTCCAACACTGCTTTCTCCATTACTCCAACCCACCCCACTCCAGCAAATAAGAGAGTCCTGAACACGGTTATGGAAATAGCTGAACTAACACACAGCAAGGAACAAACACAACAAACTTTACCTCCTCAGAGAGGTCAGATCCTCCACCCAGACCTCACTGATGCTGCTGGTGAGAAACAAAGGGTTAATGCCATGCAGCTCCTCTCCACCTCCCCATTTGGGTCTGCTCATAGCAATGCCTCTTTGGTTTACCTGCCCTCTGCGTAATAACAGTGGTAATTAAGAATAATCTCTGCCAGTTAGCAATTAACAATATTCAAATGGTTGTATAGGCTGACAGTCCATGTTCTCACTGCAGTGCTGGGCTGCACACAGGCAGCAGCAAGGTGGTTCCTCCCTTGCTTTGGTTTTCATTTTCCATTCAGCTATTAGAAGAAACCCATTCATCAAAGCTATAGGCTTTCCCTCTGAAAACCTTCAGCGTTTAAAAGCTTTTGACTGAAATATAACATATTAATGGAAGTCGTGATTGCACAGCCCTCTGCTGACCTTCCATAGGCTGAAATTGCTTATTTTGCTAAATTTATTTGCCATCCATTTATCAATCTAAATCTAAGGTGGTTTTAAAGGTCATAAAGCAAACAGCCACTGAAATATGATTAAAGAATATGGAAATAAATTACAAACTCATAATGTTATCCCTTCCTGTGACTTAGTGGCAGAAGCCAGGATGAAGTATGGGAACTTGTTTAACATCTTATGTATTTGGGGATCCATCTGCCTCCAGAGGACTGCTTGAGCTCCATCTATGCAGCGTGCTGCTTTGTGTGCTGAAAGGAGCATCACCAGAGCCCAACTTGGACTCAGGAGCACACTGAGAGAAGCCTTTAGCTTTCCTTAGAGGATAAACTCTGTGGTGACAAGGCTGCATTTATTAACAGGGGGGTGTGAAACGATGCTGGGAAGTTACTACCCGTTGAATAAGCAGCACACTATCCCCACACTCGGATCCTAGACTGCTCCAAAGCAGTTAATGGAGCATCACACCAACTCGACACCGCATGGCTCGCGCCAGGAGCACAGAAGGTTATAGGAAAACAAAGCAAATCTTCATAGTTTCCATCTGGAGGAAAGAAGTAAAGGTGAATCTTAATGTGAAGCTTCAAGGAGTGCAGAAGGTGTTTGGTTACGGCAACATTACGTGTATCAAAACAACGGGCAAAGATTGTTGTCTGCAAAAACAAGCTGCCTGCTGGAGCCAGGCATTAATCCCTACATGTCATTGAAACGGTTTTGACTTTATTACTAGAAGCTTCAGTGCAAATGACTGTGCAGCCACTGGTGAATTTTAATTCTTGATGAACCAGTAATTGCTGTGCCCAGCAGACTCTCATAAGCACATATGCAACGTCTGCTTCCCTGCAAAAATCAAACACCGGCTCCAGGAGCACGGTGCCATTTTTGCTCAATATCAATCAATTTCCCAGGGAACGTTTCTCCATGCAGCAGAAAAGCACACAGTATTTTTTACAGCCAGATCTACAGGGAGAACCAAATACCTCTGCCATGAACATCATGGGCAGAGCCAGCAAACGGAACAAACCACACAGAGCAGTTCCTGAGCTCCGATCACTTCCCACTGTTGGTTTTGGTGCCTTTTCTCTCTACTCTAAATTGTTTAATGAATTATTGATAAAAGAGGGAGATGTGCATAATAGACACTGTTCCATAAAGATCTTTTTATTAAAGACAACAGGATGAAGATAAAAACAAGGAAGGCAGTGAGAAGACGAGATGAAAACCCAAGGGCTGAGCAGGAGGGCAGCTACCAGCTATCACAGCCTCTACAAGGCTGCTGCACAAATTGGAGGCTGTAAAAAATACTTATGTGCCTCAAAGCACTGTGCTGCAGGCAGGAATATAACCTTGCAGGTGGGATCACAAAATGGTTGGGTTGGAAGAGACCTCAAGGATCACCCAGTTCCAACTCCCTGCCATAGGGAAGGGCTGCCAACCACTACATCAGGCACCAGATCAGGTTGCCCAGGGCCCCATCCAACCTGGCCACAAACGAGACCAAGAACATTGTAAATGTGCATTCGAGCACCTCTTTAAGATTGATTTAACTCTCGAGTCACTCCAAAGCAAACAATCCAAGGGCTGTCTTCCAAAGCCTGAGCTCTGGGGAAGCTTTCTGCTCCCCTGAGCACCCCACAAGCTGATCCCTGCCTCTCTGCCTCAGCCAGAAGATGAGGACACACTTCAGCCCTTCCTAAAGCTCTAAAAAGGATTTTCTCTGCTGTCTGGGTCTTGTTGCTAAATTTGTTGGGATTTCTCCATTTCAAAGACTCTATCATTAGAAAAGAGTGATAAACCTTGTCAGTGGGTTCAAAGTTGCCAGAAGAAGGGATACATCCTCATGCAAACACGTATGCTGCAAGATAACACGAGTGTCATTTCTCTAGGAAATCAGGCTAAGAAATATAAATCGTTCCAAGCTGTGACCTGTATTACTTATGTCAACTCTCAGCCAGCTTTTAATACTGCACTCTGCAAATCCAAACTGTTCTGGGCTTAAAAAAAATGGAAAGGGACCAGATGTCGGGTAATTGATTTTACTGACAGAGATCCAGAGGAACGTTCCAGCAGATCAGACCCAACATTTATAAGATATTTCAGCAATTTCTCCAAGTCCAATTAGCAATTGATGTGTAATGCATCAAAAAAGCCTGCAGTTAAGGAGTGTTTTCCTATTAGCACTCTTATTACCTGCAGAGATTGACATGTTTTCAGTTTAAAATGAATTCTGAAAAAAATGTATTTAAAATAAGGGTCAAGAGAATGACTGAATAGGCATAAACAGCATTTTATGGCTACGTGTAATAGAGCTGTAGCAATAAAAAAGTGCGAGTTAGGAAGAATACACAGTCGTTCTCAATTACAGGATCACAAAATTACATCTTGATTGACTCCTTCCCTTAACGCGTGCACTGGCCGACAGGGTTGGATCAGAGAATTTCCATTGAATATATTAACATTTATTTTTAAAAATGATCAATTTTGAAGTTATGAAATGCCTCATTAATTTACTATGGCGCAATTTACTGCCTGGGAGCTAACCACGTCTGCAGCCTGGGACAGGGCATTCATCCATGAGCAGAGCACACATAGGGTGCTTGCTTGATAATACAGCTCCCTTCGTCTGCACTAACAGCCACATCAATTAAAGCATATCTTCAGGAAGTACAGCTTTCTTAGACAAAAGTTCTTTTACCTCACTGCTGAGATCTTCCAGGCTGCCAGGGTTTGGGCTGCCAACATCTCAGTAGGAATTGGGGAAAAAAAAAAAAAAAAAAAAAAATTCAATTATTGATGCTGCAATCCTGCAACAAAACTGTTCACCATCACAAAGCCTGGAGGGGCCTTCCCAACATCTGGATGGGAGCACTGCTCTGACCCACGCACCCACTGCTGCCCACCCAGGGGACACGGAGGAGCCTGGCACACAGGAGGACTCCCAACAACACACTTTGGTTCAATAGCAGCCAGCAGCTCGAAGCACATTTGGTTCCCACTCGGATTTCCCCCAGTCATCTCGTTTAAACATTTTGTCTAACCACGGAGCCTCAGCTTTAGTTAATTGCCTTACTCCTCAGCTGTGCAGCAGCAAACCTCCCTGCAACGCAGCTTCCACAGCCTCACTAGGGATCAGTCCAAAAATACAGAAATTCTGCTGGAGATTATGTTACACAGACACTGAAAACTAAAATGCTGCACCCACAGACAACATTCCTCAGCTAAGCTCCAGTTTTGCCTTGGGTATTCCCAAATCCCACATTTTCCTTTCCTCTGCCATGCCTGAGATAGTACTGGACATGCCATCAGTGCTGTAACAAGATAACATTTACTCTTATCTATAGGGAGGAGGGGTCAAAATGACTTCCATTTACCTACTATCTAACAGCAAACCTGAATCACTGCTAAGTGCTCACATAGTGGGATATGGTGCCATTTTCATTCCTTTTGGC
The DNA here is from genome assembly GCF_987193195.1 of Phasianus colchicus. NCBI lineage: Eukaryota > Metazoa > Chordata > Aves > Galliformes > Phasianidae > Phasianus > Phasianus colchicus. Next base: position 16,545,405 of record NC_143450.1, on the reverse strand, counting down.
TTAACCAACAAATTCCTCTGCCCAGGAGGCCCAGATCCTTTGTCTAAGAGCAAGTCCACAGGTCAATAGCAGAGAGAAAAGTGGGAGGTTATTTTGTTTTAAAAAAGGGGGTGAGGGAGAAAGGGCAGAAAGTGAAAAAGGAAAGAGGAAAACAGCAGGAGAGATGTTTTGAGCTGCCTCTGAAGCTGTAATGCCACCAGCTCACAAACTTTGCACAAGCACAGCTGGAATTTCTATGGCAATACTCAGTGCTGTTGGCAGGGAGGGCATCTGATGGAAAGCAGAGCTGGCAATGACAAGGCAGAGCTTGTGTCAGACCCCAGCATCTCACACAGCCTCTGTGTGCAGAGCTATGAGGGCATCCTTGTAAACTCAGCAGGAAAAGGAGTGATTAAAAACATCACCTGTGTGATGATGTCATTGAGTTGTGAATCTGATCTTAGAGACCAGATAAACCTCTTAAAAGGGATTTACCCCCATTTTCTTTACACCAACTTCTATGCAGATGCATTTGCAAACTCCTCTCATTTTGTTTCCCAGACACTGGGAGCCCAGGAAAAGCACTAACCCAGAGCTAATGGACCAAGAAATGCCTTCTGAGAAAACAGATTAATATCTTTTTCCATCATGAAAATTGCTGGCGGGTATTCATTGCGTATGAGCACATCTGCAGGCAGGACTGAGCACCAGGCTTCCTTCAAAGGAGCACGATCAGAAAGTTCTGCTTGCACCAGGCTCACCTCCTTGCTGTGTTCCATAATGCTTGTTCTTTATGCACAGACAGAGAAGGGGAAAGAAAGGTATTATCTCATCACTGACACCGACACAGTTCAGGCACTAAATCCTGCTGAAGAGAACATGCATCAAAATATTCATAACTTGATTGCATGAGAAGAAACTAATATTGGCCTGCAGCTTGGAGAGGCATTGTCCTGTGACATTCAGGTGGGGAAGACCAGAGTGTGCCCTTCAAGTTTTATGACTGAGACCAAAACTTGCCAGCATTTCATTACGATCTTATTAACATTATGAGATCAGGGGGAGGGAGTGTGGCAACAGGCAGAATCGAATTTTATTATTATTATTTCAGCTATGTACCCATAACAAATCAGCTCTATTATGTCCCAGGGCTTTCTTTTTGGCTCTCCTAATCTCATTGCCACTACATAACCTCCAGCTGGCTTTAAATCTGACTGCTATGTGCCACTTTTCTATTTACATCTCCTTGCTTTTTATCGGTTCCATTTTTTAAACCTATAATTTACACTTGGTTCCCACTGGCTATAATGAAATGTCCAGGCCAGTCCTTCCCACAACAGGAGGAAACCCCAAATGAGTTGATTGCTGCTTTGTTCAGCCCGAGTCATGGGGGATGGTAAAACCCAACTAATCCAGGCTACAAGAGAACTTTGGGCATTTGAGACTATTTCAGCTGTTCTGAACAGACCAGAGACTGCTGGCACTGTGTTTCTGTACACATCCAGATCCTGGATATTGGCCTTTTTTCCACTAGAACCAGGCAGACTGTCCTGCCCATGCCTTTGGCTGCTGCCCACTGTGGTGCCTTCATGCCTTAAAACACGACCCTGACATCTCAACACCTTGTGCCTGAACACTGAGTTCTAATGTCTGGCTTTGAACAAAGGACTCATCCTCCTCCTTCAGTTGCTCCCTGGAGGAAAAAGAGGAGCAAAGACTCTGGTGTAAGTCACTGCTGGCAAATGAATTCTTTTATCACAGCCATGGAATGGTTTCAGTTGGAAGGGACCATTAAAGACCATCTGGCCCAACTGCCCTGCAATGATCAGGGACACCTACATCTTCTGAAAACTTTCCAGCAATTACAGGACCAGACATACTCATCCACTGGATGCAGCCACCTTCTACTAAATCCTACGCAGCATTTCCTCCATTGAGTCCCACCAATGCACAGCAGTAAATTGCCATCGCTATTTGTTGCCACCCATCCAATTTTGGGACAGTTCTGGGCTGCAGATGAGGGCAGCCCATGTCACAGCTAACAAGTGCCAAATGAGGTCAAACAAAAGGTCCACCCAAGCCTTGTTCACAGCTGTGAGCAGGAAGCAGCCCAAACCTCACAGGGCAAAGTCCTCCCTGCACAGATTTCCCCTTCTGTAAAACTGACAGTTCTGTGTTCATCCCCCCCCCACCAGGCTTCAGTTCTTCATTACCCCGTGAAGCTCTGCAGATATTTATCCATGTGCAAGACAGACAGCAGAACTCAGTGCTGGGGCTGCAAAGCCCCACAGCCACTTCAGCCATGCAGCAGTTCCCTCAGTGCCTGCTGACACTCAGATCCCTGCCTGACACACAGGTTTTGTTACGTTTTGTGGTAGCGTGGCTTTCAAAATTCTATTGCCACATGCTGGGCTATGATTAAAGCATTTGGCTTTCCATGGTAACGTTACCCATCTATAATCTTGTTTCTTAGCAATATCTGAGCCAGCTGTACTAGTAATTTCCTTTAATAACAAGTCTTCAGGAATCACTCTGCCCTTTCAGCCTCAAATGTGAGGCAACACGTGATTGACAGGTATCACAGCTTTCAGGCAATTAAATATTCTCAGTGTTCAACCAAAGGAAAATAATCGCAGGCTCCAGACCCAGGTCCCTTACTGCAGGTTGGAGGACGTTGAAGGGCTGTTGAGGTTCATCTTCCAAATATTTGGGTAGCCTGCATTACAAATCCATTCCGGCAACCATACAGCCAGGCAGCCCATCCATTCAGAAATTAAAAGAAAATAAACTAATTGGATGCTGAACTCCGCACACAGCCAGTCTCTGCATGCAAGGGATGCCAAAGCTCCCTGCTCCATCTCCATCTAACTGGAGGTAAAATGGAACTCCACCCTCAATTGCACAAAGCAATTAAGCATGCTGCGTTAATTAGTCACAGCAATGATGATCTTCTCGACAAGGGGTGTGCTATTCCTTGCAAACGGTGCTGCCACAGAAATGTTAATCTCTTTCCTTTTAAGATTAAGCTGTCTGAGTGTAAATCAGCTGCTGCAACCACCCCAGAAATACAAACTGCCACACAGACACCACAACCAGAGGCAGGGAGGTGAACTCCTGCTATGTTTTGCAGACCAGAGAGCCCTGTAATGCTTGGGAGAAAAATCACCAAGAGTCATAGAACGGCCTGGGTTGAAAAGGACCACAATGCTCTCATCTGGTCCCAACCCCCTGCTGTGTGCAGGGTCACCAACCAGCAGCCCAGGCTGCCCAGAGCCACATCCAGCCTGGCCTTGAATGCCTGCAGGGATGGGGCATCCACAGCCTCCTTGGGCAATCTGTTCCATTGCCTCACCACTCTGTGTGATAATGAAAATCTTCCTCCTAGTATCTAACCTAAACCTGTCTCGGTTTAAAACGATTCTCCCTTGTCCTATCATTACCCACACTCAAAAACAGTCATTCCCCCTCCTGTTTATTTGCTCCCTTCAAGTACTGGAAGGCCACAATGAGGTCCCCCCAGAGCCTTCTCTAAGCTAAGCAAGCCCACTTCTCTCAGCCCTTCTTCATATGAGAAGCACCCTGTTGGCTCAGCTTCACTACTTTCCACGGTGTGAAAATATTTGCAGCAATCCAGAGCTCAGTGCTGGGTTTAAGCTTGTAGACAGCACCGTAATACAATTATTCACAGGAAATCATAGAGCCACAAGGAAATGCTCGGTGTCGCTTTGCAGGCAGCACCACGGATGTGCAGCTCTGCAGCCTGACACAGCTTCAGCCCCACCGTTGTGACTGCAGCTCAGACAGCACCAAAGGTACCCGAGAGCCCATCCCCAGCAGAGGTGATTTGTGGTGATCAGCCTGAACCAAATCAAGCGTTTTGCCAACAGCAGCTGAAAGCTATCCATGCCTCTATTGCATGCACGTTCTACCTATCGTTCAGCAATAAACACATTCACAGCACACACCAGTGGCCAACTGGGATTCGGAGCCTCACAGTCAGAGAGGACACCGGTATGGATGGACTGGAGAACACACGCCTACATTAACAGCATCTCCTTTCCCTCTGTAACACACAGCTGAGCTGCCGTAAGCAGCCCGAGGTGCACAACAGCCCACCATGCCCTGATGGCCATCACTGAGCACAGAAATGGGAAATAATGAGGGAAGGCTGTGGCTCTTTCCAGCCCGTGGCTGCAGGTGAGCATCCTGCAAAGCAAGGAGAGCTTTGTCCTTCACGTGGCACTGAATGAAGCGTGTCACTCAGCTGGCAGGGCTCCTGCACAGCATGTCACCACACAGCCTGGCCTTCTCCAGAGTTTTTGTAATTCTCTTATCTTTATTTATAAAGCATTAATCTGCTTAAAATAAGTAAGAGATTGGAGTTCACATAGAAAGCCCTAAAATGTGGTAGAATAATGAAAACTGTAGCCAAAAAAATTCAATTTCTTCTGTTTTGTTTTTTTTTTTCCCCCAACTTCCCAGTGCCAAAGGTTCCCATAATCCCAACACTGAGGCAGTGGGGGGCTGGGCCACATGCTGAGCTGGGGCAGGAAACCCCCATTTCTGTGCAAAGAGCAGAGAAGGGAAACACCACACAGTCATTGGGCTGTGGAATGAGAACAGAACTTCATGTGGCTGTGATCCCAAATGGCAGCACCCAGCCCAGCCCAGCAGGATTCTGTGGCTGCAGATGCTCTTTTCTGCCCCAGGTGCTCTGCTTCCCACTGCTTGGGTCCCCTCACATCGTCACAAGGCTCTCTGTGGGATGGCAGACCCAAAGGGTTAACGTTTCCCACCTCTCCTCTGACACCTGGGTGCTTCCACATTGCCACTGTTGCATCCAAGGGTTTGTAGCAACTGCAGTAACTGAGCACCGCTCACTCTCGCACTTCAATCTTGGGGTCAACCTTTTGCTGGAAGCAATGGGCTTTCATGTGCCTTCCGCAGAGGAAAACAGCAGAGGTTTGGGCCCTGGCTTTGTTTATTTGGTTTTTTTTTTTCCAGGTTTGACAGCAATAGGTGATACATTGCATCTCTCATTTTTGTTGCAGACCTCCGACCACCGATTTCCACAACAAACAATAAACATCTACAGAAAAACCTGGGAGAGTCCCCCTCACCAAACGGAACAAATGGTGACATTCAAATATTCTCACTCACAAGCAAACAGGCAGCCTTTAGCAGAGCAGATCTGAAACAAGCAAGATTATCCCCCTGGAGATGGGAGAATATGTTTAGAAAAGCTTTTAAGTATCTCAGGAGCAAAGGGTTATTTGAAAACCAACGTGTCAGTCAGACGCTGACACAAACATGCTGCTTCCATCAACACCTCTATAGTAAATATTTCAAGATAATCTTGCTCTGAAATACAGAACCTCGCTGCTTTATTCAAAAGCCTTCACTGCTGCTGCACCAGTGTGGGCAGCCAGGGAGGCTGTGAGCTTTGGGCTGTGCTTTGCAATGGGGGAAATCGCTGGTTCTGGAGAAGCAGAGGCATTTCCCCCATCCTGCAGCCCCACAGTGGGGGCTCAGTTTCTCACAGCACATCCCTGCTTCCCTCCTCACCCTTTGCAGACCCCGATCCCAAAGCAACACAGGGAGGGCTGAAAAGCACCGTGAGCCCTCCCTGCACCTCCAGCACAGCTGCCACAATAGGAACTGATTTCATTCACAGTGCTGCACCAGCTGCTCAGTTTAACTGAGGCTTTTTATTTTCCCTTCAGTGTTTTCTTGTTGCACCAAGCGGGTGGGACTGTTTATGAAGTGAGGTGCGATCCAGCTTGAGAAACAGCAGCACAGACTGGACCATCACCTCTGCAACCTCAGCCCTCAATTAGCCAAGCATCTGCCTGCAGTTGTGAGCAGAGGGAATTAAGACAGCAGCCGGGGCACCAAGAAGGCAAAGTGCAGCACCGCTCATCTCAGTGCACTGAATGCTGCAGTTCCCACTCGTGCCCATCCATCCGAGCTCAGCCTGTGCCAGGTTGTTTGTTAGCACTACAGGTGGATGAGTGAGGAGCTGTGGTAGCATCCTTATCCCTTACTGCTATTAACAGCAGAACCTGAGGAGCTTTGCATGACTTTACCCCAAGAAGCACCACACCACGTGGCCCTAAAGGAGCTCCAGCTCTTGTATTAAACTGGTAAAGGGATTTCCTGAATTCAGTTCAGAACTTCTCCATTCCCACTCAGCACGTTCCTGAGGAACCTGAGGCAGCACCACAGCCATCGTGGTCCACTGCCCACCCCAGTGCCACTGCTGAGCCCCAGCATCAGCTCCACCTTATCCCAAAGCCTCACTGCCATTTTCTTAATGAGCAACCACCTCTGCCACAGGTGCTTCTCCCTCGGGCTCCAGCTCTGTGCCCAAAGAGCAGCACTAAGAGAGAAAGCAAGCAGGACAGGAATCAGGAGGTGTGGGGGGTCCTAATAGTGCATTATGGTCATCCCCTGACCCCCAGCACTGCTGCTGGAAACCACGGCTGATCACAGCCATTAATCACTGCACGGAGCAGCCCGGTGTGCAACACTTTGCTCAGCTGTGCCACACAGGCACGTAATTAGGTGAGCTAATTACTTACAGAGTAAGGTTACAAAGGAACCACTCTTCAGACACCAAACCCAATAAAGAAATGGGCATTGGCAGCATGAATACTGTTAAGTACAACTCGGTGATGGCTCCCTAAATCTGCATTCACTCTCACACGCGGCACTCGTTTGGATATCGCTATGGAAAAGGTGAGATGCTCTCCGGTAACATTCATCACCTGATACCGCCACAATCAGCAACATTTCGCATTGCAGCCACTTCTCCATTCCCACACAGGGACTTTCGGGGAGGTTGGTGCCGCATGCCCACGTTTTCCTCTTGTCCTACAGCACGAACGCGCTGGATCGAGAAAACGTTTCCTGAGAGTTCGACAGCCGCGATTTTGGACTTGGAGGTTATTTTGCCGCGTCGCACGAAAGTGAAACAGTTACAGACGAGCGAACGTGCGAAGTGTGAGAGCCACGAGTCGCTCGGGAAGCAAAAGCGGAGCTCCGGGAATGCCGTCATTGGATCCCAGCACGCGGCAGCGCAGCCGCTCCTCGGGGCGGGCATCGGCGCGGCAGCAGCGCCCCCTGGTGGCCGCGCGGGGAAACGCACGAGGGGGCGCCGAGCCCGACGGAGCGGACGGCCGCATCCACACAGCGACCCCAAACCTTTTGCACTATAAGGATTCCTTGTCGTCCCTCGCCCCAGCGATGGCAGCTCCCCAGATCACCCCGCTATAATTTAATATTGGAACTTATCAGAAGCATTAAGGCTGAGTTAACCTTAACAGAGACGTTCTGAAGCGAGTCCTTAACATCTGTCATAATGCAGGAAGCTGCGCCCTGGAGGCATCTCAGAATGTTCTGCTCGCTGCTCCCCCGTGCAGAGGGGCAGTTATGTGGAGGATGTGAGCATCGCCTCTTGCTTGCATACATTTCAACGCGATTTACAGCTTTGTATGGAGTAGATCCGCTTTCATTTAATATTTAGTAATGAATGCACCTCGATAAGGATAACACGACCTTTGTAGTTTCGTTTTAATAAGGAGAGGAAATCGCCGAGATTAGTGATTTTCAGTGTTAATAACTTAACAAGGTAATAGACCTTGTAATTAAAAATAAGTTTAAGGAGATTACGAAATGATTTTGATCATGATTTAAAGACCAATTACAGAAAAATCTCATTCTTCTCTTTCTAATTAACTACATTGCAAACAGCGACGCTGAGAAGTTCTGAAATGAACCGTTTTTGTTGGCGAGGCCGTTTGCATGCCCTGCATTAGAAAAGTTTAACAAAAAGAGCGTCCTGGGCTCCTTTTAAAGAGCGTGATTGGAAAAGAAAAAGCACAGGAAGGACGCCATTAACTCTGCTGCTTTGTGGCGTTAGGATTCATGGCCCCGAGGATTGCTGCTCTACCGGCCCTATACGAGGGTTTGGCACAACCACAACGACCCTCAGCACTACGGGAACGCAGCTCTGGTTTGGGAGCTGTGATATTTTAGGAGCGCACAGCAGCATCCCAAACCTCCTGCACGAGGATTGCCCTCCTAAAACACAACGCAAGGAGCAAGCCCTAAGCAAAAGCAAGCCCAAAGCAGCCGGCCAGCCTGGCCTGCAGCAACAAAACTCATCATCGTGCTGAGACCTCAGCAAGCAGCCATTCACACAGACTCTAATCGTGTGAAATGCTCGTTTTGGGGTTGGCTTTATGCGATAGTTTGATTACAGCTTTAAAGCAGCTTGCTTTATTTTATTAAGCTTGCTGCTGCTGCACCAACATCCCATCTCCATCCTAAAGGAGACGTTTGCTTTGGGCCAGCTCTAGCTGCATAGTAAGGCAGTTCAGTGTAACAGGGAGACTAAAAACCAAACTAGGAACAAAAGATTAAAAGAGGAAATCGCATCCGGGCTGAGAACACACCTACCTTCAGGAGCAGGGATGCACGGCGTGGGGACGGATGGACAGACAGCCGTAGCACAGCCCATCCGGCGGTGCAGGTGCTCATGGCCCCGTGCCCCACCTGCTGCTCTCCGTTGCTCTCAGCCGTTGGTTCTCACCGCACGTTTCCTAAATCAGGAGCAACTTTCAAGTTTCCCCGCCCGCAGCTCCGCGTGCAGCTGCCTCCAGCCGTGCTGGAACACCTGCTCGCTTCGTGGCAGCTCTGCAGGGCTGTCAGAGCGCCGCTCCTCTCCTCAGCCTGTGTGAGGAGAATCAAAACGGCCCATTTCTGTTTCCACTCTTTTTGTGGCGTTGTAGAAATCCCACACCTTCGTCCCCCATAACTCACAGCACCCAGCTTACACAAACCTCGCTCTGCTCCCCTGCACGCAGCCGAGCAGCAGCCGAGCACAGCTGGATGCTCTGAGCTGGTGCAGGATGGAAGTTAAGCTATTTTAAAAGAGCTGATGTCCTGGGTAGCAAAAGCGAAATGTATCATTTGTTTAAACAATCCTACTCGTTATTTCTGCCTTCATTCCACAAAACCCAACTGATGGGAACCTACATAAACAGAGCTTCAGCCTTCCCCTCGAGAAGTTAAATCAGAAAGCTCTTCACTGCTGTTTTATTTCTTTTATCAGAATACAGATGGAAGCCATAATTCACCTTAACACGAGAAAGTTCCCTTTCTGCTGTAAAGGAACTCATCAGACATTTCTTGTTAGTAAGATCTGACATAAATCTGTTTGCTTTTTCCTCTATTTGATCTCAGCACCTTATGAATTTTTCATTGCCTGCTCTTAATTTTCCACAAGCAAATTCAATTAAAGAAATTAAAAAGCAGTAGTTGAGCCCTGATTACCTCATCAGCAAATGGCTCCTTTATTGCACCAGGGATGACATACACCCCACTCTCCTGGTGGGACTGGAGCCCTCACAGAATTGGATCATGTGAAACCTTTCCCCTTTTATCAGTGCTATTAGGAAGCAGCTCATCAAGCCACCCAGCCAATTCATCCAGGTGCTTCCCTGACAGGCAGCATTCCAGGGGTTATTGCAAATGAAAAGATTTCCTTGTGTAGCAATCGGACAGATCAATATGATGGGAAAGGTGTTACAACAAAGGTGTGATGGTGGAAGGACCAACATGATAGAAAGGTGCTATAAAGGAAGAAAATTGCTCACCATATCAGAAGATCCCAGCTTTGCAGTGGAGAGCTTCACCAAGAAGGGATCTCCAGGAAGAGATCCTTCCCCAGTGGCTGTCAGCCCTTAAATGGGCTCTAAGAGAGGTGCAGCCAGGCTGCAGCCCTTCCACTCATTGTGAAGCTGAATTGCCTTCACCTGTGCTCCCAGAGCTGACCTGGTCCTTCCCCAGGTGCTCCATCAGTGGTTCAGGCTGGGACTCAGCAGTTCCCATACACAGTGATATTCCACCATCATCATTATGTAAATTGATTACCACAAACTTTCTGCTCCAGTACCATCACAGAGCACTGAGCCTATCAGCTGGGGCAGCTTCATACAGACACCACCAGCCCCATGGAGCCCCAAGCACTTATAATACATGAGCATCCCAGGAGTGCATCTGCTCAGACAACCTCCAAATGAAACTTGCTGTTTGAAGAACTTCAAAGATTTCAGGTGAATGTTAATTTCCTATAATTTAAAACCACTAAGAATAGTTTCCCTCAGTGTCATTGGTAAAGAGCCTTATTAATAAAAATGCAGATTTAAAAGAAAATTCTCTCTTACTTGTGAGACAGTGTGGAAAACAGCCTGAGCAATGAGCAGCTCTTCATCTTCAGTGCTTGGAAGGAAGCATGGTTAGCTGCACACTGCTACAAAACACGTGTGTGAGCCGCAGCTTCACGATCTCCTATGGGTCACCTAAAGAAAAAGACTTCTGTACTGATACGAGTGGCAGGAGGGCAAGGCTTGAGATGGGATTTTCTCCTCAAAGGGCACCACGTGCATGAGCACATTCAGCAAAGACAGATAAAGGGCCTTTACAAAAGAGAATGTATTACCTTCAGCAGTACAGCCAAGGTGGCCTAAATGCAAGCAGATGCAACTCACAGCACTAAGGCTGCAGGGTGAGTGTTGTCACAGTATTGCAAAATACACTGCAGGGGCAGCAAAGCAAACCACAAAGAAGCAGGTTTGGTAACTGATTCCAGGTTAGACCTGTGAGAGGTTCCCCTGAGAAGCTCACACCAAGCAATGTGGCTGTTAGCTGTGCGCTTCTTCCTCCAGCAAAAGTGTTACTTTTTATTTAAATTTTAAAACCTGTGGGTTTGTTGGAAGGAACACAACTGCCCCAACACAGAGCAATGTCACCAGTAACAAAATATGACTCTGGATATGCTGCCCAATCCCAAGTTGAAGCAAGCTCGTTATCATAAGGCACTGTATAAAAGTAGTGAAATAGGTAAGATTAAAAAAAAAAAACAAAAAAAAAACCCACAAACTTATTATTGTCATTTATTTTAAAAACCTTATTCAAAAATACTAAGTGATACAAGTCCAAATATGATAAAAAATACTGCAAGAAAAGATTTTGGGGTATTTTTGTCTGTACTTTACTTTCTGGTGGTTATGAAAACAAAGCAAATTACAATTTGTAACACTTCATTTTTAAGGCAGGATTGTGCCTTTGGGTTCCTCATGCCAACGGCTGCAAATCCTTTATTTTTTTTCCCAAAATGGTTTTCACTATTCACTATTTGAATACCCAGTCATTAATTATGGACTTTCGCCCCATCGTTATTTACATATTTATCAACTTGAAAACAAAATCACCAACAGAATGTACAGAAAACTACGATTTTATATTTTACAACTTATGAAAACATAAATAATGGAAGTAGAAAAGACAAGGTTTAAACAAAACAGACCACCCTACCGTACCGCTAACTTGCTTTACACTGCTGTGTAAAAGGAGAGTTGCTGGCTGCAGACCTGCAGTCCCACAGTGCTATTTCCATCTGCCTGTTACCCGGGTCAGAATAACAACAAAACAAAGCATTCTTACTCTCTCAGCCTACTCCTGTTTATAACAGACAAGCATTCTTACTCTCTCAGCCTACTCCTGTTTATAACAGACCAAACCACAGACCTTTTTTCCCCAACGGATTTAAAATTCAACAGAAAGCTTTGCTGTATTGGAAGCCTGTCAACTACCTCTATTCTAGTTCAGTTTATTGAACAAGGCTTATTTTTCCATTCATTAATTTCAAAAGAAAATGAAATAGTCATTAATATCAGTCGGCCAGTCACAAAGCTGCACACCTTCTCACAGATCAGGAACGTTTTGCAATATGTAACTTCTGAAATCAAATGCTTTCTACATAATTATTTTTAAATGATTTGCTGCATGAGCACATACAAAAATTATGAAATTGTCATGCCAGCTATTCTGCCTAGAATAGGATCAAGCTATGCAAAGCAAGAACAGAACCAAAAAAGACAAGATGAAAGATCTGCAGCATCAGAATTTGAGCACGGGAAAAAGCAATTATATTTTAAGTTTGCAATATAGCAAGATTTATGAGCCATGTAAGTGATTAGCAAAGAGATATTAATTTGATTTAGTGATGCCAAACTCATTAATTTATTAGACCTAAAATATTTTATGCTTTTTTTTTTTTTGATTGGTATTAAGATTGCTCCAGACAGAAATGAAGAAGCTTAACGAATGGAAACGGCACTAATTATTAAACTGCATCTCTACAGCTGATCTAAAATCTGACCAAAGTAGCAAACAGATGCATGTGCCCTTGATCCTGCATGAGATTTAATCTCAAAAACATCCAGGTCCAAGAGACTACCTCTCACTTCAGTACAAGTGGCATGTTTAGAATACCTGGATATCATTACATGACTAGGCAGGCAAAGAGTGATAAGTTGAGCAAACTCAAATCACAGTGCTTTCAAAATACGTAGTCATTAGTAATTTTCAGAGAAGGCATTGCTTCATTAACGTTTTGGTCTAAACGATGATATTCTACTGTTCTGGAGCACAGCCCATCCCTCCATCTTCGGCTCTGGACCAGTAAGAAGATCTGAAAGAAAAAGAAGCCCATTTACATTGTGATATGGAGAAGCATTTTGGTTTAGACAGCCAGCTTAACAACTGTATTCACACCACAACTCTGCTCAGTTATCCTGGCAGTGATATTACTGCTTCTATAAAACACAGCACGAGAGTTAAATATTTTCACAGCATCCATGCCATCAAGTCACCTGCTGACAAATTCAGTTGCAGTTTGGCAAAACACAGCACCCAGCCCATAAATCCTTCAGTACAGATATTTGTGTAGCATCAGTGGTAGTGCATGCACTGTTTATAATCCTGTGCAATACCAAAATTACCTTCACGCAACATCACTCAGCTCTCACGTCTGCAACTTAGTAATAGACACTACCAGTGTTTAACATGAGCTGATTATCAATGCTATCATTTCATTTTCCAATCTTAAATGTTTGATTCAAATTCATTTTCATTACAGAGATAAAAATGACAGTAATGATCTGCACATTGGTGGCACAACTAAGTTAAGTGATCAAAGATTTCATCTTCCAAAAAGCTAAGCTCCTACTCTAAAACAGTTTAGAAAGCAATACAACTTTGCTTTAAATCCTGAAGTCATTTCTCTCAACCTTTCAAAGCACACTTACTTTCCTCTTATTGTGATAGGTGACATAAACAACAGCTACTAAGAAGGCAACTATAACCAGGTGAAAAAAGAAATGGCTGTCCTCTTCTTCTTCCAACCCTGAGACAGACACATATTTGATCTTTTCATCCAGCGACTTGATCTCCTCATTGTAATTGCTGATGGTGTCAGAGTCATCATCTTCTGGCATTTCGAGGAGGTCTGGGTTATACCTGGAATTTGATGTCATTTCAAAAGTATCATAGTCATCTCCATCTGAATCCATAATTTCTTTTTCTATGGGCGGTGAACTATTCAGTGCGTCTTTCAAATCTGTCAGAAGGTCTTCTTCCTCAATTTTAGTATCCTCAGAAGCATCAACGTCCACTTGAGATACAGGACTAGCAGTTACCACACGAGAAACGTACGGCACAGAATCATCTTTTGCTGTGGATGGTTTTCCTATGGTGACAGAACTGATTTTAGCTGTTGTGGGGTTTGTCTCTTTTTTTGTTGGGGTTACACTCTGCCAGTTGTCTGTCAAATTTTGGGAGCTGCTTAGTGTTTCATTCTCATTTCCAGAAGAAATATTTTGAACCAGTTCCGTTCTCACAGCATCTGAGAAAGGGATGAGAAACAGTCAATATTAAGGACAAGGCACTAACTTCAACTATAAACAGAAATTACTGCAGGCACAGAAAGAAATCTTACAAAGACAGGCAGGATAGATTTCATACCACAAACCTTTACAAATTCATACACAGAAATACACAATCCTGCACTTCAGCAACTTCAAAAGAGAAGCCTTAAGTGAGACAAGAACAATAACCTGAGTTATATAATAACACTTACTGGACACGTGTGCCAAATTCAGCATGCTCATTTCCCAGACTTGGAAGGTCAGAGACGTGTCTTCGCTCCCCTTGTAGATTTGTACAGACCTGATCACTTGGTCCCCATTTTCCCTACAACCACAGCTGTTCATCACCAGGGAGATCTGAATCAGGAAGCAACATGCTGTAAACCTGACCTGTTTGCTCTTTTCTATTTATTTCTTTTTAGAATTAAAAAAATGGCTACTTATAAACTACTAGATTCAAATCAAGGAGGCACCTTAAAAGTGAAGAACACATTTTAGAATTTCAGCAGGCCTTTCAATTGGAGAACCATACCTGCCTTGTATTTTTGGCACGTCTAACTTTACTTAAAAGACCAAGGAACAAGACTTCCATTAAGTGCTCCCGAGGTGCTCCCTGCCTCACCGGAAAGTTACAGATTCTAGAAATGAAGCACTGAGCCAACTGCTTGTGTCAAATTACTCCCAAGTAAAATATTATTCAGGGGATACTGAATCATGTTATTCATGTATACATATATTTACAGAGGATCAGTTACAACTCTTCTTGTTTGTATGGCACCTTTTTCTAGCATGAATTACCCTTTAATCAACCAGAGAACAGAGAAGACTCACTCATCCCATGTGAACCAGATATGATGGTTTCTCAAGGCTTAAGCTCCAAATCACCTGCTTTAAAACACTTGTCATTGCTGAAGAAATTATTAGTCCAGAACATCACCATTAACTGTTCAGTTCTTGTAGAAGACAAGCTTAGGGAACTCTTCTCTCCTCCCAGGAATAAAACCAGCTAATTGCACACATGGAGATAAATATGAGGAAAGGCAGCTGCAAGGAAAGTCTCACATTTATAGCTAGTTAGCTTTTAACAGACAAATCAGTGTTATTAATTTACTCAATTAAAAACTTCACAGAGACAAGAAAATACACTGGATGCAAATTATCTAGTTATTGCCATTTGTCTGTCATTCAGAAAAGGAAGAAGAATCTCTCTTAACAAATTCTCCATTCCAATTTTTGAACTAAGTAATTCTGATGAACATCTCTCTCTCTCTCCAAAGTGTGCTTCTATCATTAGATAGGGAAATGAAAAGAACACCTCACAAACATTTCTCATCTAAGCGCTCACCCAGAAGGAAGAACAGGAGGGAAGCAGATACAGGTTCTTTGTATCTTTCCCATAGGAAGGGCATGTCAGCAACTGCCCAGTAACACCTCCACATCTCTGGACTGTGATGTCAGAGCCCAAATATAGTCACATTCAGTTAATTCTTTGGAAGGTCACTTGCATCAAATTAAAATATACATGCTATTAAGGACCTGATCAGCAAAGCAAGGAACACTGCTTTAATTTTCTACACCTATTCTGAGCACAAACGAGCGAGAAGGAATAACTTCCTCTTACTCCTGAAAAATTTCAGCTCTTTAACAGGAGTGGCAAGCTTAGCACCGAAACCAGCACTGATTGATGATATCCACTCAAAACTATTTGGCACTATAATGGGTGGCTGCATTGTTTGCAGTTACACAACACTGTCCGATGACATTAGACATGGTGCCTGGCTCCAGAGATGCCTTATCTTCAGAAATAGATGTTAATGTTTAACCGTGGTGACAGACGAACTAGCAAACATTGCCTGTAAAAATACCTGACAGGGTTACAAATCACTTCCGGGGAAATTTACTTGTTAGAAAGCAAAGTGGCACTAAAAACTCTTCGTTTCCTACAATTTTCTGTTCCATACCCTGCAGGAAGGAGGGGAGATTTAGGTTGGACGTCAGGGGGAAGTTCTTTACAGAGAGAGTGGTGAGGTGCTGGAACAGCTGCCCAGAGAGGCTGTGGATGCCCCATCCCTGGAGGTGTTCAAGGCCAGATTGGATGGGGCCCTGGGCAGCCTGGTCTAACATTAGGTGGGAAGGTTGGTGGCCCTGCATGTGGCAGGGGGGTTGGAGATTCATGATCCTTGAGGTCCCTTCCAACCCTGGCAATTCTGTGATACCCTGAGCCACCTCCTCCATTATTCCCCACCCATCAGGCAGGCAGAGCAGCTGTACTGCAGCACTGGGGCAGGAAAGGAACCACAGGTGCAGAACAGCACTGTTCTGTCCTTCAGATGCTCTCTTCACCACCCAAGCAGCAGCCCACCTAAAACAAACAGTAATTCACTGCCTTCGAAACGCATCTTATTGGTAAAGCTGGCCTGCAGGTTCAAGAGTCCGAACTAAGAATCAGAACAATACAAACTTTATGAATGCAGCTCCAAAGGTCACACCTCCTATTTTATGATGTCAGCCCAAGCCACCAGAGGCAGACGGTGGTGGTGGGGCAGTAAAGGTCCAACATCAGACACGGTGCCTTCCCACCCACCAGCATTCCCTGCTGCCTGAGGAACCTTCCTGGATCCCAACCCGGGCTGTGAGCACCCCAACTGGGCACTGCAGTCACCTCCACTGCTGCAGAGTTGTGGCACACGCAGCTCCTCGTTCATTACGGGCAAAAATGCACTGCTAACGGTGGCGGCTGTGGGGAAGAACCGTTGTTTTTGGGGATATCTGTGGTCGTTTCTATGGAAATAAACGGGAGGCAGAACTTTCGGAGCGAGCTACGTGTGAAGAACAGCCGGGAGCAACGGAACAGAGCGGGATTAACGGCACGGGACAGCTTGCGGGAAAACAGCAGTCAGGACGGCAATAACGGAAGGAGCACGGAGCTGACACCGCTCCCGGCGGGTCGGACGGAACCGGGCCGATTTTTAGGTCGAAATGTGCCGAACATGATGAAGACGAAAAACAACAAAACCACGGCCGGGTGTCCGCCCTCAGCACCGCCTCGCCCCCACGCAGCAGCCGGGACCCACCCACCCCCTGCCGAGCTCACCGGAGGCCTGCAGGCCGCGCGCCGCCACGGCCCAGCCGCACAGAAGGACGAGGCAGAGCGCGCGGCCCGCCAAGGAGCGCACATCGCCGGCGGCCGCCATCTTGCCGGGCACCCCCACGGACGTGGCGACAGCACCGCCCCACGCAGGGAGGGCGGCGCGCATGCGCATGAATGAAAACCTGCGCGCCGGACGTGAAACCACTGCGCATGCGCGGAAAGCGACGCGCATGCGCTCTGGGGAGTGCGGTCCCTCTGTGGCAGCGGGAAATGGCAGAGCCGGGCTGACAGGAAGAGGGCGGGGCCTAACCTCAGCTGGAGGCCGCTGCCCTCGGAAGCAATACGGGCCCTCGCTGCCCTCGGGAACGCCGAGCAGGGTTATGGACTTTAACAGGAGGGAAATAACTGCTCGCCGTTATCCCCAACGGCAGCCATGGCAGCTGGGGGTTGATGCTTTAACAACGCCCTCAGTAACTTCTGGTTCTCCCCGAAGCACCTGCTTGTTGCTTCACTGTCTGTTCACAGGTGATAGAACTGTAGTATTACGTTCGAATGGTCGAAGCCCTTCCACACAGGCACCGGTCACCTTCCATACAAGGCAGCCAAGATTGGGCAGAAGGCCTGAGCAGGTGAAAAGAATCCTTGTTTTTTTAATGCATTAGAAAAAAAGGCAACTCTGGAGACCAAACGGCTGGTGCTCATTCCTCCTCTCATACTCTATATTTTGGCGATTCTCACGATTTTTAATTCATGTATTTTCTGAGTTCTTTAACATGTGCTACCAAAAAAACAGCACTAAACTGCTGCCAATCTCCCTGCAGATCAAAAAAAAAAAAAAAAAAAACCAGTACAAAATCATCTCCACAGTTAAGACACAAACTCAAAGTAAAAGGTGATATTTCAATATTTTATTCAAGTTGGGTTTGTTTTTTTTTTTTTAATCCAGTTTTAGTAGTGTCAGGTACAGCACTTTGGGGTCTATTTCCACACAAAATGGAAGACTCTAAAAATGTACCCATTTAGTTGCTAAAAAAAAGTGGTAATAAAACAAAAGTCCATTTTAAATTTAGTGATGCAACTATGTGATTGCAGTTACAAACACTCTTCCCTGATTATGGCCCTGTCTTACAAGCTTTCCATTCAGTGCAAGGGAAAGGAACCACAGCACAGGACAAGTAGTATTGGCTGAGTCACATCAAACCTTCTCGGCAGCAGTTACACAAAGTAGACAACCTAAAGTGTTCTGGAGACAGCTGTAGGTGTAAAAGAACCAAATGAGACAAACCGGTTGTGAAACATCCATCAGAACAAAAAAATAATCCCTTTTTTCAGGCAAGTTTGCACATTCCACAGTGAATTGAGGCCTTAAGTGTCAGAACATTTTGCATAAAGAATGAACAGTGCAACAGTGTTCTGTGATTCTCGACAAAACAGTTCTTGTACCACACTAACATAATCCTTGTGCAGTCAATATGTTAGGAAGATATTATTACCTTTACTATTTGCTATCCCATGGCAGCTGACAGATAAGATGGGCAATAACATCCCAAAACAGAAAAAAGAAAAATAAAAGCCTGGAATTTGGACTTTTTAGAATGATTTTTGTCTCCATTTCTGAAACATCATTTTAAAGCTTAGCTGTCTTTAACCAGGACTAGCAGGACTGATATTTAGCATTACTTGCATCCCAGACATACAACATTGAAAGGTACACTATATTCTGAAGGTAGCTATGCTGTATTTTCAAATTAACGATTGTAAAATCTCTTCTTATGCTTCAAATTCCAATCCTAGACCAAGTTTGTGACCACCTGCATTGACATTCTTGCCATCCAACAAAGCTGACAATGTCAGCTTGATACCTGCAAATAGAGAGAAGTGAGAGAAAAAACAATGGTTAAAACTTGGAATGAGCTTTACATTCAGTAACTGCAGTATCTGCATTGCTGCTGTAATTTACTGAGTGGCTGCATTCATGTAATTTGGCAGCTAGCCATGTCACGTCTGGACTTCTTCAAACACTCTGCAAATATTAAATCTTTCTGAATTCTCAAAATTAGGATTAAACAAACCACAGTGACAGAATTTACTTTTTATCATTCCAATAACTAAAGTTCTCAGTGAGTTCACTGCTGGCAGCTTACAGATGAATCTAATTTTAGACTCAGGTATAATGAAAAACTGGCACCTTGATACTTATTCACATTTCTACACCTCTCTAGAACACTGGGATGAAAAGCCCTGAGCCATGTCTGATGCAGTAATCAACCCGCTTGGTATTCTGGCAGCAGATTTTTTTAGACTACATTAAAACCGCTTGGGCAGCTGTAAGACTGCCTTCTTCCTGGAGCAGGAGGCCATGGGAACATCACATTTTCAAGCAGAGAAACTCAGTGACAGGACTTGGTGTCTACAGAAGAGTATCTGATGGTCATTGGTTGTTGCTCTACCAATCCTGGTTCCAACAGACATTCCAAACCAACAGAACAGTCTGTGGAAAAGTTCACCACTGGGTTGCCATACAGAACAGCAGTGTTACAAAACCAACCACATACTGTTGCAAAAAGCCTCTCTGATATTTCGAGACTGAAATACTGTTTACTGATCTCTGAATTTCTTCTGCATAGACTTACCTGGCTTTAAAGTCTGAGTGTATCCCAGTCCGATCAGACTGGAGTTGTTCACTTTAGCCTTAATTGGAGAAAAATACCACATGTAAATAATCTGTTATCTTTCTTCAAAATCCTTCCCATTTGGAAATTAAGTAATGCCTTTTAAATGCATAAATAATTTCATGCTTCAAATCACACACACACGAAATAATCTAGAGTTAACTTCTGCTGTAACTTAAATCCAAAACCAACAAATCTATAGTCCAAATCGACAGTCACTGCAAACTGTGCTTTTGTTGACCACGTTTGTAATTGTCTCAAAAATGTGGATTGAAAACTTCTCAAAACAGTGCCCAATAAATATGATATAAAATTTTGCATCAGTTTCAAGGGAAATCCAATAACTGTGCTCTCATGTGGCCAAAAGGGAGACAAGTAGAGGCATGTGCAAATTGAATTGGCAATAGAATTGGCACATACCATGGAATTGCCTCAAAACTACTTTACTCATTCAAAGTTGCTTCACATTTCTATTACGAGAAGCTACTTTCAAATGCTTATAAATGTCCGTGTATGGCACTCACAGAAAAAGAGGCATCTGGGTCAATCTGATACTTGGCTGCTATTCCAAAGCGAGTGTTGCTGTTACCAGCTGTCCAAGCAAGATTCACAGCAGTTTCCAGTTTATCATTCACCTTCTGGTAAATGGAGCCTCCAAATTCTGTTCCATCATTCCTGGAAGGAACACAGCAGTCTAGGTTTAAACTGTATCCCAAAGCAATCTTTTTTTTTTTTCCTCAGTTAGATCTCTATTTGTAGAACATTCACTTGCACCTCATTTAATCCCTCTGTAACAACAAAGATTTTGGCCAGATTGGTTATGAAGTCATTTTTAAATGCATAAATTCATTGAAGGTTACCATTTTTCAACAAGCAATGTATAAGGAAAAAAAGAAAGCCATGACAAACTATCAAAAATAAATTAATGATAACAATGACATCCTCCCATTTTCCCTGCTCTGTAGACAGGAATCTTTATAGAAAAAACATTTATTATTCTCTATAAAACAATCATGTTCCAAACATGCACCTTCCTGGTGCCCAGAAGAGGCTGCACCTCCATCACAGCGCCTCGTCAGCATGCTTTTACCTCACAAAAATGAACTGCATCACAAGTGAAGGTGCCAATTTAATTTCCGAGCCCATCAGCTCTTACAAATGAACACCACATTTAATGGGCTTTGTGGTATATCCGCATTGTAGAAGTCTCTGGACTTGAAACTGAAATGAAACTCATTTGGGTTTGCAGAGAGCTGTAGCCAACCACAGAATGATGGCAGCCCACAGTTTGGCTACCAAGCAGCAGAACTTCCAGTTACTGCTTACACCAGGGACACACAGGGAATAAAATGGGGTAAATGGAGTGCAAAACCTTACAGCATCCAGATGATAAAAATGGGAAGAAATGACTTGTATAAGCACTGCAGTCCCTCTAAACTAGGGGGGAGCATCTGAACTTCCATTGTAACTCAGTTTCTTAAAAGAGGACACAAATATATTGCACAGAACAGCTTCACACCACAAGATCTTTGCAGATAAATACCTATTATTATTTCTAAATTATGAAATAAATGGGCTTCAATTACTGGACAATAGCAAACCATCAGTGATTTTAAAAAGCAGCTTTAGAACCTTTCCACTTTTACCTCTTTGGCACAGTGTACATTAGTTCAGAACAGTTGCACAGTGATAGCCTAGTTCAAAGTTGAAGCAATAGCAGCAGCTTTTTAAACTGTCAGAGCAATTCTTCCAGAAAAAGGCTACAATACTTACTTCAGATAAGACTGAAGCTCACATATAACTGCATGTGCTTGGCTCTCAAGAAAGGGAGGAATTAAAAAGGACTGAGGAGAGCTGGTTACACAGGCAGATTCTGTGCAAGGTTCCCATACAGCTCTGTCTTGACCTGCAACATTAGGGGGGGGGGGGGCGGTCTGAGCTAAGCTCCAATAGTGAGGAAAATCATATTTAAAACTAGAAATTATCCAGCCCTGCCTCCCTTTAGTTATCATAAGTTATTACATTATTTTAACGTTATTAAAAAAAAAAAAAAAATCAAAGCGCTTTTTAATTCTAGTTATAGTAATAACACTTTTCATACATAGATCAAAAACATTACCCCTCTATGGAAATGCAGATATTAAGGCACCATTAAGGAAAGCAACTTGCTCAGGCCCCTGGCTGCTCTGTGAAGCAGGCAGAACAGAAGGCGATGCTTCAAGCCCCACCTAGTTCATTCACCTCCCATGCCACAGCATCCTTTTGAAACACTGAGCTGCCTAGATATAATGACCCAGCACGCCAGTCATGCAAATTCCAAATACAACAGTTTCCTGGATTTTACACGCTTCAAAGTTGAAACATGCCAAAAGCACCTAGCTAAGCCATTAATATCAATTATTAAGATTTCTGTTCATATCACACATTTACATTTTTGCCCGTCGGTTGCTAGAGTATGAATGCTAAACAAGGAAACAAGGCATTCTCTTGAAGATCATTCATCATCCACTCATAGTAGCAATATAATAGGGCCTACTAACAGACCCTCAGGGATCCAAGGAACAGCAGCAGGGCTCGGGTCCCATGTAATGCTCTGATGTTATTTTCTGCTGTTGCTTTAATCAGGAGTAACAGCAATTACTGCATTTTATAGCAAAAGCCAATAATACAATGTTTTGAACTACTACAGTGTAACAAAGTTGGAAGCCATTATGCTTGAAGGAATAGTTCGTAACTGCTGAGTGGAGGGGGACCCCTTGTAATGGTGTGATGAAAGTTTTCTGCCCACATTTTTGTGCTTTGGCAGTCCTTCAAACACGCTGCCTGGGCTGTGAAGGTTCAGTTGTTCTGTAAAAGCAGCTTCCTAAAACAGATCTCTGCAAAACAGCATGAGACAGAACAGAAAGCCTTTGAAGCAGCAGCTCCAGGAAAGCAGAAAGGTTGTGCAGCCCTGAAATGGGAACAGCCTGCAACAGCTCTGCTACATGCAAAATATGCAGTTACCCAAGGGAGTGGTAAAGGGGGTGGAGTAGGGATTGCCTAATCTTTAAAAAAAAAAAAAAAAAAAAAAGCCCTTACTAAAGACATTAATTGCTTTTTTAAGAGGAATAGAAGGCACAAAAATTAAGTTTTCAAGGAATTTAATCCTGGTTTCCCTCTGCACAAACACTCAGAAACACAAATGCTATATAGATTATTATTAGAGTTGCAATACTAAAGCAAACTTTTCAATCATATCCCTTACAGTCTTGAAACTAAACCAGTCCATATCTCTTCCACTGGATCTCCTTTGTCTGTTACTGTCATCTTCTGATTAAACTCCTTCTTCCTCATATCAAACTACTACAGTTTGTTCAATTTTTACATGTGCAGAAGGGAGGCATTGCTTTTACTTCAACATTCACGAACAATATTTTTAAACCCACTTGTTTTATGATTTCACTAAGAGATTTCAGAAGTCATTGTGTGTCACTGTGTGTCAGAAGGATGGACTATGGATGCACCCACACACATGTGGAAAGCTAATGCAACTGTAAAACTCAGCTTGCCATCCCAAATGAAGAAGCAATGTCAGAGCCATCTCTCCTTCTTTTCCAGTTTTGAAACTCTGCCCCATCACTGTTCTGGAAGCTTCAAAATCCTCTTAAATTCTTTTTAATGCCCATCCTCCAATACTTACACATTAGTGTGAAGCTGGAACTCATCAGTCTTGTAGCCAACAGCAAAATTGCTCTGGGTTACTCTAGACTTTGCAGTCTCAAAAGTCATTTGGTAACCTGCCAACCAGCCCTCGTAGCCAAGCACCAGGGCTCCACGTATCGAAGGACCGGCGATATCAAAATCCATGTCGCAGCCCATGTTGATGTGTTCCCTTTTGTATCCTGTCTTAATTTTAGCACTCTTTTTCCTAAAGCAAAAGGAAAGAATCTCACATCCTTGAAAAGGCACTTTCAGGTGGCAATTCAATCAAATCAGTTACTTCAACTCCACGTAACAGATTGTGAAGACAAAGTACACATACCTGGAGAGTCAGGATACATCACCTCCTTAGATGTCACATTTGAAAAAAAGTAATTCATCGACAGTAAGAATATGCAATCACATGCACTGCAGTGCTTTCCTAAGCCCTTCTGAGCTGCATTCTGCTGAGCAGCAGCACAGTTTGTCAGACTTGAGGCGACAAAAGCAAATCCTCACTACAAACTGATTTCTCAGTAGTTTAGGAGTGACAAGGCAATAACAGAAACTAACAGTTCACAGGTTTGCCAACAGACAAAAGCAGTTCACCTTCTGTCCCAGACAAACAGTTTTTAGGCAATCCTGGTTACTGCATAATTTCATTTATTCTGACAGACAACAACAAACCACTTTTTTGCCTCCAGCTTCCCAGGGGAAGGTCTCAGCTGCTAAGGGAGCAGGCTGCTTCAGTGGCCCTTTCCTCCTCATGATGCATTATAGCACTGCCTGCTTACAACCATAAGGAAGCTAATTGCAGAAATAAACTTTCCTAAGTCACTTCCTTCTTTTAGACTATCGGCCAGGACAGTGCTTGCTCATGTGTCCTTATGACTGCTTACATCAACAGAGCAGATCTTCACTCAGCAGGAGTAACATTCAGCTGCTCTTCTTTAAGTTGTTTTGTTGGTTGTTTTGTTTGTTTTTCTTTTTTCATCTCTCTTCTTTCTTTGACCAAATCATTTTCTGAAATCATTTCAGAAAAGTAAGGCTGATATGAAATTTCTATTCAACTGCCCACTTCAGCTAGCAGAAAGAGTTCCCAAGATCTGCAAAACATGCTGTATCAGCCCTGTATAAAGATTGCTCTCTATTATTATAATTATTATTATTATTTCTGACTCAGGAATTTGTGAAGCAGGAGTCCAAGCTAGCATTAGCTTGCCTGCAATTACTGCAGAAGCTAAGAAATAATTATCAACAAAGACTAGAGACTGTTCTGATTGACCAATGCAAAAATATCTAGTTAATTCAGAATAAAGAATGGACAGCAAGCAGCTGGCAGTGGGGAACATGACATTTCAGGCAGGACGAAACCTCCATTGAGACTACAGCCACTACAGCTCTGAGCATCTCAGAACATCTCAGAAGAGGCCATTTTGGCTCAGTGGCAGCACTGATTGCAAAAAGATAATCAAGAGGGGAAAAAAAAATAAACCAACATACAGTCCTACAGCTGCTGCTTAATCCCTCTGGCCCACATAACTGTGACATCCAATCGCAGGGTCCAGCACCACGGCACTCTGCAGCCAGCAGGAACTCAGATGATAAATTCAGCTTGGGAAAAGAGCCCAATTACTGTGTCGACCTATTAGAGCCACGGCCAACTGGCTTGTGGAGCTTGTTAAGCTTTGCATTACTGCTGATTTGTCTGGCATTTTTATTCAGGCAGGAATGAAGTACTCATTTTCTGACATGGCTAGAAGCAAGCAACAGGGGCAGAAACAAAACCTTTCCTTCTGATTCTGACTGTAATTTTCAAGTTACTGCATTTCGAAGTTAGGTTTAGAGAGCGATTGTTCATTATAAGAGTTAAACTAAGTATACAAGATTCCATTGTGCACAGACAGACTATTAAATGCCTTGATGTCTTAGGTCAACAAAAAGAGTAAAGACGACAGTATTTTGGAAGACTAAAACAGAACCAAAAAAAGCTTTTTGTGTGTGAGTGTGTCTCTGAAGCTTACTAACATCTTACCCAGTGTTAGGTGAGAAGGAGGAGTCAAAAGTCAGCTTCAGGCCACGTGCAAGCTGAACAGAAAAGAAATTCACTGGTTGGATTTCCAATCAGACATTATCACAAGTGAATCTGGAAGCTGCATGTTAAGCCACAAGTTACCTGGTCTTCAAGAGTGATCTCAGTTCCCAGCGTGTTGTCAGTGTTCCACTTCTCTGTGAACATCAGTCCGTATTCCACCCATCTGTATTTGGTTTCCAAGCTACCACTGACTTTGTTCGTTTCTGAGTTTGCTGAACCGGAGCTTGTAAATTCCTGAAGAGGAAAAAGAAAATTACATCTATCACTCTGTTTTTTGTACTCATGCAATTACTGATCCTTGTAGAGTTATTAGTCACTGTAATTTGGGACAATAAGATCTGCAGCTTTCTCAAAGATTTAAGAACATGTTTGCAAGTCATTCATATCAACATTAATATCATGCCCACAGAAACGTCAGGGAGAAGCAGCTCTGCCTGCTGAAGGACATGGGGGCAGAGAGGAGCTGATTCTTACCATCAGTATAACACAACATAAGCAGCTGATCTGAGAGCTCAGTGCACGAGCTGTACCTGTGAATCAGCACACAAGGCTGCAAGTACTTCTTGTTGTTCTAAAGATCAGCTCCAACACATGGTTACGTTGCCATCGTGTGTTAAGTGTGTGCTAAGAAGAACAGCACACAGCACATCCTGCAGCACCTGCTCCAGGTCCTGCACAGACCTGCACCATAAAGGCACGGTAAGTTGCAGGGCTATCATATCTGAAAGCTGATACAGGGAGAGCAAGGGAGACGTTTCTATTTTTAAAAAGGGCAAGCATAGGAGCACTGCCACGTTTGGGATTTCAGTCCCTGCCCACACTCACCAGTCCATTCTCAGATTTTGTTTTCAAATCAAGTTTTATTAACCCAAAACCTAGAAGATGAAGAAAAACATGAATTATATACAAGTTAATTTGAAAAGCATGTCAGATTTACTCCTCAAAGCTCCTCTCTATCTGCTGTTAACTATTAAAAATAAAACAAAAACCACAACATGGGTACAGCTGCTGAATCCCAGGTTGTAAAGCAGCAGCTTACACAGCTCACAATGCCTTCAGACTGCACTGCCTGCACCAGCCCTGCTGCCCTGCGATAGCACCAGGAGCAGCCTAGGTAAGAATGCCTTCATTCATACTGAGCAGCAGTTTTTTCACTAGGAAATTACTGACATCAATAGTCCTATTCATGATGGATGGAAGCAGTCAAAATACAACACCCCGTTTGCTCTCAAAACAGACAACAGAGCCACGGGGAACATGAAGATTTTTGTGTAAGCAAGAATAAGTCACCTCCCTTTACAGGCAGCCATGGCAATGTGAAGCTAGGATATAGAAAACTCCGGATTCTAATGGAAATTAGTGGAATATTTATCAGAGAAAAGTAGCGAAATCGTAACAGTTTCAAGAATCAGAGAAAGATGAAACTTATTTTGGCTTTATTTACCATATCCTTTGGTGAACACATCTCTGGCAGACTTGCCCAGATCAGCATAAGCAGGTGGAACAGCCATTTTCTGGGTGGGAAGAAAAAACAGGGGACGGTTACGGTGTTCAGAAAGCTGTTTATTTAATTTGCTTAAGCAAAAAGCAACTAAAGCCTAATTCCCAAGCTTCAGACAGTTTTATTTTCTATCCACAACCTACCAATTAAATATAGGCAGAAGGAAGCAGCTACTGAGATTTGAGTTTGCCCTTTTGCTAAGTGATAAACATGCATTTACCACTGAGGATGAGTAACAGATTGTAGAACAAATACATTAAAAAAAAAAAAAAAACACAAGAAAACCCAACAAAAGTTGTCTGTGCCCTTATCAGTAGAACCACATGAATGGATAACTTTTTAAACAACTTCTAGGAAGCACTTCTTCTGTTACTTGCAACTGATCTATGCGTTCTGATGCAAAGAATTAGAACCCCAAGGTCAACCTCTCACAAATGTACCCAGAACAGACATCCAGCAGCTGTAACTCCCATCCCTCCCTAACTGACAGCAGCAAATGGCCAACACTGATGTTAGCAAAATCAACAAATGGTCCTTTTTCACCTTCCATTTTCTTTGACTCTGGAATTGCTGTTAACAGATAGTTTCTCCTTAGCCATTATCCTGGAAGTGTTTTTCTGGTGAAAAACCAAACTTGTTGAGAAGAGGACTGAAGGGATGCCACGCACGATCCTGAGAGGAACAAACGAACTAAATCCATATTCTTTTGTTCTAGGGAAGTAAAGTCAAGTGATGTGAAGTAGTGTACACCTCCTGCCCTTTTCTGCAAGACTTCATTTTACAAAAGTGAAGGAGATGAAGCACGCATGCAGAGCTGGCCCTCACCGCACCACAACTCTAACCAACCTGAGCAGCAAACTCTTCCCTTCAGCCACAAACAGAGCAGCTGGCTGTGAGCACCAGGGACGCAGCCTTGCCCAAATCCTGCAGCCTCTTTAGCAGGTACCACCCCACGAGCTGCAGATAGGCATTCCTTTGGGCAGCCGCTCAGCCCAACAAGCCGTTGCCTGTTAAAGCAGGATGTTGCTATTGCATAAGTGAGGAATCCCTATCCTAGAGGGAACAAACTGGATCTGGTGGCTGAATCAAAGCCAACGATCTTCACAGAATGCACTGAAAGCAGAGTGCATGCTGCGATGCAGCTTCAGCTGGGGACACAACCTGCATGGAATCACAGAACCATTAAGATTGGAAAGGACTTCCAAGATGACCGAGTCCAACCCCAATCCACCCCACTGTGCCCACTGACCCCCAGTGCCACATCCCCACGGCTCTGGAACACCTCCAGTGCTGGGGATTCCCCCCCTCCCTGGGCAGCCGTGCCCATGCATCACCACTCTTTGGAGAAGAAATTTCTCCCAGTATTCAACCCAAACTTCCTTGAATGCATGCATCGAGAAGGCCCATCATGTCCAAATAAAGCTCATTAGTAAGTTGCAATTCCACGTGAGTAAGCAGCCAAACAGTTACATTTAGAAAATACTATATTTATATTCTCAGCATATTCCAAAGGAGTTTCAGCTGCTCATATTAGGCCTAAATGTCTCCATTTCTTGCAGAGCCATGAACGCTGGGATTTAGTTTGCAAGCACTGCTCTCTACAGGAGAAACTATTCCAAAAGTGGATCGGATGTGGTTCTGGGAACAGAAAACCAGCCTTTAGAAATCAATCAACGAACAAACCAACTAACAGACTTCTCTGAGAAGATCCTCTGCTCTTCACTGAAGTCCCCCAGAGCACAGCACCACGTGCTGGAGATGGCAGCCTGGGGCAGAGCTTGGGGGCACTCAGAGGGCCCCCAGCACAGGTTATGGAGGGGTGGGTCACTAAGGCTGAGGAATGTATCCTCCCAGCCAGAGCAGCCCGGTCTCAGGAGAACCCTCTGATGGGTATTCCCATTTAGCATCATCAAAAATTCAAAATGCTAAAATCCCTCCATTTGAAAATTAGATCACGCTGCTCTGCCAACTGCATTTTGGCATTTATCAGACATGTTTTATCAGCAGCCCCTTTCAGTCACTCCATAAAAATCAAAATATTTCATTGAAAATCGGATGCCTTGTGTGTTTGGGCTGGGTTTAGCAGAGTGTTTGTGCTTGCCAGGTGGACAGGCCAGGTCAGGCTGCAGCACAGCCACGGCTGCCATGGGACAGCAGGAGATGCTGAGATCTCCACTTAGGCAATTACTATAATTAAGGGACAATACTGGAAGCCAAATCCTTTTTGTAAGGCAAATCAGGTAAAACACACAGAACAAGGTGCTTGAAATTGCTGAGTGCAGAAAACATGATGAAATATGCATGTGCTGGTTAACTTTGCTGTTGTCATCAGCAAGAACAAAAATAATTATTTCTGTTTGCCTGGGCTAATCAAAGCCTCTCGTTTAACAGATGGAAAACAAAACTGATTACATCCTGTGTGAGTGCAGGTTGTAAGACAAGCATGCTTAGCGGGGATTCAAACTCTTAAAGGATCAAGGCATGGCCGTGGCCAAGTGCCCTTGCTTTTCACCAGTAGGATCCCAGCACATTAACTCAGATTAGAGTAGGAGTGAAATGAAATCACTGTTCTCACACTTCTCCATTTGTGCAAGTATCTCAGAGTGACCACAAACGTCAGCTCCAGCATGAAGCAGACCAAAGAGATTACGTACTGTATGTTCAAGTAGTAAAATATTTCCATTTTCTTGAGAGGGTAACACTGCCATGCAAGTCATGACTGAGGCACCCACAGCCCTAGCCAAGATTTCACTGAACACAAGGCAGCCCAGCAGAACGAGTTTTCCAGTGTCACAGATGGCAAAGTTTCAGTCTGCAGCGTGGTTCTGGTTCAGCCCCAACAGACAGCAAGCCATCAGGGCATCCTTTGCAAATCTGAGTTCATCTCTGTGATCGATTACTCTCTTACTTGATGCTTCCCCGCACAAACTTAACAACATGAAACTTACATGAGGGGGAAGAGCTCTCAAAAAGTTTAAAA
This sequence comes from Phasianus colchicus, assembly GCF_987193195.1. Taxonomy (NCBI): domain Eukaryota; kingdom Metazoa; phylum Chordata; class Aves; order Galliformes; family Phasianidae; genus Phasianus; species Phasianus colchicus. The sequence goes on along the minus strand of NC_143450.1, from coordinate 16,515,637 downwards.
TAAGAATATAATCAATGGATGACTGAGTTTCCAAGACAACAACAGGAGTCTATCAGATTTGTGGCTAAGAAATTTAAAAGGCTGGATTTAGCCTTACTCTAGTCATGTTTTTCCTAATAAACTTGAACCTGTGCAGCATTTCTTGATTAATAACCATAGGTCTAAATGCTTCTGCTCCCTGTGCCCATGACACCAAGGGATGTATCCCTCTGATACGTGGACTGGGAGGAACAGCATCAGGCTGTGACACCAACCACTCTGGTATCATCACATGAGGGTCTTCTGCCTCAAGACAAAAAAATCTGATACATTTCCTATTTATCTCCTTTATGGAAAGAAAAAGGATTCCTTGGTATGAAGTAGCTCTTAAGCACGTTTCTGGGCTCGCAGCTGTGCAGCATTTCCCATATGGTGTATCAGCAATAACACACAGTGCTCAGTGTGTGGGCACAGCTCCCTGCCCTGCCAGGGGCAGCACTGACTGCTGGGCCCGGTGCTGGCTCTGCAGTTTGGTTTTTCCCCACTCAGATCTCAAAGCCATTCAAGCCATGGTGGCATTGTGCTCTGAATCCCAGTTCTGCAGAGACGTAAAAATAAACTAAGCCACAAATTATCCAGGTAGTGCCATGGGGTCACACATCACATCAGGCACAGACACAAGTTTTTTGGGATGCCTGATGTTTGTAAATGCTTTATGGAACAAAACACACACTAACACTTTCTGCCCCAACTTGTGCTGTGCCATCACACATCCACACACCATCATGGCTCCAAATTTACAGCCCTGCAGTCTGCAATTTCATTCATGCAGGTATTAGTGCAATGTCCTTGTGATGATCTACAGCACCTGCAGGACCGCAGCCTTCCTACTGCAGCTTTGCTTTCAAACTACATACACCACAGAGCAGATTTCGTTTTTAAGGATGGATTTATGCCATGGATCTGTAGCACAACGAACACTGGAGCAGAAGGGAAATAAACAGCTTAAAAGCAAACGTAAATACTGTGATTTAGTCTGAACTAATATTTACAGAATTAAAGAAAGAAAGAGTCTGCTCTTCATTGCACGGGTATAAATTACGAACAGCGCTGTACCAAAAGCCCTAATTAAGCTATCACACATAAATATCAATTTAACAGAGTTGGGGATGCCGCAGCTTGCTGTAGCTGCTGTTTGCATTAAAAGTGCAAGAAGGAAGAAGCACACATGCTGCGCATTGAATTAAAAAATGACAGTAAATCTCAGCTCCTTTCAGCTGCCTGCAGACCAGGAAAGCAGTGCTGCTGTTACTCCCAGCAGGGCCAGGGCCCTCCGTGCACTCATAGGGGCTCAGCTCAAACATGCTCATGGATACATCCCTGGTGCCTGGCCCCTCTGCAGCAATGCCTCACATCCATCAACAGGGGTGACTAATTAAAACAACGCCTTGTCTCCCAGCACGTTTTGACACCTTGCTCCTCCAGCACCAAAGAAGAGCAACGCGGGTTCTCTCTTCCTGCAGCACACATAGGTGAGGAGCTCCCTGGCTGCATCCCATGGGGATAAAGGGACATCACTCCTGCTGCCAGGGCAACCCCATTGATGTCCCACATGCCAATGTCCCACATGTCATCACATCCCACTCGCACAGCCACAAACAGGATGGAATAAAGGGTGCAGACTGTGGATATGTGTAAGCCTCCCACAGAGCACACTGGGTGCAGGAATTATTACAGGGTGCCTTCATGAGGCCTTTTTGGAAGGAACTCCAACCAGATCACGTTGATTAAATTCCCTGAGGCAGATGAATCACAGAATCACTAAAGTTGAAAAGACCATCTAAGACCATTAAATCCAACCCCACCCCAGCCGCACTGTGCCCACTGACGCATCCCCAAGTGCCACATCCCCACATTCTGGAGCACCTCTGGGGATGGTGAGCCCCACTCCCTGGGCAGCACACGCTCGTCCATCACCAATGGAAATTTCTCCTGATACCCAACCTGAACACTCAAGCATCCTCTGCACTGAGCAGAAACCTCCAAGTGCTCCTGATCCCCATCACACGGTGATGGGCTCCGTGTCAGCATCGTCATGAATATTCCCCAGCATGCAGGGTCAGGAAGGATGAGTCAGCTTTGCTTCGCTTTCGGTCATTCTTCTCTTTTTTTTTTTTTAAACCAAACGCCTCAGGACGGACAGACGGACTCCATCACCCTCCAGCAAGAGCTGTTCCCAGCGAGGCTGTGACGAGGCAGAACGGACGCAGCTCCCCGCTGCAGCCGCCCAGGGCAAACCCGACTCCCGCACGTTCCCAGACGGCCATTTCTCCCCACCCCGAGAACCGAATTCGAAGAACAAACCCAAGAGAAACTAACCCGGCAAAGGACGCGGCTCGGCTGCTCGGGGTTTCTGGGGTAACCCGAGGCCACCGGGCCGCCCCCCCGCGTCCCCACGCAGCCGGAGCGAGGCAGGGCAGGGCAGGTGCCGGGCGCGGCCGCCGACCTTCGCTCCGCGCACGGGCAGCGCCGCACCGGGAGCCCCGCGGCTCAAAGCTCCCCCAGCAGCGGCTCCCGACCCGGGGGGCTCCGCCGCGCCCGGCCTCAGCTGTCACGGCCCCGGAGCCGCGCCGTGATTTCGTAACAGGGTGCCGAACATTACGTAAGAAAACAGTTATTCCCGCTGTGACGCGCCTCGGAGGGCAAAAAGGAAAGGCGAACCGCCATCGGCTGCCACCCGGCGCCGGTCGTTCCCCCCCCACAATCACGCAGCGCGGTGACCCGGCGACCCGGAGGACCCCGCTCGCTCTACCTGGCCCCGCCGCGGCGGCAGCACCGCGCGCTGCGCTCCGCTCCCGATGCCGCCTCGGGCTCCTGCGGCTCGGCCTGACCCCGTCCTGTTCCGGCCCGGCGCCTCCCCGGGCTCTGCGGTGGCGGCTGCGTGACGTCGGGCGGGGACGGCGGGGAGGGGACGGGGCGGGACGGGGCGGGCTCTGCCGCCGCACCGGGAGCCGGGAGCCTTTCCCCGGACTCAGCGGCACCGAGCGACCCCGGCTGGACCGGGACGCAGCACCCCCGAAGCGGCCCCGAGGCACCTGCAAAGCGCGGCCCTCGGCCCCGGCTGGAAACCGTGTCGGGTTGGAATTCCCGTTCCCGCAGGTAGCTGGGCGGGCTGTGAGTCAGCAGGCAGCGAGCATCCCGGGGCACGGCCGGCCGCGGGGCGTGGAGATGCTCCGGTGAATGAGGGCGTTGGGCACCTTTCAGAACTGCCTCGTGGAGGCGTGAATCAGCCTCAGCTGGGATTGACTTCAAACCTCGTGACGAAGCGCAGCAAAACCCTGCTGTCAGAGATAGGAGCTCGGGCTGAGATAGGAACCCGTCCGCTCCGCTCTGCCGGAGGCTCCGATCGTCCCCCAGAGATAAGCAGCACCAATCCGCCCGGAGAACTGCTGGTCCTTATATGGCCCTTCCAGCCGCGGCATATGGGGAGAGGGGTTGTCAGAAAAATCATTGCGAAGGGTCCACATCCCACCCATGCAAAGTTTTTTTTTATGATTATTTTTAATTATGACTCCTTGCCTCCTTTTTCTCCTTCACATATCAGGAACAGATAGCAAGGCAGCGTGTTTGCTTGGCTCACCCCATCGCTTTCCCAGCAGCTCTGGCCCAGAAACTTGCACAGCTGTGTGCACTGTGGGTCACAGGAGATCAGAGTCATCCGCTGGAAAACAAACCCAGAGCACACAGCACTCGAGAACTGCATCAACGTAAACCAGGGTCATGAGAAGGCCCTTCTGCAGGGCCCTAACACAGCCCCAGAGCTGGGCCACCAGCCCAGAGGTGGCTCAGCTCAGCCCACGTCTTGGCCCTCTGCTGGGGTCTGGAGTAATTTCTGTAGTTCACTTCATCCCCTTTTTGGGGGTGGATGAGCATTTCCTATCAGAATGGGGAAGATCCATTTTCCAGTTGACGGAAAGCTCCCGTGTCTGCATTCAAGCAGAACTGTAAAGGCCGTAAGCAGGCTGTAAAGGAGCAGGTGTGGGAATATGGCATGCAAGGGGCACGTTTCTTGTCTGTAGTTAGGTAGCATAACAAAAAGAAAGGAGAGCACAAGGGAATACTGCAAAGTATGAGTGGAAGAGCTGAGATCCTCTACAGAGATTACAGCCCATTCCCTCCGTCTTTCCCTAACTCATGGGATTTTTATATCCCAGAGGACTCGCCGGAGATGTCCGTATGATGCAGCAGTGGGTGAAGGAGCTGCAAAGCTGAGATGCTCAGGGAAGGACCGTTTGCAGCACTTTGCATAACGCGCATCTGCCAGAAGATGGCAGCAGACGCCCTGGGATGGAGCTGGCAGCGGTGGCAGCTGCTGTGCGGGGCTCTATTTTTCATATACTCTTATGAGCTGCAAATTGCGCTGGTGAGTGCCGGATAAACGGGGGATTACACCGTGTCCCCAAAAGAAAAATCTCTGCTTGTGATGTCACTTGATAGGAAAGAGATCCCAGCAGCAGAATAAGAGCATTTAGATATCCAGAGCATTTTGCTCTAGACATCAATTCCCTCTCATGCTTTGGCTGCCCATGGTTTGGGTAATGCTATGTCTTAATTTACTTTTCCAGGTGGAAACGGAATAACAGAGAATACATAAAAATGGATTCCACAAGTAATAAGACCCCAAATAATTCACACACAAGGTCCATCCAAACGTTTCTCACCGCTGGAAACTTTGGCTCTGGAGCACTAAGAGAGGTTTGTGTGTGGTGGAGAACCTGAAACCGTTCTTCTCTTTGTTATATAAATCTGACAGGATTATTTCTAAGCTCTGTGCCGTATCCCCGGTGCTGCGTGGCTGTGAACCTGCCTCGGGTGCAGTTTCATGCTGTGTGAACAGGGAATAAATGCGAGTCGGGCACAAAGCCGTGGATCAGCGCTCAGGGCTGTGCGCCTGCTGTGCTCTCAGCGCCTTCTGGCGGTGCTCAGCTCCGTGCCTGTTTGGAGCAGAGGTGGTGATGCACAGGGCATGGGATGGGCAGCCCTTCTGTGTCAGTGTGCTTCTTCCCGTTCAGTTCTGTCACAAGCCGGGGGCAGGAAGCAGCACTTTCATTCATCGTTTTTACATGGCTAACTTACACGAAGTTGAAGGTTTTTTCCTTCTGTTTCCAGTAAGAATTATCTGCCTAAAACAAAATTTCAAGGGGAAAACACTGCTAAATGCCCCATGTTGTGTGTTTTACATTAACAGCTAGGGTTGATTCAAATACAGCTTCATTCCTATCACTGAAGGAAGTAAGAAAAGATGACCACCAGAAAATAAAGGGGGACCATAATAACAGCAAACTCCCACGGTTTCTTTCGATCTCAGAGAACAGCAGTGAGACGTCCTTACAGCCACAGTGTTTTCTGAATCTACACAACCACCTTGTCTTGGAAGCAACAATTTGGTATGTAAGATAAATAAGTGATAAAAACCTGCCAATGTTCTTTGTAGGCTATTTAAACTCAAAGAGCTGCTGTAAAAGGAAGCATTGGTATTAATTTGGTAGATAAGACTTCCACTTGTGGTCACAGGGCTGCAAACCAATGTGATTAATACAATGCAGTCTAGCACTTCAGGGTTCCTCTGTACAGTTACAAACAAAATGCACGAGTGCAAACCTACACGTGGCTGAGCTATGGGTGTGCACCCTCAGCCCTAAACAAAGCTGCATTTCAGTAGCCAATAAAACAGGACACATTCAGCCTCCAAGTCTTTTTCTGTGCTTTGGACAAAGGTGTGTACATAACACAAGATATCCTGGGTCTCTGATGCTGCTCACAAAACGATTCTGTTGTTGCTAGATGACTCTGGCTACAATCAGCTCTGGGGATGGTGGAAACTACCACTGGAATAAGAGAGCAGGGTGAATTCACCTTCCTAGTGTTAACAAATAGCATTCATTAAGTTGTTGCACATCCCAGAGTAGATAGATGCTCCCACACAGAAGGGTGTACATGGATGGTTCTTGCAGTGTCTGTTATTTTACATCCAGCTTTCCCATCCTTCACCTCCTTCCCAGGCAGTCTGACAGGGGAGCAATGTGCCCACAGAGGGGACCTTGTGGGAAGCAGCTGGAACAGACGTGGTCAGGGAGATGGCAGTGATGGGTTGGTGCTCGGACTTGATGACCTTAGATGTCTTTTCCAACCTTAAGGATCCCATGGGGCCATCAAACAGCTCTCAAGCCCATTCCACCACACTCCAGTCACCCTGCTCAGATATCCCCAAATATTCAGACTGGTCAGCTAATGCTGGCTGGCAAGAATAGCACGGACACAACATCAGAAACTTGAGAGCAGGGATGACATGGTCAGGAGAGAGCAAGAATACTTTCCTCAGCGCTTTGAGCAAGGCCTGGCACCAGATTAAAGTCAGGCTTGGAGTGCACTTATCATTGCATTCCTGGTTGGAAACTGAGAACTGCATTAGCACAAGACAAGTGTACAGCTGAAATCAGGTGACTGCTCCATGAAAAAAAGTTGTGTTTTTTTTTCCTGGAAGATGGAGAATGATAACTGAGCTGGAAGAGCTGCACCACGTCTGCTCCCAGCTCCTCAGATGGGAGCTCTGTGGTCGTTACAATCCACAACTCCCAGCCCAGAGCCAGCCCACATGTTGGGCTATAGGAGTGCATGGGGCAAAAATAAGAAGAAAAAAAGATTTATTCCTAAAGAAATATTTCCTACAGCTGGTGATGAGCAGTGCTATGACCTCCCGGTCACATCTGCCACCCTGCTGAGCCTGGCAGGGATGAGCAGTGGCTGACTTGAGCCAAGAATACTTAAAACTTTTTAGTTCTGTGTTTACACAAAAACAGAGGCCTGTTCCTCCCTGGGATTCGGTTTCCTGTCTGCATCCAGCCTGACCTAAGTCCAGCAAAGACAGTAATAACAGCTTGCTGTAAAGATGTGTTTTCTTGTCTGGAAGAAATGCAGCCCTTTGATCTACTCCACCTTGGAGAAGGGAAAGGCAATTTTCCACTCAGCTCTGAGAAACAGCAGTTGCGGTGTGGAAATGCAGTTCCATTACTCTGAGAGGTTCAGTACACACCCCCAGGAAGAGCTGGGACTGTCTTTGAGAGTTTTGCCACTGCAAATCTATGATAGAACAGCCTAGGAGGCTCCTGAAAGGCTTGAGCCTGTCCGAACTGCAGCAGAAAGGGAAACAGAAGCCCAGAGAGAGTAAACTCCAACTGCTGACAAATACACAGCACTGTGCTACAGGAATTCCTACAATAAACACCAACAGAACAAGGCAGAGGTCAACCAGAACCACGGACTCAAGGCTCCCGTGACAGAGCACCGCAGTGTGGCACTTCCCAGGGCTACAGGGCAGTTTGGATGTGTTGTGCATTCCCTGCCCTCAGAAGTATATTTAGAAGGACATAAAATAACACAGAGGGAAGAAACCTCCCCTGCCCTGTTCCAGGAAGGGAGCAGCTCACATGTGCCATCTAGTGATGCTGGTATTACGGGGAGTGCGGCTTCTCACGGCTCAGGGAAGTTTGTGGACAAAGGCAGCAACAGGGCAGACCTCAGTGCTCAGAACACCCCGTCCCACACTGCTCTATAGTACGTGGACATGTAAGATTTAAGCACAAGCCATGCGTGTATACAAAAAATATGTCTGGCAAAATTGGAAACTAAACAGTAAGGGCAGGACCAAGGCTGAAATCTGAGAACACCACACAATTTTTTACAAGTATGTTAATCAAAGATGCACTGGGACCATTATCCAGAGCATGCCTGCACACACACCAGAGCCCTGGGGCTGGCAGGACTTACCAGGCCTTACCAAGCCTTTGAGAGCAGCCTCAGACACATTTTGGGCTGGGTGTTAGAGAGATGTGAGCCTGCTCTGTCAACCAGACACAGACACTGGGCTCCAGCAGCCCCCAGCATTCATTCCAGCTGTGACAACCAACTTGAGTCCCAATAAGTCCAACTCAGGACAACCACACCTCAGGATTATTACAGCTCACCACCTTCTGCAAGAAATACTCTGCCAGAGCACAGGATGCACAGAGAAGAACAAATAGATAATTCCCTTCCCAAAGCTGTTCTTCTCAGGCACCTTGCCCCTCTCTGCATTACCAGTCCTAAACCCCAAAAGCTTCATTTATCACTGTTGAGACAGTTTCCAGTTCCAGGAGATTGACTCCCTTTTCCTACCAGAAGTGGGATGCTCCATAGAGGACTGCACATCCCCAGGAGGACATACCCAGACCCAAAATGCACTTCCATTCTTCTCTGAAGGTAGCTAGGAGATGTCTCCAGATTTTCCCTAAACTGTTTAATCGCCTGCTCCTTCACTAAGATGAATGGTTCGACTCACTTTCAACCCTCAAATGATTGCCCTTTTCCCTGAAACAACTACAGATTTTATCTCTCATTTCCCTATCCACCTACTCTCATATTTAAGTTTATCCCTGAAAGCCCTGAATTCTTCTTGCTTGCTTTTCATGGCCTGCAGCTTCTCTTTTAACATTAAGAGCACTGTTCCTGGCAAGACATTAAGGTACTCTTCAGATGCCAGCCTGAAAGCCATAACTGCACCATTTGCATTCATGTTTTGATAGTCCCTCCATCCCTACTGCTAGGGCATCTTCCTCAGTGAGAAATCTGGTTGTCCCCATTCTCTTGGTCCTAACCTTTCTTCTTTCCATCAGACATTGCTCCAGCTGAGAAGGGCACCCAGCACAGCAGCAGGGACAGAGCCTGGCTCAGCCTCCGGCAGCATGGCTCTCTTATGCTCCAGGTTTCTTCTCTTGCAGGAACCTCATCTACTGGAGGGGAACTTGGAGCCCCCACCAACCTGCAAGTTGGGCAAGACTTTGACAGGCTGCTCACAAACTCAGGAATAGTTTCTCTTTCATTTTGCGTGTCCTGATGAAGTCATGCTGCTCATTCCCAGTGCTGGCTGGTATTCCTCAATGGAACTTTAGTCCCACAGCAGCTCTTCCCTGTTCCTTTCTTCCCTGCTCCATTTGGAGACCCAGTGCCCTCTGTAGTTCCCTACCCAAAGTCCACCACCACCTGTGCCTAAGCCTAAGATTTCTCACAGCAGTAACAAAGAGCTTTGTCTGCCTTCACTGCTAAGTTATAACCAACAGCTCAAGAAGGGCACAGCCAGACCTTCACTGGAATATGCCATGGGATGATGTGAGCATGACATCCAGAACTCATGATGACCAGCTGATATTGTTATGACAGCAGACTTTATTAGGTCTCACCCTGTTTAATTCAGTTTCAAGACTTCGGCAAGAAAATTTGGGGCTGGAACTATAAAGTGCAGGAAGATAAGCCACAAAAACATGCAAAGCCCTCAGCAATTCTGGGCAGTGCCACACATCCTGACAGCTAACAGCTTCTCATGCTCTGAGCAAGAATGATCACTTTGCTCCCAAGTTTCCTACATCCCTAGCAGAAATCTGTTCTCATAGCTCTCCCATGGCAAGGTCTCATCAAATGGAAACACAAGTGAAGAAACTGATTCATTCGCTTTTAAGGACCAACAAGTTCTGCACTGGCAGCTGCCCACGTGTCTTGGTATCCCTGTACCTGCTCTGAGCTTAACCACATAACCCAGAAATGACAAGTTAGAAATTCCCCAAAGAGCAGAGCCCACAGCCTTCACTCTCAAAGCCATGGATGGTACTTCCCATGCAGGAAACCACTCCTTGTTTGATCCCGCAGCATACACAAAAATCAAGGAGAATAAGGACTGAATCAATTTTATTTTTCCTAATATTACTGTGCAAAAGGCACCTGCTGAGACTAGCTTTGGAGACGGGCACAGCAGCAGCCTTCCTGCAACATTCATAGGCTCTTGCAGATCATCTGCAGCAGCAGTCCCACCACGACCATGTGCAGCACACATACGTTACAGCTGAGCCCCAAACAGAAATGGGCTGCGAACTTTCCCAGGGCAGATCACACACAAAGCGTTAACATTTGGTTCCACTTTGAAGCCAGGTTTGACCTAGTTTAGGTCTTCCTCTCTCTCTGTTAGTTCCTTTGGCTCACACGAGCTCTTCTGGAGGAGTTCAGCAACTGGGAGGTGCTGGTCCCATCCCATCTCCCCCTCCATCCAGCTCAAAGCATCAAGCTGCACCTCTGCCAGCTTCCCCTCCAGCCCTGACTCTTCACACCTCTGCCCACACTCAGCAGGCTAAGTGAGAAGCTGAAAAGTTGGCAAGAGCCACCCAAAAAATGCCCCAAAAGCTCCATAAGCCACGCACCCAGCAAAGCATCGCAGCAAAGGTGCAGAGCTGCTCTGCACAGCGCCTCTCCGAGCCAAGTAGGTCACAAGAAAGTCAGCACGAGGTTTTCCCCTTCTCAAAAGCAGAATCATCCGCTTGTGGAATAGCTGCAGTGGAAGATATTGCCGCAATATACCATATGGCAGCCTCGTGCAAAAGATCTCATTTGCAAGCATTTTCAGAAAGCGTCATACTGAAGGAAAGAGGTTAAAAGCTTTTAGATTTATAGGAAAAAGGGTATTTGTGTTTTCTTTAAAAAAAAAAAAAGGTCAGCTTAAACAAATGGGATTTGATCTAATGATGGCTGTTCAGTGCGTTCCTTCATACAAGCCCATAACATCTGTGCAGAGCTCCCTTACCAACACCAGGGCTCTCCAGCCCCAAGCACAACCGCTGTGCTGCTGAAGCTTGTGGTTGTCCCAACAATTTAAGGGCTCTTCACTCAGCTTCTCAGAAAACCAATGTAGGGGCAGATTGTGCCCAGCCTTCCAAACTCCCCTTGATAGTATAGACTCACAAATGACCTCTAATCTCTCTGAAATCAAATGAATCATTCTAAATCCTGCACAATCACTGTACACAAGTGGCACCAGAAGCCATTACTTCAGCCATTTGATGGCCTCAGCTATAACAAAAAGAACACAAAATCATTCCACAAGGACAGCAGAGATGCACGCAGCTACTTCTAACACTGGCACAGAGCAACCTTAGGGTTCTTTGAGCATGTTGCCAGCACCTTCCTGAAGCACCTAACTGTCATCTCCCTCCTACTCTTCCGTTTGCTTCTGTATATTCAAATTCTTTACTTGAAGGAGCTGTCTTTTTCTGAGCCTAAGAGGAATACAGTCTGTGACAATAGAGAAGCTTCACAGATCAATCATGCTTTCAGAACAGCACATCTTCAAACACACTTTAGTTGTGTTCCCCCTTCAAGCCAGCTCACAAAGTTGTTGGAGCCTTTTTATACTACAGCAGCCAGGCTGGAGACCTTAGAAGAAACATAGATGTCACGTGCTCTGTGCAGGGCGTTGGAGGCAATGAGCACCCAGGTACACTGAGAGTTGTCTCCTGTGGTCACCTACCACAGCCTTTGTCACCAGCTGGACACCAGAAAAATGCAGCAACACCATTTCAAAACCCATTCCCTCGTGCACCTCGAGCAATCTTGTGCAATCTCTAAAAATCAAGAGTCTGCTGGTGTGAGCATTGTGGTCACACCGTGGTGTTTACTCCGTTACAAGCAAGCACTTTGCATTAATGGTGTCTATGGCCTTGAAAGTCCATGTGCATTTTAGAAGCATTTGGACTAATTAGCAAAATCCACATAAGAAAACTCAAGTTCCTCCCATTTTATTAAGAAGATCAAGAGGTTAAAGAGCAGCTTTTCAAAGGTGACCAGCACCCAACTGCCTTCTGGCCCTAAGCAGCAGCGCAAGCTGCATGTTTTGGCTGTGCCAGAGTGAGCATCCTCTCCCAGGAGCTCTGCTGCAGAACACCAGTTCTGCTCCTACAGACACAGACATCCTGCAGCTTTGACAGCAGCCCTGTTTGCTGGTACACAAAGGTAACATTAGCAAGGAGCAAGCCATGGCCACAGAGCCAATGAAAATGAGATCTTATCTTTGAATACACCTGAGAAGTAAATACTCAAATAGTCTTCTTTGGCACTCAGCCAGAGCCAGATGGAGAGAGATAGGATGAGAATCTTTTTAGGGGTTTCTGGTGAGATCTTTCTATGAAACAGAAAGAAGTGATACCACAGAAGCTGACAGTGCCCTTATTCCTGCAGAAGAGACAACAGCAGATGTGCACACTCCTCAGCCCAGCCACACTTCCAGGCCAAGCACTGGCTGTCATCTCCTGCCCAGTATAGGCGTCCTGCTTCATACCAGTATTCACTCATGTACACTGCCTGTCCCATCAACTGACTATGAAGAAAAGTTAAGGCTTTACCAGTAGCACAGTGACATCTTTGGATTCTGAGGAGAGTGTGTGCAGCTCTGCGTTCTAGAAGACAGAACTAGAATTCTTGATTTAGCCAAGCAAGCACTCCAAGAGCATTTTCCTGTGAGCTTGGAGACGTTAGTTTAACACAAACACAAGGAATGTGTTATGTTAGCCTGGTAATCTCCTTCCCAGGTTAGTTAATATTCAAGATCTTGGAGATGGGAACAACACCATCCATTATTTCCTAAAGAAAAATGTAAAAGGGTCATCCTACTGTAACATTTCAATTTTTTATTTCAAGAGAGATGCATTTGGAAATATAAACTCCTACAGAACTCTTCTTAGAGTGTGCTAACATTGGGATCTGTGGTTTGGTGAGACAGAGGAGTTCTCCTGTGTCTGAGTCACCCCAACAGCACCTGGGAGTCCCATGGCACTGGATAGGAGCAGCAGCTTCCAATGGGCTCCTCTAGGGATCCCAACATCCACCGTGATTGTAACTGCCGTGGTGACACTTTGAGTCTCATTTGTGTGTTCCTGAGAGCCTGTAAGTACAGCTGAACACCAGATAAAACATAGGAGGGGACACTAACATCATTCAGGTCTTTGCCATTGAAGAGATTCTTTCGTGGATATCCCTAAAACCCCAATTTAGGTAATTATTAATAAGACCTATGTACATTCCCTGATACTTGTTCTTCACTGGCTTTCTCACTGCCAATAATTATCGTGGTTTGTCTGTCTCCCAGAAAAACCTTTCTTACTTTCCTAATTAAAATTCCTTTGTGGCCATCATCTAAGCAGTCGTAATCCAAAAAACTCAAGCCATTGCACAAACCAGATCCAACTCATGCCTAATATAAGCCCATTGCAACGGAGTCAACAGCTACACCCAAAACCAACGAACCAAAGCCTGGAAGGAGCACCTGGGCTGCTCAGCCTCCCTTGTGCTGCTGTGGGATTTCTCTCTACCAAATCTCCCTGAGATTCTGAGCAATGTAGTTTGTAAGAAACCAATGTGTGCCCTTAAGACCCCACTTCCAAGGGCACAGCTAGATAGTTCAACTGCATTTGCTTCTCCCTACATCTCCCCACACTGCACTAATGAACGTTGGCCTCCTGATGTTGGAACCCTACAGCACCACAGCCTGTGACCACCTTAAGCACTACTCAGCCAAGCTTGCCTCATTTTACCAGTTTAACCTTTCTTCTCCAACACCCCAAATAGTTTTTGCCCTTCTCACAATTCTTAATTAGCTGAAGAAAAACCCCAAACCCCAGTGATGCCCAAACCTGAATGCAGCCACTGCTGAGGAATATATAAGATCATGTGGTAGTGGGTAATACCATGAAAATGCCCATTTGTCTGGATAACTGAGATTCATTCCAAAATCACGCCTAACAAGGAAACTCCAACACACCGCCCTAATACCAATTATTAGCTTCAAAGGCAGCAGAACAGACTAATGCTGTAGACAGATAATATCATACATCCCTATATTAAAGCAAGCACAAATAATTTAATTTCATTTCACCTGGAAAGTTTGGCTCCCCTATTTATTGCACCGGTCCCTGTGTGTCATGAGAATGGCATCAGCTGTGCTGACCCAGCCCTGCCTGTGCCCCAGCTGTCACCACTCCTGCCCATAGCCATGGGCCATGCTGGTGGCACCGTGCCTTGGCCAACAAGAGCCACAGCATGCCCTGATGCCGCCACTGGTTACACAGAGGTCAAAATAAGAGTCTGAGGGAAGAGTTAATCATTAACTTTGGATATTAAGCTTTTTTTTTTTTTTTTTTAAAGACACAGAGGTTACAGTGGGGTGTACATCTGGTTGATATTGCTAAAATGGGTATGGAAAAAATTGAAGGACGTTTGAGCCATGCTGTTACAGGGTATCTTTTGACCCGATCCAGTTTTAATAAGGCATTTTATTTTTTAGCGTAGCAGGGCTTCAGCAGCTCACAGGAAACTTTAACTCATTTATTTCATGGAACAACGTGTCGCAACACATGCTGAGGGCACAGTGCAGGGCAGTCAGGCTGTGCTGAGTAATGAATGGAGAGAGTGGCCAGGTCAACGGGATTGTCCAGGCTGGTGTTTGTGCAACCTTGTGCGTTGGCCTGTCTTACTGCAAGAATTACCTTGTATCTTTTCTTGCCAGCATCTGAAGGCATGCTCTTATCACAGCTGCTTCTTTGGCGCCCTGGATCTTCCCATTCAGTCAATAAAAGCCCAGAGAACATCCTCAGCCCTGCTCAGGCCAGTGCCCTACAGCAGGTTGTGCAAGATGATGAAAGACCATGCTGCAGCCCTACACCACATGGACTGATTGGAAATGCAAGGAAAGGGTACAGTGTAGTTAAAAGAGAATATCTGCATAATGTGTATTTACCTCTAACTGCCAGGAATAAATTCCACAAATGTTTTTATGTGCCTCTTCCAAGGTTTCTGGTTGGAGCTCTTTACAAAGGGGCTGCCGGTCCTTCAGCATAACCTTGTGCATCTGGCTTCATTCACTAAATAGTTTGTTTCCTCTTTTTTTTTCCTTTGTTTCATGGTTAGAAAGCAAAAACAGTTGATATATCTGCACAGAGCAAGAGCGGTGCCAGCCATAGACAAAGCTACTGCAGCCTGAAGCTGGGTCCAGAGCTGACAAAATAGCCCATGAGCTTTTCTCTGTTCTCAGAGAGGGAGAGAATTCATTGCTCTGTGCAACAGCAGCCACTGCAGAGCCTCCAGCATGTGAGATCTGAGAGGAGAAAAAAATCATGGGCAGCTCCATAGGGTGCAGAGAGGAGTAATGACTCTATGAAATCAGGCATCAGCCATTCAGCTGCCAGAACAGCAGGTGTAAGAAATCCTCATGCCTTAAGGATGTGACAGAGATGCAAAAACATGAGAAGACTTTGTATGAAGTGCTGCAGAAATGTGGAGCCTTACTTGCATTTTCTTCCACTGTATCCTATAGAATTCTGTAGCAGAATTGAATAATCTCTACTCACATGCTGGCCATAAAGCCAGCAGAAACCTCACAGTCATTGCATTCTATAGTCCCCTCCATGCACCTCAGAGAGACTCTCTAGGGCTTTGATCTGTGCCTTAGGAGTGATCAAACCTCTGCATGCCTCTCTTCACCTGATAGAGGTCTCCAGCCATAAGGGCTCTCTAGCAATTCCTTCTGCTCTCTTGGAGTGAAATGCACCACCGTGCAGAGTCTGCATTTCACTTCAGTCTCCCTTAAGCCATCAAAAGGAAAAGTATTTGCTTTGAAAAAAAAAAAAAAACCCAAACAAATTTCACTTTGGCAAAAACAACACCAATTCCTAAGGGATGTCCCAATGGTCCCCTCGATCTGCCCACAAAATAGCTGCAACTGCCTCACCTACACACTGCAAATGAATGTTTTTATCTCCCACCTAATTCCTTTCCACCATTTTCATGGCTATTTGTGCTGGTCTCACCCAAATATTTTGGCTGAAGTTTTTAGAGGACCCTGAAGGAATTATTCAGCTTTATCCTCCAGACTCTCACATGAAAGACATGCAATGGAAGCACTTCCATTGTGGGGAGCTCACTCCATAAAGCTTTCACAAAATGGCATGCCTGAGCATATAAACCTTCTAGGAATAGTCTCTGAGACAGCAAACTGCAATCCCACACTTCAGGATAAGCACAAAAAGTATTTTCAGCTCCTTGTGCTGGACTCTATAGCAGACACTTGGAAGCACATCCTTTTGCCAAGGGAACAGCAGCATACCATGCCACATACGCACCCAGCAAACAGCTTGGATTCACAATCCAAACACACCCAGAAATCGCTCAGAAGGGCAGAGAAGTAAATCACATGTGAAACTAGAGCAGCACAGAAACTGTTAGGACCTGAATGAGGTCCCTGTCTGTGCTCCTCCTGGAGATAGGAGAGCACACCAACTCACAAAGCAGGGGATGCATCACCCAGCACTGCTTCATGCAGAGACCCAGAAGCAGAAGGCAGGGGTCTGAGTTCAGACAGGATCTGGGGGCCCAACACAGGTATGCCCAGCCCTGCAGCAGGTCACATAGCAGCCCAGCCAGGACTGCTGCAAGCAGCCTGCTTTCTCTCCTCTCTCTCTCTCTCTCCCCCTATTTCCCAAAAAATTTCTGCTAATTCAACAAGAGAATCTTCTGTAGAAGAGATCATACATATGATATTATTTATAAAGAAACACTTGGACAAAAAAAAAAAAATGGACTGCAACTTCACTGAAGAATAAGGATTTGGCTGGCATGGAATTCCCATCTCCAGGCTTCAGGGGTTATGGGACAGAGGCTTTCCTTTCACATGGCAATACACAGCCCTCAGAGCTCCCCAAAGCAAAGCCACCACTGAACTTATGTACAGATGGGAATAAAGCAGAAGGAGCCCCAGGAACAAGGATTCACCACATGACCACTTGTGAGAAATTAGCAGCTCAGGTCTGATCAAAACCTTTCAGTTGCTTTGACCCCATGCCCCAGGTGGAGGCAGGCTGTGGCAGAACGCACCTTTCAGTGCATCTTCTGACAGCAAAGCCCAATACATGAGCTCCATTACAAGGTTTTGTCTTCACAGATTCTTGTTTTCACATCATAAGCTTCTGCCAATTATTTTTAAAACAGAAAATGAGCACAATTAGGGGAATGAGAACAGACGAACCCTAAAACTAACAAATACGAGTCCGGCCTGCGCTGTCAGAACTTGCATTAATGGGTTTGTGTCCATTAGCCCATGTGCAAGTCCCAACCCAGCACCTCGTGCTCCAGCGTTCAGAGATGTACCACTGGGTAACCACGTCAGCCGAAACCCAGCCAAAACCCAACTTCCTTTCTTAAAGGATGTAAAAACAGATCCTGCAGAACAGCTGCATGAAATATTTTAACACTTTGCTTTTCTCATGGGGACGGTGACATTTCAGACGTTGGTCCTCCCTCCATAGACAAACTCAAACCACACCAGTGGGAAGAATCAGAAACCTGGGAGCAAGTATCAGAGTAGGTGTCCAATTAATCTTTTGGACAAAGTCAGCAAAAAAGGTAAGTGGATTTTCCCAGCACCCTATTATATGAGGCATGAAGGATTACTGCACGGAGACATCAAAGCCTGATGTGTTGTACAGAGACATTAACTGAAGGTTTGCTCTATGTGCCATGAGATGTACACCAGGTTCCTGTGGTTAGTGGAGACCTCATGACCTCTTGCAAAAGAGGATCATGGCATCCTGGTCAAACACCAATACCTTAATTACATTTTGGCTTCCAGTGTCCTTCGCTAGGTGAGTTCCCAGGGCAGGGTGCCTCGCTGGTAGGCAGCTCCAGCTGCTGAGGAGCTGCTTGGGTATTTAAGGCAACCTAACACAAACTTCTGTACATACAGAAATATAGCTGCTATTGCAGATTCCAACTGCTTTGTGAGTATGATTTCTCCTTCCATGCCATGATGCTCAATGGACCTGTAAATAAACCAACCTCACTGCTGCCTGTCACTCCAGCATGAGCTCGCTAAGCATTTTAATTGGCAATACCCAGAATGTAGATGTGCTGAACAAGGCCCATTTCCTCTTCTAAATTATGCCAATAAAGGGAAAATAAAAGGTCAGAAACAATCACAATTAAAAATAATAATAGGACAGGTTCCATCTTTCTACCATAGGCATCTATCCTGTGTGCCATATAAAGGACACAACAAAATTAATTGCAGCTGAGTTCTCATAACTTAATTCAAATGTTGACTCAAACTCATGCAACTCTTTCAGTAGTTTGTATCAAATTATCATGGAAGAAGCTACCAGGTGTCCTAAGGAAGATATCTGTTTGCCATCTCACTATGATTCAGCCAGAATTAATAATAAAAATAATAAAAAGTTAGCTTAATTGGCCTAAAAGCAGTCATTTTCATTTTCTGTGAGGGTTATGCTCTTTTTTTCAGATGTGGTTACCTTCATTTTTCTTAGAACAGTTCCTTGTTTGCCTTCTCTCCCCTGCTCACAGGGCTCTTGTGGGCACTTGGACAGAGGAAGGTATCTTTAAAGTTAAAAATAGGAAACTGAAAAACCACATGCAGCTCCCAGTGCAGTGGGTGAGACGTTATCTGGGGCTGCAAGTCCACATCAGCCCCTCGACCACACGGTGCAGAACTGTGCTCTCCCCAGGGAGGTGACCCCATGTTCCTCCTGCAGTGAAACCTTCAGCTGCACGGAGAGATGTTGGCAGCAGGAGAAGTTATAGCACAAAGCCAGCCTGCTTTTCCATTTTTTTTTTTTTTAATTTTAATGTTTTAAAGGTCTCTCCTAAGCCAAGCTACACACCCAGGGCTGGCATGGAGCAGGAGCTGGTGCTGCAGCTCATACTGACCATGATCAAGAGTCAGTCTGCCAGCCTTGCCTTTTCCTCTCCCTGCTTCTAGGATTCCATCCTCCCTTTGGCATCCTACGAGCAGACAGGTGACCTGACATCTCTCTCAGTTGAACACTGAGATCCATGCTGAAGGGGTGAGGCTGTACCCTGCAGCAGAGCTGACAGCCATATTCCACATGGGGTAGGACCACCAGTAACTCACAACCATAGAAAACTCAACCCAAAGCTGCACACAGGGAAGAAGGGCCTAGAAGTTATGCTGTTATGTAAAGCAAGCAGAATCTAAAGTGCTGAAAATCAGTTCTGAGAAACCCACAATACCAGGCAGAACACTGTAAGCCTTGTCCTGCCCAACGTCACTCCTCAGCCTAGGAGAAGGGAAATTACTACTGCAATTTGAGGTCCATTGCTTGCATTCCTGCACAGAAACAGCTCTTTCAAAACTGAGCACATGGCAGTGTCAGCCTCCAGCTCTGCACACGCATCACACACCTCAGGAGGTCATCAGAAGCACCCAGGGCTGCCACAGATATAGCAAGGGGATAGAAACCCAGTGTACAGCCACAGCATTTGCTCCCTTTGAGTTTCTGAGCATTAGGAACACACCTTATAGGGTTATTGCCAGAGATCCTCAGAGCAGGTCACCACTCACTGCACTGCCTGCAATAATTTGAGAGCACAAAGCTCACCCGTGAGAGTTCTCTGCACTCAGACACCTGAAAACAACACTTCAGACAGAACTCTATGTAATCCCAGGGACCCCCCATAGCTTACCAGGAGCACCTTCCACCTACAGCCAGCCACTTCCTCATGGAGCCGTAGGGAAATGCAGGCTGATAAGGCTGCACCCACACCTGCCGGCTTTTAATGTGCTAATTGGTAAAAGCTGGCACTAACACCCGGGAGAAATGAGTGATAATGGGGGAGAGCAATGCAGCTGCTGCACCTGCAGCCAGGAGCAGAGTGCCACTAGATGGTGACAGTGCCCACAGAAATGGAGCTGCAGGGGGGAGAGTCCCAGCACCAGGCCACAATGAGTTGGAAATGACTTGGGAATGAAAAGATAGAGTCTCTTTTTTTGAAGGGTGAGGTTTAATGTAACTCATGTTAAAGCCAAGAGCTGCAGGAGGCGGTGGTTGGGTGATAAACTGAGGAGTTAACTCACCTGCATGGAGTGTATGAGCTGAGTTATCTCTGTATGGATCCACAAGACATCAATAACCTTAATTTGCCTTCATTTATCTGTGGTTGTTCCCCTGCACTTCTAACACCCAAAATGGAGCCAAATGAGGGCTGTGGGATTTGCAGCCTCTCCTAGGCAAGGTCAATGCTCCCCCATGGGGACAGCACTTCTCTGTCCCCACCCAGGGTCCTGCTGGTGCAGGTGCTGCCCTTGCTGTTGCAGCTGGAGCTTCTGGGTTCCAGCATGTTCAACACAAAATATCAGCAGTGCTCCAGATGTCAATTATATAGTGTGCAATTCAGTAAAAATGGGTGGCTAAAAAAAATTCCCTGAAATTTCTATCCACCAATGCTGAAAACTGTATAGGAGAGCAGGCTGAGCTACAGAATGGCTTTGGGTTGGGAGGGACCTCAAAAACTATCCAGTTTTATTAATTACCTAAATGATACACTAGAAAAAATGTAAGTTCCTCAATAAATTAGTAGCAGAAGAGAAACTTTATCTTAGTGTTTAATCATCTTTGTCATCTCTGATCAAATACTGAGCAGAAGGGCTTGGTTTGTCTGGTTGTCTTCGTACTGGTGTTTTCTCATCCAAACACGGCTACAGCATGAGAAGGAGGCCGACTTGAAAGGAAAGGACAGGACCCAGATTCTTATAGAGTACACAGTTGTGTTGTAATGTTCTGCCAGCCCTGTGCCTGCTCCCAGCTCCCTGCTGTGCAACACAGAGCACAACCAGAACCATCACCATCATCACCACAGTGCAGATGGCAAAAGCACCGCTTCCCTCCTGTCAGCCACAGCACCTTCAGCCAGCAGAAATGTCCTCGTTTCTCCAAAATATGCAAAACGTAGAAACAAAAGGATTTCTCCTCCTTCACCTCCACAAGGACTCTCAGGTGCTTCTGCAAACACTGCTGCCCAGCTGTGGCCTTCTGCTTTTCCAGGCTCACAGAGCAGATGGCACACAGATGCACGCACTCTTATCACAGAATTATAGAATGGCCTGGGTTGCAAAGGCCCACAATACTCAACCAGTTCCAACACCCTGCTGTGTGCAGGGTCACCAAACAGCAGACCAGGCTGCCCAGAGCCACATCCAGCCTGGCCTTGAATGCCTGCAGGGATGGGGCATCCACAGCCTCCTTGGGCAACCTGTTCCAGTGCCTCACCACCCTCTGAGTTATGTCACTGCAAAGCAATGTATTCCCATTGCAAATCCCCTCTGCTCGAAGGTAGGACAACGATTACTCATTTCTAAGCAAAGCCTCATCTCTTTGTTTGAAAATAACTCATTTCAGAATGGAAAAAAAAAAAAAAAATCAGTGAATTTTTTCACCAAAAAAAAAAAAAAAAAAAATCAAGTTTCGGTTTTACAGTGAGTGCGAAATACTCCGTTCTGACAGTTTTCACTTTTGTTATACATTGCATATATTTTCACAGTCCCTCTCTCCCCAGGCCAGCAAGACCCCATCAACCTGCATGGCTGCAGGGCCTCGAGGGGCAGCCCTGCAGGGGGGGGGGATCTCTGCTGTCATTTTCTTTGGTGATCCCCATTTGGTCTCAGCCAGCACTGCCCTGCAGGGCTGTGGGATGGAAACTGGGGGCAGTGCAGTGGGTGTGGGTCACAGCCTCTGGATTCCTGGGCAGAGCTCTGCAAATTGCCCCCAATCTCGCCATAGTTCTGAAAAGATCTCATCACTAGAGGCAGCACGTGAGCCGGCAGCAATCCTCCCAGAAAAGCAACTTAAAAAACGTGATGGGAAAATATGGTATCAATTTACAGATGGATAAACTGAGGTAGGATGGGCATTGCTGCAAGACTCAAGGTGATGGAGGGGTCTGTGCAGAGCCATGAGATCGCTGGCTAGACGAGAGGGCTCAGATGCACACAAAGGTGGCTCAGTGCAGGGGGTGGTCCTGTGCTGAGCCCTGCAGCGAGGCACCAAGCACACGATGGGCTGGGATTGGGGTTGGGGTTGGGGTTGGGGTTGGGGTTGGGTTGCTGCAGCCCCAGCACTGCACTGCGGGGATTCACGCTGTGCCATCACTGCAGGGCTCTGTGTGGAGGAACGTGGGGTGGAATTCCCCTTTCCCAGCTAATCAGCTCTATCATTCACGTTGCAGTGGACTCCAAAATTCCCTTTGTCAACCGTGCAATAAGTTTTGTCCCTGCATTGACTGAGTGCATCTCTATTTGGGAGAAAAGTGCTTTGCAGAATGGCCCACGTCCGCCTGCAGTAACGGGAGTGCTCCGTTATGGTAACCCTTGCTACTGAGATGACAATTATTTTTCCAGGCATACAAAAACCAAAAATCATTTGAATGTTGCATCATATAAACAACCTGGTTCTCAGGCATGGACTCATTTATTCCATCCCGAAACAGATGTGCAGAGGATGATGACAAAGCAAAGGCAAGGGACGACCAAATAAATGCTTTCTGCAAGCAGAGGACACATCCAGGCTCTATTACAATAATCTGCTTTATCCCAGCAGCGATTTCCACGCCTCCCCAACTTTTCTGGCATATGGAAAGATGTGGCTATAAAACATGAGCAAAAATGTCAGGCTAATTAAAGGGCTTTTATCTGGTTAAAACCATATCTCTTTTTGAAAACAGACATTTCCTTGCCCGTATGTCCTAAACAGCACCTGAGGTTACCGCAGCAGAAAGGAGTTGTACAATGCAGATTTGCATGACACTGTTTATTGCCTCCTGTGCATTTTTGCATGTCTCCCAGCACAGTCTCGCCACTCCTACCTTTCTCCACCAGCACTTTCTAATCAATGGCGTTTGCAGACTCGCCTGGCAGCAGAGCTGTGCTGGTGGTTGGGGCACAGCCAGACATCACTCCCTGCCGCTGTGCAAAGCACACAGTTGGGTGCACAGCTCCTGGAGCACATGCCCAATATCAGGGCACAGGGATGAGGTGCAGGCTTCCAGCTAGCAAATGTCACTGCTGCTCCTCCTTGCAAAGCAACAAAACTACGACCTGTGTGCTGCAATACAGGCAGTGAGACCCACATGTGGGGCGTATGGCTTTGAAGGAAGGAGACATGTGAAAGGGTATAAGGGTGCTGCAGTCCCTGGGGTGCAATGTAAATCCCGGCTTTCCAGGCAAACTCCCAGCTCTGAAACTGGAGTGATTTTATTCAGGCGTAAATGCTCTGCTTTAAATAGCATGGCAGTGCTTATCTTTCCATCTCAGCTATTAAGGGGCTCTTTGTGCTTCAGCAGACTGCCACTGGCCTGAGCGCTGCTGCTGTGGCACATGACTGCTGTGTTTGGTTTTAGCCAAAACAGGATTACCCTCAGCAGCTAGAAATACTCATTTTCCTCCAGCAAAACCTTGCAGGTTGCAGCCATCTTGGCTGGGGCTGCACAGAAATGTGTGGGAGCAAAAGAAGAAGGCAGGACTGGTTTTGCCCCATCCTGACATATCAGGTTATAGCCTTGAAGATATGGCATGGAGAAGATTTGCATCCTCCCAAAAGCACATCCCAATGTGCGTGGTCCAGCAGAGCTGTCGATGATTTGCCACTTGTGCACCTCCCTTTCCCCCCAGCAAATCCCCTTTTGTTACCCTGAGTCTGAAAACCCACGCTAAGGCTCTGCAGCTGCTCCTGAGCAGAGTCTGGAGAGCACCTGGTTAACACGAGCAGCCACTCTCTGCCTTCTGTGCTGTAAAACACTGCAGGTAGCCAAACGAGAGGATATTGGCATACTGAGAAGTTCTCCACTTCAAACAGATCCAATCCATCCCAGGCTAACAGAGCCCAGAAGATCGCCATCTGACACCTGGGCTGGAGTCAGGCTGCACCCCAGCAATTTAAATCTGCAAGGATGCAAGAAAAAAAAATGAAATATAGTATAGAAATGCGTGGTTTGGAATGGAACTCCTGAGAGTTGCACACACTGGTGGAGCTCAAAGCCTGGAGATGCACCCATTGGACATCCCAGGGGCCAGCAAGCACCCGGCTCCCAGGGGTGTGGTGTTACATGCTCCATCATTTTGCTCAAGCCACTAAAAATGCTCCATAAATCCAAAAGAATCTGTTCATCTCAACTGCTATGGATGCTGGAGCATATGCTCCTTGTGCACACGCTGATCTCCACCAAGATGAACTCATTTATGTCCTACGCATTACGGAATGGCCAACTCTACTGTTTGTAACAGAATTCATGGAAAAGCAAAACAATAATTGTGCTGTCTCCCTGCTGTAGCAGTAATCTGCCATCCAATTGCTAGGAAGCTTTCACAGCCATGAAAACACATGCTACTGTGTGCAGGCTGAAAATAGCGATGCCTACAATTACCGGGTAAAGCTCAGTTTGCCCTAAAACACTACTTGACTGTAATTACTTATATTTACCTAATTGCAACTTATCACACCCTGAATAAGAGGGATTGGCGGCGCTTTCATGAAGATGCCTCAGAACATTGCAGCATTGTGCCCACAGCCCTTTGGGAATCGAGCACCAGCAGTTAATCCCATGTAAGCACGGCCGGTTCCCAGGGCTGGGCTGCCTGCTGCCCTGCCATCTCATGTCACGCCATGTCATGTCACCCCGCAGCGAGGGACACAGCCACAGCCACAGGGCTCGCATCACTGCACTGGGTCGGTCCCAGTCCCCCCAGTTTGCAGTCCTTTGGTGTAGTTCCATGGGATAACATGGAGCATCGATGCATGTGAATGCTTTGTGCAGCAGGAGCAAATAGCTGGGAACTTGGAAGTGCTTTACTACTCATTTCTGCTACAAACTGCTGATTTGAGCTGCAGATACTGAAGGACCTTGCAGCATATACTTGGTTTTAGCTGTGTACCCCAGGGGATGTGTCTGGGTGCTTTTCTGAATCAGGCTTATAAATCACTAGCTTATATCTGTACTTAGTTTTTCCTTGAGGTTTTACAGACTATTGAGAGTTAGAAAGGAAATTAGAAAGGAAAGATTTCTTACGAATGCAAATAATTCCTGTCTTCTTGCACCTGTCTGCAGGCTGAGATAGGATGAGGGGCTGAATCAGAGCACCATTACAGCTGGAAAGGACCACCAAGAACTTCTAGCCCTATCAGGAGTGGGGAAGATCTTCTCAGATCTGTGGCTGAATAGTGCAAGCACAGCAAGGAGCATCCCCAAGTTACTCCAACAACACAACAGTACCACTTTCCAGGAGTCTTTGTAACATCGGGTTTTAATTGACGTGCTTGGTCCTGAAAGAGCTACGGGAAAAACTGCAGGAGAATCAAATGTAATCACCTGGGCAGAAACCCTGCAGAAACAGAGGTGTGGCACTTGGGGACATGTGTCAGGGGGCACAGTGGGGATGGGTTTGATTGGATTTGGGGATCTTTTCCAACTTTTATGCTTTTATGATTCTGTGACAGAACTAAAGAGCAGATGAGGCATAGTGCTGAGCTGGCCTGTGAGGTTCAGAGGGCAGCTCTGTCCCAGTGCTGCTCATTGCATGGATCTATAGCATCATTTCAGCAAGTACCACTCACAGCATTAGCACCAGTCATAATATGATGCAGCTGTTTGTTGTTGTTATAAAAAAACAAGAAGACAACAATAATATTTAACTATATGGACATTTTGCTGTAACAAGGCTTTGCCAGATGTTCTGCCCCTTGATTATGCATGCCACAAAAGCATGTTTTATAATCACATAAAACAAAGCGAGATGAAAGCCATGGAAATGTCTGTGTGTTCTTTCCCCAGTGCAGATGCTTTTGAGATGGTTTTTGCATCTGTCAGGCATAAATCAAATGGGAAAAATGATCCTCAGGACCAGTGCATCTCTTGATAGAGTCAGTGGTTGTGTCACTGGCGTTAATTGATGTCAATGATTATTTTTGTTATATACTTCCTACGCTCGTGGGGAGGTTAAGTTAAATGTTAGTAAAGCATTTCAGTGGAAATGGAGCGTGCTGAGAGTTTCAGATTGAACCGTGTTTATTGATTAGCATTAAGAGATAAATCATGGGCTCTGCTGAGGAGGGACATACGTTAATTACCATCCCTAATTTCCATTCCCAACAGTGCCAAAATACACAAGTGTCTGTGGCCAAATCTCAGGCCTGGGTGTGAGGTGCTGCTGGGGGTCACGTCAGTTAATTAATAGCTGAGATGCTCAGATGAAACCCTCATTAGATAAGAATATTTTCATGTGACCTTGCTGCGACACAAGCAGCAGGATATCATAGCAATGACAAACACTGCAGCGATAGAAGGTGTTGCTGCATAAGCACAAAACACTGCAATGCCGAAAGAAAGAGCAGCCACTTTTTCTGACCTTTCCTAAGCAAGCTGCGGCTGTGTGCTACCTATATCCTGTATGAATGAATTCCTTTTTTGTGTGATTGCTCAAAGCCAGTGTGTCCGTTTCTATAGAAGCACCCACAGGATCACCGAAAACCACATATTCAGCTCTTGTTAATGTCACCAATGACGTACCAGGGCAAGTACTTGTTTGTCCCGAAGAAATACAGGACTTCCACCGCTCAGTGCGAGCGCCGCTGCAGAAAAGAAGTTGTTGACATGAGAGGAAAAACCAGGTTTCCTGTTTGAACTCTGACAGGTACTGGAAGATATGAGTAACATCAAATCTTGGTCTGCTCTAAAGGCAGTCTGTGGTCAGGGGGTTCTCACATTTGTTTGTGTGGAACAGCTTTGAATTGTTTGCAGATACTGCGCAGAAGAAACTCGGAGATGCTTATCGCCGCGCGGGGCCTGTTATGAGATGTGTGCGTTTGTGAACGGGTTAGGGGAGATCAAAACGGCTCCAGATGATATGGTTCACATGCTGTAAATGTGGTAGATGCTCCCGAGATACCTCCGAAAATATCACATGTTGCAGCGTTGTCGAGTACAGGCGGCAGCCGCCCCTGTTTCCATCTCACGGCGCGGGGCAGGCGAGAGGAGTTTGGGGGATTTTTTCCAGATCATTCGTGTTTGTGTGTGTGTGTGTCTGAATGCTCAGATGAAAACTTTCCCTCCTTATGATTCTCACTAACAGAACGGCTGAAAGAGATCAATCTGAAAGCAGTGAGGTGCGGGAGGTGACGGCTCTGAACGCCAGGCTTTGTCCTTGCTGCCCTGTGCTGGTGGCCACAGCCCAGGGAGCCACTTTCATCCCGTTCTGCCTGTGGTGTCCCTGCTCACTGCAGGGGAGTTGGACTAGATGGCCTTCACAGGTCCCTTCAACTTTAAGGATCCTGTGATCCTATGATCCCACACCAGCAGGGCAGCACCAGTCCCTCCAGCCAAGGTTCCAGAAGGGAACAGAGAGCACTGCTCAAACCCCCCTGCAAGGAGCAGATCCCAAACCTTCGCATACACTAAAACTAACCCTTGGTTTTCTTTAATGCAAGCCAACTTTACCAGAAATTCTACTAAGACAAGACCTCCCAAAGGTCTGATAAATCAAAATCATATCTGGGGATATAGCTGGTTCGTAGATTCCCCTTACAACTTAGAGCTGTCGTGGCTCATTAACAAAACTCTCCTCCAAAGCACGGATCCCTCAGCCGTAGAGTCGTAAAATGGTTTGGGTTGGAAGGGACCTTTAAGATCATCCAGTTCCAACTCCCTTGCAATAGGCAGGGACACCTCTCTCCAGAGCAGGTTGCTCAAAGTCCCATGCAATCATCCCATGCCATCACAGCTCAAACTGAATCACCTGAAATGCTCTCCCTGAGACCAGAGGCAGCTCTGTTCAGGCATGTGATGCCCAGATGCGGCTCTCCAGAAGGGCATCACCACTGTGACCCTTCCCATGGAACCACTAACCAAGGCACTGCCAGATCAGCTGGGCTGCATCCCACTCAGCACCCTACAAACTGGTTCCTGCTTATTTCTGCCAGCTCCCCAACATTTTGTCAAGATTTCTTGTTCTTTTTTCCAATGTGAGTGCTTACAGAAAGCAAACGGTCATTTTGAGCACTGCCATGGAAGCAATGGAAAGAAAGTGAAAAGTGAAACCATTCAATCAAGAAAAAGAGCAATTCCCACCAGCAGGGCCAGCCACTGCCGCCCAGTAATTGGGCTTTCAGATCTGGGCTACTCACAAATGAACTCTGATTGCAAAAGACTATCTTGGGCCACTCCTCAGACACCTGATGCTCAGTCCCTCGCAGAACACCCAGCTGGAGAAAAAGAAAAATTGGGCAAGAACCATCCCTTGCAATACTGGGTGCTGGGTTTGTCCTCATTTCTGAAAGAGCTGGGACCCCTTTTAGACAAATTCACCATTTTCTGCATTCATTTTTATAAACTTAGAGAAGATTTTTGGTACCACACAAAGCTGATCAATTTTGCCTGCTGAATGGCACAGCTGGCACTGAAATGCAGCGTTAGCTAAATGTTCCCAACACTCTGATCCTGAAACACCCCCAGAATCGCTGGGACTTGAGTGGGTGTTTACCTAACAGCCTGTGCTTAATGGTGCACCTGAGTGGGGCTGCAACCACAAAAAGAAACAGGAGTGATCTTCCTTCCACTGAAGCCACTGCCCCAGCATTTATTTGAGAATACCAGGATTCAGCCATTAATTTTTTCGGTAGTAGTCCATACTAACATCATTAGAAATGGACATAAAATAGTGCTAACAAAATCAACAGCAAGAAAACCCTGTAGATTCATAACTAGAAATAGTACGGAATTCGTTCATCACATGACACAGCAGAAAAAAAGATGTTTGGAAATGGGAACACTGCAGCACCATAAATCCACTGGTGTGGAGGGTTTTCCTTTACCTGAATACTAATTTGTGGACAGTTTTTGAATAACTTTCAAAGTGAAACTGTTTAAAACAACACATTACGGGTCTTTGTTCCTTTGAGATTTCAAGCACCGATGCAAACTATTCCATTCCAAGTGCTCCCCACTGATTCAGTCTCATTTTAGCAAATAATAAGGCCAGGTGTGTTTACACTCCTTGGCCATTAATATTCAAATCCTACATTTGGGAAAAGAATCAAATTTAACCAAGAGATAAGAAAGCCAGATTAAATCAATTATTAAATATGATTTGTGCTCATTATGTTCATTAGGTATGATTTCACCAAGGAATTTTCCCCTTTTATTTAACTCTTCATGCTTAAGTGCTGCTACCAAATGTTTTGATTCTTATTTGAATAAAAAATTACAAGGAATACCCTCTCAGACTTATTCAAATTCTCCCTTTTCAACTTTCAGCTTGTTTTACACGTTGGATTTTGAGACAGTTAATAAGACGTAATGGGGCTCTGTGTGCTCTGAGCAAAACCTTCATTTCGTACAGCTGGGCTGCAGGCAGCAAATACCCAACACAGAACCCAAAATGCCACCAAACTGCTCCTGAATCCCAGCGGGTGCCACACACCACTCGTGACCCCAGCACTGCCCATTGCCTGACTTCACCTCATCGGAAAGGACAAGCAGAAGTCAAGGATTGTGTTGGTTTATTAGGAAAAAATAAAAATTTAAAACAAAAAAAACCAGCATTTTTTAACCAAGCAACATTTTCAAAGTGTCTAAATTTTCTCTTTTCTCTATTTTTTTTTTTTTTTTAATTCTATACTTTCAGAATACCTAACCACAAGCATTTGAGCAAACTAGAGAAAAGAAACTGTTGGTAATTTTCTGTAAGTTTCAAAAGACAGCAGGATATACACGCCGTTTTATGTTCTATGTATAGAGACCTACTGGCAAACGTACAGTGGAACAAAGATAGACATCTAGATAGATTCGTACCTGCCGTTCATGTGCCTATATGGAGATAGATGCTTAATTAGATAAGTAAACAATGGAAACTTTTAAAATTTGTAGTGTTGTACTAAACTCTGAATGTATCTCTTACTTCTTCAGCACAAAGGTTTGGATGGCCTCCGTGGGTGCCAGCTGGCTGCACACCCAACTCCTCGCCTGGGCACTCTGGGGGATGCTTTGGGCAGAACTGGAACACAACTAAATACCTAAATGTGAAATAAATACCTTTGATCAAATATTTCAATTAGCACGTGAAACTTTTGAGCAGAAAAATGAGTTCTGAATTGTCAAGCGAGGTGGTTGTAACATGGAAGAGCTCGAGCAGAGCTAAGGCAAGAAAGAAGGGAGACTCAGACTGATGTAAGACAGAAGTTGCTTGTGTTAAGGGCAGTGAGGCACTGACACAGGCTGCCCGGAGAGGTGCAGGTATCCAAGGTCAGGCTGGAGCACCTGATGGAGCTATGGGTGTCTCTGCACATTGCAAGGAGTGGGACCAGGTGGCCAGGAAGGGTCCCTTCCAACCCAAACCATTCTATGATCCTGTGATTCCATTTCATTTTCATTCCATTCAAGGCTATGGCAACTCAAACTCAACTTCAGGCTGCAGGACCTGAGATCCCACGAGATCCCTGCCCAGTTTCCCAGCACTGCTGAAAGAGCCATTCAGCTGTCCATGGAAATTAATCACTCCTAGCAAACTGAAAAGCAATTTGCTTATTTTTACTAAGCTTTCTTTTCCCCTCTGCTGGCAAGGCTTAAAGGAAGCAAAGATATAAAACAGAAATATTTAAGAGAACATTCATTAATTAGTAATAACTACAACATTGTGTGTTTCAAATCCCCGTCTCTCTGGGAATCATGTGTTAAATATTCATTCCAATAGTCACTCAGTTCCAAAGAGGATATATTTCTTTGCAACCAAACTTTAAAAATTAATGAAGGGAAATAAATCCAATAAAACCCAGATGATGACTCTGACTAACTCCGTTTTCTGAAAGAAATCTGATGGCTTAAAGAGCTTTCTCCTTCTCTCATAGTCTGCAGAGTTTGGTTTTAACTGTGATTGATGGCTTCTTGGTCTTTGTAACAGATGATGAAAAACACAACTTTGGGTCTTTGTAATAGATGATAAAAAGCACAACTTGGGTAAGTTGACAAGTAAATTCTGTAAAATCAGAATGGGAAGCAGACATCAACGATTAGGCTGAAGGCTTTTCCCAGCCTCCTCTTGGAAACCTGAAACACTCTCCAAATGCAGGGCCAAATCTCCATGCAACCAGGCACACAAGTAACTGGATTAGGTCCTCGAATAGAACGTATTGTTGTGCTTCATCTTCAGCTAAATGAACATTTAGCATTCGCCAGAAGTAAAAGTTGACACTCAGATGTGAGGCCAGCTCAGGATCCCCTATTTATGCATCTCTGCAAACTTCATGTGAGCTATGAAAGCTGCACAGACTTTGTGGCAATCCCTTGCTTTATTTTATTCCAGGCTGGAGGGATAATAGTAAGCGAAAAGGAGCAAAAGGGATTAATAAATTTCCTTGCTCTTTCTAAGCAAAAGGTTACTTTTCAGTTGTAGAAGGCACTTTTCAGTTGATTGATTTCTTACTCCTGTCAAACTTCTTGGTGATTTTCACTTTCAAGGTACCCACGGGTCACTAAGTGTGTGTGCTCTAAGTGCTTTTTGTTAGGACAATCCCAGTTGTTTTAAAATCCACATCACCATCACACATCGGGTTGTACAACTCCACCTTCCCTCAGCTTTCTACTGTGATTCAGCTCCCAGCCACACTTTTTCTATCCACCCTCTGCACTTACCTTGACCTGCTGCTCCCAGTCCTGGCTCTCACCTGGCCTTGACCACTGGACCAAGAGCCCAAATTCCAAATCATGCCTTACACAGAAGCTGCCATTTACAGTGCAGGATTTCCCAGACAATATTGTGCAAATGCATACATGTATTATTTAAAAAAATAAATCAACAAACTGCACTGAATGCAATCTTTCCCAAACCCTTTGATGACGGCAATAGAAAGTGGGATTACAAGTGCTGATGTGATGCTGCTTACTTGCATTTCTCATTATTGTAACAAGCAGTCAGGCTACAGGCACTAGAAACTGAACAGCTGCTAGGGTCTGATTCTCCTCTGATTGCTACACTGCTGCTAATAAAACATTAAAGTACAGACAGATTCTGCCCCCAGACTTTCATATAAACACACACACACATGCAGCCCCACAAAAGGTACTCAGCAGCACTGCCTCTAGTAGCAATTAACAGGATGAGACATGAGGCACAAGATTGTCTGCTTGGGGAAAACACAGGGAAGCCGCATCAAACCACAGCACCTTTATTTCAACGGGTGCAAAATGCAGCTGTAAAGAGAACAGGAAAGAATCCGCATGGCACTGAGTCCCAAAGGCACACCCAGGCCAAGCCCAGCTCCCCCAGCACATAGACAGGAGAAGGTTAATTTTCAGCACACAACTCCGAGCACATGGCAAGGCTGGCATGCACCACCTGGAAGATCAGAAAGCCAGAAGTTCACTTGGTTTAATTTTTCTGCATTTGTAGTTTTTTTGTTATTATTGTCGCTCTGTCCCACCTCTTCTCTCTCTCTTTTTTGGGTCCTATATAATCATTAACTGGAAAGAGCTTTCTCTACACGTTTCAAGTGGCCTTTGGAAGGATGTCTTCCCATAGCCCTTGAAGTTTCCACAGAAATACATTTCTCTCTCCTATCTCAACAATCTTTTTGCTTCAACAAGAAGTTTATTTTTTCTCTCCCCGCTCTGCTTTTTTAGCAGCCCCCCACATGGCCACGAGCCGCCACTCAGAGACTTTCCATCAATCTGAATGAGCTTCAGCTCACACTTTGGGTTCAAACGTTTTCTGCCCCTTTCTCATCTTCAGATCCCTTTACCACAATGCTTCCTACCCACACAGAAGCTTGTTTTTATGAGCTGGAAATCTCATGAGACAGCGGCTCTCAGGCTGTTTCCAGTTCCCAAAGAAGGCAGTGCTTGTGCCCTCAGAGGGTTTCAGTAACTCCCATTCTGAACTGGCAAGAACTATAATTTTTCAGGCATGAAAGCGTCTCATTTCATCAGGTTTAGGTAGAATAGTTGGAGCTGTTTGGCCACTTTTAGCTCTATATGTTCCATAAGGTTTGAGTACATCTTCAGCACAGGTGCCAAAGCAGGTACCCATTCCCAGTCACATCCAGAGGGTGAGCATCAGCTACTCACCATCAAGTGGACACATCAAGTGAAGGTCTGCAGGAAACTATCTCAGTTTTGTTCAGTGCTCTTCCTAAAATCAGGGATGATCAGAAGAAAGGAAATCTTTAGCTTTGCAGATGATAGGACTGTGGAATTCCCTGCCAGTATATTGAAGGGCAAGACCAAAGTTCAATATGATCATTACAACAGAAATAACAACAGAGGTAGTTCAACATGGGCAGGATAAGCATTACAAAAAAAGGAGTGAGCACCAATAGACACCAGCAGTTGCACCTCATGAAAAGATGGTAGTGAACACAATGCACAGGTGATGCGATGGAGGAGGACAGATTTCAACCTTGGCAGGAAAGACTCAAAAAAAACAAACTTCAGGGAAACTCTCAAGAGATAGGGATGTCCTGAAACAGCCTGCATGGAGGAGATATGAGTTCCCATCATGAGAAGTCTGTAAGAGCAGATTTCAAGTTTCTCACTGGAATGACAGCGGACGTTTTTCCTGCAGTGGTTCAGGGGATGGGCCAGCAGACCTGAGAAATCCTTCCTTTGCTCATTAAATAGCTGGCCATGGTTAGGTTTTCTGGGAAGATCAAAGCTAGCATTTAACCAAGTACAGTGCAACTGCAGATCCACGGATGTTATGATACAACTTTCTGGATTTTTAAACCCGCAACAATAGTTAGTGGCCAACCTTGCCTGGAAGCTCCACCGAGATGATGCAATTCCACTCTGCTGACAGAAGTCTTTGGTGGGAACGGGGAAGAGTCCACTTTGATTGTTTTTCACTCCCAAAGCTACAGATTCACCCAGGAATTGGCTTAGTTTGAGTGAGAATGATGGAGCTCCAGTGACACTAAGGGATTTCCATGGCACATTCGATCTCATGATTTCTTCTTTATTTTTTTCTAACAAAACAAACAAACCAAAAAGATCTAAGACACCTGCCAGTGCCACATCAGCTTACTTCCAATCCTGCCCCCATCTGATCGTCCTTTACCCCATCCTACCACCTCCAGAGCTGAGCTTTGTTGAGAAGAATGCTCAGGTTTTGTCCAAGAAGGGAGACAGAATCCCTCCCTCCCACATGACATCCATTCCATGTCAGTAGAGGGAAGATCACAGCTGAGATAAGCTCTTATACAAACACTGAAGGAAATGAAGACATTAAGCAGCAAAACAATGAGTAACAAATGCTAAGCAGGCACAGGACAGCATTTAGGTGAAGCAAAATCTCTGCCTTCCACATACATCCTTCCCTTATTCTGTTCAAAACAGGGCAAGGCAAAGGTACACAATCAGCAGAACTCCAGCCAGGAGCAAGCCATTGTAATCCCAAACCCTGGGCCACATCCTCACATTCTGGCATTCATTTACCCAAAGGAGGGTCTGCCCACACACCTCAGTCACCATCTGCCTCATTGTTCTCAAAGGGCTGCTGTGTGCACGAGGTTCATTCGAGTTTTGCTCCCTTAGCTCTCTTGATATTTACTTACACAATTATTTCATGCAGACTTATTGTTCAAGCCTTTTCTTTTGTTCTTGTAAAGATTAACTTCTTAGAAACGAGCTCTGTCGGCAAAGCGTTTTGAAATGTAATTCTCTGGTGGTGGTCTATTTTCAGCAGTGACATGCTTGGTGGTCATTGTGCTTTACTGCTAGCACTTAGTGGTTTTAAAAGTTGTTTTCTGTTCTATGTATTAACATATTTCGTTTACTATAAAAAGACTCCTAAACATACATTTCTCCAGCCTTCCTTGCCCATTACAGAAAGAAACCCAAACGTTATATCAGAGACTAAGCCAAAGTCAAGTCTCAAAAAGTTTTTACCCAAAAACTTTGCTTGCAGACTCTCTAACCATTTATTTTCCGGATGAGCTTAAAAGCCCTTAAAACAACAACTCAGGCACAGCCACCACACCCCATCAGACACACACTGCATTTCCTTATTGTTAAGACAACAGCAAGAATCCCAGCACGTATGAGACATGCACAGTGAAAGCACCGACCGTGTTCTGCACTCAACACACAATATCAATGGAAAATAAACAGTCATTTAAAAAGCAAGCTGCATGACTTCGAGCTGTGCCTCAGCAACTGCTGCCGCTGCAGCAGGGCTGTGCAAGCACAGCTTTCAGCCTTTCAGAAAAGGATTTTTAAGTGATTAGG
Source organism: Phasianus colchicus (assembly GCF_987193195.1). Taxonomy (NCBI): domain Eukaryota; kingdom Metazoa; phylum Chordata; class Aves; order Galliformes; family Phasianidae; genus Phasianus; species Phasianus colchicus. The sequence continues at coordinate 16,480,684 of NC_143450.1, read as the reverse complement.
AAAAACTATCTGTCTTCAGCCATCAATGCTTTATTCTGGGCCAGTATTTACCAGCAAGCAGTATGTGACGTGCTGGGCTCCTGTTTGCAGGGCAGAACTGAGATAATGGGCTCAGCAGGGTCTGTGCACAAAGCACAGCTCCTGGGCTGTGTCCATGGGCAGCAGGGCACCGTGTGCAGCTGAGGCATCGTCAGAAAATGATATTGATAAATGGGAAAGGGTTCAGAGCAGAGCTAGCAAAATAACGAAGAGCTGGGGTGGAATGAATGGCAGAGGGGAGATTAAGGAATTGCATATATGTGTCTTTGACCAAGGGAAATCATTTGGGATATCTGACAGGTATAAGCTCAGAGAAGAGGGAAGTGGTCAGGCTGGGATGGATAACTGGGAGTAGAAGCAGCTGAATGAAACTTAGGCTCAATACAGGAAAAGAAAATTAGGAAAGAACATTAGAATATAAAATAGTTTGGGGCAAAAGGGTCATATGCAGAAACTCCTTCACTGGAGAATTCAAAGACAAATATTTATTAGGATAAAACCCTAATAAATATTTAGTAAAGGGCTCAGTCTTTGTGAAGTGGGGACACTGAGTGACCCATTAATGCTTTACCAGCTTCAGGATCTAATGCTCTATTTACACCTGAATACAGTGTGTGGGATGCGACGCAGTAAAGTCGAACACATTCACTTTTAAGGCAGCCTTTCCTCAGGGTCTCTGCATGGCCAGCTTCAGGCAGCTCCATGAGCTCCAGGACATCTGACCAATACTGCCACAGCAGCAGCAGTCCTGCACGGGTAGCAGCATTACTCCAAACAGCAGCCAGAGAGCAGGAGGAGCTGCCACATGCTCTCCTCTCCCCAAAAGAGTGAAGCTCTGGAGCAATGCACGCCGCTGGCTTGTTCTCCCTTTGCCAGAGCTTACATCTGCAACACAAAAAACACAGTACTCTCATATTGACATTTACTTCAAGAAACAGCAGGAGAGCTTCCAAAGCAACCACTGGACAATGAGAAAATGTAAGGAGCTTCCACAACAGCAAAGTCTTCTTTCTGATCCCAGAGGCCTCCAGCTCGGAATCTTCTATTCAAGCACAGAACTGCAAGACATCGTGGAGTTAAAACCAAGCCTTGCATCAAGATTAAACACATCTGTTATGAAAACTTGCTGTATTTTGCATACATGATTCAATAAAGAGACTCAGTGGGATAATTGCTTTGCCCAGGTTATTAACCAGAGTTTTCTTTACTTTTTTTTTTTCCTCATTACTCCTTAGAATAATGTTTAAGGTAAACAACTCATAATTGTGTAAGAAATGCAGTAAGTGGAATGCTCCATCCTAAACGTTCATTCCCGGATATTATGTACTATTACCAAAAGTCAGCATAGGAAATGAATATTTCAAGAAGCTAAAGCACACAGCGCATGCAAAACATACAAGACCCACTGAACATTAAGCACTGAATACCAAGGGGTGAATGAGATTCGTACAAGAGCGGAAGGCGCTGAAGGCGTGGGCAGAGCGAAGCGGGTGGGATGAGCGGGGGCTGCGCCCGAAGCGCTGCGGCGCGGGGAGAAGCCGCCTCCACCTCCGGCCGCCAGAGGGCGCTGCAGCGCAGCCCCGCCGAAATCGTATTTAGATCCGTGAGCCAACAATTGTGTTTTGGAAAGGAAACGCAGGTTGCAAGAGAACAGAGCGAAAAGAGCGGTGCAGGATACTGCTTTAGTCGAACTTCAGAGCTCTCGTCCCCAGGTGAAACATAGGATTTTTAAAATATTTGAGAAGCTAAGAAGCTGTGATCAAAGAAGGAATACAGCACAAAAAGATGGGCTGATGTAGACTTTAAAGCCCAACATCCAAACTAGTAAAGCTCTACATTGCCATCCATTTGCAAGTGACTGCATTTAGTGCATACCAGAGCCCCTCTGTTTGGACCAGAGCATAGCAGAATCCAGCTCTGAACAGAACCGTGTAGCACCTGTAGTTTTGCCTGGGCTTGGCTCAGCAGAATTCTTGGAGCACACTTGCCAGATCAAGTGCTGGCTATATGCCCCTCACCTCTGAATTCTGCTATAAAAGAGGACTGGGGCAAACCATCCTGAACCAGAATCTGATGTCCACTGCCATGTTGGGAGAAAGGTGCCATTCTGCCAAAAGCTCAATCCATCACGTCGCTGCAGAGCCCTGCCGGTCTCAGCCCTCCCATACAGCCAGGCAGAGCTTTGCCTACTCAGCATGCTCTGCCAGGGCAGCTGTGTGAAATAACCACCTCAAGTCCCAGTGTTGCAACAGTCCACATTCTTGAGCAACTGTCACCTGACCTTAGAAACTCCTGGAGCTGTATGATGCCCTTCCCATCACGTTGATGGCACAGAAGGTATCCAGCAGTGCTTTTGAGAAGGCCACTTCCCAGCAGGGTTTTGTTCAGGGTAACCAGCTGAGCACCCACAAAGGATGAAGCAGATAACTGGGAATGCCACAGCTGAAGCTGAGAGTGACCACTAGTCAGCATTGCAGGCTTCCGACAGAAAACACATTGTTTTCTGCTATGTGGACAAACAGGTTGTACTCATTACCACATATAATCATTATTATTTATGCTCTACAGACATCAGAGTTTTGTCTTTAAATGAATTTATGGAGGGGGGGGGGGGGGAAGGGAATAAATCACAAAGCTGAATAATCCCTTTAATTACATGCTTAAAAATCCTGAATGGAAGAAATTAGGAGACACAAAGGAATCAACGTAAACTAATTATTCCTTGTTTTGCAGCTAACGTATTTCTATGGTAACACCACTATGGTCTTCGAAGAAATTAAATGATCTTTTAAATCAGTTCATCAGGAAAGCCACCCAGCAAAGCCACAAAACAAAGACCTTTCAAACAAGTCTAGAGATGATGAAGGAGAAAAGCACGCATTTTCCCAGCTGTTGATCATTAGAGCTACGAAACTGCATTTTCATTAAAACCACTGAGGAGATTCTCTCTTGTTGCTCTGCGGGAGGTTGGTGGCTGTGTGCATGGGTGCACACACAGAAGAAAGGAGAGATGACTTCTGTACAGTGTGCCAGCAAAGCAAGGTGAACAGAAGGCAAGCAGGTGCGGTTTTGTTGTGTTTTTGAGAAGAGTTGCACTTTCTGCTCACGTATTTGTTGAGGTTGAACATTTTCAACCTAGTTCTTAACACAACCTCATTTTCCCTGTGCAATTTTAGGTAGAACACGCAGTGTTCCAGCTCTGTCTCTCTGGTATGTGGAGCCATGTGTCCAGCAGACAAGAGAGATCTACCATTTCAGTAGGTCAACTGCACATGCAAAGCACTGCCATACTCAGTAAAGACCAAGTTTACACATTTCTCTCTTGAATTGTAGGAAATTAATTAAAACCATGCACTTAAAACCTAAACCAGGCTGTCATCGGCTTTGCATTATTAAAGTTCAGCTCAAGGGGTGCACTGCCAAAGGAATAATTCAACCAGAATGGACCACGAAGCAAGCAGATTTGGGCTCAGTGGGAGGTTCGCCTCTCCAGGCTGCACAGAGCTTGTTAGCCAAGCAGACAGCTCATGCAAACACGCCTCACTCCTCTTTTGTCTGCACCACCAAAACCAATGGCTTCCCCTATCACATCTGTGGCCATGCTGGCAGCTACAGATAAAGAGATGAACAGAATAGCCTCATATGGAGGGATCCTCAGTGTTCAGTTAGGAGGAAAGTCCCTGCAGCTGAAGGGTTGGAACTCTTTCATAGAATTTTTTTCCTCCTCTTGGGCACTTCTGCTGCCATTCCCCTATGCCCACCCTCCTCTAGTGCTGTGAACAAAACAGGAACTTAACTGCAGAACACTGAATTGAATGCTGTGCACGCTCGCTTTGTCCCTGTGCAAGCATGAGTTGTCACAAGCAGCACAAATACCCATCCAGCCAAGTGTCAGCAGGGACACGAAGGCACTGCTACCTGACACGGGGCTTCTTTATCTCCAGCTTCACTCCTTTACTTGGATGACTTTTGCCACAGCTTTGTAAGGACAAAGACACGTCACAAATCCCAGACGCAGTCCAGCAACAGATTCAGAACAGTTTCATTCCTGCCTTCAGTTAACATAAGATTATTAATATTCTTAATAATAGCAATAATCACTCCTATTAAGGCAATCTGTTGGCTTTGGAGAACAGGTTCCTGTTTTCCTCAGGATCTAATTTTAGAAGCTTTTGGGGACTACGTAAACTCTTGAGCCAGAAACAAACATAAAACCAACTCAGATTGTTTAAAGCATGGGGTGGGTGATGAGACCCAAATACCCTGAAGTGAGTCCTGCAGATCTGCAGGACAAAGTACAGCACAAGAGCCCCCTGGGCCTGGCTGGGCTGCTACTAAGAGGAAAAGCTTTCCCAGCAACTTGACAAGACGACAGCAAACTTGTGGGAATGACCAACATGGGACACCAAACCTTGTCAAGATATGGGAAAGGCAACAGGGATAAGCATACAGCCATGTGGGGAGCTCAGCTGATGGGGAAGCTCACTCCCATTTGACACAAGACACAGCTCTAGTTGCTTTTCTAGTCTGTTTTCCTCAAAAGATAGAGCAGCTTTTTGCACACTGAAACGCATTCATAATACCCAGTCCATTCACATTGTCTTTTTCTTTCTCATTATACCAGAAAAAAATATCAAAAGCCACTCAGCGTTTGCATCACACTTCTAACAGACAAAGGAGCAGAAACATCTTCAAGACTTTTTAGCTCATGATTCTACAGAGCACTCCAGCAGCTTAATTTACTGCACATGAGTAGTATGCTGCTCCAGCGGGACCACATAGATGATTAAAAGAATAAATGCAATTGTCTCCATAGATCAATGCCGTAATTTATTCCTCCCTGAGTATCAGATGGATCCTCATAGCCTCTTTGATAAACTCATGCAGTGTAAAACATTGTGATCCAGGCTATAAAGCCACCACACTACAGCAAATCTCTCAGATGCATATAAACATTGTGAATCAATTATTTAGTTCCTACTGCACTTCTTGTTTCTCTTTGCTTGTTCCAGAAGACTGTACATAACAGAGCTCCTAAAAGCAACCCCTCACCTTTTCCAAGGGTTTCCTGACTAATTCCACATTAGAAAACACATTGATCGGGGTCAGACGCCTTCAGCTGGAATACATTTTCAAGACTCTGGAAATACAACTTAAGGTCCTTAAATTATACAAGAACTTTGCAGAGGAACAACATGGCACCAAATCAGATACAGGAGCTGTTTTTGCTGAAAGATGGTGCCTGAAATACAGGTTTTTCTGAACTCTGTGGACCCTCAGACTCTAAAGATCAGCTTCCTTCAGAATAGCTTTAGTGGCCTCACAGCAGTGACCCTACAGGAAAAATAAATGAGTATGTGTTGTTCGCTGAAGGCGAAGGCATGTTTTGCACACATGATGTCACTCTTGCAACTCAGGAGGAACTAATTGCTTGGCTTGTTGTAGCCTCATACTCGTTGGGCTCACTTGCAAATTATAGTCGTCTGGAGAGCTACAGCATGTCATCAGCACACAGCTATGTTGTCTGAAGCGTAATTAATATCTGCCTTTCTTTTCAAGTTCCTTATTTACCCTCTTTCCCCCATGACAAATATGTTAATGACCTCTCCAAAACCCACAGGTTGTCATTTTCAAAGAGCCCCTGTCTTTCTGCCTTGAGCTGAACACTTGAGACTAAATCACAGTGAGCCTGTTCCTGCCCCCATTAAAGCTGCTGAGGGTTTTTCAGTGACTTCAGTGTAAGCAAACTCTCACAGACTCTAATGGGAGCTGGACCACAGACCTATTTTACTTTGCACCTTCAGCCAGAGGTTAAAAAAAAAAAAATAAACCAAAAAACAACACACCAAACAAACAACAAGGATTGTCCTACAAGTCTGCAGGATTTGGGGTTGAATCAAGTGCCCAGGGCAATGCCAGGATCTCAGATCATTCAGTCTCATGAGTTGCCAGGCTTTGTTGGATTTGATCTGAAATGCTATCCCTTTTGCCTTTGGTTTTGACCAGTTTTGAGGATGGGTTTTAAAAATATCATTTCAGTTTTTCAGCACAAATTACCTACTTAGCTGATTCTAAGTACTTTCCTGCAAAGGGTAAAATATTTCCCAGATTTGAGTATAGCTTCATGTGAAAATAAGCATAGACAGCATGTCTGCAGCAATAACTGTACTGGTAGCCCAATTCAATACCGTGGAACATCTTGATACCAGTTTATAAAGTACTGCTTGCACTCATACAAGGACTTGAATAATTCTCACTGCATGACTCTTACATACATGTATATATAGATCAGTATCTTTACAAATGAGTCAGATTTAAAAATAATAAATGTATTTACACTAAAAACAGAAATAGGATCTCCTATATTTAACTACCCGCATCTGTATTCTACTTTTCCTTTTTTATTAAAAAAAAAATCCCCTGCTTAAATCATCTGCCAAACAGCAGAGATCTCCATACAGCTGAAAAATACTATTTCCACTACTACAGAACTGTTAGTTTCATATGTGAATAAGGCATTTCCCTTCCCAGGATTTAAACACATGGCAAGTCCCCACGCCGTATTTATTAAGTTGTCACACGTCTCTACCCCACTGGTTAGCAAGGTGGATCTTCAGGAATTCTTAGCACACTTCTAATGTGAACATACTTGCAGGTAAGAATGTATAAGATGTTATACCTTTCTTCTTTTGTACATGGTGTTGTAAAATAGATGTTCAGACATTTTTCTAAATTGTTCTCTTCTTTCACCTCCATGCAATCCCCTTCTCCCTTAGCTTCTAAGCTTGCTTTCTACCTGGCTATATTCTGATCCCAGAATTAGCTGATATATGGCACACTTCTTGTCGATCTAGAATGACTTGTGATGATAGTCCCAGGAGGGTCTGCTCATACAAGCCACTGCTCATATCTGTTACTGTTGGCCTCAGACGCGTTGCAGACACACCAAATGCAGTGTATTTGAGAGTGAAAATTATATTTGAGGGACAGTGTTAAGATCTGTGTACCACTGCAGTCTCAGCTAAGCAAAGATAAACTTTGCCTTCATTGAGCACCTTTCCTCAGTCAGAAGCATCAGACTGTTCTATAAGTTTTCCAAAGCGTGGGCATGGCCAAGAGAGACAGAGCAGGGGAAGGACCATAAAACATAATGACTCTGCTACCTCAGCCAGAGTCAGACTGCAATAATTTAGGAAGCTTGCGGCCTGACAGAGGTACAGAATTATCCATTCCAGCTCAATTTCTTTTTTTAATGACTTGATTCCTGCTTCATGATGGCTTAGATGCGTTTCTTCAGCATTATTTTAAAAGGTTCCTGCATTCGTCATTTATTAAAGAAACTCTCTGCATTTAAAAACATTTATAATTTTATGAAGTTTGCCAGACTCTGTACTAAGTCCAATGGATTTTAGTGCTCCTTTCTCTTCTAGCAACAGCAGAGCAAGGGTTATGATTTGATTCCTGGGTTCTTGTCTTCTTTTTTTGGTATCATCACTGACAAGCTACATTTGACACCTCTGTGTCTCAGCTTACCTAGTTCATAAATGGGCCCAGCAACACCTCTGTCACGTGGTGTTAAAAGGCTGAGTTAATTGCTGCTCATAAATCACATTGCAAAGAGAAATATATATATATGCAAAGCAGTTTTGATGACGTAATAGAATTGCATTGCTTTTAGATGCAATTAAATTGTTAGGAGATTCATATTTCTTGTACCACTTTACAACCCATTAGCATCAAATATTACTTCCAGAATACCCAAAACCTAGGTACAATATCTGCCATTTGAGAAGATGCTAACCAAGACACTCACTAGGGAAGATATTGGAACAGGAACACTTTTCTCCCTCCTTCTCCCATTGAAGTGGAGCAATTTTTGCATTCATTTTAAATGTTGTAGGACCTGAATATATTCCCCATTCCTACTTTGCTTTGAAAAGCAACACTGCCACTTTGTAAGACAAATCCTACATTTAATAGCTCAGTTATAAACAAATGCTTCTCCTCCCTCCGCTTAACTAGCACACTGGGCTGCTGAAGGATTTAAAATGAGGCACCTTCACTTTGTGAAGTGTTTTGAGATCTGCCAAGTACAAAGTAACACTAAGATTACCATTTTCACTTTGATTTTTTCTCTATGAACCACTTGCTATCATCTACAGCTGCTTTGTGGACTAGGCGCAGATAAGGGGTTTAGGCATGAATACCATACATTTCAGGATATCAGACACACAAATGTAGCTCGCAGTGCAGAAATAGGATCAAGCTATGAAGTTTGGATTAAACAAGAAATTTCCTATTAGAGACTGCAATGATTTTTAAAGCCTTCCTTTTTTTTTTGCTGCCCACTGGAAAGATGAAGGAACACTTTGTAGTTTTGATACAAGTCCAGAATTCAACAGTGAAAGAGTGAAACTCTTTACTTGTTTTTTATCTAAATTTCAGCTCTCAGTTGTAACTGAAGTGGACATTTTCTGTGCTTCTATGCTGCACCAAGGTGGCACAAAGAGGCACAAGAGAGGGGAGAAAGCAGAAAAGACTCACCAATGGAGGAACCTACGATGGTGCAGCTTTGTTTCCTACACATTTCTCCTGCTGCTCCGGTGAGCTGAACACTCCCTTCGCTCCAAGCAGACAGCATGCACAGCCACCAGCATCCATCAGAATCCCTGCCGAGCAGTTCAGTCTAGATGTAGCTTCCAACCACACAGCAGTGACAAAATCCCTGAGAATTACTTGTTTGTGGAATCATCCCACTCCTCTCCATTCCCAGGGCAGCTTACCTGTCCTACCACTAAAACAGGCAAGCGAAGATTTTAGCACTGGTTCTTTCAAGGGCTGGGTGTGCTTGGCAAGGGAAACCTGAGGTTTGCTATGAGGAGGTCTTTTTCTTAAATCTTACATGTGGGAAAATAATAATTTTTGAAGTGACTAATGAGGTAGAAATACTTCACCTCCTTCACAAAACGAACCTGCTGCCTCGGGGATTGCACTCATTTCAGCAGAAAAAGCCAAGTGAGGGTTTCTTCACATTTTAGCTGCCTCCTGGCACCCTACGAACAAATAAAATGACAAAATTAGATCGTATTCATCTCATACTTGGAATCAAGAGAAAACACAGGTACTTTGGATGGCCCAAATTCTGATCTGGATTTGAAGTCACAGTTTTTCCAAGGGCTGGACTCTGGGTATAGCCACCTCTGTGCTAAAGAATGCCAACAGGGAGGCAGGTAACATAAATCATACATGACTACAGGATCTGGCCCTCATTTGGGGGGCAGAACACTGTAACTGTAATTGCTCTTGCAATGAACAGCCGATGAATTAAAACAATTAGTCACTTCATTTAACCTGTTGTTAGCTCTGCCAACGTGAGTTTACAGAAGTTGCTGGACTGCAGGCAGGCAAAAAAATTAAGGTATTTGATTAGAAAAAAAAAAAACACGAAACTTACAAAAAAAAAAAAAAGCTTTGAAACAAACAAGTGAAGACATCCTTGCTCCTCAAGCAGGATGGAGGCCATGGCCGTCCTGCGCCCCCGCCCGCCCCACAGGCGCAGATGGCACCCAGCAGGCAGCGTGCTCCCAGTGAAGGCCTCAGCTCCACGCCCGGCCAGGCAGCAGCCGGTCCACAGCAGGCAGCATCACACATCACCAGAAACACCTCGTCTGTCTGCATTTAGCCTGCTTGGCATCCCAAGCAGGGAAGAAACACAGCACAGGGCTGGTTTTGTCTCAGTTTCTTCCCGCCTGGCCAACTGGCTGTCAGCCATCTTGTCTTTAGGTCCAGCACCGGGGCTGGAGGGGAAGGGTGGCCACTTTGCTGCCATCAGCCCCACATGCAGCACTGCACGCTCACCACAGGGCACACAGCTCTGGGAGGTGGGAGAGGACTGTGGCCATAGAATCATTAACACTGGAAAGACCAATAAGATCATCTTTCCAACCATCAGCCCCTGCCTGTGACCACTCTAGTCCACATACAGTTCAGCCACAACCAATGTGACAGAAGGAAAAGTGTTTCACAATGGATACCCCTATTTTAATAAACAAGATGATCCTAACGTCATTTCAAGATGGTCAGATCTGTGTAATCATCAGCTACATTGCCCTGGATTCTCCAATGTCCTTTCCTTTCATCTCTACGTTTGAAAGCCACTGTGGTCACATCTCCCTGGACTGACTGACTAGTCTAGCAGATTACCAATGAGACTGGTTAAAAACAGATTAATACCAATAATCTGAAAACAAAACAGCCTGCCAAAGGGGAGAATTGAGTCTAAATTTAGCCTTGCTTCAGTTCACAAGTCAGAATTTCATTGCACTTCATCCCATGTGAACAGAGATCTATTGCACAGAACCCCTACACATTCACATTGAGCACAGAAGATTGTTATTTAAAAAATCCACTTTTGCTTTTTTTTTTTAACAATATCAATAGTATAAGAAAAGCTTAGAAACAGACTTGCACCAGGCTGTGACCAACATTTTACAAATAACCTCTGTCTAAGCTTTACTTCCCCAGTACATGAAGTGGAAGTTCTCACGTACTTTCACAGCAAAGTATCCGAAGAGCAGCAGGTGTAAAGTGCTGGGCTAGACTTTCACATCTTGGTGGCTGGGGCATTTTTCTTTGTTTGTTCATTTAAGGGATTGTTGTTTATTTGTTCTTTAAAAGAGTGGCAAGTTCAAAATGTTCAGTGGTCATACAGAGAAGTCTTTGTTATGTCCTAAACAGGATCAGTTAACAGCTAAATGCAACTAGTGACTCTTCGCTTCAACTGGACCATCTCAGATACCACCAATATCTTCTTTAAGGATGGTTCAGATTATTTCATCCTCTTCCTAAATGACATGCACTGCTCAAAGAAGTCACAGCCAGGAGTATGAACTGCGGAGTGCTTGCACATGCCATATGCTTAAGTAGCAGAAAGGAGCCTTTCTAAGGTTCCTCAGTTTGAGAGAATCCCTCTGAATCTCCAGTCTACTTGGTTCTCCAGGAAGTTGTGCTGAATCTCCTCAGCAGTGTTTTAGTTGGCGCTGTGAGAACATCCTGTCATCACTCCCCTTCATTTTCTAGCTTATCTCTCCAAAATCACAACACTTAGTTCTCTAATTATTTTATTTGGCAACCTAGAAACAAAGGCAATTGCAGTGCTTGCCATTAACTTGTGAAGAAGGACAGACGACCAGATCGTTTGGAAAAGAGAGAAATCAGACCATTATATCCTACTAATACTCAATGAAATCTCTAGAGGAAACATGTGGTTGTCCATGAAATATTACGGGAATCTTTGAAAGCCATTTTCTTTCAGACCCATACTCCAGTACTATAAAAGGGGCATGGTAATGCTGGATCTGCTGTGTTCCCTAACGAGATGTTAAACAAATGTCTTTGCCACATGTGGTCATTAAAGATTTGATGTCAAGATGAAAGGTGTTAACCTTGGAAACCTGGCCAGACTCCAACAGGAATAATTACATTCTGCCTCCCTCAGCAGTTCTCTGTAGAGTTTCAGCTGGACATTTCAGATCCAAAACCATTAGGCAGCCTTGCTGTGAGTGGCCTAAGTATTTTGTGTAGTTACAGCAACAACTCTGATAGTCTACATCAAGTACCCATAGTATAGAGCTGCAAACCTTAAGGCAGCAACAAATCACATCATGGAGAAACTATTTCTGTCCTTGTGTATTGCTGCAGCCCTTTTACATGCAAGTAACCCTAGGAATGCAGAGAAACCTACTATGCAGATAACTGTTATGGGATGATCCTCTTCAAAAGGGGGAAATTAAAAAGAAAAAAAGGTGGTATTTTCACTCACACTGACAGCCTTGGAAGAAGCTCACTGATACAGGCTGAAGTTGGTGTTTTAGTGCGGTTAAATTTGCATTCTCTGATCATTCCTCATAGAAGCAGTCCTGCCTTTATCTGTTACGGGAAAATGTTGCAGTCTTTAACACCATTACCAAGCATAAGCATATATTCATAGCCTGGCCATTGGATGCTACCTGTGCATTGAGTGCTGTCACACTGAGACCTGCTCTGCAAGAAGACTCTCTTCTAAAGGAGGGTTCCCTGGAGGCAGTATCTGCACTGCTGGGCAGATGCTCCCTGCAGTACACCCTGCAATCTTCATCCTTAGGTATACACCCTTGCCCCGCATTGCCTCTGTTAGAGGAGATCTGCATGCAAACCCTTCCCCCATGTGCTCTGGTTTCCTTTGTTTGGAAGCCAGGGCGTGCATGGGGATAGGAGCCAAGCAGCATGCCAAGATGAGGCACAGCACAGTGGGCAGTAATGACCCACAGCTGCAGTACTGCCACCTGCATCCACAGGTCAAGCAGAAAGCAGCACTGAGAGCATTATGCACATTCCCCAACTATTGACAAGACCATTGTTATTACCATCCTCATCTTCACCAAGTGCATCTTTTCCTTTCAAAAGCAAATCATATCTTAACTAAACCTGCAAGTCCCAGACTGAACAATATTAGTTCCATGCAAAATCCTGATACAGAGATTCACTGAAGTCTGTCACAAAATTGGTGACGTTCCCGTGGCTTCAAGAACTGCAAACTCAGACAGCATAGAAAGACACTAAAGTCCATTCACCTTCATCTGAATATGAGATGAGAAGTCCTTATTTATGTTTGAAAACAAAAAAGTTATGAGCCCACCAGATCTCATATTGTTTGCTGTGATATCCTGAATGCATACATTTCAGAAGGCTTAATACTACACAATAACCAGAACCAGTGTCAAGCTCTTTTTAATACTAAGCTTCTGAAGCTGCAAAGAACACCACGGATCCTTTTCAGAAATTTTCCCAGTGTTCAACGTGCAATTTATCAAATTCCCTTTAAGCATTCATCACACCCATGCAAATGATTTATGCTTCCCTACAGAAAAATTTGTGTTTGATCACAATGACAACTTACTGCTGCTATTCCATATCAAGCACATTATGGAGTTTCAGACCTCAGAGCAACGCTTAAATCACATCGAGGAAACCTATTGAGATGAATATCCATTCCTGCAGCCCTTATGCCTCATGAACTCAGCAAGATTTACTTGTCAGCAAGGTCTGCAGGACCGAGACCACACTTTTCAGAAATGAGTTGTTAATCCCAGAAAGGATTATCACATTAGAATATAAGCAAATGCTTATCTCAAGATTATTGTTACAAGAAAGGCACTTTGATTATAAACTGCAGTTTTAACATTTAGGAGTCACCTGTCCTGCAAATACACATACACTAATTTGTCTATGAAATCCCTGGGAAACCACAAACAGGTTTTAGGATCTGCTGATCAGTGTAAGTAGTCTGACAGAATGGTTTCAGCAAATAAAAGAAATGCAAAGTACTGAAACATACCTAGAGGACACAGTCTTCTGTCTGAGCGAGATTGCAGGCTGAGACCCAGGGAGCTGCTTATTTGTGTGGAACTGCTTGTCCCAATCAATCCATGAAGAAAACTAACATCACACAAGTCATGCATTTAGCAGGCAGCATTTGACAGCAAGGAAACAAGCTGCAGCACAAAAGATCTCCATGTATTTTAAGTCTTCATCCCAAACTTACTTTTCATACAACTCATCTGCAAGCTGTGATTTACTAAATCCATCTGTTGTTTCTCCAGCTTGCTTTCTGGAAACACTGCATTTCAAGGGTCTGCTTGTTAGAGAAGGTCAAAGAGGAAAGCAGGCCCTCACATTTTAAGGGACTTGAAAGAAAAGGAAAGGAAATTTATATTTAGAAAAAGGAATGATTAACTAGGGGAAATATATTACAGTATTAAAAAAGTGACATAGAATAGTTCCTACTCTCAATGAGGCTGACTTCACTTCAAGAAAAATATTTATATACAAATATAATAAGCTGAGGAATGCTAACCTATACTGAGATGAAAGCATCTCATAACATAACTCACATTTAGACTATAAAATGGATAATCATATTTTTATGTGTTTTTTTTTCCTTGTCCTTCTAAAATCTCCGCTTCTTCTCCAGTCACCAAAACTTCTACCCACTTCTGGTTGGTACCACAGTACCTCATGTAGCTGCACTCCTCCCACCACTCCAAAGTCTTCAGAAATGAGTCATCTGCTGCTCCTGCATTGTCCCAGGGTCCACACACAGCACAAGCAGGCAGTGAACAGATTCACAAGTCAGCCCAGAAACTCCAGGATGTGTCTGCAGCCCCATAGGCGCACTCAACTTGTTCTAGCACGGGGAAGATCACATGCCACGAGCAATGCAGTCACCACAGCTGGGAACAGTAAGCACTGAGACTCCTGCCTAAATACTCTGCAGCTGATGCCATCATTGCACAGGTGTTAGCATCCGTATTACTGAAGAGTCACAACCTGCTGCAGTCATTCTTCAGGACTGTGGGGTGGACCACAGCCATAGCCTTACATTTACTCCATCCAAAACAGTTACAGTGGGAAGACACAATCAGTACAACTGCATTTTGACCAAGATGTGGGGATCTATATGAGCACAAAATTTTCCCAGGACCTCTACTGTCAGTCTAAAAGCCTGTCGAGTTTGGGTATGCTAACGCTGCACCAGAACCCCAGCTCAGTCGTGACTAAGTAGATCCCGTGTCACCTCGTGAGTCACCCTACCATCCCTTGCATCATGGGTTTCCTTGGAATCCCCTCTGTAAGCCCTGCTGAAGCCTGGCCCTGTTTTGCCTGTCAGATTTACCAGGATGAGAGTCAGAAGTGGCATGCTGTAATCAGCTGCGTGGTGATTTTGTTTTCTTAGGGGCTCTCCCTCCAGTGCAGCCCTACCAAAAGCCCTTTGTCTGAGGAGCAAAGCAAGGAGCACAAAAGCGTTTGCATTTACTTGTGGAAGAGCTACTCCAGCAACTCCTCTCAACTCCCTGAAGTCAGCCTCGGTACAGTTATTTGGCCTGAGTTCATCTGAGCTAAATGGGCTGACTTGGCTCAAATACATTGCACAACCAAATGATAAAACTGGGGGTTGGGGGGAATGAGTAGTGATGACACATGTACTTAACACTGCATGTCTCCTCTTTCCAGATCAGGAGGAGCTGGCAAGCTTCAGTCAGTACACATGCCAGCAGCGGATGTCGGCACATATACAACACTTTTCAGAACAACATACTGTTGAAACATGTAGTTCAACTCAAAGGCACCCCTTCTGTTCTGCGAGCCCAAAACAACTCTGAGGATTGTCTTGCTTAATATGGTAGGATTTGTAGCATGGCTTTTAATGCTGCTTTAATCTGGTTGCTTTAAAAGCCCCCTTCAGAAGTGCAGAGATGGAGGCAGCAGCAGCCATGCTGTACTTCCACAAAACCCACATGTACATTTGAACAAGGAGAGGCGATGGAGCTGTTGGCAGGAGAGAAATGGCAAAGATAAGGGGGATGGCTTACATGGTGCGGGAATACAAGGCTGCCCTTAGCATCCACCTTTCCTTCACTCTTCTTTCACTTTTCAGTTTGAAGTACAGAGAAGTACGGAGTTAGCAGGCTTGCCCTGGCTTGCTGAGAGTGTGTCTAAAAAGTCATTGGTAATGATTTGAAATAAATGACATTCACAAAATAAATAAAAATGTCCTCTAACTTTTAAATGAAACGATCAGCTTTCATTAACAGCACAATTCAGAGCTGTAAATGTGCTCAGTTTTTTCTTCCTCTCAATGATTTAGGTGGGAACATTCATAAATTCAGAATTTCCTATCTAGTTCCATGTTCTTTTCCCTGCTTCATTTTTGCCATGGACCTGAAATGGTGCTGGCAGAACTGCATCATAAGTGGTCTGTGTGTCTCAAATGATATGGGTGGCTCTTAGACCACTGGAATCATTTTCCTTTGGCTTCTGATCTGGCCAGCCTATCTCATCACCCTCATCCTGATAATTTCCTTTTAGTCTCACATCCTACCAGCTGTTTCCATTTCTTTCACCCTTTCTTTCTGCATAACTCAGGCTTTGGAAAGGGGGTGATCAATCTGCAGAGAACCAGGGTGGGTTTCCTGCCGTGTGACTCAAATGGACGTTTGCGTGAGGCAGGAGACTGCCAAGGCCTCCAGCTCTGTTCTGCAGGAGTTTGATGTGCAAATGCGGGGATCACAGAAAGAGCTGCAGCCAAGGTTGTCGTAATCATCCCAAACCCTTTCCCCTTTTCCCAGCAGCACCAGTCCCTGCTGGTACCTCTTTCTCAATGAAACAGTCCGCACTTTGGGTCTTGCTCCTCTCTCTTCAGCACCCAGAGACAGCATTTCTCTATTCAGATGTCCCAGATTCTGACAACTCAAGCCAGACTAGCAGGTCACTCTCTGCCACTCAGTTCAGCAGTTCATTGCTGCAGCCCAGCCTGTTGTCAGCGATAATCCACAGTTAGGTCCATCTAACCCATTCTTTGGAAATGATTCTGGTTAGTGCCCTCAGAACAACAGGGCTGTCTTCCATAAATGGGCCCACTGAGATGGAAGTGGGCTGAGGGAATGTCTATGCATGAAATTACTCTGCCCTGTCTTCAGTGGAAGATGTACAAGAAGGGAAGAAGTAGGTGATTGGAGGCTGCCTCTGCATGAGATCCTCCTAACGAAGATCAGTTGCAGCTGGGATGGCATCCCCACCCGGTGCCGAAGCCCAAAGGACAATATTTGGATTTCTCCTGTACTTTGTTCCATCCCATGTACAAACAAGAATCCCAGGACAAAGTGTACCTCGCGTGGATTGTCACAAGCCAGCAATGTACAGCGAGGGGCGACTTCGATGGGTGTGGAATGTAAAGGACATTGTTGGAGGAAAGAAAAGGAAAGTGGCACTTTCTACTGGTGAAAATAAAGCTTTATCGTCCCAAAAATCAACATGCTTTTCCCTATGGTTTACAGAAAAGCGGTTGTGGAAGCAATGAGCATGATTCTGCAAATCCATCTTCATAGATCCTTTTAATTTAGAGAGATGACTCAGTGGAGCTGGGGCTGCTTGGATGGTTGTATGACCACAGGATGCAGCTCAGGAAAAGTGTTTTTGTAAACAAATAAACACGCTCCTTCCTGTGTGAAACTCAAATCTTTCAGCATTGGGCAAGTGCCTGAGAACCGAGCAGTGAAAGTAATGAGGAATATTAAGCACGATGCCAGCTGGTTGATCCAGATCTGAAAGCACAAGGTGAACAAAACAGAGTGAAAAACAGGTGAGTCTTCAAAGTCCTTTAAGAATCTGAACTGTTGCTTGTATCAGAAGCAAAGAAAGGACTTTTTAAGTGAAAACTGCCCAAAGAGACCATCTCACATCCTGACAATATTGAAACAGGGGATTTTCTAACAGGGAAAACCAAAAATTATGCTAGTGAGATTTGACAGTGTTCTGTGCCACGTTGTGCTGTGCATGCAGGGAGGTATCCGAAGATCACAGCCACCAAGCTGGATTTCAGAGGTTGGCATTTTACATCCAATAAAGCCTTTTTAGAAAGCTTACCCTCTCTCACTCGGATTTCCCAGAGATGCAGGATGCTGCAGGGCCTCCCAAGGGTGAAAAGGGGATCTGCAGTCCCAACAGCCGGAAATGCTTCCAGAAAAGCAAGTACACACTGGGGAAAAACCTAAATATCATGACTTCAAGAAGTCAATGTTTTGTTGGTATTTTTAAAACAATCTTTCGGCAGCTGCCAGTAAAGGCTGCTCAGATCAAGGCATGAAGTCAAACAAGTACTTAGGATCGTGCAGGATTAAGATAAGTGAAACAAGCGGGAAAATGTATGAGTGACTGCCTTTCCCCTTTTTCTATCACAGACCTACAAGTAGAGGGGCTCCAGATTGGAGCCCTGCTGCACCCAGCACTGTGACAAGGGGTGGCAAAGTGGAAGGAAGGCAGCACGGCTTTGTGCTGTCTTCGCTGGGTCGAGTTGTTTCAATTGCAAACGATAAATCTATTTTACCCATTAGAGCTTGTCTAGACTAAGGAAATATTCCTGCTATGACTACGCCAAGGTAATTATACCAGTGTAAACCCCTTTGGGCAAAACAGAGCTTTTAGTGGCCTGATTTACGCTGGTCACTTGCCAGGATTAGTTCAGCTGGTAGCAGCCCGTCCTCCAGGAGCTCCCTGCCGGAAAACAAGTGGGAGCTTT
Source organism: Phasianus colchicus (assembly GCF_987193195.1). NCBI lineage: Eukaryota > Metazoa > Chordata > Aves > Galliformes > Phasianidae > Phasianus > Phasianus colchicus. The sequence continues at coordinate 16,462,530 of NC_143450.1, read as the reverse complement.
TCCGTCTCATCAGAAAAATCCACGCTGCCAATCTATCAATCAGGCCGTCCTTACGGGGCACCCGTGCATGAGTTTCTGAGAGAATGGTAAATATTTAGGAGGTTCCTCTGTTAGTGCAGAACTGATTAGTTGGCTATGAAAAACAGGCTGAGAAATCTGTTCTTGAATCAAAGCATCGTTTGAAGCATGTAGACACGTATCGGGAAATGTATCGGCTCCGGATGCAATGAGATAGGAAAGCAGATGGGGATGATCAGCCTGCCAGTGGTAGATGTGGTCCTTGCACTAAATAGGCATGTAGGAGAGGATGAAGTGCATCCAGAGAGAGTAATCCAAACTGCTCCTATTAAATGAATGAAAACCTGAGAAAGCAAATAAGCTAAATTAAATAAATCTGAGTGCTTGCGTCTGAAGCCCCTTTTAAGGAGCAGAGAGTGAAATTCCACTCCCAGTGGAGCCAGCAGCACCATCTACATTGGCTTTGGAGGAGGCTTCATTCAATGGAATGCACATGGTGAAGCCACACAATGTCCATCTGTGTGCTGATAAGTGCAGGACAGGGAACAGACAGACTGACAGACAAACAGACTGGGCCATAGGTGAGTGCAGATCACAGTTATCCATAGGTGTCACCATTAATATATTTCTGAAAGGTTATTATACACCTTTAGTTCTGCACACTTACAGGAAAGACAGAAGCTCTATGAGTGAGAACAAATATCCTCCCTTGTTTTAAATGTCTCCTTATTAAAAAAGCAAAGAGTGTGTGTCTGAGGCACAGAGGTGACATCAGAAAAGTTCCTCAGTTCACAGATGGCTGCACCTTTCAGAAAAAAATTAAAATAGGAACCCTAGATTGATTTAATCACCCATACAAGCGAAAAAACGTAATGAAGATACTTAGTGCCAAATTGGTTTCTTGGGACCTTTTCCATGTAAATAATACAACTCAAACCTTGAAGTTCACTGCAGATAGGATCTGACAAGCGAGCCAGACTTTCTGTTTTCCTTTGATCCAGCTCCAGAAATATTTTATCCAAGGTAAAGTTGTTTTTAAGTGTTTTCCATTTCAATTTTGGATATTCACTGTATAGGAAACTCGCTCAGAACGCTTAAAACACCTTCTGGCTGAACTGACTCACCCAACCTGGAGGTTCCCTCGTGTTTGCTTCCAGCACAGAAGGAGCTCCCGATGTGATGTGGGACCACCCATAGCTCACACTGCTGTGATAATGGGACAGTGGTGTGGACACCAAAGCTGGGGATTCCTAATGCCACATCAGCCTGACTTGGGTGTATTTCACCCCATTCCACAGCTGAACAATGCTGTTGAAAACACAGTGGTGGGCAGGCCCTTGTTTCCAGAGCGATGCCCCCAGTTCCCCACTCTCTCCAGGTGATGTCTGTGGCTTCTCATGGAAAAAAGCCCCATGCATTGGGCATGTGCTGATTTTTTTAGTGTTTTACTTTTATTTTCACTTTAGTTATAACCCCAGGATGATGATTCCATGGTTCAGAAAACTGCACGCGTTTTAAAAAAAATAAAATAAAACCCATAAAAAGTTGTTCTAAAATTTCCATGGCTGTGTGTCTAAACAGGGATTTGGACACCTTGCTGGAGGCATCCCGCTTGGAAAAATGCAGCTCCTGTGAATAATGTCAAATCCTCCGCATTCCCTTCCTTCCCCAAACTGGCATGCAGCACATTTAGGATGAACCGGGCCCCTTTTCTCTTTTCCTTCGAATGTGTGGCGTAAGGTTAATGAAAATAAGACAGATCTTTTATTTTGGGTCTTAAATATAACATTATTAAACGTGCCCACCAGAAATGTAGGATAAAATATTTGCTCTGCTTGAAGATTATGTGATATTTGTATTCTGAGCCTCACCACAGTGGGTTTCTTTAAATAGAAGCTATACTTTACTCCTAAATTGCTTAAGGCAAAGGAAGCAGAGATGATGTTTTTATGAATGTTTAAATGCAAATGGAACCGAGAGTGAATGCTATGCTAGCTAACATCAAAGGCTCACCAAAGTCTCTGCATTAATGAGGCTCTTTGTTTCCTGGATCACAGATTACAACAGGTTTCCAACTCATTGCCAAGGCTTTATCTCCGTTTGGGAGGGCTGTAAATCTCAGACGATTTTTTTCACATGCAAAACAAGAGGATCATCTGAAAAGGAAAAAAAAAAAAAAATTAAAAAATCTGAAAGCAGCAAATATTTCATTCAAATCATTCTCGCTCCGAGTGGCTGCAGAGTATTTCTTTTTATTTAGTGTTGTTTAAAGGGATGGAAATCCACAGATGGAGTTTCCTATGGGGTGGGGGAGCAGAGATGCACGCTGTGCCCCCCCCCCCATCCCATCTCCTTCAGCCCCCGAAATAAGAGGAGTGTGCAAGAGCAGCAATTAGCAGAAAGAAGGATTTTGCTTCATTTAAATACATTCAGCACTTCTCAAAGTGGCTCCGACTAGTTCTTCTCCTCCCCCCAAAGTAATGAGATTATATCCATAGTAATAATACCCTAATTAACAAGAAAAATAGGGACCGAGATTTTTAGCTTCCTATTCAAGGGCTGAATGCGACAATATGTAGTATATTGGGTCATAAAAAACAATTTACATGGCGTCATTACAGTCTGTAGAAAAGTCTCCAGGACCCAGGGCTATCTTATGCAATCTTAATTAAGGAAAATAAATATCGGTGTGTTTTTTCAAGCTACCGGAGACATGCACAGGACCTGTCGTACGCGATCAGAGGAGATGGGGAGTTTCCTTTTCCATGGGAACTGCTTCAGAAAAAAATCTGACGCCGACACAGAAGTGTCTGCTGCCTTCACATTGGCTGCAAAGATGTTCATTTCGGGTTGCCCGACCCTCGGGGCCACTCGGAGCTGAGCATTTTCTGCAACCCAACATCGCAGCCGGGTCTGTGGGCTGCACAGTGCACGGCAGGGTGTGTGTGTGCACCCGCATGTGCACTGCCTGCATGGAGGTGCCACTGCTGCGTGTGCACACGTGTGCGCCTTCAGATGTGTGCAAAGACTTCTGCCCTCTGATCTGTGCTGGAACATTTGTGAGCAGCTGTGAGTGTGCAGTGCTCGTGCGGGGCTGTGCATGCTGCTGTGTGCAGCTGTGCCTTGGTTGGTGCTGCTGTGTGCAGTGGTGTGTGTGGGTGTGCAAGTGTTGATGTGTGTCAGGAGTGTGCAGTGGGTGCTGACGGTGAGCCAGGAGTTGGATGCAATGATCCATGTGGGTCTCTTCCAACTCAGGAAATTCCATGAGTCTGTGTGTGTGTATTGGTGTGTGTGGGCATACACACATCTATAGTGTGAGCAGCACAGGAGTAGTGTGATGGTGCACATGTACAGGCTGTGTGCACACAGAAGAGTGCACACACAGCTAGGTGTGTGTACACAGGTGCATATGCTGCTGTATGTGCAGAACCATGCATGCAGATGTGTGTGCAGGAGTGTGTGCACACTAGCACCTACATACACATACAGTTTGCTGTGCTGTACCATGCCATGCCATGCCATACCACACCGTCCCATATCATACCGTGCCGTGCTGTGCCAGAGCTGGGTACAAAGATGTGTGTGCAGATGCGTGTGAGCAGATAAGTGTATGCTCACAAGTGTGCAAGCACTCGTGTGTGAACAGGTGTGTGTGTGCAAATGCATGTGTGTGTACGTGTGCACTGATGTGTGAGCAGAGGTAAGCATAAGTGCACAGATGTGCACACGGGTGTGCATGTAAATGAACTTACACAGCTTCACTGTGCCTCTAGCCATGCCAAGTGGTGCCATGCAATGCTGTGCTGTGTCATGTCGTGGCCATGCTACCCCACGCTGTGCTGTACAATGCCATGCAATGCAATGTGTGTTGTGCTGTACCATGCAATGCCATGCAATGCAACACCATGCTGTACCATACAATGCCATGCTCTGCCGTACTATGTCATGCAATGCAACGCTGGTCTGTACCATGCCATGCTATGCAATGCAATGCCATGCTGTATCATGCAATCCTTTGCCATGCAGTGCCATGCCATGCAGTGCCATGCCATGCGATGCAACACCATGCCGTACCATGCAATGCCATGCTGTGCTGTACCATGCCATACAATGCCATGCCATGCTTTATCATGCAAAGCCACGCTGTGCTGCACCATGCCATGCAACGCAACACCGTGCTGCACCATGCAATGCCATATCGCGCTGTACCATGCACTGCCATGCCATGCTGTACCATGCAATGCCATGCGGTACTATGCAATGCCATGCTGTACCATGCAATGCCAGCCATGCGGTACCACGCACTGTCATGCCATGCTGTACTATGCAATGCTATGCAGCGCCACATCACAGCCCCGCACCCCAGCAGCACCGCACACCCCTCTCTCCCCCCGCTGCCCCTTTAAGGCAAACACCCCTCTCCGACCGCGCGCGCGGGCTGCACGCTCGGCTGTGCGCGCGCGGGTTCGTGTGCGCGCGGGTGTGTGCGTGTGCGCGCCCGCCCCCGGCCCCTCCCCGGCGCTGCCAATCACCCGGCGGCCGCTTTGATGTCGGCAGCCCTTGGCCGCCGCGCCGCCGCGCTCGCACACAGGCACCGGGCGCTCCGTGCCTCTGGCTGCCGCCGGCGCCCGCTGCTCCCAGAGAAACTTTGCGGGGCTCGGGCCGGGGGGCGGCACCGGGGGGGGGGGTGCAGCGCCGAGCGCGGCATCCCGCGACGGCTGCCCGGCTGCAGGCTGCAGAGCCCCCCGCCAGCTGCCGGGAGGGAAGGAGGGAGAGGGGGGAGGAAAAGATTTAAGAAAGGAAATTTTTGTGTTGTTATTTTTTTTTTTAGGGAGATTCGAAAGGGAATTTAGGAGAACGGGGTAGCATTTATAGGGAAAAAAAAAAAAAAAAGTTTGTTAGAATTTCGAGAGGGGAAAAAAAAAAAAAAAGTTTAGAAAGAAAAATTTAGAGGGAGCGAAGTCTTTTTTTCCGAAAGCAAAATAATTGAAGGAGAGGAGGAGGAAAAAAAAAACAACAAACCAAAACGCAAGCAACCTACGCGCGGACGGACGCGAGGAGGAATCGCGGTGAGAACAAAACTGCGGGGAAGTTTTGCGCGGCGGGAGCGACATGCCGCAACTGGGCAGCGGCGGAGGGGACGACCTGGGGGCCACCGACGAGATGCTGGCCTTCAAGGACGAGGGCGAGCAGGAGGAGAAGATCCCCGAGAACGCCTTCACCGAGCGCGATCTGGCCGATCTCAAGTCCTCGCTGGTGAACGAGTCCGAGGGCAGCGGCAGCCCCGCCGCCGCCGCGGACCCCGAGGTGAGGCGGCCGCCCCGCACGGCCCCCCCCGCCCCGCGCCCCCCCCCCCCATCCCCCCCGTCAACCCCGCTCTGCCCTTCTCTCTCTCTCCTCCCATCCAGGCCATCCGCCGCGTGCAGGATCCGCAGAGGGTTTATCAGGAGAAGCTCCCGGACCACATGGAAGATGGTTAGTGGCGGCGATCCTCGTGGCTGTTCCTCTCTCCTTCCCGGCCCCCTCCAGCCCCGCTCCCAGCCCGGTAGAGCTGGGGCTCCCCCAGGACCCTCACACCCTTACAATGCGCTCCTTTGGGATTACAGAGCCGAAAGGCTCACAAATACACCATCACCTCTTCCGTCCCCCCCCGACAGGCAGAGCAGCCACCTGTCGTAAGGCAGATCGTGATGGGGAACTCTGATTTTAGCAGGTATGAAGCACCAGGACCCAGGGATGTATAAAGGATCTGCGTACTCTGGCTACCCCTTCCTCATGCTCTCAGACCCCTATCTGCCAAACGGATCTATGTCACCTCTGGTGAGTGCATCCTTTCCTTACTGAGACCTTTGGTGGCCTCTCAGCGCCCAGCTGTGCTGCAGGTACCATGTGGGCACCTACTGTGCTTTTTTCTGACAAATTGTGTCTAAAATGCCCAGTGCTGTTCCATGGAAGGGGGAGTGATGCTCAGCAGTGAGCGCTGATGCTCCCCGAATTACTGGAGGAGCTTCTTCACAGACCCCGTTCTCTAGGCTTGCCTTTGTGCTGCCAGCAAGCAGATCCTCAGCTTTAATGTGGAAATGCCCCTTTCATTATCTGGGTCTGGAGGTGAGCAGCTGCTGGTGTTGGGGTCCAGAGCTGTGTCCCGTGGCTCAGCTTCAGTTTGATGTATCTGCTCATGAGATGGCCAGCCTGGGGCCTGCTGCCAGTTGGGGCTCAGCTGTGGGTGCTGACCCGGAAAGAGGATCTTAAACTTAAATCTTAAACTCTGAAATGGCAATGGAGGTTTTTCAGTCTCGTGCAGCTGGATGGCTGTTCCAGTCTTCCCATAAAGTTCTTCCCTCTCGTGTCAAATCACCTTTAGCATCTCTGTATCATTTAATGCTTACAAAAAGTTTTGCTATATGTATAATTGAACTAAACACTTCTGTACAAGAGCTGTCTTTGCTCATTGCCATTTCCACCAGAACTTTAGAATTTCCCGATGCTGCAGCACATGGAGGCTGTGCTCATGTCGTTTCAGGGGAGCCAGCATTGCTGCATTCATTTCAGGTGTTATTCCATATTTACAATAGGCTGATGAGAACAGAACATCATTCAGTGTATTTTAGTTTTTAAGCTATGAAAGAATGAGGCTCAAAAGAATCTAGAATGCCCTCCTCAATGTAAGCACTTGGTTTGCTAAGAGAGGTAAAGGTTTCAAGCTGGCGTTGTGAGAAATAGATGGATCGTGGCATGGGAAATGAAGTGGGATAAAATGCTGCTCGTGGCAATCAGTGCCCTGTCCTCCCACCCCAGCCTGCTCACAGGCAGGAGGAGGCTGGTCCTGACGGTAGCTGTACCCCTGCATTGCCCCGCTGACACAGGAGGTGCAGCTCCTGCTGAGATCAGGGGCACTTTGGGGGATCTCTACATCTTGGAGTCGCCTTCAGCTTAGAGCAAGGAAAGGTGTTGGCAAGACACGGCCTCGCCGCTCTCAGAGCAAGCAGCTCTTCTGTTGTTTCCCATCTTGTGTCCCTTCTTCTGGGATCCAGGTGTTCCCTCCACCCCTCTGAAATACAAAGCTGCTCTACTGATGAATTGTAATTGATGATACGAAATTTGTCTCATTGAAACGCATTTAGTTTGCTCTCTGTTCAAGTTTAAAGTTGCATTAATCTATTCATTGTAGCAGGATATTTCTTTTAATCTTAAACCCTTACGAGATGGGCAACAAAGTGCAATGGCCTATTTATTAGCAATTAAGCTGAAAAATAGATTGTGGTTTGTGAATTGCCTTTCCCCTTGAGAGTGTAAAAAAAACCCAGGAGGTTATTGTTGGAGCAACAGATAGATGTGAATAGGCTGCGGGAACTCAGGGAGGAGAAAACTGAGCAGCAGAGAGGGAATGATTCCCTGAGAGCCACCGAAATCACCTGCGGCCTTTGTGAGCGTTGGTTGGGTCTGCTGGGATTCTACAGTGTTTCATACGTTGCTTAAAAAGCCAATTCAGTGTTTTGTGCTAAAAATGTGTTACCGGATATTAGGGGAAGAAATCTTCCCCTTTCTCAAGGCTGGTCATTCCTTTGGTTTTTGGTGTTGGCACAGTAATTCTTCCAGTATATATTTCCGAGCCGTTTTTTCTTGTGTTGATGTTGATGATGTACATCTTATCATCACCATAGTGTATTGCTCTCGTACGTATTGCTGCTGTGTGCATTGCGAGCTGCGATCTGGCGACCGCTTCAGTAATTGAGGAGGTCAGATCTGTGACCAGAGATCTCAGATATTAACCCTCCACAGAAGTGCATTTAATTAATGTTCTAGCGTGAGTTGGAGGGAAGGTTGTGTGAGTGGATGGGATTATGGATTGCAGTCATGCATGCGTTTGATGGTTGGTATTTTTGGTTAATGGGGCTTCCTGGAAACAGTTGTTTGCTGTTAGGATTAATTTCAGAGTCCTGAAAAACAAAGAATGAAAAACGTGAACCCAGGTGTGTGCTCTTGCACGATACTGAGGTTTTGCACTTAGCTACTTGACAAACACCGTGCAGAAGGGCAGAGGGCACTCAGCCCTGAGGCTGCAGGCTGAGCCCCTGCCCTGCCCCGTACCAGTAAGCCCCATTATTGCTGCAGTGCTCGGGGTGCTGTGAGTGGTGCTGGAGCTGCCCCAAAGCGCTGCTGGCATCGCTGCAGTGCTGCTGGCTGTTCTGTAGTTTTAGTTGCTTGGTAGCATCAGTTTGGTTTTGTTTTGCTCAGGTTGGCCCTGCCCTGGTGATGCTCACCCGGCATCCTTCTGGGCTCCCTCCATCTCCACAACCCAAACTGTATCTTCTATCAAAACAAACCCACTGGTGTTATTTACACGTGCTGCTCCTGAGTGATGCGCTGAGCATGTCTGGGTACCTGACATCAGCAGCAACGCGGAGCCAGCTGATGTGCTGGGCCCCCACCTAGTGCAGGATGTGGCCAGAGCCAGCCTGCTGCAGCATCCAGCTCAGCAGGCAGCGGGCTGCCAACGCAGGCTGCTTTATAGGGCAGCTCAGCCAGATGGGCACCATTCTGAGCATGCACAGGTATCCATCAGTGGCTGCAGAGATGGCAAAGAGAGAAGGGAGGGCAGCAGGACGGCTGGGAATGCTGGAATTGGGCACAGGGCAGCCAGAGCTCAGGTTTCCAGTGTTCTGGGAGCATCAATAGCCATTGGCTGCTCTGGGCATAATGGGTCAGGAGCATCTCAGCATAGACTGCAGACACATCTGAAATCTTGATGTTTTTCAAGGCACCAGGAGAACTGCTTCTCACTTGGCTCTCAGCTGTCACGCGTGTGGCACGAGTCTGCTTTTGCTCTCCTGACACTTGGAAAAAGTTCGGTGTTTCCCAGGGCAGAATACATGGGATTTTCGGGTTAGAAATCTGCAAGAAACTTCCAAAGAATATTAACGCATCGAGGAACTGTTTTTCTAAATGAAATACGAAATCATAAAACTATATCCTTTTTTAAATAGTACAAATGACTTTAAATCAAATTAAGGTACATCCTTAGTAAGAACATCAGCCTTTTAGGTGGTTACAAACATTAGAGGTCAGACATGGTCAAACATGTTAACACTTTGATCAGATTAAAATATTTTTCTTGCTACAGTTGTATAATTGAGTTGAGACCCGAGGGGGTTTTCTGAGCATTGTTACATCTTGTACCATGTGGTAGTTAAATGTTAGAAGGAGCATTTATAAGTTCCTTCTGTGCATAGGTTTGTGAAGCAGGGGCTGCATGGCCCCATCCTGTGCCAGGGGTTGGGCTCTGCTCAGTGCACTGCCTTGGTTGTGGGGGGTTCTGTCCTCCCACTCTCACTGCATCCCTCCTGTGTTCAGGCACCGGTGAGGTGTGGGCTGGCGGGATGTAAATGTTCTGTGTAGGAAGCTGAGGCACTGGGCTACGTCCTGTTCTTGTGGGAGAAACACAGGGCCAAGAGTCTCTATTTCTTTGGAAAATCATTTTCTTAGCTATTAAGCTCTCTAAGTGGAGCTCATGTAGGAGCAAAAGGGTGGCGGTACCTTCTAAATCTCTGCACGCTTACAGCCCTCCCATGAGACAGCTGGCCTAGGAAGTAATGCAGATGTTCCCGAGATCTGCCCAGCTCCTCAAGTTTGGTTTCCATTCAGTGGGTTTGAAATGTCCCCTTGGGCAGGGCAAGATCAAAGTGCAGCTACTGCTGGCCCGGGGCCACAGGTCCCAAATGTGTATCATGAGGTCAAAAAGCACAGAGCTGAAAGTCTCCTTCAGTGGTTAGAAGGAGAGGATTGGTCCCGGGGCAAAGCTTTAATGCTGCCCTATGCTGGACAGGAGCTGAAGGAGCATGAACTGAGCTCTGGGACTGGCTGCTGCTGTTGCTGCTGCTGCTGTAGCCCCTTCCCCAGGTCTGCTCCATCCTTTGGAGGGAGGCTGTTGTCCTCTTAGCATTTCATGAAAGAAATCTGCAGCTCAGCTGCTTCTTTATAGAGGTCTCCCTATCCTGGCTTGCACTGTCGGAGCAATGGTTTAATGTTCTTTTTTCTTATGTGATGTTCTGATTCTGTTGAAACGAATGGCGAAAGTCCCCAGTTTCCCCTCAGTTGGGGTTTGTCCCTGTGAGGGGCTGATGCATCCCTCTCCAGGTGTGGTGCCCCAGTTGGCAGAGGCTGGCAGCAGCAACTCTGTGCAGAACCAGCGGTACAAGAGCAACACCAGCACCAGGCAGGCTTCCTGGTAGCAGGACTTGTGCTATGGGACCTCCCCATGACAGTGCCCTGTCCCCGTGAATGGTTATGTTCCTGGCAGAGAACAGGAGTGCAGCGACTGATGAAGGACGGGTCTTTTAGCAGACAGACACATGAATAAATAAAAAAGCAAATCCACTTTTTCCAGCTCTTCTAGCTCGCTTGAGACAGGATAATGGTGAAAATAATATTTTATATTAAAGCCTGCTGTTGGATAGGTGGATGTACTGAGGTGCAGGGCTTCCGAGGTCATTTATTGCATGTCTGATTCAGTCTTGGTTCCCCCCAAGGAAAATTCTTGCGTTAATTTCTGAGTTCATATCACACCCTCAATTTTGAAGCAGAACTTCCCTTTGAAATAAATTAGAGAGCTCTGCTTAAGAAGCAGCGACATGATACAGCGCTGCGTGTGTGTGGTCTAATATAACCTTATTTTTAAAGTTGTTTGGAACGAAAAAAAGAGAGAGAAAAATGTCACAGGGAAACAAAAGCGAGTTTTATGTAAATCCTTGCCTGTGAATAACTCTGCACGTGATTTAGATGGCCCAACAGTATCTGCTCTCCCCCTGGCATTCCTTCACAGGAGCTGAGCTGGCTGCTGATGAGGAGCTGCTCCGGAGCTGTGCAATGTGGGGGCACTGCTCCTGTGAGCTCCCAGCTGTTGCAGTTCACGAGATGTTCTTAGCTCAACTGGTTGAGAATTAGGAGAGAAAAGCAAAACACAGCATAAACCCGAGCTCCCAAAGCTCATCCATGTTAATGATTAATATTTTTGAAACTTTAACTGGGAAGAACAAAGTGGTTTGGGGGTTAGTGGCACACGGCGTGTCCGAGATGAAAGCAGAGCCGCTCAGCCTGCTATCCCGAGCCGTAATGGAGCGAACGGGGAGGGAAGCGGCAGCTCTGGGAAGCAGAGGATGTCACAGCATCTCACGGGCAGCTTTCTGCCATAAGTCTGTAGGCACTGCTCCGTTCCTGTGTTTGGGTGAAAGATCTGACAAATCCGTGCATTTAGGTTTGCCTGCATTTGCTGTTCCGAGGTTCCCGTCTGAGTAACCACACGGGCACTTCTGTGGCTGGGCAAGACGTGGCGAGGTCTGCAGGGATGACTTGGGCTGTTCTTGCAGATCATCTGTGAAGGGTCAGATCCCAATCTCAGATTGTATCCCTCTGTATCCGCAGTGTGATCTGCAGGATCAGCAGGTTTCAGGGTAGAGGTGGTGTGAGCTGCAGACCTAAGATTGCAATCTGCTCCGGACGGTGTCTGTGTGTGTGCCGTGGCAGTCGGTGGCAGATCACAGTCGAACAGTGAGAAACATCAACAGTTTTGAGGGAACGTCTGTGCTTTGACATTAATTTCACACCCGCACCGCCTTGTCTGCCCTTTGGCTCTGAGTGATACAGAGAGAACGAATTTAGTGTTCATTTTGGATGGTTTGGCCTTTGACCCCCCCCCTCGCTAATTCACCACAGGGGAGGTAAAGGGAGGACCTGGCTCAGTGCAGCCCCTGTTGTGGGGAGGCTGTTCTGCACAGGGCAGGCCTGGAGGAACAGCAGCCCAACACGTGCTGCTGTGCAGCTGCTAAAATCCCTGCTCCGTATGTGTGTCGGGAATTCCTGATGCAAACCCTCAAGGACCATCTCCTGCCTGTCTGAGGAGGAACCACCTCACTGCCCAGCACAGACCTCTCCCATCCCAGCCCTCCGATGCTTTGCACAATCCTGTAACGCCCATCATGCATCTCCTTCCAGTTGCTGCCTCTTTTCCTCGTTTTCCCATGCCTTTCCCACTCCAGCTCACTGCTGCCTGTGCCGGGAGATAGCTGGCATCAGCATCTCTCCTAGCCTGATGCATCTGTGCTCTTACCTCATTCACCCACAGTGGGTGGAGGGCACAGAAATAGGAGAGCAGGTTCACACCGCTTCCTGGACTCTCTGCAGAGCTGCTGCAGCAGGGAGAGCTCCTCAGCCTGACAAAATCCCATAGTGCTTCTAAGCCGGGAGGTGTCAGTACCCCCGCACAGGCTCTTTCATGTGCTGTTCTTTCAAAGATCTCTTCAAAAATACGCACAACATGATACTCACTCGTTAATCTCTGTGTCTGGAGGCAGGAGCGAAGGTTTGGAAGGACTGGGTGACTCAGAGGGTTGGTAACAGGAGACAGAGCTGCTCGTTTCCCAGTTTTAATCCCGCTGATTCAGGGACAGCCTCACGCCCATCCCTGGCTGTCCAGCAGCCTGGGCAAGGCTCTGGCTGGTTCCTGGGCACCTCGCAGTGTGGATGAGGATTCAGCCTTGGCCCAGCCTGGCCGCACCGAGCCATCTGCTCACGTAAGCCGTGGGCCTCATCCTTGCCCTGGGGTTGCCACTTCAGCACATGCTGCTGGCTCAAACCCACCTGCTTGGCTTCTCAGAGGAAGTGATTGCAACACCATGTGCCTGCCTCTATGTCTTGATTGCAGCAGGATCTTTTTCTTGGTCACCTCCAAATGATCGTGGAAAACAGCTCTCTCCTTCATGAGTACCTACCTGTGTGATGACATACTGCTGCTCCATCCTCTGGCCCTTTTTGCTAATGTTTGCCCTTGAATTTTTATAAATCAAGACCCTCCCCAAGGTTATGAAGGCCTGTTCTGCCTTTGCCAAGTGAGGTCGGGGCTGAGACAAAGAAGGTGAGGAAAACCCATCCAACAGAGCAGTACCTGTCTGGAGCATCCCATTGCTCTGGGCAAAATGCGCTGCCGTGGCTTCCTGCTGCCATCCTGTCCTCTGTGCTGCTAACCACAGCTCAGCTGCAGCTACAGGAGTCTGCTTCATTGTGTTTCGTGGGGTCCCAGAGTTAGTATTTTGTTAAACAAAACAATAAGCACCACGATGCTGTGGGAAATTTTCAAAACCAAAGTAAAGCTGGATGCTAGAATCTAGGGCACTTTTTCCCTGTGGTTATAAGAGCTTTACACTCGATTAAATGATAGGCAAAAAAAAAAGAAGTCTCAACAGTGTCTCCTTTGTTCCATTGAGAATTTGGAGTTGTAACATACAAAGTACACATCTGTCTTGTAGAGCTGTGTAGTAATCTGGACAGACCAAAAAAGACCTTTTTTTTTAGAAGTAATTCCACTTCTGTGCTATATATTGAATTTGTTTTCTGCTGTGGTTTGCTCTGAGGAGTGTAAACTGGGGTTCTCCTCTGCTGGGACTTAAGTGAAGGGAAAGCACAAAGGCTTGAGGTCATCAGGTGGGTCTGGGGTCATGAGGTGAGCCTGTCTCAGCACAAGGGGGAAGTGATAAACACGCTTATAGAATAGTTGTTTAGGTGACGGTCTTCCCAGTAAAGAGCTTATAGGGATCAGGAATGCAGAACGTCTGAAGAGATGACTCCATGGGGAAAAATAGACCCTCTTTCCTAATGGGCCCTTGTAAATCTTCCATGTGAAAGGTGTAGGTCCTAGCATGGCCAGGCTGGTGGTCTGCTGTCAAGGCTATGGGAGCTGCGACAGACAGCGAGGAGGAGTATTCTTCATCTACAAGTTATGCTTTGTGTGACTTTGCCCTTCAAGAAGAAAGGCCCATTCCAGCGTGGGAGGCAGCACGCAGCCCCTGACACCAGCATAACCCAGGCTGAGGGCTGCCCTTTGAGCTCTGACTTCCTGCTGTATCTCATGCAGCGTGGCAGTGTGGGCTTTGAAATCTGACCATGGTGGGTGATGGGGGCTGTGGGCATCCAGGTGACTCTCGTGGGAGCACATCATACCATACTCGTGTTTCCGTGTGCTGTTGGACAGCCCATGGAGTTGTGTAGAAGAAATGAAAATATGCATGTTCACCTTAAATCCAAGACAGAAGCAGTCATATAAAGTAAGAAGTGAAAAGAGAAAAACGACCCCGAACCTTTCTGTTTAACTTTCTCTGATACAAAGCAATTTCTCCAGGACTGCGCACCATATGAAACACATTATAAATGCTCTTGTAAAATCCACATCGTTATACCACATGAAAGGCTGGCTCCTAAAAATAGCCATTTGGAGAGGATGCAGGCTAGTAGCAATTTTGGTGATCGTGAAATAGTTGTGTTGACATCTCAATGCATGCACACCCACAGAAAGCTTTGACTTTTGAATATTCTTAGCAACATTTGTGCTTTGTGGAATTTTCCACGTTCTGGTCCCATAGTAAGAATAGTTTCTTACCCAGCGGCGTTCCTTTTTGATCATATCCATGGATTTCTAAACCTTACTATATTGAGAAAATTGGTTGATGATTTTTTCTTTGGTGTGACAGTGTTCCTCACTGGTTGATGGTGTCAGTTGGATTTTCCCAGTCTTATCCATAGAATATTTTCTTTTTCCTCCAGTAGACACACTGATGTTCGGTAGGCTGTCAAACCTAGAGCATTAGATGATAACACGAGGAGCAGCACATCTGCCCGGCCTTTGTATCTGCTGTAGTATTCAAAAGAAAGTAAATGAGATCTGCAGTAATTATGCAGTAATATATCCACAACAAAAATTTCTTCCTCATCCCAGCAATCAGAATTTGGCTTTGGTTTTGAAGAATGGAAGGGTACAGCCTGCTGCCTTTGGTCTGTGTGCAGCAAAGCCCTGGCTGGTTACACTGCCGTAGCTCTGGGATAGACAACAGAGCCGTGCCAGCTGATATCACTCAAGATCTTTTTGAAGAGCTCGTCAGATTTTATTTTACTGCTGCTGTGTTTTGTTTTTGGCCTGTTATATGTTTGAAATCATTACTATAGGGATAGCTTTCCGAAAACTGGTGGAGTCTTCAATGCTGATCTCTTGTTTGCGTTTTTCTTTTGTAAGCAGGGATGGGGATGCCGGAGCCACGCGCCTGCAGACATCCAAGTGTTTGAAGGTTGGGGTTTGGGTTTGTCCAAGGTTTTAAGTGCACAGCTCCTCTGAGGCTGACTGGAAACAGTTTGCTTCAAAATCAGTTTGCTTTTGGAATTGGAGTAAACTCTTTGATGATCTTGAATGAAATAACAAGGTGTTAAAGAAAATTCCACTGCTCCAAAAATAGCTGGCGTGAAAATCATTTAGGCTGAAGTCTCGTGTAAGTCAGATGTAGCTGTGATGCTAATGGGGTAGAACAAAAACTCTTCATGAAATGCAGCTCAAAGTGCTTCATTGTGAGGGCTGCAGTCATACCACAGTTTGGTTTAACATAGAGGGCAGCTCTTGTTCCTTGTTTGGCCCTGGAGTCCTTTTCCAGTGGCAGCCTTCTCTTGAGGATTTTAATCCATCTGTTGAGTTCGTGCAGGCTGCTAGTAGCTCTGAAGGTTCAAATGCTGTACAAGATGTGTTTGCTGTTGCTTAGCTCCCTGAAACAGATGGATGTGGGAACACCTCCACAAGACAGTGATTTTAGTTCTTCCAGGCGTCACAGAATAAATGCATTCAATTCTAAAAACAATCAGCGTCTTTCCAACTAAATGCTAAGACATGTTGACTCACATGCTGCCATACACACTCTGTATAATGCAACAGGTACATTTGGAAAGAGCCCCCAGAAGTTTTGAACACTTCTGCCTTAAAGTTAACGTCATGCCTGGGTCCGAAGTCTGCTTTCTGTAACTGATTGGATGGCTGAAACCAGGGTTACATCTGACAGGTATTCTGATGGAGTCTGGGCTTTTCCTGCTGGGAGCAGAACACAGTTCAAACAATAGATGTGCACTGCTAGGATGGAGCTCTGCGATTCTTAGCAGCACTTGAAGAAAAACATTGTAAAGATTTCATTTCTTCACTCCAGTGGGCAGCAAGTTACCTGTTATCATCAGTGCCGGACGTTTGGTTATTGGCACTAACTGAAAATGATAAATAACCACATACAGATATTTAAGCTTTGCAAAAATAACTGTTTTTTTCAAACAGTAATCTGCTACTCCTACCCATGCAGTATGTGGATCTGGATGGAAATGCGTGCGGAGGGATGAGGCAGGCTGCAGTGCTGGAAGTGTGAGTCTGTGAAAGATAAGCTTCCACTTTGAAAAGCATCACTGTTGGCAATTGTTATTTCTTTGTAAATCTGTGTCTGTTCTGGTGGGTGCACTGCCATGGGTGGGAGCTGCTCCTCTGCCTGTGCCCCGCAGTTTGTTTGATACGGAGCCCAGCGATCCTATTACCAGAGAGCACCAGGTGCCATGTAAATAGCCAGCTAAACAGACATTAGTAATGCCAGTTGTTTGTGTGTTAACACAGGATGTGCTCAAAATCAGGTAAGAAGTGAGGCATGCTACCAAGTTTTACAGCAGAGGAACCGGATAGTCTTGTACCTGCATGCAGGGATGCGATGGAGGAAGCACGGTTTTATCCCAGCTTCTGCTCCGGGTTCCCCAGCAGATTGTCTGTCTGGGGCTCAGTTTCCCCCAGGAGTGTTTTGAAGCGTTATCATTTCATGAGCAAGTGAGCTTTGCAGAGCACTGCAGGCAAAGCCACGTCCATACAGAATAATTGTCCCCAAATCAAGAGCAGGCTGCTGCAATGGGAGTTGTTAAAGTGATTAGAGGAAGACTGACTAGAAGAAAGTTAGCTGTGCTGCTTGTGAGAGCATTAGCTCTCAGATATTAAACAAATCGTGATTTCATAATCTATTATTAAGTCGCAGATGACCCTGAAACCACAGCTCCTTCAAGGCGACTGGTATGTTCTCACGCTTTAAAAACAAATCACTTTTTCAGCCTAAATGGTAATTTCGTGGATGACATTTGTTGGGTGGAAGCAGCGGTTGGGCGGTGCAATGTGTTGCCCCAAACACACAGAGTGCACAGATCCCTGCTGTGAAACCCAGGACAAAATGTCATTCCTATTTCATTCCTATTTACCCTCTTGTAATGCACTGATGAGTACAACCTCTGGGATTGCACTGCATACTTTTTGGACACATGTACCAAACCCCTGGATGCATAATTCACATTCCTTGTCATGAGGAATGAGTCTATTTATCTTGGAAACCTTTTGGCTTCAACCGTAATCTCTAGGAAATCATTTGTTAGCAGTCGTCAGCTGCCGGTTTGTCAGTGAACGGCTGGAGGTGAAGTCAGAAGCGAATGAAATCTTTTGCAGGCAGATGTCACATGTGGCACAGGGAGGTTTGTAACCAAAAGCGTTAGAGGAGGATCTAATCAGTGGATGACTTCAGCCCAGCTGTTAGGAACACGGGGAATACGGGCACGAGCGGGTGCAGCCGACTGCTGGGTGCACGGTGAGCAGGAGAGCCTGCAGCCCCTGCACTGCGCTGCTCCTTCCCGAGGCCACGGGTGCTGAGCTGTGGGGTGATGGGGGGTGGGCACCGAGCTCCAGCCCGGCTCTCCAACGTTATCGCTTCTAAATAAAAGTCTAGCAGCGAGTTTCAGTCAGGTAATGAGGGTTATCTGATTTCTCTTTAATCCGAGAAGCATCACGGGGTGTTGCAGACGGAATGATAACCTCAAATTGCTGTTTATCTCGAGCTCGGTGCTGCGTGGAGGGAAGTGGCAAAAATGGGTGAAAATTCAGAGGAAAAGGAGCTGAGAACGGACTCCTTAGCCTGCACCAGATCCCTCCTTCTTGCAGGAGGAGTGAGCGAGAAATAACTGCCCCGAGTAGAAACTCTCCCATGAAGCCACAAAATCCAGCTGAAATAAATACCACTTCCCTGCAGCATTATCTCCCACTCTGTGCTGTCTGGCCACAGAGGATGGTAGGGTGTATGAACTGGCAGGGGATTAATGGCTGCGTGGTTCATAAAAAACGTTGCTGCCAGAAGGACGTGGGACCCAGACAGAAGCAAAGAGGGGCTGGTTCTCTCTGCAGATGCCCCCAAGTGCTATTTGTCTGAGAGCAGATTTTCCCACAGATCTCTGGCCTTCATATTATTTGAAGAACCCCCTCTGCAGCTGCAATCCTTCCCTCCCCCGAGGGAAAAACAGGGTGGTAACTTTGTGAACTGAATGGTGTGGAGGTTTAGGAGTGCTGCCATGGGAGGGGAAGATTTGGCTCATTAGCGTGGAACATTGTGTTGCCAGGAACAGAGTTTTGGGGCAGAACTAATAACATGGAAGCAGATGCAGTCAGCTTTTATTAAACTGGTTTGTAGATGACTTTAAATAGGCAGCAGTTCTACATGGGTCTCTCCTCGAGCGAGGCGGAGCAGCAGACCCCAGAAGCAGCTTCTGGAATCTAGATTCTGGTTCGCAAGTGCAGAGCAGCCAACCCAATCTTTGCACACCAGGAAAGAAATTCTCTCAAATGCACTTAGAAACATCATCAACAACAGAAGTTTGTGGTTCTGTTGCATTTTTTAAGTTCTTACAGTCAACGTATCTCACTTGGAACAAGGAAAAGCTGTAGAGCCATCGAGATTATGGTCTGAAGGAACCAACGTTATATCATCTTCTCTTTTATCATCGTTCATCATCTCTGTGTCACAGACTACTGAAGTTCACCCGGCCACCCCAATGGCTGGATTTACCATCAGCTGCTTGGCAGTGCGTTGCAGGTAGGGATGGATAAGTCCATCTCCAAGCCCAGTTTTGGAGCGCTTCTCCCTTGAATCACCCTTTCTGTAGCACTAATTATGTCCGGAACGCTTATCTGCATTGGTGATGATCAGATGCCATTTCCTGACACATGGCATTCCGTGGCCACCAGTAATGATGGACTAAGCTCACTCTGTAATTGCTTTACACAAGCACACAGGCTGCAGCCATCATCAGCCAAACACAAATTGCCCTTCTCCACTGGCTCCCAGCACCGAGCCATTGATACCTCCAGGATGTCACCACAAAGATGGTCCATCGTCTGCCAGCTATGAATATTACTGTGCATCCTTTCCTTGCGGTGTATTTCTGTTCTGCAGTCTGGACTTCCATGAGCATATCAATCAGGAGCAGCCGGCCCCTTCAATGCAGTGAGCCTGCAAATCTCTTCACTGAGTTCCTGATATCCCCTCAGATCATTTGCTGCCACCCCCTTCCACACTGGCTCCAGCCATCATTTTATAGAGCAAAGAGCACCTCCAGAAATCATGGATTCAACCATAGAATCATTAAGGTTGGAAAAGACCGCTGAGATCAGCTATTCCAACCATCAGATCCTTTCTTTGTGCATGCGAAAGCACCCATCCGTGTGCTCCTTGCATCTCGTCATCCTGGTCTGGCTGAATAAGGCTCGAAGAATCCCATTTGAATGCTGCACTCCATCCTACCTTTGTTGTGCAATGCTTTTTTCTCAGGCAGTTTCTAATCTACAGATTTTCTGGGATCTGTGCATAGCATGAAGGGAAGTCTCCTCATCACCTCGGGTTCTGTCTTTCAGTATCAAGTGTTTAAAACATAATTCTAGGCGTCCAGGGCTTGCTTTCTCTTTGTGTCTCCTTTGCTGTTGCTTTCATTTACCAACATGTTGAACTTCAAAGTCTATTCTTTCTCCTTCCTAATTTTTATGGAAAAAATGGTCTGAACCCCATTTGCATTTCCTCCCTGAGGATACTGGCAATCCTTAATCCTATATATTAAAGAATCTCAGTTTTCTCAGCAGCCTTTTATTCCGGGACTACTCTGCCACACTTTTCTCCTTGAAATTCTCTCCTGTGGTTCCAAATTGCTCGTCATGGTGCCCCTGACCACTGTCACATTCTGTTCTTAGCTAATTGCATGGATGTTTGATCACTTTTGCGTCCTTTTCCTCCCCTTCCCAGCCTGTCCTTTTTGCAGCTGGTCGGTGTGGATTCTGCACTCACAGCATCACGCACACATTTGCACTCAGTGTTGCAGCATCCGTTGCTGGGCTGGGAGCACTGAGACCTGCTGCTCTCCAAGGACTGGAGGGCAAAACTATTTCTAGAGCCAAGAGACAGCAGGTTGACATCGAGGGTGGTGAATAACCAGTGTAAATGTGGTACACGTGGTGCTCACTTCACACTTAGAGGCTCCATCCTCCAATTGTGGACCAGCCGAAGGCTCTTGGCAGTACCAGGAGCTGGATGGCAGCGAGGGCTCCAGGCTTTCCCATCCCTTGTCCCTCTTGCTGCTTCCACGAGCGTGCACCAGGACAGCTCTGATGGCAGTGGGAGCTGTGGGAAGCAGGCGCGATGTCGGCCGGGCCGGCCGGATCCAGGGGCTGAGATCACACAAAGCCAGGCTTCTCTCCTATAAGTCATTCTCAGCTATGTGCGCGGGTAATTAGCATGTGCATAAACACTTTGTAATCTTGTGATCATGGCTTGCAGATTAGCTCTTTTGCCAGCTTTGCGATTTCTTTGCCAGTTTTAGTTTTAATTGCAAATCCATTACTGCCAGCTCCCTTGCATATTGTAGCAATAGGCAAATTAAAACACTTGGACACAGTTGGGCGGGTTTCAGTTAAGAAATTAATTGTTACTGCCAACCAGGGCTTTTTAATGTGAGGGTGGCATTCGAGCTTGTTTTTGAGGGCATAATCTCCGAGACTTTCTTTTTTCCCTTCTCCTCCCCCCCACCCAGACTGCGTGGCCCTGTCGAGCAGCTCTGCAGATGGCACGAAGCAAATGCTCGCCTCTTTGATCTCCTAGTCAAGAAAGTTGGAAGTCGTTCTGAATTTATGAGAATCCTGTCTGAAATAAATCTGTCTGCGCGCGGGGCCACGCCGGGCTGCAGGCAGGGCTCACCTGCACCGCGCAGGATGCGTCCCGCAGGAGCGGGCCGATGGCGTAACGATAAAGGGAAAAGATTATGTGTGTTGTTGAACATGAAGAAGTCTAGACAATCTACAATTTACCAGTCGGGGTAATTGGCTAAAGGCTTAATCCGCCCTGATAATCCAGTAATGGCACTGCTGGCAGGACACTGATGGAAACGTCGCTCAGCAGCGCTGGCTGCCGCTGCCTCCTGCGATCGCAGCCGTTCTGTTCCCGTTGGGGCTGATCGGCTGTTTGTGGAATTCTTCAAACTTTTCCTTTTCTTTGGCTTTCTCCAAAACTTCTCGTGCTCCCTTGATGCTGTTTTGTGCTCGATTTGTTGTTGCTCCCAACAGCTTTGCTCCCGACGGACGGCTCTTCACGTGTCCCTTTCCAGCCTGCTGCTGCCATCACCCCGAGTGCAAACAGCCCCAGGTTTGGGGATGTGCTGTGTGTCACCTCCAGACCTGGGGCACCCGCTGGGGCTCAGCAGCGATTGCAGGGAAAGATGGATGGGCTTCAACCTTCCCAGATGATTCTCCAGCCACTGGAGCTCCCATTCCCATGTGTTGCCTTCGTGGCCCATTGCTGTATTACAGCATAGCTCAGCTCTGAAAGCAGACTATAAGACTATCACCTACCCCTGTTAGATTTTTCCCTTTCACCCATTCCCTCCATTTGCCTTAAAAAATGTGATGTGCTCAGCTCCCTCTGTGTCCTTCCCAGAGATGAAGGTGTGCAGTGCTGTGTCTGCACAGCACTAAACCTGCATGAACACAGCCAGGTGCTGGAGGCTCTCAGACTGTGAGAATACCCATCATTTATAATGCAGTCGTATTTGCTCACTGGACAGCCACTTCCTTGCACCTGATTGCTGCCCTTTCTCTCTGCGCTCCATGCCCACACAGTGCCCTGAGTGCTGGCTGTAAATCCCACTGCCTTCAGTGCCTTTGCAGACGTGTAATGGGTTGGAACTCAGCAAACAGCTCCTGTGAAGGCAGTGGAGGGGCAGCTCAGGGCTGGCACTGCTGCTCGGGGCGGGCTCCAGCTGTCAGCAGGGGCTTTAAAAACCATAGATAATAGCATATAGAAACTCACTTTGGTCACCGACTGCCTGAAATCAAACCGACACCGTTTTTAGAGCAGCTTTTTTTTGAACGTTGTTTCTTCTATTTCTTTTTTTTTTCTTTTTTTTTTTTTTCCTGCTCAGAAAACAATGGAAGAAGTTCAGTTCCGCTGCAAACAAAACCTGAACACGCTCTTAACTCACATGCAGAATATCAAAGGCTGCTTATTCAGTACACATTACCACCCTTCCGCTTTACAGCAAACACCTCGTCACAGCCGAGAGGCTTCGGGAAAGCTGTGCATCGTGCATTCTGCAGAACGTCCCCCTGCAGTTACCCCGCAGCTCGGGCTGACAAATCCCACTTTAATTGTTGGTGATCTCTATCAGAACAGACATCGGGGTTGAGTTCAGGGGGAACAAACACGAACCTACAGTAAGATCAAAGCGACGGCGAGGTGCGCATGTGCTAATAATAATAGCTTATGAAAGCTCATATTTTCCTTCAACAACATCCTGTCATTTGTGTATTGGCTTTGAAAAGGGGTTAAAAAAAAAAAAAAAATTCAGTGTAATTTACTTCAGCGAAAAAAAAAGGAGATGAGGCTGATAGTCGGTGTGCGGTTTGCTGCGAGGGTTGCGCGTGAACCGCGTCCCCGTGTGCATGTGTGAGCCGGGTGTGCAGGGCTGTGCGCCGTTATCTGATGCCTGCATACAGTCTGTGACAATGTGATGCTGAACGGAGGATGAGGTAAACAGTCACCAGGCTGGTAACCGCATCCACACCTGGCGCACCTCGATAAATGTCTGTAAACAGTTTGCATGGAGGGAGGTTACTGCCAGGCCGGGGATGTCTAACGGCTGCTGTGAGCTGGGTGAGCTCGGGAGGGTGGTGAGGGTTTGGGGGGATTCGGGATGGCATCTCGCTGGGGTGGAGGAGCCAGCTGTGGGATGTGGGGATGCGGGGATGCAGGGTTGCACGCAGTGTGGTCAGTGTGACTGGGGCATTTGGGGGCTGCTCAACCACACGCTGGGTCCAGCGGCCGTGATTTCCCCTCGGCAGGACATGACCTACTTGGGGAGCACTGCTCAGCCCGCAGAGCCAGGCACTGCACTGACCATTTCCTCTGCCCTCTTCACATGTTCTTTGTCAACTTTTAAGCCCGGGACAGGGGGTTGAAGCCTCTGTTCCCCATCCCAGCATCAGAGCAGAGTAACCGTGACACTGAGAACCTACAGAGGAGGGCTGTGCACAGGGGATGCTGTGTGCTGGGGAGGGCACGGAGAGTGTTTTCAGCTGCATGCTGTGGTTGTTGACATTCAGCTGTGCCTGTAGTTCTGTGTGCAAGCAGGAAAGGGTTTGGGGTTTTTGTGATGCAGAGGAAGGCTGACTGTAAAAGGTGACAAAGTGGCCCAATAAGTGCTGAAGATGGGCTGGCTGAGGAAGGAGAGGGCTGTTTAGAAAAGCAAAGGGAAGAGGACAAACGGGAGCAGATGCACGGTCCCAAACTTTCTGGTCTCTCTGCAGAGGTGCTCCCCACTCGCTGGGCACGGTGTGACTGCAGCCACGCACCAACGCTAACACAAGCAGCTGCAGTGCCGGGGAGATGCTTTGCAGGGCTGTGCAACTGAGCTCGAGTCTATCCAAACTGCAGCACTGAATGGCAGCAAACAGGGACTCGTTAAGAAAGTGGAGCAAATAATAATGATCTGTCTGTTTAATGCGGCTGAAAGGCGTACTTCAAAGATAGTGTTATCCTAAAAAAGCCCGAGCATGGAGGGGAGAATACTTGATCGCTACTTCCAAGTTTTGATGGTAGTTGTAAGTAGGTCAGCAAACGGTAATATTTAAATTAACTCCTCTTTCTGGCAACTAGATGGGAATGTAGGTCTGGAAATGTGGAGATGTAGATTTCTTCCCAGCACTGCCACTCTGACAAGTCACTTCATCTCCTTGTGCCTAAGGGAAGAATACACCTTTGGGCTCTGCCCAGTAATCATCATCCAAATGCTTCCCCACCTATCTAAAGGGGTTTAGAATATGTGATTGAAAAGTGCAAAGTATTATTAACGTTGAATTAATGTCTGCCATTACAATATGTAATGGACTATTTCTGCACACACCCCATTTCCTCCTGCTTGAATGTTTTGTCAGACGAGTCCAAGTGTTTACCAGCTTTATAGTTGCCCTAAAAGGGAGCGTGAGCTGTGGCCATGGTAGTGAGTGGGGCTGTGGGGCTGGAAGGGACAACTGGGAGCCGGCACAGGGGAGTGTTTCAGGAGCCAGCAGTGGAGCAGGGTCAGGGGTGGGGGGCTGCCCCATGGCCAGCTGCCCTGTCTCACGCAAAGCCCGCTGTGATGTGCTCACTGCACTGTGCTGAAGGTGCACGAGGGGCGGGCAGGCTGCGAGTTCCCCATCCTCCTCCCACTGCCGCATCCCCACTCATCCCCCAAGTGCACTGGCCTCTCCATGCACGCTGCAGCTCTCCTGGCACACTGCTGCTTTTGAGGACCCCAGCCCAGACCTCTCCTAGCAGCACGTCTCCATCCCGGCCATTTGCTCTCCTACTCAGACCAGGCTGTCCCCAGCCCTCACCTTCTGCAGCTTGGCCCAGCAGAGCCGGGCAGCCCCGCACTGTGCTGCCTCCTCATTGCTGCGTGCTGCTTTCTGAACTACCTGACCACACCATGTGGGTTAGTGTCTAGACTGCCTCACTTTAACAAAGTGTATTCACTAATATAATGTACTATTAGAGCTCACTAAAAGTACATTTCTTTCTTTGCTCCTTAATTGTTTGTTCATTAGCTTGCTCGCTGATTCATAAAATATGAAAACCTCCAATAGGGTATCTAGTCACTAGTGCAAATTAGCTAGTTTCTAATGTA
Organism: Phasianus colchicus; assembly: GCF_987193195.1. Classification (NCBI taxonomy): domain Eukaryota; kingdom Metazoa; phylum Chordata; class Aves; order Galliformes; family Phasianidae; genus Phasianus; species Phasianus colchicus. The sequence goes on along the minus strand of NC_143450.1, from coordinate 16,437,669 downwards.
CATAAATAAATGATAACCCCGCACTTACAGTTCGCCTTTAATACAAGCACTGCACAGAAGTGCTTTATCTTATCAGGAAAGAATTGGGTCTGCTGCTATGCACATGAAATGACAAGTAAAGGCAGAGGCTGGGAGTGCTGTATCCTACACCCTCATAACATGTTAGTGGCAAAAATGATCTCTTTTCTGCTGGGTAATCTGTTTTCTTTAGTTTTGAAACAGGAATATGGCATCCTTGGTCCTGTACCTTCATAGGTGGGGTGGGATGTGAACATGTAGACATGGTCTGCAGGCTGACAGCAGCAGGGGAAGACATGAAGCTTTCATTCTCTTGGGACTCCTTCTTTTCCCCTAGTTTTTCTTATCCAGTTTTGCTCTTCCACTCTACTTCTTGGTTATTGCTGTTGCTTGCGAAATTATTCACAGAAAAGAGCCATGTCCTCAAATTCCCATGAACCTTGCTTCCAGGTAAGAAGTGCTCATGTGCAAACTCCTGGGAAGCTCATCTCTAGCTGTTTTCCAGCCTACAGTTTTGTGGTGGGAAGGGTAATTCTATAATACAATTCATATATACAACTCTTTACTCTTTTCCGTCCCGCTGCTAGCATGCTCAGCACAAAGAGTCTCATTCTCTAAAAACACTGCAGGATTTTAGATAAAATTCTAAGGATGGCTGTTTAATGTCTGCATATTTTATTGGCTTAATCCTTATTCAGTTCTGTAATTCTCTCAAATAATGAACACAGGCTGCCTGGTGTAAGCTTTTGATACAAGCTGTGGCTTCCACCACACAATGTGCCTACAGGAGAGGTTTGCACTGACAGTGGCCAAAGTCCCATAGCAACATACTGGTGTTCCACATAGAACAACCTACAGATTAAATATTAAAAACTCAGATCTTGTCAGATTCGTATGGGCAATAAAGATTTCTGGTGGAGATCGAATACTCGTGTCTTTTGTTCCCCAATTGATGTTACAGCCTTTTCCACGGGCATCGTTCCCAAAGCCTTTGCTGTAAGGCTCAAACCTGAGAGTGCTCACGTAGGGAAATAATTTCCCATGTGTGGATGGCTTTGTTGAAATCAGCCTGACAATTTGTGCATAACATTATTTGGATGCGTTTGTAAGTGCTGGGCTTATGCATACAAGATCAAGGACTTAGTAAATGTTTTTTGTCTTGATACATAAAAGCTTTGTTGGTTGGATATTGAGGTCTCTGCTGCCTCAGCCCTGTTCAGTTTCAATGGCAACCACTCATATGCCTGTCTTGAGCACACCTAAGTATCCATACTATGTAAAACTTTAGGACAAACTGAGGGATATTCCCACAGGTCAGCTTACTGTGGGCTGCAACATTTAACAGGGTACCTGGACTGAAAACATGTATTTTGTACAGAATGAAGTGTACACTTCTTTATCAGCCTCTTTCAGTGCAGTTGATTCAACAGAGATAGGATAACGTGGGGTGCGTATCTTCGGTTATTTTACCTCATTACTACACCATGACTTTAACTGACTTTACCTCAAAGCCAGCCAAACTTCCTTTTCTTTGCTAAATTTGCTCATGAAGGCTGCTCTCATGGCCAGCATCTCTTCCTCGGATGGATGCAGCAAAACCTGAGCCATGAGGGATAACCGCCATGATGCGCCTGAGCTGGCACCAGGCATGGCCCATGGGGGGCATGTCACCAGCAGGCGGGGAAGCAAAGCTAAATCCACATCCTGAAGCCATTTTAGGACCTCCATGGTATCCAAGGGGGTAATTTTTTCTTGGATGTTTTGAGTTTGAAAATCTGAGTGCGTGATTCATGTGGTCTGGGAGCTGGCAGCGCTCGAGCCGTGCTCTCCAGCTTCCCCAGGAGCCTGCAATCTGCTCGGGCTCTAAATGCAGACCAATTATGCCACCGAGCTGAGGGGAAGCTGCTTTAGAAAGTCGGAGGCCTTGGCCTCCCAGTGTGACTCTGCCCACGTTTCCAGTAGTTGGGTTTTCTCTTGTTTGGCCAGCTGCTGGTTTCTGTCTTTTTGTCAGAATTCCGCTTCAATGAAAAAAAAAAGAGTTACTCTGATCTTTAACCCACAAATCCAAAATCTTTTGTCAACGAAGGCAAACCCCAGAACGGGTAACATCTCATGTCCTCATGTCATCAGAGCTGACCAACGGTACACGGTGCTCTTCAGGGCTGAAGAAAGGCTCCAGAAGGCGTCATTCAGAAATTCTCTTTCATCCTCATCTAATTCTGCTTGGATTTCTTCATTTAATTGTTCAAATCATCAGCTGTGCTCAAGTTCTTAGATTTTTGGTTTCCGTGTGGGTAATGCCATCCATCTCTTTGCATATGACCAAATTAGGTGAAAGAAAATGAGTTATGCTTATTTCTGTGCTTTAGGTGCTTGTTTAAGTGTACTGTCCTATGCAAAACAAGGAGTATGGTTCTTTAATGTTTTCTTTAGATCCCAACTCTAATCCAGCCTCCCCAGCTCCACCTGAGCTATGCGTGGACGTAATTTTCCTCTCTGTACAGATCTTCTGCATTGGTAAATGTAGAGGTTATTACAGAGGGTATGGGAAGCTCTAGATGAACAGCTTTTGTCTAGGTTGCAGAATGGTTACTTTTCCCACCCGTTCTGTTCTCTGTCTCCCTCTTGGTTCATTGCTGTGGTGCTGAGACTTTCTGTTGGTGGTTTTTGTGACCCTTGGCAATTGATTTCAGGGGCTGCTGCACAGCTCCTCGATGAACACAACTTCTGTTCGTGGCAGGTCCTGTCTGCTCCAGGATCACAATTGGGAGGCAACATATTTTCCTGCAGATATCAAGAGTTTTAAAGTCCTCAAGCAGGTTTGCATTTAAAAGGAAGAGTTGCCAAATTCAGCGTACGTAATTGACATATAATTTGAAATAATAGCTTCACAGGAGTGACTGTGAAGAAGTTGACCTATATATTCCTTAGAATTGTGAGTGTGTGGAGGAAGGAGAGAGCTTGACCCAGCGTGACATTCAGATCTCAGAGGAAGGTTGCATGACTAACCATAAAAAAAAGCAGTCATTTAATTTCAATCTGAGAATTGCATCATGAAATGATGAGCTGAGAACCATGGAATCCAGTATGGGTTTGTGTGTGCCATTTTTCTGTGTGCCATTTACTTATGCTCATTTGCCTGAATGAAGAAAAAGAAGTTAATTACTTTATTTTGGAAAGCAGAAGTAAATGCATCTCCTCCTAACCTCTCCTGAAGCCAAAGAGGGCTTCAGCTACACCTTCAATTCACGTTGTTGCCAGGTGGTGGTGATCCTGCTCATTCATAATACCTCTACAGAAAATTATCCCAATCCCACAAACCACTCCTTATTATCCTATTGATATTCTGCAAACAGGGAGACCTCTAAGGTTTTGGAGACTGGAATGGAGGCAAGTGCCTTTCTTGTCCTCCAGCCTTCCCCTGGAGGGGGATGATGCAGGATTTCCCCAGCCCTCAGTGGTAGATACAGGTGATGGGGCAGTTTGGGTCTGCTTCCGTCTCTTCCTGGAGCAGAGAGCTGTTCCCCCATGGCATCCTTCTCCCACATTATCTGGGGCTGAGCTCCATCCTCCCCAGCTCCTCCGCTTTCCCATTCCTGCTTGCCGTGGCAGCAGGTTGATGACTCGTGGAGGGAGGATGCTGCACGTGGGGGTGCTTTCAAAACAGGGAATGAAGCCGGTGTCAGCAGCAGCCCCAGCATCAAGGTCAGCACATGAGGTCGGTGCTGAAGGGCAGCTCTGCGCTGTGGTCTCGCTGTGTCCGTGGCACTGCCATGTTTCCTGCAACTGCACAGATGCCCTTCATCAGCTTTATGGGAAGGATGGTTTTATGTCAGCTGTTTCAGTCTCTCTGTCTCCTTGTGGAGCTTCACGACTTCCACATGCAGTTGTAGGGTTTGCCCTACAGTGTGGTTGTATGACACAATGAGCTGTTTGGGGTGACTCACCTGGCACCGTGCTCTGTTCCGTGCTGTTTGGTTAAGACATGACACGTTCCACGAGCACTGGATCAGGAGGGAGGAGAACAGGAGCAAATTGTTGCTACCGTGACGTGTTTTGTAAAACTGTGATTGCAGTGCGTGCTGAGCTGCTAGAGATCAGTCCTTGCTCTCCTGCTCCCTTCAGCAAGCAGTGCCCAGAGCTCTGGGTTTTCCCTGGCAAAGCAGATGGGTGCAAGCAGCTGGAAGCACAGCAGGGCAAGCTCTGGTGGGGCCAGCCGCAGTTCTGGAGCTCCCAGCAGCTGCTGGGTCACCCAACCCATGGCCAGAGCGCAGAGCACTTTGCTTTGCAGCCTAGTAAACTGTCTCAACACCAACATGCACAGATACATATGTGAGATCTCTTGCCATGTTCCTGTTCCAAGCCTGCACTCCTGGCTCTGCGTGTGAGTAACGCCTGACTCGCGGGGATGATGCTCATTACTCATGGGGAGGTGCTTGCATCCCATCGCTGAGCACCAGGTGCTGCCGATGCTGGGAGATGGAAATCTGATTATCTGGCCTTGTTTTTCACGTTGTTTGTCATGATAAACCAAGACTCTGCTGTATCGCGTAGAGCAAATCAACCATAAAGTCAAGTTCTCCAAATTCTGCCTTCGCTGCTATTTGTGGAAGGAAGGTAGCAAGCAACGTGTGATAGCCACAGACTCTCTTTTACATGAGAATTACATTACCTGCAAAGAATGTAGGCAAGCCAGCTTCAGTGGTGCAACTTGCTGAAGAAAAAATGGGCAGCCAGCACTAATAGGAGGATCTGGGCATTCATAAATGGATTAATTTTCTTTTCTCTCAGTCAAATGTTTCTCTTTAAAGCACCTGCTAAGTAAGGAGCGAGATAATGAGGTGTCTGGATGGTAGGAGGCGTTTTTAGAGCTCTGCTTTTGCTTTCTGTTCTTTAGCTCTTGTGTAGAGCAAAGGAAAGGCTCCCATGGCGTGGGGACACAGCAGTGGTATGGAATGAGGATCCGGGCCCTGAAATACCCACCCTGAGAGGCCTCGTGCTGCAGGCTTGTTGGAAAATGAAAGGGATAAATGAAGCGGAGAGTCTGCACTTAGGGATAGAGCAGAACCAATGAACGTGTGGTCCCAGAGGGCAGCCATTCCCAGTTCTGTACACGGGTTGCTGCCACATCACGGGGATGCACAGGGAGGGAGGGAAGGACGGGCCACCACTCTGCTCCAAGTGCAGCCCGGAGCAGCCCCAGACAGACCAGAAAGACAACGTGGCATGGAAATCAAAACACGGCTCCTATTTGGCTAATGGTGCACAGGATGCAGTGGGGCCAGCGTGAGGTTTTGTGCTTGTGGTCAAGAATTTAACTTTCCTTTTTCTGAACGCGCTCTAACGTAAGACACTTTGGGGGTGAGGGTTTCAAATGAAACAGGATTCTGTGTATGCAGAAGTTGCTTGTTTGCAAATACAGTGATGTGAATTTAAACCCCTTGTGGTTTACCATGGAAAATACAGAGTTGGTGTTTTTCACCCGAACTGTGCTACACACACACTGCAGGCAGAGGGGACCGCACAGCCCGCGCAGGGGAGAATGTGAAACTAAAATTAACTTCCCCCGTACGCGCATGGACAGATGCAGATAAACGCACACCCAAGGGCTCCGTCAGGGTGATTTCCTCATGCCATTTCTGTCTGTGGAGAGGCTGTGTTGGTGGAGAGAAGGCTGTGGCCCCCCAGGTGGTGCCTGGGCTGCGCCCCGTGGGCACGAGGCACTGAGCCCCAGCTGAGGAACTGTGTTTGTAGGGCAAGAGTCGAATGGGAGGGGAGCAGTCCTTGGGGAGGTTGCCTTGGCCATGCTCTTTGCAGACATAAATGGATAGCTAGCCTCCACAAAGCTTTGTAGGCAAGTTTGAGGCTTTATACATCTTGAATTTGTGTTTTCCCAGAAGCATAAAAGTCTTCTTGCTTTTCAGCATGTGGATGGCAGTGTATTCCCGGCAAGAAGCAGAGGTGGTTCTTTGTGGGAGCTGCGAGAGCCAGGAGGAAGCTTGTTCCCTCCTGGTGACATCTCACCTGGTCTGCTGCTCCTCTGCTCTAAATGGGCAGAGGGTCAGCATCCAGGGAGCAAGCCCCAGACTGTAGGCATGGGAAGGAGTCCTTTTGCATCACATCCCTTAGTTGCATGGCACAGCTGCTGCCTGCTTCCCAGTGACTTCTGTCTGTGAAGAAAGGCAGGATGCAAATCTCAGTGGTGTCATTATTTGTGAAATCGCTGATTCTCATAAAGGCAGGGAAAGGGTACGGTTTGGTATGATGAAGATAAATCATTTGAAATGGAAACTTACCACTCTGGTACTGGAACAAAAAGAAATCCCAGTACGTACCCTGTGCAAAGGGTGCTTGGATGCATTTATTACTATGCATTAATGGGATGGGTGCGAGAATTGCCCTAAACATACAGCACTGCTTTTACTTTTGATTCCTCCCTCGGTGTTGAGGTTTACAGTCTGTAACACAACATGTGTGGGTTTCATAGGTCACTCAGTCTGCCCTGGAGGAAATGGATCTCACATGTAGTTTCTCATTCTCATTTACTCTGTGTTCATCATTGGTGCAGAGACCAACAGCGATCCGAATGCAGAGCATCAGCTGCTCTTGGAGAACCAGGACATGACTGTTTTCACCAGGCAACAATTTTGGGAGGGTTTTCCTTGAATGTACAATTTAGTAAAAATGGGAAATTGGTTTTTGAGTTAAGATAAGGTGCATGTTTTTCTTAAGGTTTGTCTGGTAGAGAATTACAGACAGAATGAGCATGGCTATGTCTGAGGGTGATCTGGGACCAGGACAGAGGGCTGGGGCTGGGGCTGCTCGGAGACTCTGGGTAGGAGGGAAGTGTTTTAGGATTAAGTTTTGACTGGGGAAAGCACAGCTGCTCTCTGCTGCTCCTGCATTCCTGAGATGTGCTGCTTAGTTGGCTCTTTCCCTCTGAGTTTCATGTGCTACCTTGAGCCTTGGTTGCCTTGTTGGCCACGGGTGGAAGCATCCTCCAAAGGCATGCAGCAGCTGGCATGTTGCTTCGTTGAGCTCCCCTGTACTGCAGTCCCATGGGCTCAAGCACTGTTTCTACAGGCAGTGTCAGCCCAGCTCCAGCAACATCTCCCTGTTCCCAGATATTCATTAATCTGAAATGAATGATGGCAGCAGCATGTTCTGCCATATAACATCCTGAAATCAAACCCGAGCCTCAGCCCTTTCACTGCTCCTGGGACTCCCAGTGACCCCAATTTTCAAAGGAGTCACAGATTCACTCAACACAAGCTTTCCGTTTTGGTGCAGTCTCCCCTCCGGGACAGCACCCTTTACCATCACCTTTACCATCACCCTATACCACTCCTTTACCATCATGTCTCGGGAGAAAATGAGCTCGGAGAGCTCCATGTGCTCTCCCCATTTTTTGCTCACGAGCCTCTACTGAGCCTTCCCATGACACTGTTTCATCCTGAGTTCACCTGGATTACAACCCCAGCACCTACTCCAGTCCCAAAACCATCGTTCTCTCCTTGTCAGATACTAACCTTAACCAAAACGCTCACCCAAGCCGTGAAGACATGAGCTGTGTTCAAGCTGCCTCCAGCAAGACACGGAGTCCCCAGGGGTCTGGGTTTGGGGTGAGCTGTGGCCGAGGCTCCTGGAGGGGCTTACAGCCAGAGTTAGGGCTGGAGCAAGTTGTGAGATGGCAAATGGAAGCAGCCAAGAGCAAGGAGTGCATGCAGCAGGGCCTGAAGGATATGTGCTGTTCTATTTGATGTATGGAAAAACATTGGTTGGGTGTGGGGTTCTCCAGATTCGGGGTTTAATTCAAGCTGATGTTTCACCATGAGGCGGGACAGGAGGCAAAGTGCTGTGGTCACAGGGGAAGCTTTCCCAAGCAGTGGGTCCTGCCCACATTGCCTGGGCTGCCGTCACGGGGATAAAGCAACGATGGTTCTGTAGCTGCGTGGTCTGACAAAAGTCTTCCTTGGAAAAAACAGGCTTCTGGGAAGCGTATCTGATCTCGTCACCGTGAGATGACTGAGCTAGAACAGTTTCCTTAATTAACCTTCTGTAAATGAGGTGCTTTGATGGGTTGCAGCTCAGCAGTGCAGCAGAGATCTATTTCTGAGGAAATTCTTTTGGATTCCAGCAGAGGTAAAAATGTTTTGAGTGAGGAGGTACAGTATCCAGTAATAGCTCTAAAGCTCACAGATAACTCTTTGATCTCTCCTGTATCATGACTCCGCATTGCTTTTGAAAGATAGCTGAGTCTTTCAGAGCAGAAAGCGGCTTTTTCCTCGCCCTGCATTCAGTGCAGGCAGCCAGCAGGTGTTGGGAGCACAAGAGGTGACCTCTCCTTCTTTGCAGCTTGGTGACAAACACTGGAGAAATCTGGGTATGACAGCTACTCCTGTTTTACATATAAAAAGGAGCTTTGGGATTTATGTAATCAGCAGTTCAAAACCTATCAGTAGAACACGAGCAGCTCCAGGCTGTTTGCATGCAGCCGTACACAAAGCCACGCAAGGCACAGCCCACCCAGACCTGAACGTCCCCATGCCACAGCCCCTGAGCAAAGCTCCAAACGCTGCTCTGCCTTTCCAGAGCCATGCATGCAGGGAGCAGCCATCCCTGCACATCTGGATGGAGGCACAGCTGGCAGAGCATCCTCCCAACCCGACGTCACATAACATCCTCCTGCCCCTGCTGTGCCCACAGCTGCTGGGCTGCAGAGCCCTGTCCCATGCTGTGAGTGCTGCATTGAGCAGTACTCACAGCTTCTCCCATCCATCCCCATTCAGGCTCCCAAAGGTGCTCTTTCTTTTCGCTGTGTTTTATGAAGCGCCGTGTACACCTACTTTCAGCTATAAATAAAAAATAATCATGTGCATTTAACACTGATTAAAATTCTTTTTAAATTTATATGCAAACGAGGAGCAGCCACAGGCTGCTGGCAGGGTGCCCATAGGGCCCTTTGTTCTGGAGAGATTGTACACCACTGATGAGCAGATAAATTCGTCTTCAGTGCCATCGTCTTGTCTTCATTCTGCATCTTTTTTATAACTACTGGAAGGTGTAGGTTGAGAAACGCTGGTTTGATTAGCTGGGCTTGTGGTTGGTCCCTTTTCATGCCAAAATCATTTAAGTGTTCCAGACATGGCATACACCCATGGAATCTACAAATATATCTCTCCCCAGTGCGTCATAATTCCTAGGGTAGTAAGTGATGAATCATCAGGATCTAATGTGAAGATAAGCTAATTAGCATTAATCAGAGCTCCTGCCTGAGGTGGGAAAATGCTAGGTGAGCAGTCTGTTGGCTGCCATTTGTGTTGTTTAATTATTTTATTTCTATTTCTTTCCATTTTACAAATGGGTCCCTTCAGATCTCCCGAGCTCACAGGCGGTTTCCTTTAGTGCCCTGCGAAATATGGATCCCTGCTGGTGTCCCCGAGCCCCCCACCTGATCCCACCCATCATCCCACTCCTTGCCATGGTCTGGAAGTCCACTGGCTGCTCTTGGTCACCTTGGGACTCAGCCTGCCTCTGTGTTGAATTTATGAATCGCTATTGTATTGTTTTCCTTCTTGAGCCATCCCTCCTGGCACAGCTCCCATGCAGCAGGGTGCACGCACCCCTGGGTGCTGCCTGCCTCGTGCTGGGTGCCATAACCCGGTCGTGCTGCAGGATCACATGGAATTCAGCCTTAGCAAACAGCGTGAGCAAGCACCACCCTGCGCGGCCGGGCTGAAGGATTGTTTGTGACAAATTCCTTTACGACTGCATCGTGCATCTGCAGCGTGCCTCCAGAGGCTGAAAGGAATGGGCTTTGCTTGCACAGCTCCTGCTCTGTGTGCCCTGCACACACTGGGTTTGGAAGCAGGAATTCTGTGCTGAGCTCAGCCTTGGCCATTAGCATAAAGCTAATTAGCTGCCAGTGAGACCTGAGCCCTACAAGGAAATGCTGTGAAGATGTTTTGGCAGCTGGGAGCCACCAGCGGGCTTGGTGTGTTTTGGGAAGTGAAGCCCAATGCAGGGACAGCAGTGTGGCTGCAGGGCTCCTTGTGCCATGGGGATGCACCACAGTGGTGCCCACAATGAGAAGAAGGTAAAGTGTGTTCTGCTCCGTGGGATGGGGTCTGGTACAGCCCCGGCTGGTCGCTGTATGCATGCAGCTGTTTGCCATCTCCCTTTGCCACCCATGCAGAGAGCGGAGGTTGTTATTCCCTGCTGCTGGAATTGCCTTTCCCTACCCTGAATCTGCTGCCATCCCATAATTACACAGCCTCTTCCATTGCGGTGAAACCCGCCCCTTCCTTTTGGAACTGTGGCACACGGGCTGTCTGCAGGCAGCACCAGCACTGCTCGGCTCCTCCAGTGCACATGGCTGCTATTCACATCAGCTGTGTTCCATAGCTCAGCACCGGGCCGAAAGCAAACCCGAACCACAGCTCATGGTGCTGACAGCAGGGAGCAAGCACCAGAGAAGGTTTGCAGCCACTGACACAGTCACTGCAGTCAGCCCTGGGACGCTGTGTGAGAGCACTGCAGGGATCCAGAGAGCACCTATGGGAAAGGAGAGCAACACATCAGTCCTGTGGGTCTGATGGCTGGGAGGCTCTGCCATCACCGGGAGCTGGTTACAATAGATAGAGTAGATAGGAGGGATTAAATCCCAGACTACAATTTGTTTTTGGCTGAATAATTATGATTCATTAGTCCCAAGCACAAATTATAGCAATTTAAAATATTAATACTTCTTTTTATATATATATAAAAAAAGGAGGAGGCAGGTGGATTGTGTCTGATAGGTCTGACCCCCATGGCCAGGCTGCCCTCCTTGGTTTTGTTCCATATCCCCAGTCTGGCAATGGCAGTGATGTCTCTGTGGTCATTGGGTCTCATGGCACAACTGCCCTCCACCTGCATCCCCAGAGCTGCCACATGTGTGAGCAGAGCACGGCCCTTCTGCCTCAAAACTGCACAGGCACAAATGGGACCACGGGCCAGGGAGGTCTTCCTTGGGGCCACTCCTGGAATGGGTCAGTGGGCATAGTGGGATGGGGATGGGTGTGGTGATCATAGAGGTCTTTTCCAACCTGAATGATTCCATGGTTCTATGAAATTGTACATAAATGTTTTATGCATAATTTGGTATACGTTTTGCATGAATGTATACAATTTATACATATAGTGGCTATATATTTAGGAATAGTTGTGGGGTTTTTTTTAATACAAAACGTGTAAAATAGGTCTTTATTTTACACAAAATGCCCTGCTTTAAGCTGTATTTACAGCATGCATTGTGAGCATCACAGCAGCAGCGAGCCTGCTCAGATGCAGGAGATAACAGGGCTCCACCCTTGCAGGCACCTTTCAGTTCAACACTCACTGTTAAATCCTTGGGCTGAACACAGCCTGGTGCGAATGCAGGGAGGCAGTGAGATGGATGCAGAGGTAAGAGAGCACCAAGCACTGCTCTCGTGGGACACCCCAGGTGATGCACGGCAGTGGGACGTGTCCTGCACCCCAACAGCTGTGCCAACATCTGCATGGGCCCGGCTGCAAGTGGGCTCCTGACATGAGTAAGTGAGAGCCTGAAACACTGCAGATGTGGTTGTCATGCTGGTGTTGTCTGCTGGCTCAGGAGCTGTGCTCTGCTCCATCTAGAGGCTGTGCTTCTGCCCCGCACCTCGCTGTGCACCCGGAGCACCGAATTAAAAGTGCTGTGAGTTTATGTGCGTTTATGCTGCAGATCAAATACCTACAGACTGCCAGGCTGCCAGCATAGGGTGTTTTCCCTATTTTTCCTAGAAACCTGAATGAATGTGTGCCAGTGCTGGAGAAAATCATAGAATTGTAGAATGGCTTGGTTTCAAAGGGTCCTTAAAAATCATAGAACCAGAGACTCACAGCGTGGTTGGGCTGGAAGAGACCTGACAGCCCCCAGCCCACCCTGCATGTGCTGGCTGCCCCCAGCTCAGGCTGCCCAGAGCCCACCCATGGCTGCAGGCAGCACAGCTCTGGCTGCAGTGCCACCCTCCTGATATCCAGTCCAAGTCCTCCCTCTGCACTCAGAAGTGCACGTCCCTCAGAGAGACAGAAAACGTCTCATTGACTCTGATGAGGATTGCCATAGAGAAGTGTCCTGTGTGCTTCAGTATCTTGTTGCTGTTCTGCTGAAGCCCTGCATTCAGTGTCCCCAGCTGCTGGCTTGCCTTGGGCTTCGTGTCACCCAGCACTGCAGCTGAGGTCTGTGCTGTGCTGGGGACACTCACAGGGACAGTGTTATGGGAATAGTGTGCTTTACAAACTGCTTTCTCTGTGTAGCAGCTCAGTGAGAACCAAAAAAAAAAAAAAAAAAAAAAGTGTGAAAACATGTAATCCTCTGTAATCTGTATGGTTTTAACTTGTTGTGTTCTCAGCAGCTTAGATGACGACTGTGCGATAGACGGGTTTATTTCTGAATTGCAGACTTTACAGGGAAAAATACAAATCCCAAAGCAATTGGAACAGTGCTTTAATTGGACACAGCATTGTGAAGAGAGGGTTGGGTTGGACAGTGCAGGGTCCTTTGAGAGGACACTTCTGTGCAGGTCCCTGTCCCGGTAGCAGCAGCAGTTTTTCATTCCCAGCTGCCAGAAAGCAGATGTGGGACACACAGACGTCCTGCAGGACCTGGGTCGTTCCTGCACTACAATATTGCACTGCAGGCATGCGGAGGCTGCGTGCTCAGAGGTGTGGCGGCTGTGTTTTGTAGTGTAATTGATGCTCTGCGTAACCTCGGTTTCATCATTCAGCAAATGCTGCTGTCAGTTCTCATAATGAGGCAGAGGACGTTGCGAGGGAGTGAAACATGGGGGCTGTGCTGCTGCGGTTGGGCAGCTGTGTGGGTCAGGGGCTGGCTGGGAAGGGTCCTTGCCAGGAGCTCGTGCCTTTTGGCAGCTGCAGGCATGGAGCTGGACCCAAACCATGTTGCTTGGGCAAAACTGCATCCCAGCAAGAGCTGTGGTTTCCACAAGTTGCATTTTTTGATGAAAATGAATAACGTTGCATACATTTCCTGGCAAATCCCGTGGTGAGGTCCAGCATTACATCCGTGTCCTCGTGTCTCACAGATCTGCACACATCGCTTTTCGGAAGCAGCCGAAGCCCAAACTCAAAGCAAAACCGAGTTGAAAGAGCAAAGTTTCATCCATTATTTTTCTCATCAAAACCATATGAAATTGTGACTTTCTCATTCTTTCAGCACAAAGCCTTTGATCACTGCTGCCTCATGAGCATTTGATCACTGGCTTGAAGCTCGACCCAGCACTGAGCACGCTCTGCCTGCTCTCTGGTTTCCAAGTGAACGTTTTTGGTATCTGTCTCGACCGTGTTATCCCAAGCTGCCATTCACATCAAACTGTGGCCAAACGCTTCCTGGAGGTGTTGGAAGAAGTAGGCTGAGATGCTCGCCTAGCTGCAGCAGCGTTCCTCTGTGTTTTATTACGTAGCACAGCACCAGGAGGAGCTGCAGTTTGCTGCGTTTCCTTGCTGGTTTGAGTGGCAGCGCCCTTTGATGGCATCACCTCGTGCTGGCTGTAGCCATGTAGAAATAGAGCACGAGGCCTTCAGCCAGGGTCTGAAGTCCAAAGTCTGGTTTCCACGCTGGAGACCCAGAGATGAAAATAATCACGTGAGCATCCACTCACGTAGTAAAATCTGATGCAATGGGCTGTGCATCTCAAAAAAGCCTGAAAAACAGGCTGTGACAAGAGCTGAGAGCCGAGCTGGGCTGTGCACGGCTCCGTTCCACCCCTGGCAATCTGTGCCATCACACAGAACAGCATTGAGGCGTGGGGCTGAGGTGTCCTCGTGTGTCCCTGCCCTGTATTGCAGTGCTGTGCTGAACCTGAGCCCGTGGGGCCACGTGTCCCTTCGTCCCACCATCCTTGGCCAGGCAGCCTGAAAGATGAGCTGCTCTCCGGGCTCCGTTTTGTTGGAGGTAACAGTTAAGGAACTTCCAGAAGTCAAGTGGCAAGATGAGATTAATTAGGATTCCTGTCTAATCCTAATTACAGTGATATTTGCTTCCCACGATAGGAGGCATTCATTACCATATGGATCAGTTTGTTTCTTCTCTCTGTCTGCTTCCCTCCCCCCAGCAATAAAAGGTTAAATAATATTTAATATATCTTTGCAGTAATTAAAAAAAAAAAATCACTTCTTTCTAATCTCATATAAACATGAGATGGGCAGAGGAGAAACCCACTCAATTCCCTATTAATTTTTCCCTGTTGCCTAATTATATGCAAATCCACCAAGCCCAGGTTTTAATGCAGCCATGCACGTGAAGAGATCGGAGAGAGACCCGAACAGGGCAGTGGGCTGTGGTGTGAGTCGGGGGCTCTCCAGAACCCTGCTGGAAGATAAATGCCACATTAGAATTAAAATGTTTGTTTCGCCCTGCGCTACAACACTTGCTGGCTGTCAGAGGGAGAAGGGGCATTAAGCGTTATGGAACTAATTCCTCCTATCGAGAACAGTGGGATTTCTCCCGGCCAGACATGCAGCATCATCCCGGATTAGTGGCTCTAGCATTCTTTGTCAACATGTCACCATCGAGAGCGAGCAGTGAGCAGCGCCGCTATCGCTGTATGGCTGCAGGTGTCCTTGGGAGCTCCTTTTGGCTCCGGGGAGGATTATTTCCCTCTGCATCCTCCCAAGAGGATGCTTCGTAGAGAAGAAGGGTAATAAATGTTAGTCCAGATCTGCAGACCTGGCATAGGGCAGCTGCCCTACGTGGGGTCCTTTATCTCATCCAAGGAGTTTTTGTCCCCCTCCAAAAAACCCGTTTGGGTTCAGCAGCAGCACTGTGAGAACGAGGACGGCAGCCAACCCTGGGCCTGCCCAGCTTGGAGACGCGTTTGCCATCCCTATAAATATCAAAGGATTTCACCATAGCGGTGATATGTGTAGCAAAGAGAGATGGTAACTTTTACAAATGTTCATCCCTGCTTACACCGTGTTATCTGCTAATTAGCCATTGTACACATGTGGGCACAGCCACGTCAGTCTCAGTGTCTGCCTCATGAGCGCCATGGCAGCTGCGTGCACTGGGAGCAGTCAGTGTGTGTAAGCACTGCCACAGTGCTGCTATGGCTGCACTTCTGCAGCAACTGCACTTCGTCTTGTGCAGTGCAGTTGCTGAGTTGGGGACTCACTTTCAGACAGCGTGAGGGACTTCTGTGTTGTTGTCTCTTTGTGATCAGTGACCGCCCCACCACCAGGCTTTGAGAATGGAGGGGGACTGAAAGAAAAGGTAGTTCAGCACAGCATAGCATCGCACGGTGTGGTACAGCTCAGCATAGCGTGATATCATGTATTACATATTGCATCACACAGCTTATAGAATCATAGAATCATAGAATGGCCTGAGTTGAAAAGGAGCACAATGCTCATCCAGTTCCAACCCCCTGCTGTGTGCACACCAACCAGTAGCCCAGGTTGCCCAGAGCCACATCCAGCCTGGCCTTGAATGCCTGCAGGGATGGGGCATCCACAGCCTCCTTGGGCAACCTGTTCCAGTGCCTCACCACCCTCTGGTTGAAAAACTTCCTTCTAATATATCTAACCTACACCTCCCCTGTCTCAGTTTAAAAAACCATTCCCCGTTGTCCTATCACTGCAGAGCACAGAGTAGCAGCACACCACCACCCAACAGCACAGCACCCAGCACAAGGACCCAGGCAGGCGATGTGGGCGCAGGGTGACGCGGTGACAGCAGCACGGCCACTCAGTGCGGAGGGGCAGGTTTCAGCCCTCTGATCGTGGGGGAATTGAAACACCTTCAATCACATCCGAGTTTTTTTTTGTTTTTTTTTTTTCTGTCTGTGTTTTGTTTTCTTTTCTTAATTCCCCTCTTTCAAGTAAATGTTTTTGTTTTCACCTGTAAGTGGAAAGGAAGCAAAAAGCCGTGCAGCTGCAGTCCTGTGGGAGAACACAGGGGATGGCAGCGGGCAGCTGCTGCATGGCTGGCACTTTGGGGCCATGCATTCCCCCACTGGGGCCATGCTGCCCGGTCTGACCCCACCTCGGGCATTGCTGCAGCGCACGGATGCATTTGGCTCCAGGTTTTGCCAATGCTTTGTCACAAACACTCGCGTGTTCCCCTCCCTCACCCCCCTTGGACATTTTCCTGATTAATTCTGGGTATCGGCGCTGCTGCTCTCCTTCGAGAAGCTAAAGGAGGTCAGATGGTATCAGCATGGGGGTCACGGCCGTGCCTTCACTTCTGCAGCCATGGTGGGTTACTGGTAACACCGGCCCTGCAGCACCGGCCCCATTCGCAGAACTGCGTTGCAGAGAGGAGCAGAATGGGGCCCTGTCGTGTCCCAGGGCTGGGAGGGGGTGGGGAGGCAATGGCAGGGACAGCCCCCGTGTTTGGTGCTGGGCTGCAGCCAGCTGTTGTTTCATGCAGCCAAATGCTGGGGGCTCTCAAGCATCACTGCAGCAGTGCCCAGGAGCAGGGCAGCGGAGGTGGGGAGCAGCTCTGGGCAGAGGTGTCCTCTCTGACATGGGATGGCATCCGTGGGATGCCACACATTCATTTTTCAGGGGATTTCTCTGGTTTGGGGAATTATTGCCTCCACGCTTGCCCTCTGTCACCCCAAGAGCACTTTTTATTTTATTTTTCCATGCCTTCATTTTCTTCATGAAGAACCACCTACATTTTTCTCTTAGAAGATAAATACTTGAGAAGCGAAACGGCTCTTCCTGTGCCCGTAAACGGTGCAAAGCTCAGCCATTTCCCCACAGAGCTGAACTTAAAAACAGTAACCCTTACTTCTTAAAGCCAGCAGCAGCTGCAGTGGGACCCAGTGCTGAGCATCTGCAGCTCTTCTAGGGATCATGAGGCTCTCATATCAACAGAGCACCAGGCCACATACCAGATCTGCAACCATCAGTTCATTGAGGCTTCTGAAATTATTGAAGTTATTTCCCTGTATTTGTCCTCCTTTGATGCTATTTGCGTGCAGAATTTATGGTTTTGAAGGAATCAAATGGATATTCCCCTCCATAAGCAATGCAGGATGAGGAATAACTGCATGCATCAGTGTAGGCTGGAGGCTGCTGGAGAAGGACCTGGGTGTCCTGGTGGCCAGTGATTGACCAGCAGTTCACCAGTGGTTGACCAGCAGTTGACCAATCGACCATGAGCAAACAGTGTGCCCTTGTGGCCAAGAAGGCCAGTGGTGCCCTGGGATGCATGGCATAGAGCATGGCCAGCAAGGGAGGGAGGGTGTCCTCCCCTCTGCTCTGCTCTGAGGAGGGCACATCTGGAGCACTGTGCCCAGTGTGGGGCTCCCCAGCTGCAGGAAGATGTGGAACTGCTGGAGAGAGCCCAGAGACTCTCAGGTAAGGGTTGGATTTGGGGGAATATGCAGATGTCCCTTCCTGCCCCTGTGGTTCCGTGACTCTGTGATGCTGTGTGTGCCATGAGATGGGGACAGGTTTGGGGCAGTCCCCACGGGTGCCCGTCCCCATGGGGCGACGTGGCCCTGCTGACACCAGAGCTGCTGGGGTGAGGGCAGTGCTGACGTGGGTGACTTTAACTTTCCCTTCTTCCTTTCTGCCGTGGCAGTGGCGAGGCAATCTGACTGCAGCAAAAGTGAGAAAAGAGAAAAAAAAAAAACACAACAAACCAGCGCTGTGAGGAGAAATGAGCAGATGCTGCTGGCCTCAGTGCTTGCAGAACAGGGTCTCATTGCAATGTCTGCCCCCCGATGGAGGCTGGGTTAGGTTTATTCACATTGCCCCAAACTGGGAGGTTTGCTCAGGATGCAGAGGTGCCCTGAAGCTGTGCAGAGCTCTCCAGGTCCCGTACCTGAGAGCCCTGAAGCACAGCCCTGAGCCCCACATCGATGATCCCACACTGCAGGATGCTCCCAGCCTCTTGCTGATTTGAACAGATGTTTGGATACGGGGCAGAAGGCAGAGCAGTGCTGGCTCGCTGCAGCCTGACCTGCTGCCTCTGTCTCTGCGGCACAGTGACTAATTCTGCAGAGAAAAGGAATTAATTCCTCATTGAATCAGCAGCAGCGAACTCCGTAGGTTTTGTTTTGCATAGCCAACGCGTAGACTCATCTCTCTCTCTGAGAAGTGACGTTGAAGCCAACACTGGGCTGACTCCTGGCTGCAGCCCACAGCACTGCTCTGCCCGTCGCTTTGCTGAGGCGGTTTCTTGGTGCTGATGCACATAGCTGGGGATGCCCAGACCCCGGTGCACCCCAAGCACCAGTCCCTGCCCAGGCCCCACACTGCACAGCTTTGTCATTTCACTCTTTTTGGGGCCAGCAGTGTGGGACTGTTTGAAAGTGCTGTGAGTGATCTGGCCCGGCTGTGGCTCCGTTCCCCACCGGTGCTGCAAACCACAGTGCTCTGGGTGCTGCGCTGCACGCCCGGGTCCTGTGCACCCCTGGGTGCTGCCAGCCGGGTTGAGCAGGGGCACTGTGTGGGGTCAGCCCCCTCCCGCAGCTCCCAAAGTGTGTGGGGTCCCCAATATGAATAGGGTCCACTGTGTGCATAGGGCACCTTGTGCTTTTGCGGCCCCTGTGTGAGTGTTGTCCCCCAGTGTTCACAGGGTTCTCTCCATGTGTTGGGTCTCTTAAGAGCACATCTTCCCCACTGCACGTGGGGTCCACAGTGTCTCCCTTGTGTTTCAGGTCCCCTTTGTGTAAGGTCCCCCATGGCTGTGAGGTTCCCTATGGCTGTCAAACCAATGAGAGGGGTCGTTCCTAGGAAGGATGCTTTGTGCCTTTGTGCAACAGCACCGATCTAAATTGGCCTTGTGAGATGAGCTCCCTGTTTGGTTTGTGTGATCTGCTCTTCTTTAACACGCTCACCAAGCACTGTCTGTTCTTTTATCTCTTTCTGTTTTTAACAAGCAGACGATGGGAAGGGAGCAGTGGGGACCCTCTGTGCAGTGCAGTGCCAGACTGAGCCCTGGCTGCTCAGTGGGCGACCACCAAAGTCCATCCAGAGCTCTTCACGCCTTGAGCACCACATGGTGGGAGATCAGCGGGGTTGTGCTGCTTTGGTTTAGTTCTGATTTGTCTTCTACCCAAAAATTAACCCAAAATCTTGCCCTGTGCCAGCCCTGAGGCAGCACTAGATGCTGGGATGCTTAGAGCTGTAGCAAGGTGTGCTTTACCCAGCTTCACCAAAAATTCACTTCTTTTTAAAAAAATCTCTTTCTTCTTCTAAACTAACCCAAGCTGAAAACCATCTGTATTTTTTGTAATATTTTCACAGCTAAAACTAATATTCTTTGTATTATAGCCCATGAAAATTCTCGGTATTGGCCATTTCACACTAATTCTGGGTTTTAGTCACACGACCATAGAATCATGGCTTGGTTTGGGTTGGAAGAGCCCTCTAAAGGCTGCCTGGTCTCTCTCCCCACAATGAGCAATGAACACCCACAGCTCAGTGCTCAGAGCCCCCCAGTCTGACCTGTGCTGTCAGCAGGGATGGGGACCACCGCCTCTCCAGGCAGCCTGTGCCTCACTGCCCTCAGTTTAACAAACATATTCCTTATATCCAATCTAAATCTCCCCTTTCCTAGTCTCAAACCATTTCCCATTTGATTTTTGCTGCATTTTTCTGGCATTAGCTCCAAACTTTGAACTCTTGCAAGGCAGCAAAGTGCTCATTCCTGTGTGCTGTTGCGAAACATCTCCATCTTAAACAATGAGTCAAAACACCTGCTGCCATCAGGTGCTTTCCAGAAAACTTCTGGTTACAACGAATCACCGTTTGTCTAATGAAAAAGCCACATTTTATTAAAAAAAAAAAGATGAATTCTGAAAAGTTCTGCTCAGCCAGAAGCGAGTTCTTCCACTCACCTCAAGCCTCCATCACAATCAGATATCCGCATGTAAGCAGCGACATCTCCTCATTTTGCCTTGCCAGCAATTAGTCCCTCTTAACAATTAGCACAGCTGCGTTGTCTCCTTGCTCACCAGATACTGAAGCCATTTTTCTGCTGCAGAGTGGGAGCTGCCTCTTCACAGCCCTTCCTCTTTGCATTCAGTGAGTCCCACCAGGGCGATGGGCAGCAGCTCCATGCCTGCACAGTGCTGGGTAATGTGAGGAGCCTGGGCACCTCAGGGACTTGGTGGTACCTTGGGTGGTACCATAGTGACCTGGTGGCACTACAGGACTAGGTGGCTTGTGCTGGGAAGGGCACAGTCACTGCTGTATCCCAGCACATGCAGGCAACATGCACCTGGTTCACATCAGGAGTTGGAGCTCTCACCCACTCTTAAATACCTCCAAACCTGCAGCTCTTGATTTTTATTTGCACGAGCAAAGCCAGGTGGAGGATGGCATCTCCACCCGCCCCATTGTTCCCATTGCAGGGTTCCTCCTGGTGCCAGCAGGGCTGCACGCTGCTCTGTCTGAGCAAAATCGTGACCCAAGTGAAAGGCAGTGGTGAATCAACCCAGAGGTCAGAGATGAGCTGTCAGAAAGCAGCAGAGGTGCTCTGGAGGTGCCCCAATGGGACAGGAGCTGAGCTGAACAGCTGCCAGCCCCGCTCTTATCTACTCCCAAAGCAGTGCTGCCATTCCTGGTTCTCCTTCTGGAGTTATATGGGACAAATGGTATTGTTGTGCTACCAGGGTGAAGGCAGTCTGGGTTTAAAGGCACTCCTGGGCAAAATTGGGCAGGCAGGGAGCAGTGTGGGGTGCTGCAGGTGAGACAGCTGCGTGCACGTGTGTGCATGGCTGTGTGCAGGGGTGTGTGTGCACTGTGTGCACACGTGTGCATGGATAGGTGTGTGTATGGGTGTGTGCATGGATTTGAGCCTGGATGTGTGCGTGGATAGGTGTGTCCATGGGTGTGTGCATAGATAGGTTAGTGTGTGAATGTGTGCACAGGATTTGTGCACGGATTTGCATACAAGTGTGTGCATAGGTGTGGGCATGGATGTGTGCACAGGTGTGTGTGCCTGTGTGTGCACATTGCTCACAGCAGTGCAGCTGCTCAGGCCGGGTCCCTGCTGTGCCACGCAGTGGTACCACATTGTGCATGGCCCCCCTGGCCCTGTCCTGCTAACAGGAGCAGCTGCAAAGGCCTGAGCACAATTTTCAGAGTGAATGTGCAGGATGTGAAAGTCCAGCTTCAGACCAAAGCAACACATGGGACTGTGTGTGTGAGGGGGGGGATTGGAGGGGGGACAGCAGAAAACTGGAGCAATGCATTGGGTGACACGCTGTTAGCATTCATCCAGGGGTAAATGATACTGGAGATGAATTAGAAAAAAATAACAATTCTAGATCAGCTTTGTGTTATTTGAGCTGATCTGCAATCACCATCAGCTGTTGCTGCCACTTAATTTGGGGCTTTTCTTGCAGGATGTGTCTGTTTAAGCAAAGAGGGGCAGTGGCTACCCTGGGGTTGCTGCAGTCCTCCTTCCAGCAGCACAGCCCTGAGTTCCCCCCCCCCATCCTTCTCTTTGCAGTCCAACAAAGTTCCTGTCGTGCAGCCGTCCCATGGAGTGCACCCGCTCACACCGCTCATCCCCTACAGCAACGACCACTTCAGCCACGGTTCCCACTCACCCCATCTGCCCGCTGACATCAGCCAGAAGCAAGGTAACCCAAAATTGCTCATCAGTGGGTTCAGAGCAGCGGGCACTGCTCGGAGCCCCAGCTGGGGCTGACACTGCAGCAGGATGGCCACAGCGGCCGCACGAGCCGAAAGCCGGAGCGGAGCCCGCAGGGCGATGTGTGAGAGTCAACCAGAAAATGGAAAGTTGTCTTTCCTTTGACTCATACCCAAACTGCTGTCAGGTTGTCATTTTGAGAAAATAAATGCTTGAAACAGGAAATATTTTGACTAAATAGGATCGGTGTCTGAGCTCTGGGTGGACCTGTGTGTGCGTGTCCGGCACGCGCCAACCCCCAGTGGGGCTGCAGAGGAAAGTACAGCACGGATAGGTCAGATTGAGCTGTGCATAGGGGAGCAGCTCCCCCCTGACCACCTCTTCTTGTGGGCTTCAGGCTGAGAGTGAAATCAAAGCTTCCTCAGCCTCCTGCCGGAACAGAATCCCTGCAAGTCTGTTTGAATCACTCAGATGTTTGCGGAGAGCTGGTCTGGGGTTCAGGTGGCGCTGAGTGCATTCATTGTGCTGGGTCAGAATATCCAGGAGGGATGGGGAGCTCATCAGAGCCCATAGTGCTGCTGGGTCCAACACCTGAGTGTCATAAATACAGCAGGAAAGCATGAAGAGTTAACAGATCTATTGGCAATTTTCTCAGCAAATGGCAGATTTCAGCACCTGGAAAGGAAGCCTGCAGATTTCCAGGTTAGCAGAGGCAGAGATCCCACAGGTGGGAGAGGAGCGGAGGTTTGGGCTTTGTTCCTCTCTGGGCTATGTCCTAACCAACCCATGGTAAATTCTCACATTCACATTTTCCCTTTGGTTCAGTTATATATCAAGTTCAGTTAGCACCTACTGAGATATTTGGAATCCAGTGATGTTATTCCTAAATACTTATTTATCATTAATCCTGTGAACATCCCAGATCTCTGGGTCTGTGCTCTGCTGCAGCTCTTCTCCCATGCAATAAATGCAGGTGGTGCCCAGGCAGCTGCTGGGCAGCCCCAGCACGGAGTTTCAGCTGCTCCAGGCTGGAGAGATGAGACCTGGGGCTGGTCCCAGGGCAGGGCAGAGAGCAACAAGACTGCAGAAAAATTAAACTGTGAAGTATCCCTGCTTCTCCTGGGCTGGGTGAGCTAGTGCTGATGCTGCTGGAGCATCCCCCAGTGGAGGAGCCCCAGTGGAGCATCCCCACTGGTTGCTTTCAGGCTCTTGGTGCTGACTGATTGGCCAAGGGCTGTAAGAACAGCATTGCATTTCCATGTGCATTCCCCACTGCCCAGCAGTGCTCACAGAGGAGGATACGGGGCTGGGAGGGTTCATTTCAGTGCTGTCTCCATCTCACCTCCTCCTCCCTTCTCCCAGCAGTGCATCGACCTTCCCAGACCTCCGACATCCCCGGCTTCTACCCGCTCCCCCCGGCTGGGGTCGGCCAGATCACGCCCTCCATGGGATGGTGAGTGCAGGGATGCATGGGGTCAGCTCTGAGACCCCCCTGTATCCCCTCCACGTGCTGAGCAACGGGGAGGGGGCTTCACTCCATGTGGGATGAGGGCTGCGGTGTTGCAGGACGGCTGTGAGGTTGTGCTGTGGCTCTGTATGCAACTGGGATGGTGCTGCCTCTGCCTGCGTGAGGAGGTGGGCAGAGAGCGGGCAGCCTCTGTGCAGCTGGTGATGGAGGGTGCCGTGGAGACATCAGGTTGGATGTTAGGAGCAGTTTCTTCTTCGAAAGAGTGGTCAGGCACAGGCTGCCCAGGGAATGGAGGTGTTGCAGAACTGTGGCACTTGGGGACGTGGCCCGTGGTGGTCAGTGGTGTGATGGGGTGGGGTTGGACTTGGGGATCTGAGAGATCTTTTCCAACCTGAATGATCCTATGGTTCTGGAGACATCCGGGTGTGAAAGCATGTTGCCAAACGTGAAAACACAAAGAGAAATTTTTTTTTTCTTTTTTCTTTTTGGTTGGTTTATGAATTTCATATTCCAGTTATTTAACCACAAGGAAACAGAGGCTGAGGCTTCTGATACAGAGTTCGCCTTCAAAGAGATGGCATTTTGCTTTCTGTGCTAAATGTGCTCCTCTTGGGTGATGACTTAACGCCTCGTACGATGTGATTCATCCTCAGGAGGAACAGGCACTGCTGTGAGTGTGCTGTACGTAGCATGCATGTGGCTGGAGTGAGGCAGGAGCCTGTGTCTCCGTGCAGGGCTGGGTGCTGAGGACATGGCAGCTGCAGCAGGAGCAGCTCGCTGGCAGCACACGCTGTGCCTGGTGCCCTGCAGCAGGTGTGCTGGTGGCAGCTGATAGGGACAGAGAGCAGCAAAAGGCAGCCAGCCTGGTGAAGCAGCAATGCATCCCAAAGTATGCTGTCTGGAAGAGCTTTTCCCCTTACTCTTGCCTGCCCAAAATTCATGGAAGGAGCCCTGAAGCACTCAGAGCCGTGGCTGAGGTGGGGACAGGAGGGAAGCACACACAGCAGCGGCTTCTGCCGTGCCCTTTGCCCCCAGTGGGGACAAAAGCCTGGTGACAGTCTCCTGAGGACAGTGGGATGCGGGCAAAGCCACTACACCCCCTACATCCCACTCCATTTTCCAAGCACTGCTCCCACCACCGGGGCATCCTGTGCTGTGGCTGCAGCTCTGCAGGGCAGAAACCCTGCGAAGCCCCTCTGCGGTGTATCAGGGCCATGATTACAGCACACCCCATGATACCAGGAAGCTCTGGGTTCTTTGGGCTGGAAGGAGCTGGTGCCATTTGTAGGGCAGTGCTGCATGTCACAGCAGAGCAACACCGGTGTGGCTGCACTTCGGGGTTCAGCGCTTTGGGGTTCAGCCATCCCGTCTCGCCCTCCCCAGGTGTCTGGGTTTCCACGTGCGGTTTTGGGCTGGGAGCATCTCCTGGCAGCCCGACAGAGCACACTGAGGTGTGTTGGAGCTATCTCCATATGAAAACATGGGGGCTTTCCCCTGCTGAGAGCAACCAGGAACTTCCTTCAGGTTTATTTGACTATCTTCAAAACAATTCCCAGCTCCAGGTCTGGTGCGTGCCCGATTCCCACTACGAAACAGCTTTAAAAAGAAGCACAGGACCGGGCTTTGGGCTTGTTTGCAAACAGAGGCAAACTTCTGGGGGCAGTGTGGGGTGGAAGAGCTGCGTCTCCTTGGGGCCAAGGCAGAGAGGTGCTGAGCAGCCTCCAGCTTTTTGGCCAAACGGTGCTTTCTTATTTTTTAAGCAGCTTATTCTGTGCGATAGCAGTATCTCTTCTGCCCACCTCCGTATTCAGCACTGCAACAGGATACAAGATAGTTTCTCAAAGTGGGGGTGGAGGGAAGTCAGGTGTGGATCCAACCTCTACAGGGAGCTCCCTAAGCAAACCCCAAACCCGGAGCAGCACAGGGCGAGGGCACCGAGCCCCCTCCGGGACCCCACTGCTCCAAGCCCCACTAGCACAGGGGATCTTTAGGAAACAGCCACGCAGCTGTGGATACTTGATAGACTCTTTCTTCCCGATCCCAGGCAGAGCCAGTCTGTCTATCCGCTCCCGTCATGTGGATTTAGACAGCCGTATTCGTCAGCGCTTTCTGCTGGGGCTTCTTTCTCCAGGTGAGTATGTGGGGCCGGGAGCGGCTCGACGCCCGCAGCTTGCAGTGTGTGCAGGAGCAGCTTGCAGCCCAGCGAGTCAGGGCAGTGCCCGGATGCCCCCGGGAGCAGCGAGCGGCCAGGGAGGATGCTCAGCAACTGGGCTGTCATCAGCACAGGTCAAAAAAGCAAAGCCAGAGAGCCCTGCCTTCAGTGCAGCACTGGAAAAAGGGGTGAAACCCATCGCTCCTTGTCTCTGACCGTGGTGTTGTATGCACCGCTGAGTTTCGCTTTGCAGAGAGCAGTGCATTTTCCTTGATTTCAGCCTTAGAAGCAGGACAGGCAGCAGGCAGTTGCTGGCATCGCATCTAAACAAGTCTGAAGTCTGCAGCTGATACGCAGCCCATGCCTGCCCCGTGCTGCCCTGTTCCCACTCCAGTCCCATGCAGGGCTGGGGGCTGCTTTGTGTTTCTGCAGCATCGCCAGCCCCGAGGAGCGAGCGCAATCCTGCACCGTCTGCATCTCTGCTCTGTTCTCCATAGTTTGTCTGCTTTGTGGTTACATGTACCCCAGCCCCACTGATGTCCCAGGGAGCAGAATGCATCCCATAACTGGGGATCTCAGAGCCTGGTACCTTGGGGTGTGCTGATGGGCAGGGCAATGGCGTGCCCCTGCTCCGGCTGCTCCTGCACCAGCTTTGCTTCTGCTTCATGTTGTCCTGAAGTTAGCAACGGATTCCCACAGAAAAACTATGCAAGCCCTCTATCCACACAAACCTCTATCTGTGCAGCAGGGGCGGGAGGGTGCTGCCAGCCCACCTCGCTCTCAGGGCACTGCTTTTTTGCAGCCCCAAAGGCTCAGGGCAGGGATGTGCTGACGGTTCCCTTTGGGGCCCTGCAGCCCTCAGGTGTGGCACAGGGGTTCCCACTCACATGGGGCTGGGTTTTGCAGCGCTGCTGCAGACAGGCAGTACACCTGGCCAGATAAGGATCAGACTGTGCTAGTGGATTAAATTAAACAGCTTTTCTTTCTGTGCCAGCATATCTAACGAGCAGTTCACCTCCCATGGGCGATTCTGCCCTCTTGAGCTGCAGTCAGAGCGTGGCAGGCCTGGCAGAGCCGGCGGCTCTGGCTTTACCATCAGCAGCTCGAGGGAGCTAATGAGGCCTGAAAGGCAACGAGACCTCTGATGATCTCATCCTGTGTTGGTGGAGAGCATTGCTCGGGCAAGGTGCACCTCCTAGAGTTGCACTTAGTTCATGTTCAGACTTATGCTTTTTCTGTGGGGTGGTCCTAATCTCTCAAATCCAAACGTTGGGTTGAGTTTGTTGTTTCTTCTTACAGCACTAATAAGATATTGCAGCAACAGAGATCTGAGTGTCTGAAACACAGGTTGAAAGCACCCTTGATCTGGGCCCTGCTGGCAGGGCACCGGGGAGCGGCACGGCAGCGTTGCTGGGAACAGCAAAATGATGCCAAAGCCCCACTCCCATCCTGCGCAGCCCCCCTGGGTCCTTTCTGCCCTTGTTCTGCTTTCTGTGCCCTCTGCTTGCCGTCTGCTTCCACCGCTCCAGAGAGCCACCGAGGGACGGCCCCCCCAGCGCCCCGCTGCCCCACGAGCGCAGCTCACCCCATCTCCATTGCAGGTTCACTCACCCGCTGATGCTGGGCTCCAGCATGCACACCACTGGCATCCCACACCCCGCCATCGTGCCCCACTCTGGCAAGCAGGAGATGGAGCACTACGACCGCAACATGTGAGTTCTGGTCAGGGCTCCTGATCTGTGCTATCACTGTGGTGTCCCATTGGGTGATGCCCATGAATCACTCAGTGACACCGAGTGCTTCTGACACTGATTGTTCCTTTTGTCCCTCCCAAGGAAACCTCAGCCAGAACCAAAGAGAGAGAAGGAAGCCAAGAAGCCCACTATCAAGAAGCCCCTGAATGCTTTCATGTTGTATATGAAAGAGATGCGGGCGAAGGTCATTGCTGAATGCACGCTGAAGGAGAGCGCGGCCATCAACCAGATCCTGGGAAGGAGGGTAAGGGCAGGTGGAGGTCCCCAGGGTTTTGGGGATTGGGGGGACATGCAGATGTCTCCGGACATGAGGGGAGCAGGGGAGAGTTTCTCTCATCGCTTTGATGGAGACTGGGACTTCGGGGGTGTTGGAGGCATTGCACGTCCTCGGGCTGTGAGCAGCTGGTAGGGAGCCCCAGAAGTGGGAGAAAAGGGAGATCTTGTACCCCAACAGCAATGCAGTGGCCACAAGGTGCCCTACAAGACCTGTGTACAGCTCCAGTACAGCATCCCCATCCCCTGCACCTGCCCTGGGATGCTCTCCCCTCACACCCTGCAGTGCAGTGTCCCCATGGCAGGGCAGGCTGAGTGCTGTGCTTGTCCCCGCAGTGGCACGCGCTGTCCCGGGAGGAGCAGGCCAAGTACTACGAGCTGGCACGCAAGGAACGGCAGCTTCACATGCAGCTCTACCCCGGCTGGTCCGCGCGGGACAACTACGTGAGTGATGCTGCGCCTCGAGTCCCATAGATGTGACCCAAAAATAGCCCAAAAATGACCCATGGGGGGAAGAGATGGGTACCGGTTGTCCCCGGTAATGCTGTTTCGGAGGGGATGGTTTGGATGGAAATATGTGTTTTGGCATTGGTTAGAACATCTCTTTGGCTGCTCCTCGTGCACAAATGTTGTAACTGCAGCTGCCACTGTTGTTTAGTGCCCAAGGAAATAGAAGCAGAAAAAAAAAAAGAACTTTTAAGTGATGTGAATGATGTTTGGAAAGCTCTGTCTGTTGACAGGAGCATAATAATAGTAGAAAATAAGATTTAAAAATGCAAAACAGGAGAAAAGAAGCTGCTTTGCATGAGATGAGTGCTGAGCTCAGCCTGGCAGGGGCTCGGTCCAACTCTGGGACCCCTCGTAGGGCTGCATCCCTGCAGTGATGCTGTGTCCTGGGCCCTGGGGTCCCTGTGCTGTCCTACAGGGTGATGGTCACTGAGCCACCACCTGCCCTGCTGGGACATTGGTCCCATGGGGCCACCACGACTGAGCAAACCAAGCACACCACGTTCAAAGTATTCAAATGCAGCTGTAGCAAATGCAGACAGCAGCGCTGCTTGCTCTGCTGGTTTGTGAGCTGGCCCCAGCTCCTCGGAGAGGCTGATTCCCAAGTAAGGGTGCTGTTAAGAAAATCATAAATCCATGTTCAAAAGGGGAGAAAAAGGAAAGCTGCTGCAGCAGGCAGAGAGGGACAGCAGATCGAGGTGCATGCTCTGCCCATTGCTCTGTGCTATGTCCCACCTGGAGATGCAGGGCTGGGCTCCCCAATGCAGTGCTCAGAAGTCAGCGTCAAGAGAATTCATTTCCTCTTTACTATGTTAATAGTAGAATAGCAAGGCAATAAGCGAGCTTCTAGTGTTGCAGAAACATGGGATGCAGCCTTTTCTAGTGGCTTTCTAACTGTTTTGATCTCACATACAACGAGCCCTGCCTAACAAGCTCGTTAGAGACCTGAGGCAGGGTGCAGAGGGCTGTCGAATATCCACCTGCTGCTGGGCTCTGCTGCTCCATGCAGGATTCCAGTGGTTCCCTTGCAGCCACGTTCTTTGTCTTGGAGCTGTGCTTGGAGCCCTCCTTCAAGCACCATTCAAAAAGCCCAAAGTCCCACAAAACATCCTCAAATAGCCAGAAATCATAATCAATAATGTCCTTACGTAAGCGTAATAATTAGCAATAAGTAAATTGCTGGGAGCTCAGCTTCCATGTGCAGCTTTGCAGGGTCAGTACTGGCTTAGATCTGGGATGGCCATGGAGAATCTGGGGCAGCACCCAAGAATGCTTCTCTGTAGGCATCCCTGGAGGGCAGCAGCAGAGGTGAGAGCTGGGCATCATTGTCCTTCAAGCCAAGTACGTCCTCCATGGAAATCCCATCCCTCCTGCTTCTCTCCTCTTGGAAAGCACCAGGAGTTCTCCTTTCCCAGCCAGCACGCACCCAGGCTCAGAGCACAGCAGCTCTCCCTCCAGCACTCATGAGCAGCTGCTCCAGGTCTTGAGGTCGCTGCAGGAGCTGCTGCTCTCTCTGGAGCCCCGTCGAGGAGGAGGAGGAGGAGGAGGAATGTAGGTCACCTCCCCGCACGTGACTCGGTTATTAGGCAGGAAATACAGTTGCTCCCACGCCGAAGAAAGAGCTCACCGCAGCGCAGAGCTTTCCACCTTCACTCAAACCACAAGAAGTCATACAAAAAGACAGAGGGCAGAGGAGCCCTGTGAGCCACGCTCCCCACGCTGGCCAGATTTGCTCCAGCCCCTCTGTGCCCTCCTCCCTGAGGTTGTCGGGGAGGAAATCCGGGGCTAGCACTGTTTTGCTGCTGGGGAGTGAAGAAAATCTGAGAACAAGAAATGAATCCACAGGTGCAGAAGGGCTGAAGTAGAGAGATGGGTATTATTAAAAAAAAATAGCAGTAGAGGGCTGGGTATTTTTTAAAAGTGCCCAGGGATTTGTAAAGCTTTCCCACATGACATCGGGATGCTCTCCTGATGAGGAGTTCTGATCACAGCGGGGATCACAGTTCTGCTGCCCTGTGCAGATGGAACCTCCTGCAGTGCTTCGAGTGGAGCGGGAGAGCTGGGTGATGTTCAGACCAATGTCCTGCAAGGAGGAGCTGTTGTGTAACTGCATTCAGCAGGGAGGCTGCAGTGTAAATGGGGGGCTCAGCTGGGGGAGGAAAGCTGAGAAGGCGGTGGGGTGATAGCAGTGATGTGGCTCCATCTCTGAGTTCCTGTGGATGTATACATGTGAGCCCTACTGCCTGCAGTGCTGGATGTGAGGACACTCACCCTGGTGGTGGCTTTGGGACTTCCCTGGGTGTATTTCTCAGAGCTCAGACCAGCTCTGCCCAAGGCCCCATCCATCCCCCAGCACTGGGAGCACAGACTGATGGGCTTTTCCTTGACTTTCCTAGGGGAAAAAGAAGAGGCGGACACGGGAGAAGCAGCAGGACTCCAACTCAGGTAAATCGTGCTGTGCTGAGCCATGCAGCCCTCGGTGCTGGACACTTTTTGTGCAGAATGGATGATCCCACATAGTTTTTGTGGGATCTTTGCCATATTTTCTTTTGTTCTCTCAGTCTTAACCAATGATCTGTGCATTTCATGAGACAGAAAATTAGCATTTCTGTGAGTTTTTTATAGATTAGTTTGAATTAGAACACGAGTAGTTCATGGAAACTGAAAATATAAGATATCATCAAGTGCTTATCTACATGTATATATTACTGCTAATTATGCAGAGCACCCAGGTGAGTGCCCCCCACAGACTGCCCCAGACCCTTTGCTGGCTGTGAGCTGGGACCAGCCCTGCCTCTGCTGCTGGGATTGCTGGGATGACACAGCTCAGCTCACACAGCTCCACTAATAGCTGTATGATGCCCTTTTTGAGCTGTCCATAGAAAGCAGTTCCAAAAATGTGTCCCAGTAATGGCTTTGGTTTAGTTAATGCTCTTGATGGCATTTGGTACCTAGGATGTAGAGAATGCAAGCATTTCAGTGTATATATAGTGTGTATCTATCCATGTAAACATACGGCTCGTGTGTGATAGAAAAATACTGATTTCACCCTCTATGGATGGGAATATTGCTGATGGTGCCCAACAGCACTCACTGCTGCTGGTGCAGGCAGGAAGGTGCCCTTCTCCAGTGCTGCAATAGGGCTGGAAAAGCAGCGTGTGCCTGAAGGCAATCCCAGGGGCTGCAGGGCAGAGCTGTGCAGCCGGGGCTGATCTCTGCGGTGCCACCTCCGCTTTCCTGCGCTTCTGCAACGTTTCCTCTCCTCTCTGCTGCCCACAGCCCCACTCGCTGGCACCCGGTTAGGTGCTGCAGGGAGCAGGTAAGGAGCACTGCAGGCAACAGCTCTGTCACCTGGCAGCTTTCCCAGCCTTTAGGAACGTGGAGGTGTCACAAAAAGATGTGAATTTCCTGGTAGTGTCCTGCAGCTGAGCTGGGTGCTGCTCCTCAACCCCCTTCCCCTGCTGCGATCACTGGTTATTTTATTTTTTTTTTTCCCCCTAACGATCACTTTTTTTACAGGGGAAATGGTGCCACCACCATTCTGTTGCAGAAACAAAACTTGGGATTGTAGTCTGTTAGTGGTGTGTTAAGCGGCTGAAATGATGTTGCCTCTTTTCTTCCTCCTGCTCCTCCTCCTCTTTGTGCCTCTGCCTTGCCCATTCTCCGCCACGCATGCTTCTGTGTTCAGATCCTGCCTCTCCTAAGAAATGCAGAGCTCGCTTTGGCCTCAACCAACAAACGGACTGGTGCGGCCCGTGCAGGTGTGTATCACATCTCCACCTCGCGGGGTTCTCCTGGGCTGCGGGTCTGGCACTGCTTTCTGCTCCTCCGCACACCAGGGATGCTCCTGCAGGGCTCTGTCTGGGCTCCCGTGGTGGCTGTTGTCCCTGAGCTGCCATGGACAGTGTCCATGCGATGCCAATGAGCATCCCTGGTGTAAGAAGCTTATTTCCAGCTCTGCCTCTGCGACCGTGGTGTGGGGCTTTCCACCCATTTATAAACACCGCTTGAGGGCCAGTTGTGAGTAGTGAAGGTCTTTGCTAATTTTTCTGAGGTTTTTCCTATTTATCCTAGAGCTAACCGTGTTTGTTGAGATGCACCTTGTTGGTTTGCAGCACCCAACATGGAGTGGGAAAACCCCAAGCAAGGAGCTGGTTTGCAAACGTTCCACACCTTGGGTTTCTAGGGCATGACCCCAGAATGAATGTGCTTATTGCAGCTTGAAGCAGGGGAAATCATTCAGTCCATCCAAATCTGAATCCTGGAGCAAATCCCCAGCAGTCCCTCATGGCTGATGTTGGCTGAGTGAGGACCGGTGCCTCCCAGACCCAGCAGATCACAAAGCCCCAGATATGAGCAGGGAGGTTTAGCTTAGGAATCCTTAGGTTTAGGTTTCCCCGTCCCTGCAGACAGCCCAGGTCAGGCTGAGTTTCTCTGAGCACTGACAGAGCTGTGGGTTTCCCTGCTTATTGTGGGAAGGGGGACCCGATAGCCTTAAAGGTCCCTTCCAACCCAGACAGTTCCAATTCTGTGACTTCATTTGAACTCTCCTCATTCAGCTTTGGCGCTAACCCTCTGCATTGCTTCCAGTTAACACAGCCTGCTGAGTTTGTAGACCTTAGCATGCTTTTTTATTTAACTTTTGCCTTTCAAATGCTACTTAGTCACATCTTTTCTGCAATTGCCTGTACTAACGGACTGCTGCCAGTTCAAGGGCTTCTGTCCTCCCTGCAGTGGTCGCAAACACCTGTAGAGAGCAGCTCCCACCTGAGGTTCCCACTCCACAGGACAACAGTGGTGAAAAATGGGTGTTCCTGGTTGGAGGCTTCACCCTTTCACCAGGACAAGATGCTGCAGGGTGCTGTAGTTCCTAAAGGACAGGGATACATCCTTTTAGCTGTATAGGAGCCATGTAAGCTTTAGTATCAAATCTGCTGCTTCTCCATCATTTTAAATCAAATTGAATCAACGAATCGATGAATCAGCTGATAGGTTTCTGTCATCCTACAGGGAGGTCATGGAGACTCTCCATCCTGCAGCTGCTCCTGAATTGTCTGTAGGAAGCACGGCTCATCCTGGGGTTGGCTGCTCTGGGAGGCTGCAGCCCATGTAGCGTTCCATGTTCCTTTCAGCAGCGCTGTCGTGTTTCATACCGTGTTAATTGGGTCAGCCCAGCTAACGATGCCACTGACAGCAGTGATGCCATTTCTCTTGTTCGCAGCCAGTGCAAAGTCGTGTTTAATACTGGGCTACTTAATGCATATTCCATCACTGTGTAGTTTTTCATTAGTGAGATCAAAGGGAGGTGTGTGTGCCTGATCAGCCAGTTCTCCATTTGATCTGTTCTCCTCAGCTGAGGCGGTCGAGGCAGGGAGCTGAGCAGAAGGAAGGTGTTCTTTTTGCCTCTTGTAGCTGCGCTGTTGTTATCAGTGCCTCGAGCAGGGAATTGCTCCCTCACCACTGTTAGGCGACGTCCTCAGAGCTCTGTGCTTTGGAACGTCTACGGAGCTCTGTGTTTTTCCCTGAGCCGCTGCAGAGGATGCAGAGCAGGTGATTGAGGGATGCTGGCAGTCACTGCCCCCACCTGGGTGCTTCTGCAGGAAACCCTCATCAGCAGGACCCTGCCTGCAGGGCTGTGCCGGAGCTTCCTCTCCCACGTGTGTGTGTGGCATTTTGTGCTTATATCTCAGCTTCTGAAGGGACAGATCACAGCCAACACGTCAGCCCAGAGAAGCCATGAATGGCTTTCTGGATGGGTGGAGGTCAGAGGCTTTTGCTGCAAAGCAAAGCAGCCGAGCAGACAACGTACTGCAAACAAGGCTAGGGCCGGGGTAGGAGCGCTCAGAAGAGCTCGGGTCGATTTGCTTTGCCGTAGGAACAAAGCTAACGAACGATGCGGAGCGCAGTGGCACGGCCTGACCCGGCGCCGCTCCACGGCTGCGTCCCGCAACGCGGCACCGTGGCAGCCAATGGGGGATGGCGGCGCGGCCGGAGCGCTGCTGCCGCCGCCGTTATGGCGCCCCCTTGCGGGCGCGGCGGAGCGACGCCGCCGGCTCGCACCCACAGACGGCGGATCTCCGCGCTGCGGCTCCGCGCCGTTCCGCTCCCCGCCCCGCACTGCGCTCCGCTCGGCGCTTTGTGTGCGTGACCGTGAATTCACCCTTTATTTACAGATAACTCTCTTCACTGTTCATAGGAGGAAAAAGAAGTGCATTCGGTACTTACAAGGAGAAGGACGCTGTGCCAGCCCAGTTTCTTCCGATGGAAGTGCTATAGACTCCCCTCCCTCCCCCCTGGATGCACTCCAATGCATATCCTCTGCTTTCCCTTCAGACAAGCTTGCAGCCCCCGCAGACTCCACACACAGAGAACACACCGACCCCCTCCCGGTCTCTGCTCCCATCACAGCTGCTGCCTGCTCCTCCAGACCCAACCCCGGGTGCTCTCCTGCACCCGCAGAGCCCTCAGCCTGCAGCGTGGCTTCCACGGGGACGTAGTCCTGCACCACCCGCGTTAGCTGAGACACACTGGGCACTTTGCTCTCCCGCTGAAAAGGACCAGAGGCCCGGCCCAATTCCCTGTTTCACTGCAGTTAGGCAACAGAACGATTGGAGGATGCTGGAAAACATTTGATTCTTTGGGGGGAGGGTGGTGGTTAAAGATAGCAAAGTGATTTTTTAAAAGGTTAAAAAAAAAAAACAAACAAACCAACAAAACTTGCCAAAATTTGAAGTGCTGATGAGTAAATAAGGCTTTTGTCCCTGCCCTGTGCTGCTTTTTTGTTTGTTGGGGGCTTTTCTTTTTTTACTGTGTTATCTGTGAGTGTGGCAGAAAGCAAAGAGAGACTCCCCAGCTTGCTGCAGTAGGTGGTAGGTGCTCTAAATCTAACACTGGCTTCCATGTCCTGCCTTCAGAGCTGCTTTAGACTGTAGTCCTGTAGCTGTTTTACCACAGAGCTGGAAAAGCTGAAATAGGAGCCTTTTGTAAAAGCCCTTGTGTCTGAAAATGAAATGTAGCGATGCTAGCTTTCCGATCTGACTGAATGATAGAGAAATATTTAAACTAATGAGATGTATTTTTTAAACTTCTTGTTTGAGAACAGGAAGGTACTGTTTACAGGTAATAGTCTGTGTGCAGACACGCTGAATCCCATCAGTGTATGGCAGGGCAGAGGATTGCTCCCCACGTCAGCCCGGCCCAGGGTCTCCCTGCTGTTTTGCTTGATTGTTGCAGATTCAAACAGCAGGAATTGCCACGCAATGGGCTGGGGAAAGCCTCAAAAAGCCTCCCCTTAACTCAGCACACACGAGGAGCACGTAGGGCAAGCAGCCACACAGCCTGACTGAGGCACTCAGGAGCGCAGCGCTCCATCTCACAAGCCAGGCTGAGGCCAGGCTGCAGGAAGGAGCTGAGCCCAATGCTTTCCCTGCTGTGCAGCCCGGAGCAGCAGCACCCTGCCCTGCCCTCTGCTCACAGGCTCTACTTACCCTCTGCAAGATCAAAAACGTTTCTTGCTGATTTGGTGTCTAACTTTTTAAAGAACTTACCTGAGCTTTTTCTAACAGATCTCCCTCACCCCTCGCAACGAGGCCAAACGTGAAGGCATTCTCTCCAGCCTGAGAATATTTTCCAGGTTCTGGTTTCTTACCTTTTGATCTGTGGACAGATTCTGATCTCCATAAACTGATGTAAATCCCAACTTAACCAAATGTATTGATTTTCTCTATGTTTACACACTTGGCACACAGACCAGAGTCCGGTCCGGTGCGTATTTTTTCCTGCTTGAAAGAAATGTATTTTAGACTGCTGAAGAGAAAAAGAACACCAAGCTGAGGGGGAGAGGGGTCTATTTTTTTCTACTTTACAGAATAGGTTTTAGAGTACTGACTACAAATTATGTAGTAATATTATTGTAGAACTGCAAGAAATTTAAGATGACCTTTATAATGTAAAAAAATATTTTTATATTTTTTTTCTTAAAACAAAAACCCGGATTTTTTTACATTGGACTCAACTTCTTAAAACAAGTTTATGCATCAAAGATTGAAAATTAAAAAAAAAAGACCACTGATTAGTCTATAGAGCATCTCTGGGTTTATTCCCCTAATTTAGGTACTTCTGCTTATAGTAGTGTAGATCTTTAACTCGTTTTAGTTTAGAAGACCCAAACTTATAGCTTTATTCCTCTTCTATGGAAATGTAACTTGAGAAGCACTGAATGAAAGCGACGTGCACAGACTTACAGAGCTGTTCTAACCCTTAGAGGAGTAGCATTACCTGGAGTGCCCGCCAGCAGCACACACTGCACTCAGAGGGTTAACAGTGCAGCCCTTGCTCACACACCATCCACTCATCTTTAAGTTATTTCAGCAAGCACAGCAACCCAGCGAGCCATTCCCAGACCTGACACAGACTCTTCTGACAATACGTTATAGATATAAACCTTAAAAAAAGCTCAACTCACCGTTCTTCACTTTGAGACCCTCTGATGTAAGGTGCTGTCCAAGTGACAACTACTGTAAAAGGCACAGCTGACAAATCGGCCATCAGTGGGCACAACTGGGTGTAAAGCTGGCATAACGTTGTACCTGCTTGGTATTTCATGGTTGGATGAAATGTAACTTAGCAGCAAAGATGGCTATAAAGAAAAGCCAGATGTCTCTAAGTAACACCAGAGGAAATTTAAGGGAAAGTCCTGACCAGTATTAACCTGCATGTTGTGACCAAGGACCGAGTAGCACTAAGCAGCCCTCATTCATTTCAGAACTCGTTAGGATTTCCCTTCATCTATTTCAAGGCTACTCACAGCCCCTCCATGGTGCCCGTGCTGCCCGCCTTGGTCAGGGCATGCTGACCAGGAAAAGACCCATCTGTGTTACAGCCTCCTCTCATCACTGCTATTCCATCCAATTCCTGCACAATCTCCTTGGTGAAACCTGCCTTCCCTCCTGCAGGAGCCATCCCACGTGCGTTCATGCACAGAGGTGGGCATTCCCACAGCACACACAGGTACACACTTTCTGACCGATGCTCCTGAACAGGTCTCACACCAGCACAGCATCATTTCGGCCTTTGCTGTTACCTGAATGCTTATATGGCACAACTGAGAAAGCATATTTCTTTCCCCAAAACATGTAAGAGAGCTCAGAGCTGCCCATTTCTGAGACAAAACAGCGAGCTGACCAACTTCTGAATACATGCCCTATGGTTAACAATGCCAAAACAGAGTTACTTTTATTAATGCCAAAAGAAATCTTTAGAAATGCTATATGAAGTGTTATTATTTTGTGTTCATGTGCTTTTTTAATAGAAGGAAAGCATCGCCCTGAAGTTTTTAATCGCAAAAAGAATTTCTTTTTTCAGTTTTTACAGCAATTTCAACCTCTCTTGAAATACATATTTGAATTCCTGAAACCAGTTTGAATGTAGAAGTCATGGAAATACCACTTCATTAAACCAAGTACAACCACTGTATGTATGTAGCAGGGATAAATGTTTTGCAGCTGTACTTTCATTTGTCCAATGATTATCCATCATTTGTTGTAATTTTTTTTACTTCACCAAGTTTGTATTTTTTGGCTTTTATGTTCAAAATATGTTTATAGCTTTATAAATAAAGTAATTGCCAGACTGGCTATTCAGAATAGGCCACTGGAAATTATAATCCTATCAAAGCGTCAATTAATTATTCCTTAGAACTGAAGAAGTTTTTTTGTACTTTTACGTTGAAGCATTTTAACATAATTTCCAGTAGCCTTCAATAAATAAGGCTGAAACTGTGAGCCACAGAGAATACTTCCTTCCACATAAACCAACCACTACTGCTGACCTCCTCCTCCCCCACCGTGCCCCCATTTCATCACTCCAGCCAAGAGCAGCACTCCTGATTAGGCCACGACTTGGGAAAGAAGTGTTTATGCAGCACCATGCCAGTTAATGATTAACATCAAGTCCAGCAGTGGAAACAGTGGACAGTGTCTGTGTTTCAGGTGTTAGTGTTACATGGCTGCCTGCTGATACAGGACACACAGCAGGTTCAGCTGAAGAGGAAAACCCACACAGCAGCTGCTCTGTACCCACAGCACCCCTGCAGAAGGTCCCTCTCTACAGCTTGTACCAGCAGAGATTCAAACAGGTGTTCTCTTGCATTGCCATACACATCAGGTACTGGGACAAAGCCTGAGCCAGCACTCTAGGGGAATTCAACCAGAGAAGGCAAGTTGTATGGATTCCTAATGAACAAGGCTTCTAACATCAAAATCTGTCACAACGCCATAATGCTCTGAGCACAAAGCCAGCCCTTTTGCATACTGTGCCATACTGCCACAGTAGCATCAGCTTTGGGCAAACTATTCATACCAGCAGCCAACTGGCACAACTCTGGAGCAGAAGCCAAAGCCCATTTAGTTCACCATTGAAGCATTTGACCACAAAGGGTTATTTCTTAGGCAAGCTGTTTTAAGAATTAGCAATTCTTGCCACAGGTGCTTTATGCAAACAGTAGAAGCAAGGCTACAAGGAAGACAAGTTAAACTGCCTCTGTCTCTTCCTCATCTTACAGCACAGGGAGGCACCACATGAGGCAGCAGCTACTGCTGACCAACACCTCAAGGAAGCATTTGTAGGCTTCTACTACTGAGCAGAACTACAGTTTCTGTATCAGAATGGTAACTTCAAGGATGAAACCAGTGTATCCTGAATGCTTACTTCATGCACAGACCTGGATTTATTTCTTGTAAGAATGCAGGGTAAGCTGAACACTGAACTACAAGACCTGTTATCAGCAGCTTTTCACTACTGGTACTTTAACAGAGTTGTACTGTTTACAATACAGGATGCTTGGCAGGCTTTAAACGTCCCAATCTGTAACACTGGAGCATTTTATGCCCACTGACAATGCTATCAGCAGCACAAAGGCAGGCCCAGCAGCCTTATGAATAAGCATATGTGACCAGCAGCTGCCTCCAAAGCACGGATTGAGTGCTGCTTTAGAACAAGTTATGAATGCTTTCATTAATGGTTACATCAAAGCAAGATTATCTCAAAGCTGGTAAGCCATCAAAAAAATCCATCTGGATTTAGCTTCAGACTTCACTTGAGGCTGCTGACTGTGACTGACCAGCAGCTTGCATTCTAATCATTTAAAATAGATAAAGAATTTCAGTTAACCACTCCCTCAGTACTATTACTATTGCTCACACACTCAGTAAGAAGTGACAGGCTGCCTAGTTACAGATGATTAGAACCATTTGTATATAGAAGTTTAAAAGCCCTTTATTAATTCAGAAGTGAAACACTGATATTTAAAGTGAGATAAGTATGTTTATTAAGGTTCATTCTACTCTAAGATTTATACAGAGAATGGAATGCAATACAAGCTAAGAGCACACCTCAGATCTACCACAAAACCACCCCCTACTCCCTATAAGGGAACTGTAAAAAAAAAAAAATTAAAATAAAAATCAGGAAACCAGTTACTGTTTAACTAGTTGCAAGTGGCTTTGTCCAAAGAAGTCAAGCTCAATATTGCATTAGCTTTGTATGCAATAAGAAGTCTCTACAAGCAGAAGTATCACATACATAGGCAAAAAGATCTCCCATGGATACATGAAAACCATGTTTTAAAGAGCTACATCACAAGGGTAGTTTAAAATTGCCTAAAAAACAGCCACTAATGGCATGCACAGGTCAATAATATTAACTTTGGTAATGTCAGTCATTTTTGGTCAAACCTGGGTTCCACTTTTAGCAAAAAAAAAAGTATAAAAACACACCTGTCCTGTGCATAAAGCAACACACGTTCCATCTGCTAGCAGCTAGAGGCACAGCTTCAGGACATGGTAGAAGTCTGCCAAGTTTGCTGTCAGAAGCTTGCTTTGCTCTGGCTCACATCTTTCACTATTCAGGCAAGACCAACAGGACAAGGAAGTGGACAGATCTTTTTTCCTTTTTTTTTTTTTTTTTTAAATGCAGAACAAGAACCATCCTCAAAGTCATATAGCTTTAAGTAACACCAATTTTTCCAAAATGTCTCTGTAAGAAATCCAACTTTTTTTTTTTTTTAAACTTTATGTAGCTCCCCAAGACACATTTAATTTTAATTTTCCTTTCTGAAGCCATCAATACCCTGTAAATAAGTGTTTTGTTCTTCCTGAGGAAGAAAGCAAAGGTGGTTTTATTTACAATGGTGGAGTCAACACTTAAGATTGTAACTGGACTGGGAACAGTTAAAAAAGTATAATGAAAATGACAACCTTAAGTGCTACTTTCCATACAGAATCCACACTTGGTTCAGTTTTATTCATTGCAGAGTAAAGTAAAAAGACATCCCATTACACTAGTAAAAACGCAGATTTAAATTTATACTCAAAAAAAACAACACTACACATGCAAAGGGAACAATATCTTGCTAACACAACTTCATTTGCTGCTGCATTTGTCTAATATTAACAATTATGAACAGAGCAGTGCAACTAGTATTTGGAACAATCCTTACAGTGTTCGAGTGTCAGGCACAATGCTTCACTTCTCTTCACACCACTGGTTCTCCTTACGTACCTGGAAAAACAAAACAACTGGTAACTTGATGCAGTGAACATTAGAAGCTCAAGGGAAAGTAAACTCCCATAAGCATTTGGGTTTACTTACTGTGGAAAGGAATAACATTATGAAATTATGAAGCATCCCATGTTAATGCAGCAAAAAAACAGCTAAATTATAATTAAACCCAGACCAAGTACCTGTGCTTCTTCCTCTT
This sequence comes from Phasianus colchicus, assembly GCF_987193195.1. NCBI lineage: Eukaryota > Metazoa > Chordata > Aves > Galliformes > Phasianidae > Phasianus > Phasianus colchicus. The sequence continues at coordinate 16,397,100 of NC_143450.1, read as the reverse complement.
CAGTGAAGTCATTCTTAATATTGAATGTCTTGCGAATTTCTTCTGGAGTTTTCCCCTTGATCATGTTGGCAACTGTTTTGCATGTGACATCAAGCAAACCTTTGATGTCCAAGTAATTTGCAGCCTGTAAAACAGTTTCCAAATTTAAAGCTTCAAGATCAATTTTCTCCCTCTGCAGATGTAATACTAAAGTTTTGCTCCCAGCACTGTAGAATGCTGTAACCACAAAGAACCAAATCACTCTGAGAAGCTTCTAGCTAGAACCCTGAATTAACTACCTAGAGTTTACTTGCCAAACAGGAGTCATTTCCACCATGAAAGCCCCATCTCCTTTCATACAAGGCTTTTACAACCTTGCACACACCTCGGAGATGTTAAATACTTGAGTGCTGTTAGCTAGCTAAGACAGGAGCAACTAGATTGAAGATCATATAAGATACTAATCTAGCTTTTTAAAAAATTTGTATTTATGCAGGTCTCTAAAACACTACTTAAAGTAATAAGCCATCAGCCAAGACTTAAAAGTGAAAAGAGTCAGCTGTAGGGCCACAACTACAGACAAGTATAGGAACTGATAGATGAGCAAGCATAAATTAGTGCCCAGCATGATGTTAATAAGCATCTACCATTCACCAATTTCAGCCAACTAGCTGCCCTTCCCACATTCTCTACATTAAGAAGTTATTCAAGAAGCATCAAGACATACTGGTAAAACAGAGGTCACTGTGCAGGCACAGCCTTCATGCTTCCAGAACATACTTACCAGGATCAGTTCAAAAAGTGTTCCTTGGTCTACTTTCAGAAATTCTTGATCCCACACAGGGATGTCATCCGTTCTTTTCTCCTTGTTCTCATCATCCTCAGGAGGAGGTGGATCATCTTTATGATGGGTGCACCACTGAATCACCTAATTACAGTTTTGATAATAAACTTTTACCCAAGTGACTTTCCCATTAGGCCCCAACTCTAACATAACTTTGTTTCAGGAGCACTGTACTTTTCCCTCTGGAATGATACTAGAATCACATGTTTGTGTTTCATCATTGTATATTTTCATCTTAAAAGAACTAATCCCCAATCCTGGAATCCAACAGTTTTCACAAAGCTCAACTGAGACAGCAGCCACTCAATTAAATACTCAGGATTCTAAAGAGCAGCCCCTAGCAAAGTTAACAATAAATCCTGTGCTAACACACACAGGACCATACAGAAGTAACATAAACCTCATTTTGAGGAGCTGGAACACTCACTGACTGTGACTCTCACTGCTGCCTGCCCTATTTAACCTTTCTCCTCACATTCTGAACTCATTAAGAGCCACCTCAGCTCACACAACCCAATTACAATCAGTGCTTTAAAACCATGAGATGCTAGTGAGCACAGATATCCAGCACCAGCCCTATGCCTGAGGAGCCCTGCCCAGCCTCCAACTGCCATTCCAGACGGTCACTCCTGTAGGTCTTTAATCAGGAGCTGTGAGCCTCATCCCAGTTCTGAGATAAACTGCTCGTGCACATGATGGTGTTACACTTGTAGCCAACACATGAGAAATATTTTGAACAGTAACATTTAACTCCAGCATTAATTTCACATCTCATTACTGATACACAACACGACCACTTCTCAGTGCCTTACCTTTTTTAAAATAGCTGCGTTGACATTTGGAAGAGGGACTGGGTCATCATCGCCTTCATCATCCATTCCCAAGTCTACAAATGGAAAGATGACTTGCAGTCAGCAGCCTAAAGCTTTGTTCTCCAGCCTGGGCTGCTTCATCAGTTCTCCACTATTCTAACAATACTGAGCTGAACAGACAAATAGCAAATGATCTCTAAGCTAAGGCACAAACTTCAGGGTGGTCTTGCAGAGGCACCGGTGCATTATACATGCTGGGTTCCACTAACTGTAAGCTAAGTAGCTTAACAATGCTGCCTCCAAAGAGATGCTGACATACTTTGAGCATGAACAGCCTATTAAGTCAGTTACTTGTCACAGCAGAACGTGATAGTTCCATGCTCTGGGAACAGAATGTTTAAGACGACATTTATGAACATTTACCATTTTCAATCCACAAGTTAAACCTAACTGTTTCAAATAAGATCTCCCATTCTTTTATCAAAGAACTTAGACCTAACGTAGTGAGTACAGACAATGTTTTGTCATGCATAGGAACAGTAAATACTGAAGCTGTTGTATTTAGACAAGTCAACTACTGCCATTAGTGGGATATCAATTAGTACTACTTTTTGTTTGGAATATCTAATTTCATAGATTCTAAAACCAAAATACTGACATTAAAGGGTATTGCATATGTTACCAATTACTAGAAACTCCAAATGCATGCTTTGATATTGGTGTAAGACATCACCAAACAGTCTATACTAAGTTGCTGGCACAGGGAAGTAACTCAAGAAGTACCCTATTGTCAGTCAGCTCTCCTCAGCTCATCCCCACCCCTCCTAAACTGGAGTTTCATCTCTTATCAGAAAATCAGTGCTTCATTGTTGGTTGCCTGATGCAACTTCACTTTTTATCTCCTCCCCTTCATTGACATCAAACAGGCAAAGCAGCAGGTATTAACTGATGGTGCTTAAACATCTGTACAGCAGAATGTCTTTTCTCTGTGCTGGTTAGCTGACTGGATCTTGGTCAGATCACTAAGAGGCCAGCTGGTGGTGCCCAGCTTTACAATACCTTCACTACAGGCATATTCATCAATACCTGTCTATCACTAAACACTGCCAGTGACAGAGCCTACGTGTGAGAAAATGGAGAGGAATTACATTCCCACTGTATTCCCACTGATTGCCAGGTTTCCTGCTCATGCTGCTCATCATGTTTGAAAGCATCTCATTATCAGAACTGAAGTGGTCCAATGGTTGATGTATTTCAACCTTGTTTCTGTTATTGTTCTTACATATGAGGAGTCACAACCAAAGACACACAGCCAAGGACTTCATTTTAACTAGAAAATATCTTCTTGTAGATCTAAGTTAACTCATGAATATGCCCAAAAACTGGAAAGAAAACAGTAAACAATGAGGATTTGCACCAGACAGATTAGACACAGTTTGCTCTGTATCTCAGCCATCTGGCAACTCCCCTCCCCCACCACGAGTTCTTTTGTTTCAAATTCATGTCAGCAAGAGATCAGAACCAACTATTTATCAAATAATTTAACTGCATAAATGCAGGTTCTCCCTTCAACTCTTCATTCATTGCATTAATTAATGTTTCCCTTCTCCATTTAAGACATTACAGAGCAACAATGACTTGCACAATTAAAAGAAAAGCTCAGCTTAATCTAAACTAGAAGTGTTTATTAAAGTTAACTTTGCCTAACTTTTACAGAACTGAAGCAAGCTGTAGGCAAAGCAGTGGGGGATTTATACTTAGTCAGCCTGCTGGGAACTGCATTTAAGAAGATAAGAAGAGGGCTGCAGTTCAAGGTTTGAGAGAAAATATTTATCCCAAACAACATTCAAGCTGCACTGGCAATTGTTCCAGCTGCTCTGACATGAGATAGCAAGTCAGCCCTTTGCAGCACAGCACCAGCTTGCCCCCGTGGGTCACAGATCCTGCCAAGAGCACTGCTGCATGCATTGCTACCTCAGCTTCATGTTCTTACCTTCCAGCATAGTCTTTATGGTCACGGACTGTTTTGCAATTTCAACATCGACTTCAAAAATCTCTCCATCTGAACTCTGCAGCTTAATTGAAGGCATCTATAAGAGAAGGACAGTTATTTTCACACAATATTCATCAGATTTTACAAGTTCAGCTGATTCAAAAATGTAGTTGCCTTCACTATTTACACTGCTTCTAAACAGCCGTGTCACCTGCAGCACACTTCAATTATTTGCTGCTTGAATCAACAGTCCTAAGTTCATTAATCCTGATGCTTAAGAAGGATTGATACAAATACACCAACCAATCATTTAAAATAGAAGGATCCTGGATTTTTTTCCTTAAGTTGAAAGCAAAATAAAATAGACAAAAGCACTTCTTACTAGTCAATTGATTTGTTTTTATGTACAGCACTACACTAGAGCCATCCTTCTCTTGAAACTGCCCTTCAACAATTCCAAAACACTGCTTGTCTTCAAACTCAAACACTGCTCATTTTAACCATTCACCGAGAGCAAATCCAAAAGCAGTTTCCAAATGATGGTGCCTGGACCAGAACAACAAAACAGAAGTCAGAAGGAACCTCCAGATGTGCTCCAGTCTGACTCCCCTCGACCCCAAACAGAGTCAAACAAACCAGACTACCCAGGATCAAACACTTCCTTCAGAAAGTGCTCTGCGTTCTGAAGAGCCTGAAAAAGCAATCCAGCCCTAAGAGGAACGCTATCAGCACTTAACACTGCTCTTACAGAGTAGGAAGTTACATCAGCACTTTGTTAACGTTAGGAAAAGGTAAGATGACTCAGTATTTTTACCAAGTTTTTCAGACACTGATAAGGCCTGCAGTGCAAGCAGAAGACTTTGAAAATTCCACTAATAAATAACATTTACAAAACAACATCTTCTCATACACTTAACTCAGAGCCAGAAGTCATGCACTTGTTACAGTAGCTACCAGGTTACAGCTTCTGTCTGAAGCTGTGCTCGAGCTCTGCAGAGATACTAAATGAAGGGACCTGAAAGACACAACAAACCTGACTGCCAAAATGTATTATTAATCAGTGCTTAAACTTGTGGGATGCATTCCTTTACCATTCAAACATTCATTTGCAGCAGACCAGTGCAACACCCGTATTTTTCCTCAACACAACAGCTTGAAAATACCTACAGCACATAACTGTAAGTGCAGCCTGCAAGTTGTTTTAGAGGAAAACCCCAGAGACAATGAATTTCAAATTCATTTAATTTCAAATTCACTTCAATCCCTTTCCAGACATTCTTCCCCAGCCAAGTTCAACCACCTAAGCATGCTGACTCCCTGCAGTCGTACCTGAAATACCAAAACTGGATCAGCTGCACCACCTGGATCAGACATACATTAACCTTTTTCAAACGCCTCCTATAGCTCACCAGTATGGCTGAGCCTGACAGCACTGCAACAAACCGAGGCCAATGAAGGCCAGCCAGAGTATGCTATTAAGCAGCTCACAGCAGCCCGAAGTCCTCATTGCTTTAATTTCCATTTGGCAGAGCAAGCAGCTAGTTAATGTTCACACAGCAATGTAACCCTATATGACAGTGCTGCTTCTAATTAGGATTGGAGTTCTGGAAGGACACAGCCGTGGCCGTTCTCAAGATATACACGTATATGCGAGCACCCACCAAAACCAAGTGAGGATTACACCACAATCCCACGCCGTAGCCTGGCCGCGTTCTGAAAGAGGGGGATGGGAGGGAACACCAAGGCGTTTTGCATTTACCGCCGGGCTGAAAGCACTCAGCACGAGCCCAGCTCCACGCAGCACCTCCCAGCCCCCTGCCCGTGCCTGGCGTTACATAACGCTGCTCAGCACAGCCGGGATGCAGAACAGCCGCCTGCCTCGGGGCTGCCGCGCCGCCCACACCTGCTTCCACCACGGCCTGCCTGCGCGGTACGGGCCTTCATCAGCCGAAACAAGCTGGCTTAGCCTTTATCGGCGACAAAGCGGCGTACCGCGTACACAGACATCGTCGTTTGTTACGTTTTAGCTGTAACAGAGCCCCGCGCACCGACGGGCCCCAGGGAACAGCACCAGTGTGACCGAACAGCCCCGAAACCCCCCGGATCACCGGCCGGGGTGGAGGAGGGGCCGCTCGGCGCCCAGTCCCGCCCACAGCAGCGCCGTGCGGAGCCGCCGCGCCCGCAGCGCCGCCAGGTGAGCGGGAAGGAGCGCCGGGAGGAGCCCCGCCTTGTTTACAGCGCGGCGCTTCCCTCGCAGCCCTGCCCGCCCCCCGGGCTCCGCAGCGCCGAAGCTCCCGGCCCGGCCCGACCCCCTTCAGCCGCCCCGCGGTCTCGCTGCCGCGCTCCGCCCGCTCCCAGCCGGGCCCGCGGCCCGGTCCCACAGCTCAGCCCGCCCGGGGCCGCCTCAGACGCCGCTTCCCACTCGGCCTCGACGCCTCCCGCCCGCAGAGGCCTCACCGTGAGGCGCAGGCGACGCCCAGCAGCTGCCGACGGGACCCGATAGCGGCGGCGCTCGGAGCTCGACTGCGGCGGCGGCTTTATGGGGGGGGAGGGGCGCGGGGGGAGGGGCAGAGGACCCCGCCTCTCGCTGCCTCGCAACCGCCGGGCTGCCCGCCGAGAACGCCTGAACGAGGCCCTCCGCTTCTCGCTCCCAAACCGCGCCGAGAGCAAGCGTGGTACGAAAAGCCCCGTACCGTATGCACTGAGATAGGGAAGGAGGGAAACGGAGCGGCAGCGCAGCGGGGAGAGCCGACGGAAGCCGTCAGTTTTAGTCAGGCAGTGGCGCGGTCGCACCGCATCGCCTCACAATGGGCGGGGGAGCGGCGCGCGGGAACAACGGCTGCGGCGCCCCCAGGCGGCAGGGCCGGCACTGAGAGCCGCGTTGGGCTGCGTGACTGAAATGTGGCGAGGACGCCGCGTGCGTGACTTCTGAGCGGTTATTTATCCACTGACAGCTCGCTCAGGATCGCTGTTCGTGTTTTTGGCAAAGCAGCGCAGCTCCACACCCCGATAAGCGCATGGCAGCGCCCTGCGGAGCGCAGCTGGGGCTTCCCCTCTCCTCAGGTATTTCTTAGTCCTGTGCCTTCACCTCAGCGACGGCCGCTGAGACAGCAGGCCTCGAGGCGTTCAGCAGGCAGAAAGCAGCAGGCTGGGCTGGGAGAGGGAAGGCTGCAGGGATTGCTGGCTGCAGGCAGCGTGCTGTCAGCCACGCAGCCCAGGTGAGCATGAAGTCATCTGTGTTGGTCACGTCCCTTAAATGAGGGTCTCTAAAAGCTGCAGAGCGCTGCTGGAGGCGGATGCCTGTCTTATGAACCGCATTGCTCAGCGTTGGGTGCTCAGCAGCTCAGTAGGTACTCAGACTGATGTAGAGAGGAGTTAATCCTGCTCAGATTATTTTCAATTGAGCCTCCCAGTCTCTGTGTGTGGGACACACACCTCCACAGCCCTTCACAGCAGGTGACTGCACAGCTGGAGGTGGCAGGTGCTGCTTACACACAGCACATCACCACTAACGTGATCCTGCTGGTAGTAACTAGGTAAGCTGTTGTCTGAAATTCGTTAGGACCTAATTATCCTGTGTGTATAATACAGATTTATGTATACAGGGACTTTACATACACATACATACCCCAAATATGCCTCAGCACATTTACCTCCTTTCTCTAAAATCCCTTCATCTCATGGCTTCACTGTAAAAAAAAAAAAAAAAAAGACTTTCGCTGCATTAAAAGAAATAACACTACCTTTATTTTCTTTAAATGTGCTTTTTAAATTATTTAATGCTCCTTGATTTAGAGGATCAGATGGTGACAGAAAGCAGCCTACAGAAAACATCTGCAAGTCCTAAATACTTTTTCCTGACACTGCCTAAGTTCAATCAGTAAGGACAAATTCTCTCAGCCTGCAAACCAAAGTCAGTGGAAGGGTTTGCTCTCCACACAAGGCAAATTATTAAAATCTAGAAACAGGCAGACGGCAAAGTTCCATGCCTAAACAGGATCTGTGCTTGGTTTATAATTCAAAGGGATTAAGCATTACACTTGATAAAACTCACTGAAGGTGCCAAAGAGAAAATTGAGTTTGCAGTGGACTTTGAATATATCTGTTGAATTAGAAGCCTGAGAAAGTTAAAGCAACAAAAACAGCAAACTAAGAAGTGGCAGACGACTGTCACAGATAGGCTGTAATCACACGAAGGCCACCTCCCACTGTGCCCTACATATCACGTAGGGAATCTCTCAAAGCTAGTCTGAATGCTTTTTGCTGTCTTTGTCATGGTGATGGTCAAAGTTCTGCAAGTCAGTATTAGCAACACAGGAGACTCATCCTTCAGTAAAGCTGCAAAGAACAAGATTTAATAAAAAAAAGAGAGACCAAAGAGAGACCAATCTCAATTGTTACATGCACAGGTAATCATTCCAATGCAAATAATCCTAAACCTAAGCATCACCATCCTGAGTTGCAAAGGTAATTGTACTAGGTATCAGTCACAGATAAATCACAATTATGGACCTTTTACTGCTGAGAATTCAGAAGAAGGGGGAAGCTTAATGCTGTAGCAAATATATGAAATGATTGGAGCAACCAAGATCAGCATAAGCTTAATTTAACACTTATCAGATCCAGAAGAGATCTGACCTACATTCTTGCAGCATCACTGGGCTGTGGGCAGAAGCCAGCTGAGCAGCTGCGCAGCCGTAGGGGGAAGGGAGTTCTGACACTGAACATGGCATTAGCAACAGGGAGCAGCCTCCTGGACACAGCACTGGATTAGTCCAGAACCTTGGACTGTTTGCAGCTATTCCTCTTGGCTGTTTAGCTAAAAATAAACATATTCTCTTATCTGTGCCCCCTTCCCATCCCCCCACTCCCCCCCCAAAAAAAACCTAACCACTTCACACTGCACTTTTATAGACGGAGAAATGCTCTTTGTTAGCAGTGATTGTGATTTAGAGATTATGGAAATAACATGATGTAAAAAGATGAGGTTTTTTTAATACAAATGTTACATGGGATTATCAAAGCCTAGAGAGAACCAGGCTTGAAAGACCTCAGCTCTGCTCCACCATCACAGGACTCAGTCTGCATTGCTGACCAAAGGAAGGTGAGTCTGCAAGGACTGAACTTCAGGAGACTACAGCTGCTGTGGCAGAGCCTGATGTCACTGCTGGGAAGCAAGGTGTGACCACTGAGCCTGGACAAGAAGCTGGTCTGTATGCACAGGCTGTCAGACTCACTAGAGTGGTCTTTTTTTCAAGGAATGCAGAAGGTAGGGAACATTTTTTAGAGCAAGCAAGCACTTTTTTTTTGTCTGATACAGATGCTGGAAAAATACTGCTGAGCTCCTTGTGCTTGTGCCAATGTTATTTAAAGCAGCGTTGCAACAATGCAGCAGAAAAGAAAGAAAATCCTTGTCTCCACTAAATTCCAGAAAAATTGTGTGTCCACTTCATCAAAACCTGTGCAACAGAAACATCCTTAGGATGTTGCTTTCTGTGCAAGTTGTGCCCCAGTAAAGCAGGGCAGTGGGTAGGTACTGAGGGAAGCAGAGCCTGCAGTTTAGATGATGTAATAGCAGTAGGCTGATAAAACTCAACCAAATTGTCTCAGGCAATATCAACTTCTTTATCAGCTTCTGTTTCTCCCTCAGATGACATTTACGTGCTCTCCTTGCGTAACTATGAGGAGTTGAGACAGCATAAAAGATTAAAGATGAGAGGAAAGTTATTCAAAAGAAAGGCAAACATATCTCAAGCATATTTAGTGTTTTTCCTAACCTCATCTGCAGTCTAACTCCATGTACTTATACATACTGGGTTTTGTATCATTTTTGCCCTAGCATCCACAGAAATAATTTGGACCCCTCAATCCTGCACTCCCTGTTTCTACACAGGAAGGAAGATGCTGCTGGGTTGCCACCCAGCTCCCCACTTCCAGCATGGTTAGCAGAAGGGTGCCTAATTCCACATGGCACAGAAGTGGAGCCATGCTGCACTTCCTGGCTTGTAAGGAATATGTGGCTGCCAGAGCAAGAACAGGAGTGAGTTACTGTAACTGGCCTTCAGAACAGCTTCAAGCAGGAATTTGTGAAGATCTCTGAGCACTGACTGTGATATTTCAGTTAACTGAGTTGGCTTTATAGGGTTTTTCTTTACTGTGTGTGATGAAGCATGGACATGGGTACCCAGACAGGTGCTGGGGTCTCCATGGAGACCTCCAAACACAGCAGGACACAGTGCCAGGCAGCAGCTCTGGTGGCCCTGCTGGAGCAGCAGGTGCCAGAGGTATCCAGAGGTGCCCTCAGCCCTAGTTCTGTGGCTGCACAATGCTGTTACACAGCCTTGCAGCTGCTCAAAGTCCAAAAGGCAGATTCTGGGCTGGTACTGATGCCATGGATGATAAAAAGCAGAGGCTTTAAGGTTTCAAAGTCCATGGGAATAAACGTACTATATTTCACAAGTCAGGCTAATTGAAAACATTTTAAAAAAGTGGAAAAGTGACAGTGCAGTGAAGTGCTGAGATGGCTGAACTAACACTGGATAAACCTCAGGAACACAAAATTTTCTATTTGAAAAGGAGAAGCCGAAGCAGCTACTCAGAGCCAACACATCTCACCCACACCCAGGGCAGTGCCAGGCAGCATCCCGCTTCCCTGAGGATAAAGGCGGTGGCAGAGCACGAGCAAAGCCAACTGTAAAGTGGGTCAGGCACAGAATGAGCAGCAGAGGCTCCTTCCCAGCAACCCTCCTCCAGGGCCTCCCTGTATCCACAGAACTTACACTGACAGCTACAATAAAGATGGGTTTTGACAGTCTTACAATTAACCAGCATGGTGGTGGTGGTCTCAAACCACCTGAGAAGTACAGGCAGCAGAAAAACAGGCTAAAGTCTTTCCCTCAAACATGAGATTACTGGTTTAAAAAGTAGAGTCCTATTTGACAATTCAGCACTTCGTATTTAAATGTATAATCCCATTTCAGACAGCTCCTCTGTTTTTTGTTTCTTTTTTAAGAGAACAGTTGCACTTAGGGGTGATCTGATGAGAAATACAGATACAGAGGTCAAAAAAGGACCAAGTTATAAATGTTTAGTTCAATTTATACCATCTTACAGAGGCCGATTTGAGACCACTGGACACACCTACATTTATCTTTAGTTCATGTTGTAACCCGAAACTAAAGTCCTGACATCTTCACAGCAGTTTGATGATAAGGTAATGAGATAAACATCTACTGTGGATCTCACGTGCTACATCTAGGTGAGATGCTGCTTTAAACACAAGAACACAGGTTGGAATGCATCTCAGTGTGAAGCAGCACTAGCACCAACAGCAGCTCATGTGTGTTTTTCTGGTCTAGTCCTGTAACCTTCCAAGAAGAGATGTTCTGGAGCCTCTCTAGTTCATCTTTTCCAGTACCACGGTACCCTCCTTCTCTAAAAGTGATTCTTTTATGTTTTCTGTATGCCAGCAATATATATGTAAGCATTTAAATACTATTAGCAATCTGTGTTTTGTATACTAGAAGCTATCAGTTTCATTTTCATCTATAAGCAGTTGCTTACCATACAGTAATCGAGATCAGGCTCAACTCACCTTAAGGAATAATGCTTTTAAACCACAGCACAGGTTTTAAAAGGCTAAAACATGTTGCACTGCTTAATTTAAAACCTAAAGTGTTGTTTCAGCCTTTCTTTTCCTGGATATATGCCAAAGAACTCAAGTCCCTTGCTCAAGAGAACACTTTGTCTTTATTCTCATCCAGAAGGAGCACAGCCAAATGAATTGGAGCACCAAAACTTAAAAAAAACACACAGTAAGCTGACTCAGCTGCTTACTCTGCAGGGCTTTCTTAGTGTGTTCACGTGCCCTGAAAGATTTGTATGAAGTCCAATGCAATTTTTACTTAACCTGTTTCCAAACTATCCTGCCTGGAACATGCAGAGAACTGATACAGTGCAGGCATCACTGTACAACCATAGCTAAGCAGTCAGACGGTATGTCTGGGCAAGACACCTGCAACAACCTTGAGAGAATGGCAATGCAAAATTTGTACAGACCAGAAATAAATAAAATAAATCCTAAATTACCACAAACTCTCAGCATACACGTAAAGCAAGAAGCAATTAAAAAGTGTTTGGCTGATATACAAGAAAGGGATGAGTGGAACCACACCTTCAGTTAACTGAACGTAGTGTCGCTTCATCTGAAATTCAGAGTGGTCATTTGATAACACTTGCCTCTTCTTACAGACCAGACCATTTTTCCAGAACAAACAGGTGCATTTCTCCTTCAGCCCTGTCCTGTTCGACATCACAGCTTCTCCTACAGCAGGAGCTTGTGGTGTTATTAGTAAGGAAATGAAGGAGTAAAAAGGGAGGAGCACAGGGATGTATTTATTGAACTATGAAGATGCAAAAAATAAACTGAGCACTTCTGTACCTTCTTTTTGTGCTGTCCATGAGAAAAATGTACAGCTGGCCTTTAGAATTCAGACTGAATTTTCAAATTGCTAAAGGAAAGACTTTGTCCCAGGCCCTCACCATACAATCTTTATCAATGTGACTTTCAGCAACTGTGGAAAAAAAAAATCCAGGCCGACCTTTGATACTAATCAGACTGGTGTACAGTCAGATGAAATGTCAGAGCTTTCATCAGCAATATGTACGCTCACCACCTCTTTTCCAAGGCAGAATCCAGGTAGATAAAACAAGACACGTAGTTCTGTCCATCTTCACTTGCCTGCGCATCAAGAAACCTTAACAGGTATTGTCAGATCTAAAACAGCAGAGCAGTGATATTGAGCTTGTATGCAAATGTGAGCAGCTGGAAACTATCCGGCTTCAGCCTGAGCCTACAAACACAAGTGTCCATTTACCCTGGAGAAAACAGGCACCTACACACAGGAGCCCATGTCAGCTGAGGCAGCAGGGCTGTGGGATGCACTGCAGGGCAGCTGAGCCCTGGGGGCTGCCAAGGGACAGGCAGCCTGTAGGGGCTGGCAAAGAAAGACTGAGAACAAAGGAAAGAAAACCTGCAAAACTGTATGTTCCAAATGCTTTCATCTTCTCCTTTCAGAATGGAAGTTACCAAAGGCCTTCTTGTGTATGTGTATATGTATTAATACTTCAATTCTGACTTAATGATTCCTTAGTTGAAAGAACAGACCTCTACAAGTGAGAGGCATTTACTTCAATCTGATATACAAATTCAGGTAAAAAGCATGACTGAATGATGAAGATACAGGACTTTGAGCTACTCCTACATCACCTTTCCAAGGAATCTACCAGTCTCTGCAGTGCAGAAGGAAAGGTCAATACTGATCTTTGAAACAAACCAAAATCCTACTTACGTGCCAGTAGCATCACAGTTTGAAGTGAAGCTTATGTGAACTTCTAGTCAGCCAGCTGCTGAAAAATTGGATGGTCATTATTTCTATTTGAAGTTTCCTCTTGAATCTCACGTCCTAGCTGGCTGGCAAACAGCAATACTAATCCCCATCAGAGCAAAAATTTCTTGTTCACAATGTGATATTCTTAAAAACAAAAGTCCACAAATGGCCAGTCACAGCATAATTATGGAGAAAAGTGCAAAACCTGGAGTGACTGTCCACATACTCTGTTGACTTTACTAACAACTGCCTGTACGTGCATACAGAAACAGAACAAATGAACTGCTTCCCACTGCAGCAGGGGATGTCCCGTGCCAAAGGCATGGAAGGTGTCAGTGAAGGTAAAAGTTCTATCTGCAAAAGCACAAATACAGAGAATGGCAAGCAAGAGGAATGGGAACTTAATGAACTCTCTCTAAAGCAAAGGAACTTGTTTTTTTGTTAGTGATCAAAGCAAAAGCTCCCAACATACTAGTAAGAAAACAATAACAGAAGGAACACCTCCATGTGAGCATTATTTTTAGAATGCACTTCTCCCTGTAAGAAGTCATAATTCAGAAGGACTGGGCTTTCCAGCAATAGTTTGGAGCTCTACCTAAAGGCAGAATTTTTGCTAAAGAAAAAAGTAACCCCTCAAGCCTTTCAGAAAAGGCACTGAATTAATGAATTTGAAAGGAAGCATCTTGCAAGTTTGACAGTTAAGCAGCCCTTCATGAGAAAACCTCAGAAAAGCAAAAAAGCAAGGAAGTCCAAAAAAGCGTGTGGGCCTGCACACTTGCAACACTTCTATATTTTCTCTCACAAGGCAGCAGTATTAAAAAAACCCTCTCTATTTTGTCACACAGTCTATACACTGAGCTCAAAAACCAGAGTCTTTTAAACAGTATGAAAGCAAGGGCCCTCCAATAGAACAGCCAGGTAAGTTCTTTTAAGATACGTCCAATAAGAAGTTGCAAGTGTGAGCCTTAATGCAAATCATCTGAATGTGTTTTGAATAAAATCATCAGATTCAATTAGTAGAAAGGAAAGTTTTTAAACAGAAGTTAACACAAATCACACTTATTTTTGTAATGGAAGCTTGGGCAATACACATAGTACTGAATTTCAAGTTATTCCTTTAATATTTAGAAAACTGGTTTTATTCTTAGTTTTTCAGATTTCTTTCTGAAGTATTAGCACCTACAATGGAAATAACTCAAACTTAGATTTACACTTGAAAAAAAAGCCATGCTCGATCAGTTAATTTATCTTGTATTTTTCTACTTTCGAATATTTCACAGAGCACCAAGTGGGAAAAAAAGAGAGCAACATTTCAGTAATAAGTGAGCTCTGTTCTCAGCTACATGAGATCGCAGGACCAGACATCTCCCTGGGATAGAATTCAGAAGGTCACAGTTTTCCAGCACACTTCAATCACCTCATTTTTTTCCATTATTTATGGTAGAAACTTCTATCCAGGTTTATAAAACCTATCCAGCTGTGCATTAGTTTATTAAACCAGAGCTGACCTGAGATGCAATTAGAATTTGACATTTTTCCATACTTAGTTCACAAGTTTATTATGAAAAACACTGCAGCTCTGTCCTGCAGTAACATTGTTTTACAGAAAAAAACAGTTCTGTTCAAAGTAATTCACTATGCTCGGACATTACAAGGGACAATATGGTTGGGCAAAGAGTGGAAAAGGGAACTGAGTGCAGACAAAAAAAAAATCAATACAATTAAATTAAACAGTATTCCCTGAAAATAAAAACAAACAAACAGTTTCAGAACAAATATGAAGCCTTGGTACTTATTTTAAAAATGTTCTTTAAGCTTCAATGATTGTTTGCTGCTATCCTTATCTACAGTCATGCTGAATAAAGCTATAGCTAAATGGAAAGTTAAATGTATTCACGAGGTGTTAATGTCTACATCTTATTATTTGCAGTCTCTCAGAGAAAGCAAAAGTAACTACAAATAGCGCTATGCCAGAAACTGGTTTCTTGACCAACAATGTTGCTTCAGCATGCAATGAACTGGTTCATTCTAAAGTGGTCACAGTTGTTGACGACAAGAGGCTTTGTATTTGAGTATGGCACGTCTTTTGGTCCATGTGAAAACAAGTTTGAATGTTAAATATTTTCTGACACTTTGGAGTTACTGTTGCTCTTCCCATTTTCTTTAGGTCAACATATGGTTCATGGCAATACTGTACAGGTCTATACTCTCTTTACAGGAAGTAGTCTGGGGTGCGACGAGTAACATGCGGTTCACCTCTGCGCGGCGCTGGATCGAACTGCAAACTGAAAAGCATTTGGATTAGTGACAGCATTCCAGTTACATGCAGGTATTTTTTCTGAATTAATTTAAATTCATCTTAGGATTACTTCTGTGGACTTGAAGGAAAAAAATCTTGGCTTTAAGACTCAAACTGGTCAGATGTCAGTATACATCTAGACATTAAAAGTCTCCAGTAATTATCAAAGAGGTAATTTACACAATGCTGTGTACAATTCCTCATTTATTAGTAAAACTGCTATAACAGCTTTGTAAAGTCAGTGTCCTAACCACATTCAAAGTCACTTCCCCTAGACTTACAGGTGGGCATAACTACCTCACATCTGACAGTATTCTGACTTTCAAATTACTTACCTCTGTCGTATTTCATTAAACTCTCACTTTATTGTATGTAATGAGCTTAATGACATCTGCCTAGATGTCAACAACTATTTCCAACGTAAAACTGTAGTGCTTTTAGATATCACTAACACAACAATTCTACCCTCACCTCCTGAATGTGCACAGGACAAAAACCATACCTTAAAACCATGAACAGTTACCGTAGCATAATACCACTTATCAAATCTTAAAATCACGGGCAACACAGATCTCATTTTTAAGCATACTTACAAGGAGTATTTTAAAGTATCATCAAGTTCCATAATTGCAGCCTGGTTGCCACAACGGTAGCAATAGTTTGGAGCACTGAAAATTGTTACTACGTTCCGATCATGGCACCAGTTGTACCCCTGCAGAGGAAAATAAACTATTTAGGAAAACCATATTCATTTGCTGCACCCCATAACTGACTACTAAACTGAATTTCAACTTGCAAAACCCTACATAGGCTTTGAAGTTTTAAATAACATTAAGGCTGTATGTTTATTTCTCTTCTCAACTGAAAAGGGAAAAAAGGAATTGCACCATAGCATATAACATCTTCCCAGTAAGCATCAGATAAGCACATTAAAAAACAGCAAGAATTCTCCACTACGTTGTTAAAAATTAAAATACCAATTCTGAATTACACAATCTTTTTAAAACTAGGTTTGGGTTCTGGTTTTGATGATTAGAGGTTAACTTCTAGGGACAACCAGAGACTAAGAAGAAACCACACACACCTTTACCTTGTAAAGAGGCCAAGTGTGCATCTCAGGCACCACAACAACTACACTGTCAACAGCTTAAACACACAGCCTTTGCTGCTTACCTCCATTACCAACTGATGAGCTCTTGAAACCAATGTAAGGCCATTAGCATGGTTAAAGGTTTCTGAAATATCCTGTCCAAACGTATAACCTGCACCTCGAGGAGAAATTCCCCAGCCACCACGATCATCTGGATCTGACCATAGCAAGTCACACATTGGACCCTGTAAGAGATTTGGAAAGTATTCCATGAATTGAAGCAAAAAAAAAAAAAAAAGCAAGAACAAAAAACACAACCTCCACACTCATGCCCCTGCAAACCTTACTGCAGCATCTCTTCAAGGCTTGGAAAGAAAATGTAAGAAAAAACCTCACTTATCAGCTATAATAGTTAGTGTAGTTAAAACTTAAAATAGTAACAAGGAAGTTAATTTTAATGAAAAAATTTCACAGAAGCAGTTTTCACCTCTGAGATATTAAAATATGCTTTGTAACTTAAGGCAAGAACGTGTCCCTTAATTTTCCTGCAGAAGACTAGTAAGGCAAGACAGACAATTTTCAAATTGTACATCATTTTGAACCTGATTTTCTGCCTTTGCATATATTAAAATGCCCAACATATGCTGAATCATGAATTGCACTGTGAATTAAGATAATTAATTTTCAGTATACCTCGTGGGGAACTTCCTGCAAGCGATCAAGTGCTCTGATGTGATCCAGCGTATCTATTGATGGAGAGAGGCCACCATGTAGACAGAAAATCTGAAAGAGACACATCATGAAATTTCAGTTGTTTACATTTATTAATACAAAAATTTATAACTGCTTAGTATGAACAATTAAGAAAAATTTTCAAAAGATTATTTTCAAGCTGAGAGCTCAGTGAATACTGTGCTAATAGCTCCCTTCACAACCAGCAACATTTAACTTTGTCCAAGTTCAACCTACCTGGCCATCCACCAAGGCAGTTAAAGGAAGGTAATCAAAAAGGTCTGTAAAGTACTTCCAAACATTTGCGTTCCCATATTTTCTTAAACATTCGTCATAGAAACCATATACTTGTGTGATCTGCCTGCTTTCATGGTTCCCTCGAAGAATTGTGATACGTTCACGATAACGGACCTAAACATAACAGTGGAAGATATTTTAGGGACACGATAACATGCACTTTCCAAAACCACAATTTGCTTTTCTTCCCCTCCCCATAATATGCCAATTAAGCAATAAGAAAAAATTAAATTACAACCTTAAAGGAAAAAAAAAAAAACACCTAAATGATGCAGGTTTTCAGTTGCCTTGAGATGAAGTACAGGTTTTATCCACTGTTACCAGTGGACTTCACTATCCCTGTGCACTAAGCTGTTCTCTCACATTTTTAAAGACTCGTACTTCCACATTTATAGATAAAAATAAATGCACAGCTCCCTTTAGAAAAAGTTATACAGGCTTTTCAGAAATACTAAATCTATATAGGTTTGTAAAAAATATTTTTGATAACACAGCCAACATTGCAGTTTTTCTACTTATAAACCTTTGCAGTAAATTCATAACTGATATCAAATGCAGTCAGGACAGTAATTACACATTTTATACTGGATGCTACAGAAGAAAAATTACCTTAAGAGCTACAAGCAACGTGACTGTTTCAACTGAGTAATAGCCTCTGTCAACATAGTCCCCCATAAACAAATAATTTGTGTCTGGTGATTTGCCTCCAATTCTGAAGAGTTCCATGAGGTCGTGAAATTGTCCATGCACATCTCCACAGACTGTGACAGGACATCGCACTTCTTGTACATTGGATTCTTTTGTCAAAATTTCTTTAGCCTAAAAACAAAAACAAAGAAGTTGTAAGACTGTCTGTGAACAGTTTTTACTCACAATATGCTCTACTGTTTGCAGCGTTACAACATTATCTGCCCTTTTCTATGAACTCTTGTCCTTGTCTGAAACATATGGAGCTTATAGGAGCTTACCTACTTGAAATCTACTGCTTTTTGTGAAGATTTTTAAAAGTTTGTTTGTTTGTTTTAAAGAATTGGGTTTTCCCCCCCTCACACAGCATCAAATGGGTATTTCAGAATTAGTATCCAGCTTAGAAAAAACTGGTATGTTCTATAAAGCAGCTCCAAGAAAGGCAGCACAACTGCCTTCAGATCAATGACCATCATCTCTGGAACTGTAAAGTTTGTAGTAAGCCTACAATCATGCAAGTAGCTTATTCCCAGCCCTTCCAAAGCTGGAACTCAGACACAGCCGAATCCGGGAGGTGAGCATGGATGTGTTAACCAGCCAGAGTTCCAGCAGGGTTCCACACTTCAGATGTCTTGCTTCAGAAGCTGGATGACAGTTTGCTACTCATGTGCATCTCTTTGAATACAGCAGATGATCCTACCTGAAGCAGAAGCAAGAACTCAACCAACATTCACAGTTATTACCAACCACACAGTAACTTTGTGTGTGTTGTAAGTATGCACAAATGTGCCCTTTATAAGCTGAAGTAAGAAGCACATTTTTGTTCTCTTCATTTTCTTCCCCAAAGTTTTGCACACAGAAGTTGCTGACAAGGATAATTCATACAAATAGCACAAGCTAATTATAGCATCAAAAAGGTAATTTGAAAATACTGCCAGAATTCCTCAATCTTATCATCATGATGCCAGTTGCTGGTGACTGCTCTGACAACAATCTATAAATACACGCCACAACAATTTTCTAAATCAAGGGAGTATTGGAGGCATTAGAAATATAAATAGCAGCAAGTTTACAAGTTACCATCTATTAAGATTTACACCTTTCAAGCACCAATGTTCCGTTTCAAAAAGGATATATTTAACCTCATTACATTACCAAGAAGACAATATGAAAACTGCATTCTGCTCCATGAAGTGGGATGCCCACAAAACTCACAGTAGCAGCACTAAATACCACCTACACATGGCCACACTGAATCCCAAATACCCTGACGCATGCAGCAGCATAAGAGATGGGCAGAAGAGCAACACCACATTCATTTTAGGGTCATTTCTCTCACTGCTTTCTCAAACCTAACCCGACAACTCAAACCTAAGTATGCAACTTTAGATGTCCGCTTATTTTGGAGGCTTTCTGCTAAGCAGAGAAGTATTTTGAGACATTGTAGAAAAAAAAAAAATCATTACCATTTGAAAAGCAGGAGATTTGAAAAGTTAGGAACAAAATATCTGAAATTAAAAGCTAAACAAGCGACTAAATACCTGGTCCCAACAAGAACCAGGCTCATTAAGGAACATGCTGCTCTGTCCAAATTCCCACTCTAGCTGTGAAGCCATCAGCTGGGCAGTGATGGACACCCCCAGATGTGGTCTCACTGCTCCTGAGCATTATCCAAGCTGTCCATAGCCCAGCAACCATTTCAAACACCAACAGCCAGCAACACACACTTTAATGATAGAGATGCAAAGATTCCATTCAACACTAGGAAGAAAT
Organism: Phasianus colchicus; assembly: GCF_987193195.1. Taxonomy (NCBI): domain Eukaryota; kingdom Metazoa; phylum Chordata; class Aves; order Galliformes; family Phasianidae; genus Phasianus; species Phasianus colchicus. Next base: position 16,377,205 of record NC_143450.1, on the reverse strand, counting down.
GCAAAATGCAGTCATGGTTAAGTACCCTGCACAACACTGCTTGAGATATAAAAAATCATGAGTAACAAAATTAAATTACTCTGCAGACCTATTTACAACAAAAGTCAAGCTCACACAAGTTTCCACTCACATTGTGCCTAGTGCCAAAGACGAGTCACTGGTGGCTTATGGTAAATGCTAAAAATATCAATTTATTTTAAGATAGACTGACTTAAGTTCATTTTAATGCAATGACACTCACCGGATGTTCGGGAGCTGTTCTAACAGCCCAAGCCTCCTCTAATACACCATTACAGTCAGAAGCATTACCCATCCTAGTTCTCCTTTTGACAGAGAAAGTTACAGAGACTTATAGCACTTCAATACAAAAAGCATTCTTTAATTAGAATGCTTTCTACTGCCATATTTTTGTAAGCATCACACAAGGAATGCTACATTCATTTTTCATCAAAGGTATGCAACTTTTATGCTGACTGAGATTAAAATGGCATCGTTCTCTGTGGAGTTGTCACTTCCTCAGTTTTTGAAATATTAACTCGCTCAGATATGCAGATGACCGAGCACATAGGTAAGTCAGACAGCCACTCTGATAGAAAAAGACGGTTCCAGGTCAACATGCAAAACAGCAATCTCCATTTAAATCCTGCAGCAAAAGGATGCTGGTGTAGTCATCTAAATATTTTCATGCTCTTGAAGCAAGTTTAATGGAATACCAACTTACGACCTGCTTAGCCCATTTACAGTCTTATGTCCCACAGCATTAGCAGTGGCATGCACTGAACTGCTTAAGCAGTACACTAGTCTCTAAAAAAGAGCTTCAAGAGAGTTGGAAGTGGAAAATAACACTGAAAAACCATCAGCTGTACCCCGTTTCTGCATTTTCAGTCACAACTGTTGGAACACACTGTGACATTACAGAAACACAGGCTGTCAAGACAAGAGTAGATGTAATACAATTTCACAACAAGGTTCACAAAGTCAAGCTGTTACTAGTACCACTGAAGCATGGGTGACTCCAGCTTTGTACAGGACACACACCAGCCTGTGCAATCTTATTTGGTTTCATTCCCCACTGACTGATCCCTTCCCTAAGACCCAGGATGATGCTATTAGCTCAGTCACAGTCTTTAGCAAAATGGAAGTGCCACCAGCAGCCACCATGCTTATTCCCAGCAGGGAAGCACAGCAGCAGCCTCCAGCACAGCTGAGCACTGCTCAGTCAGGCCGCCTGATGAGGGAGGAGCAGGGCAGTGACAGGCACACCTGGTTCCCACTTCAAGAACCCTGTGACCTATTGCCAAGGATGGCAGTGCAATACTTCACAATATTTTGACACTAGCATTTTGAAACATTCAGGTTTCACTGCCTATCTCTACATAAACAGGCAATTCCAAAATTCAAGATTTTTCTCGAGCACTTATCAGTGCTTTTGTTTCTTAGACATTTTTCATTTCTTAACAGCTCTTAACATTAAGAGAGCTCTGAGCTTCTGCAGGACTTCAGTTCTCATGAAGCTCCACAGGAAGTTTAAGTTGTATTCTACATTCTGAAGAGTCAATAAACTGAAGCAAATGCCCGGTATCAGCAGCATGCAACACTGCAATGACAAGTCCCTACATGCAGCTATAAGACACGAGGAAAAAAGTACCAGAACTGAGTAAAATCTGTCTTACAACAGCTGTCGATGTGGAAAGTCATGTGCTACCCTTAGAGCAATCTCAAAGTTCCAACAATAAGCACGTATCAAACACACGTCAGTTCAGTCACGCTGCCTGGAGTTCACTTCTCAGTACTGCAGTATCTGCTTACTCAACTGTTTTTCTGGGGAAAAAGCAACTCGTGCAAACTCAAGAGAGCCAGAAGACAGGACTAAAACTAAGGCCAGTTTAAAGGCACAAGAAAACAATTTTCACTTTATAGTAACAGAAGTACCGGATGAAAATAAATCCTACAACTTAAGGATCCAAACCTTCCAGGATTGCTGCACATCTTTGAAAATGAAGAATGAATAGTAGAGCACTGTATTTTTCTTGTTTACAAAGCACCTCCTTATATGCCAAAAACAAACAGCAGCAAAAACTCATTCTTAAAATACAAAGATTAGTTCCATTGTTTTAAAACAAAGATTCAAGCAAGCACCACATTTTATAACAGGCTGGGGTGCAAAAAATTCAAAAAAGATGTCTATTAAAGCTATTGGGATTTGATTTTTAGATCTCAGGATTTTATTTAATGAAAGGCAGGAGTTGCCTGCACTCTGGCTCTCATTTCCCTTGTTCTCTGCCTGAATTTCTGCCCAACAAGACAGACTACAGCTCAGAGCTGAGCGCCTCGAGGGCTGCAACTCAGCCACTCTCACACTGCTGAGGGCAAGTCTGCTTCATAAGCAGAATACATCATCTACCTGAGCTCATAAAACAGATCTGAACTGGTCCATTTCTGAAAAATCTCTTCAATTCACCAGTATACAATTTCCCTTTTGTTTCTAGAACATGCAATGTATTTCTTTTTCATGCCGACCCCTGTTCAGATCATCACCTTCTAGCAGAAGCTCTGATAGCTCAAACCAAGAATCTACTCTGTGAGGCACATCATACAGAAAAAATAAAAGCAGGAAACATTACTGTGGCTTCACTGAGCCATGCAAACAGTGTTTGAAACTGCTGTGCAATGCTGAATCAGTGCAATAAAGCACTTATCAAAAGATTAATACTAACTCAGTAAAGGAAATAAACGCCACTTTAATGAGACAACAGCTCTGCAGTCACTGTGGAAATTTGTAATGCATTCTTGGAAGACCAAAACTCACACCTGTAAGCCACCACGCTGTCTAATAAGGCTTGTATGGAAAGGCATCCACTGTAACCAAGACAAGGTCATGCATCTGTAGTTACCATAAAGATATTTTGTTGAGATCGAAGACCTCAGCCACACCCATAGTTTCCTGTCGTCAAGATGCACAGGATGTGACTAAAGCCACAATGATCAGCTAATTGGGATGAAGGCTGGTTTTAGCCAGCCAGCTTCACCACCTGGAAGAGGTCCCAGTTCCATGCAAAGTCAGCAGCTCTTCTACAAAATAAATGCATTTCTGTTTCCTTCAAGTGTTGCCAGTCCCTACCTGCAGGGTAAAGATGTTCAAATCAAACATGGAGCACAAGGGGTTTTCTTTTACAGTCTGACTTTTTAAACAAAAGTAGAGACATCAGGCCTCTGATATCATTCACCTGTGAAGATGTTAAGACAGCAGTCAGATTACACAGCACAAAAGGGAACCTGCTTAATTCTGAACTTCAGAATCCACTAAGGAGTTCAGTGTGATTGCATATGCAAAAATAAAATTAAAATTCAAAGCTCTCGATTTACATTTAACTATTTAGTATTCCACAGCAAGTAAAAACAGAATTTCCATCCAATACAAAAGTACTGACAGCAGCAAAATACTCTTCCATGACTGAAACAGAGAGCATCCTATCTACTCTGGCTTGGTGAGCATCACCTATAACACTAGTGCTAATGTCATTCACTGCAGGCCATTCTGGAGGTTCAGAACCAGGTGAAGGAAGCAGCGTGCCTGCTCAATCACAGTGCAGCTCCTGGCAATGTTTGTCACAAGCAACTCACTGCAAATTTGTGGCCCTTCATTTTCTCAGGTCTGGGCAAACAGAACTAACAAATGAACTCGGAAGTTGCATTTAAGCTTACTAAGTTGTATTTAAGTGTACAAAAGAATAGCGGCCGCTATATCAATGACTACGTAGCAAACCACACCTAACTCAAAAAGCTTTGTACAAACCAGCTTAATATTTCACCACAAAGCTAAGTACCTTTCTTTGCCACTCCACAGCAGAGCAACTGCTGCCTCATTCTTTTAGCAATTCCTATTTGCTTAGAAGAGTAACTGAATAAACACACGCTGCTGGCCAACCAAGATATTAATCCTAATGCCAGCACTGCATGCAAGATTAAATGAGACAATCACTTCATTTCTCCTATGAATTCTAGAAGGTCTATAAGAATGAGTACAGGCAGTAAACTTTTGCCAAGTAATTCTGTATTCCTTCGTACTGTAAAACAATGACTGACACTTTCTACAGTCTTGATATTCCCTTCAACCTCAATTTGCAAAAATCATTAGCAGCCTTACATATCTAATAGTAACTGAAAAGAATGCTATTTCCCTTGGAGAGAGATTTAGGAGAAGAGGAAGTGCTATTTAAGTAACAATAGTGGACCAGGGAGAAAATGAGGACAGGAAGGGGCATCCCCAAAAGAATTCAATGTCATAATTATTTCACAATATTCAAGATATCTTTGTGCTCTTAACTTTGAATTAAACAATCTTGGAAAAAAATAAAAAATAAATCAAGCAGCCAAATCAATTAGGGGAACCAGATAGGTTCCTCTCTATATTGGAGATCCAAGTAAAAGAGTAACAGTAACAATGCATGAAGCTGATCACTTGATAGAGACTACCTTCAGCCCTGCCCCTAGTAGCAAGCTGAATTCATTTTTTACTACAATAAGCAATTAAAAAAAGAAATAGGTTGAAGCCATTCCCAAACTAGTGTGTCTGATAAATGAAGCTAAACTGGCTGGTGGTAGATTCGTGGGATTTTCAAACTTCTTGTTCAAATAACTCCAACCACAGCTAGGCACACTGATGTTAAATGCAGTCAGGTATCAGCTGGAAGGCTGGGCAGGCACACGTGCGTGCTTCAAAACCAGTAAGCGAGGATTCAACACCTATATTGGAAGGTATTTCCTACATACCCTGCAGAAATATCAGAGAGTTGCTCAACTGATTAGTTGAGCCCTGGTATTTATTCTTTAGCCAGGAATAAACTACCTGCTTTTTCCAGCTTAACACATTGCCTAAAGAAAGAAGTCTACAGCAACAACAGTGTTATTGAATGCTGGTGTAGTCTTTAAGGGTTCCTAAGTGAGAAGGGAAATTTTACCATTGCTCCTTGGAGCCTCTCAGCAGAGCTATTTGCACAAGCCCTCCATAACTCATGCCAAAGCCAGACAGGTAAGGTTATTATACTGTTTAAGGCAACCGTGATGACTAACCGAGCGTGGCCTGAGAGCAATCACAGAGCAGCACTGTCATCAGATCTTGGGAGGCGACAGCTTTACCAGAGGTAGATCTGGAAAGGGACATCAATCTACAGCCTTGTCCATGTCGTTATCCTTACACTGTAGAAACTCAAGTACAAACTTGCTCTGACTTACAAACACTCACTTCTGTTATTTTAAGCAATGCCCAAAATGACAACACTGGAATATCTTTCACTCCATCTGATTACAATGAATGTGGTGAGTAAAAACTAATTAAAAGAAAGAAGTACTAACAGCAGCACAACTCGATTTCACAGAATAAAAGAGAAAGCTGTTAGTGCTACAAGAAGCAATGTGCCTAAGACATCTTATACACATAACCGAAGTGTTGTAATCAGAACTAGGTGAGAAGACTGGCAAGGCTGACACTTCAAATGTCTTCTGTGCAAGGGAACACTTTCCATTTTATATTAACGCTATCGTAAGAACACTGGAGTGAAAGTGTCTTTCTTTGTGAAAGCATTCCACAGTAACCTAAAGCAGTTATTAAAATGTCACAAAAACCTTCTCACCCTGTAATTCTCCAGAGATCGAAGCATTAACAGCTCAATCCCCAAGTAAATTCAATAGGCAGTAACAAAGGAGTCTCCAGTCTTCTCCTGTCCTCCCGCAGGCCATTGAAACAACTGAAGAGGGCCCTCTTGCCACCAGCAGTTTCTTTTTTACTGACTCCGTAAGCCAATGTGGTAGCAAATAGGACACGAAACACTGTGCCTTCCACACCCCTTCTTCTGTCAGAAGTGGTGTGGGGCACACAACATGTCCTACACAAATGCAGAGCAGACAAAGGAGCAGTGCCTCTGAAGAAGTGGGGCAGAAATGTCAGGGCAGTAACAGCTTGAAACAACGTGCTTTACAAAACTTGCTCGTCTTGTGCTACGCAAGAAGTGAACTTCGACCACAGGTTTTTCTTTTGACCCAAAAATGAGCTACATCAGTAACACACTGCCCTCCTAGAACCGTGGTGCTTAAAGAAAGCTGAAAGAGTGCAAGCAGTTCGTACAGCTGCAGTTAGTACGCATCTGTTTGGCTTGTTCTCATTGGCAATTAGCTTCAGAAAATCTAATGTGGAAGATCTGGTGTTAAAGGTGACGGATAACAGAAGGAAAAAAAAGCCACCACTGACAAGCCAGCGTACCAGAAATCAGCACAGCCCAGAAACATACTAGGAAAGTTAGCAATGGTGACAGACCAAATAGCAAGTGTGATCACAAACTTTGTTACAGATCAAAAGCTACAGAGACAAGGTGTCAATCAAGGCTTCTAGAAAAGGGCTTATTGATATCAGAACTTCATTCAATTAAGAAATTTTTAGATAGCAGCACCATCCATGCAGTTACCAGTAAAGCGTATCTGAAGTACACAGTGAGAGCCCTGACAATTCTACACAGCATACAACCAGCTTGTCTGCTTCAAGAAACTGGGAGCTGTATTCAAACCCACTCACAGCCCAGCTCTTCCCAGTGAGAGGCTCCCAGACATCTCATCCACCCAGAGGAAGATAGATTCTGAAATAACCAGTGGGGATTGCATCCACAAATTCAGCTCGCTCCTGCGTTCCATTCTGGACTACCATCCCACCTTTCCTGAGCTACGCATCAGAACAGTGCCACTAAAACCATTTCCCACAAAGGATGGAAAAGAACAGCAGCCTTGTTCTAAGTGGGCAGTGGGAAAAAAACCTCACCTGGCCACAGAAGACCTCCTTTCTCCTCTGTACACAGACAGCAGCTAGTATACAATTCCGCCTCAGCAGAACAAATGTGGCCAATGCCATAAATGCCATACTTGAGTAAGGCACATATTTATAACACTCCTTCAAAGCTAAGGAACACTTAAAGCACATAAAAATCTGTCATTGCTGTAGCAAAATTAATAGGAAATATTAACATTAGAATAATTTAATTGTCACTCAGACTTTTTTCAGGTCTATGAAAGCAGATATTATTTGTGGCTACAAATTATTCCTAGCTCTAGAAGACATTTCTACCAGTTACCATCACCAAGGTAATGAGGCACAACACAGGATGCACCAAGAGAGTAACTGCGATGCATGAATGGCCACATTTAGATACTGTGCTGTATTACATGGTGTTTGCAAATAGCTGTTATGTTCTTTCGGTATCAATACTGAAACACAACAGAGCCCTCAGGCATCATCTTACTCTACAGGCACCGGTCTTCACACACAAAGCCTCAGAAGATCCAGAAATACCAGTCAGTAAGATCACCTAATAAACAGTGTGTTATGGGGAAAAGCCCTTACAAGAATGATTACTTTTCCCTATCCTAGCTACAGCTCAGTGCAGTGAGGAATGACAGCTTCTGTCTGATAGGGTCTTCACCCATCATTCGGAACAGTAACTAGACTTGACACCATCCTTAACATGTAAGTTCTTTATGGAAAAACATAACCTTTGTGTGTGATTGCATACATGCAACTACTGACAATAGTGAAAACATGATGTATAATTCAGTATTGCTGAGAGCTGGTGCTGGAAGCCTGGAAACAGGGTAAATGAGGACCCTGAGCAGACAGGCACAGAATTCAACTAATGCCCTGCTTCTGGGAACACAGCAACCCACCAGAGGGGACAGAAGGACAACGGAAAGCTTGGGCCTCTGAGCACAGCTTCCAATTGCTTGCACTGGCAATCACACAGCACCTTACCTACCACTAGCAGGAAGTCCTGGTAAATCCACCAGTAGTTATCATTCTTCCTTAACACAAACAGCCTGGATGTACCTCACAAAGTACTGAGCACAGCCCAGGAAGAGAGAGCAAGCTTTATCTCAAGCACAGTGTCATGCTACCCAAAGAAATACCACCTTTGGTCTGGAGCTGGCTCCAACACACCCAACTTGTGGCAAAGTGTGGATGCAGCTCAGTGGTATTTTCACATCACTCTCTCCTATTTCTGCAGTCTTTCATCTCAGAACACAGCAGTTGGACAGACAGCTTTTTGTAACCTAATTCCAACGCCTTAATCAAAACAAACAATTCATGCACTCATCACTTATCATTCCTTCAGCCTCACCAGAAGAGTTCGCTGCTCCTACAGAGCCCGCCTGCCTCGTGATTCCTTGTCTTGAAAACCTATCAGAAACATTTCAGGTTAAGACAATTTTTTCTTTCCTAGCACCAAGAATCTATTTTGGTGATGAACATTACACACTCATCCAGAAATAAAGTCTATTTCAATTCTTCATCAGAAAAAAATGAAAACACCTCCATCCTCGCACAAATTATGAACATGACTATGGTGCCTTTCATACAGTTTCTATTGGTATGTCTACTCCTCACCTATCCAGAACATCCAGTAAACGGAAAGCATTTCATTTATTCCTTGGGTTCTTACAGATTACCGTACAGCCTTACTAGAAATGCCCACTGAGGATTCAGTCCTTGAATCAGCATATCAATGGTGGAAACGGGACACAAGGAAGAAGCCGGACTGCTGTCACTAGAGGCACACATGGAAAGCAATCCCTAAACTGCTACTTGCTTGCAATGCAATTTTAAATACACAAACCAAACCTAATGGTTATGATTTCAAGTTGCTGGAATATCAGTCAACTGAAATTTGGACACAACAAGAACGCATCTGGCCAAAAGCAATTGCAAGTTAATTCTAACTCCTCTGGAAACAATTTGCTTCTAAACCAACATGCCGTAGTATTTGAAGGCATGGTGCCAAACTTAAAATACCCTCATTTCTTCCTGCAGTAGGCATGCAGCCTTCTTTAGAACCAAGCACGTCGATAACTTCCATACGCATTGATTGCCAGGTCCCCCCAAAAATGCAATTCCTTCAGTCTAAGGACAGATGAAAATAAAACCTCCAGTAATTGAAGGAAAAACTAATAAACCTTGATAGGTGAGGATTTCATTCAATTCAGAATTAGACTGCGACTGGACAATACAACCAGGTACCATTACAGCTATTATTCCCTTTAATTTCCAGAGCACGGTCCATCTGGGGCTGATTTTAAGACCTTGCTGTACAACAAACACAGCACAGCACTCCGGTCTGCGGATCCCAGCGTCCCCCATCAGTCACCGCAGAAATCAACAGCGACACGAGCTTTATTTCACAAAGCGCCATTTTATTCTGAAAAAAACCGACTCCCAAAGTCAACCTAACCTTCCATCTCAAGCACAAATAAGCGTGCTCCTGTATTTAAAAGGAGAAGAAAAAAAGAAATAAATAGCTGCCGGGCTCAGGGCGGCTCGGAGCCCCGCACGGATCTCACGCCGCGCTCCGCCGTGCCGCACGGCCCGCCCTCGGCCACCCCCGCAGGGCAGCGCCGGGCCCGGTGGCGCGGGGGTCTCGGGCCGCGGATCTCCCGGCAGCGGCGCCATTTTAGGAGGCGATGAAAAGGCGGGAGGCGGGGCCAGGCCGCGGCGCTGCCCGCCGAGGGGCCGCGGCTCAGGCAGCACCGGGCCGCGCGGGCGGCGCCGAGCGGAGCCCGGCGGAGCCGAGCGAAGCCGCCCCGCAGCCCGGCGCCGCTCCGCCGTTCTCCTCACAGCCTCCTCCGCGCCCACCCGGCCGGGAGGAGCCACCCCCGCCCCGCCGTCCCCGCGGCCGCACGCCGCCCCCCCCGGCCCGCCGCTCACCTTCTCGCACAGGCTCTTCACCTGCCCCTCGGACAGCTGCTTGCACTCGTTGAGCTGCTCCACCCACTGGTCGAGCTCCTTGGTGAACACCTTCTCCTCCATCCCGCACACGCCCGCTCACTCGCCCCCTCCTCCTCCTCCTCCTCCTCACCAGCTGCCGCCGCTCCTCCCGGAGGCCCCGACAACGCGCTGCCGGCGGACGCAGCACAGCAGAAGTTACGGGAGCGGCGGGCGAAGCGGCGCCCTACGCACGGCAGCTCTGCCGCTCTCTCGCTCGCGCTGCCCGTGTAATGGCCGCCGCCGCTGACGTCACAGCCCCAACTACACTACGGGGAGGGGAGGGAGCCGCCATGGGAGGTGACGACGCGTGCGCAGTAGCCAGGAGGGACCGCGCCTGCGCGCCATGGGCAGGACCGGCCCGACCGGCAAGACGGCACTCGAGGCTGCGCATGCGCAACTCCGCGCGGCGCATAATAGCTGGAGGGTTCGGGGCTTGCGCACTGTGAGTGGGGTTATTGCGCATGCGCGGGCGGAGTAGTGGGTCAGGAGGTTTTCCCGCCCGCAAGGGTGAGGCTGTAGGCAGGTCTGTGCGGCAGCGTCTCGGCTCCGCCCGCAGCCCCGAGGAGGTGGGAGAGCTGTGAGGGAGCGGAATGCAGGGCTGCCTTCCTCGGGGAGCGCAGGTCAGGCACGGTGCCTGGCCTCCTGAGGTCTTGTAGGGGGAGAGGAGTGCTTGTAGTTGTGTGTGGCCTGCTGCTGTCCGTGCGCTCGTAGTGCAGAGCGTGGTTATTGCAGACCTGTGGGGATGAGGAGCTGGGAGCAGTGGGAGCTGGTGGGCCTCGGTGCAGGCAGGCACCTGCTTCATAAAGGAAAAGGTACCAGTAAGAAATAACGTGTGGTGAAAAGGAGCAAAAGAAATGTGAATGTGTGATCTGTAGTAGAATATGTATTTTAGTGGTCTTCATCTTAAATAACAGAGGTGCTGGCTAGTGTGGGGTTTCCCTACAATAACTTGCAAAGTGTGTGAAATGATCAGTTTAAAACAAACAAACAGAAAAAAAACAGTAAAGTGAGTCAGAATTTGGACACAGTGTGCCCTTTTGGAGTTACTCACTCGCCAAAGGCTTTCTGGTTAGTAGGGATTGGTTGTCTCCTGATAGGGAATGGGAAGGGTTAAATTCTTTGCCTGCTATTGAAGCAAAGAAACAAAATAGTGAGCAAAGGGGAAAGAATGTTTGTTCTCACTGATCAGTCTCGGTTCCTTCACGTCATGCTCTCCCTATAAGATGTGCATTTTTTTTGGCATGCCTTTCTTCAGGTGTTCAGTTTTTTTCCTTGGTGTCCTTTCTATGGCTTTGCATCCTCAAATGCCTGTGGTTTTGTACCTTAAAACTAGAAGGAAAAGTGTTGTTCATTGAAAAAATTGCAAGAATTTGCTTTGTGGCACTGCTTCTTCAGTACCTCCCAAATGATCTTGAACAAATAAATGGAAAGAACATAAGGCAATAACATTGTATCTTATTTAACTAGCTAAGTTAAAGTTTATTTTCTCTAGTAATCGTTGTTCTGGCACAGTAAGATGTTTAAAGACCATATTTAGCTTTTGTTTTCATAGAGATAGTGGAATTCCTAGTGAAACCCAGATTCTGAATTCTTTCTGATGTCAATGTTAGTTATGTCCCTGACTACAAAAAAAAAAAAAAAATATTAATTACTGCTGCTCTTTTAATTTACTTTCCACAATATTCAGAAAAAAAATCCAAACCAACAACTTTAGTACTCTGTGCCATAGTCTCAAGAGAAATAAGTGCTTCAGCACCTTGCAGAGGTGATTCAGAGCAAGGAATTCCCAGCTGGTGGGCAGCCACTTGGGGCTGTTGCTGGTCACAGTTCTGCTTCTTCAGCGTGCCGCTTCTGTTGCCAGCAACAGTGAGTGATCAGAAAAGCTAAATAGGAGAAATAAAGCCTTCTCAGCAGTAGGAAAATCTTACTTGCTTATGAAACTGCAACCAAAGTCCTGTGACGTTTTATCTGATATGTGCAGAGAAAACACACGTAATGTGTGCTAGGCAGTGCTCCTTACAGATAACAACAGTGATTGCTGCTGTCTTTAAAGCAAATGTGGTGGCTCCCAAACCTGCCATAGATTCACAAGAGTCTGGTGTTAGAGTGCTCTGCTATGAAAAGGTTTTTTTTGAGAAGGCAGTCATAGCTCTTAGCTCAATGAAGCACTGCTTCATTGGGTGTAGGGAATTCATTGTTCTTTGCTTGCAGCTGGAGCTGTGCCATTGACTAGAAGAGAATTCAGGACTTGGCACAGCAATATTTAGGATCCAGTTATCTGGGTGCTCACGTAGAAGGGGAAAAAAATTGGAGTTCCATCTAAAACAACTAGCTCTATTCTTTGTCCTTGTGTTGTCTCAGCCTATAAACTGCGTTCGGATCAGAAGTCAGATCTATTCCGCCTGCTTGAGAGTCATAATCAATAGCTCAGTGAATTGTGGTTGCTTTTCTCTTCTCTCCCAGATAGTTATCAGAACCTTCAAAGGAAAGGGAAATAATGAAAGAATGCCTGCTGCATTGCATAAGTTGGGGGTTTGGCAGTCCTTCAGATACGCGGCAAGATTAAACTGTAAACTGGTAGGAATAACACTTGTATTTAGTATTTGTGCCAGGTTGCTGTGTGTGTGTGGTTTGTAGCTAAGGAGATCTACTGGGTGTGGCTGCTGTGATGATTCAAGGATTGTCTTTACTGCCATGTGCAGTCCTGGCTCTTGAGTCACTGATGAGTGTGTCATCTTATGGCATTTCTTAGGAAGGTTTACTACTGAAGCTGGCTGCACCTGTGCTTACACACATCAGATTGATATTCAACTTTTTTTTTTAACAAAACCGTATATGTTAGTGCAAACTAATACTGTAACAGCCTAAAATGAATCTCAAATTCATTCACATGTATGTTAGCAATTGCAATTGTTTTGTCAATTACTGCAGTGACACCAGCATTTCCTTCACAGTATAAGACATCAGTCAGTGTTTAAACTATGCAGAATTATATTGCAAGGCATCACACAGCTAAATGAACATCATTTCGATTGGCCATTACAGAGTAAGCAACGTGTAAATTAGATCTCTTCATATTTATCTGTATGTGAATACTTTACCAGATCTAAATTATCTGCCAGTGCATATCTGAAGTGTCTGTTGCTATGGTGTTTCAGTGCTAAATGCAGAGTTAGAATATTATGCTACATTATCTAAAGGTGGTATCTCTGGATTATAATCTAGAGTTAATTTCCTAAGTTAATGTGTGTGGGTTCCTTGTTTCTTGTGTTTGTTTGTTTGTTTTTATCAGCAAAGAGTGTAGAAGTTGATGCTTCACTGTAGAAGTCATCTGCCTCTGGGGGCAAATGGACTTTCCTGATCAAATTAGGCCAGAAATACACATCTTGTGTTCAGACATCAGCCTCTTCCCAAGACAAAATACAATGTGTTCTTTGTCCCATTGGTCCCCTTTAGTTAGATAATCTTTGTGATTCTTAACAGAATGATTGCAAAAGATGAGAACTAGACAAAAAGCTATTTGTCAGATTTTTGTTACGTCAGCATGAGAAAATATGACTTCTTTATGTTTGACTCACTTCAGAGTCCAGATAGTGCATGACAAATCACTGACAAATCAATAGCACCCTTACATTTAAGACTTCCATTAAATGGTTTCTGTGAAGGGCAATAATCAGTGAATACAAATACTTCATAGTCCAAAGACCGAGGGAAAGGTTGCTCATTCACAAATATTACATTTTTAATATTTTGCAAAGCTGAAGTAATTCTGGAGAGTTAGGCACTTTGCAGTGTATTTCCACTACTAAAGCTGCATCCACTGCTGATGAGTACAACTCGTGGTGCCCTTGGGCACTCAGCCGGGCTCTTCCTCAGTTCTGAAAATGCTGCACATCATCATAAGGTGTTAAAATCTTTAGGGCACTTTGCAAATACTACCGCTGCCAGGACAGACACGTTGCCATTGTTGCCAGGTAGACAAAGACATTATTTCAGCCCCATTGAGGGGACAGTAGTTAAGTAACCTGCCAGACATGATGAAAGCATTTAGAGTCAAGTTCAGCGGATACCTGGGGACATGCTTAAATTCCTTCCTTTTAAACCAATACTGTAAACATCTGTGAAGTGCCGTGCTAAGTTTCTGCCAGAGGACTTGAGGCTTTCTGGTGCTCTGTCAGTGCTCAGATCAGCACAACTCGCATCATAAGTACTCTCTTTGGGAAAGCTCTCCTTGTCTTGAGTCTTTTATTTCTATAAACTATGTTTAAGCACTCAGGAGCACAACACATTATTAATACACACAATCAGTAGTCATGGAGATGTGAATCAAGCTTTTTATTGTTATATCTTTGCTTCTTGTGCCGGGATACTATGGAGTAACCACTGTCTCTGGCTTCTAAATGATTGGCTTTAGGAATCCAAAAAATGTAGGACTTGTAAGAGGTGCTTGTGTTGTTTTTTTTTCCCAAGTTTCAACATCATAGCAGAGGATTGCTCTGCTTGTTTCTGTGAGATCTCTCACACAATGTGACAACTGAATTAGGACTAAAGCCAATGCATTCCTAAGAGAATGTGTTTTCTCTCATCTTGGAGCACAGACTTAAGGAAAATTGTGGAAACTCATCCAAAAGAAGGCATTTAGCTAACGTAGATCAGGAGCCTTCAGGTCTGTAATGAAGATTGTTTTATTTATATGTGAGGCTACAATTCTATTAAATGCCTATAAATCCAGGAGAACTGAGTACCCTTCCTGCAGATCTAAGAATGTTAAGCTTGAACTATCTGAGATATTTTACTTGTGCCTGACTGTGCCCTTGTGAAATGCTGTGATAATGGGGAAGAAGTACACAATGCAGTTCAGCCAGCAGAAAGGACTCTTACCTTTATCCTGTGATTCTTTTTCTTGTCCTGGAGTTCCAGTTACACTTAAGACAGGCAACACCTACCCAGTGTAGTCATTCTGTAGCCTATTTATTTGAGTGAATGAGGGAGATTTTCTGCATTGTAGCCAATGCTTTTTTTCCTTTTTTCCTCTCTCAGATTTTTACTGCTACCTTACAGTGACTATCCTATTGACCTTCATCTGGTTCAAGCAACTGGAGAATTAAATTATAACAACTGCAGAAAGGATTGGAGCAAGAAAATGTGAGCTATTCCTCCCCCACTTTCCTGCCAGGTAAATATGTTTTCTTCGTAGCGCTGCCAGAGTGTTTTAGTGTAGGAAGCCTGAACCCAGTTGGGGAGAATTTTACCCATGACTTCTAGAAGCATGTTAATACTATACCAATGTTGTTTTTTGAAGATACCACAGATGTCTTGCATGACAAAACAGGTGCACACAATCTGCTAAAGGTGCCTTGCTAAACTACTGCCTTGCCACTCAGCTCAGTGTCAGTTCTCAGCAGTGCAGTGTCCTGGCTGCTGCTTTAAATACTTGCTTTGAATAGAGAGACAGAGGAGGGAAAATTTCTTTTGAAATCTATTTGTGTATGTGCTAAAGGACAAGGGAGAACTGTGTTATATTCACTGCATAGGAACATTTATTCTTAGACCCTGATATTGTTTCACTGGGGTTAACAAGTGTATTATTAGTGATCGCTAGTTACAAATAATAACCTGACCTTATTTTTAACCTAATACTGAATCAGATTTCACTGTGGTAGATTCACTGCTGTGCTTCACTCTTTGAATATTATCATTAAGAATTTCAGTGCCTTCCATTTTAGATGTTAAAAATAGGTAACAAGTTGGATAATAATTATCATTTCAAATCTTATTGCAGCCTTACATAACTGCGTTCTCACCAAAAGCCTTATTTTAAGGGTTGGGTTGAAGAACATACTACAGTAACCTGAAATTATTTGCACTACTGTAGCTGGGTTATGCAAAGCCTGGATAGAATATATCTTCTTTTTTGAAGAAAGTTTGAGAACCAGTTTAATATTCATGAAAACAAAGGTGCACAGACTGACTCAGGTCTGGCACTGTAAAATCATGTGTTGTCAGCACCTCTGAGTCCTTAGCATAAGCATTCTTCATAATCCTATGTTGCCCAAACAGAAACTCCTAGTCATGCCATCTCACTGCCAGTCAAAATATTTGCGAGTGCAATAATGGTAAATATATAAACATGCAAAATAAAATAACAATGGTAAATTACCTGGGGAGAGAATATCCCCAGGGGGACGGAGCTACACTTGATAAACCTGAGTTTCTTCATTACTAACTCTGTGTTCTTACATGAAGTATTGTTTCCAGCTTTCCTAGCTAAAACTATTTACCCTTGCAGCCTTGAGCCGGGCCACCTTCCTCAACCTTTCCTCATAATTTCTGTCAAATTCCCATGACTTGGGAAAGGTAAAAAAACAAAACAAAACAATCAAACAATCAACAACAATAAAAAAAACCTGGAAAGGGCAGTGGTCAATCCTGAGAACAAAAGATATCTCCTTCATATGCACCTGACTTCCCAGTTCTCCCAGTGATAACTGTAACAGCAAACCCTGATCTCTCCTCTTTGAGTAATACATTTTACTTATTTAATCTATGGGATTTAGTGTTCCTGCTGCACCTCATAAGGTTTGGAAACACTATTCTAACTTGAGAAGCTTTTTTCTCGAAGGAGGTGTATAATGACAGTACAAATTTGGTTAATAAAATTTTCTCATCTAACTGAAGAACAAGAATTTGTGAATTGACTTGTTAATCTCTGGTAAAACTGGTAGATGGTAATGACAAAGCTCTCCCCATTTCACCTGGAATTGGAATCTTCGTAACCAAACATCTAATTTTCTTTTCTATAAATATACTATTGGTGGTAACTGAGTACATTCAGTAACAAAATAGCACCCTCCTGTTGTTAACCTTGGAGTACACATGTCCAGTACATTTTATTTCATGTGTGTTGTACAGGTGCTGCAAACATGCACTTAGTAAAGCCCAGGCCAACAAATCCTGAAAGCTTACAGGTCCAGGCTGCCCAAGTTCATGCTGCTCTTGAGCTGTGTTTGATGAATAAGTAGCTGAATTTTCTTCAGGCAGTAGGCAGTAAGTGCATCCAAAAGCTGTCAATTTCAAGTTCAAAAGCAGAAGCTAGTAAAAACCTTACTTGCTACTGTGATACACGGAGATCCAGATTATCAAAATTGTAAGATAAATTATTCTCAGCTGCACAACTGAGTGTAATCTACCATCCTGTGTTGCAGCTGTTTCTAGATGTAGCCCCGCAGTGTACCTTTTCATGAAGGGCTCTCTCTTTCCTGAGTATAGTTACACTTCCCTTAAAAAATAGTATCTGTTACAAAGGAAGATCATTCATATTTGTACTTCTAGTATTCCAAGCAACTTAATTGGTTCAGCTACTACTGTTCAGATTTTTTACAGTGTCCAATTGGAGGCAGCAGACAAACTTGCCAAAATGGAACAGGAATTATTCATGTGTAGGTAGTATACCAAGTGAAAGAATTTCCACAATAAAGTTGTGTATGTTGCAGTAGCCTTGAGATAGGGCTGACTTCTTTCGCAACAAGTTCTTCTGGTTTCGTATGACAATTTAATATGCTTCTGTTTTCCAGAAAGTAACTCTTGCTCTTTCTCTGTACTATGTAGCCAGTATAGCAGCTACATGGAGATGGAAGATGTCTCTTGTATCAGTTCTCACTTCCCCTTCTGTGAGGTGTTACAGGAACTATTATAGATGTTGCTGGTTGAATAGTTTCATTTATTGTTTGATTTTTGTTTTCCTTAAACTGAAATGCACTTTCTTCAAAGTGTGAGTTATCCTTAAGAGGAAATTTGTGACTTCTAGGTGAACAAACTTATTATTTTCTTATGATACAAATGGACAAGCTTTTGGGCAGCACCACTGAATGCAAATGCTTGCCTTTTGTTCATGTGTTTTAAATGTAAATGCTTTCTACGTGAGAAGAAGTACATGTAGATATTCCTTTTACAGAGGAGAGCCTATGATGTTAAAAACAAAACAAAAACAACAAACCATACATCTGCTGGAAGAGAGTAGCTGTAACACGGCTTTTTGTTTACTGCTTTTCTGTACCATCTTTTGCCCCAGAAGACTGTAAGTGTTCAATGGCTTGCAAGCACAAAGATAAATTCACTTATCCTGAAAAGCAGTTATCTCTAAAATGAAAGCCACAGTGCTGGACAATAAGATTTTTGGGTAAAGGAATGAAAAACCATTTATCCATTTGAAAACTACCAGTGCCTGTATTTAAAACCAGGATGATACCAGCAATGCATGGCTTTACTACCAAGTGAAACCATGTATGCAACAGCAATCAGGGTATGATACTTACCTGTGTATCCAAATCACTTCTTTCTGTGATGAGATTGTGAATGTTCTTTTTTCTTTTTGTAATTAAAGAGTGGAACAGATGGCAAAGACTTAGAGGTCTCTTCATTAAATTAAAACAGAGAATGTTTCCACATTATAATTTAATATAATAGGACTTTGCTTCAGTGAAATAAAACTATAGAGTCTAGTGCTTGGGAATGTTTACTATATGAGAAGCTTCACTGTTAAAAGATTTCACTGAGTCATGCTGTGAGTCTCTGCCAAATACCAATCATATGACCAACTCAGTTAAAGAGGGTGTTTCTTTATGCCGATATGTTTCCATTGCCACCCTACAGTGAACCTTTTTTTGACAGTACACCTGTGGGTTTTATGTAACACCAAAGGCTGTGGCCTGATTGCATATGTTTAAAAAAAAGTAGATACTAACAAGCAAAAGCTAGCTGGCCTGGTATTAAGAACTGTGCAACAAATGGAGTTGGGTTTGATGTGATTTGAAAGGTAGAGTTATGGCAGATAATGTAAATCAAACATTGATGTTCTTAGAAATCAGTGAATGTTTTGCCAGTTCAAGGAGTCAAGATGCTACTCTCTGGATGGCAACCAGTTTCGCAAGTTCAGTCAAAGTTTTTCATTTTGTTTTCTTTAATTACTGTGGTTAAGATAGATGAAGTCTAAGCAGCAGTGGGCAATGCTAGGCTTTCCTAAATCTAAAAAAAATGTACACTCAGTTATAAATATTTGAGTGAAACTTATCTAAGCTCCATTTTTGGGATCTTATTATATTTATATAATATTATATTATTGAAATTATATTTTTATTATTGAAATGTTTTTTTAATCCATGGGAAGTTACAGCAATTGTTTTGTACTAGCCATTCTTTGTTCTAGCAAGCTCCATCTTTAGTTACAAAGTATATCCTACACCACTGCCACAGTTAGCAACCAATACATTGTCTTCTGCGTGCAATAACTTTTCCTCTTGTAATTAGGCACTATGGCAGAGATAAAACAATCAGGATGGAAAATAGCATCCCAAAGAACTCACAGACAGACACAACACACAGACTCACAGTGGGCAAACGTATTTCTGCTTCAACTCTTACTGCCACTAAAATACGCTGCAAATTAATCTATCTCAGTGATTACCGAATAAGAAAGTTAAAGGGACAAGCACATGTGCCATAGGAAGTTTGAGTTACACTTCTCTTCACTATAAGCTGTGAAATTGCTGTTGTGCTGTGTGTGAATAATTGAGAGGTCACGGAGGATTATGTGGACATTTATGTTTCATTCCGGCTTATGTGTGTTCAGTGATATCAACAACATTGTTTCCATCTTCAGTAATGCTGCATTTGTTTCTAAGACTTACTGAAATAATAGTACATTTGTTAAATGCCCACACTGATCTTTTACTGAGATCACAGTTTTTCAAATTTTCAGCATTAAAATACTGAAACATTATCTTGAACGTGATGAAGCTTTTGGTACAATGTATGGAAATGAAGAATAGGGTGGATCATAGTTTGAGCATTTAAGGCATTCTATCCCTCTCAGAACAAAAGCAGAACAATACTTTAATATCGGTGGATTCTGTCACGGAGCCTGATACTTGGTGCACCTCCTGCTGTGTGAAACAAGGAGAATTGCTCTCTTTCCTCCCAACCAGTTTCATTTTGTCAGCAAAGGTGAACTTCATGTATATTTTATCTATAAACTCTTAATGGAGGAATACCCCTTACAATGACTGTTTCTCACTTCTGCACTGAAATTGTCAGCTTAAGGTTTCCCCCCTTACAAAAGCAGGGGCTTCTGTTTTTGAGAAGCATTCACACAGTTAAAGACTAGATGGTGTTACTGAATGTTTTCTCCTTTGTCATCATATGTTCTTCAAACCACAGTGAAATGTGGTCTATGGGATAATTAGCAGCTGTATTAAAGTATCTCAAGGGAAGATTTGAGTTCTGAATTTTGAGAGGATGTTTGTATATCACACGTAATTCTGTCTTGTCACAGTCTATATATAAGCTTTCTGTGATAAGAACAGAAAAAAAATTAACCAATGGGTCCAAAATACTTATGCTAGGATAATAACTGTTTTGTTTCAACATCTGTTACATCTTCTCCATTAAATTTAGGGACTGCTGTTGAGCAGAGCTTTACAAAGTACAGCTTTTACTGTCAGAACTGTACTGCTCCACAAACAGTATGGGAGGAAATCTGCAACACTTCAGAATAATGCTTGATCTAAGGTACCTCCCTCCATTTCTTCTTGTAAGGTTCCTGCTTGCATTATGATTCCCTATTTCAATGATGTTAACTAACTGGGCAGAGCAGTGGAGGTGTACAGCATGCAAACAAATCATAGTTTCCCAGTATCAAAGCTCTTAACACAGAACTCATCTGATTATCATCTCTTCTGTGTCTACTCTTTTAAAACTTTTTCAGTGCTAAAAGAATTCAGATGTCATTCTTTCGTGGGGGAAAACATCACATTTTAATATCAATCCTAGCTAGCATTTCCCATCAGTAGCTCTCAGAAGGCCTTTCAGAAGTCAATACCACTTCACAGATGAAGAATCTGACATGTTCAGTTAGTAAGATTACTTCATTCACCCCAAATCACTTCAGCCAGCAGCACAGCAAGGAAGGAACATGAGCCAGATGTCTTCTAGGCTACTGTCAGATGCAGTTTGCCACTTCATAAAAAATCTATTTTATTTTTTGTTCTTGGAGAATTTGCTATCTCTGCCTCACATCTTATCTTGGAGCCTCAGAAGCACTGCTTTTCTTTCTGAGATCTTCCAAGAATTCTCTCCCACCTTCCGACTGAGATGCAGTGAATGAAATCTGCTTTTCTCAGCTCCAGCTCAAACCTGTAGCTCATCTAGGCTTTTTCTGGATTTGGTTACATTAAGCCCCCATTTCCCTACTTACTCTGAGCCCTCAAAATAAATTTTTAGATAGGATTATATAGGAATACGCATTAGTAGAGTAAGAGATTTTAAAAATAACCTAGCTTCTAAATCTCAATTTAATCTCTTATAATTGTCCCAGTATTTGAGCTCAAGGCATGGCGACGTATCAGCTTAGTGCTGATAAAGAACAGCTATGTGTAGCATGTACACTTCATAAATACAAAGCATTCTAAACTGTTTATTGCACATGGAAGTTCTCATTAAAAGAGGGCCTGTATGCTTTTTCTAACCCGTGTGCTGCATACAGTGAATCTTAGATAACTTACAGAAAGAGTTGCTACTGTTTGTTTCTGTCAGTCAACACTTCATTAATCCTGCCACAGTGCTGGCATCACTCCTGCACAGACGGGCTGGCAGCAAGTTACAGGCCAGAGAGCAAAACCAAAAGGGCCACACAGTTCTTGTATTTATGTGTGACACAAAATGCAAGATTAAATAAGGAGAAATTAAGATGTGCCCTAATTTTCATGGTGTGATTTTTTTTTGTTCCATTTCAATGTTATGTAAAATTTTGCTCATATTTCAAGATTTTGTATTGCAATTACTGTATTTAAATAGCTGTTATGCTATAAGGCCATAAAATAAAAGAAACATTTATTTAAAACTCAAATACAAAAATCAGATGTTTTTACTATTGGTTATTTTTCTAACATTCCAAGTGATTCCTAGCCTTCTAATTCTTGTAGCTGTCCAGCTCAGAGTGTTTGTTCTTCTTTCTAGCAATGTCAGAGACCACCTGGAAAATGCAACAGAAGGAAACTGGTAAAAAATCTAAAATATGTACAATAAAGAAGAAATAATTGTAATTGAATTTTAATTCAATAGCATATAATGTAATGATTCAGCAGAGCATCCTAAAAAAATTATTATAAACAAGACAGCCTAATAACATTTTCCATATAATTCATACTCTCAGTTTCAGTTAAGCATGTGGAACAGGAGCTCAGCTTGCCTCTTCCAGGTACTTCTGCAGAAGTTTCAACTTCTTGTACCACCTCTGTAGGTAACACATCCTCAGTGTTCACAGCCAGTGACAACCAGCAATCACAGACACTGGCTGACCTCTTGACTTACACTGTAGTTACGCTGGCTGTTAACAAGTAACTGTTCATCCCTCTGCAGACCTGTAGTCAATCAAGGCTGGTGATAGAAAAACACAAGATAACTATAAAATACCTATTCATTTTCTGTTAGTATCTTGTTTTATAAGTTTTCCATAAGGAGGGGTTTCCTCCTACAAGTGCCACTTGTATGTTTTATCTGATCTTTCACTACTATGTGGATTCCTCATTTGTTATGTATGTATAGTGATTTCTGTAGTATGTCATTAGTTCACAGTGCATTCAATTAATTTAGACATAAATATTGGAGAAACTTAATTAGAACATGAGTGCAGTATTATTACTAGGAAATTATTTTTTTTTTCCCACTAGATATTGAACAAGTCAAAGTCACTGTTTGGTGTTTCAGTGTGTAAAGCTACAACTGCAGTTTTACGAGTACGCTGTACTGGGTTCAGCAGCCCATCTTTTCCCTGTGCCCCTTTTCCCATTGCAGGCTACTGCTGGACCCATACCAAGCCTTTTGAGGCAGTTGTGCAGG
This sequence comes from Phasianus colchicus, assembly GCF_987193195.1. Classification (NCBI taxonomy): domain Eukaryota; kingdom Metazoa; phylum Chordata; class Aves; order Galliformes; family Phasianidae; genus Phasianus; species Phasianus colchicus. The sequence continues at coordinate 16,354,512 of NC_143450.1, read as the reverse complement.
AAAGGGATCCAAGTTCAAAATACCCATCTTTGGTCAGGTTATTTTAGTCAAGATCAAGTCCTTGACTGGGTTCACTGCACAACCCCAAGACTATTTTACCAGCACAGCTTAGGGAAGGATGTGGGACTGGAAACAAACAATGTGTCTTTGAGCTGCATGCATCAGCACTGCAAAAAAAAGAAAAAGAAAAAGAAAAAAATAATAACGAAGCCCCCAAAACCAAGACATTAATTAAGCTGTAAGGAACATTTGTTTTGAAGCAGTTTTGAAATAAAGTTGCAGAACACTTATAGATGAAACGTGTTTAGTTGTTAGGATAAAAGGCTACAGCCAAAGCTAAAAGTGGCTTCTAATTATACAGAATAAACATATACAGAATTAGACGATGTGAATTCTAAATAGGTAATACACAGTGAATATTTAAATACTAGATATTTAATATTAAATAATACTGACTAAATATTTTTAAGTCTTTCATGTCTGTCATCCTGCTCACCAGGGTACAGCTTACAATTATTTTTTATCAGAAAAGGGGTTTCATGGGCAATGGTGGATTACTAACTAGTATTTTCTCACAGCACTGTAAAAGTATGCTGAATATAGCTTTTAGCTAAGATATTTCTCCTAACCTTTTTTGTACATTAGCTTTACTTGTGCTAATGATGCTGTGGCTGGAAAACCAAAAAAGCAGAAATAGCTGTGGAGGCATTATCTGTAAAAATAGGTTTGAAGTTTTGCACAAAAGAAAATTACTTTTGTTCAAGCTGTATGTCAGATTTTTCGCCTGGCAACTGGTTTCCCTTAAAATGATAAGGCATTAAAACCTGAACTAAAAATAATCGTTTTGGCTCTTCCAGTTCAGGAAATTTCTCTGAGACTAGTTTTTTTAACTGGGTGTTTTTACAAGCATGAAGGAGTCCCACATATGCAGCAGTCGTGTTTACAACTATGACTTCAGAACGTGCCCTAGGGTTTCTGATGCTGAAAGTAAGCTTGTAGTATTATTATATCCTTCTTAGAAATGCTCACAGTGATTTCATCCTCATCTGTTCACTGACAGCCAAAAGACATCCGGTTGTTTTAGAGGCAGGACCAGGCTCTATAGCCACACCTGCTGGCTGGCTAGCTGAGCACAGGGCAGGGAGGTTCCTCCTAAGTCAGTAAGTGTCAGGAAGGTATACAGACAGTTTGCCATAATGTGAGCAGTGCTGTGTGTTACCACATACAGAAGCAAACTCACGTTGATTTGCAGACTATAGGAGTAACTCGTTTACAAATGTGTGCATAGTTATGAATTTATATCTGTTCATTTCAAAAGTGCACATTGCTGGGTTATAAAGAATTTTCATCTAGTGCTGTTCAGTTTCTGTTCTGTGCTTGAATTCCTCTCCTCTCCTCTCCTCTCCTCTCCTCTCCTCTCCTCTCCTCTCCTCTCCTCTCCTCTCCTCTCCTCTCCTCTCCTCTCCTCTCCTCTCCTCTCCTCTCCTCTCCTCTCCTCTCCTCTCCTCTCCTCTCTTCTTTTTCTCTTTCTTCTTCTTCTTCTTCTTTTTCTCTTCTTTTCTCTTCTTTTCTCTTCTTGCCATTCCATCTACTTCAATATCATCTAGGATGTCTGGATCTTATTCTATTGCTATGTAACCTAGTTCACTCTTTTTTGGCTCATCTTACCGAATTGGTACAGGGTCTTGATGGAAGGTGAGTTATTATTTTAGCTCCCAGTTCTAGGGTAGGTAAGGGCCCTAGAGCTTTAACTAATTATGCTGGAGAAAATATTCCCTTTAGGAGCAGTCTGCTGGCTGCAGACTGTCCCAAAATACTTCTCTACTTTGTTAGATGGGGTAATGAATGGACTCTCAGAGTAGCTGTGGCAACGATACACTGACTCGGGATTTTTTTGGCTGCCCCTTTCTTTCTAGAGCCAATATCTTTATTTCCAGATTGCATTTGTGTATGCTATGCTTCTTTTTAAGCTTTACATGCATAAGAATGTATGTAGTTCCTATAGTTCTGCTTATTAAATGAAAATGTGCAGGTGAGAAGGGTAGGAACCCTACACCAACAGAAGCATTCATCCTTTAGTAATTCAGAACGCCCAATTTAAGTGTTCAGTTCTTGCTTAAGTAGAATTACCTGAAGCATTTCATGCAAGTCTCTGCTCCTCTCCCTTCACCATTCAGATGAATAACACTCTTCTAACCTAACCAAATAAATTAGATGGCTGAAATAGATGGGTTAATACCCCTGTTAATATCAAAAAAATCTTGTCATAATTCTGAAGGACTATCCATGGACTCCGTCCATCAATTTCCATTTTTGTTTTCAGCTGCCACAGCTTTATAATGGTTGCCAGTTCTGAAGTGAGTCACTTTGTAATGTCCCTTCATGCTGTCTGTGTGTGATTTCTCCTAAAAGAAACCCAAATAAACAACTAAGACAGAATAAAATCAATCCTGCAGGAAGTTCTCTAAATGTTTGTGACAGGATTTTGAAGGGTTAAAAAGACTTCTGAGGAATCCAAATAGCATAATGGATTGGCTGTTTTCCTCTCTCTCATACAGCTCATTCTTCTCTCTCAATTCAAAGCTACATTTCAAGTAAAAAACATAATTGTTCCAACTTGATACCATCTAAAAATGTGATTCTGTCAACACATCATCAACAAGAGAAATGACTTCACAGGCTTAGACAGATTTCTCACTAGGATATCAGAGATTTTAAAGGGCAAAAGAGAACCAGACAGAATCAGACTGTAGTGCCCTCCCCTCCGAGCAGCACAGCAGCCTTTCTGCAAATGCTGTCATTCGGTCACTGAAGGAGATCTTGGCTGCCAGTCTTTAATTTCCCCTGTTCCCCATGAATGAATGAGGTCCTTCATTTCTCTGAAGCAACTGCCCTTGCTATGGCCAGTGAAAGTGCATCAGAAAAGCCTGTTAGTGAAGGCTTCACTGCTCTGTGCTAAACAAGCACTTTGTATTTTTTGTTCAAGTTTTTGTAGCATTAATAGTGATGTATGGTACAACCATTAGCATTGTGGATTTGTAGATGAGATCTTTATCATTTATTTTAAGATCTAATGAATAAGCTTTCTATGTGGAATAGTACATTTTAGGTATGCTCTTAAACATGAAACAGAACAAGCTAGTAAAAAAAGAAAGTGCATCACAATTGCATTAATCTTCCTCCATCTGCTCTCTCTCAAATCTTTTTATGACAGGAAATTGACTATTGGATTTTTTATTTCTCTTAATGGATATGGCAAAACCAAAATCCATTTCCGTTCCCACTGACATCAGGGGAAACAAGATTCAGTGTCTGAATAGAATGATTTTTTTAGAACCATTAGCATCTCTAACAGCATTTCAGTGAATATGGTAATTATAACATCAGTGAATTTCAATTAACTGACTGGAATGCTTATGGCACAGTGGACTGGCACTTCTGCTCCTGAATCTCTTTGGCACTTCTGAAAATCCCAACTTCTCTAATTAGCAATCTCTGATGTGCCATATGTGTGGACATTCCCAATTAAGCTGGCTGAATTACTCATATGAGCTAAGGCTATGGGCTGTAACAGAATGGGATTTCTTGTAGGAAATGCCATTTAGTAGATTAATTAGAATACTTTACAAAACAGCATTCACACATTCAGCTGTACTAATAAGAAAAAATAATGTGTTTTGAAAAATTAAAGTATTGTCTTCTGGTCACATTTGACTATTTCAGAAAATACAAGCAATGAAATCTCAATCAGGTGCTCCTGAGTGCATGCACCTCTTGTATCTCAAATCTCCCTGCCCATTTAAACGTAACAGAATGAAATTCATCCTTTAGAGCAGAGACACCTCCTGCACATCTTCAGGTAATTCCTCCTGGAGCAATGCTCAGGGGGAGATGCTGTGTCAAGTTATTGCAAAGTGGGGACATAGGCTGAATAGACAGCATAAAGCTATGAATCTGAATGGATAAGCCTGCAATCTGATGACATGTCATGGTTCTAGGTCTCATACTTTGCAGACGTTCAATTAAATCAGAGATGGTTTCTCTGCCTGGGAGATATTCCAACGTGATACATTTCCAGACCAAAATTCTTGAAGAAAAATCATGGAAATATGTCAAGTGCAAATGTTCACAGAATCACAGAATGGCTTGGGCTGGAAGGGACCTCAGGGATCATGAACCTCCAACCTCCTGCCACATGCAGGGCCACCAACCTCCTCATTTAATGCTATACCAGGCTGCCCAGGCCCCATCCAACCTGGCCTTGAACCTCCAGGGACGGGGCATCCACAGCCTCTCTGGGCAGCTGTTCCAGCACCTCACCACTCTGATAGTAAAGAACTTCCCCCTGACATCCAACCTCAATCTTCCCTCCCTCAACTTAAAACCATTTCCCCTTGTCCTGCTGTTATCTACCCGTTCAAAGAGTTGATAATGTTCCCACTGAACTTTGAAGTGAGATCTCACTGCACCATCACAAGTGGAAGAACCTCTTTACTTTGAGGCAGTGCCCTGGCATAAAAGCTGCCCAGAGTGGTGGTGGAATCTCCTTCTCTGGAGAGATCCCAAACCTATCTGAGTGTTTTCCTGTGCAACCTCCTGCAGCACTGCTGCTCTAAGGGGTTGGACTGGTGGATCTCCAGAGATCCCTTCCAGCCCCCACCGTTCTGTGATTCGCTATGATTCAGTGATTTGTAATGCAGAAATATCTCAATGCAAGCAAGTATTTGTAGATAATCCCTCATCTGTTTAGGGATGGCACAGCACTGGTATAATAAATACACCACCCCTTTTGTAGCCAGTGTGCACTGAGAATCCTGGGAAGAGAGCCAAAGCGAAGTGATGTCACCCGCAGCTGACAAGAGGGCCACCTGGGGCAGGGAGGGCAGCAGGCAGCCCAGGCAGCAGGGCTGACCTTTGGAATAAAGGAGAACAAGAGGTGGCCTTTCAGCCAGCCCTGCTTTCCTGCTGCTGCCTGGCAAAGCCAGGGAACGCACACACAGGGAAGGGTCACACAGGGAAGTGCTGCTGGGCTGCACTGCGCACCACGGCAGCTCCCTGCAGTCAGGGCCATTGGTAACCAGCAAAAATTCATGTGTTCTTCCACTATTTGCTTTAAGCACAGTCAATATCCAAACTTTCTCCTCAGATTGGAAATTTGCTTTAGATTCCCATTTTCATTTGACAGCTAAGTATTTTAGAAACAAACTGTTCAGGCTCTTTTGTGCACAAAGCAGCTCATGAGTCACCAGATACTTTGCTTGTGATGCAGCTCTGATTTCCAAGCCATTTCCTTTTTATTTAACAAAAAGGAGAAGAAAAAAAAAGAAGAAAAAAAAAAAAAAAACAAACAACCAAAGACACATACACAAAAATCAAAGCTGTTGAAATGTCATTTCTCTAATTGTGGCTGATAACAGACTTGTCTGATTTCCCACATCCACTTCTGTCCTTGTGTTTGCACTCCACTTCCACGCCTGGTCCGTAACTTCCCACTCCTATTTCTACTTCTTTGTAGGAAGACAAAAGTTTTTATTAACTTGAGGCACAAACGATTCTTTAAACATGTAATTAGTAATATAGATAGATAGATAGATGTATTGATTCAAGAGGAATAACGCCTGAGGGCTGCACCCGCTGCACTGCCCCGAAGGTTTCTGCAGCGCGAGGCTGTCAGCTCGGCTCTGAGCACAGCCGATGACAACCAGGAGTCAGCACTCACGAACGTCTCCAAACTCCACCTTTAAACACGTGTCGAAAGGAGGAAGGCCGTGAGCGGCACGCAGCCCCCGGAGGCGTCGCTGCCATGGCAACGGACGGCGCGCCCCTGTGACGTCATGGGCGCGTCGGGCGCGTCCGCGCTCCCTCGGAGCGGCGCCCCCTGGCGGTCGGGCTGTCCCAGCGCGCGGTTGGAATGGCGGGGGGGAAAATCGTGAAATGAGCGGGCGCGTTGAGCTCGGGGAGAAGGGGAGTCAGTAAGAGCAAGTATGAGATGGTGGTGTTCGCCCTCTGTGCAGAGAGGTTGGTGTGGAGCTGTTGGTTTTGCGTTCCCTTCTCTGGGAGTGGTGCGCCCTCAAGTAAATAAGCACGCAGTTTGCTGGAATACACTTAAAGGATAATTGACTTCAGTTGGTAACTGGAGTGAGCAGTTTGCCGTCAGAATAGCAGACTGGGTTGAGGAGCTCTGTTCGTGCTGTTTCTTTGCAGGGACGGAGCCTGAGGTGTGCTCAGAGCAGCCCCGTGCTCACAAAAAGAAAGGAGATGGCTGCGGGCTGCCGGCAGCTGCTGCTGCACGGGGAACGCGAGCAGTGTCTGATGGGTGACCTGGCTTAACTGTCCTCTTGGAGTCTTGTTTAGCCTATGGGAACCTGGGCAGGTCCTGCTGGGAGATGGTGCAGCATGAAGGAGAGTGACCTGGAAGTGCAATGGAAGTTACTGAGCTTGTGGAGTGCTCTCATCATCAGCAAAGCAGGCAGCTTGCTTCGTTCCTACCTCTCAAGCTCTTGGTCTGATAAAAGGACAAGGTACTTGAGGAATGTTTCAGTTCTACCAAAATTCTGCACAAATGTAATGTTTACCAAAGATTAAAATACAATGACTGTGCTGCCGAGTGCTGCCTTCTTATTTAATGTAATCCTTTATCAAATATTATTTTCCTGTTAAAAGATGAATCGGTAACAACTAGAAAGAAGCTTCTGATGAGTGTTTTTTTCACCTATTTTGTATTACTTACATAGTTTGCAGAATGGAAGTGTTACTCATGTTCTAGACTGAATGCTGCAAGGATTTTTTTTTCTAGTTTGCTGAAGAGCTGTTTTAGTGGATAATTCCAATGGCTGCATAGAAAAATCCCTCCAGGCACTGCATGGGAAAGTCACTTCTGAAGTTGTTTCCATCTGGCTCTGACATTTGTTGAGTTGCAAGTATAGTATTGATTTCACTAAGGGTGTTTTAGTTTAAACATTTTCAGTTTAACAGTAATGGTAGTAATGCATTTAAATTCATTAACTGTGGACATACAGGAAATCATTAACGTCAGATATACATCTAAAGTGATTATTTACTACAGGTTTTGTTTTGAGATGCACTCATCCACCAAAGGCAGGACCTCCTTTTTGCAGCTGAGCCAGGTTTCTGAAACTGGACTGGGTTAAAGTTAACTGGATCTTGAAGCCATGTGCCACACAATGAGCAGAACTGAAATCAGCTGGCTCTTTGGGGGGAGTGGGAGGGGAATTAAAGCTTTCAATTTCCTGATGAAGTAACCAACCACACCTGCTTCTCTATCAGATGAAACTGAAAAGAAAACTTTGAGTCAGATAATGCCAAAGCATGTGAGGCTGTTCTGTTGGGCATGACTGTGTCCATGTCTGCTGTGCTGCCCAGGAGGGGGCTGAAGATCAGCATCCTCTGCTGTGAGCACTGGATGCCTGTGCACAGCAGTGGCCGAGCATCCCAGCAGGCTGCTTCCAAAGAAATGGAAAAAGAAAAGGGGGGAGGGTTTGGTAATGTGCCCACATTCAGTAAAGCGGTCGAAGAGAAAAGCTTTAAGGAAGTTGTGACCTTTTTGTTTCTTTTGCTCTCCTCAGTGTTATCAGAGGGGAAATGTTGAGATTTTGTTGGAATGATTTGTGAGCCATGCGGAAGCTACGTGGGATTTCAGAATGGACTGATAGAGGATTTCCAGGCAGCGGTGACCAGCAGGAGGGCGTGGGGATGATTTGAGCTGACCTCCAGCAGGGCGCTCTCACTGCTGGGCCTGGGCACCTGCAGCAAGGTGCACGTTAATAGTAAAATTGTGAATGTTGTTAAACTGATGTTAATTATTTAAACAGGGCCCTGCTTGCACTTCTGTTGTTGTTTTTAACGCTCTTTCTCCCCTGTGAGGTAACTAAACATAAAGTGCATTAAAGCTGGAGGACTGGCAGTGGGATGTAAAGTGACAGCACGTGTGTTGGGAGGAGGGATCTGCAGAGAGGAGCCGTTTCCCACGAGTGTGGGAGCAGTGCTTATTCCTCGGCCCCTTCAGAAGGCTTGTCCCCTCACAGCATCAGCTGCGTTCCGATCCTTGCCAAGCAAAGAACTGAAATAGCCGTGTGAGGTCCCCATTCAGCTCAGCACTGCAGGCCCAGCCCAAAATTAACTCAGGATCGATTCTTCTCAAACGCTTGGATAGCTGGGGGTGAAACAAACGGACAGAAGGGTGAGTGAGTGCGGCGTTTATTTCTCTCACTTCAGGGTGAGCCTCGTGCTGGTTACGACCTTCTCACAAACACCTGGAGGAAGGGCACGGAGGCACACGGAATCGCTGACCCGAGTTTTGGGGCCAGCTGCCAAGGCTCCGCGTGAGAACCGGGTCAGGGATCGAGGAGGAGCGGCTTCAGCTCGTTCCGCTCCCATCCTGCGGGACGGGATGCAAAAGGAGCCGCGTTTGCTCTTTGTCCCCCGCTAAAATCTGCTCGGCGTGAGCCCCGGACCGTCACCCCAACTAAACCAACCGCCCAGCTCAGCAGCAGCTCGTGGCGCAGTGCGAACTCCTCGCTGCGGGGCGAGGCGGTTCCCATGCCGCACTCAGAGCCGCCGATCCCGCGTTCCGCCCCGCAGCCGTTCCGTCCCAGGCGGCGCAGCGGGCCGCCCCGCACAGCGCAGGGGCGTGCCGTGCCGTGCCGTGCCGAGCCGAGCCGTGCCGAGCCGAGCGCTCCCTCCCCGCCCGCCCCCGCGACGTCGGCCGGCCCCGCCCGGCGCGGAGGGAGACGCCATTGCGGGTTGTTTGTGCGGGAGGCGGTGCTGCGGCCGGGCGCTCCGCCGCGATCATGTCCACCCCGGCGCGGCGCAGGCTGATGCGCGACTTCAAGAGGTGAGCGGCGGCGCGGGGCCGGGGCCGTGCTGAGGGCGGGCCGGGGCGGCCTCGCCGTTCTTCTGAACCGCCGGGGCTTCCGCGCGCCCCTCCCCCGGCGCCTCCGGACGAGCCTCCCGGGGTCCCGGCGGCTCCGAGGCGCTCCGGGCGGCGGGGCAGAGCAGAGCCCTTCCGCCTTTAACGGGCGGCGCGGGCCGGCGGAGCTCCCCGGGCCGGTTCTGCTCGGAACCGGTTCCTCCCATCCCCCCGGGGCCGCCTGAGGTGAGAGTTGGTGCCGCGTCCGGAACGAACTCTCGCGGGGGGCTTCTAAATATGGAGCGCTGCAATTAGCGGCCGCTTCGTTCTCCGTATGTAAGCAAAACCCAAGTGTCCTTTAATGTTTGTGTGCGCATGCGGTTCTGCCCGAGCTTCTCCGTCCCGAGCAGCCTTGGATAACGCACGCCGAGTGTCGAGAGCTGCCGTTCGCCGCGTGTTTCTGAGCGTTGCCGACCGATAGGGTCACGGCTGGGAGCGGAGGAAAAGCGGCGTTGGGGTTTGTTTGTTGTGTTTTGTAAACGTCACAGTTCGGTATGTTTCCTCCTCGGCCTGAGATGAGTCAGCTCGGGTAGGGGCTCTTAGCACAGCTGTGGTGCCCGCACCGAAAACGCAGCGGGGAGCAGCTGTGCGCACCCAGCACGGAGCGGTGCTGCGATGGGAGCCGGGCGCCGGGAGCCTGCGCCGTCCGAGCTGCGGGCATCCTTCATCTCAGGGGCCGGGTGATCCGCTCGGGGCCGGGCGGTGCTTTGGGGTAGCGATCGGACCTTCCTGTGTGATTTTGTGATCTTGGAATGGAAGGTTGAGAATACTTTGAAGAGCGAGCACAGCTCCCGTTTCTTTATCAGATATTTGACCACTTAACACCCCAAAACGCACATAGCTACCTCATGTCTATTTTTTCCCCTTCCTCCTTCCCCCCCGGTTATATTTTTGTTTAGCCTTGCATTACTCTTACCTCATACTGAAACAGCGGGCTGTGCTGTGAGCTCTGATTCACTTGGTTAAATATAAACTCCTTTTGCATCTTAGAATTGCCAGGATAGTGGAGAGGGAGCAGCGTCTTGGATCACCTAATTAAACCAACAGAGAAATGTTATTTTTGCTATATATATGTATTGTTATGTATAAATATTGTATAGAGGAGGCTCAGGGGAGACCTTACTGCTCTCTATAACTACCTGAAGGGAGGTTGTAGTGAGCTGGGGTCGGCCTCTTCTCTCCTGTAACAGTGATAGGACTAGAGGGAATGGCTTCAAGCTGCACCAGGGGAGATTCAGGCTGGATGTTAGGAAATACTGCTTTTGTGAGAGAGTGGTCAGGCACTGGAATGGGCTGCGCAGGGAGGTGGTGGAGTCACCGACCCTGGAGGCGTTCAAGGAATGCTTGGATTTTGTGTTGAGGGACATGGTATAGTGAGAGCTATTGGTGATCAGTGGATGGTTGGGCTGGGTGGTCCTGTGGGTCTTTTCCAACCTTGGTGATTCTGTGATTGTCTGTGTGTAAGTACTGCTAGAAAAGGACTTACCAATATTACATTTTCCCTAATTCTTACTGACTTCCAGGCCCTGTTGAGACCAGCCTGGCATGCAGCCCTTACCACAACCTGTATTTAGTTAGACCTTTTGACAGCAGGGTGTACAAGAGCTTTTAAAATTGCTCTTAAACCCAAAGCCGTCCTCCTGATACATTTATCAGGCAGAATGCTCAGGCATTATTACCAGCCTGCAGCATGGAAGAAAACACATTCCTGCTCTCCCTGACCAAAATAGTAGGTGGTTTATGCTGTTCAAATTAAGCTGTCTGGACTGCATGTGCTCACAGAGCAAGGATGTAAACACGGTCCGCAGGGGAGCTGGATTGCAAGCAGCAGAGCCCAGCTGCCAGCCTGGCTGTGCGGGCAGCGTCATTGCTGGTGTCTGTGTACACGAGCAGCTGTAGTCACTGTGTCAGGGATGGACGTCCAGGCACGGGGGGACTTCCAGGCATCGCTGCTGGCGCTGTGCCTGGCTCAGCCCTAAGTCAGTCTGCACAAATGGGCTGGAACTGAGTTAGAGTTTGTCCCTCGGTCTGTAAGGCTTTCAGTGAGGGTTTGCTCTTAACATCATTCTGCTGTGCAGTCACATCTCATGTTAACACTGAACAATTGCTTCAAAGCGAGGGCAGTTACTTCATTTTCTTTATTCTTGCATGACTCAAGTGTTGCAGTGGATGGGAGCTGTCACAGAAGGATCTGCCTGGGCAGTCCCCAGTGGTGTGGGAGGTTACTGCTTTATGTTGTTCCAGGGTCTTACGTGATCCTTTAGCAGAAACACACAGAGTATTCAGAAGGAGGGAATCTAGGTCCTATTATTTAGTTAGAGGATATATTTGTCTGGCGTGAGTTTATGCAGCTTTCAGTAAGCAACGTGCTTTTCCTTAGTCCAAGGATTAAGGAACTAAAAAGAATTTCAAATGCTTTAGAGACAAATATTTACATTTGTGGAACTGCTATCAGGGAGCAGTACAAAGGTTTCTCCTTGCTCCCTCTTCCCTTTTGAAGCAGTCAGCTCACCAGCCAAAAGAGCCATATACCAAATTTAGCTGCATCGTGCACAGACTTAGGGATGCAGAAAAAGCTCAGCTGACAGTTCTTTGCCCTCAGTTCCAGTAAGTATGCCCTGTAAGTATCACTGTGCTGAGCTCCTGTTTCTGGCCGTGGCTTATTCTCTGTTTCACTGTGGCAGCCAGCAGCAGTCACTTGCTCTGCTCCTCCATAACCATCTGGCTGGTGCTGTAAATCCATCCCAGCTACGTGTGCTGCTTTAAAGCATTGTTACTTGTGGTGCTTTGCACACCTGCCTCAACCTGCTGGGCTGTCACAGCGTGTTGATGTAATACAGGAGCAGATCTTGGTTTGTCTTTTGGAATACTGCTAATCTGCATGTAACACTTTGTCTCTTCAGTAACTTAGAATGAGAAAGGATTTATAAAAAAAAGTGGATGTTACTATTGAGTCAGACTTGCAGGTGGAGGCATTTCACTTACGTTAGGCTTGCTGTTCTATATTTGTAATTTCTAGATTGCAAGAAGACCCTCCTGTGGGTGTCAGTGGTGCACCATCTGAGAATAATATAATGCAGTGGAATGCAGTTATATTTGGGTAAGAGTTTTTGCTCACTATGAAGTCCCTTTTTTTGGGAGAGGGAGGTGGGGGAATTTTTTTATAACATCCCTTTTTTTTTTTTTCCTTTGTGAATGTTAAGTCAGGAAATTTACAGAAATGACCAAGTGTGCAGTCACAGTGAAAATCTGTTTTCAGGGGTAATAAAGAATGCCTAGGGGAAAAAAATATATATTCATTGTCTTTTTTTTAATGATGTTTGCATGTGGCTTAATAAATAGAACGGGTTTTATAGGAGCTGGGTTATGAAAAAGCAGGCTGGCTCTTTAAAGGTACATAAGAGCACCACATGTTCTTGGCCATCAAATCCAGATGCGTTGGCAGTGTTTGGATTGATTCCTGGTGGAATGAGGTTCTATTTAGGAAGTTACATTACGTATACTCCAGAAGAGGAACTCTGGTAGTATCCTTTCATAAACCTGAAGTCAGCTTACTAACAATCTCCTCGTTAATTCAGCTCTAGTCTGAAACATGGCACACCACTGCTTGGGGTGATAATGAAGTAGGTATCTTCACTAACAGCTTGACATGGCAAAGTCTGCTGAATGTGACAAAGCTCCCAGAAGTTGCCTTTGGAGGCTTCCCTAAATATTTGTATGATTGTCTTTATGTCTGTCTTGAGGAGAGTAAGGAATAATATGTTTATTGTGAGCATTTAGAAGTAGTGGTCATTTTTAACTGGAATTTATTTTTTACACCTTTCAGGCCAGAAGGGACGCCTTTTGAAGATGGTAAGCAGCTAACTTCTGTATTCTCTGTCATTCTTGTGAATATTGTCAGTATTAACATTATTCTGCCTGATATTATGTAGGTTTGAACAGTCTGAACAAGCAAAGAGTGGTGGAGCAAGGTCGAGTTAGCTATGAAAATACTGTATTTCTGTGCAAGCAGTGTCTTACCTTAGTGGTTGATGGTTAGTTACAAAGCTATGAAGCAGTTCTTATAACCTTGGTTTGTTTAGGCACAGAACGTTTGAGCTTTTGGTGGAGGAAGTCTAATGCTGCCAGATGTCTTTGCATCTCTGCAGCTAAGCTCAGCAAGATGCTTTTCTGGTTTCATCTTTGTAGCATGTTTGATTCATCTCTGTTCTTCTAACTAAGAGCAGGTGAATAATCTTGAATTGTTCTGAAAATAGAACTCAGTGAGAGGGGGGAATACCAAATCTGTACATAAACATGAAAGTTGATGTGTAATGAATCTCCCCTAGGCATATGAGGAATAATGAGTTTAATAATTATAGCGTTATTGCAGTAATCAGCAGCAGATGGGTTTTTCTCTGTGTTGGGTTGGAGGAGTACAGTAAATTATTCACTGATCCGTAATAAAGGTTTTCAGTGAATCATGAGCTCTGAAGACTGAGATTGCTGATGATGAAATTCCAGTTTTTGCTTGCTGGCACCACAGGGCCTTCTTAATGAAACACCTTAAAGTCACTGAAGTCCATAGAACAGGCTTCTTTGGTCACAGAAGAAGGGAGGAAGGCAGTGGGATGATTGATGTTGGATGTAGCTGCTTTCCTCATGTATACAGTGAGTCTCAATGCTTGGACCTAACTGCTGCTGCCGTTTTTATTGCAATTAGTAATTATTAGTTCCATAGTTCCATTATCACTTGAAATATGTGAAAAGAAAGCAGACTCAGTGTGGCTTGTTTGCATAATAGTGGGGAGAAATATTGATTATGGAGCATATGAATTAACTTACCTTTGTTTTTTCCTGGGGCATTTTTTGTTGGTGGTCATCTGATTGTATTTATGTTTGTTTGGACAGGTACTTTTAAACTAGTAATAGAATTTTCAGAAGAATATCCAAACAAACCTCCAACTGTTAGGTTTTTATCAAAAATGTTCCATCCAAATGGTGAGTAAATCGTTTTTATTTAGCCATAATACTAACTATTATGGTGTGGTCATTTATTCTGCAGAGCTTCAGAATGCTTAACGGTTTGCTCTCTGCTACCTGCTGGGTAGTTGTCTCAGGCAGTAACTACTTGATGGAAGAACTGAGAGTTGTGGTGCTGCTAAGTAGCAACTATCTGTCTCTTTCCAATCAATATGGCAGCAAAATCTGTAAGTGTTTTCAGCTACAGCTGCACTTAAGTTAGCCTAAAGGGGCAATCCTGCTTCAGATTCCTGCCCCCTTCCATTTAACAGCACTTCTGTCTGTGTGGACACATCATGAATCCAGGCAGGGAACTGATGGTGCCAAATGTTACTTATTTCTGTCAGGTGAGAGCTCAGCCAAGCCAACCTGCATGGGGTTCCCTGTGCTAAGCCATGCTGGCAGCGGGAGGCAGGCAAGAAAGTGCACTCCTAGGGGAGAGCAGAGGGGAGGGAGCTGCCCCCACCTTGGTGGGAGGGCAGCCATGGAGTGCTGTGCTTCTCACTCCATCTCTCCGTAGCTTTTATTTGGTTGTTGGATGCAGAAAACATAAACCATGTCTCTCTGTTTCCCAATCCCCTCTGTTACAAAGGGTTATAGATTCAATTCGAGAGTTGAAGCGTGAACCTGTTTCAGCAGTTCCTGTAGCTTGAGCCCTCCTTGAGCAAAGGCTGGTTTTAACTACAGTTCTGTGGCTTAGGCAGTATTCTTAGGCAATACTCTCTAACCATTTATCTGTCACATAACAAGAAAGCCAGTATGCTTCTGACCATTTTGTTTTATTATATTTCGTTACTGGGATGAACAAGCTAGAAAAACAGCATGTAGAAGCTTGCATGACAAATCTCAGTATCCTACACGCTCTTATATTCAGACAGAAGTCGTATTTCAGGCAGACAGTATTGTCTGCCTTAGAGCCTTTCCTAGCATGTGAAAACTGTGCAGTTCCCCATGCAGTCCATGATGACTGAGGTCCTCGGCTGGTGCAGTGCATTCCATGCCTGCAGCAAATGTCTCTCTGCTTGCTGAGAGGCATTACGTCGACTTGAATCTGGGCCAAGCACACAGGAGGAGCAAGAAACCGAGTCTAGGTCTACCAGTTCCTGTGCTATTGCCATATTTTTTGAACATTCTTTCATTTCCTCTTAGGTGTTTTGTTACTTCCAGTAATGTATCTCCTTCAAAATACCAGGTATCAAATTATATAAGATAGTCAGCCATAGCTGCTGTAATCCTAAAGCATTTCTTGAACACAGGCCAAATTGATACAGTAGTTCTTGCTTGAACTGTATTTAATGAACAAAACGTAAGGTAAGTCTGATAAGTGATAACTGATCTGTGTGTTGTGTTCACAGTTTACGCGGATGGCAGCATATGTTTAGATATTCTTCAGAATCGGTGGAGCCCGACATACGACGTTTCATCTATTTTAACTTCAATTCAGGTAACTTTAAATCTATTCTAGCAGTTAAGTATGTTGTTACAAGTCTGTTTTGGAGAGTGCACAGCTCAGTGACAGAACTGGAGATGCTTCTGTCAAGGAACTTCAAATACTTGTAGCCTAAGCAATTGCTTTTTAGATCAAATAAACACAGAGTGCTGACCTATGTAATTACTGATTTTGAGCTGCAAAATTGCTGTTGGATAATTTTCACAAGAAAACAGTTAGTGATTTGGCTTCCTTTTTATCTCTTTTTAGTCAAGACGGGCAGTCAGGTGTAAAATTTGTGTAACGTAACATTTGAAACCATTTCACAAAGCCTCGGCCTGTCACTTCAAGTGCTGCTGAAATTTGTTTAATTGGAGTAAATAGAAATGATGTGGCAGACTGAAAATATTTTTTTCTCTTTAGTCCCGCATGACATCAGTGGTGTAATTACCAAATAATCAGTTGGTGTCATACTGCAAATTGGCACAAATGGCTCTGTGTCTGTTTGTAAGGACATGAGGAGCCTAAAAATGTATACAGTGCTAATGCACATAAAATGTATAACTGGAAGTTCAGCAGCTCTATTAGGGGTGCCTAATATTAGCTTTAACATGTCTTATTGTGTTTTGTTTTTTAAGTGGGCTCTTTTTTGTCATGTTTGCTTTCTGAAGCATTTGATAGGAAAGATGTTGTTTTTCACTGTTCTGTAAAATGTTGGTTTGTCTCACTTTTTGTTTTTCCCTTTTTTACAGTCTCTGCTTGATGAACCTAATCCAAACAGCCCAGCAAACAGTCAGGCAGCACAGCTTTATCAGGAGAACAAACGTGAATATGAGAAAAGAGTTTCAGCTATTGTCGAACAAAGTTGGAATGATTCGTAACAGCTGCTTTGTTACTCTCCATCCTCGTAATCATTATGTACAATTTAACTCTCAATAGAAAGGCTACCAAGAATTTCAAGTGCCACAGCTCTAAGAATTTGCATAAAAACTCATTTGCAAACAGAATTAAGCCCTCCAGTTTAGGAAACTTAAAAGCTTGTGTATCTTGATTAACGTACTTCTTATTGCATGGTATGAACTAAGTTATTGCTACATAAATTTGTAATATATCCTGTTTGTATTTTTTTTCCAAGTGTATAATGTTGGTGTGGAGTTTTCATGACAGAATATACACATTTTGTAAATCTGTACTTTTTCAAATACTGAATGCCTTATTTTTGAATTCTTTAGATTTTTAAATTGGAGAAAAGCACTTAACAAAGTTTTTATATATAAATATTTCATGTAAAACTGTTAAATACATAACCTCAGTGCAAGACACTTCTCTCATTCTGTATCTCTTTCAAAAGGCTCATTTTGAGTCCATTTTCCCCTTTGCTACATGCCGAGTATACCATGCACTTTTTAAAACCAGAAAAGTTAATCCATTATAAAACTGTCTTCTCTGTGGATATCTCTGCAGCTGCAGCAGGCTTCAATTCGATTCTGTGTTCCTCAGTTGTATGAGGAAGAGAAGTGTTAGTGGCTGCCACTTTGTAAATGGGGAAGCATAACTATTTAGCTAAAAGTTCCACTACAAACCAGCAGCAGAGTTGCAGACAGGAGCTGGACAGCCAGGCTTTGGTAATAATATATTTTTCAGGGAGATTGTATTTTACCAAACTGTAAAATATTGTCAACTAAATCTGTCTTCTATTCATATATTGATACTGTAATATAGTCCTGAATATCTTCTAATAGTTACACAGGTATTCCATTAGTTTCTCTTTGGCTAGGGAAGTAATTAATCACAAACAGAAGAGAATGTGATTGCAGATTTAATGGAGTTCTATGGAACCTGGCCTCGTGTCTTTTCATGGAAGTTTTAAATATTCTTAAGCTGTCAGTTTTAAAGAAGCTTGATTTTGTCTTAGTAAATGTGGACATTCTGCTTTTTTTCCTGTATTTTTAAAATCACAGTGGATATCTGTAGTAAAGAATTAGGACTTTTTTCTTTCTTCTAGCAGCTGCCTCTGTCACAGTTCCATCCAGCATGACGTATGCATTAAAACCCTCAAATCCCATATAAAACATGCAGCTCAGCGTTGCCTGAAAAGCAGTGGAAGTTTATCTCATTTGGAAAATACTTCTTGTTTGCCACAGTCATCAGTAAAAGCTGAACTTTGTTAAGTAGTGAAATGTGAATATCAGTGCTTGTACAGAAGCCCCAAAAGACCCGATTTCCCTTTTCACGATGGGTCGAGTAAGGCAGCATCACTGCAGAAGCATTTGTTTATACACAGAATACTGACAAGGTTCCTGTTTCTAAGAATCAATCTAAATTTGGACTATTTTCCTCCTTCAGTCTCAAGTTTCAGTCTTCCTGTTGCTTTGCCGTTCGTTAATTTGATTATTTCCGATCAGCTTAGCTTAGCTGCAGGCTGATTAAGCTCAGAAGACGGTTCTGGATGTGCCTGGACGGAGGCGGCGTGCCTTTGAGGCGAGACCTCGGACATCGCTGTGCGGAACGGGCCGGTACCGCTGCTGTGCGGGTGTGACGTCACTGGGACGCGACGGGCCCCGCAGGAGGAGGCGGACCGCAGGGCGGCTGCTGGGGCAGCTGCAGATCTCTGCTCCCCCCGGTGCCTGAGGCCGCTCCGAGCGGCTCGCGAGGCGAGATGTCTGATGTGCAATTAAAAGTCACAGCGCCGTTTCTCGGCGGCAGATCGCGCTGCCTGCTGGCGACAGGGCAGAGGGCGCTCCGCGGTGTCGGGAGGCCGCCAGGGCTGAGTCCCGTCGCCGGAAGCGGGCCTCGCCGAGACCGGAAGGCCTTCTCCTGCATACGGCCTCTTGGGTCCGCTCTGCCCCACGCCTCGTCTGCCCTGGAGGAGCGGGGCGGCTACCGCGCAGGCGCACTGCGCACTGCCGCGCCTGGGTGGAGTGGTCTGCGGGTGTCGCGGCCCTGAGCGAGGGCGGGCAGTCGGTCATGGCTGTTCCCGGGCCTGAGGGAGCGGGAGGGCACCCAGCGTGGGGTGCGGGCTGCTTCGGTAACCCCGAGGGAGCTGGAAGGCAATAAGCTGCAGTATAGCCACTCACGAGAGCTCACAGCACACCTCGCGGAGCGGGACAAGGGGGAGCGGCTTTAAACTAAAAGAGGGGAGATGCAGCGTGGATGTGAGGAGGAGGAGGACGTGATTTCGATGTTTCTGACAGCGCAGCCCCGCGGTGCTGCAGCCCTGGCTGGGCTCTGCTCAGCAGCACCTATAGGGGCGGCTGGAGGCGGTCAGGTCCCAGCCACGCTGTGATTCTGAGGTGTCCAAACCCAGCGCCAAGCCCAAGTCACGAGAGCTCACCGATAGCATCACCTCACTGGTGCAGGCAGTCCAGGCCAGTGGGATTCTGCTCTGTGCTGCAGGCTGAGCTGTGCGACTGCAGCAGCTTGAGGTGCTCCGAATGCAGCTTCGTCTGGGGGGGGATTTGTGTTAACAGTTAATTCAGTGTGTCAAACCAACACTCCTCCAAGTGCTTCGAGATTAGGAGCTCCCTGATACAGAAATTGCAGAAGAAGGGAAGATTCCCTGGCGGTTACGCTGGCATTTAGTTAATCAAAGAGATCGGATGTAGGCAAACAGAAGAATATTTCTGTGTTTTGCCTGTGGAGATTCTGTGGGAATATTGTTGATGTGTTGATGTCTATCCAAACGGAGAGGAGAGGAGGAGCCTTATCATCTGCTCAGAGTTCCCTGCCTAGCATTTTATTTGAGCATTTTTCTGTTTGTGTAAGCTCTCCCAGGCAAACCCCATGCTGTATTTGTTTGGAGTTGGTTTTCTCTTTTTGGAAGAGGAAGGATAGAATCAACAGATGATCAGCTGTGACGTGCGAGTTGGCGAGGAGGCATTCTCCACCTCTGCTTTTGATGGAGCTCCAGAGCACAGGAAAGAATGAAAGACACATCCCTGCCCATGAGAAGGCAGTGACCTCCAGGCTACAGATCCATGGCTCAGGCGTTTGTGTGCACAGAGCCTCAGCTCAGGTCTCTGCTCCACAACTCTGGAGACTTTGGCTTTTCTTTAAGCCACTGGATAAATCCATCGTCCGTGTGCCGGGGTGTAAGCCTGAGCATTGCACCACTCACTGCTATAAAGCCCAGCTTGGATCCAGCCCTTGGGCCATGAGAAAGTCATGTCAGCAGTGCTGGGTGGTGTAGGGTTTTTTATTTCATAAAAGCTTTTGGGATAAAAATAGGGGAGCAACATAGAATTGTGTGTCATTGTATGTCTGTGGACAGTTCTGTTCAACATAAGCCTTCTTTACTATTAATCTCTAGATACTCTTTTTTTTTTTTCCTATCTTCTCTTGCCGAAACAAGGAAACAAATACAAAAATCCATTGCCTTGATATTGAAAGATAAATGTTGTAAAGGGCAACAGAAAAAGGAGTTAAATCAAAAAAAAAAAAAAAAAAAAAAAAAGAACCAAAGAAGAAGAAAACCCATTACAAAACCATAGGCTTTTCTGCTTCTGAGATTGCTGTGAATTCAAAGGACTGAAGTTGTCATTTTAGAAAATAATATACCCTGGATTATGTGTGTGTACGTACGTAGGAGAGGAGAAAGCTTTTTGAGCTGATTATGTTAGAATCTTAAAAAAAAAAAAAAAAAGCATGAGGTAGTAATACAGAAATTAGGTGGGACTCAGGATTTTCTTTTTTTTTTTTTTGTGCAGCACTGAATGTTGTTATTGCACCTTGAGTTTGTCTCATTGCACAGCTGCCGTGAGCAGAGAACAAAAAATACGCAGAACTTTTAGACTCTGATAATGACTGTAATTAGCATCACAAGGCTGTGGAAATTGCAGTATTCCCTAAAGGTTTCTTGTCGTTCTCTCATGTTTCTGCGCTGGATATGAAGGTTTTCAACCAGGATACGTGCTCTGTTTGGTACTGTCCCACTAGTGGTAGTATTGCAGCCTCCATGGCAGTGTTAATCCATTCTTAATGCCTATATCAGTGTCGTGTTTCTGAGCTGGTCTGTGTGAAAGCTGGATCCTGCCAGAAAGTAAACTGACTGCTCTTAAACACTGCGCATTGTTCAGCATCCAGGGTGAAGCTTTTTTCTTTATGATGTGGTCAAAGCACGTAGCGTGGGATTTTCTGAGCTAGTGAAAATGTTAGTCAATGAAAGTGTATTTTAAAATCCCAGTATGAAAATGTTTTAATCAGGAATTCGGTGATGTCATAAATTATTTTTGCCCTTAAACGTGTGCCAGGGCTGGGTCAAACCCCAGCATAAAGGCAGCATTATGGAACAGTGGTGCTGACTGATTTATTAGAGCCGCGCGGCGGAGGCCGTCAGCATTGGAGGTAGATGGGCTCAGCCTCCCTGAGCCTCCACCTGTAGCGTGGAGCACTCAGTCCTCAACCCTCACAACTGAAAGGACTGTGTGTTTTTTGCCTTGTTTTTTAACTTTGGCTTATTAACTGCCGTATCTGATGAATTTCCAAGCTGAATAATTTTGACAGCTGCCAATTTGGTACACATGCCACAGGCTGGAAGGGGTGCTGCAGCCCCAGCAAGGAGCACATCTGCACACCTCACCAGGCACAGGGAGGACCTCAGTACACATGGAGCAGGGATCTCTCTGTCAGCGAGGTCAGCCCGGACTCTGAGCCCTACGTTGGGTCTTACCCCAGATAAGGCACTGCTTACAGATCTCTGAACAAAGCCTGAGCTGAACTTTGAACTGCTCGGTCTCAGCATCAGATTATTAATAGCTTTTCATTGCTATTGTCACCATTTATTCCTTTACTTACGTTGCTGTTTATTCAGTCCTCACACCCAAGGGGAGAAGGTTGGGTTCAGGATGGAGTTCAGAGCTCTGCCCCACTGACGTAGTGCCCAGTAAACATCGGTGTTTCTATTGTTAATCTGTGGGGTCACTGCTGTTGTGATGAGAGCGGAAGGAAGGAGTTTCGTTCTGATATACAGCACTTCACCCAGACTGAGCAGGATTGTCTTCAGTGACTGACCAGAGCCAGCAAGGAGACAGAACTGCCATCTCTTTTGAATTAATTATGAACCACACAGCTCTTGCTGTTATCTGCTTACACATTGTCTGCCTTGTGATGGGCTACTGAGAGATTTCCATTCACTGTCTGGTCCAAATGTACTGTAAGTCCAATTTCATTAATCAGCCCGCTGGCTTTACTTGTTAAAAGGGTCATTGTGTTTGCTATTACAGTGTTTTCTTTGTGCTCGCTTTCCCCAAATTCCAGTAACTATTTTGTGGAAAAGTTTGGAAGTGAACTTTTGATGCCTGTGAAAACTGCTTTGTTGACTTTATTGACTCCAGAGCCTCACGTTCTTTATCCACAGAGATCTTTAAAAGGACACAAAAAAGTTGCAGCCAAAGCTTATAGAATTTGGTACTTATGGTTACGTATTATAGACCCAATGTCGTTCCCATGGAGACCTAAAGGAATTTTTCCATTGAATTAAGTGGTAGCAAAGCATACCCTTTATTAAATGGGATAAGAAGTAGACCGGAGAGCTCAATTTGTTTTTGCTGATTTTGTTTGCCTGCTTGCCCTTCTGTAGCACGAAGTAAACCAGAAGAAATGACAGATATTTGCACTGTGATTCATCTGCTTCGTACTTGCTGCGTTTGGAGATAAGGCTGTGTTTGTGGTCATGGAGCAATAACCCAGCAGGCGAGGCCAGCTCTGTTTCACTCCTTGCTGGTGCCTTTCTCTGCAATCTGGAGGTGAGGGAAGTGTTTCAGACACTGCTTCTGTTAGGGAGAGGTCAGCAGGACCACAGCTGGGCACTGCGAGGTGCTGTGCTCCCTGCAGGTCGTGCACCACGTCTTCCTAAGGGCACCTCGAACATCAGCTTGTTCAACCACTCCAACTTGTTAGCAGTGAGATTCCAAGTATTTACAAAGAAATCCCAACTATATTCACATTTAGAAGGAGTTCTTCCATTCTGGAAGGTTGGGCTGTAGCTCAGCAGCTGCCAGAAGTCCCCAGTGAGTGGTGGCTGAAGTGTGGCCATGTGCTGCTGCTGACACACAGCTCCTGCAGCTCTTGTGGGTGCAGACCCTGAGCATTCCCGCACAGGAGATTATAGAAGACTGAAATTGTGCATTTTGGTGCTGAAATTTATTGTATTTTTATTTGTTTGTTTGTTGTTGGGACTGTAATGAGATCCAGAACTACTGAAGCCAACAGATCTGTAATTGATTTAAATGGATTGAGGATTTCCTCCATAATGAAGTCCTTTCACTTTGGATCACTGAGATTTCTCTTGTTCTTTCGTAGTGCCGTATGACACATTCATTCCATCTTTGCCTCAAACAAAGAGAATTTATGCTATCATAGCTTCCCTTTAAATATTTTCTATTTGACAGCCTACTGAAAAGGCTCCAGAGGCAGATTCTTGGTTTAGAAGTTGCTATTTATGTCTATACACATCTGAACGTCGTTATGCTTTGCATGTTCTGGATTGCTTGCCATTTTCTTTGTAAAGATGTATGAGTCTAGAGAGAGAGCACATTATTTTAAATGAATTTGAAGCATGCTTTAACCGTCTCAGGGTTCTACTTGTTGCTCCTGGCTCCCTTGATAAAAATACATATCCATATAAGCAACACCGCAGGGAAAATTTGTGTGTTGGTGTTATAAAGCAAGGGGAAGACTTTCTCAGTGCATGATGTTGGATTCTTTTAGCATATGGCACTGGAGTAATGGTGGGCTCTGTGCAGACAGGGCTGCTGTTCCCGAGGGCTTTCAGTGGGGGTGTAGGGCAGGAGGTGGTGAAACTCCATAGGAAACAGAAGCACAAGAGAATAACAAAATGATAAGGATGACAAGAAGGATAATGGCCTCCCTGGTCCTAATCAGCTATCCCAATTTTTAACATTTGTGGGTTTTGTGTGTGTTTTTTTTTTTTTTTTTAAATGCTTAGCAATTGTAGCAGAAATGCAAGTCATGGCTTGAAGCAGTGATGGAGCACCTGCTGGGAAGGCAGAGCCAGCCCAGGGGAGCTCAGGTGCATGCAATGCAGCTGAGTGACCTGAAGGGCTGGAGCCAGGATCCACCCCTTCCCAGACCTCATTTAAGGGTTGGCAGTGGAGGTGAAGGGATCTTGTTGGAGTTTCCTGCCTACCAGAGGCTTTCTAAGGGTAAGCAGCTTTTTTCCTTTGTTTCTGTGTCCGTGGCTGCTGCATTTGGCCTTGTCCTCATTTGCTGCAGCTAGGGACTTTGCCACCCTACTATTATCTCTGTACTTTCCATCACATAATAGCATTTCAGCATTTTGTATACTTAATAAAAGAGCCCTACGGAGTTTACTCACACCTGAAATAACCTGCTCTGCCCTCACGGAATGCATTTCTGCTCCAGGAACAATCTACACAGTGTGGTTTTCCAAGACCATGGGATCTCCCCTCCACCTCTATTTTTGTACAGTTCTGTAGTTCTAAAAGGATTCTCTGAAGCATTCTAGAGTGCTGGCAATTAAACTGCTGCGTGGTTTTGTTCTTTCTTAGAAGCTGTATTTTCATACCACAAAGGTATAAGTTCTGGAGGATGAGTATGAAAGCAGCCTGGCTCTCTCTCTGCATGTAGAGGAGCTTGCACATCCACTTAGAGAAGGATGGACTTAGAATCTTGTAATTATGTCTGCCTCGATGTTTTGTGTGCATGGTAACTGTATGGGAACTGCTGAGTCCCAGCCTGAACCACTGATGGAGCACCTGGGGAAGGTCAGCTCTGGGAGCACAGGTGAAGGCAATTCAGCTTCACAATGACTGGAAGGGCTGCAGCCTGGCTGCACCTCAATTAGACCCCATTTAAGGGCTGACAGCCGCTGGGGAAGGATCTCTTCCAGGAGATCCCTTCTTGGTGAAGCTCTCCACTGCAAAGCTGGGATCTTCTGATACAGTGAGCAATTTTCTTCCCTTCCTTTATAGCACCTTTCTATCGTGATGGTCCTTCCACCATCACACCTTTGTTGTAACACCTTTCCCATCATATTGATCTGTCACGTAACCCTGTGCATTAAATTAACAACCAGAGGATGTTCTGGTCTGTTCTGAGGGATGGGCCCTCCATGCTGGTTGCACGACTTGGCACCAAAACTCTGGGAAGCTCGGATAACAATAGCAGGAACATTGAGCTCGGGTATGTGTAGGAGAAGAGGGGAATTCCTTCATTTTGCATCACTGTAAAGCATGCAATACGTCATTATAAAAGTCTGTGTATCAGTTTATCCGACGTTAATTGTCTTCCTGCTGACTGCGTTCTGTTACATTCCTTTTTAAAGGATGAGGAAAATATTTCAAGCGAATGATCAAAGGAATATTTTACTCCCTTCACGTTCAGAGGATGGAGTCTCTGAAGGATTTATTCAGGAAATGAGTTATTAGGGCCTGACAGCTCTCTGCAGCAGCACTGAGTGAGCAGGTTATCTACAGATTGCGGGTACAAACATCCCGTGCTTTGATGAGTACATGAGTAATGCCTTTAGAGGAGTTGGAAAGCAAGATTAGGTTGGTGCTGGAGCTCCAAGTCACTTCAGCAATTACCACAAAGCCTGAAACTTAGCAATCTAAAACAGGTGCTGGCAGAGAAATGGACATCTAACTGACATCCTTCTTCATTGTTGAGTTTCTTAACCAAGGAACGACGGAGCGTTTTGCATTGTGGGGAAGATGATATTGTTTTGGTTGTGTTTGCCATCAGTTCTGTGAGTGAAACTCACTCAGCATTGCCATCCAAATGATAGAGACCCTCTCTGTGAACCTTGGTGGTTGGAATCTCTGAGACCTTTGACTGTAATTACGCTGCTTGATGCATCAAGATCCTCAGAAGCATATCGCTTCTGGCGATATCAACCTAAGCAGCTTAGGTGATATAAACCTAAGTAGCTTAATAGCTTCTCAATGCCATATAATGTATTGGGAATCTCCCTGTACAGAGAATCTGATAGGGGACATCTGAATCGTGGTGGCAGCTTTAACAACCAGGAAGGCAGGGGAGTGCGGTGTGATGAGCTGGGTTAGGTGAGCTTGGGGCTGCCTGCAGCTGGGTGAGAGGCTGCAAGCAGAGCTCCAGGCAGGGATGTGGTTGGTGCTGGGGAAAATGGTTCCTCTTTGGAGCTGCAGGAGGAACAGCTGGGAGCTGGCATGGCCTCTCGGTGCTGTGATTGTGCAAACACGTGGATGTGGCACAAAAGCAGCTTTTGGTGACAGACTGAAGTACGGCACATCTCAGCAATACAGGCTGCTGAATTCTCTCTGCTGTGCATCTTTTCTCCCATGTTCTGAGCCTTCACACCAGCAGCAGTTTCCTCTCAATATTAGAATGTATAATTCCAGAATTCATCTGTCACTGTTTATTTTCTGATGCTGAAACTGGAGTTACAGGACTTCCTTACAGCAGTGTCCTCCTGGAGTGGGATATCACTGCTCATAGCACCAGCTGTGCCCAACCAACTACTTCTAAGCTCTGCTTCTGCATGGAGCTGCATGGTATGGGCAGCCCAGGGCCACTGCTGTGCTGATTGCAGGGATGTTGCAATGGGATGCAGGGATCCCCAGCGCCCAGCTCTGCAGGTATGCCTGTTCCTAACCCCATGAGCTCAGATTGGAGGTGGTGGGGCTGCACTGAAGTCCATGTCACATGCTTCAAAGGAGCAGCTACTTACTTACAAAAGCCCATCAGAGCTGAATTGCGCCCTGATTGAGGCTATGCTGAGAGCCAGACATGTGACTGTGTTGGTGTTTGCATTATTTCCTGAAAAGGTAAAATTCAGGCGTTTATTTCTCATGTTTTTGCACAACACAAAGCCAGCAGGCTGATTTGTATTCAACTGCTGCATATTGAGGCTGGTCATCAGTCTTGTAAATGGTAGATAGGAGGAACAGCTACAGCAGAGAAATATTTCCTCTGGTTCAGGGTGGCTCCTAAGCGGGGTCCTCTCGCTCCCTGTAACCAAGGCAGAGTTATCTGTCTGGCATTCCCTGTCCCACACTTGCGGTTATTTATTCTGTGTTGTGCAGGAAGGAAGGAGACGTGTGCAATCTCCATTCTTGTTAACAAGAATTGTGCACCTAATTCTCTGTGCATTGTGCCGAAAATGAACTAGTAAGACGTGTTCTGCATCAGCAAAAAGGCTGCCTTGTTCAGCTGGAATGAGAGCATGCACGCTATAACTTGGAAGTGAAGAAAATCACTGTAAAGATTTCTTTAACAGAGCCTGTTGGGTTTTTCCCTAAATTTCTGCTGAGAATGAAGATTCTGCAGTGTTTTTTCCCTCCTTTCTCCTACCCAATTGCGAAGCTTAAAGCTTTCACTGCATGCGTTTCTGCTGCTTGTAGCACTTTTCATTCGGATGGCAATTTTTCATCTCCTCGCTGGCTTATGGCTAAAACAGTCCTTCTAACAGGAGTTGGTGTTATTTACTCCCCAGAATCAGTATTTCCATTTGTTCCCAGTCTCTCATCCTCAGGGGAAGGGTTTCCTTCTGTCTCACCTTGATGGATCCATCTTCCCAGCTCCCCTCCTTCCTGCAGATGCTGTCTCTGCAGCTGTAAGCGTCATCTGAGAGCACCTTTGTGAGACATTTCCAAGGTGTTACGAGCTAATGCGTTGCCTAAATCAGGGCTGAAATGCTCCAGACTGGCTGCTCAATTAATAAAAATGCACTGATGTACCCATGCATGGTGATGTAACTGACTGACTGTCTGAAAACTTTGCAGAATGCTTCACAGAAGTGCTGTGAAGTGCTGATAGTCACATTGCAGAGACTGCAAACAAGTGTGAGGGATGGACAGAGCCCTCGGGGAGCCACCAGAGTCCAAGGAATAGGAAGTGAAGGTTTCAGGCATCTGGTTGCATCGAATGTATGAATTCTGCCTGAATTCGTGGAGCTGCTGTATTATTTAGTGCCTTGCTGTGTAACGACTTGGATCTGTGCTCTGTAATGGATGGAAAATCTGCAGCAGGAAGGAGCAGAGACAAATTTAAGTGCTGTCAAGAGGGGATGTGGCTGCTGGGTGCAAACACACTGAAGGCAATGGAACTGGAGGACTTGTGAGCAGGGAGCCCAGCAGGAATTCGGCATGATGAAAGCTGAGTGATGGCATGTGAATCTGAAGGGCCTGGAAGTGCCCGGAAACGTTTAATGCTCTGCTTGAATCTGTGTGTATGCTTGGGTTATCTCTGAGTAAATGCCTTGTGATTCTTCTGGATTCCCCTGGGGAGCCCTGCTCGCAGTGTGCTTGTTCACTCATTGTGCCTGAAGGGTTAAACTATAAACTGAAGTACCCTTAAGTGCAGAGCTCAAGTGAGGGTGGTTTCCGAGCACCCGCGCTCTGATGGCAGCAGGAATGCAGCATCGTTCCCCAGCAGTGAGAGCAACGGGGCTGCAGGAGCCGCTCACAGCAGCCCTGTTCTGTGAGCATTAGTCCTGGTATGGACTGGGGTTGGTCTGAGGATGGGCGCCATGTGAAGTGAAAAGTGGTGTTTGAGGGCTAGATAAAAAAGCCACGTGGATGTCACCACAGCTCGGATTTTCCCTTTGCTGGGAACAGTGCCTCAGTGTTCGTGGGTTGTAGAGCTGCTCCAGGATGGGCAGTTATACAGTGGCTGGTTGCTTTCTGTACTGCTTTGATGATCTTATGTTTCTTCCTGTGGATGAGCACATGCAAGTGAAACACAGACCTCCATTCTTAGCTTCAGGTTCTACCAAAGCCACTCACCTGCTGCGTCCTGTTGGCTGGGCATTCCTGGCGGTGGGCACAGGGCCCCAGACCTTCCCAGGCAGGTTGGAGTTATGGCTCTGTGAAGGCAGGAGGAGCTCCCAGCAGCAGAAGCCTCCTTAGGCCATTTCCTGCTGATGGACACAGTGCAAGACCTAGCAAGGGTGCTTTGTGCCAGACACAGAAGAGTCTGGGCAGGCTGCTGGGCTGCCTCCCTGCTGGCTGTTTGGGGTGGGTGGTTGTGCTTCTGCTGGTCTCAGTGGTTCCCTATGGGAAGGACAAGCTGCCTTCTTGCTGCTGGGGTTCAGCCCTAGACAGGGCTTGTTGTGTGTATGGGGAAGACACGTTAGCAGCAGCCTGGAAAAAGCAGAATGACTTCGAGAGAAACCACGGATGGGAGATGAAGGCAGCTCTTCCCTCCAGCTCCAAGCTCCTGCAGGCCATAATTAAACGAGGACTGAAGCTCTGCTTCCTGGCACAGGAGGCTGGGAAGCCAAGTGCAGCTGTGGTTATGCCTGAAGTTAGGTCTGTCAGACATCAGCATCATCTCAAGACAGATGTATCTGTAAAAGCTGACTCTCAGATGGTATCTGCTGAAAGGATGCTTTACCTTTTTCTTCTGAGCTTTTCAGTGCAGTTACCCTCCTAGCTTGAAGAGTTACTGAGACTGTGCTCACCACACACCCATGCAGATGAACCAGTTTTATTTATTTTTGTCTGCCTTGCTTGTTTTTGTCTTCAGTCTGGCAAGTGCACTATAAAGGAAGACAATTTGTGAGGTACCTCTGTAGTCACAGTGCTTTCATCGTGCTTGCTTTCCCTTGTGCAGGATGCTTGTTACTGATGGGCCGATTCTACAGTCACTAATTATTAAACAGCCAATACAAAGACTTTCTTCTTTGCCGCCCTGGGGAGGATTTTAGAATATCAGATTTGTTTGTTTGTTTTCAAATCAGCGTAGAGCTAAACTTTCTGTGTTGCCCCTGCAGACTCGGTCAGCCAAGCATGCAACATGTGGTGAAATCAGCCCCAGTGAGCAGCTCTGCCATGTGGCTTTCACTGACCAGAGTTCTCTTCTGCTCACAGTGGTTGCCTGAACTCAGCACACCAGGCTTCATAATGATTAATTGCTCTAAACCAGGTGTTGAAAAAAGTGGTATGGATGGACTCCATGTATGCATATCATTTGAAAGCATTATGTTGTGGTGCAAACTGTCAGTAATCAAATTTCCATTACCCAGCAATGGGTGTGAACGGGTGAAAAATACTGAGTCAACAGAATGCCGATTCGAGATCTGCAAGTATCCTGCTTTAAATATGGCAGCAGGGTTAGGAGATGCTTTCCCAGGTGGCTGTCTAATGAGTAAGCACTAATCAGTCCTTTGTATTCTTTTCCTTTCTCCTGAGAAACACCTACTTCAGAGCATGCCATTGGATAAGTGAGATCAAGGTCTTGTCAGAGCCTATAGCAAGGATTTGACGTGGGTAGAAGTAGTGAGCATAGCTGTTCTCTGAAGATGGGAGGGAAGGTGATTTACTTTGTAAATTGGTCTTGTTGATCTTGCTCTAGAATTGCTCTAGAAATCAAGGATAATCTTAGAGAATCTTGGGAGAATGACCAGTGATTGTTAAGGTCCCTTCCAACCAAAGCCAATCAACTATGGAATCATAGAATGGCTCGTAGTGCTGGGCTCGTGCTGTGTTTCTGTTCCCTCTGTGCCTTTGGTTTTGGATGCAGTGCAGTTGCAGGTGGTTACTGGTGCTGGTGAAACCTTACCCGCTCATTGTGAAAACATGAGCAGCAGCTGTCCCAGCAGCTTCGTGTTCACCTGATCCTGAGCTCTGGGGCGTCAGGAGGGTGGATTGCTTCTGGGTTCATCACAGTCTTTGCGTCTCTTTCAGTTTTGTAACTTTTCTGGTTTTTGCTTCAAAGCTGGGTGTCTTAGCTACATCACTCAGGAGTTGTGAGACTTAATTAATATTAATAGAGCCCATTATGGGAAGTTAGCCATAGACAGGAGTTTCTTTAAAAGGTGAAATCATAATAATAATAATGATGAGAGTATCTGTGTTGCTTGGATACTGAGAGCTGCCCCAGCCTGCTCCTCGGTATTTGCCTTTCATTACAGTTATTTTCCCCCCATCTTGTGGAAAATGAATTTTAAAAGAGGGTAATTATTCCATTGACAGTCATGACTACAAAGACGAGTCTTTTCCCTGAGCTTCGTTTTCTTGCTGTTTGGTGTTGGCTCTGCCAGCTGCAGGCCACACGGATGCTTGCAAGCTATAGTCCAGTGAGAGCCACAGCTGGCAGGCAGTGGCAGAGCACACTGCATCAGTGCTGGTTTGTTTGGGGAGCATCTTTGGAGTGATCCCCACTTCTCATTTTTCCAGTCTGTCTTCAGAGCTGTCAGGACTGGTTCCCAAGCAGACAACACATCTGTCAACCCATCCATCTCCCAGCACAGACCTCAGCCATTCATCTGCAAACACGTGTTTCATCCAGCTCCACAGCTGCATGTATTCTGCAGCCTGTAGATTCAGCCTGGAAAGAGAGCAACTGCGTGTTCTTGAAAGAGCTGCAGCAAAAGTACGTGAGCATCAAAATAATCACAAATGGCAGATTCAGCTAATCAGGAGTTCCGACTGTCTGGGTATCAAATCAGTTGTATTTAGTGGAATCAAGTAGGTAGTCACCACTGGAGCCTGATTACCTTTTTTAAAGAGTGCTGCCTGATTAGATTAAACTTCGTGCCGTTTATGGCTGATTTTTTGGATAAATGGGCAAACTCAGAGATGGGATCAGACATGTAAGCTGGTCCAGATTTTGAGAGTGAACAATTCAGACTCGAAACCAAACCAAGATCCACGTTCTGCTTCCAAATCCTGCAGGCTGGGTCTCTTTGGTGTTCCTGTGTAGGAAATTATTTGCTACCATGCTTTATGTAGAACCATGAAACTAACTTAACTCTTAAGGCCTCTGAAGGCATGTGTCCTCAGTACTGAGCTTTAACCAAAGATAAGGTGCTGAAACACCGAGTGGTTTGGATGTACACAGATGTGCACAAGAAGGTATTTCATCAGATCCACAGTTTCAATCCAGCATCTTTGCAGGTCACCACATGTATTCTGTTTAAGCCTTTTGATTAATTATGCCGTACCCAAACCATACATATTTATAGCTTGCAGAACGAGATAAATTCTCCAGATGTGGCTTCCTTTTAGTTAAGTGGAGATGAATGGAGATCAAAGCCTTTGATGTGCAGCCTGCCTCCAACTCACTGCTGACACTGGCCGCTGGAAATCATGCACTGAAGGGAACTGGGCACTCCAAACTTGGGTATGGAGGCAGCCAAAGCAAAACCTATGGGAAAGACACTTTGTGGAGGATAAATCTATGTGCACCATTGAGTCCCTACTTATGGAAGTGGAAGGCAGTATTCAATGAACCCTTTACTCTTAAACAACGTATTTAAGTAGATCGATTTTTATGTTCCAGCCCAGAAATGATTTAAGGCTTTTCAGTGCACGGATATCCTCTGTGATACACAAAACTGGCAGAAAATGTCATCGTGAGCTGCTTTATAGCCTCAATTAAGGCTATTTCCATTGCTCCAGATGTGTAAAGCAGACTTATAGCTGAGTTCCTGCTGTAGAGAAATCCCTGGTGTGTCCTCGGATCAGAGCTGCCAGCTCAATGATGTCTTCTTCATGACCCTTGGAAAAAAATGATGGATAGCCAGGGAGCTGCAAATTCAGATTGAACTCTCACTGTATGAGCACTTATAGGAGTCTCAGCCGGTTGGAGCCATAGCACAGTGCTTACACAATGGCCAAGTGGCCACTCTGCACATCTCTGCCACTTTGGAAGCTGCCTGCATGATTTGCCAAGGGAGCTCTGGCTGCTGTGCTCTGTGTCTTGAACTGCTCTGTATAATGAAGCTGATACTACAAAAAAAAAAAAAAGCCCAACCCAAACTCAATGGCACTGTGGAAGCAGTGGCCTGCAGTGACCCACAGCAATCTGGGCCAGAACCTGAAGATGCAGATTGAGGGCCTTCTCTGAGACTTATGGGCAATTTTCAGATATAAAAGATGAGCAGAAGTGTTGAAGGTGGAGCTCTTGGGCACCTTATGTAGTGAGAAGAAAGGAGATGAAAAGCTGAAAGTGGAAGACTGTTTGGTGATGCTGCCCATGGAATTCTAGTCTTCGTGGTCTACAGAAGGAAAGGGAAGCTGGCCTTCACAGCAGGTGAGTTCCATGAGCTTGGGGAACTGATGGCTTCCATGGGAGGGAAAAGGCCAAAATGCCAACTATTCCAGTGCAGAGGAAATACAGGAGATGCAGCTGGTCTCCTGAATCAAATTCCTTATTGGCATCAGAGGGAATAACTATGAAAACTGGCTATTCTGTAAGATTACTGCAGATGATCATAAAGAAATAGCTCAAATCTGTAAGGGAAAAGCATAAATAAAGAAAATCCAATGTAGCTAGCAATAGACTTTGGGGGTAACAAGAAATGGTTCTTGAACCCACTGATAAGAGGAGGGAGAGCAAATTAAAGATTCCTCTGTTACTTCAGCGAGAGGAAAAAGCTCCTAATCAATGAAAATGAAGTGTGTGTTCTTTCTGTCCAGTCTTCAATAAGAAACAAATGGTGTGTAAGCATGTGCCACAATTAATGTTAACACAAAAAAATCAGTCTAGATTAGGGAAAAACAGACTAAAGAGCTCTTAGATAAGTCAGAGGTTTTAAAATTGGCTGGGGCTGCCTTAATCCTACAGTACTGAAGAACTGGCTTTAGTAATCTCAGCTGTTAATGGTATCTCTGAATTCATGGGAGGGCTGGGGTGATAGCAGAAAACTGATGTATTGCTTATCTCTGAAAGGTGGGAGAGGTGAGGGAAGAAGGAGCAGGAGAGTGATACAACAGTCAGCTTACCCAGAACATCCAGAAAACTGCTGCAACAAATAATCACCACCCTGGAAAATAAGATGAGCAACAGCCAGTACAGATTTGCTGAGAACAAATCATGTCAAAGCACTCTAATTTCAGTTTAAAGACTAACAGACCGTGTGGATAGAAGGAAAACAGTAGATGTCAAATATATTGACTTCTGTCAGGCATTTGACACTGCAGGTATTTTGGTTTTGTCCCCTTGCAGCATTTTCGTTTCTGTTATATATTTTTAGAAAGATAATTTAGAGGAAAATTAAAACTGGGCATCACCCAATTTAAAGCATCCTCTTAAGCCTAATGCTCCAATGTAATGTCCAAAGTTCAAACTGAGCCTCAGAGCTTGTAAAGGCTGCCATGGTAGGCTCTTCCATGCCTCTCAAGAGCTAAGCTGGGGGCTCAGATCACCTCTTAAGTAGCAAAGTGTTTGTGTCTCTGCAGTCAGTGAGTACAGGGAAGGGAGCAAGCTGTAAAGCGTCCTGTACTGCAGACCCACCTGGAGCAGTGTTTGACCCTCCAGACAGTACCTGAAAGTCAAAGGCACTGCCTGGTAGTGATGGATGTTCTTAATTGCCAGGAACCCTGAGGCTTCTGCAGTGCCACAGGTAGGCAACCCACACTGAGAGAGGTGCTCCAGTTATGCAGTGGTGCTAAGGTTGCCATTTCCCATAAGCCTGTACCCTCTACAAGGACATCTACCATCCAAGAGATGCCTACAACCAAAGCTGTCCCCCCAGAGGCGGCTGCTTCTCACTGCTGTAGCAGTGGGCAGCACCAAGCAGTGCATCTGTCCGGAGCAGCCCTGCTCCTTCCTCACCTGGGCAGTGCTGTGCTGCAGCCAACTGCTCGTGGCCTGGCCCTTCCTGTGGCAGGCAGCAGAACAAATCAGACGCTTTGCATTTCATCAACCTTCCTGGAGAGCGCTGCACAATTGTTCCCACAGCAGGATGCTGAGCAAGCCAGCCTCAGCAAGCACCACCTTCCTCTGCACCGATTCATCTGTCTGGAAGAAAGGAATCAAGGGAAGGAAATGAAGATGTTACATCTGTAATCATATTTCACAGCTGCACAGCAATTTTCCTCCCAGTGCATTCAGCAGCTGGGATGCTGTGACCTCTGCCATAGCAGGCAGCAGCCAGCCCATGGTGCTGTGCAGCCGATGGAAGAGTCGTGGAGGAGTGCTTTGCTTGCAGCAAAAGACATCCCTTTTGTGTTCAGGTGTTCTCAGAATATTCCCTGGTGGAGGTCACCTTGCAGTGCTGGAGGATCCGGCAGATGCTCCCTTTGTAAGGCGAGGTTCAGCTGTGCTGCTGCCTGTCCCCTCCCTGGCACATGTTGGCTGGCTGGTGCCTGGCAGGTAAAGTGCAGTGTGAGGGATCCCATTCTGAATGAATACCCACTCCAGCTGCTCTCTGTGCTGGGATGGGCTGTAAGGTAGCAGGCTGAGCTGAAGACAACATTTGCCAAGGAGGTGGGTGCCCTGTGCTGCTTTTCTGGCACAGCTGAAGTTGGGATGTTAAAAATGAGTTAATTTCTTCACGAGGCTCATAATGTAATATTAAATGATAAGGATAATGTATCCAAGTTGAAGCCCTGCATACAGATCCACATTTGTAACTTCTCTTGGCCACACACTGCAAACGGTCACCTAAATTTTGAGCACTTCAATGCTGGATTTTAAACCTATTTGGTTTGTAATATATGACCCTCGTTAGAAAGGCTCGGGTTAATTTGTCTCAGTTGTGAATCATCAGTGCATTGCCAAAATGATGTAGACTATAGGATGAGATATTATCAAAGTGCTGTTAACTATGCTTGCACCTCGTATTTCACCAAATATTTACAGTATGGCTTTTTTATGTCTGATTCCTTTGTTGAATGGACCAGAGCAGCAGATCCAATGTGACACACCATGTGGATGTTGGCTGCAGCCCAGCGGGGCTGGCAGAGCTGATGGGCATCGATGGGCAGATTTCTGCTGTGTTTGCTGGGGAAGCAGTGAAAAGGATTAGAGCAAAATGCGGAGGACCAAAATTTCAGGATCACTTTTGCTTGTCTCTATTGCTCCTTAACCAGGCTACAGGTGTGGTGCTTGAACAAAATGCCATCTGTGTAACGTACAGCCTTTGCTGCTGGGTGTGATGTAAGTGCTGTTGGACTTAGGAGAGCTGTGGTTTGTGAAAAGTCAAACTCCTGCTCCATTGCATCTGCATGTCAGCAGCACTGGAACGCTCATCAGGGACATTTTTCTCCTTAACAGCCAACTTCTGGTCATGCTTAATTACAGCAATCACTTTTTATTCTGCTTTATGATGATCTGGTATCGTAAATCTTCTCTGCAGTTAGTAGAGAGGTGGTTTTTTGTCAATCCTGCAGTGCAGAAAGACATCTTGCCTTAATTCTAGAGGGAAGGAACTGAAAAATTCCCTCTGCCTCTTGAGCAGTTTCTTGTTGGTGCAATTCTATCTTGCTGGTAGGAGATGAACAGCATTTCCCCTTTCAAACCCTCCTTTGCCCATAGGTTCCTCAGGCTGCCCACTTTGGTTAACGCTGTTCCATTGGATGCTGCCAGCTGAGGTGCAGGCACACATCCAGCTGTAGGTACGTGTTGGGGAACCCGTGGCTCCTGACTGCTCTGTTCTGAGTACCCCTCATGGAGACACCTGGAACTTGCAGGTATGAGTGGGACTGTGGAAGATCATAGAGTAGTTTGGGTCGGAAGATTTAAGATTATTTAGTTCCACCTTCTTGCTATAGGCAGGGATACCTCCCAGCAGACCAGGTTGCTCACAGCCCCATTCAACCTGGCCTTGAGCACCTCCAGGATGGGAGCATCCACAACCTTGCTGGGCAACCTGTTCCAGTGACTCATCACACAGTAACGAATTTCTTCCTAATATCTAGTCTAAATTTTCCTTCTTCCAGTTTTCCTTTCTTTCCTATTTTCCCTTGTCCTGTCACTACATGCCCTTAGCATGATGATCTGGTTTGTAAAATGGGTGATGCAGTGTGGAAGCAGGAAAATCACTCAGTCACCTTTTGCAATGTAGCCAGCATTCTGCATGCCTCTGCCTGGCTCTACCTGTGTGCAGCCTGTGTCCCTGGGGGGGACCATTGGCTTCATCTGTAATGAAAAAAGCATACAACCTAAACAAAAGCCCCAAAGCCATATGGTTCAACATCTGATTTGTTTCAAGTCACTCAAGTGACAAGCTGAAAACCCTCCCTTTCACATATGCTTAGGAGTTGGGGTGTGGATTTCTCCAGGAAAAAAGCCTTCTGCCTGCCTTTGAAGGCAGGGCTCTGCCTTTGATGTAGCAGTGAGCAAGGAGGTGGCCGTGTGCTGCAGCACAGTGATGGCTCTGCTCCCTCCCAGGTACCTGCCCTGCCGCCTTATTTACAGCTCATACAGAAAATGAGAAGCAGAGCCTTACAGAGCGCTGCTAATCCTGACCAGGCCGGCTTTATTGTAATTTGAAGCACAGTGTATGCACTGTCATATCTGCTCTGCTGTTAAGGAAAGGGAGGCTTTTCATTCTAACAGACCTGAGGGTCAGGTGAGGGAACGAGTGGGCACTTCTGGCCCTGAAATAGCTGCTTCTGGGGGCTGCTTGGGGCAGATTTCCTTAGAATGGGAAGAAGAGCAGTGTGGGGTGTGACGTGCAGCCCTAGGGGCTCCGGGCTGCAGGGAGGAGCTGCAGCCATGGCTGTGGGGAGCTCAGTGCTTGGGTCAGTTATGAAGCCTGCAGGAAATGAAGATTAAATAAGTGTTAGGGATGGTTACACTACAGGAATAGCACAGCATGAGAGATGTTGGGGCAGGACCTTGGGGCGTATCAGGGCCTTCCTGGGTGCGCAGGAGGGCATGGGGGTGATGTCCCGCAGCAGAGCTGTGCCCAAATGGAGGCAGAAACAATGACATTCAAATCCCAACTTGGACAAAGCAGTAAATCTAAATAACTTGGGGCTTATTGCAAATTGAAATTCGAATCTAAATTTCAACAAACGCTGCCGGTCGCTGCTTTCTTTAATATTGGCAGTCCTCTCCTTCTCCCCAGCTCCATCGCCAAGTGAAGCAGCACCGTAAGCATCCTGAACCTACAGTAGTGTGGCTGCACAGGTCAGTTCACACCAGGTCCAAACCCAGTGCTGTGCCCAGGGCCATGCACTGCCTGCAGGCTGCAGCTCTCTGCACTGTAGCGTTGGCATTGAGCTTTGTTTGATGGGGAAATTTCCCTCTCTTTTGGTTATTAAATTGTCTGTCCTGAGTTGAAGAGTGTGTTGCAGCTGAAATGCTGAAAAAGGCACAGAGCTGCTAATACAGAGCTCTAGCAGCAATTTGGTTTGCTTTCACACGGTAAATAAGAGTTACCTGCTATTCTTTGATCAGCCTTTTTTTCTGTTACGAAATGAATGTGTTGACAAATCGTGTCACCAAAAAGAAATGCATGGCTTTGATGAAATGAAAGGAAACAAGCGTGTGCTGGAGGCTTGAAAATGCACCTGGGGAGGCTGGGTGGGATGCAGTGTGGCTGGGGGTGCTGGGGAAGTGGCAGGGATGGAATCAGAGTGTGCTGGGGGCAGTGCCTGTAAGTGGGAAGCAAGGGGCACTGCAATGCACTGTGGTGAGGGAGCAGGAAGGGATGGGGGTTGGATCTGTGGCTTTGCAATAGGAACTGTGTGAAGCTTTAGGAAAGTGCCAGCAGCAGTGCTGGGAAGGGTTTGGTGGTGAAAATTCTAGGTTTCTGTGAACTGTTCCACAGGATGCTTGGTAACACCAAAACTGAGAGGTTTTTGTGTCTGCTTCTTGAAAAGCTTGGTGTTGGTGCTGGAGGAATGAGGTGCCACAAATGAGTGGATGCTGGGGAGCACTGCTTTGTGCTGGAGCTTTGCACAGCCGGAGGCACTGAGCTCCCAGCACTGCGCTCATCCCAGCCAGCTCCACTTTCCTCCTGCAGCTCCAAGCTGTGGGTGCAGGAGATGTGCTGTGGCAGCATGCACGCAAAAATCTCTTCCCTTGGGTTTTCCCCAGATATATTACTCCAATATTTAGGGGGTTGTCTAAATCTGACTTGCTGCCCAGCTGGGGGCATGGATGTGCTGACCCGGAGGGCTCTGCTCTCTCCTTGGCTGCTGTTGGTTTGTGAGCACCAGTGACCACTCCTAGCAAATCTAACAGCACTTCATATCAGTTCTGAGTTTGTCACTTCACCTTAATGAACGCTGATTAATTAATCAGTAATAGTGAAATTATCCTTTACATAGTCAGATACTCAAATTAGTCAGTATTAAATAGAAATCTTTGTTGTATTTTTTGCAGTGATTTCAGCACGTGAAGCCCCAGGAAAATGCAGCATATTTGAATCCCTGTGTAGTGTGGGAAAAGCTATTTGTGTCTGTAGTTGCTGGATATCATTTGCAAGGCACATTCTGTGTTCAACATGCCCAGGTCAGCCTTGTGCTTGAAGGCTGTCCACAGGAGTGACAGCCCAGCAGGACTTACGTGTGCACAAATGGAACAGCAAAGCCTGAACGTCCCTTCCCGTGCCATGTGCTGAGACAAACAGCGAGTGGAGAGCAGCAGGGCGTTCCCAGAAGGGCTGAGGATGTGGCCAAACAGCTCCTGGCAGCAGGTGCCAGGGTGGAAGTGGCTGTGGTTCCAGATAAGATGTCAGGTGCAGTGTGGGACTGCTGGGGAGCTGAGAGCTGCTGGCGTTGGCTGGAGAGCACTCAGGGCAGTGCTGCTGGGGCTTCTGCAATATCCATACACCTTTAAAAACCTGTTTCTAAATACTTATTATAAATTACAAACGATGTAGTTGACACAAATATCTATTTCTCTTGCTTGTGAAGTGTGATACTCCAAGCTGAACGCCTGTTTTGCACCCTGTGAGCAGAGCTGCTGCTGTGCTGTGAGCACATTCTTACACAGTTCATTGCTGGAACAAGTGGTTTCAGCATGTCCTAATGCAATAGGTGCAGATTGTTCCTGGTTTTGTGTACACACGTATGGAACTGAGAATGATAATTAAATTGATCCTTTCTTTCTCATTGGAAGTTGACAGCTGATCCTTGTATACAGGTTCATTACTGCATATACTGTTTCTGTGCTAAGACACTTTTTTTCCACCAGTCTGAGGGCAGTTCTGTCCAATGCTTTCAGTTCCCATTGCCTTCTCTTGAAAACAGAAACAGTAATATGAAAACTTAAAAATACTGAAAAACTTGAAATGCTAAATGGGAGCTCTCTAAGTGGGATGACACCAGTGTAGGTAGGAGCATGCACTGCTCCTTCCTGCCTTGTGCCAGTAGCCCACCCTGAGCACGTTCTGTTCCCCAGCTCCATTGGGTGACGTGGGCAGGAGAGCATGCTGCAGTCAGGCTCTGCACCTCATGGCACAGATGTACACCCCATCCTGTATGGCTCAACAAATGCATTTGAGCAGTTTTGCTGCAGCTCTGCCAATTTTCCACCTGCACGGGTCTTCAGCAAGAGGTATGGATCCATTTGTTGGAAACAGCTGATCAGGAATGGAGCATCTGTCCAGGAACAAACGTTTTGATGAGGCCATGGGTGGCAAAACATTTTCTGTGGTACTTCTTTTTTTTTGCCCGAGGCACCTCCCTTTTGCTGTCAACATAATACATCATCTGTCTGGGAGCAGTAGCAGTGAGATGGGATTACTGACAGCTTCTCCGCTTCTTTATTCCTTGCCTCTCATCACAGCCACTGCACAGCATGGGGAATGACAGAACGTGGAGCTCCTTTGCTGGTGCTTTGCTCAATTAACCCACGCAGGGCTGGGGATTGCCCTGGAGGAGGATGGAGATCAGCTCGGAAATCTTCCTGATCCTGCAGGAGTCCTGCTGTACTCGAGGGGCCTTTCCACCTGCAGTGAGTGCAGAGGTGTCCCTGGGCTCCTTCCTAGGGGCTGGGAAAGGGAGCTGTGGGAAGCCCACCTGCTGTGTCCCAGGAGGTGCTGGGGCTGCAGGAGCCAACACTTCTTCCCAGGGGGGAGATGCATTGCTCCATGTGAGCTCTGCTGCACTGCCTGTGCAGGACAGGTCTTTCTCCTCCCCTCGCCTTAAGGTTTGCACCTTTGCTTTGTCTGCGTCTGCTGGATCTTGCAGGAAAGTCTCTGGAGTGAGGGTCACAGCTGTGCAGGAGCTGAGCACCTTTTGCCATGGAAAAAGGGCCCGAGCTGGCAGGGGAAAGCCTCTGGGTGATGCGAAAGGTTCCTTGAAGCTACCTGACTTCAGGAGAAAGCCAGGAGGGGTAAAACGGTCCGTGACCTCTCCATGCTGGCCTGATTGGAGCTTGAAAGGGAGCTGTGGAGCCCTGCTGCTCACTGCTCGAGTGGTGACCTCATCCCTGCGAAAGTTAATTCAGCCAGGAGCAGCCTGAAAGCTCTCGAGATCCGTATCTGTAAGGGACAGGGATGGCCCTCAGCCTTCAGGAGAACTGCAGTGCTGTGAGGGAAGGTCCGAGAGAGATTTTGCAGCTTCCTGGAGTTATCTCAAGCTTTCATCTCCAAATACAAAGGCTCATGCAGACTTTGTATTCTGTTAGTGTAACACCGAATGTCCTCGTTCTTCAGGTATTTATAGCAACTTACACAGCTCCCATAATAGCTTTTTTGGCTCAGCACCTCACAACAGAGTGCATTGTTATCCCCTTTCCATGGATGTGGAATTAGGGCACACAGATGCAGCCATTTCTGCTGGATTTCCCATAGCCCAGAGCAGAGTCCTGGCCCCACAATACTCTGAGATGCCCCAGATGTGATCAGAGCCCTTGCTCTGTGCCTCAGTTTCCCCATCCACAAAAGTTGCATTGTAACAGGTTAAGCAGCAGACTGAAGTGGTATAAAGCCAAATTACTTTCTGCTAATGCCATTTCTTGCACCCTGATAGTGCAATCAGCATGATGCACTTTTGCATTATAATGTGGTGGTGATGTTATGCTGCAGTGTATTAATTAAATTCTTCAGTATTATCCCCTACTGACAGAATAACTTGATAGTGGGAATGGAACTCAAGCTTGTCGTGGATTGGGTTGGGAGCTCTGGGAAGATGGATTCTCCCCAATGCAACCCAAGTGGTGATACAGAGGTGGAGCTCTATAATGTTTCCATTAATGCTGCCATAGGAATGTCTGCAGCTCACAGTCCCTGTGTCTCATCCTGCAGGTACTGAATGCACGTGTAGTTGTGTGCCTGCTCCAGCAGGGCTGCAGCCCAAAGCTGTGCCTGCTCTGCAGAACTGTGCTCCAGCACATGTACATCAAAGGTCTGGAAGGCCTTCGGTGGAGATGTGCTGTGCAGATGGGAGCTTAGAATTTCTAACAGGGAGGTACAGCTGCAGGACCCTTTAAGGATTGTGTTCAGTGCAGTGCAAACTTCTCTATGGCCGTAGTCTTAATGTGCCCTGTTTCATGATGGTGATTAGTTGGATTAAGTTGTATTGATATAAGCAAAGTAGGAGTGAGACAGTTGCAATAAATACAATGAGCAGCAATCGCTCCGTGCCAGCTGCAGAGCTTTGGACACACTGGGCACACAGGGCTGGAGGTGCTGGGTGCTGGGACAGCCAGATGTGGGCTCTGTGGCATCTGCTGCTCCAAGCAGACCCTGCTGGAGCCAGGGCTGGGGGCACCCCTGGGCATGCAGGGCCTTGCAGTGCAGCACCAGTGCTTCTGACCTGCGGGATGCAGAGGAGGAAAAGGTGAAACGGCGAGGGCAGCAGTAGAAGGAGGCTCAGATTACATCAGGGCTGCCTTTTAATTGCATTGTTGAATTCCAGTTTCTAACTCCCCGAGACGAGACATCAAACAGAGTGTTAAAATTGCTCGAAACCAAGCTGCAAGTCTCAACACCAGAATGCCTATTACACTTATCTGTGACCTTTTTAACGTTAAAACCACCATATTATTATTATTTTTACATCTCCACGTTATTATTAGGCTTCTGAAATCTGCTGCAGCTTGATTTATGGAA
Organism: Phasianus colchicus; assembly: GCF_987193195.1. Classification (NCBI taxonomy): domain Eukaryota; kingdom Metazoa; phylum Chordata; class Aves; order Galliformes; family Phasianidae; genus Phasianus; species Phasianus colchicus. Next base: position 16,312,455 of record NC_143450.1, on the reverse strand, counting down.
AATGCTTAGTCACTGGCACCGGTGCTGTGCTGTGAGGGAGGGATGCTCTGAGGTGCCTTGGCAGCCCAGCAGCCCCATTGCCCAGGCAGCCCTGTGCCCTCAGCTGCTCACAACCTGCCTGCTGGCAGCCTTCCTCTTTGAAGGCTGTGGGGGAAATGACCCCACACCCACTTAATGAACCTCTCTGATCAACGGGGTCACACCAGCCTCATTCTTCACGTGAAAAGCAAGCTTTGGTTCTGCTGCATGCTTTGCCAGGAGCTCTGCCCTAGATTTTAGACAGGTTGTGGGCTGGTGAATTTGAGATTTGGGTTTTGGAAGAAGCACCTTTGGTGACAGAAGCAAGAAGTGCTGTTAGAGAAACCTCCTGCTTTTCCTGGAGCACTGCTGTGTCCTTCATTGCCATCCAGCAGCCCTTGGAGTGCTTCCCCATGGATCTGTCTGTGGAGCCAGGATGGCATGGGCTGTCTGGTGAGGTGCAGGCACACAGCACAGGCTGGGATGAAGCTGTGGGTCGTTGTGGCTCATTGCAGGGGACTGGGATCTAAGGGGCTTGGAAGGTCTGTTCCAATTCAGCCATTCTGTGACTCCACGGCTCTCAAAGCCCAAACAGGGAAGGGTTCCTGCGCCGAGCCATGTGCTGCTGTCTGTGACCCTGCTTAGCTGAGCTCATACCCGGAGCAGACGCTGCAGGACAGGCCCTTACATGACAGCATTCATCCTGGGTTTTACATACACGAGACCATAGTAAGTGCTAATAATTGGCTGCAGTCTAAAGACACCAATTACAAACCAGTTTCTCGCTATTATTTGCTGAGTAATGGCTCTGTTGAATTCTTCATAAAGCAAACGCAAGATCCCAGACCTCAGCCCTGCACCATGCGTGCCTGCATGGCTCCAGAGGGACGGCTGCTCCCCTCGTCCTTGCTCACACCTTGCTGTGCTGCAGAGCTGCCATCCGGACCTCAGCAACAGGCGAAAGGAGAGGGATAAGAGATCCCAAGTGTCTTCATCCCAGTTTCTTCTGTGGGTAGGTTTGAGGCTCACTGATGGAGCGTGCCTCCCTGCAACACACTGGTGTCTTGGAGGTCCAAATGGGAAGGCCAAAGAACACCCCTGGAGGAAGGAGCTTAGCTTTGCCATTTGCACTGGAATAAGCCTTTGTGGAACGTATTTAAGGAGCTACCAGAAGTAAAACAATGATTCTGCTCGGCGGAGTCTGGTGGACAAAAAGAGGCGCAGATATAAAGTCCTGAACTGCTGAGAGCAGTTGGAAATAACGGATTAGTTCTTCTCTCCTGACTCAACGCCTTTATTCTTTCAGACATGATTTTTTATTGCCCGCGCTCCTGTAATGTGTTGTGGTGACTCAGTGAAAGGTCTGCAATAATGTTTCATTGCTGGGAAGTCACCAGATAGCCACAATTCATCGCCCAGGCTCACACGGTTACAAGTGCTTAGAATACAGCCAGAAACGGGCCGTAATCGATAGAGGAGGATAAAATAAGAGCTGGGAAAAGCATTGCAGAGCATGTATTGAGGAATTACACACTCAGAAAGCAATGTTCTGGACACGTTCTGGGAATGACATGAGTTATCTGATGCTGTACCTGATGGGACAGCTGTGTTGCTGCAGTGTACTTTCACCTTTCTGTTCCAGCAGACCACCCCAGGCCCTGCCTGCTCTGTATGACAGCAGGGCTGTCTGTGTGCTTCCTGTCGAGCCCCCCTTCCTGGGGAGCTGATTCAGTGTGCTGTGTCTGCAGGGCCATCTGAGAGCCACGAGTGAAGCTTGGCTTTGTAACAAACCTGTCGACTTAAGGCGTTTGGGGGCATAAATCCCATAGATCCGCGTTTTGTGTAACGTGCTGTCAGCCAAGTGCCTTTTGCTAAAAGGAATTATGTTCTAAAGCAAACACAAAACACAGCAAAACTGGGAGAATATAAAAATTGAGTGTTGGCTGTGCAGCATCGTACGGCCCTGTCCCGGTTTGGATCCATTTCTCAACTATTGTCTGCTTTCAGCCCAATAGTAAAGTCATATTTATTTACTTGGCTCCGCTGCGTTAATGAAAAAGCCACTTAACAAAACAAATAGAAGGAAGGACATTTGCAACCAATTATGGTACTGCTGATCAGTCAAATTGTGCTGGAAATTACATGTTGGAGTTCATTCGAGGCAGCTGATCAATTACCTGGTAGCTTGGCATCAGCGCGCGATATCAACTTAATAAATCAATTTAATTTCAGCCTCTGTGCCAGAATATATATATGTATATTCAATATGACATCAATATTATATAATGATGGTTAAAACTAATTGGCCGAGGGCTGCGCTTTCTTATCTGCTTTGCAGCCCCGCCGCAGCCCAGCGGCGTTCCAGCAGCCCAAAGCAGTGTGGAATTTGGCTAGCTATTCTTTAAATATACCCCTGGGCACCATTTAAAATGGTGTTTTTAAAGCCTTTCTTTTTTGTGTGACCACAAGGGAAGTTCTCACTCCAGCATGTAATTCAGGGCTGGCCCAACTGCCGGCGCGCTGCAATGGGAACGCATTGCTGCTTTCCTGCAGCAGCAGATGCACACCTTCGTGGCTCTGTGCACAGGTTCCTCCTCTAACTTAGCCGGGACATTTTGGCTGCCGTAACGCAGGCTTGGTTTAGAGGTGAAGGCTGAAAGGAGCAGTTTCTGCTGAAAACAAAGTTTGCTTGAAGTACAGGGAGAGATTTCTGAGATGCCAGGGCCCGGAGCTCAGTGGTGTGCAGGCATGAGAGGGTCTCTCTCAGAGCTGAGCTGCAGGTGCTCACCCAAAGCAGACAGGCCAGCCATGCAGTTTGCAGGCACTCGTACCCGTGGGGATGGGGATATAAAGGGATGGAGTCCAAGGACCTTCCTTGGGTTGTGGTGGGTAATGCTTTGCCAAGAGCAGAGAGAGAGAACAAGGAGAGCAGGAAGGAGAGGATCAGCCCATCCATTGCTCAAAGGAAGGGCAGTGCTGTGTAGCTTTGGGGGCACAGAAACCCCAAATGCTGCGGGCTCTCTGCAGACAGGGGTGGCTGGTCCATATCCCTGTGCTGCTCTTCCAAACAGCCCCAGAGCATCACTGGGCCCAGTGCTGGGAGACACTGCAACAGCAATGAGGGAAGGGTAGGAGCAGGGATTTGGGTTGCTCTGCTCTGTAGCTCTGGTGCAGTCTTTGGGGGATATTGGAGTATTTTTCCAATTTATATTTTGATTACTGTGTATTTACTTTGATGTCATTACCAATTGGCATCACAGAGCGTGGGTGGCACCCTGGCTTTTTGCTCTGCCAAATGCTTTATCATCTGACAGCAGCTTCGCACAGATGAGGCTTCTCCTGAGAGTTCCAGAACTTCCTAGCAGAAAAACACGATGAGAAAGTCTGGTCTTGTGGTGGTTTATCCTTTCTGACTCTGCCCATCACTCAAATCAGAAATGGCAGTGGTCTGTGGAAAAAAGAGTAATAATTAAAAAATAGATGCTTACTTGTATTTTTCCAAACCACCAAGCCAGTCTGCCCATTCCTGAGAAAAGACGCAATCAAATAACGTTGTCCTTAATGCCAGAACGCAGAATAATGCCTAGATGGGGTTTCCAAAGATTGTTATGCTTGTCCTGTCAAATGCAGATGATTATCAGCTGGCCTTTCCTCCGCCCCAAATCTAGAAATGTTAAGAACTCTCATCTGCATTCATTTCTTTGCGTGGTTTGAGAACATTTTCCTTTTATATCAATTTCTTTCACACGAGGGTTCAAAGATGCGATGTAAAAGCGTTGGATTCGGATGGGGGAGTTGGATCTGTGTACGCACACAGTTGGACTGGGAGAGCATCCCATCCCAGCGTGGTGGGATGTGCAGGAGGTGTGAGATCCTGAGTGCAGAGCAGCAGCACTTCCTTAAGGTTTCATTCGATGTGAGTAATAGAATAACTCAGATTCTTTCAGGAGCAAATGCAGACGTCTACAAAGCAGCTCCTTCTTTCTGATTCTCTTCAAATTGAAAGCCACCATCACAATGTCTTAACTCTCATCCGCCACAGTAGCAAACACCTTTCTCTCTGCAGAGAGCTCTTTATCACAGCTTTGGGTTTGGGTTGGTGTGTTTCCATGCAGGTGGGACAGACACTGAGGAGCGATGCACTTTCTCCTCCCACCTGGAGTGGGGAGCATTTGCCAGAAGTGCACGTGTTGCTCAGGTTTGGGACTCGGGGTCCCATAGGGTGCTCTGCTGTCATGGCTGTTAGCAGGGAGCAGTGGGTCTGTGCACTCACTGCATCTCCTCCTGACACTTCTCTCCCAGGCAGCACTGCAGGTATGCCTGGAGCTCTGCCAATTCTTACCTTGCAGCTGTGTACAGAATCACAGAATGGCCAGGGTTGGAAGGGACCTCAAGGATCACGAATCTCCAACCCCTCTGCCACATGCAGGGCCACCAACCTCCCCATTTAATACTAGACCAGGCTGCCCAGGGCCCCATCCAACCTGGCCTTGAACACCTCCAGGGACGGGGCATCCACAGCCTCTCTGGGCAGCTGTTCCAGCACCTCACCACTCTCTCTGTAAAGAACTTGTGTACGTGTGTGTGCTCCCACATGCTGTCACAGCTGCTGCCACTCAGCACACGGCTGAGGCTGAGGTGAGGATGATGAAGGTGAAGGGACTCGCTGAAGCACGCAGCTCCCGGTGCTCCAACAGGGCACATCTGCAGGACAGCGTCTGCCCAGACACAGCACCGGAGCCCCGAGGCAGCTCTTTGCAGCGGACTGCAGGTGCCACAGAGGGATGGGTATCTCCAGCAGCACCGCATTCATATGGCTCATCCCCCGATCCCACTGTGGGCACGTTTGCATAAGAAAGCAACTGGGTGAGTAATACCTGCTCTGCAGACGAGAGCTGGAAGGATTCTGCGGTAAACCTGTTGCTGGGAGGACGTGCTTTACTCAGAAAACCAACGATGAAAGCCTGTGTGGCAACATCTGTCCTTTGAAAGTGACGGAGCCCAATCTCCTGTACAAGCAACTGTGTGATTATCAGAATAACTGATCTCACCGGTGCCTGCACGAAGCGGAGCGGGCGCAGCCTGCAGCCTTACTGCCTCGTGCTTGTGCTGCTCCGACAGCACACTGCTGCTAATTGTGGTGTGTTTCTTATGTGGAGATAACCAGGCTGGTCCTGAAAAGTGTTATTAAAGAGCCGTGCCGTGCTGAAGGTGGTTGTTGTGCAGGCTGAGCAGCATGCAGGGCTGGCGGTGCGTGTGCTGAACTTCCCCGAGGAAGGTGTGCGACTGCACAAGGGAAAAACAAACTGCAGGAGGATTTTCTCATTTGTAAGCTGAGAAAATAAGTCATCTGCGAAACAGCCAACAGCTTTCAGTTACTGTGAAGATCGGAATCTCACTCCCAATTTCACATCATGATAAAATCCAGGCATTTCGTTAACTTAATGCTCCCGAGGTTTAATTACCGCCGCTCTGTAATCAGAATCAAATGCAATCCACAGCTCTGAGCTTCAAGGAGAAATGCAGCTCTGCACAAAGCAGTCAGTAAAAGGAAGGTGCATGCGTGGCACCTGCTCAGGTTTTGTGCTCCCTTCCACAGCTGGACCCACAGCTCTGCTATTGCTGAGCATCCCGCCAGGCCTTGAGGTCACTCCAGCAGTCACTGAGCTCCTGGTTACTACATTTTAACTTTGTCTGAAATTTCTATCTATGTGTCTCCTCCTCTGGAGACCTCAGGACTCCCACACCACACCTCAGTCCAGACTAGTCTCACCCTAGGTGCTGTCCTCCCTCTACAAGTTATCTCCTCTTTTGCAGTGCACTTTCTGAGCCCAGAGCTCTGCCTTCATCCTCTGGTGAGAGCTGTGATGCTCTGTGTTTTACTCATCATTTTGCACATGGGGTTTTAGTGAGCAAAGCCGTTATCCCCAGCACAGCCCTTCCCACAAGAAGCAGCACACTTTGCAGGCAGCCCCTCCCGGCTCGGGGAAGCAGGAGATGCCCTATTAACAGTCCTCACACAAACACAGTGCTAGCCTGGCCACTGCCAGCACTTTCCATCCAGGAGCAGTATTTGTTTTTCCATCCTCTTAATCTTATAAATTGAATGGAAGCTGATAAAAGGGACTTCCTGAATATTACGAAACGTTTGGTGTCTGTCGGGATGGAAGACAAACAAACCCGACCTTGAACTTGGAAGGTCTCCCCATGGCAGGTAGCACTTCCAAAAGTCCCTGTGAGCAGCAGCTTCTCTCAGGAGCAGCCTCAGCCCCCCCAGCCCCGTGCTGCAGCCGGAGCAGCACATCCCTGTACCAGGGGAGGAATCCTGTCCATATCTGGCATCATTTAGCCTCCGGGGATTAATTAAAGGCTTTTTCAGTTTTTCTTTCAACCCCCACAACATTCGTCTCTGCCTCACTGAATAGGGAAAAGGAGAGGCATTTTCTCTGGTGAATCACCAGGCTGTTTCAATTTTCGGTTTTACATTGCAGTAATATTTTGCTCCTAGGGGAATCCCACAGGAAGGCCCAGCTCCAGCCTCTCAGCATCAGTGTTATGTCACTAACCCAAGCTGCAGATCTGCAAAGGAAACATTCCCCGCACTTGGCAGTAGTGCCCTCCTTTCCTTCCTGCTCCTTTCCCCTCTCCTTGAGGTGGATTTGGGGCTGCAGATAGCCCCATGGGCTGGGGTCTGGAGCCCTGTGTGCAGTGATGTTGCAAAAGCAGGAGGGTTTCCTGCATCCCAGAGCTGCTGGGACTGAGCCCTGAGAGCAGCAGAGCTCTGGGGCAGAAGGATCCTGCCCAGCTCAGGCTGCTGCTGCTGGATGCAATAGGGAGAGAAGAAGCAACCCAGCCCTGGGGGCTCCCTGGCTTGGTGTGTGTTGTCTTCCACTCTGCCTTCTTCCTTTTAGGTCTTTCCAAGAGCAAGGCCCTGGGACATGTGGAGTCTTTCATGCAGGTTTCCAGTTGCCCAGTGCTGGAGGAGCAGGGTGCTGAGCTCCTGGCTCATGCTGTGCCCCTCCTGGTGCCCCACAGCTCCTCTGGCTGCACCACTTGTCTTCTGACCCCATTACCTATTCCAATGTGGATTTCAGCTGCTTAGACACGATTATTTTAAACCCCTTCTATCTGATTACCAGCAGCCCAGCCAGGGCAGGGATGCTGCTTCCTGTGGGATCCCCAGCAGCATTGCAGGAGGATTTGCCTCAGCTGTGGGGACTATGCGAGCCTCGGGGGGACCCCGCTGTGCTCCTCGTGCTGCATCCTCACAAGGCAAAGGGTTTCCTCCTCGTTGCCACGGATGACACTGCTTACCCCGGCGTGCATCAGCACAGGGATGCTTCTGGGAGCGGGATAATGGCCAAGCCGGGCTGCAGTGGGTCAGTAAGGAAGCGATGCAGCCCCCTGCAGCCTTCCCAGCTCTGCGCCTCACTCCTGCTTTTAGGTTCCCTATTGTCATCCTAAAGCTGTCCTCCTCCTCCTCCCCCTTCAGCGGGCTGCGAGAGCCTCCAGCTGGCCCGGGAGCTTATCAGCTCTGTCTGGCTGAGTGTTAACAGCTATTTGCATAAGTACCTGTCCTCATCATATGCTGCTCTGTTTCGTGGCTCGCTGCATTTGTTTATTTTTGCTTGGCAGTGAGGCACTGTGCACCCGAGGTGTGCCCAGCAGATGCCAACACCCCAAGGGCACACGCTGTCCCCCTGATCACCCTCTTCCATGCGCCCAGGGAATCTGCTTGAAAATGAAACATGAAACTTCTTGGGTGCTGGTTTTGCCTGGGCTGTCCCCCTCTTTCACACCTTGACAGCTGTCCCTGTCTGGATGCTGCTCCCACGAAGGTTTATTGCAGGAGGGGCATTGCACCTGGCAGGTGGCTGCGGGATGGGCTCCTGGCTGCCTTCTTTCCGAGATCCTTGTAGCCCTTTCTGCACTCAAGTGCACCCAGCCCTGCTCCCAGCACCAGCGGTGACCTCCCCAGGTAGGAGCAAAGTGCTCCTGTTTCTGCTCGTTAGCTCTGAAAGGTTTTTCCATCCATAATAAGAAAGTCATTAATGTTAAACTTCCATTGCCGGCTCCAACCGATTCAAAGATTATAACCACTGTAAAAAGGGAATGCATTGCACATGCAATTGTTGAAGTCCTGGCATGCAGTTGTTGCCTTGATGGTTGTCCATCATCCCTGGAGCTCACCAGAAAAGGGCTCAGCAGCCCAGCAGTGCTGGCTAGAGACTTATTTCCAAAGAGCAAAGGTAAATTTAAATCAATGGCTGCAAAGGGGCTGAAATCCTATCCTACAGGACAGCTGACTTAATGAGTTTTCGTCCTGTCCTCGCTGTGCTATTTTACAATCTGAAGTCCTCTATGCTTGCAGGACGGCAGTGCTCAGGATGAGATCCTTCCCAGCAGTACTGAGGGAGAAATTCTTTCCCCAGCAACGGTGAGGTGCTGGCATTGCTGCCCAGAGCTGTGCGTGCCCCATCCCTGGTGGTGTCTGAGGCCATGGATGGGGCTGTGGCCCAGTGGTCTGGTGGGGATATCCCTGCCCATGGGTTGGGACTGGATGGGCTATCAGGTCCATTCCAACTCAACCATTCCGTGATTCTACGATTCTGAATGCAGCCATGGAAGCAGTCCTGCCTGTTTGTTCAGCCACCCAGACGCTCCTTGTAGGTAGAAGTCGTTTATTTTAGACGCCGCACCTGCAGAACCGTGTGTTCCCAGTGTGGCTCACATTCGTCATCTAAAACGCTTTTGGCAAAAGCTCCCCTGAGCAGCACTTGGTGTGCATCGCTGCTCTGACAGCAGCAGCGGACAGAGAGAACTCTGAGGAGAAAAACGAATAATTCAGCTCAGCTCGGCACATCCAGCGTGAGGTTCTGACGTGCTGCCTGGGATGTGATGTGACAGGGGCAGGCTGCAGTGTGCTTTTCAATGCAGGGAGGTGAGTGGAGGAAATAAACAGCAATTTGCTGTGAATGCGGCTGCTGCAGAGGACCAGCGGGTTAGATTGTCCAAAAGAAAATGCAGTGAGCAGCAGAGGGAGAAAACAGAGAAGGGAGAGAAGTGAGCAGACAATGCACCACAGACCATAGCTGGAACAGGAGCAGAGCCTTGGAAGGATGCATTTATGAAGCCAGGAGAGCAAGACAGGAATCTCACTCCTTCTTTTGGAAGAGCAATGCCTGAGCTCAGCTCAGTGACAGCTCTGGGGTGGGCACAAGCTAAGCAGACAGGATCAGCAGTTTCATGTTTCAGAGGAGCCTGAGGTGGAGATCCCACATCTGAGACCTTACTGACCACCCCTTTCTGACAGCCCCTTGTACCCTGTCCTCATAAGCAACACTGCACATGCACACCTGAATCCAGGCCCTGCAGAGATCATTGGGCTTCAAGAGCCAGCTGGCAGGCACGTTATGCCAGCACATCCTACCACGTCCTGCCTATAGCCAGACCTGATCGGTTTTCTCCAAAATGAATATTGTATGAAGTTGTAAGTCCCAAGAACCATCTCGCTTCTCATCCCTTCCTTTCCTGCCCAGTACTGCCCCAGCATAATGCTGAACCATGCATGCACAACGTGCTCGCAGCCAGCCCCATGAGCAGCCCCTCAGCTTCTTATTTATGAACTTGGGATGAGATAATGGTTTTCCACTTTGAAAAGAAAGCTCTCTCCTTCAACATTTATTTTCTATAAGTGCCTTGGCATTTATATTGCAACAGGAGACTCTTCGGTGACATTACCTGATAAATATCACATTATGCAGCTGCAATTTACAATGCATATATTTTTTACGGCTCTTCTAAGCTAAATTAAATGCTGCTAAAATACAGTACTTATGGAAAACAAATGTTAGTTGGAACGGTTCTGTTTTTCAGGGTACACGATTTTTTTAAGAACCAGATACCATCTTTATCCTGTCAGGCAGTAAATTATGCACTTGCACTTTCATAAACTCCCCCCTTGGGAACTTAGTCAATGAAATGGAAATGTCTTTTTCACACCCTCCGAGTGCAGAGGCATACAGTCAAACAGCTAACTTGGTTAAAGCCGAGCGTCTGGAGGGAATCCGCAGCACGCGTGGATTAATTGTGGCCTCGCTGTGTGTATTGTTCAGCATGTGCTCACATGGTGCATTGAACCGTGAATCAGATCTTTCATCTTTTCTGGTTTGTTGTTGTTTGCTTTTGTTTTTAACTGGGGGGTAATTGTGGGGTGGTGGGACCTGCAGGTAGGGGCTGCTGCTGCACTCAGCGTGGGATGGGACAGGATAACCTGGGGGGGGTTGGGCAGTGCTGAGCAGTGTGGAGCAGGGGAAGGAAGGGCCAGGTGACAGGACGGGGGGCACAGCCTGGGATGTGAGGGGAGCTGCTGTGCTGTGAGGGTGGCAGAGCCCTGCCACAGCTGCCCATGCAGGCAGGGAATCTCCTTCCATGGAGACACTTCAAACCCTCCTGGGTGTCTTCCAGCATAGAGCAGCTGCTTTGGGTGCTCTGGAGGATCTCCAGAGGTCCCATCCAACCCAACTGTTCTGTGTTGCTGTGCTGTCTCTCCAAACATACTCTGCCCTCAAGGGCCCTCTGTAAGCCACGCTTCTCCCAGCCTGGGGTCTGTGGGAAGAGTGTGCCATACTTCTTGTGCTTCCAGACAGAACAGAACCCACAGAAAGCAGAGAAACCAACCAGAAGGGAATCCTGCTATCTGGCAGAAGTTCAGCACACAAGAACATGAGCATCCTTACACAAAACCACTTACGGAGGCATTCCTTAAAGACAGTCCCTCTGGGCAGAGGGAGCCTGCCATTTCCCTGGAAGATATTAAAGCAGCTGTTGCTAGAACATAGCGAATTTTGAGCTATCCATCAAGAGATGGACTTTGTAATGTTGTATCTGTTTGAGTTTTTTTGTTTGTTTGTTTACAGTTTATTTTGATGCCAGATTTCCAGCTAGTGGAGGTAATTGAGACTGCAAACCAAATCTCTCTATCCACTGATCTGCCAAATCCAATTCTCTTCTCCTGTAAGAACAGCATTTTTCCTTAGCTTCAGAGAGGAAAAGAATTATGCAGAATGACTGACAAAGCAAAAGGATTCGTTTGTGTAATGACCATAGCAGCCATCTCGCCCTTGATCTTTCTGTAGGAGTTCGTTCTCGAAGATGGGAGTGATAATTATTATAATTTAGAACAGAGCTTGCTCTTTTTCCTTCTACTGCATCTGCTTGCTATTCTCCAAATTAACACGTTTTAATCAAAACTAGATATCCCAATTACAGCTGGGGTATTGGAGAGCCCCACCTGCAGTATGGATGCAGTGAGATACGTGCATCTCTCTGCTCCCTCCAGAACAGCCACGTGCTGCCCTGCTCCTTGGCAGGAGCTGAAGTGGCCAAGGGGTCACTTTGCATTCTCCTGGCTACTGGGAGAGGATATCTAGGGGAGTAAGTGAGCAGCCATGTGCTTCTGAGGGTCTCAGTGAGCTCTTTGTCACCAGAGCTGGTCCTCCAGTGTGCCAGCTGGATGCAGCAGCTGAGGAGCAGAGCTTTCCCAGCACTTTCTTACTAACTAACATAGGGGTAAATGGATCGTTAGCAGAGGTCTCCAAAATAACACTGAGTTTTCATTGTATCTGGGGACCTCTCACACTCCCTTGGACCTGGCTGCCATAGCAGATACTGCAGAAACGCAGCGTGATGGCTGCAAGGCACTCCTCTTTTCAGAGCTCTCAAATCCTCTAGACAAGTTTTACCAAACACAAGTGTTCTGAGATGAACTCTTACATGAGATGCCCCATCCCTGGAGGTGCTCAAGACCATGGATGTGGAGCTGGGCAGCCTGAGCTTTGGGGGTACCCAGCTCAGGGCAGCACATTGGGGATCAGTAGGGTCTCTTTGTGCCAAGCCATTCTATGATTCCATGGCACGCTCATTCTTCAGAAGTTTGAGCAGCTCTGTAATCACAGCTGTATGGTGAGCCCACTCACCCATGAAATCAATGTATTTCCTGCAGGTTGTGCCACACTCTGCTCTCTCCACATCCCAGCAGCAGCCCCGAGGCGATGGAAGCATCGTGGTGCTTCGGGGGACTCTTGTAGGTACGGCACTGAGCCCTGCGGGCTCCCTCACTTAAACATCTCATCATTCAACATAGGTGCTCACTGTCGAAAGGCTGTCTATATTTTTCTCTTAGGTATGCAAAAATAAGCACCAGTGAGTGAAGATGAAAGGAAAAGGTTGCTGGCTCCTTCCCCAGAGATCGTATTTCTTACTTGTTGCATAACTGCTTATTTTAGCATCCATCAGCTGAGCCTTTGTTGTGTAGACAATTCTGTCCTTTTAGAGGATTTGTGCAGTATTATTTCTCCCCAAATGCTTTTTTTGTTGCTTTTATTATTAGATTTATCTCTTCTCTGACAACACCGTGTCAGAGCTCTCTGTAACGCATGCCGTACATGCTATGAAACAGAGCATCATATATATCATATGCTTGTGACCTTCCTGTAGTAAAACCACCCACCATGTATAAGCTCTGTGTATACTCTATGTATGTGTTACATATATGGGCTCATATACAAATTTGGGATCAATGGACATATATGGTAAGCAAAATCTGGTCGGTGATCAAATGCTCAAAAATGAGAAGCATGAGAATTCTTGGTGCCGGTGCAGCTCCATGGATGTTCATTCACTGAAGCAGAGAACTCTTTCACTGCAGGTTTCCTTCTGTGCCACTGGGTCATGCAGCGTGCAGGATGGGCATTGAGGGGCTCAGCACTTTGGGTGCATTGCAATTGCTCTGCATACAGTCCTAGGCCTTAGCTCAGCATGTTACAGCGCTCACAGCAACAGAAAATGCAGTTCTAGCATCTCAGTGGGCAGTTTTAGAGCCAAAACAAGGCACTCATCTTTTGGACAGAGAGGTGGCTTAGTGGGCATGGGGGTCAGCAGTTGGACGAGGTGATCTCAATGGTCTTTTCCAACCTTGATGATTCTGTGCTTCTGTGGTTTGCACTGAGGCTGTGTCTAGGGGCACGCCAGACCCAGGGTTCTCAACCAGTCTGCACTGCTTTGTAGCTCTGCATTTTGACATAATGGGACGTCCTTTAGTGGTTTTGCCCCAAAACGCTACAGAAATGGCCAGCAGGGGGGCTATGGGGCTATAGGTCTGCATGGGGAAGCCAGCAGGCTGCCCTGAAGATAGAATTATTAATTTTCCAATGGTGCTTTCCACTGCACTGCATCAGTGTTGCATCCTCCCCAGGCACCCACTATGGAGATGGGTAGGGATGACACGTGGATGGATTAAGGTCAGTTTTGACTAATTCAGGGCACTCCTGAGCAGCAGTGTCTGCATTCCCAGAGCGCTGAGCGTGCTCCAGCACTTCAGACATGCAAGCACAGCACCCACTGCTTCCAGCTGCACCACAGTGGGTGTCAGCAGTTCAGTTTCAAGCTACACAACCCTCAGCACTTCCACGTTTGTTTTAATGACTTTGTTAGCACTGCCCCTGTGGCAAGGGCAAGGAGAGTCCTGTTCTTTGGGACAGTCCCTGCAGCTCTTGTTGCTGGGGCAGCTTTTGGCTCAGCAGATAAGGTGGGACCTAGTGGCTATAGGTCTCCTTCCTGATTTACCTACAGAGCAGGTCCAGCATGTGCAGGCGTTGTACGGAAGAACATGACAATATAATTCAGAACTGCATTAGGATCATGAGAAGTAAATAAAACAACCAAAAAACTCTGTACAGAATGCCTGAGTTTGGGCATTCCCAGCGTTCTGGCTGTGTGGCACAGTGACTTCACACTTCCCAAGGGCAGCAGTGGGGTGCAGGGGGTGCTGGGAGCCTGCTGAGGTCCCACTGCTCCCTGCTGCTAGGAAAAGCTTTTCCTAACCAGTGCCTGATGGTCCCTATTCTTCTCTGGGGCCACATCCCAGCAAGCAGGCTCCCCAGAGAAGATGACAACATCTTATTTCCAAACCAGAAATAAGCAGAATGCTGCTCCATCTATGGGGAACTGGGAAACATCCCTTGTTCCCCCAATCTCCCCACATTGTGCCCTGTGGCCATCCCAGCACCTCCAGGCCCATCTGCTACCCACTGACCCCCAGCCTCCCCCCAGGCCTCATTCTCCCCCCCTTTTGCCATTCGCTCTCTCCTTTCCATCCACCCTCTGCTCCTCATCCCAATCCGGGGTGCCTGGGGCTGCAGGTGCCCCCAGAGCAGCTTTTAGGAGATCCCAGCAGCTAGGATCAGGCATGTTCATACCATGCATTGTGAGCTGCTTTTTTGAGAGACCTCCAAAACCACCAGTTCAGGCACCTTTATCTAAAAGCTCATATAAAGCTGCCTCATGGTTCAATTCAGAGCTGTATTTCCAGAGCTACAATCCTTAAAAGCTGATAATTAAACGCAGCAATCCCAGCTGTGACCGAAGCAGTGCTCTTCTCCTCCTCATTCTTCATCCTCAGAAGAGCCAATGGACTTTAAACCATCAGGAAATGCCCAGCGCAGGTTCCCGAGAGAGAAAACCGCAGCCCAATTCATGGAAGTTTGGGAAATTCGGGCACCGGGAGCAATGATGCTCGGCGCGGTGATCCCAGCAGGCGGCTCGGGGTTGCGCAGCTGCCCGCTAAAGGTGCCCGTGGATGGAGAGCCGAATTTTCACCTCCTGCTGGAGAGCATTGCCGGACCCCTCCCGCACTGTGCGCGCACAGCACGGACCGCTCCATCCCGACTCCCCGTTTCCATCTCTAAACAACCCCCCTCCCCGCACTACGGGGGCAGCCCAAACCCCCCGCGCTTCACCGCTCTGCACCTCTGGGGGCAAGGCGCAACGCAGCGCTGCTCCCCCCAGGGGGGCCGTGCCCCGCTCCGCACCCGCGGAACTCGGCCGCGCATTGCGAAGTGTTGCGTTGCGTTGTGTTGTGTTGGGGGGGGGGGGGGAGAACAGCTCCGCGCTGCCGCCCCCGCCCGCTCCGCGCCGGGCAAGAACCGTCTTTTTGACGCAGGAGAAATGGCAAATTTTAAGTACGTCATTAATATGGCGCCAAAAGGGTTTTTTTTTTTTTTTTTTTTAAGTATAAGCCTTTTTTTTTTTTTTTTTTTTTTTTTTTAAGGTTGCAGCAGCAGCCCCGTGTGTACGCCTGTGCGTAACCGGGAGAGGGGGAGTGGAGCGGGGAAGGAAGGGGGAGGAGGAGGAGGAGGAGGGGGGGGAAGAGGAGGTAAAGAGTGAGCGGGGGGTGTGTGCGGGGCGGCCGCGAACGGGACGCGGGGCGGTGCGGGGCGGTGCGGGCAGCGCGGGGCTCCGGCCGCAGCCATGGGGCCCCCGCGGCCCGGCGGGGGCTGAGCGGGGAGCGGAGACACCTGGCCCCGCGCGGAGCCCCGGAGAGCGGGGGGGGGGGAAGAAATTAAGGGGGAAGATTTGGGGCGGGAGGGAGGGGAGGGTGGGGGGTTGGGGGGGGGTAGGGGGGAGCGGCAGCACCATTATCCGGCCCCGCTCCGAAAGTGGCTTCTCCGCCTCCCTCCTCCCGGAGCCCGAGCGGCGGGGCGAGGAGATCCTGAGGAAGTGCGGGGTGAAAAAAAACCCAACAGAGAGCACCCGCGGCGGGCGGGCAGGGCTCGGCGGGCCGCGCTGCGAGCGGCCATCTCGGCTGGGAGCAGCCATGGAGTTCCCGGGCGGCCGCCCCTAAGCAGGGCCGGGACGGCGGCGATGACAGCGGCGTGAGGGGCTCTGCGCATCCCCATCCCGTCCCCATCCCACCCGCCCCGCCCCTCCCCACCGCCCCCCGCTGCCAGGCGCAACTCTCCGCGGACGCTGCTCCGGCAAAGGTGAGGCTGCGCGGGGGGAGGCGGATGGGAAGGGATGGGGAGGAGGGGGGGGGGGGGGAGAGGGTGGTATTGGGGGGGGCATTTCGCAGCGCTTTGCTTGCTTTTTTTTTTTTTTTTTTTAATTATTTATTTTGCTATCTCCTCTATTTATTTATTTATTTACTCGTCTCTCTCCTCCCGGCTGGGGGATGTGCGGCATTTCCAGGGGGCGGATTGCGCATGTTGGTCCCTTCCCCGGTTTTAAAGTGCGCGAGGCGAGAGCGGCGGGGATGTAAACACGAACTTTTCCAGGTTCGCCCCGCAGCTTTTTCTTCCCTTTTTTTTTTTTTTTTTTTCCTTCCCCCCTCCCCCGCCACCCCTCCCCTTGTATTCCCCCGAAATTAATGACTGCGGCAACGGCTGTGCGGACGGACCGCGCTCCGCGTTTCTAGGGGGCTCTGCGCGTTACCGGGGGCGGGGGGGGAGAAGCTCCGGGGGGGGGCCGCAGGGGCTGTGCCCGGCGGCGCGGGGATCGGGGGCGTGGCGGCCGCCTCCTGCCCCCCCCCCCCTCTCCTTCCCCCGCCCGCCCCAACTCTCCGCCACCCCCGGGGCCGCCCGGCCCCTTCCCCACCTGCCGCCATCGGGGGGGTGGGGAGGGAATAACCCTCATAGCTGTGAACCCCGAGCGAGGGCGAGGAAGGGGCTGAAGGCATCTGGAGGAAAAACCCTCAATTCGTGCCCCCCCCAACCCGGTTCCCCCCCGCCTCTCCCGCCCCGCGATGAGCGGTGTTGAGTTAGGGGCGCTGGGACGGTCGGGAGGGAGGGGTTTGCTTGGGAAAAATCAGCGAGCTCCGGCTTTCCCCCGGGGTGAGAGGAGATCGTAGGAACGGGGTTTGACCTTTAAGCGTTTATTGGCTACCGAGGTTAAAATAAGCTCGAGATAGGAGCAAAAATAGCTCGCAGAAAGGTTACATCAAAGGTTACGTTTGTTTTCCTTAGGAAAATTGAGGCTGATCTCTAAAAATGAAGCCTCGGAGCATAGAGTGGGAAGGGGACGTGCGAGATTTCTAAGCGGGGAGATGAAATTCATGTGGCTGCTGATGGGGTTTGGGCACCGAGTTCGGAAAGTCGGGCAGGTGGCCCCGCACAGAGGCAGGCACAGGGCCGGCGCGGGGCACTGAGTGCGGGGTTTGGTGCGGGGGGCTCCGGTGCGGCTCAGCCCCGTGCGGTGCGGAGAAGCGGGATGGGGATGGCCCCGGGATGGCCCGGCTGATTGCCGGTGCTGTGTCGGGACACGCTGCAGGCAGAATGGGTAATGAGAGGGTAACAAGTCAGGAAAGGAAAGTTAGAAATGTGAGTAATAAAGTTAGAAAAAAAGAAAATCCCCTGCTAGATTTGGGGCAAAAAATGGCAAAGCACAGGAAGTAAACGAGGGCTTGTTTTCATTTAAATTTAAATGAGATTAAATGGTGCCCCTAGGAACCGAGACAGCGGCGCAGCTGGAGCGAGGGGCGGCTCCACCTGGGCGCGGGGCTGTGCCGGCAGCCTTTAACCCGCACCCCTCCATCCGCCGCTGCCGGCTTCGGGCTGCCCGGGGCTGCGCTGCTTTGCGCTCCCCGGAGGGTTCGGGACGGATCAGCGCTGCTCCCCCCGCCCCAGGCGCGGGGCTGCGAGCCCACACGTCCTGCTGGGCTGTGGGCACGCTGCGGGGGCATCCCCGCTCGGAAAGTACGTCGTGCCGTCGGGGAAGTGGGGCCGTCCGGAGCTTCCCGGTCTGTGATGAGAAAAGGCAGCGCCGCCAGGACAGCGGTGTGGGGCTGGGAGCTTCCCACCGCGCCCCCCCACACTCCTCCGTGAGCAGCTTTCTAACAACGCGCTGCTTTCCTAGATAGAGCCGGGAAATGGTTAACACGGGGGGAGCGCCGGGGGCCGCCCCGTGGCTCTGTGCCCCAACCCCCCCCCCCCCCAACGCCGGGACACGCCGGGGCGCACCGGGATGCGCCGGGACGCGGCGGTCCGGAGCCGGGCGGGTGCGCGTGCCGCTGGGGGCACTATTTTCTGTTTGTGTTCCTATTTCTGTGCCGGAGGAACAAACAGGGAAGTGGTTTTCTGCAGTCTCATTGCAGCTCACAAACACAGCGCATATCTCAGCCGCTGTTGTTGCTCAACTGTCACCGAACGGAGGTCGCGGTGCGGGGAGTGCGGCGCATCCCGGAGCGCTGCCACGAGCCGATGGCCGAGCCCTGCTTTTCCTGCCGTTTCTGCGGATTTCTGTGCTGCGTTCCCTGTAGAAGCGGCAAACCTGCGCGAATATCTCTTGTCCCACTTCAGAACCGTTCCCTCGGTGACCCAAAGGGCCGCCGCACGCGGTGCCACCGGGAATCCCCGAACGCACGTGTGATGCACAGGGAGAGGAGCTCGCAGGGAGCTGGGAAACCTCCGCGGTTCCCCTGTGCGAAGGGGCTGGGAAGGAGCTGGCAGAGGGCGAGGAAACGGCCTGAGCCCTTTCCTGGTTACATGGGACCTGGGGAATGGCTGGACAGGAGCTCAGGGTTGGAGCAGGTGCTTCTGAGTCTTCCTCCACTTCTCTGCTCCTCTACTTCTTCCCGTGGGCCGGGCAAAACCGCATCCTCGGGAGCTCGCCCTCGTCCCATAGCGGCGATGGGGATGCTTCACACCTGGCTTCCTCCGGCAAGGATGCTCGATGCAGCGGCACGGGGTACGGCAGCCCCATCCCCATCCGCCGCCCACCCCCACTCCGCTGCCCATCCCGCGGCTGTTTCGCCCCAGGTCCTGGGATTTAAATTTGTTTAGGCTGATGGCTGGCCATCGCGTTCCTCGGTTTTGCATTTATTTGCCTTTTTCATCTGGAACAAAGGCGATGCTGAGCATGTGTTAGTTCGCAATCAGTCCGGTTTTCGGGTTTGCAGGCATTGGCGCAGTCCAGTCGAGTTGCAGACACTTCAGGGGGATGTTCATTTGTTTATAAAAGAAACCCACATCTGTTTCTATTTGAATCTTTTAAGCGAGCATACATAGAAACCTTTCTCCTGGTTTCTGGCTCTGTAAAAGCCAGAGTTTGGGCCAAGTTTGACCTAAGAGCGACCTTTTCAAAGTATTACAAATTTTTTTGGTATTTGTTTATGACTTTAATAATGATGCCATGTGGGGAACGGGTCAGTTAAAGGTGAAATTAGCTCCTAATGTAAACGGAGGATTAATTTTGAAGCAATGCACTGCGTTTTGTGGAGACTTTGAACGGCTCTGTAACACACCGGCTGGGCTGAGCCCAGAGTTGGAGGCTGGTGGGGGGAGGAATGGGCAGAGAGAGCTCCGGGGGTGCGAGGGCTGGGATGCGAGGATGCTGGGGTGCCGGGATGCGAGCAGCAGGGATGGAGGGATGCCAGCAGGGTGCTCAGCCACCATCAGACTTTATAGCCCTGAGCTCCAGGTGGGGAAATTGCCCAATTACCCTTTTTCTACAGTAAATTCCTCTGTTAAGTACCGCAGTTTACTACTGTTTGGTGGACTCTGGAAGATGAGTTCTTCAGGAAACTGCGTCCTGGAAGTTACTTTTCTGAAAGGTCTGCCCGAGCTTTGTGTTTCATCCCTTGTTTCTCTTCCTGCAGGCGGTTGGTGCTGCTGTGTGCTGTCCCCTGCCCGGGCTGGGGATGCCTTTTGGTGCCGCTGTGTTCAGAGAAGCCCATTCTTGGCTCAGTCAGGGGTTTCATTCAGAGCAACTGAAATGCAGTTTAGTTCAGAGGATGCTCTCTTGGTTCCTGTCACACTGGGGCAAAAATAATTTCTTGAAATAGAGCCGCAATTTAACCTGTGGTGTTGAGCCACTTCCGTGTGTGAATACAAACTCATCCCACAAATACCCCATAACCACAGGCAGCCCCAGCCCTGACCCCTGTGCTAGGCACTGAAGATGCACGGCAGGGCAGTGATGCCAATAGTGCTGTCTTGCTATAAAACCAAAGATGGGAGAAGTGGAAATGTCTTTGGGCCTCAGTAGCATTCCTGTGCTCCAGCTCAGGTGATTCTTTTCCTTGTTGGTGTTGGTTTGTGGGCTGTCAGTGTTGGGCAGCTCCATGGATCAGTGAGCACAGCTCCATCACTGTGCTCCAAGAGCCATCCAGTGGGAGCCAAGCACTCAGGTAGGATTTCCACTGAAGGAAAGCAAACTGCAGGTAAATCTGCCTTCAATACCATCTTTCCCAAGCAAAACCTAACGGCTGCTTGGAACACAGCTGGTTTAATAACAGCTGCTTCCCTGGGAATCGCTGGAGGAATGTATCAGCATTGCCATATTCTCAAGGAACGATTTTAATGGCATTTTTTGACAGGGCAATGCCTTACAACAGCCCCAGTAGTTAAAATGTTTATGGTGGTGCTTTGTGTGGTATTATCCCTTCTATTGGTATGGTGAAACACAGTGTGCAGATCGTTGGGTACAGGTGCTGGGAGGGCTTTGTTGTGTGAGCAGTGGGGAACTGTGCCCAAATGGAACTCCTGGTGTGTGTGCTGTGCTGCTGCTGAACCACACAGGACAGTTGTGTCCTTCCTCTGGAGCACAGAGTCTCTATGCCTCAGGTTCTTGCAGAATGTTCTTACAGAAGGCACCAGGGAGGATGTTGGTTGGTGCCTGCAGATGCTGGTGGCTGTCAGCAGGGTGGTCCTTGCGTAGTGCTCCATTAGAGCCCTGGAGGTGGGGCCATGCTGAACACCGCCTGCTGAACCCTGAGAAACCAAGCTCTTCACAAGTGAAAACCTTTGCTTTCATTTTCTTTTTCTCCTCCTTTTTTTTTTTTTTTCTTTTCCCTTTTTCCTTTTTTCCAAGCACCTGCTAACACAGGTGCTAACACAGGTGCTTCCCCTTCAGCTCTGCTTGCTCAGTTCCCAGGTAGAGGGAGTGCTGCTCGCAGGTACCCTTGCCTTGTTCTGAGCCCCCTGCAGCACTGCCCTGCACTTGATGCCTTGTGCCCATCTCATCCAGGAGGTGCAGTGGCAGCAGCTGGGGGCTGCTCGGCAGTGCTGGAGGAGGGCTGGGCTGCGGGAAACATGCTTCAGGCTGCAGATACATCACAGCTCTTAAAAGAAGTCAGTGCAGCCCGAGTGGGAAGATGACTCAGAGGGTAAAACCCCAGGCTCATTGCACACAGGGGTCCTCTTGAACTCAGTGCTGCATGGACTTCCCCAGCAGAAATACGAAGAATGCACAGAGTTTCCATTCCTGTAGCTGTGCACTTCCCACAAGCACAGCCCGGTAGTTCTGGGCACAGCCTCCAACCCTGCAGCCTCATGGGGCATCACACGGCGTGGAGCTGCACGGGGCCCTGGGGCTGTGTGTGCTGCAGAGCAGTGCTCTGAGCAGTCAGTGTGTGTTCACTGCACTGCCTGGGAGCAGGGAGAGCTGGGGAAGAAGCACAGCCACGTGCTGAAAAATAAAAACCCAGTGGGGATTTTGCATGTCGTTTTTGGAGCTCTGGGTGGGTGGGTGGCACCCAGGGAGGGCAGGCAGGGGTGCAGAGAGAAGGTCTGGGCATGGGCTGTAATGTGCTGTTCTTTTTTGTTGCAGATGGAAGAAAAACGACGGAAGTACTCGATCAGCAGTGATAACTCAGACACCACTGACAGTAAGACCTTTAATTTGAGACTTTGGGCGAGATAACTGAAGTAGTTCACCTCCAGGAGGGAAAGCGTTGGAATAATTACTTTGTAAAGAACTGAGGAAGCTGTGTTTGCTGCATTTGCTGGAGATTTGCTTCACAATGAATTGCACGTGGGTTTGGGTTTGTCAGAAATGCAGCACTGATGT
Organism: Phasianus colchicus; assembly: GCF_987193195.1. Taxonomy (NCBI): domain Eukaryota; kingdom Metazoa; phylum Chordata; class Aves; order Galliformes; family Phasianidae; genus Phasianus; species Phasianus colchicus. Next base: position 16,290,816 of record NC_143450.1, on the reverse strand, counting down.
ACAGCAGAAGCTGATAGCAATGGAGATGTCAGGCTGCGGGCTCCTTGTTCTGCTGGAAGTTCCCCACTCGTGCGGGGAGCTGTGCCATGAGCCCCATCAGCCCCCAGCTGAGCTGTGCTGGGAAGCTTCTGCTGGGGTCAGGGTGAAGCCCAAGCCTTCCTGTTCCCTTCCTGTGAGCTGAGGAGGGATGTGGGAAAAGGGACAGGGCTCAAGCCAGCAAAGCTTGCAAGCCCACGCTCGCTGTCAAGCACATACCTCACTTCATCCTCATTCGGCGGAGCGCAGAAGCATGTGCTCAACAATAAACATGTGCAAATGTGCTGAATTTTGGCTATAAATAGAGTGCTTTCCTCTCCCACTTATTGCAGGGCTTTGCCCGCTGTAGCAGCACCGCTGAACCACGTTGGGGGTTGAGGCATCTTTAGTCGTGGCATAAAACATCGTGCCATTATCTCTGTTGGACTTTGATACTTGTGCTGCAGGTGATAGTGAAGCTGTTGACAAATGCTCTCCTGCAGGATAACTGTAAACAGAAGGATGACCTGTTTGCTGTGCCTTTGCCCAGGAGACGTGGTGGTAGTGGTGATCTAAACCTGCGTAATTGCAGTGCCACGTGGCACTGGTTTGGCATTGGCTTATAGGCACGGTGTGGTTTAGCCCTCCAGTGGTAAAAGCAGTGCTCAGTAGACCTATTGACAGCCAATTTGGTGTGCTCCCAAAATACTGGTATGCATCTGGAGGGATCCAGTTGTACAGAAGAGGCCACCAGCAATTAGTTTATCATTTACTATCACCAAATGCTTTTTTTCTTGATGCTGGCAATAGTAGTAATAGTAACACAGGTGAGCTGGAAATAGTAATTAATAACAGAGCTCCCATTGCTTCAGCAGCCATTGCCTCACGGAGGTGGTAGCAGCAGTGGTAGTGCTGCACGAGTCAGGACAATGAGAGTCCATTCATAATAATCCCAGAGTAAAGCAATCCCAAATCCCACAGCAAATACTCTCCTACTACTGATGTGTGCTGCTGTGTGCAGAGGGGGCTGCTGAGCTGCACGCAGTATGGAAGTTACTGATGCTGCTGCTGGCGAGGAGGTTTTATACTTGTGGTCCATATTTTTTTTGCCAGAGTCTGAAGTCCTTGAGTGGTTCAGGGCCTTCACTTGGAGCATCCATGCTGGAACAGTTCAATCTCACCTCCCTGAGTGGTGATTCCAGGAGATCCCTGATTTCAGGAGCGTTAATCCCTGGCTTATTCCCTGATGGAAGCCATTTGTTCTTATGGCTTTGGGCAGTTCTGATGTCTTCTCTTGAGAACGGTTTTATTAAGTTCAAGGGGCTCTGTTTCATCATCTGCAGCATCAGGAAAGCGATGCTGATCTGTTCTGGTGAAGCACCCTGAGATGTGCACAGCTGTAATGCAACACTGGGGTTTATCACCTCCTACCATTGTCTTGGCTTGGGACTGTAGGTGCAGCAGTGACACAGACAGTGACACAGACAGAACTTGGTCTCTTGTTGGGTAACATCTCTTCTGCCTTCTTGCAGGTCACACCACGTCCGCGTCCAGATGCTCCAAAATCCCCAACACCAAATCCAGCTGGTCCCGGCAGAAGGAGAAGAAGCCCTCTGAGGTATGTGGTGTGAGGTGCTGCCCAGGACCTGATCTCCTGGTTCTCAGAGGGGCCCTGTTCAAGCATATGGGGTTTGGAGGTGACCCTATGCTGACGTCCTAAACTCGGCGCCCACCAGGTGCCCTTTGGCTGTGCCTTGCTGCCCTTGCATGGCTCCCAGGTCCATTTCCAATAGACATAGAAACTATACTGAGCACGAGCTGTTGTTGTAGCAACTGCTCTGCTTAGTGGCAGTCATCTTAATTCCCAGAGCAGTGTGAGCAAAGCCAGAGTGACATTGCTCACACGTTTCCATCCAGACCAGTGTCCAAACAGAGCTAAGTTTAGCTGAAGGTGGAGCTGGCAGGGCCACAGTCTCCTTGAATGCAGGCTGTAAATCCTGCCCCAGGCTGCTGCACTGTGCTGCTCCTGGGGCTGTGCCCGGTGAGCACAGACCTTTGTAACATCCCCCCTTTGCTTTGAGCTGAGCAGAGATTTTGAGGTTTTCCTGTGGTCACTGCCTGAGTTACAGCTGCACTTAGTTTTTATCGCTGTGGCAGATTTACACTGATGTATCTAATGTGTTGGCAGTGGACGGGGGCTTAAAAAGCCCAGGTTGCTTGTGCCTTAAGGGCTGAGGAGCTGCTGTGACTGCTGAGGTACTTGGGAACTCTCCAGGGAACAAAGAGCCCATGTACAGGTGTCACTGCCTGCTGACAGCTGGGAATGTTGCTTTGTGGTTATCAACGTGTCTCTCAGAATGAGTGATGGGGGTTCTGTGAGCTGAGCCCCAGGTACAGAGACAACGTCTGGGGCATCTCCTCCTGCTGAGACACCATCACCCCTCCATGAGATGATATTAAGGATGGGGGTGAGTCAGTGTGCACCCTGGGGATGTTACTGGGCTGTGTCCAAGGCACCCAGCAGGGCATTAGGGCCTGTGAGGACCAGGTTTAGACCGTGCAGCCCTGGAGCAAGCAGAGAGGAGCAAAGCTTGGCAGTGCAAGTGTTCTGGGTTCATGTAACAGTTGGGACAGAGTGATCTGCAGCAGCACTTTAGCACTGGAACTGCAGGGACCTGGGGAAGGCAACACGCAGTGCCTCATGCTGGAGATGGGCCAGGGCACTCAAGCTGACAAACCAACTATAAAAGTTCAGTGGGAACCTGAGCAGATGTGAGCTGTCTGGATCTCAGCTGGAGTTCCCCATCTTGCATCTTCCCTGTGGTTGCTGGGTGCAGTGCCAGCTGGGTTCAGCTCTGGGTGGAAGCCAAGAGCTTGGCTGGGCATCATCGGCATGGCCCAGGGCACACAGCAGTGGTGTGGAGGTCTCTTCAGTGAGGTTTGTGGATTTCCCCTACAACAGCATCTTCCAAACCATCCCCAGCTGCCTCATCTCCTGCTGTGGCATCTTGGACATGCTCTGCCTGGTGCTGAGTTGCAGCAGTGCCCGCATCTGTCCATTGGAAGTGCTGCAGGGCCTCGTGCAGGAAGATTTTTGGGCACAGAGCCGGGTGGGCATCCTGTCCTGGGATGGCACATGTGGAGAAGAGCAAAACCCTCAACATGCTGCTGTCAAGCCTGCTTCACATGAAATAGCCAGGTGCCTTGATCATCTTATTGAGGATGGAGAAGGTAACAAGGAAAGCACAGTGAAGCTATTGGACATCACACCCTGCCATACAGCCTGCCTCAGTCATTTTGGGGTGGTGCAGCTGTTTCAAACACCAGTCTAGACTCAGATTTGCACGTGGTTTCTGGCTTTGCAAGGATCCAAGCAGCACTCTGTGCACTGCCAGCTCTCCTGCACAGGCAGCTCAGGCACAGCTTGGGATGCAGTGACAGTGGTGTTGGGGGACAGCCTGGGGACCACCCCCAACTTCTGCTGTCCCTCCCAAAGTTGTGTCCCAATTTCCCTGCAAGAGGGCTGGAGGCTGAGCTGCCATTTGCATTCCCCTGGCAACGTGCACAGGAGATAAAAAATCAGAAGCATTAGTGTTACATAGTTATTAGCTGGGTCAGGGGGTGATGTTTATTATGAAAGACTCTGTGAGAAGGGATTAACTATGCACATTAAAAACCACCCGATACGAGGCATGTGGAAAAACAAGCTTCTTAACATGGAAAAGTACTGAGCTGTTTGTAAACATCCGCGATGGTGGCCATTGCCAGGGAGGGTGATTATATTTATCTGTGCATGTCACAGGGCTCTGCCTGGGCTCTCTCACGATGTGTCCCAGACATTGGGCTCTGTGAAAGCTCACAAAGGTGGCAGCCGTTCCCATGCCCACCAGGCTGCTGGCAGGGAAGCCTCAGGGCTGAGGATGGAGTGAGGCAGCTCCTTGCATCAGCAGTGCCTGATTGCATTAATCTCCTGATTGCATTTATCTCATTAGGGCTCATTCATCTCTGGACATGGGCTGGAGGGAGCAGGGGTTCCTGCAACCCCAAGTGCTGCTGCGCCAAGCAGTTCTGTGGGGTGCAGGGATGCTGCGCTCAGCTCCTCCTGGTTCTTGATGCTGAATCCGTAGCAGGGATGAGATGTGCCTGAAGTATGGATTTTTGCTTCCCGTGCAATCCTGCCCCAGCTATAGGGCTGCGGGGACGCGACTATAAGCCTCGCTGGGTTTGATGGCAGCCATCAGCCCTCTATCCTGTTTCTGACAGGGAACAGTTGTCAGTGTCTAAGCAGAGGATATAAGAACAAGGCGAGTGTGTGATGATGCTCACCGGTTACATCCTGCAGCTCCCAGCCGTCAGCGGCCTGGGGACACTGTTGGATGCTAGATCTGAGTCACTGCGTTAGCCAGGATGTTAGTCATTAGCTTCTGAACTATTTGTGATCCAGAGCGCTGCCACGAGCTGCACTGCTGGAATGCTTTGTGAGGGCAGAGGTACCTGCTGCCCCGGGTCGCCCTGCTGCCTGGCACAGCTCTGCTGTCAGCTCTCCCCGTGCAGCTGCTGCTCATCTCACCCAGTGTCAGCACTGCCCCTCTCGCTCAGACCCATCCTGTTGGGGATCTCAGGACTGCAGCTGCATGCCGTCTTCAGGATGAGGGGGAAACTGTGGATTTATACAATTTACATTATTTTCTGCTTTCCTCCTTTTAGATATGACTTCCGTGTTGGGAAAGATGTCTTTTTCCATCTCTTTTACAAGCACTTAACCCTTTTGAAACGCCCTCATTTTTATGTCGTTTACCTTTTAGAAAGCAATTATTATTATACCGGTTCTCTCTGTGTTCATATCTTTTCCCATTGCAGTAGGTACATGCTGCTACAGGGCGCTGTGAATTTAGTCTCTGGGCTCTCCGTGCTTTCAGAAAGACTTTTGTAAGAGGCCATATGGCCAGGCAGGGCTGGATATACTTCTACTGTGCTGAATTAAGAGAAAATATGCCACTGCTGAAAGGTTGGACTGCGGTGCCTTTGTTGCTTTTCCCAAGCCAGCGTGGTTCTAACAGATTAATGCCATTGTCTTTTGAATGCTGAGAAGGGCAGGATGAAAATGCTTCTAGTTCCTATTTTAAATTCTCTTGTTCGTTGGGTCTTTAACATTCAGCATTTCAAGAGGAAACAAGAATAGATTAAGAGATAGCGGCCTGGATCCCAAATGAACATGAGAGTAAGTATTTTTCTCCCCACAGGCAGATAATATCACGGCTTACAGACACGCACCAGGCACTGCCACGTTTCTGAGCCCTGCTACTGCACATTGCTGCTCTGCTCCTTTTGGAACGGGCCAGAAGAGTGTGACAGAATGCCTGGGAAATGAGATGGGGAGGGAGCCGGGTGGGCAGCCAAGGGCTGGACCCGCAGAGGTGCCAGCTCCAGCTGATACGAAGACAGTTTGTCCAACCAAAAGATATTCCCAGGGCTCCCATTGTTCTCATTGTTTTCTCTTTCTCTCAAAATCCTTGTGACTCATGAGCTACAGCAAACAATTTTCTGCTTGAGAGAATGAAGGGCTCATCGCATCGCTGAAGGGAGGAGAGAGCCCTGCGAGGAGAGACCTGCGGGGATGGGTGAGACCTTGTGGAATGGGTGGTGATGGAGGAGTGGTGTCAAACCAGAACCCGAAGAAAACCTTTTGTCTGAGCTTCCAGAACTGCTTCATGCTGAGAACCATCGCTGCACAAGCACAGAAGAAATGGTGCTCAATGCTCCTGGTGCTGCTCTGGAGCCTGCAGGGATGCTGCTGCACGTGCTGGGTGTTGGAGAGGGCTGCCCTCTGCAGCGTGGAGCACTTGGGAGAGGTTCATTTTTGCAGTATCTTTGGAAGATACAAACACCAATGTGCACAAACAAGAACCTGTACAAGGATTGCCACCACTGCTCAGAACCCGGCGTGGTCCCTGGACTCGCTGCACTTCTCAGAGCTAATTAAAAGCAGCGCTAGACGAGTGTTTCTTTAGATTTAAAGACCAAAACAGATTCAGCTTCTTGGCTCTCGCCCAGCAGCTGATCTCATATAAGTGAAAAGCAGTTAGTAAAGGATGTGAATCTGATGTTCTCGGGTCAGTATGTGGGGCTGGTGGGGTAAGTGGCAGCTTTGGCCCCGCTGTGTGCTCCCTCTAAAAGCACAGTCCTTGCGTTAAGTGGAGCTGAGCAGTGACGAGCTTGGCGCATTGCTGTGTTGAGGAGGTTTGTAGGTGAGTGTAAGGACCTTGATATTGGTATGGGGATCTCAGAGAGGCTGTGAAAAGGTGAGAAGACCAGGCTGATGGGCAGAGATGAAATGCAGAACTGGAGGAGGATGCTTTTTGTGCGGTGCAGCCCCACATTGAGCTCAGCCCTGGCTGCATCCCCAGGTCACAGGAGGGGACATTTGGGTTGCTGGCACAGCCACAAGAATACCCTTCTGGAGCCAGGCGAAGTGAGAAATTAGGATGTCAGAATCAGAAGTTATGTTGTTTCTCATTAATGTAGTCTTTGGTTTTAGTTGAGAGAGATCAATATGGTTTTTGCTTCACAACGGCGAACTACAGAAATAATAACAGAGATGGATATATCCTTGGGTAATACGATGGCTCTTGTATTGCATTGACTTCTCATGTTTCTGGACCTCTGGGATGGGCTGCCAGCCCAGCATCGTGTGTTGAAGGGATGAGGAAGTGACAGTAGCAGGTGATAAGGGGCCAGTGGGCAGCAAGTGACCTGATGGCCCTGTCACCCTGTGGGAAGTCACCACTGCCCTGTGTGCCAGCGGTGTGGTTGGTGCCCTGTAGGTCAGCTGGAACCCAGTGGTTCAGGAACATGGCAGAGGACAGATGAAGGTCTCTATGATGGGATTATTTCCTGGAGAAGCTGTTGTGCTGCTCGGGCAGCACGTGGAAGGAGGTGGGTGCAGATGTGGCTTCTTCACATTGTTCAGAGGAGCATCATCCAGAGGTACCTGGTGCTCCCAAAGATCTGGGTGGTTCGTCCATGGGATGTGTATGGCAGGACTTGACTTAGCTAACCAGAGCTGCAGGAGCCTGTAACCCAATGGTCATGTTGGCTGGGTGTTTCTGGATGTAAGAGCTCTGCTGGCCATTGGAATCATATAGTACCATGAAAGCAAAGGGAAATAATTCACATCTGTAATTTTTGACTGCTGGTTCCATATGGTGTATGACACTTGGGCTGCTCGGTCCCTCTTGGTGCTGCCATTGGCTCCAGGTGCCACCAAGGTGAGCACCCACGGTCCCTGCAGCATGGCTGTGGCACAGGGCAGGTGGCAGCCGGGCTGCTGAGACAAATTGTGGGTTCCTGCGGGAGGGAGGAAACAGTAAACAGTGCTATTGAGGGAAAATTGCTTGTTTTCTGGTACACAACTTTCTCTTCACCGCCAGGTCCTCAGTTCATCAGTGCCCAATTTGCCCTTTATTTAGTTTTCATAAATAATTCAGAAGAGTTTGAGTAGAATAATTGAGTCTTTTCCCAACCCTAATCCCAGACAATTCAAAACAAAAAGACATTTAGATTACAATTTGTGCGTATTAGCTGTTGGGAGATTTCCAGACAACTGATCTGCTTTCCTTTACAATTTCTCTGGCGTTCTATCATTTCTAAAGTGTTCTGCTTTGATAGTTAATAATTTGAGCGTTTCCAGTTCTTCATGAAGAGACAGAGGCATCGCTGTGATAAAGTGCTGGTGTGCTCGCTGCCTTTGGAAGTGCGAGCTTATCTGTTTTCCAAGAAGGACTAAATAAATGAAGTGGTAAGATTGCACATCCAGCCCGCGATGCGCCTTATCATCTTTGGGGAAATAGATACAATCGCGCTTATTTGGCTTAAAATTAAAACTCTGCTTCTTCGGGGATGCGAGCTGAAGAATCAGAAGGGGTGGATTTGGGGAAGAGCCTGTGCTGTGCGGGGGGCAGGAGCTGTAGGGAGGGCTGTGCAGTGGTGAAGTGAGCGTGCAGTGTCCTGACCGGAGCGTGGCCGTGTAGCAGGGAGCTGCAGCAGGCTGACCTTGTTTTCTTCTTGCTGCCTTGCACACCAACACACAGCTCTGTGAGGATTATGACTTCTTGCATACTCCTCGTGCTTAATTAGTGTTGATCTTAATCTTTTTTTTTTTAATGCACTGACAGCATAGCAAAACGTTACCGTGGTGCTTGTAGCAAGGAATTTGGTGCAGTGAGAGGCTTAGAGGAATTTGATCTTTCTGACGTGGAGCCCCTGTGTGACTGCAATATGGAGGCTGTTGGTTGTGTTCATTGAGGGATGTGCTGGAGCTGTGCCTGGGTGTCTCTGATCTGCTTTGCAGGGATGTTGGCAGCGATGGGATGGAGGTACCTGCACAGTTCCAGGAGGTCCCAACATAGAAAATGTTGTTTATTGTATTTAACTCTAATTGGGTTATCAGCTGAGGCCCTGGGGATTAAACAAACTGACCTAAATCCCAGTCTCAGTGGTCTTAGTTAATGTCTGGTTTCCTGCATCTTAGCTGATTTAGTTTCCAAAACACTCCAAAGAGTGTTATCATTGAATTGAAAATGTAAAACCATCCTGTGGCATCAACTGTGGCTCTCACAAAGCAGTCCTCGATCTGAGGCCGACACTGCAAACAGGCAAAGCAGCACTGAAGGAAACACCTGGTCCGTCCCAGCTCTGCAGAAGGAGCAGTGCTTGGAGCTCCGTAGTGTCCCAGTCTGGCTGCTGGCATCATTGACATCATTGCAGCTAATAGCAGATGGCAGAAAGGAGAAACCATCCATTTTCATTTATGATTTATTTTTACCCTGCAAGAGACAGGATTGCTCGTGCCGTTGCTGTCAGGCAGTCCCCTGGAAGGAAAGCCTTATTTACCGCAGTGGGTTATTTTGGAATGCTTTTCTCATTGCAGTGCACTGGGGGAAGGCTCTGCAGGGCCAAATGAGAGGTGGGAGAGAGCCCGTTCCCTGCTGTGTCTGTCCCCAAGCGGGTTTAGTGGGTCAGGAAAAATCTCTGCGTGTCTGGCTGTGGGCATGGACACAGGCATCTATATCACCATTTAGCCAGAGATTTTCCTGTTCACTAAGCAAACAATTTTTTTCCAAGACTGTAAACTCAGCTTCGCCCTGGGGTATGAGGGAGACAATGAGCAAGTGAAATGGCGTTACAGCTCAGCGATGCCTTTGTGTTTCCACCGACCCATCAGGCGGCTGGGAGCCCATCTTAACAGACCAGCTCCAAAGTCCTCACCCAGCCCCAGGGTGGTTTTCCATAGCCGTGGCTCCAGCTGTGGCCGGAGCAGCAGAGCTGCAGGTTTGTAGTGGGGATGCTCTGATGCTCTCCACTGAAGCACTTCTGGAGACGGAGTTGCTGTCAGCTATTCCCATATAAATCTCTCCAAATGCCTTCTGTTGATTCCAGTAACATCTGGAGTTACCTGCAGGTGTGCAGTGCCAAAACTGGGGCAGGGTCACCCAGTGAGGTGGGCTGTGGTTGTGCAAAAGCTGCTCATCTCCTTTTGTGTCAAGAATAAGGGGAGCATCTCCTGCCCCAGTGAAAGTGGTAGAAAGCCCATTGCTGTGAGCACCTGGGAGAATGCAGCCCATCACGGCGTCAGGCCAACGTGGCACATCTGTCGCACTGTTGCCCACGGCAATGCCCCAGTTCCTGCCCTCCACCCACTGTTGGTGTTTTCCCTTTTCAGGTTTTCCGCACGGACCTGATAACGGCCATGAAGATCCCCGACTCCTTCCAGCTCAGCCCTGAGGAATACTATGTGCTGGCAGACCCCTGGCGCCAGGAGTGGGAGAAGGGTGTGCAGGTCCCAGCCAGCGCCGAGGCCATCCCTCAGCCCGTGGTCAGGTAAGCAGCATCCCTGAGCCTTGTGTGCTCGTGGCTGGGGGGGTTCTGAGCTGGGAAAACCAGAGGGAGGCTGTGAAGATGATATTAGGTTGGATATTAGGAATGATTTCTTCTCAGGAAGAGTGGTCTGGCATTGGAATTGGTTGGGGTGTTCCAGAAACATGGAGATGTGGCACCTGGGGATGTGGTCAGTGGGTGTGGTGGGATGAGTTTTGTTGGACCTGGGAATCTTAGAGGTCTTTCCCAACCATAATGGTTCTGTGATTCAGTGCTCAGAGATGTGGAGCACCTGTCCTATGGAGAAGAGCTGGGGCGGTTTGGCCTAGAGAAGAGGGGAGACCTCACTGCAGCCTTCAGAACTTGCGGGGTGCTTGTGGACAGAGGGAGGGTGACTTTTTGCATGGACAGTTAGCAATAGGACAAGTGGGGATGGCTTTAAATTAAAAGAGAGGAGATTTAGATTGGATATTAGGAGAATATTCTTTACCCAGTGTTGGAGAGTCACTGGCACTCCTGTGCAGAGCTGTGGATGCCCCATCCCGGGGCAGTCTGGGCTGGGGGGCAGCCAGCACGTGCAGGTGGGACTGGGGGGTTGTGTGGTCCCTTCCAATCCAGCCCCATTCTATGGCTATGATGGAGCTGTATATCACGATGTGGGGGTGCAGGAGCTGGCCCCTAAATTAAAAACTTCTGTGAGCTGTTCTTATGTGTTGCAAATGTGATGGGGATGCAGAGATTGGAGGGCTGGGGAGCCCAGCATTAGCCAGGCATCTGCGGGACTTTGTGCTGGCCTAGATCGGTGCCTCATTAGCTATTTTAAAATGGGGAAGTTTAAAGGAGGCAGTAAAACAGCTGCTGAGGCACAAAAGAAACGTGAGCAAGCCACTGCCCCATCACAGTGATGGCTGAGGATGCTGTGGGGGGAGCATGGGGAGCCATGGCACAGGCATTGTGCTGCTGTAGGGTGGGTTGGGGCCGTACGCTGCTTACCATGAGGGATTTGGGGCAGCACTGGTCCCGTTGAGGCTCCATTTGTCCACAGCTGCTCTTGCAGCTGCCAGCCCCGGGTCTGATGCAAAGTTTTGTGTATGCCCCCCATCCCCCCCAGCTCTCCCCAAGGGAAAACAGACAAAGAAATGAAACTTTAATGAGTCTGAACACATCAAAAGGGAAGTTGTAAAGGGGGATGTTGAGTTGATTTAATCCTTAAGAAAAGGGGGGGGGGGGAAGGAAAAACAAAAAAAGAAGCAGCAAGTGGAGTATCTTTTTAAAGTTGTCTTTGATAGCTAACCGCAGTCTCTGCTCACTGAGTGCTCTGCTCCCCAGCTGAGGATCGTGCTGGGGCTATTTCCAGCTGAGAAGTGATAGCTTGGCAGTGCCCGGCTGGAGGTGCCCTTCTGCAGCTGACCCCAGCAGCATCTGCATGGCGATGTTGTGTCTGCTCCTGGGTAGCCAGCTGTGAGTTCTGTGGGCAGATCACACCTCTGTCTGCTCCCCTCTCCTTGTTTCCAGGGCTCCTGAGCACTGGCAGCTCCATCCTGCTTCCTGTAGGGTTTCTTTGCAGACCAGAACCAAATCACAGAGGCCTTCTGCTCACGTTGCTCTGTCTCTGTGTGGGTCTCTGGCCAGAGGACAGCTGCCTATTTCCCACCGCAGCAAGATGAGCTCATGGCTGTGCAGGTGCCTTTTGTGATGCATCCGTCCCTTTTCTGGCAAGGCAGCACACATGGTGTGGGGGACTCTGTCCCTCTGATGGCATCACTGCCCTAAATCCTACATCAGTTAGTGCTGTGGGCTGGTGATGCATATAGCTTTTTGCAGGCTGGAAGCTCAGAGCCCAATGGTTGCTGCTCCTTCAGGGCAAGATCTGGCACAGCCCCGAGTGCAGCACTGCCAGGGGCAGCATTTTGCTTTGTACCACATCTCAAAGTGGTGTAACAGAGCATTGCCCATAGAAGTGGGGGGAAATGCAATGAAAGGGGCATTGCACAGAGCAGCTGCTCTTTTAATCTCTTGCCTGGGTGCTCAGAAGTGCACTCTTCCTCCTCGCGCCTCGCCTCTAGGTTGTGCAAATCCAAAGCTGAAAATGAGATTTTGAAACGTTTTATTTTGCTGGAGCTCTAAAATGTCAAAGCTGTGGGTGAAGCAGGAGGGGAAAGCGCTTTCTTTTAAGGCATGCTTTCCTCAGAAAGCAGTTGCCTGGAAATGCCTTTGCTGAGAACCACCTTAACACGGGGTCCATTGCAGACTGGTGTGAGCCACAGAGGAAGAGCATCCTTTGGCCCCGTGTCACTGTGCTCTGGTGCCCAGGGCTGGATGCCATCAGCCATGTGGGTGCTGCCTGCACAGCAGGGCTGCTGGGCAATGTGGAACATTGCATGCTTCCTCACCACAAACCTGACTCATCAGTGCTTAAAAGGAGGTTCATTTTATGCAGCGGCTTGCTTGGGAATTGCCCACAGCCTGAAGGGCAAAGATTGGCTCTAAAAGCCATTGAAAGGCAAATGAGAGCAGGGAAAATGAGGAGTTAGTTTCTCCCAAGAGTGGTGTTTCCCATTCCTCTGGGTCCCATAGCCAGAAGGTGCCCTGGGCTGCCCAGTAGCAGGGCTGAGCCATGTAGCCCCAAGGGTGGGTTCACAGATGGGGGAACCCCAGCACAGACATTTCCAAGGTGCTGGATGCAGAGTGGGGCCATCGCAGCTTGAGGTTAAGGGTAAGCAAGTAAGGAAACAGCACTGAATGCAGTTATCCTGGTGGTCTTGGAGTGTTGGAGTGTGGTCATCAGCTGGGAACAAGAACCTCTGGGGCAACCAAAGTTGCTCTAGGGAAGGTTCAGGTTGGGTATTAGGAAAAATTTCTTCTCTGAGCAGTCAGGCCTGGACACAGACTGACCAGGGAGTGGGGGAGTAACTGTTCCTGGAGGTGTTCCAGAGCTGTGGAGATGTGGCACTTAGGGACATGGTCGTTGGCCATGGTGGGGATGGTCTGGGTTTGACTTGGGGATTTGAGAGATCTTTTCCAACCTCAGTGATTCTATGGTTTTATGAGCTCTCCCTTTCCACAGCTATGCCACGATGAGCTCCAGAGGAAGATGCTCTTTGCTTTCTGCATAGTTTCTTATATGGGGGTGCAGAGCCTGACCCCAGCTCATCCTGGTGCACTGGGAGCATCGTTCCATGCAGCACTGGCACCTATCCCTGGTGCTGTGCACCTGTAAGCCTTTAGTTCCTTATTTACTGAATCGTTTAACATCTCCCTTCCCTGAGCTGACAGGGATGTGGGCAGGACCTCGAGGCGGCTCTGGGAGCTCACATTAAGCTCCATCAGTATGTGCTGTATACTCCGCTTCCTGTGAATGTGCGCACAGCGGGAGGACGAGCAGGAAGGCTGCTTCTTGCTGGCAGGGTTCCCAGATATTCTTGGCGTCGCAGATCTCTCCTTGCATCGTTGCTGTGGCCCTGTTTGAACAGAAAACAGAAAGTGCTGTGGCAACAGGAAGGCACAAACGCTGGTGGGGGGTCAATGGGAGAGAGGATGAACAGCTGCTACACCATCCGGGCGGTGATGTGACCGTCCCCTTTGGTTCCCTCTGTCCCATATCCTCCAGAAGCACAGCTGCAGGTGGAGTTGAGCTCTGGCTGTACTGCGTGGTGCTGCTGTGGGAGCCCTGGGCAAGATGTGGGGCTGCCTGGTGTTGAACCCAGGAGGTGCCCCAGCATCTCCTGCAGTTCTGTTGGAGTGTGGAGCCTGCACACTGCGCCCCACACTGCGCTTCCTTCCCTCCTTCCTCCCATCCCTCTCTCCCTCCCTCCCTCCCTCCCTCCCTCCCTCCCGCAGCCGGCTGCCTGCTGCCTGTTGACTCATCAGCAGCTTCCCTCGGGCTTTGCTGCAGAAGGGGCAGGCAAGATTCTGCAGCACTCTGTGTATCTCTTGGAGCTGTGCTGTTGTTTTAACATGAGATGCCTGGGTTGTATTTTTTTGTTTGTTTGTTTGTTTTCCCACCTACTTCTAGCCTGTGGTGAAATTGTGTGAGCTCACGGCTCCATCAGGTCCATGTGAGCGGGTTCCTGTCTCAGGAGCTGCAGCCCCAGTGGGGTTGTCAGGTTTTGGGGTCCCCACTATGGGAGAAAAGCACAGAAGCATCATCATGGGCTGGGGCACATCGCTGATTTTGTATCCAGTGCTTGGAGAGGGGATGAACATGATTGCCTGCCTTTGTTACTTCTAATAATTTCTGCTTTACAATTGCCTGCTTGACAAATCCTCAGGTATGCTTTCAGCGAGTTCTCACCTTTATCAGTTTGCTATGGGAAATGTGCTAATCCAGCGTGTTCTTACCTAGTGCTGAGCCACTTGGACTTCTGTTCAAAATGTTTGCTTGTTCTCCCTGTGGATGTCTGCTTCTTGCTGGATGTGGCACATGGCATATCCCAGCAGTAGATGTATGGAAGGAGAGGGCTGGTTTCCACCACCCTTGAGGAGCTCCGTGGAGTCTCCGCATCTCACTCCATCACCTCCCATCTCCATCCTCTGCCTCATCCCTTCCCCACCCAGAAGTGGATCTGAGCTCTGCTGCACTAATTACAGCCCCATCCCCTCGTTATTGATTAGTGCATCTTGCAACCCTGCTGAGTAAGTTGAGAAGCTCTCAAGAGCCCCTCAGAGATGTGAGAGGGCCGGGACGGTCCAGCAGCAGTGATGATGGGATCAGCTGTTCTGTGCCCAGAGCTGTTGTTGGTAATCCCACGGAACTGAGGTGAGAGCTGCATTTCTGTGAGCTGAGCTGAGCCTGCAGGACTGTGTCCACTGCACCTGGCTGAGCTGAGGGAGAGCTGGTGGTAGATTGGAGTTTCTGCAGTGCATTTGAAGAGGATCTGGAGGATGCACCGAGGCACATCAGTGTTGCTTTGCAGCAGTGTGGTGGTGGGAAGGCAGAGGGCTCCTCCTGGCCTCCCTCCTCCTCTGGTGACTCAGAGCTGGAACTGTCCTCCTGTGTTTCAGGGTTCAGTGTTAAAGCAGTGATTCAGAGTGCATTGCAGAGTCTGGCTGCTGCCCATTCAGATTGCTCGCAGCCTTCCACTCGGGTGGGTTTGTGCACAGAGGAGACCTGTGTGCCTGCACTGTGCTAACCATGGGAACACACATCCCTGCACCCCAGCTTAGGTCTGAGCTTCAGCTGCACTGCCTTGGTGGTTACATGGGGTGGGTTTAGGATTTGGGATTTGGGACTGGGAAGCTTCTGCTTGCAGAACAGCAGATGCAGGACTGCTGCTGTTGCTCACACCTCCTCTGCTCCCCATTAGTAGGTGTGTAGAAATAAAAGTTGGGTATTTGTGTTATTGAAATAATTGTGGAAGCATTATCTACCTGAGACAGCTAATTCCAGATGCTTTAATGTTAGTAGCATGGCTAAAGTTACATGAAGAAGCATTATTTTTTGTCTTTTTATATTCAGCAAACATACATATAAGTCTTCCTGCCTTCACTGGTAGCAGCCCTGAGCTGTGTTACTGTGCTTCCCACCCAGACGCTGCCATGCTCTGGTCAAGCAGAAAAACAGCTGCATTCTGTTGCTGGAATCAGAGCTGAGACCTGAATAATTCATCTGTTGAGCTGAATCTCAGGGAGATTTGGCTTGGAATAGAACTGTGAGAGAGACAGGAACATCAGCACTCTAGTCTTCATCTTGTCTGCTGGGTATCAGGCTTTTATATGGTGATAAACAGCTCCAGAACAAAACTGGAAGAGCTGTCTGGGCTTAACAAGATGGCTGTTTGGTGCCTCCTGCTTGCTTGTTTTCCTCTTTTTAATACATCAAAGAGGGGTGAATGGCTTTCTCCTTAGAGAACTGCGTGACTCCAGAGGGCTGGAGGGACCTACTCTGCTCACAGGCTGCTACCATAGGAGATTTGAGATGCAGAAGGCAAAAGGGAGCATTTTCCTGATGGTCCCTGTTAACATGGAGATGGTCCCTGTGGCACAGAGATTCCAGAGCAAGTTACAGAACCTGTGTGCAGTGTCTGCATCATAAGGGCCACCCAACCACCTCCCTGCTGTTTGTAACAAAACGGGCTTCTCAGAAGGGGATTTGCAAACCTGAGCAGCCCAACTTTGGCCAGAGCCACAGAGCCAAAACAAGGATTTTTGCAGCCAGGACATGCACTGTGCCAAGCAGCTGCAAGAGGAGCTGTGCAGGGTGCACCACAGAGCTGCACGGTGGCAATCGCTGTAAACTTGTAAATGCTTTCAGAGCCTGTAATGCTTATTTATTATAGCAACCTCTGCTTGGGCAACTCTGGGAGATCAGCTGGGAAAAACCTGGGCTGGTCCCTGCCTGGTTGGGGACACTGAGGTGCCTGGCTGCCCCCCAGCAGGATGGGATGCAGGACATGATGCCATGATGCAGGATGGGATGCAGGACACGATGCGCATCCTGCAGCCAGCCGGGCATTACGTCACCTGCAGCCTCGCTCACTGGCTGCTGTGCTGGAGGGCAGGCCAATGCTGCAGGCAGTGTTAACCCTTCGTGAGCAGCCTGGGCAGCACAAAGGGACCGTGGCTGTGCTGAGAGATAGCCACTGGTGTTTGTGCAGTCGTGAAGGGGGGGCTTCTGGGCACAGAGCTGCTGTTCCAGGAGCTTGGTGCATCCACCCGGGGCTAAATCCAGCTGCTTTGTTCCCCTGAAACAGCAGCAAGAAGCCAGGCAGGAGCTTCAGTGCTGAGCCGTGCATGTAACCGTGCCCAGGTGTTTAGAATGAGTGCTTTACTGAAGGTTTGGGTTATACCAAGCAAGAGGGAGGCTAAAAGGAAAAATACCGCAGTCCTCAGTTGCAGTGCAGATTTTGGTCAGCTGGGGACTGCAGGGCTGGAACTGAAGGTACACAGCAGTGCAGCCCAGCAGCAGCAGTGACAAACCATACAGTTACGGGGGGCTGCTCACTGCCATGTAGATGTACCAGGCAGGTCTCTGTGGAAGGGATTTTTTTTGCTAGTAATGTGTTTGGTAAGGTGCTGGCAGCAGGCTGGCCACAGCTGAGGGTTTGCATTCTCCATCTTTGCCCCCTGAGCTGATCCTGATTCTTTCTGTTACGTGTTTGTGTGTTTGCAAAGACTGTCAAATCTTGAGTCCCCTGGTGTGGGAGTTGGGTGGGAGCACTTCTCACACTGTGCTGCTGCTGGGGCAGCATCCTCAGCCACCTGCTGGGACCTGCACTCACATCCCAGAGATGTTCCTTCATCTGCTCCCCCCCCCCCAACCTGTGTGCTGCTTTCAACATCAGGCCAGTTCACGTAGAGCCTGACTGCTATAACATCTCCTTGGATTTCCCTTTTTCTTCTTTGCACTGAGCTTTTGGATTGACGTTTTTGGCTTGTGGTTTTACAGACTTTCATAGGAGCCATAGAGGCATAACAACCATCAGTAAATCAGGGCTTGGGCACATGAGGGTCACAGAGTGCTGTTTGTGGTGTAGTCCCCAGCCCTGCCACCCATTCACCGTTGTGCTCCTTTTCTCACACCTTTCGCTCTGCCCCGCTATTCGGAAGCAATAGTGCTTATACAATCCATGAGCTTAAGTTGCTAAGAAGCTTGGGCGTCTGGTCTGACTGCCTTCTGGATACTATTTTAATAAACAGCAAATGAAAATCATCCCTTTAAATTGTAGAATGCCTTTTTAAAGTTGGAGTGTGCTGCAGGAGAATTCCCCCGTGAGCAGAGCTGGCAGCATAGCAGGATCAGCATCCTCTGAAGGTTGCTGGCAGAATTATCTTTCCACTGACTTTCCTAAGCTGATTTATTTATGGACACTGGACAGGACTAATTTAGACTGGAATGTAGGTAGCGAGAAGATGAGTGGCTGAAGCCTTCATTGTCATAAAGCAAAGTATTTTAGGAAGGGAAGTGCTGTGCGGGGTTATTTATTATTTCTATCTGGTATATTAAAAGGGAGAATATAGGGGGGAAAAAAAGCCTTCTCCCTTCAGCCAAACTGAAGCATTCCGTTTACAGAGATGATTAACCATGGGAATTGGCTGAGTGTGTTTTATTACCACATAATCTTCTCCCAGGATAGATGTGATCCTCGAGAGTGTTGGGGTCCACTTACTTCTTTCCCTCAAGTGCCCTTGAGACCTACTTGCAGACTAATGGCCTCAGGTTTGTTGTGCTTTCCTAGCTGATCCCAATTTTCAGCCCTTCGTTTAAATAAGCTCTTGATTGATACAAATACTTTTAAATTGCTAAATAAAGGCATAAACTCATGCTTGCTTTCGTTTTTGTTTCCTGCTTTGCTATCATGCACCTCCTGCCCATCTTCCCATTTTGGTGCACTCTGCAGCTCTGGCTGTGATTCGTGGGGCCCCGTGGTACTTCCCATCTCCAGCCTGGGGTCACGCTCCACTCTCTTCTCACAGCATCCTCTGCTCATCACAGTGCCTCTGCACCTCTTGCTGTGTCCAGACTGTGTCCATGTGCTTCATGAAGCATCTTACTCTGCTGGGTGCCTCAGTAAGAGCAGTGAGGTACTGGCACGGGTTGCCCAGAGAGGTGGTGGGACCTGTTTGAGCTGTGGGTGTCCCTGTTCGTTGCAGGGGAGTGAGACAAGGTGACCTTTCAGAGTCCCTTCCAAATCAAGTGATTCTATGACTCTGAATAACAAGAAGCTCTTTGCCATGTATGTTAGTGTATCAGGAGGGAATGTGCTGCTTCTTAGGAGTGCTGTTTCACCTGCTGAAACTGTATGTAAGAGATGTTCCATATCAGTGCTCGCTCCTATGGGACCAATGAGTGATGCATGCAGTCTTTGACTCCAAGCTCCCCAGGACCTGTTCTTCAGGTTTAGGAGGTGCTTGGAGGTATGTTTCAGATGCTGCTGCTGAGCAAGCGTGTGGGGCACCGTTAGGTTTTTGTGTCTTCATTAACTTGGTCTCAATAACAAGAAGCAAAGAGCAGCTCTGTAAGTTGTAACGCACAGTGAGAAGAGCCTTTTCACTTTGCAATGTGGGGAGAAGCCACGCTCCAGACATACTTGGCAGCAGCGCTGTTAGCATCAATCCCCACGTGAAGCTTTGTGATGGCATCACTGAGCTCTGTGCAAAGCCAGGCAACCCGCCTCGAGTACCTGCTGCAGGGCTGTGCCCCAGGCTGCTTGTGTAACGGGGATTAAGGAGGTCAGGAGGCACAGCTCTGAAGGAATGCCCAGTGTTCCTGGGTGCTTTTCTCCCACTGCTCAGAGCTCCAAGCCCCCATGCTGAGCCTGCTGCTGCTCAGCCCAGGGTCTGGTGCTCTGCAAACCACCCTGATCATGGCTCATGGGACAGAGGGTTTCAGTTCTGCTGGGAGCATGCTGCTCCAGGGTATTTACTGGGGCTGGGAGCTCCTTGGAAGAGAGTCCTGAAGCTCATTGGGAGCACGCATAGTTTCAGTGTTATTACTGCTGTCTGCATTAAATACATTAAATACAGACTTTACTGAATCCCCAAGCCCTGTCCTAGATTACAGTGAGCTCATTTTAAAATCTGGAGCCTCACAGAGCTGTGCTTTCATGGCTTTACTTTCAGATCCTCAGCTGAGATTTGGAGGAGCTGTCCTCGGAGTGTTGAGGAGTATGGTTATTTTCAATCCACTGATGGGGAAAGGAAGGCAGAAGAGGCTGGGTGCTTTGCTGAGGATCTCAACAAGTCGTGAAAAGTTGCAGAACCTGATGGTGGTGGTGCAGGAGGGTCGGAACCCAGGCTCTGCACAGCCATTGCTCCAGGCAGAGCAGCGGCTGGGAAGGGACGGCCGTGCTGTTCTCTGTGTTTCTTTGCAGCATTTCTCTGTGTTGATGTCTGGCTGTTAGGTGATATTTTGGGGCAGAAACGTGAGCTGTGCAAATACTGCAGCAAGCTCCAGCTCCCAGAGATCTGTCATCTGGCACCGCAGGCTGCTTCTTATTTCCAGCTCGTCCTCTGCTTGCATGTCATTACGCGTGACACTGTTGACGTGTGCATGGCAAGTGTCATCCATGTTGCTGCTGACTTGCCAAGAAGCGCAGGCGAAGTGACAGCGAGTGCTGGGCAGGAAGCCTGCAGTCAGTGCTGCTGCAGTGTGCTTGCTCTGAGCAGCATGGGATGTGGGACATGCTGCTGGGACATGGAATGTGGGACGTGGGATGTGGGACATCTCCATGGGCAGGCATGGGGCTGCAGGCATCGTAAACCAGGGCAGAAACGGGAGCTGGAGGCCTGCATGGAGCAATCAGGGCTGCCCTTCAGCATCTCACCCCTGCAGCCCAGCACCCATTTAATTGTGCTCCAGTCAGTGAGCAGTAACAGGAAAACTATTGCCATGAGGAAAGCTGCTCATCATGGATATAATTTGGAAGGGCAGAGGGAAATGACCTTTCAGGGCACTTCTCCCGTGGCTGGCTGAGTTGTGCTCTCAGTGCTGTGTTGTGCAGATGCTGTTGGTGCTGTATGAGCACCAGGACTGGCTCTCTGGGAAGGCAGCTGATTGACATTGGCATTTCCAGCCCAGCCCCAGCTGCCTGCATGGTGCTGAGGAGGGGGCAGAGCAAACCCCCAGCTCAGAGGGACGGGCGTGCCGCTCACTTGGCACTGGAGCACACACGTGGGAGGCTGCTGGCAGCAGGCGTGCAGCAGTGCTTGTGAGGCAGAGAGGGAGCAAGGATCCCTGCAAAGTGTAAAAGTGGCTTAATTTCTCACAGCGTGAAGGGAAATCATGTAACTCCTGCAAAGTGAGAGGGTTCCTGCAGAGACCCCAACACAAAGCCCCCTGGCCGCTGATCCTGGCTGTGATCCGTGGGGCTGTGCTGAGCATGGGGGAGTGGGAGAGGTTGGTTCTCATTGAAAAGCATCCAAGGGGCTTTAGGAGGAGTGGGGCGTGATGTTAAAGCCTGAATGTGGCATCAGTGCCAGCGTTACTTCTGTAGTGATCAATGTGATGAGGCTGATTGATAGAGGCTGAGGGGTATGGAGGCATGAGCCAGCAGAACGAGCCTCATTCCAGATCAGTAAAAGCCAATCCTCTGTATGAGCTGTGCTTATTTAAGTCTATACTGGGGCACTTTTTGTGTTTGTCTCCCATGGTCAGCGTGGCTGGCATGGCGTTGTGTGGGCAGAGCAGGCAGGCAAAGTGCAAACTCCCTGCCCATGGGAACAGACTGTTTATCAAAGTCAAAAGTGGATATTTTTCTGGTTTTACATGTGTTTTTTTTTTCTCCTTGATGACATCAAAACTGTTCATGAAAAAATGAGCCTGAGCCGTTTGTTTTGGTGCTGTGTCCAGTTTACCCTGGCACGCAGCAAACCCTCCTCTTTCTGATGTGATGGCAGCTGCACAGCCCCATTCCCGGCAGCCAGGGCTGTTTTCTTGCTGGTTGAAGCAGCCTCAACCCTTCAGGTCCCCTCCTCCTTCCTCAGGAGCTAGCAATGAATGCTTTAAGTTACTCACTGCTGATTCCTTTCTCCTTTTCAGCAGTGCTTCATCTCCCTCCTGCCTCGAGCTGTGCTCTCATTCCTAGAGTCAGACTATCAGTGCCATAAGTGCACCCTCATGGCCAAGCATGGCCTCTGGGCTCCCAGCAGGATGCTTTGTAACTGTCTCTCAAACTCTCATTCCTCTCTTCCAGAATCATACCCCAGCTGGAGAACCTGCCTTCCCCAGTGTCCCCCAGCAGCCTGCCGGGCTCTGAGATTTCAGAAGCCACGAGGACGTACCTGCAGGGCGTGAGCCGTTATGACCTGGATGAGCTGGATGCCTGCTGGTTGGAGCTCGTGAACATGGAGCTGAAGGAGATGGGTGAGTCCTGCAGGGCTGCCCACTGAGCAGGAGTTATGTCTTTTAAAGTAATTGTCAGCACGTTTTGGTTGAGTGCAAGTAACTGGGCTGGGAATTTGACCGCTGGCACTTTGCTGTGCGTGGTTCGTTGGGCACATCTGTTGGCACAGGCTTTGGGTGTGTAGTCCTACCTGGGGTTGGAGGGATTTTCCAGTCTTTGTGGTGTGGTTGCTGCCACACACAGGTAAGAATAACGAAACAATAAAACATTCACCTTTTGGGTGCAATGAAGGCTGTAATGTGCCTGCCCATTGCTCCCAGTTGCAACAGTCTTCAAGGGTGGGACAGGCACATTATCAAGTGCTTGAACAGACCAGATGCACTGCTGAAGAGGACAGATCTGGTGTGGTGGAGCTTGTGTAACTGGCAGGTCACAATCAGCATTGTCCTCATTAACTGGGATTCTATTAGCAGCCTTATATCTGTCACTACACACCTCAGTTTTGGTTCGCTGCAGCTCAGGCTGAGCCCTGAGCAATTGGTGCTCCCTGGTAAAGCCAAGTGTCCCCATACCACTCCAGTGTCCCAGTGGTGTTTTTGTGGGTCCCCCTCCCACTGAAGCTGGCTGGCTGTCAGGGGCATCTCTGGGCTCCAGCACAGGGCTCTGTATCTATTCCACTTCCCCTTGCACACACTCCTTTAGCCTGTAGGAAGGCAGTGGGCAGAGAACCCGGTTGGGTTAAACTTGGCTCACTTTATTTCTTCAAAGTATTTGGTTACAAACACAATGCTTGAAATGGTTTTCAGATGTGGGGCTCCCTGGCTGATGGATCACTTGAAGGCTGAGCTGGGGCCGGGGCTGCGGAAGCGGGTTGGGGATGCTCCAGCAGAGCCAGATGTGTGCTGGCTGCATCCTTCCCATTTATGCAACGTGGGGCTGATGGGTACCAACCCAGAGCAGCTCCCGTTCTGTACCTGGCTCTGTGCAGGCTGCGTGCTGGGCTGGCACTGCGTTGTGTATGGACGCACAGCACCCAGACAGATGCACTCGGATCTGATGTCAGGATGCAGCCAGTGCGTTGCCAGTGATGCTCTCTGCAGTTCTGAGCTAGCTGCATTTTGTTCCTGCAGCTCTGTCATTCATCAGGCACTGAGCTTTCACAAGAGCAGTCCTGTGGGGGTATCCATACAGAACAGGGACTGCAGTGTCTAGCGAGCCCTCTGTAATAACAATATGGATGGTAATAATGAGCCCGGGGGATTGCAGCAGTGGTAATGTGAAGAGACTCACTGCCCATCAGCTGATTCCTCAGTCCGTTCCTGTTGCTAAAAGAGCTCTGTAATTACTGTGTGAGCCTGAAATATGCTGGCAGCTTGGGAAAACAGTGTTTGCTGTGTGAAATCTACTGCAAACGTGGCTGCAGCCCAAAGCTGTGTATGATTTCTCCCCATCCCCAGCCCTCCCACGTGCACATCAAGGCTGGCTCTGGTGCAGTTCTTGCAGTGCCCTGAGCACGTGAGGCACAGGTCTGTGGCCCTCCAGGGCTCAGCCTCTACTTCTTTCAGGGCAGGGGCCATCGGGTGCTCAGCCAGGTGGGAAATGGAGCTTTTGTGCCCTTCATCACCTCACCCAGAGGGCAGCAACGTGCTTAGGGTGGTCTGGAGGTGATCCGTAAATAGAGCTTTCTCCCGGAAGCCCTCAACATTAATGACATGCTGAGATTTCCAAACCAACTTTGCTAATCTCTGAGATCATTGACATGACTTAACTGGAGAGTTGCAGCCTCTCCCCCAATTCAGAGAAGTCAGAAGTTATCTCCCAGCCTGAAGAGATACGCAGAAGTTGAAATTCCTCCTGGGTGTTTAGCTGAGCTGCTGTCATTGGGCAGTTCGTGGGCACAGTGTGTCATCCACAAAGTATTCAATGACAAAGAAGGAGCGTGATCTCTGACTGGCTCCTGAGCAGCGGTGGGGAGGAGAGCTGGAAAACACCTATTAGCTCATCCCAGTGCAGCGCTGATCGCTGAGCACAGCACATGCCTTTTCCAGTCCTTTTTAGGTCACCTCTGAGATGGAATTTTATCACTGGGATCAGATAAACCTGCAGATAGCTGCAGCTATCTGCCGCCGCTGCTCCACTCTGCGCTAGGTGGGCAGCCTTTCTGAAAAGAGAAAGTCTTTTTTCACATAAAATGGTTTTAAATACTTCTAAACCACCCCCACCAGTGTTTCATGTGTTTCAGTAGCTGGGACTGTACTTGATGGAAATGCACTGTTTAAAGGACTTCTGAGTGCTAGAGGTAAAATCAATATTTAAGCGAGCCTGAATGTTTTATTTGTTGCTGCTGCAATAGGAGACAGCGCAAGAAGTGGGTCTTGAGGTTGTGTGAATGAAACCCTGAACCAATTTATGCACACGCCACTGCTGGCGGCACAGGGCTGTCCTTTCTGGGTGAAACCATGCCCTGAGCCTTTGTTTTTTTCATTAAGATTTTATGCTATACGTTGTGATCTCTGTTAAATACAAAGCTGTTGTAAGAGTGGGGCTAGAGAGACTTCAAAGACCTGGGCTGAAAGATCCTTTTGCAGTGATCAGCACTTCATAAAAACATGTGGAAAATCCTAAAGAAATTGCTAAAAACGTTGCCGGAATCAATTTTGCTGAAAGCAGAATAGAAGTTTCTAAGTATTCCCTTGACTTAATCCATATGGTGTATGCTGCTCACATATGCCCACCACAGTTTCTATCTTGGGAGCTGGAGGTGTTCCTGTTATTTTATGGCAGGAACATGCAAAGGTCACATTTATTGCTTTTGAAGCTCCAGGGGGAATTCATCACTGCATACTTGAGATATGTCTGTGTACTAATTAGATCATGCCTCCCTCAGCGGAGGTGAAGTTGGTCAAGTAGATGTGCAATAAACCCAGGTCGGCAGAGGAGCCGTGGGGAAGACAAGCTCAATTGAGCAGAGGCTGCTGCTAAATGTACTACAGGAGAGCAGGGATGCCCTGCCCAGGGCTGTCCCATCAGGATGTGGTACCCATTTTCCTGAGGCGTTATATTGGATCCCTATGGCAGGGCTGCAGCTTGGACATCTCCAATAACACCGCAGCTCAGCTGTGCCCAGCTGGTGCCACCCGCCTGCAGGTGCCCATCGCTGTGCTCCTTGCACAGCCACTGCAATATCTGTCATGTGAAGCTGGTTTGGTATTTTTAAGATTTGGGGCACGATTCCCTGCCGTGCTGTGGCTGTAGAGAAGTAACCCAATGCTATACTGGTGCAGCCAGGCAGAGAATACTGCAATGGGACTGCTGCCATGATGGGACCGCTGTGATGGGGCTGCTGTGATGGGGCTTCTGGAGCATCAAGGGGCTGCCTGTTCCCGGGAGGCATTTCCCAAGGCTGTCACACAGGAGGATGTGCACAGCCCTGTCCCTTTTGTAGTGGGTTCCGTTTCCTTTACTCAGCAGCCCAGCTTTCCCCTTTCAAGTGTCTCCCCACATCCCACAAACAGGAGGGGCAGCTGATGTACAAAGGCTTCACCGAGCCCTCCACCACTCGTGTTGCCTTCATGTTCCTCAGCCCAATCAGTTTCTATGTCAAGCCGTTGTTCTGCTATTTCCATAAATTCCTTGCAGTAATTGCAGCAGTTCCCAGCAATCCTCGGCATGCTGCTGCTGGGTGGAGTGGAGAGGCTTTAATCAGAGTGCTCCAGGACAGCTCTGTCAGTGCGCAGCGTTAGAGGAGAGAGACAGCAGATTATGAAGTGGCTTCTAAAACATTTTGTCATCGTCTTAAATTTGAGCAATAATTGATGTCGGTGGGTGGCATAAAGGGTGATAATTGGTTCCTGTAAATCTCTTAAGTGCATTAGCAGGCTGTGTTTGTAACAAAATATCTCCAAGTTTCACTGCCTGTGTTCAGCTCACGCGGGCTGCGTGGTGCCGTGCGCTTCGGCGCTCCCCTCCACGTTTTGGGTCTGTTTGTAAATAAGATCAATACGAGGTGAACGTCAAATGGACCCATCTTCCAAATTCAGTGTGGGCTGAGGGAGGCTGTTGGGCTGCAGATGTGGGGGCAGGAAGGCGCAGCGGGGCTGCAGATGGTTCACCAGCAGCAACTGAAAGGCTGGGGAGCACCGAGGAGTGAACATTGGGTTGTGCATCACCGCCTGACCTTGTGGTGCTCCCTGGGACACAGCCCTGGGGGTGAGCAGGAGCTGCATCCTTTTACTCCTGCTGTTTCAAAGGCATCATCTCACAAGTGCTTTTTTTGTTTTGTTTTGTTTCTTGAAAACGGAGCAGTAGTTTTGTTTACTCAGTTTTTTGTGCTGAAAAAGAGACTCCGAGGTTTATGGCTTGTGGATCGACTAATGGCCCAGCCTGCAGCCCTGATGAGTCTTTGTTCGTGAGATGTTTCATCTCCAGGTACACTACACAGGCTAAAAGGATTTATTGTTTCGGCAAATTGATTTCAGCAGAGTGCAGTTTAGTCAGAAATAGGTCTCTGTTCTGTGAGAGGTGGCTCTCCAGCTATTTTTCCTCCCTGCGCAATGAATAGGCTCAAACCAGGATAAGGAGTAGCTGAGAATTCATTTAGCAGAATATTGCTCCTTCATGCCACATAAATTATGGTGTTGCAGAAATAATGATAACGGAGGCTGGGAGCATGCAAAGGAAGTGTTGGAATGCTCAGGGTGGCTGCCCACGAACACCCGGCTCTGGGGCAGGGATGGAGGAGGCTTTGTCCCAGTGGGGATCCCGTGGTGGCTGCGTTGGTACTGGTGTTCCCTGCGGGTGTGGGAGCTCCTCCTGGGGCTGATGTTGAGTCCCCAGAAACGTGGGAGGCAGCAGGAGCCAGAAGGGAGCATCGCTTTCTAGGGAAAAGGATAGGAAAGCCTCATTTCTGAGTATATGGGATAATGAGTAAATTCTCATTTCAGTGCCTCATGCCCTGCAGAGCCTCAGAGCCACATCTCCCTATGAAGGACCTTCCAGGAGCTTCATCTCCTGCTGTTAACCCGCCTGAGCTTCATCTCCTGCTGCCACCTGAGCTGGGAGCATTTCAGTGGGGCGTTCTGTCCCTCTGAGCCACTCATGGCTGGGAGTGAGGGGAGCCCAGAAGACCTGCAGGTTTGGTGAGGTTCACAGCCATGTCCAAAAATGATTGTTGTTTCTTTGAAACATGTTGGACCACAGTGATGGGCATGAGGATGCTGCAAGTCTGCGGTCTTGGTTACAGCTCAAGCCATGCTTGTGAGCTGAGGTTTATTCCTTGCACTTGTTCACCTGGAGTCACCCAGTGTTTATCCAAGTGGATCTGAGTCTGGTTCTTGGCACTTCATGCCCTGGAGCAGGTAACAGTGATATTGCATACTGCACAGGGAGTGTTTTGGTGGAGTGTTTTTTGGTTTTGCTTTTTGATGGGCCGTGATCAATACAGATAGTGTTTTCTCAGCCAAAAAAATGACAATTTTATGAATGGAGTTTAATAGCGGAGGCTTTATATGATGCAGAAGGAGATAAATGGAGCGCAAATGGAAAAGGAACTTCACCCTCAGGCCCCATTGTTTAGTGTTTCATAAGCGATTAATCGCTTCATCCCCATCAAGTGCAATTGTCAATTCAATAAGCTCTGAGGTATTCTGAATGGCGCTTGGCAAACGGGTTCCTAATGTAATTACATCTAAACGGAGTGTGAGAGCGCCTGTGTGCAGGAGGGAGGGAGAGATCTATATTTTTTGGCGTGACGACGTAACGAATACGTTGCTGTAAGCCGATGAGAAAAGCCCTTCTGTTGCAGGTGATGATTTTTCTTGTGGCACTGGGATGCAGCCTTTCCGCTCAGTGTGGAATGGGAGCTGAGCAGGGGCATGGTGGACACCAACCTCCTTCTCTTGTTTTCTAGTGATGCTTGAAATATGGCAAGGAATGGGATTTAGAGTAGTAAACGTGATATATCTGTGTGGTGCAGGCTGCCCAGAGAGCTGTGGGTGCCCCATGCCTGGAGATGCCATAGGCAATGGTTGGGACCCTGGGCAGCCTGAGCTGGTTGGGGGGCTGCCAGCCCATGGCAGGGTCCCTAGATGGTCTTTTAGATCCCTTCCAAAACATCCTATGATTCTATGGAAATGACAGCTTGTGTTTCTTCCTCCAGCAAGGGCATTGGGGTGGTGTGTTTATGAGGGCCACTGTTGAGGGAAAAAGTTGCTGGGCTGGGGCTCCTCGGGCCCCACAAAGCCCATTGGTGAGGCTCGTGGCTCCCAGAACAGGTCCAACCGGCTGTGTGTTGCAGCAGGGCTCTGAGCACTTGGCAGGGAGCGATGGGGAGCAGCGCTGTCTGCAGCGATGGGATCCCTGCCTCCACACAGATGTGTGCAGTGCCAGGCTGGGTGTTTGCAGAGACTTGTCAAGCCAGGGGAAACCGTGCCAAGGAGAAACATTGGGGAAGATCTTGAAAAGGCAGACAATGGTGCGTTTGCTTGCTGGTCTTGCCTGCGGGTCTCCTTTGCCCCTTGACTCAGATTTTTTGGCAGATTGGTGGGGGAAAGGAACAGATCAGCAGCCTTGTCCCGCTGCAGAGCTTGTCCCAGCACATGGACTGCACCCTGCAGCCCAGCAGAAGCCCAGCGAGGTGAATATTTCCTTGAACTCTCAATAAATAACCACACATCAGTACTTCCTCAATCCTTCTTCTCCTCTGCTTATAAAGGAGATATTGTCTCCTGTTGCCCTGTAGCAAGAAAGGTCCTCGTGTCCACCACTGGTTTCCATTAAAGGTACTGGTACGGCAGGGATAACAGGCAGCACAACCAGTCTGAGCTCCCACCCCAGGTCTGATCCTGTGCCCCAGGACCCCGCCAGTTAAAAACACTTTTTGTTCTCAATTCCAACCTTTGGCTTCCGTTTTACAGTTCCATTTAATTGGCCTTAAAAGGGTCAATTTTCACAGTCTTAGCAATTAAAGCATTGACTTTGTGTTGCCAAAGCTTGTCTGAGCCCTCACTGCAGAAAGCATCTTTGCAGAACTTGTCTCCTTGAACGTTTAAGCTGTCAGACCTAATTATCCGCATTGGTTCAGCTGAATGGATTTCTCTCCTCTCAGCCAGCAGCAATATTTTGTTACTGTCTATGAAACATGAACTGTATCCCGTTTTCTGAATCGCAGATCTTCCCACCGCGGCGGATTTGAAGTTTTGATTTGAGCTGAAGTCTCAAGTGCCCCCCGCCTTGCATGACGCTGCGGACGCTCACAGGGTGCCATGTCCCCATCTCTGCTTTGTGCCTTGCAGAAAAGCCCGAGCTGGATGAGATCACCTTGGAGAGAGTGCTGGAGGAGCTGGAGACGATGTGCTACGAGAACATGAACATTGCCATTGAAACAGAGGAGGGCCTGGGCATCGAGTACGATGAGGACGTGGTGTGTGACGTCTGCCGCTCACCAGAGGGGGAGGATGGCAACGAGATGGTGTTCTGTGACAAGTGCAACGTCTGCGTGCACCAGGTGAGCAGCAGCCCGAGAACCACTTCCCTGAGCGTGCTGTGCTCCTGCTCCTCTTTCCTTCAGCCCTTTGACCTTTTATTCCTCCTCTTCCATGAATGTGCTCATTGTTCCTTGTCCTTGCCAAGCTGTGGGATCCTTAGCACCTAGGGGACAAGCAGCATGGCTGCTGGCTTCCCTTCAGTCTGCACGTTTTGTAGGGCTGTTAGGACCTTCCAGCTCCACCAGCTTTGTCACACATCACAGGGCTTCTGTCCCAGCTTCCCTACTCTTTGAGTGTATGATTTCATTTTATTTCACTGCCTGGAGGAAAGCGTTTTATATTTTGAGAATTGAGTGTAAAGGCTTCAAGCCTTTGCTGGTGGGAAGAAGGAAGAGCAGCAGTATCTGTGGGCTCCTGTGCATACATGCTGGCAGTGGGGAAGTGCTCGGCTGTGTGCTGCTGCTGAGCATCCATCCCTGCTGTGGGGGCTCCAGGGACACTTGGCTGGGTGGGCTGCAATGGGAAGTGCAGAAGTGGGGCCCTTAGATGTCAGCATCAGCCCCAAGGCATGGAGAGTCCAAAGCAGAGCCCCTTTTCGGTCTCCTTTCTGAGAAGGGTGATTTGTTGGCTTTTTTTTTTTTCCTCCATTTTCTCATCTTTTGGGCAGCTTTTCCATCAGCATTTCCTGGAGGTGGGAGAGTGCTGGAGATATGTATAGTTGAGAGAGGTGGGTGTTTTGAATGGTTTCCATCAGTGAATCAGATTCCACAAAATACCAGGATGATCTGGGGATGGTTTGGGATTGGTTTCTTCTTCTTTTTTTTTTGTTTGGTGTTTCTTTTTTAGTGAACCCAAGTAGAAATTTCTGGCCATGGGCTGACGTGTACCCATTGTGCAGCAGTGTGGGGGCCAGGCTCCAGCAGGACAGACAGACGGACCCGGCAGCAGCCTCAGTGCTGAGAGCAGCATGATGCTGCAAGAAGGAGATGCTGCGGGTTGGATTTAAAGGCTTTTGAAAGAAATGGCTGATTTTATCTTATTTTTGGGGCACATACTCGGGTCTGAACCCCAGCACCCACTTGCAAGCTTTTAGAGATCCCATCTCTTTCCCCATTCACATAGCAACAAAGCCCAGAGCCTCCAAGCAGAGGAGGAGCCATGCTCAGATATGCATGCTGGGGTTGTTTGGTTGGTTTTGCCTGATACCAAATCAGGTACTTTATAAAAATCTCTTACAGAAACGATCTGTCTGTCCAATTTGCAGGTGCTTTGAAACACATTTAAGTCTCTGTGAACCACGTAGACCTGCAGCAATCATACTACCTCCTTTAATACTTTATTTTCCCAATAGTATGTTCAAGAGGTGACTTTTTCTCCATGGAAGTTACTACTGTCAGAGTCCATTTATGGTTTGGGGCAACTTAAAATTGTGCTACAAAGTCTCTCCATGGCTGTGAGGGCTGAGCATCCCCTTTTTCCCATGCTACTGTACCATACTCATGTAATTACCTGTTATTAATCGTCTCTCCTAACATAATGGCACAAGCACGAGCTTCTCCACTGCTCTCAGAAACCCTCAGTGCTGTGAGACTTACTGCAGCCTGTGGGCAAGGCAGTTGTCTGCTACTCTTTAAAACTCCTTAAGTACAAGTTATAGGCACCTGCTGGTTAAAGACTGTCCAGCTTTAGTGGTATGTAACTTACAATCATGAGTTACTGCTGAAGTGGAAAGTATTTTATCATTATCATTATGTGATACAGCTTATCATTTGGCTCTTCCCCAAGTACGGAAGAGAAATATTTATTGAGCCCTTTGGCTTGTCTGTGCCGTGTGTTATCGCAGCAGGTCTGCTGGCTCTGCAGGCAGCAGAGTCCTTTTGTTCTCTTCTGCTTCCCACTGTCTTGGCCACAGATATGTCCTTGTGTCCTTTGGGTTTATCACTCTTCCTGATTGGGGCTCCTCCCTTCTGATTTATATTCATTACTGTCAGTTTCCCCTTTTTACTTTTATGCAGTTATTTTCACTTCCCCCTTTGGTCTGTGCTGGGTGTTTAACCAGTGTGGCCATCTTTCCCAATTGTAGGGTTGTGGCTTCACAGCCCTCATCTACCCTCGAGGTAGATTCACCACCCCATGCCTCATGGGATGGGTCAGCTCAAGGTGTGTTTGTGCTTCTCTCATGCTGGTTTTACATTCTCATTGCCCATCCTTTGCACACAGAGAGCTGTTGATGCAAACCCCCTGTCCCTGGGTCACTGGACCAGGTCACACCCAAGCTGGCAGTACTGTGAGCCACTGCGATTTTGGAGTTGTTCAGAAGTGCATGTGTAATAAGTGGGCAGATGTCTGTATTGCAGAGCTGCTCTCATTGCTTTTGCTCCCGTTTGCAGGATATAAAGCACATTTGTACACTCAGCTTTTAATTAAAACCCAGGACATATTGATACAGCATGAGTATCCATGTGAAAATAAGGAAGGTGACAAGGAAGGAAGAACTTAAACTGGCTGCTTTGATTGCAGCTTTGGGTCTGCTGTTCTTTACCAGGACACCCAGATGCTGTGGCAATAAGCATGCCATGCTGCGGGAGGATGCTCACTGCAGGATGCCCAGGTTAACTAATCTTCCTCCTGTCTCACAGGCATGCTATGGCATCCTGAAGGTCCCCATTGGCAGCTGGCTGTGCCGGACCTGCGCCCTCGGTGTCCAGCCCAAGTGTTTGCTGTGCCCGAAGAGAGGAGGAGCACTGAAGCCCACTCGGAGCGGGACGAAATGGGTCCACGTTAGCTGTGCCTTATGGATACCTGAAGTAAGTAAGATGCTTTCCAGCCTTCTCTTGAAATACAGTACAGACATGATTTCCAGGTGTAGCGAAAATGCAAAGTCACAGCTTGAAGTAGTGATGGAGCACCTGTTGGGAAGGCAGGGCCAACCCAGGGGAGCTCAGGTGCATGCAATGCAGCTGAGTGAGTGGAAGGGCTGGAGCCAGGATCCACCCCTTCCCAGACCTCATTTAAAGGTTGGCAGTGGAGGCAAGGGGATCCCTGCCTGTGTGAGGCCTTCCACAGGTAAGCAGGTTTTCATCCTTTGTTTCTGTATTCGTGGCTGCTGCATTTGGGTTTGTCCTCATTTGCTGCAGCCCAGAACTTTGCTACTCCACTATTATTGCTGTACTTTCCATCACGTTATAGCATTACCCCTGGTCTGAGCTTAGATATCCATCAACAGCAATTCCAGTTGGGCTCATTGAGCCCTGCTGAGGTTGGAGCTGCAATGCCCATCAGGCACCAAGCTGAGTGTTTAATTAGCAGCCAAGCAGCTCCCCATGAAGGAGGACACTGGAGGGTGCAAGGCCCTGCTCATGGGAAGCACCCACGCTCCCCGAGGAGGGGTGATGTTGAAACAGTTTGTAAAGTGTCACTTTGTCCTACCTTGATGTGAAGTGCAAAGAGGAGTGCCAGAGAGACAAGGACATACCAGCATTCAGAACAATAAGGGCAAGCACTAGTTCAAATTGGCAGGCAGATGAAAGAAAAGTCCAGAGCATCATCTGTATTTCTTTCTGGTTTGTGTGTTGGCTTTTTACCCAAGTTATGAGTGACTTGAAAAATAAGAAACAAAATATCCTCCCCTCATTCTGACTGCCTCAGGTATCCCTGTAGGAGATTTGGGATAGTAACAGGTATTGACGATGTCTTCTATTTTGTGACCAGGTTAGCATTGGATGTCCTGAAAAAATGGAACCCATTACTAAGATCTCACATATCCCAGCAAGCAGATGGGCTTTGTCCTGCAGCCTCTGCAAGGAGTGCACTGGGACCTGCATTCAGGTACGTGAATCAGCAGCAAGGAAACTCAGACCCCATGGTTGTGCCTGTAGTAGCCACGAGAGATTCTTGAGCTGTTGGTGGATGAGATCCAGGCTGGGCTCATTCCTGGCCCGAGTCCCAAGATCGCACCTAACAAGGAGCATGAGCACCAATCAGACATCATCAGCTGTTGTTGTTTGCAATCTCTTAATGTATTGAGTGCTAGGAATCTAGATGAACTTTCTTGTGCGTAATGCAGTGATGTTGCTGTGGTGACACTAATTACCCAGGCTGCAGATGACCTTAGTTGGAGATCAGGAACCCCCAGCGGAAGGGCTTGGTGTGGCTGCCAGGAAGTCCATTTCCCATGGGATTTGAAGCCTGAGCGTTTCACAAGCTGTGGGGTTGGATGTGAAACCTTTCTCGAGGGGGACAGCAGGAAGCCTCAGGATCAGGCAGCGCTGCCCCCCCCCCCCCCAAAAGCCTGCTGGCTTGCAAAATAGAGTATTTACTGCGTATTACATTCCCAGATGTTCTCCTGTTTTGCTGCACCTAAGCTGAGCACCGCAGACATCCGATTTCCTGCTCTTCCCACAGCAGCAGCATGCTGACGAGGTGGTGAGGCATTCAGCTAAAAGCAGGAGCTCAGGACTCTTCTCTTACAAAAGTGGGACAGAGCTTCAGGGCTACGCTCTCAGTGCAGGAGCTTTGCTGGGTCACTTGCATCAAGCTTCACCCTGGCGGTCCCTGGGGATGGGCTGGGATCTGCAGCTGTGCAGTGCCGGTGCTCGTGCTTTCCTTGGCAGACCAGACGTGGAAGCAGTCTTGGCATGCAGTAGGGACATGGAATAGCCATTAAGCTTTGAAAAATAGGGAGAAAGGTTTGGATGCATCCCAATCCCAGCTAATCAGCTCCTGTACAGCACTGGGAGCCGCACCACGGGGGTGGATGCGTGCGGCAGTGAGTACTGGAGAGCAGAGCAGCTGGCTGGTGGCAGGAGGGTGATGGAACAGGGCTGCGTTGGTGTGACTGCCTCAGGTTTAATACTCTAAAGGGAGCTATTTAAAAGCAATCCCTTTAGCTTGAAATGAAACCTCACAATACTTCTTTAAATCTCTAGTGTTGACTCACTACTTTTTTTTTTTTTTTTATGGTTCTGGGTGGATCTGCTTATTCACCCTGCCAGATGGAGATACTGTGTCATAGCGGCAACTGCTTTCAAAGAACGGAAGGGCAGGGAGAGGAGGCAAACAGGCTTGGCAGCATCAAAGAAAATTCAGCTCCTCTGGGGCTTCATCCTCTCAGCACCGGCATTACGTGTTAGCAGTGCAGTCCCTGGGACTGCATGGATTTGCATGAAATGTCACTTGAAATGGAACAGGAGCTTTACTGTCCGATATGACTTCATGAGGCTGTCGCTGGAGTGTCTGCTGATGCTACCTGAATGCTTTCAGGGTGATTTTGTTTCAAGGAAAAGGAGGAAAAAGAAGCAAGCAGTGCCTTTGTTTGAGGATTTGTGGAGTAAATCAGCAAGCTTACTTGTAGATAAATAATCGGGTTCCATACGCATCAGAGGTAGAGAGCTGTGTTTTCAGAGCTGATGTTTATGGAGCATATTTTTGATTAGTGCCTGTTTATACAGGTGTAATCTAACTACCTTTGTCAGCGTTTTAGGTTTATGACACAGCTCTGAAAGGAGAGGGTTGTTTGCTGTTAAAGCACTCAGCTTTCACTCCTGGCAGCAGGAGCTGATGCTCCAGGTGCCCGCAGGCTGCAGAATGTCCTCGCTGCTTCCAGGGCAGGTTTATCTGAGTGACTGGAACCAGGCTGAGCCAGGACAAGAGGCAGTAACCCTGGAAGGGAGCTGGGGAGCAGGAGCCTGCCACCCCAACAGGCACGTGGGTGCCCACAGACAGAGCTGCGGCTTCAGAAACCTCCACTCTGTCAGAGACCAATGTGAGGCATCTCTGTGTGTTGAGGTATTTCTTCCCATCCAGATTTGACCACCAGAAGGGAAGCATACCTTCTGCCCTTTCCACCTCTCTGTGCCTCTGATGTTGCTGCTTGCACATCATTACTTCTCTTGTTTTTCTGATAGAAAGCTGTAAACCTGCTGTAGTTGATCCAGTGCTCCCTTGTACTGGACATAAGTAATACAGCCCTGAAAACACACTTTTCCCATCCTCTCTTAAGGGGAAGTCATGACTTTATGTGGTGGTTCTTGTGGTCAGACATCAGGATATGCCGAGGAGCACTGAGTATCCAGCAAGAATTTTCTTGTTTGCTTTGCTGAACTACAAGAGAGAGTGCCAGGAGCCAGGATGTGTGCAGCCCACGTCCTGACACACTGTGGACAGAGAAACCCAATGCCCTCCTCGCTGGAAACAACAACTGTCTCTCTAGAAGAACTTACCTTTTAGGGCAGCCTGAAGAGCTGCATCTCTGTTAGCTGGTGGCAGCCTTCTGCAAAGGACATCATCTTTTGCTGACATCATCCAGAAACTTGAGAATTGTGAGTGGGGAAGAGCGGTGTGGGTGCTCACCAACATCCTGAGCCCCAGCATGAAGTGGGGCCCTGTCATCCTCCAAGGATTTCAGCGGGGCTGAAATTGCATGTTCTGTCTGAAAAGTGCCACCAGGAACCAACCCATCTGTGGTCACTAAAAATCACGTGGTATTTCTTTGTGACGATGCAGAAGTGTCATATCTGATGGCTTGGCTGGGGTTCAGCACTGGTAATTGGTTTTTCCTTCCTAAATTTCCCTTGCAGTTCTGTTGGAGTAGCCACTTCCTTCCACTTCTGCCCCAGAACTGCAGCATAGCACCACTGTAAGCTGTTAAACATCTGCTGGGTTTCATGGTTAGCAGTATTTGAATTTCATGGGCAGATAAAGTCATCCCTCTACTTCTTCCCACCAAGGTTTGTTTGAGGATTGATTAACAGCCCACATCGATCTGTGGTGCAGCCTTCACCATCTCAGAATTTTGTTTGGGAATGGATTTGCTTCTACCTGGTGCAGCAGATGTTCTGAAATCCTGGAGCTAAAGGAACTGTGGGACAAGGAGCAGGATTGGATGCAGAGCGGGTCAGGGAGTGCCCACTCTGTGCACCCAGGCTGTTCCACTGGCAGCACCCACACAGATGAGTCCATCCCAGCACCACTCTGCTCACCAGGGCTGGGACGGATCGATGTGTGCCTGCTTCTGGCTCAGACAAGGTCACTGAGAGTGCTGACTGGGTATGTTCCTTTGTTGCCCTGTCATTGGAGCAGCCTCATTGTTTTGTTTGCATTTTGGGCACAGTTTCTGACAACTGCTGCTTGCCATCTGCTGGAAGAGGAATCCAGGGTGTACGTCATTCACTTTGCTTTATTCCTGAGGTGTGATCGCCCCTGCTGCTGGTGCTGTCCCAGTGAGCCCTGGATGTGCTGACAATGCCATCACGCTGCTGTGGGTTGTCCCCAGCACAGGCTGCCGTGTCCCTGTCTCTGTAGGTATTTATTTGCATTGCAACACAAAAGGATCTTCCCGATGATTTAATTTGAAGCACCCCCAGCTGTTACACCAAAATAGACACAACGGAGTATTCCGTGGCTATATATCTCTGTGCTGTAAGATTACCATCTTGGCTACCAGACAAGAAAACTCAATCAAGGGAACTTACAGCTGGCAAAGGCTTCCAACCTTAATGTGCCATTAAAGTGAGGAAGAGGGACTCCATCAAATGACATTGCGTCTCTTCCTCGTAGTAAATCTCTCTCTGTGACTGCAGAAGTGAGTGTATGCACTTTAAAAGCCAGCACATGATATATTAACTCCTCCAAAAGCTGGCAGCCACCTTCACAAGCAGTTCCGGGCTGAAATTAGGAATAAGAGGATGTATTTGAATAGAGTGAGTTGAGCTGCTTATATTCCATGTCAGCAACTGGAGATGTGAGTATGGGTGGACATGGCAAGTATGGTGGATGCCAACGCCCAGCCCTGGTGGCAGCCATGTGCCACCACCTGCTCCACCAGCAGCATATCACTGCTGGGAGAACTGGTGCCCAGCATCCACCCCTGGGGCATACTAATGTTTGGCAATCCAAGCATTTGTCCTCAGATACTACCAGCATTTCTTTTCTGTTCATTTTGAAAATTAGACCTCAGCACAGCAGAGCCCTGGTGCAACCCTACAGCATCCTGGTGGTTTGTGTTCCATGTGCAGGGAGGTTCGTGGCCAGGCTGGTGCTGCACCCCGCTGCCCTGCCAGAGCAGTCCCTGCATAATGCTGAAATGCTGTGCCTACAGTAATAGTTCACTTAAAATGCCTCATTATTGCAGTTTAACTGGCCATTAGCAGCTGGAGGAGACTGATTTCTTATGGGTTATGGCTGAAGCAATTACCTGACATTCTGAGCCATTAAAAAACAGTTAATGAACAGAGGGGGAGAATGTGCTGATGTGAGTATTGGTGCTGTACTGGTGGTGGGTTGCTTTTTGTCTGTAGGAAACCAGGTTTGGGGTTCATCTGTTTTGCTGTCTGTGAGATTCAAGTAATGGAAGCATAAGGTAAGTTAGGGAAATGGTTAAAACTTTCATCTGGTGCACATCTGGTAAGTCTAGTCACTGAACCAATTCTCAAATCTTATTTCATGAACGTAAATAGCATCTTTGCTCTGTATATGGTGAATTTCTTTTTTCTTTCCTAATTTTTTTTTTAATGGAGCTAATTGAAGTCTGTATAATTTCCAGAAGTATAAGGCATCGTAATCTGGAGCACTGGTTGCTTCTTACGTACTCTGCTCACTCCTGAACCTTAACACCTGTAGGCTGTCATTAACAATGGCATAGGAATGGAGTAGGGTAGGGAACAGGATGAAATAAAGATGGAAATTTTTCAGGATAAATCAGCTTTTGATCTCTGGGCGTCCCACTGGCCACGTGTTGTTGACGTGTAGCTGGAAGAACTGTCAGAGTCTCGTTTTTATGGTAGGTGAAAGGCATCAGGGCTTGTCACAGAGAACACAAGCAGGTTAGGTGAGGAGGTGCCTGGTGAGCCCTGGGTTTCTTCTGCAGGGGATTTTGGTGCCCACCCTCACTGGTGTGTAGGACTCGGGCAATATAGCCTGAGCAGTGCATGTTACAGAGCATCCGTGGCTTGGGGATGGGTGCTGTCACTGTGAGGGCGTCGCTCCTTTAGTGAAGCTGTGTCTTGTGGTCCCATTGTGCTTCACCACCAGCCCTGTCCTTCTCCCCACAGTGCTCCATGCCTGCCTGTATCACCGCATTCCACGTCACCTGCGCCTTTGACCACAACCTCGACATGCGGACTATTTTAGCAGACAATGATGAAGTGAAGTTCAAGTCCTTCTGCCTGGAGCACAGCACTGGTGCCACCAAACTACCTGAGGAGACACGGACAGAGCCTGACCAAGCCCAGCTGGACCTGGAGAAGGTGACACTGAGGAAGCAAAAGCTCCAGCAGCTGGAGGAGGACTTCTATGAACTCGTGAAGCCTTCCGAGGTGGCAGAAAACCTCGATTTAAGTGAGTCGCTGGTGGATTTTGTCTATCAGTACTGGAAGCTGAAGAGGAAAGCAAACTCCAACAAACCGCTGCTGACACCAAAAACGGATGAAGTGGACAACTTGGCTCAGCAGGAGCAGGATGTTCTCTACCGGCGCTTGAAGCTTTTCACACACCTCAGGCAAGACCTGGAGAGGGTGAGTGTGGCTTTCCCTGTAATGGCAAACCCATGTGCTCCATCAGGGCTGTTGTTGCTGGAGTGTATCCCTGTACAGAGCGCTGTGCTGAGCTGTCCCAGGAGGCTCTCACCTGGCCAGTGTGGATTTGGGGTGATGGCAGCCCCCAGCAGCTCTCCAGGCAATATTTAGAAGTGAACCGAGGGTTGAGGTCTGCAAATGTGCCGGTCCCATTTCCTGGGTGTCCTGATGTGGTCCTCCCCGCTTTTCCTCCTTTTCTTCTTGGCTCTTTTTGCTTTAAAGCCTTTACCAAGAGCTGGCTGTTTAAATTAGCTGTAACAAAAAGCTGTATGGTTCTCAGGCTTTCTTCCCAGCATCTCAGCTTGGCTGGGGGAAGCAGTGCGGGTGGTGTTTTACTGTCTAAGTGTGTGTAAATACCAGCAGTCTCTAAGCAGAGTGCAAGTGATGCTTTCTTCCAGGAGTATAAAATTGCAGAGAGGAGATATTGCCAAACACTTTGATATACTGCTTGCCAGAGGCAGTTGTTTTCCTCATAAAGAAATTTCAGTTTGATGTTTTCTTCCATCCAGAACAAAAAAAGAGAACGTAGTAAAATATGAAAAAGCAAGCTATGTGCTGTATATTTACAGCCAGGAGATGGGAGGAAAAAAAAAAAAAGAAAAAAACCCTTTTCTCTCCTTGTACACCTGAGTGCTCCCTAACTGTCCCCAGGCAGCAGTGAGGTCCCAGGCTGCTTGCTGTATCCATGTGTGGGTTCACAGCTCAGCTAACCCAACTGAAACCAGCCGTGTCCTGGGGAAGCACTGCATGGCTGCAGCTGTGGTGACAGAGCTGGGCTGCCCCCAGTTATGCTGCACACAGTGGCACTGAGCTGTGGCACTGAGATGGCACTGGAGCTGTCTGCAGCTGCATGCATGTGAGGAGTAACTGTGATGCCACTGGTTTGCATGAGAACTGCAGGCACTGGGGGATGCATCCTGCCCCCGATGGATGTGCTGGTAGGGGTTTGTCCTGGGTGGGCTGGGGATGGAGAAGGAAGCATTAAATGCACTTTG
Source organism: Phasianus colchicus (assembly GCF_987193195.1). Lineage (NCBI taxonomy): Eukaryota > Metazoa > Chordata > Aves > Galliformes > Phasianidae > Phasianus > Phasianus colchicus. Next base: position 16,251,091 of record NC_143450.1, on the reverse strand, counting down.
CTAGGGAAAAGTTTATTTCTTGTGCTTGGTTGCTTGCGCTTAGAGCTTCCCTCTCGGTTGATAAAATGTCATGAGCTGTAGTACAAAACAAAGTGAGAATGCAGGTACTTGTGGGGCAAACGTGAATCAGTGTGTGGAGGGGAAGGTGCTGGCCAGCTATGGGTCAGGACAGCCACACCTGCACATGGCTACTGGCACAGTCTGATGTCAGCTGAGTGTTCTGCTGTATTTGTACATGATCAGCACCTGCTGTAGGGCAGTGGGCAGTTCTGCATGGCTCATGCAGGCAGCACAGCTATGCTGCTGCCCACACTGCTGAGCCTGGCTCTGCCCTCCTTGCCCACCTTCATGCTGGATGCAAAAGGAGAATTCATGGATAAAAATGGAAATAGTTCTCCAATAGCCCCACAACTTCTGGTGCAAGTCCCAGTGTGAGGGGGCCCATGATAGGAGGAGATGCCCCAGACCCCAACTGCATTACAGTACTGCTCCCACAGCATCCCAACCTCTGAGACTTACAGAATCCTTTAGAAACGTTAACTGTATCATTAGGCCTGTGGGCAATTGATGGGAGATTACAACAGCTTGTGCATCCACACTGTTGCTGCGTGATTTCTGGTAAGGTACCTGGGTTTCTCTTGGCTCCATTCCCTTTTGGTGAGTATTGCTCTCTTTATGCACTGATGTTCAGCAGCAGCACAGGTTGAACAATGCACTGCAGGTTAATCCTGACTGCTCAGGGCAGTGCCCTGGCCCTGTTTTCCTGCCCGAGAGCTGTGTTAGAAAGCATGGGTGCAGGAGTGTGAATCCTGCTTGTGAGCTCAGCCTGTGAAGGAGAGGTTACAGACTAACGTGGGTGTTTGTGCACAACCTGGGTGAGGCTGGGGATGGACGCCGGGCACAGAGCTGACCCCAGGCAGCAGAACAGTGATGCAGCTTGGGGATTCACTTCCAGCCCTGCTAAACCAGATGCTGTTTCTTGTGTTTCTGTAGGTTAGAAATCTCTGTTACATGGTGACGAGACGGGAGAAAATGAAACACACCATCTGTAAACTCCAGGAGCAGATCTTCCACCTGCAGATGATACTCATTGAGAAGGATCTTTACCCAGGTCAGTACTGCTTGCAGAAGCTGTTCAGTGCCCTCTTCTGAACCTCAGTCCCCCAGCAGAGGAAGGCAGAGCAACCCCTGCCCTGCTGGGTGCTTCCAGCACAGTTCCTGTGTTGACTCATCAAACGTTTACAGCTTTGTTCTGAAGTGTGCAATAATGCCTTACCGTGGGTGACTGAGGTGCCAGCAGTCCTTGCTGTCACACATCCCTCCCAATCCTTGCTCAGATGAATGCTGTTAGGTGCTGGTGCTAAAACAGAATCCCAGGGTTCACATGAAGGTGCTGCTGCAGGAGCACTTGGTTCTGTTCATTGTTTTGAAAGCATGCCCTGAGCACAGAGCTGCTCCTCAGCACTGCCTGGCTCCATGAAACAGCTCTGGGGTCTGTTTGGCTCCCTCTGGTTGTGTCAGAAGTTAAGCTGTGGATGGGATGGCTTTTACCTCCTGTACTTCTTCCTGCTCCTCATTCTGGTTAGTGAGAATGACACACGTACTTCCTGCAAAGCTCTGGCACCTCTTCATTAAGAAACTGAAATAAAGTTGCTTTCCTTCTGTCTTTTTTTTTTTTTTTTTCCCTTTTAAACAAACAGTGCCCAAACCCACAGCCCTGCATCCCTCCTCCTTTTTTCAGTGGCAGCACAGCACCAGGCTCTGTGGCTGCAGAACGGTTTTTCCAGAAGCAGCATCTGGAGCTTTGGCAAACACATCCGACTCTTGTTGTGTTTGTGGCTTGGAGATGCATTTGAAGCCATCACATGTTTGGGGTTTCTTCAGGAACTGTCTGGGCTGAGCTTTCCTTTACAAAAGTTTCCTTTGACTGAAGTTTTGGAGGCCGAGACATGCGCGTGTTGAGACGTGTGGGGCTTGGATCCTCTGCAGATTGCCCTGCATGGCCAGAGCTGGGCAGCACAGGGCCCAAGGTGTGCAGTGAGGATGTGGGCTGATGGCAGGGGCAGGTTGCTGCTCCCCTGGTTATCAGGTTTCACTGGAAGAGCTGCTTCAGGAGCACAGCCTGCTGTCACGTTGGCTGTTTGGGAAAGGTGGCTGAACCCAGTTCTTCAGCTGGGTCCTTTTCCAGGAAGTCTTTTAACAAGGTGGGAATTCGCCTTCTAGCACAGGACTGAATGGAGCTGGAGCAAAATGGAGTGGCATTAGGGGTGCACTGGTGGGAACTGGAGTACTGTGAGTGTTTGGCCTGCCTGGAGGACTGTAGTGATTCTTACAGCAGATAGGTATGCAGGCTTTGTAATTGCGTTTTGGTGCAAGTGGTATTCTCATGTAGCCCCAAACACTTTGCATTTACCCGTGAGCTTTATGCTCTGAACTGGCTGAGCCAAGCTGCTGTTCACCTGCTGCGTGCCTCCCTGGTGCTCTTTCCATGGGTCAAAGAGCATTTTGCTGTTTTATTTTCTGTTGGCAGCACAGCTCCCCACTGTGGGGTGGCACATCCCACCTCTCAGGCCATCCTTCCTCCAACTCTATACACTGCTCCCATCCTCAGTGCCCACTTCCCACCTCTGCCACCCTCATCGTGCACAGTGCTCTCAATGCCCACATTTTTTGCTGGGCCTCCTCGCTTCAGGTGACTTAGAGCTAAGGGTCCTTAGCAGCTCACAGCACCAAACCTATGGATACCAGGCTGCTGTGTTCTGCATCGTTAGTGACTGGAAAGTGGCTTGGTGGCTGAGTGAGTTGCAGTCAATGGGAATGGTCCCTGTAGCAATCCCTCTGTGCTGCTCCTGACTGGATTGCTCTGCATGCCCGCAGTTTCTCAAAGAAGGAAGAAAATCCACATTGTTTTGCCCAGACAAAGCTGGTTTTTAACTGCTTTCATTGTAGCTATAACCAAAGTCTTCTGGGCTTATCCCAGAGATGGTTTTAGCTCAGGTTGGTTTTGGAATGGCTCCCATATGAAGCGCCATTCGTGAGGGGTTTATTTTTCTCACTGATAGATGATGATTTCAGCAGGAGATTTTTAATAAAATCAGCGAGGACTGCCCATGTAAGATGAACCCATCTCTCTCTCTCCCTTATTTTTATTGCATGAAGCAGATAGAAAACGCTGTCTGGCTTTGAAATATGGTTGCTATTTTGACAGGTCCCTCTTCAAAAAGTAATGTTCACGTTTTTCTTTAGATCCATTGTGCTGTCCAAACAAAGATATGTTTTCATTTTGCAAGCAAAGTGAAAAATGTGTCTGTTCCTCCTGTTATTTGGCAGGAATGCAGCAAATACCCATTTTGCTTTTGCTTTTCTTTCTTGTGGTGAGCCCTGTGCTTGTGAGGAGTTCTGGCAACCCTGGGACTGTAAATCCCCTGTGCATGCAGGTGCTGTGAGATGCCCTCCTCTGCTTGCCCCATGCATTTCCAGCCCAGCTGAAAGGAGAGGGGCTGTTCTCTGGGCTGCCCCCATCCAACACAGCAAGTTGATGCACTTGCATCAGGAACAGTGTCCAGTTCTTAACATCGTTGCTTTGGCAGCTGCTTGGCTTGTGCAGGTCTGAGCTGACAACCTGCATGGCTCATCTCCATCAGCTGCCCAAGTGCTGGTGTGAGAGCAGTGTCCTTCCCCCTTCAAAAATCAATGTGGATGTTTCAGCACGGAATTCTCTGGGCCTGAGAGAGTAACTAAAAACCTTTGGAGTGCAGCGCTTGGCAATACAAGTTGTACTTTTATAGGGTATGTATTTGTCCTGTTTACCCAAGAGGAATAAATCCAGTAGAAATTCAAAACCATTTAGGAAACACTGATTTTTTTTTAGCTGAACGGCTGCATAGCTTGCAGTTACATTCCTGGCTTTCCATAGGCAATGTTGCTCATCTTTCCTCCTCCTTTTAGCTGTGTTCAATACACCGGTTTTATAGCTTTGTTTTTTTCCACCACTGCCTGGTATGAGTGTAAACAGTTACCACAGCTGAAAGGTAAAATCACACCAAGGTCTGCTATAAAATGCTGCCAATGCTACATGCTTTGCAGCTCAGTCCCTCCTGCAGCTGTGTCCACAGCTAGCCTGGGATGTGCACAGGCAGTTTCCATGATGTGCCAGCAGGTTCGGAGGCTCCCTGATCTCCTGGAGGGCTTCAGAACAGTTTGGGTGCGTTCCTGCTCTTCTGGTTGGTTTCTGAATGGAGTTTGGGGTTCTCTCTCATCTCCTGGTGGGTTTCATAGTAAGGTTTGGGCTTGTTCCTGATGTCTGTGAAGCTTCCAGAGCAGGGTTTGGGATTGCTTCTCATTTTCTGGAAGGTTTCAGATCAAAGTTTGGGGGTGTCCCCCTTGCTTCTCCCTGCATCCCCCAAATCCCATTCCAGGAGGGTGCCTTGGTGGCTGCACAATTTCTTGTGAGTCTGCTGCCTTCAGTGGCGCTGCTCCTGCAGCCACGCCAAGCTCACAGCCACAGCCCAAACCTCTTTTATGTAGCCTACAGGATTCACATTTCCTTAACCTATAGAGACGTGAGCCTACTTTTGGCTAAGAAGTAGCACAGCCTTCATCCCTAGAGGGTGTGCCCTGTGGAGCTGGCTCATCCTGGTGCCTCGTCTCACACACAGTTTTCCTTTTTCTCTAAAAACTGCCAGAACAAACTGGGAAGAAGACAAAGGGTAAGAAAAGTGATCCGAGAAGGAAAGGAAGAGATGGTAGAAAAAATAGCCCTGAGAAGAAAGAAAAAAGGAAATCAGTCAACGAAACTGTGTTGGGACAACTGGGTAAGTCTGATTTTATAGGCACAGAGCTTCTCGTGGGCTGGCGGCTCTCCAGAGGCTCCTGCTTTTGGGGAGCAGCGTTGAGGAGCGCGGTGCAGCCCCCAGCCCATCCCATGTGGGATCAGCCCCAGCATGCCATGGCCACAGTGCTGCAGCAGAGACCTCACCCTGCTGGGTCCAGGCTGTAAAACAGCCTAGGGGTTGCACAGAGTGCAAGAACAGCTGCAATTGCACTTGGTGATAAAATCAGACTTACCCACTTCAAAGCAGGGCGGATCCTGTACATCTTCTGTGCCATTTTGCTTGCATGTACCTCCAGCACCATCAGTGTCATTCCAGCAGATGCTTCTCCCACCTCCTGCTCTGCTCCATCAGCTGCATCCCCACCAGCAGAACAAGGGGAGTTTTCTGGGGCAAGCTCTGTCATATTGAATGGGGGCCTACAGGGCTGTGGAAAGAAACTGCCCTTCAGTCAGTCTGGAAAACCAGGCAGCAGAGAAGAGAAACGAGGTCTTGCAGTGTGCTGGATTTTACAAATTGCTTCAGGCATCGCTTGGGGCTGCTGTGATGGGGGAGGAATCTTGGGGTGCCCTGAGCTCATCATCCCTGTGCTGTTTGCCCTGCCCTGTGGCACCATCAGGATTGTTCTGGAGAAGGACCACAGGGGCAGATGGGAACTTCCTCGGGGTGACAGTCCCTAAGCTGGGCTTGCTGAAGCTTCATAGCAACGGTTAACCCCTGGGGTGCTTACCCATGCAGAAAGGCTGCACTGGGTCATGCATCATTCGGGGGATGTGTTCTCCATGCTGTGAGTCAGAGCACCACCACTCCATCTCTGCATTGCTACTTTGACAGGCAAGCACTCACAGCAAACATCACATCTCATCTTCCCCCCAGCCCTGAAGGAAACTGTGATGTCAGACCGATGGGTTTCTGTTGCAGGGATTGAAGCTGGTTGTGCCTGTGTGCCTTTGGCATTGCTTCTCGGTCTGCTGATTCGGCACGTCCCAGCCCATCATGCTCACTCTTGCTCTCAGACAGAATTATTAGGATGCTTTTCAGCTTTTTCCATTCCAGCCTGTCATCTCTGCTGCTGCTCTTTGATTCTCATGCTTCCAAGTGCTCGGAGAGAACTCCCAGGCCCTCCTCCCATCTCACCCAAGCCGTGCTGCGTTAGGGTTCACTGCCTGTTCAGGAGTGTGCTGGGAACTGGGTTAGCACAGTGCTGCGGGCAGTGGGGCAGCAGCGGGGGTCAGACAGGACGTGTCCCTGTTCAGGACTGTGCAGCAGCTCCTGGGAGGGGATGCTGAGCCCTCCTTGTCCTGCTGCCCCTGCACTGCACTGCGGGTTCAGGCTGCTTTTCAGTGCTTCAGGAAGATGCTCTGCTCAGATCTGTATGTTGTGTGACTCTAGGGTCAAATTCACCACTAACACTGCAGCAAACCCCCTCCTGGTTCCTTACGTGGCACGCTGAGTCGTTTTGAGTTTATCCAGCATCAGGGAGTTTTGCTGAGCGCTGTGCATTCTTATTCAAAGGGAAGAGCTGCTTCTGGTTCCTGAGCCAGTTCTCCACCTTTGTTTTCCCAGGCTTGTCGACTTCCTTCCCCATCGATGGGACCTTCTTCAACAGCTGGCTGGCACAGTCGGTGCAGATCACAGCTGAGAACATGGCCATGAGCGAGTGGTCCCTGAACAACGCGCACCACGAGGACAGCACGCCCGGCCTGTCCGAGGAGCTGCTCCAGGACGAGGAGACGCTGCTCAGCTTCATGATGGACCACTCCCTGAGGTCCCCCTTCAAACAGAGCGAGGCCGCCAAGAAGGTGAAAAGCAAAACGAGAACGAACACTAAGAAAAAGCTGCCCCGGAGCGGCCTGACCGCTGTCTTCAGGAGCCAGCAGGAAGGCTCGGAGCGGTGGACTAACCACACCAGCGACCTGTCAGACGATGCTGCCAAGCCCTGTGCCCAGGAATCGCGGCCCGGCAGGTCGGAGAAAGGGGCGGCGAGGCCCGCGGACCGCAGGGGATCGGGCGAGGCAAAAAGGGCGGCGAGGAAGGGGCCCGGCCCCAAAGGCAGCGACCCGCCGGCCCCGAGGGGCTGTGCTGGAGAGGAGGAGGCGGTGGTGGCGGCCAACGGCGCTCGGCCCGAGCCCAACCCCACGGCTCAAGTGCCTGACCCCGTAGGTAGCCCGAAAACCGTCGTGCGGTTCAAATTACCAAAGGAGAGCCGAGGGACTCGGCGCTCGCAGCCCCCCAAGACCGATGGCCCCGGAGGGCCCCCCCTGCACCGCTTCGAGGCCGAGACGGATGGCTACTTCTCTGACGCCGAGATGAGCGACTCGGACGGGGAGCCGCGAGGTGGCCGGGCGCAGCGGGGCCAGCTGGAGCCGGGCGGCGAGGAGATCGTGCGGATGAGCATCCTGGCTTCCTAACGGCACGCGGCCGCCCTGCTCCTCCCATCACAACTGCCATGGCCAATTTCTGCCTAGTATCACAGCGAGAGGGGGATTTTTAATCTGTATATATAGTTGGAAATTCGGCACCGTTGTCTTTCTCTTCTCTTTTTGCCTGAGATACAGCTTCAGCTTCACCGACGTAGATTGCCGTGACAGTAGTTGTCCCCTCCGGCTGCCCCGCTCCCTGCGGAGGTGGCCACGCAATGGGCATTATTCCAGAGGGGCAGATCTCCCTCCTGTATCGGGGTAAAGGCAGGGGCTGGGAGCCGAGCAGGGAAGCCAGCCATGGGCGCGTGCATTGACAAGGGAGGGAAGTAGACGATGCTAAAATAAATAACGACAAAAGCACAACGAGTTTGGTGGGGGGAGCGCTCGGGGCGGGAGAGAGCCACGTTTGTGTTTGTAGAAAAACCTCAGTCATTGCTTTTTTCCCTTCTGATTGGAAACCATCCCAGGTTGTTCCTGTCCCTGAGGTGGCATCTCGGCCACGGCCCTCAGAAGCAGTTTGGTTGGGTTCGTGGGTTAGCGCTCAGCAAGCTGGAATAGAGGCGAGGGGAGGGACAGAGAGGGAAAAGTCCTTTAGGAGCACTGGGGGGACTGGGCAGCCTGCACCCACCTGAGCCTCCCCTGCACAGCAGCATGCTCAGCCCCAGGCACTGCAGCCGGGGGGAAGGAGCGCGCTCAGCCCTCTGATTTTCCGACGAAACGCTACAATGGAAATGGTGAATTTATTCCTCCCCGTCCTTTATCCTTTTTTTTTTTTTTAAAAAAATTCCTTAAATCCTGGTTACGAGCTGTTGACTCCTTGTGGGAGGGTGATTCACAGAAGCTGACATTATAAATATGACAATAATTTAATGCATAAAATGTCCCCAATAAGCCTTAAATGTTGTTCAAAGCCCATGTTACCGACGAGTCAGGCGAATTTCCGTGTTTGCACTTAATTGCACCATTACTTCAGTTTTGGCTTCAAAGGTCACAGTGAAGTCGCGCTACGTGTTTTATTGGAGTGACCCCAGTGTGAGCTCAGGGAACAAAAAAAAAAGGAATTCACTGAAACTTTTGTTGTTGTTGTTTTTTAAAAATAATAATAAAAAATGTTTAAAAAAGGAAAAAAAAAAAAAAAGAAACTAACTAACCTGGGACACTTCTGCAACTGGTTAAACCCATCACTTCAAACAGAAAACCTTACAGTTGTCCAACAGAACAGTCAAATCTTTTTTTGTGGATGCCAAAGAATACGTTGACAGTCAAGCAGCACAGCCAGAAACTGGAAACTTGTCACTAGGAACAATTGGGAGTTATTTAGCAACCAAGGACTAAAGACACACTCATGCACACTGCTGCGGCGTTAGGTTCCAAGCTTGCTGAAGGGGTGCTGAGCCTGCGCCCCTCCGTTTTGATTTCCAGTGCTTTTTGCTCATTTCACTGTGAGCTTTCTTCTGATACTCTGAGACTCCTTTAACCGACTGTCCCGGTGTTTTAGAGTAGATCAGCTTTATCAGCCTTTAGAGAGTCCTTATTAGCGGTCAGATTGCAGCCCGGCTGACCCCAGGCAGCACGCAGCCCTTGGTGCCCCCCGAGCTGGGATGGAGCATCCAGAGCACGGCTGCGTCGCGGGGAGCAGAACCATGGATCGGTCAAACGGGAACCACCTCCCATAGAAATTCATCCATCGAGGTTGGAAATGAAAATCTGCTCATTAAATAAGGCTCGGTATGTTCAGATAATGTTAAATACAGTAAATAGGACTTAGTTTATCTTATCAGGCTTGCTAGCTTTAGCTACAGTATCCTAGTATAAGAGTCATACCAATAATCAATATGCTGCCTTTTAATGAATCTTGCTTCCGTGTGCTTCACTCAGTTATGGTTAAACAAAAGCAATCCACAACTTCTCACTGTACACAGCTCCACTCATCGGCTTTTGCACTCCTCGTCTTCTCAGTACAGGAAAGCAAACGGGGGGACCCTGTGGAACAGCCCCAGCACGGCCGTGTGGTTTGGCACTGGGTCGGGAGGAGCCGGGGGCTGCGTGATGAGAGCGATGCACAAGGGCCGTATTTTTTTTTTTTTTTTGATGATGCTGTAAAATGTATTTTGAGATGAAGAGAAATCTAAGGGGTTTATTTTGCTAGAGAAAAAATATTGTCTTTTCAGATGTATAAACTGCAGTTTGCACTGTAAGAGCGCCCGTCGCCTCGGCAGCGGGGCAGCCCCATCCAGCAGCCCCGGCACCAGCACAGTGCTGGCTCAGCCCCGCTCACAGCACCGCTCCCCAAACCCATCCATCCTTCTTCTCCCCTCTTGCCATGGCTGGTGCTCTTTGTTCCTCCGGGTCGCCCCGTTTGCTCCATCCGCACACAGCCCAGACCCACCCCACGTCAGTCACAGGAAACGATATGAATGTCGCAGGAGGAGGAAACCCTTCTGTTTTCTTTGTTTCAAAGAACGTGATGTGCCATTTGTTAATAGAAAAGAGAAATATTGAAAATATATTGAAAAGAGCAATTTTAAATTATTTTTGGCTTATGTTGCAATATTTATTTTCTTGTATTAGAAATTCCTTTGTAGAGAAAAAAAAATGTATTTTTCATTAATGCAAAAACCTATTTCTCCTTTTTGTACATTTTCCATGTTAGTTAATCCTTAAAGCAATATAATGTTATCAGACTCGTTCTGTGTGAGACTGTATTATGCATGCTCTTTGTGTTGCCTTGGAATAGCTCTGTCTGCCATTATTTTCATCCTGTTTAGGTACAGTGTATGCTTTAATACACATTGGGACCATGGCCCATTGCTTATGAGAGAAAAACAAAACAAAACAACAAAACGAAACCTTTGCATTCCTCAATGTGTTGGCAAATGCAGTCAATAAAGCAGTGTTTTACGTGTGCGTGCATATCGGCGTGCTCTGTACCACCAAACTGTGTGGGTATCTCTGCCCAAAGGGTTTGCACTGAATTTCCATCGCTGGGCATTGGAGGTGCTCCCAACCCATGGAGATGTGGCACGTGGGGACGTGGTTATGGTGGAGGGATGGGGTTGGATGGGGGATCTGAGAGCTCTTTCCTACCCACACAGTTCTGCGACTGTGAAACACCAGTGGGGTGGAGATGTCCCCGTAAATCTGCAGCCATGGATGTGGAAGTGAATGAATTTCCCCTCAGCCTCCCCTGAAAGAATCGCAGTAGGATCTCCTTCGTTGTGTTTAATGAAGTGCTGGTGGCACAACGTTGCTTTCTCTCCCCATTACAGCCACCTCAGATGTGACAAGAGCGCCTTTAGTATTTATTCTTCCACAGTTAATACGTCGTGGGGAGGCATTTAGTGCTCTAAAAATAGTTCCTTGGCTTTGGATTTCCATGTAGGGCTGTGAAATGATGTGTTTGCCATGATTGCAACAGATGAATAATAAAAAAGCTCTAAAAAAAACCCCAAAAACAACAACAAAAAAACCCAAACTTCCAACTTACCATGAAACAAGGGAAACATCCTACGTCAGCCCAAGGATCCGGCTGTGATCTGCTGTCCCAGGGGCTGCTGATGTCTCACCCACCCTGGCCAGTGCGCTCCAACCATCTTCCCCATTCCTAAGGCAAAAGCCAGAATACTCACACATAGAATGAGGATGGTTTTAATGCAGCCTCATCGAGCCCATCGCCCACCCATGGGCTGTATCCATGCAGAGGGCAGAGCAGATGGCAGGGGGGACGTGGGGGGACTGATTGCATTGCGGGGGGGTCAGGCTGCCCTGTGTGCATCCCAGTGCTCTGCTGAGCATCACATGCATGATTTGGTGCAGGAGGTGCTGCTGCACCTTCAGCTGCAATAAAATAACGGACTACGTGTGTATTTTAAGTGCCACTTTATATAAAGCTGACAGTGAAAGCAGGGAGAAAACACAGAGGTTAAAGTACTGCTGGTGCAGCACGGTCATTAGCAGCCCTGTGATGGGATTGGAATGGTCTGATCAAGGAAACAGGGAGAGAAAGGTGGGTCGAAAAGCCAAATAACAACATCCACAGCAAAGGGCAGCTGGGCTGTGCCTGGCAGGAGGTGTGCACTGCCCTGGGAGCGGGGAACCCCACTGGGGTGACCTTGGTATAAAGGAGGGGGAGCACTGAAAATTTCAGTGTAGCATTCAGCATTTCCCCACCTGTATGCTTCATTGGGATGAGTTGCCTGCCCACTTTCCCAAGGTTTCCAATGAAATTCCCTTCATTTGCCCATCTCGGGGCATTCAGTGCTCCTCAGGTGGAGCAGCAATGCTGAGCACACCGGTGCTGTGCGCTGTATTGTTCTCTTCCTGCAGATTTTGGTGTCCTCTAGGTAATATTTAAGTATTATGTGATTCCTTATTTAACTGCCCCATCTTATCTGTGTGGAATGAATCTGCAGCTGTGACATTTCAGGATTATTGCCTTTGCAGCATCTGTACTAACAGAAGGATGAGAAATGTCACCGTGCACATGGGATGCGCGCATGGCAAACACACACCGAGCACTTGGGATTGTTTTACGTGGAGAAAAAAAGAGAAGGGATTGTTTCCCATGTGAGGAGCCCAGCAGTCCAGACAGGGAAAAAAGTTACAGGTTGGCTCCAGGTGATGCTATTACTCCATTTCCCATGAGTTTGGCCTCGGGAAGAGGTTTTGCAGTGCAATCACCTGAAATCTGCCCCAAAAGGGAGGGATGTTGGGATGGCTCCCATGCTGCAGTCCTGCAGATGAGGGCCCCATTTTGGGCACAGATCAGAGCAGTCCCCATTCCACAGCACAGCATAGTGCTGCCATCTCATTCTGCTCTGAGTTTTGACTCATTCCAGCCTGACAGTCAGAGCCAAACTGGCAGGGGGACACAAAGCCCCAGGTGGAGGCAGCAGTGCTGGGGCTGCAGGGCTGCAGCAGGGACATGCATTGCCCCCGTGTTGGGATGAACATTATTGGTGCAATGGCACTGCCAGGAGTTGGCTTTCCATCCTGTGATGCCATTAGATTTAAAGCTGAAGGCAAACCCCAGACTGCAGCAGTCCTGACCCAGCACTGTTCTTCACCTTGCTCCTCTAATGACTGTCCCAAATTCCCTGCAGCCAACCAGGATGGTGCTCTGCACCCACACCATCGCATGCAGCAATGACCCCAAATTACCAAACCAACCGTTTCCATGGATGGAAGTGCAGGCAGCCCAAGCCAGGAGGAACTGGAGGCTTCCAAAGAGACTGAACTGCTTCAGGAAGGACCTGCCAGCACTCCGTGTGCCATGGCAGTGGGCACAGATGGAGCTGGAACAGCACAGTGATAGCCTGAGCCTGAGCTCTGTGCTGCAGCAGCAACCAACTGCTGCTCTGTAGTGTCTCCAAGATGGAAATTGCTCCCTGAGAACCTCCCAGTGAGGAAAGGAGCTCCCAGCATGCAGAGCTTGGCTGTTCCTCAGCCTCTGGAGGCAGGACCCCATCCCCATCCCCACCCATCTGTGTTCCCCCACGCTGCTGCCTCCTAATGAATGACCAAAAATCAGCAGCTCATTTTGTGTTAGATACTGAACAGACATAAGATGGTAACATCAGCTTAATTACAAAGTAATTAAGCCCTCATCTTCCCGTTATCTGCAGCTGTCAAGGACAAGCTGAGAGGCTCTGCTCATCTGTAAAAGCAGTCTCTTGTCCTTGCTGGGTTCTGAGGCACCAAAATAGGTGGAATTCTGCCTGCAGTGTGAGCTCGTCACCATTACACTCAGTTGGGCTTCGTTCTGATCTCTGGTGTGGAGCAGCTCCTGGGGAATGCCAAGGTGGAGAGGCCAGATGTGTCAGCCTCTCAACAGCTGCCCATCACAACACAACGACCATCTCAACACGATGACAATTTCAACATGATGAGCATCTCAACATGACAACCATTACAACATGCTGCCCATCAGCCTGGACACCTGAAGAAACACTGCATTACAGTTTGAAAGATTTCACTTAAGATTGTTTCTCTCTGACAAAAACCCATCTTACCACTGCTATCACTCCAGGAACATCCCATCAGCCAAAGGGAAGATTACCTTCAGGAAGAGAAGAATACCCGATTCAACTAAAGGAAGGATTCATTTTTGCAGATAAAAAAGTGCATTCCAGCCAAAGCTGGAGTGATCACATCCCTGTTCTCCTAAAGAGGGGCATCACTGAAGATGCTGAAGGAGCACAGCCCCATCCTGCCCCACACTTGCTGCTCTCTGGTCTTACCCAGCCTCAGTACTCACAGCATTCCCCATTACATCCCCCATGCTACAACCAGTGACCCACTGCCTCCTGCAGCAGGTGCTCTCCTAGCCTGCAGCCCATTGGCCTTCTCATCCTGCCTGCAGGATGGAGCACTGAGTTCCTCATCAATGCCACCAACATCATTTTTCTTTGGTAACTTATTGACCAATATCACAGAATCATTAAAGACCTGCAAGATCCCCAAGCCCAACCCCAGTCCATCTTCACCGTAACTGGGTCCCCAAGTGCCACATTCCCATGGCTCTGGAACACTGTCAGGGATGGAGATTCCCCCACTCTCCAAGCAGCTTGTGTCCATGCATCACTGCTCGTTGGAGCTCCCTAACACCAAACATGACCTTCCCTTGGCACCACATGAGGCCATCACCTCCCGTCCTATTGCTGTTACCTGCGAGCAAGTTGTGCTGGAACAAAACTCTCCTCTCCTGCTACCATCAAGTTTGACTCTCTGCTATTTGTCCTCATCGAAAATCAAGCAAACAGCTCGAAGGATGCTTCGTTCCTCGGAAAGAATTTCTTGCAGCAGCATCGTGCACCAAAGGTCTGGAAATCATTGCAGAAAAAAGCCAGCGGCTGAGAGGTGACAGATGTAAGGGCTGCTGCCACCTATGGATGGAGAACTGCGGGAGCAGCCCGTCCTGCCCGCGCACATTGGCGCTGGAGGATCTGAGCTTCCTCCTGCGCAGTAAAACGCTGCAAGGAAGGGGCCGAGGGGAGCTGCTGTCCCCATGCAAACGCATGGAGTACAGGAAAGGACCTTTGCTGGGAGCATGCTTGGTTAATCTGGCTGCATCGTTTTTGTCGACAGTCCATGGCTTATCCTCCCCTTCACCTTGCTGTTCTGATGTATTGAAATCCTTTTCAGGTGTGCAGATTCGTGCTCAGATTGCTATGCTGGTAATTTCTGCACTAAAACTGCGCTGCGTGCTGCTGGCCCATGGAAGATGCATTTGCTCTGCACACACATCCACGTGTGCTGGGACACAGGGAGATGTTGGCCTGTGTGATCTGCAGAGGTGATGCAGCTGCACACAGCCCCACACCAGCCCTACCTTCCCCCCCTCCCCCAGCACTCTGTTACTTTTAGGAAAAAATGTCATCCTTTCAGCACAGGGTTAAATACATCCCCCTGCATTACTTCTTTTTGCAATCTCACAGGCTTCAGCTTATTGAAAAACCTGTTTTTCTTTTATCCTGAGTCACTGTGCACGAAGAAACCATTGTTTTAAAGGTGACTCATCCGTTTGCATCACCGGCTGCCATGCCCCCCAGGGGTACACAGACTCCAAGCAGACAGTGGCTGCCAGCCCAAACGTCCCAGGCTGCAGGCGCTGCACTCTGGCTCATCCCTGCCAGCCCAGCCCTGCACCATGGGCACGTTTGCTTTTGTGGTCTTCCTTCATGAAGAAAGTGCATCTTGCTGACAGGCTGCCTGCTGCTTGAGCAGGGAAACCTGTACAGTGGGACATGTACCTGTTGCTGGAATAGCCAGGACTACTGAGTTTCCTGAAATCAGCATTCCATTGGTTAGAAAACTTCTGTGCTTATTACCAAGACACACCAAACATACTGGAATTACAGTGGAAAAGAGGACAACACCCAAATTATCCACTTCATAGTGCCTTCTCTCTTACCTGCTAACATGGTGGGTATGGTCAGGCATGGGCACAGCTGCCCAGGGAGTGGTGGGGACACCATCCCTGAGCTGTTCCAGAACATGGAGATGTGGCACTTGGCGACATGGTCAGTGGGAATGGGTTGGGATTGGATTTGGTAATCCCAGAGGTCTTTTCCAGCCCTACTGGTTCTGTGATTCATGCTGGTGCTTCCCACGTCCCATTGCTTGACCACCTTCCAACAAACACCTTCCAGCAGCACCACGTTCTACAAGCTAAACCCAAGCAAACCCCAGGGACAGCTGATCAGGTCACACAGGGACGGCACCAGCATCATCACGTGGAGCTCATTTCATAATTGCATGTTTGCAGAGACATAAATAGAATTCATCCAGCAGTCACATGCATACGGATCTGTTACACATTCCTTGCTGCCGTCAAACAAGCTTGAGGGACCTCAGCAAACTTCAGCTAACCATGACTGCAGCTTTCTGGTTTTCCCTTGCTTCTCCCAGGATAACAGCAAACACGATGTAAATCTTTTCCTGGCTCTCTCTAGAGTTCTGTCTGACAGAAGCGAGGAGAACACAAGCAGAATTCCTGCTTTGGCAGATGCCTCACCTGGTATTTTAAGTATCAACCTCTTGAGAAACGAAAGCTCCCCAAAGCAGCCTGGGGGAAAAAATAAAAAAAAAGTCATACTGCTTTTTAAACTGAAGAGACAATTCAAGTTCGAGATGAGGAAAGAAAATGGCATTACAGAAGTAGTAACAGCAGATGGCAGGACTAGAGGAGGAGTAAAATAAAAGAAGTGCAAATCACAGCCGTGCTCTCCGTGCAGACACACTTCCAGGCACAGCCATTGCATCACCGCTCCTCCCGGGGATGTGTGCTGGAGTTGCATGGAGAGCAATGGTGGGAGGCAGCCAACGGGAGGGCTGGATTCGTAGGAACACCCGTCGTCCTTAGGCCAGCTCTAAAAGCATCTCAGATGCCCATTAAAAAAAGCATAGGCTCTAAAAAATCTTATGTGGTGCCATCACACTTATTTTATGTGGTGCCTCCTCCCACTGTGCCCCAGCACTGTGCCCCCCAGCAGCTCCCGGAGCTCCAGCTGCTCTCCTGCTGTGGCCACGCATCTCAACTTCTCCTCCACGTGTTTACTCACACTAAAAAAGATTTCTCTCTCCCCTGCAAATTCCTTTTCTCTGATTTTTTCCCTTAGAACCCACTGAGCGCTTTCACTGGATGTCCTCTGCAATTCTGTGTTAATGCATCTCAGTAACAATGCTTCCAAAAGGTTTGCTTTAAATTCCTTAATTTCAACAGCAAGAAGAATGGTGGCACATCCAGGAACCTTCCTTCCACAGTTCCATGGAGTTGAACCCAACCCAGGATCCTGCTCCAGGAAAGCAGTGAGGAAATGGCGTCCAGGCCCTGGGCTGGAACCAAACATATGCTCAGCTCAAAGCCCAGCTCTGAGTGCCAGCAGCCACAAGAGCCCCAAATCCCATCCAACATCCTGCAGCTCATGCTTATCTCTGGTCAGAAGCCCGAAGCCCCAAGCGATGCCCCCAGCACTGGGATGCTCCATCGGGGCTACTGAGAACTGCTCTCCCCTTTTGCACTCTGACAAGGGGCCCATCTTTCAAGCCAGATAATTTCTTCCTTCCTCTGTCCCACAGCTGTCCCCAGCCATTAGCTGCCAAGGAGCAAATGCCATCGACAGCTCAGCTTCCCCACCAGGACAGCAGCACCGCAGGAGCCAGACTGATCCCTTCCCAGACTGACAGCTGTCACAGCACACCCCTGCCAGGGGACTCCCAGGTTTGGGTGCTCAAGCACAGTTACACTGCTAAGAGCAAATGCAAACCAAACATTTCCTCTTCTCTCTAGAACACGGACAAGCAGGGTGCAGGTTCATTGAGGCACTGCTCCACTTCAGACTGCTGCTGGTGGCTCTGTGCGCTCCCTTCACTCAGGCAGTGACCAGGTATGACAAGTTCCTTCTGGACTTCATTTTCCTCACGGTTAATCAAGGACAAGTGCCCTCTGCAGCACGAGGATGGCCAGGCAGCGTTTGCATGAAAAAGCCCTGAGATCCTAGAATGAAAATCGCATGGAAGGCTGTAAAGACAGTTATCATTTGTATGTAAAACTGGATCCTTCTATCCCATTTAAATATCACAACAAAGGCAATGTCTGGGGTTTTTTTTGTGATGCTTTCTGCATTAAGGATCTGCTTCCATGCAGACATGAACAGAAACACTGATGAAGAACAGGTTGAGCTGCTATTACAGCCAGCTGAAAAACCCCCCCAGTCACTACCAGAATGTGTGCTATGCCAGAACACTTCTTGTCCATGGATAATGTAATTATTTGACAAGAATTACTTGCTTAGAACTCCTTTTCTTCAAATTCCAACACAGAAGTTTATTTGCTGATACTTAAATTTTAAGCCTGGGATGTGATAACATCATAATAATAAGAAACACCACATTAAGAACATGTTTAAGACCACTTTCATCTTTAGTTTTTCCTCTGCAGTTTATTATATAAATTATGCTTTTAAACATTTAGAGCACTTACATTTCAAAACAAAAAATGTTTAGTTCCACGCTGAGATACTAGTGCAAAAGTGGTTTATCTAAGTGCAAATAAATTACACGTCCCCACCGACAGCCAATGGATTAGGCTGTTTGTAATGCATCTCATAAGTCCATAACTCATGATTACATTATTTACACTAAGTCTGAGCATGTTGTAGTCAATAGAAATATTGGACTTTGGTTGGTGACAACCAAATACGCTGACAGTACAAATGAGAGAGAACAATTCTACTTGAAACAGACCTGTGAATTCACTGGGACAGAAGAACAACAATATTGTTTTTCTGAGTTGACTTTAGGTACAAATAAGCAGATGTCAAATGCTCTATTTGCTGCTGAATTCCAACTATTAAAACACAACAAAGCTCGCATACATGCACGTATTATATTCCAGTGAATGCCATAGGTCATCTTTGGCACATCATAGACAGTACCTGAACACTGAATACAGCATTAGATAATACACTTCATGAAATAGTCTTGGTCTGGACGAGAGTAAATGAGAACAGTCAAAGATCTTTTCCACCTTCAATGCTAGTAATTGTTGCTAAAAAAATGTATTAAACCAAGACTGAAATGCAGCAATGCCCCTCACTTACACAGTACATACTAAAACCAGTGTCTGATTAAATCCAAGCAAAATAAATCTTATTCAACTCACAGATGCCACTATATGGGGTCACCGCAGTGAAATATGGGCCGTTTTGTCTGCAGTTGTTGTTAATATCTTAGAAATCTGCACTCATCTGTCTTAAAGTTGTGGTGTAAAAGCAAATTTGAGACTCTCCACAAATGACATATTTATTAATGAGTTTTCTTTCTCACATTCTTTAAAGTGATGCTTAATTGAAATCTGCATAGTCAAGAGTGCAAAAGTAATTCACAAAAGTCAGACCTGGGTGTGAACGTTGCTTCTTTTGTAAGTAAGTAGGACTGGTCACAGTCATAGGAATAAGCAACCTCCAGAAATAAAGGTACAGGAGATGTAGGGGTTGGGGGGATGAAAACCACCAGAAAAACTCTCACGAGTGTATTTTTCTATTAATAAAGTCTTCACACAAAGATACACAACATCCATTCACATTCATGTGCACAACAGAATGTAAACTACAGAGGAAATATTTCCTCTCCTGAAAGAACAGTGAGA
The DNA here is from genome assembly GCF_987193195.1 of Phasianus colchicus. NCBI lineage: Eukaryota > Metazoa > Chordata > Aves > Galliformes > Phasianidae > Phasianus > Phasianus colchicus. The sequence goes on along the minus strand of NC_143450.1, from coordinate 16,232,186 downwards.
TTATTAGTGACTGTTGTTCAGCTGTTCCCACAATGGGAACCATTACAATACCCAGACAGAAAACAAAAGGTCCAAATTTCTTCATGCCCTTATTACAACCACATTTAAACTAGCATCTCACAGTATGAAACATGAAATCTGAGTATTTCCGTAACGCTAACAATTACCCTTCACACACACACTTTTAAAGCAGCATCGCCTCTGTTCTTTTTTAGCTCTTAAGACCATCATCCCTCTCCTTACAGCTCATGTTATTCACAGTAGGTTGAGTGGCAGCTGAAAAGGACCCCTCTCTCTTCCAACACCTGTGGAATGGCTCAGCCTATGGAAGGGGTCTGCAGGCACTCCCCACTCCAGAGAGGAGCACAAGAGCAGCACAACTCCACTTCCAGCTTCATTTCCATCAACACAGGCAGCACAGTCCCAAATCTCCCCCTTCAACATAGCTACGTGACTGCAAGAAGTAGTTTTGAGTATTTACACTGTTGCATTATAACCATTATGAGAAAAATTTGTGGGGTGGGGAAAGATTCGTGTTCCCCAAATGTAAGTGCTGGAAGGAGCAAAGACTCACATGTTGTCTACACACCTGTAAGATTACATTTCTTATCTACAGTTTGACACAGAGGCACTGCTCTGCAGCAAAGCACTAGTTTAAATGCAGAATTAACTCATGCTACCTGACAGCCTCACTTCTGTTCTTCACCATGCACAAAGTATGCTTAAAATTTTGCAAGATTGTGCTGTAACTAGTGCCAGCTATCATCTATATTAGTTAGGTTATGGGTTATTCATCTGATTCAGACGCACAACCTTGGACTGAGGGGAAACCACCATCATTATTTAATCACACAAGTCCTGATCTGGGCAAGGAATACACCTTATTTATTCACCATATGCCTATTTAGAGACTACAGGCTCGTATTTAAAGTCTGTAGGCTTTAAATCTGAGATTCAAACTAGTTTAAGAGAGAAAATTATTTGTGAAACCAAGAGAGACAGAAATTTGTTTGCTGCTATGGATTTTGAACAGGGCCTAAAGCATTTTAGAGAAGATCTACAACAGTGAGTAAAAAGTAGTCCCAGTCCTGGGATTCTGTAAGAACATCTGTAGCAGTTCAAACTTTTCACCCTTGTGAAAAGTGAAAGCACAAAGGTGAAACACACTACACAGTGAAACCCAAACCCACCGCAGTGAAACAATGATCCCAGGGCTGAAGCCCTACCTTCATTAGGTACATCACAGAAGAAAGCATCCTGCTGCACACAGAAACGCAAATCACAGTTCCATGGCAATGTCAGCTAGTGTCAACAAGATGTCGATATATTTACGTGCGTCACCTCTCCTTCTTAGAAAATAACCTGCTCAGGGAGCTAATGCACTGGGAGATGGGGAAAAAACAGTCAAAAGTCTGGAAACACGCACTGAAGATAATGAAATTTTACCCCAGAAACAAGCCACTTGGGCACGCAACAACTGCCATTCTGACTAAGCTTCAGGGCAAAACTGCAGAAAACAATCCATCTTGTTCCAACTCAGAACACCAAAAATAAAATTGTCCAATTAGGTGTGGGCTGATAAATTTTCACAAGCAATAGCAGCAATTTTTTTTTTTTTCTTGTCAGAAGACAAATCTTCTGGCAGAATCCAAATCTACTTAAAGAACAGAATAATTTAGTGTAGTACTAATGTTAATTATATTTTTTGTGTCATTTCAGGGGTTTAAGTCAAGGTACCAGTAGAGTAAGACCACTTTTTACATTAGTTCAAGATCTACATTGGCACAACTGATTTCCGTGATTTGTACTTTTTAAAGGTGGTAGTTATAAGGGCATCAGTTTAGAGTTCTATTAATGTAAAATCCTAAAGGAAATGCAATTTGGTAGTCTGAAGGAAACACCTTACCCTTTAATATACAATGAAAGTACTTTGTGGCCTTCTGTGCTTCAGGAAAACATCCCCCATATTCAGATCGTCAGACAGCCTCACTAGTTAAGACACATTAAAATGAAACATTTTCCATTAAAGTTGCCAAAAACTGGATTTAAATTTATTGCATGACGTTGCATAAGAAAGTATATTATTGAAAACTGTAAGGCATCATGCAATTATCCATCAGCTAATTATTTATTATTCCTTGAAAGATGGTTATATACTCTAAAGTTATAAAACCAGTTTCAAAAAAGTACATAAAAAAATTTAACATGATAAGCATTAAATATTTTTCACGTTTGCAGTTTTTAGCTGTTAAAAAGTGCATTCAAACATACTGTACTGGAAAGTTGCTCTGTCCAAAAATGGTGCTGGAGACTTGTTAAATTAAAAGTTTCAAAAGAATGCTGTATGGGATTAGAAAGCTAACATGTTGTGGTGCTTCAACTTACAAACTTGCTTGAAAGAATTTCTCAATCCTCACACTTACAATTTAGCATAGGAGATACAATTATGTAAAAATGTATGCTTTTATAACTAAACAGTCAAATGAATCCAAGTTGTGTACACTGAGTGATCAAATAAGGAGCAGACTTAATATTCAGACATGGGACAGGATGTACTAATGTGATCTTGGCATTAATCAATGTACTGTGCCATCCAACGGAATCCTTCTCCATAGCCTTGTCTCTTTAGCACGCTGCACATGAACACTTCTAGTGGCCTTGCATTCAGTTCTTTCAATGGTATACTGCCCTGCAAAGAGACAGAAGTACTCCAAATGATATTATCTTCACAAAGAGACAGCTACTTTGCACTGACACTTGTTTCTATATAATGCCATTCTTTAACTTATGGTTGATGTTAGAACTTTTGAAGAAAGTGACTGAAACTTCTGCACACAATGCCAGGCTTACAATCCCTGAGCATATTTTCATGTGCAGCCACATTCAGAGAGCATAAATTGCATGGCACCTGAGTGCAAAAGCAAGCATCTGTATAGAGAATTTGAGAGCTTAGACTCAAGTTTTCAGAAGCGGTTCCCTGCAATGTTTCTAACAGCTTTCCAAGCAGATAAAAAGAGCATTTGCTACAAATTGTAGGCCTGACCGCAGTCAGAGTGCAAGTTGCTTTCTTGCCAAGAGCAGCACAGTGTGACAAAGCTATTGCTCAACTGGAGGCTCACTACAGGATCCTTACTTCACAGACTGCATGCGGTGTTGTAAAATACAGAGCAAGATACAAAACAAAACGATAAAAAGAAATGAATAATAATTGTTTATATTCCATTACACCTATTCTAAAACTAACCCACGCAATTCTTGTTTCTATGTAATTTCTTTTAAATTCCTTGTACCCAAAACTCCATTACAAGTAGTACACTGTGTTTACTTCAAAGAGAGCTGAATTATCACAAAGATGGGTAACATAAATCTGCTGGTAGGAATGCTTTTCCACAACCTACAAACTCAGATTTCTGCAGAAGTATAACCCTGTTTCTAAATTTCAGTTAAATATGCTAAGTAATAAACTGTACTAAATCTGCACTTTAAATGAGAAAAATCACTTACTGGAGGACTTTATCAAGTTTTCTCTTTTAGTTCCTACTAGAACTGTAGCCTTTGAAAAGACGTTCACCTTTTAAAAGTACTGCACAGAAGTAGTTCAAGTACTGAAATCTATACTTAGTACAACTACATTTTCCCTGGCAAAATGTGTTACTGGAAATGATGAATAGAAGCTGCAGTAGGGATGCTTCTAACACGCACAGCATTTATTTCACACAAGCCTATTAAGTACTGAGTATATAATAAACTAAAAACCATTTATTTTGTGTAGCTGAGTGAACCAGAATCAACACAAAACTGTAGGGTAAACATGAGATCTCTAACAAAAAAAAGGAGCTTTACCTTTCCTGTTGTCTGGCCATACAGACCAAACATCTCTCGTAACCTCTCTTCACTGATGGCTTCAGGTCTGTCAATCTTATTACCAAGGATTAGGATAGGCACATTAGCAATAGTTTCATCTGTCATTAGTGACTGCAAAGGAAAGGAGAAAGGGGAAAGAGACTATTTTAGGAGATAGTCTGATTTAAAGCTTTTTTTTTTAGGATGTAGTTTGATTTAGGGCTTTATATTAAGATAAAATGATAATAGTGGAATTAAGACATTTGGTGAAACTTGGTCTTTCTAAGAAGTAAGGGCAGCAAAATTCGCCGTTATTTGGTGCAATGAAAATAACTGATGGGAGCTGTTTAATCTGTTTGCAATAAATTAAATTACTCATTCACAACATAGAAAATATCATAAATGGAGTAACACTGATTCAACTGGCAGAATAGATGTTCACCTACCTACAGTGCACACAGTAATGAATAGGTAGAGGGTGAAAGAACCAAAATACAACTAGATGGGATTGAAGATGCTAAAGGTGAAATTGCTAGATTACCAGGAGGGCAGGAGAGCTCTGTTGAACATGGGGAATTTGAGCTTATTTCTTAGAAGTTAGAATCCAGACTTTCAAAAACATAATTAAACTTACATCAAGCTCTTCTTTTGATTCAAGCAGTCTGTCATGATCTGCACAGTCCACCAAGAACACAATGCCATTAATAGCAGGCAGATAGTTTTTCCACACTCTGCGAGCTACAGGGAAGAAGTGAAATAAAACCAATGGAAATTATCCCCAAACTTAGAGCAATGCACCCCAGTGAAGAAGCCACAAGTATTTCTGAAGTCTTAGTGTATATTGTCAGTCTTCAGGATGCAATTCCATGTTTTATAAAGCTTGAGATAATGGAGCAAATGCGTAATTCCCTCTGCTGTTATCACCACTCTATCTCACATGCACACGCTGATGTACTGAACCTTTATGTGTTTCCCCAAGAATTACATCAACAAATGTTAGTTTGAAGCACAGAGGTTAAAGGTATACACAAGAAATTCAATGTTCTAAAACAAAAACTATCTAATCCTTCTCAAAATACTTACCATCAGTCAAAAAATCCTGCTCTACTGCAGCTCCTGCCAAATTGTATTTGGGAGCACAGTATGTGGCAGAGACAGGAACAGAGCAGTGAATGTTTTTAACACTACCAAAGAGAGTGTGGGAAGCTGATCTCTGCAGTATGGTCGTATTTCTGATCTGAGACAAACTGACTGTAAACAACTCTAATTCAATGCAGTTAAATGAGTCAACATATTCTCTTACCTTGAGCATGTCCACCCAGATCAAAAGTAGTGAAAGTCATACCAGCAATTGTCAGCTCTTCTGAAGCTACAAATACACAGAATTATGTTCTCTGTGAAGATTACATATCATTATATACATACTACTACAGTATTCTATCACACATAATAGCCTGAGTACTCAGGACACAGATTTTACTTTCTCTTGTTATTTTCAGTATTCTGTTTCTCAAGAAATATAGCAGAGTGACACAATTTCTTTCAAAATCAGTAACATTTATGTAACAACAAAATGTAATTAAAACAAATGTCAAAAATCTACAGTGTTAAGAAAACAGCAGAGAATGTCTGTCCGCACATGATTTCTCCCTTTCCTATTTCAAAAACAATAAGTAGCTCTGGCATTTGGTTTGCCACATAGATGAAATTTCACATGCAATACTGTCAGAGGTCACTCCTTGTTATGTCCTTGCTTAATTGCTCACCTTCTCCTTGGACTTCACCAGTCCATATTTTTAACCTCTGCTGAACTTTTCCTCCTGCAAGGCTACCATGGTAACAATCAGAGAGCAACCTTTGAGTCAATGAGAATCAAAACAGTGTATGTAAATGCTAACCTTCCAAATATCCAGAAAAGCTGCCCTCAAATGTTTCAAGTCTCAATTTCTCACAGCTTCTGTAATTCAGAATTTCTCAATTCCATTACTCTTCGTCTCCCCCCAATTACTTGTGATGTATGATCAGGTTTCCTGCAATACTTTCTAGCAAGGAAACTAGGAGCATTAACTTACTGGGGTGTAGTGTGGGGACATGCTGTCCCAGTCTGTCATCTTTGAGCATGTGCAGCAGTGTAGTTTTTCCAGCATTGTCCAGTCCAAGAAAAACTAGTTTGCCTGATTTCTTGTACAGTCCTGCAACAAAGAATAACCTACTGAATAATCAGTTCTATCAGTGAGTAGCATTGTCCAACAGGAACCCACAGCACATACATATAAAATACAAACATTTAGAGTGACAGCAATGGCATATTTCAGCACTCCTAAGCATAAGCTTCTCACAGATCCTGTGTGGTCTGCTAATCAGCAAGACCAAGACACCTTCCTACACGTATGTCTTACAGATTTCTGTTGGCATAGCTGTGACAGTCAATAGAGAGTGTGATTGTCAATAGAGAGTGTGATTGCTAATTGAAGCATCCATGTGCAGTCACTATTTCTAATGCTAGAGATGACTTTACTCCCAGGAGAAAAGTTGTACAGTCATGGCACAAAATACAGACCTGTCAAGCTCCACAGTGCACTTTATCAATGCCCTTTATCAGCAGGTGCTCTCCTACTTGTACAGATCACATTCATACTTGCTCCTGTGCTTATCACAGCTATGCTTGCTACACACAGCTTATGTGATGCTGAGTGGCATCTGGGGAGAGAGGCACATGACTGATATAAATGTGTCACACATAATTGCATTTACTTTATCTGTGCAAAGCTAAAAGAAAACTCAACTAAATTTTGCCAGAGTAGCTTGCTTTGCCCTCTCAAATGACAAATGACCAAATGAATCTTCCCTCCAGTCCAAGCCATTCTATGATACAGAATGGGCTCTAAAATATCAACAATCCTGTGTCAGGAAAAGAGTATGTTTTGTTCAACTCCCTCCCATTATGACAAAAAAAAAAAAAAAGAAACAAACTAGATAATAATGTCACAGTATTGTGGCATACACTGAAAAAAGGTTTATTTGACAGCCATTGTGATGACACAGAAATACTCTGTGATGTATACTTTATCACTGAAATTATCCACACATCCTACTCCAAGAATCCTGCCTACTGCCAAAGGCTGTGCCAAGTGCCATAGGAACAAGAGCTCTGAAGCTGTTCAAAGGTCACATTATGAGCAGTGCCCTGCTCTGTACATGGACCCAGCAACAGTGTTTCTGAAGCCCTTATTCCTTTCCATAGGTGCAGATCACCCTAAGATCTCTGCTCCACTGCATCTCCCCATGGTCACACAGCATTGCCCGTTTTAGAACTGCTTTTGAACTGCTAGAGATCCACAGGTGCTGTCCAGTTTCTATTTACAATATTGATTATAAAGTACAAATGCCGCACTTAGCCTAGTGAGAAAGATTTCTGATGAGAAAGGTCCTTCCCAGTTCAAACCTGATGAGGGCAAAAGTGGTGGTGACTTCTTATCAAATATGCTATCCTTGCACATCCTTTATTTTTGTCAGATTTTAAATAGCACTGTTACACAGGGGGTTCCTCAGCCACCCCTGTGGATGCTGCTGCAATCCACAATCACATGTACCTCTATCTTCCTGACCTTTACACTGCTGCTGTTTGCTCACCTTTCCCCCCCCTTTAAGCTAATCTCTGGAATTGCATTCCACCAGGGCACGCTTTATTACCTGCAGGGAAGAATATCTTTCATATACCGCAGCTTATTTCATTAATAACCTTTTTTACTACAAGAACTGCAGAGTGTTTTCATAGCTCTTTTTCAAATACAACTCTTATTTCCCAGCTCACCTTCTCATATACTCAAATATCATTAACTATTAAACTACAGGACAGAGGTGAAAGTACTGATGTTGATAGGGAGAGAACTGAACAAGCACTTCCATATATAAACTTACGTCACAGAAGAAACTCCAGTTTACACTTACCTTACAAGTTCAGTGAAACACCACTAAGCTATAGTAAAATAACTGCATTTTTTGCCACTCTCACACGGGACATGAGAATGAAAAGGTTTTTTTTTTAGAATCAGAGGGACATGTAAAGGGCAATTCTCTTTTCTACTGCAGGCTTCAGCATCTCTCACTAGAATTAGACTTCTTAAGTCCAGGTATAGGAAAGCGAGTTAGCGTGCAGTAATCACTGCTTGGCTAAGTAAGAGTAGATAAGAAAGATTAGTCAACTCAGTTAAAGTTTTACTGACTAATATTTCAATGGCAGGCCAAGGGTCTAATGTGAAGCGAAAAAGTTTAAACTTTCAACTGATAAAATGCAGGTGGCACAGACTGCGTGACCCATTAATCACAAATTCTTTTTATTTACTTTAATAGAATCCCTGGAACTTGTAAACTGCCCTTTTTATCTATGTTAATCTGCAACTTCTGTTCCTCTTCTAAGTACTGTAACACTCCCTTTCCTCTTGTGCTCTTTATTCCTCCCGTTTTACAAAAGCTAATATTTCACCCTGTATGCTCATCTTCAAAAGAATTCAACCAAAATAATTGAGTCTGGTTCTTTAAAGCAGAAAAAAAAAATCAGGAGAAGCTTTATTAACTGGACTACACCAGCTTAAATGTAGTATTAAAAAAAAAAATCAAGCCCATTATGTTCCTGAAAGAAAAAGTAATTTTCAAGAGGTTACAGGATTAATGTAAGATTGAGTGGAGAACACATTATGGAAATACTCAGATAAGTGAAACTCTTTTTTTTTGAGTGATACTGAATATACACTAGAACAAATGTTACTATTTAACAAGTCCCTCAGTTTGCAGATAGGTTAATAGACATGCAATACAAAAACAGCAGGAAAAACTTACCTAAGAACTGTAATACACTACTGAAGCCACTGTAAATCCAGTCAAATATGAAGGACATATCTGAATCTTTTAGTCTGAAATGAACAGAAAATAGAATGCTGTGTTAGAACAACACATCAAACATTGTGAGGTGCTTACTGAAGTTGACTCCTGAGAGGTTCTACGAGTAAGACACTGCTGTCTGCACACCTCCTGTCTGTTTGCCTTGCAAGGGGCCCACGGCACTGGAAGCACCACTTATGGCTGGAAGCACCCCAATACTGTCTCGTACGGACTTCTACCACCTACAGCTTAAACATTTAAATTTATCTCAAAGCAGAACTCTGGAACACCACATTCCTCCCCCATTTTTGGACGAGGCTCAGGAACAGAGGGTTGAGGTGAGGATGCTCAGGGTGGCACCAGCTGTGGGCAGATGCCCTTTGACAACAGGATGTACTCTGGAACTTCGTAAGACCCCTTTCTTTTAGGACGGTAAAAACAACACTGTTCCAGCCCCTGGGGGGCAGCAAGTGGCCAGCTGGGCCTGCAGCACACAGCCAGCCACAGCAGCAGCCCCTGAAGGGACATCTCACACCTTGAAAGTTTGGAGAACACACACAACACAGAGGGAGAAGCGCCGGGACCTCAGAGTCACTCAGGTTGGAGAAGACCCTTAGGATCACCAAATGCAGCCATCACCACCACTACCAACTGCACCTTTTCTGAAGCTGCGCCTTCAGGTATGAGAAGGCTGTCACTAGGTTTTCTGCACAGCAAATGAGCAATTAATTTCTTAACTTCCATCTTAACTTCCTCATTATCTAAAGTGAGGGTAGTCACACCGAGAGCACCGGTTTGACAGAGCAAATTAATACCTAGCTGAAAAAGCTTTTGCAAGACCAAAGGGCAGCTAGCTAACCCTGCTGCAGTACTTAATTCCTCCTAACAGGTGGGGAAGTTGGAGCTCAGGTCTCTGAGCTGAGGGCAGCATACCTTGTGTGTCAGCACAGTATTTGTGGGCTGGGGCTTGCGGGATGGCTTTAGGACAGCCCTGAACCTGGAGCATAGCACAAAGCAGTCAAACTACAGGTCAGCACCAGACCCAAATCCATCTACCTGTCCTAACGACCACACTCACGACAACGCAGGGAGGTTTTCCTCCACACAGCAACGGGTATGTCACAGCAATACCGAAAGAGGATGAAATATTATTATTATTTTTGTTTGCTCACACAGGAATAAAATCTGTTCAGCCCATACTTGCCCTCCCTGATTGAAGATGACGAAGCGTTAGGCTTCCCCATGACTAACCCTGAAACCCTTCCCTACCTCCCACAGCTAACCAACTGGGACAGTCGCAAATTTTAAGATACAAATAAGCTTGTCAATGCATAAACACCCAGTTACACAACGTCATGGCTGAAACTGTCACTTACATGTCTAAAAAGCAAAGGTCAAGAATAAGCAAATATGGCCGGACGGACACGTCAGCAGATTTATTTATTGCTTGAACAAAACACCGATCGAGAAAAGCCTCTGTGAGGCTTAGGAAAACGATCTGCTCAAATAACTTGCAAATCAGTGCAAACAGCGTGATGCAAGAGCAGTGCTCGGATTACCGAGGTGAGAATAACCTCACAGAGTTTAGTTGTATTAACCACTTCCTTCTGTGAAGCTTATGGATGAAAGAAGGAAATCTTCACTCACTGCTGAAAACCTCTAACAAGGCAAGGTTCCAAATACAGCAGAACCTGCTTTGGTATCAGCCGGCAGCTCTTAAAGGGAAATACTACTTTGAAAATGGGAAAAAAATTGACAGCAAATTGTAAAAGCATACTTGAGCTATTTGAACAGAGATATTAAATCTACTCTTATCGCACAGAAAAAGCACCAACACAGTTCAGGGCAGTGTCACACTGAGCCACAACCCGCAGCACACTGCACGGCTGGGCCACGCAGCCAGCGTGCATCGACTCCGACCTTCCAGCCCTTCTGATGCACCATTAAAGCAAAGCAATGAAAACTATTTTAGGGCTATTTCAAGGGCTCTCTTGAAAGTAATGAGTTGTCAGGACCCAGACTTCAGGGGAAATTGTAACGGACACCTGACAACCTGTTGGTACCGACTGTTCACAGCCATCGCCAACTTACCCACCTGTGGATTCTCAGGAATATGAGAAGAGTTTTCGAGTGTCAACAACAGATGGTTGCCACCTCCAAACACCTTTAACAACCCTGCCTAACATTATTTCACAAGCAAAGCGTCACTTGTGTCTCCTAGGGAGCCTCTCCAGCCCATCTTCTGCAAAATGCTGCTGACAGAAGGGATAAGCTAGCAAACTTGCTCACAGTTGTTCCATGTTTTCTTTTTCTCCTATAAGAAGCAGGAATTTTTGCCCCTGCCTTGGATCTGCATTTTCCTGGCTAAAAGTTAATTACTACATTCCAGAAACAGAATAATGCTTACTTCTCAAATGTGCAAGCCTTCAGGTAAGAGAAATGATCACCTGAATTGTCATTTCAAATAAGATCACCTTAACAATCTAAATAATTTCTGCACAACAACAAAAATCAAAATCCGTAACAAGTTCAGTAAAATGACAATTTGTTGTCTCAATCAAATGTATTCTAGGACACTATGCTTGAGGAAACAACATGGTCTGAAAATGAGCTAACAGCAGATTTTCTTTGGATTTTTTAATCAGTTTTTTGATAGCGAGTCATCTCTGAGATTTCAGAAAGAGCAATCACACAGTGCTGCTACTAGATGGGCTGAATAACAAAGATTATGTATTGCATGACATATACTTAGCTCTATTGCATCCTTTATTCCGAGACAATATATTTGAAGTTAGCATTGATCCAAAGCAGATCTGAAACTGCAAAGTACACAGTTTATCTGTCAAGACAGCACTGCAACAGGCACATGAGGCCCTAAAAGCAGCTGAGTAAGTGCTTCAGTCGCAGTCCAGCTCACAGAAGCTGCTCTCAGATCACAGAATCACAGAATCGCCAGGGTTGGAAGGGACCTCAAGGATCATGAATCTCCAACCCCCTGCCACACGCAGGGCCACCAACCTTCCCACCTAATGCTAGACCAGGCTGCCCAGGGCCCCATCCAACCTGGCCTTGAACACCTCCAGGGACGGGGCATCCACAGCCTCCCTGGGCAGCTGTTCCAGCACCTCACCACTCTCTCTGTAAAGAATTTCCCCCTGATGTCCAACCTAAATCTCCCCTCCCTCAACTTAAAACCATTTCCCCTTGTCCTGCTGTTATCAACCCTTTCAAAGAGTTGATTCCCATCCTGTGTGTAGGCTCCCTTTAGGTACTGAAAGGCTGCAATGAGGTCACCCTGCAGCCTTCTTTTCTCCAGGCTGAACAAGCCCAGCTCCCTCAGCCTGTCCTCATAGGGGAGGTGCTCCAGTCAGATCACAGTCTCAAAGTAGGGTCCACTGCAGCAGTTTCCATACTTATTTAAAAAACAAATCATCAAAAAAACCCCAACATATTGGAGCATGAATATAAAATTATTTTTGATCTTCTAGGTGATCTATCATGATCTGTTTTGGAAGAAATGATGCTCAGAACAAACCTTGGCAGATCATTAACGCGCCAAACGACCAGATGAGAAAGTTGTAAGGCACTTGCAGGTTAGTACATGGTATTACAATACACTTCTTGAAATCACAAACACCAAAGTGAAATCTGAGACGGGACTACAAAGAAACTGCCAAATAATCATCAAAGATTCATGCAGCAGACGGCAGGCATGGGGCTGGTTATCTCAGAGCCAGAGATCAGAGCCAGACACCCAGAGGGGGGTGAGCGCCCAGAGGGGCTCTGCACAGAGCGAGCAAAAATAAGAAGAAATTAAACGGGAAGGAAATTCAACCACACTGCTTGCAGGTGGGCAGGTGAGGGGAGGGAACATAAGGGGTGACCGGGATTCTGCTTCATAGCGTTCAGAAGCAATGGGCTGTTTTGGCTGGTGTGGAAACCAATTCTATCTACTAGCAAGAGGGCTGTGGGTTGTGTTCGTGACAACGGCACAGAAATCCAGAGGAGAATTCAGCAATAAATGTACGCAAAGCAGCCTGACACAGCCGTGAGAGCCCGAAGAAGACACAGCAGGCACACGGCAGCCTTGTCAGCTCAGCATCTCCGACCCAGAGAACAATGGAACACAGAATCACAGAATGGATCTTTCTGTTGCTAAGAGCGCGGGGAGAAAACTAACAGGAGGTTGGGAAGCATCGGGCAGAAACGCGAAACCCGTCGATTTTCCCACGACAAGGGCTGTTTTTTAGCGGTATTTGCGATGAAGGAGACACCGAGCCGACGGAGGGGCGCCCAGCGCGGATCGAACCCCTCCGAGCGCCGCTTCCCCCCGTGCCACCACCACGGCCCGGCCCGGCCGCACTGAAGCGCCGTTCCCGCAGCCGCTCTCGCTGCCCGACGCCCCGCGTCCGGCCGCCCCGCAGCGCAACCCGCGCAGGCCGCTCTAGGCCGGAGCCCGCAGCGGCCGAGCGGCGGGGACGAGGGCGGGCCGCGGCCTCAGCACCGCCCGCAGCGCGCCGCCGAGGAGCCCCGGAGGCCGCGGCCGGCAGCGAGGCCTCGCCCCGTCGGCTCCCCGTCCCCTCGCTCACCACCGCCGAGCCTCAGCCCCGGCCGCTCCGCCGGCACCGACACCGATCCGACCCCGCCGCCGATCCCCGCTCCGCCCCCCGCGCGGCGCCTTCCGGGCCCGGCCCGGCCGTGTGGCACAGCGCGGAGCTCCGCCCGGCGCCTCCCCCCGCTGCCATCGGCCGGGCGCGGATCCCGTGGAGGCGGCGGAGGGCGGGCGCTGTCCCCTCGCATTCTTTTCTCCGCGGTCGGGCAGAACGCGGCGGGCAGCCCCGAGCTCGCGCGGCGGCGTCACCCGCACGTCGCTCCGAACGTCTGCCCCGCACGGCCCGCAGCCTCCCGTATCCCGATCGGCTCAAGCGGTGCCGTGTCACCGCACCCCGGCGCTGAGGGTTCCGTCCGTTGGCTGACTCGGGGCTCCCACCCCGCGGTGCCGCGCGGCGACTCGCCGGCTCTCACCGAGCACCGCGTGCAGCAGCGCCGCCCCGCCAACAGCGGCCTCACGGTGGGGACGAGAGGAATGCGGGGACGTTTAGGCAATTTCTCTAGCAAGGCTTTCACACGCACGCTCCCTGCCCTGACAGGTGACGGGCTGTCCGGACACGTCGCACGGCCCGTGGGGCGGGGCGTTCCCGCACGGCGGCACCACCGGGCCGGACCCCGCCCACGGCCCGGCCTGCCCCGCCCCTCCGCTGTCCCTTTAAGAGGCTCCGTCCCGCCCACTTGCCGCAGCGCTGCCGCTTCCGGAAGTGCCACGTGTACGTAGTGCGCATGCGCGCGCGGCCCGGTACTTCCGGTGTGCGGAAGCCCCGCCTCTTCTCTCAGCGCTGGGCCGGGCGCCGCCACTCGGGCGGCTCCGCTGAGCCTCTGTCCAACCCCGCCCGGCCCGGCCCGGCTCAGCGCCGCCATGGCTCAGCCGGCCCGGCCCGCCGCCGCTTATCGTAGCCAGAACGGCGCAGGCCAGCAGCCCTACAGCAACGGTGAGGCGGGACGCGGGGCTCGGGAGAGAAGCTGAGGCGGGGGGAGGCGGGTGCGGCTTCCGCCTCGAGGCCTTCGGGCGCCCGGCGCCTCCCTTGGTGCTGCCACGTCCCCGGGGCGCCGGGCGGCCGCGCTGAGGGGAGGTCCGGGCCGCGGTGTGCGGCGGGACTGGCGGCGGGGGAGCCGCGTCACGCAGCAGTGCGGAACGGCATCGGGTCGGGGAGCGCGGAGCGGTGTGCGCTGCGCGGAGCGTCTATGAGGGTCGTTATTGGGGCGAAGCGACCCTCCTCCCGCTGCTTTTAGTGGTGTAAACATCCTTGTGGACTGACAGGGAAATCTGTGTGTTAGCTAGGTGAAACGTGCTGTGCCGCCTGTCTGCGGCTCCTCGCGGGAAGTGGAGGGGCAGCGCTGAGCTCTGCTGTCTGGGAACGGCGACAGGGCCCCGGGGAACGGCATGGAGCTGCGGCAGGGGAGGGGCAGCTGGGGGTTAGGGGTGAGTCCCGCACCAGAGGGACGTGGGCATGGAACGGGCTGCCCGGGGCGCTGGGAACGGCCCTGAGCTGCTGGAGTTCGAGAAGCATTTGGATGACACTAACAGCCATAGGGCTTGATTTTTTTTTTTGGTGGTTCTGTGTGGGACCTAGCGATCCACGTGGGTCTCTTCTAGCTCAAAATGTTCTGTTCTAAATGGTTTGTGTTAGTCATTACTTCAGGCCGCGTCCCCACTTGTGATAACACTGCGACGGCCAAGTGAGCCTGGCCCTTTGGAACCGAGCTGTACATGTGGCACTGCTTATTGCCCAGAGCAGGACCCTGCTGAGCTCAGGTGGCTGCTTGCTTGCTATGTTTTATCTTGTCTGTCATGTAAAGCCAGTATTATCTTGTTCTGTACACTCTGATCTGGAAAAGCCTTGACTGCTTTCTTCTACTCAAAATATATTTTGAAGCCGGATGCTGAAGGTGATACCAAACAGCTAGCTGACCTTCTGAGCTAGCAAGAAGGAAGCACAAAGGCAGCCTTTTCTCTGTTTGCTTTGCATGCGTGGAAATCTGTGCTGTTGAAAGTGTTTTCTGATTTCATATGTACTTACAGCATCCCCGAACTTCATTCCTTAATTGGGTAGTTATGTGTTTTAGTGGTTATGCTGCATCAAGACAATTAAGTTATAATGAGCTCTTTTGATTTTCCTGCTTTATGGCTGGGTAATTTAATGGTTTGACTTGTCACCCCCTTCTTCTTTCCCAGTGCTTTTAACTTCTGAAAAGGCATCTTAAAAACAACTGTATAGCTACTCATAGGGTCAGCAGTGTGGGACGTGGATACATAAGTCTGAAAAGAGTCTCTGTTCTGGAGAGTTTATGGTCTAAGCAGAGAATGTACAGAAAGAATGTTAGCTAATGGAGTAAACAAGTGGGATGATTTACGTGTTGGCATCATTTTATATTTGATATGTAGTCAGGCTAAGCACACGGTAGGAGTTCTTGCAAGGTGGTAGTAGTAGTAGGAAGACACATTTCAGGCTAAAGCTGTATGAAAACCGAAGAGATGAAATCTAAAGTTGTGCAAACACAGGGTAATAAAATTAATCAGCAGTTACAGTATACAGATACATATATTATATGTTGAGAAGGTGCTGTGATCCAAGGCTACCTCAGGAAAAAATAACATTCCATAAAAGCAATCTAGGGCACGCTGAGAGTGCTTTTATGCTATTTACAATGGTCCGTGAGGAAAGAAAGCTCCCGGCAGAATGATGAACTGTAATGTGGGTGTCAGCTCTTCCTCTCAACCTGTTGCTCACCTTCCTGTTTGCAGGTAACTCCCTGAGCTCGCGTGCTGGGCCTGACAGTGAATGGCTGTAGCAGCAGCACCCTATGCTGACCTGGAAATGGTTTAGCACGAGCATCGTGTTGCTTAGCAACAGCCTTCCTCCACTTCACTTGTGTTGTTTTTCTTGTAGGATTGGTATTCTCTCTTCATTTAACTGAAAAGCAAATCAATAGTCTGTAGCTAATGGGTCTGAAATGTAAGCAAGGTGGAGAAATTCTTTTAGGATCTGTCTCTTATCTTAGTTTGATATCCTGGCATGATGCTTTGAGGCCACACAGAGCTTCAGAAGCTTTTGGTTTTGGCCTGCTCTTGGTGTGCTTGGAAGCAGTGGGTAAGGCCGTGTGGAATGGGGTGCTGGTGGGGGTCATTGCCATGTGATTGAGTGTATTCAGCCTTGCTCTCCCTAGGGCTGGAGAAGCACCTGGGACTGGTGAGAGCAATGTGCTCGTTGGTGGGCCTGGAGAGAAGTGACACTGAGGTTCTGTATAGCAGAGAATGTGGCTCCCATAGCCTTCCATGCTCATTCTTTGCTTTTATTTTTTGAGCAGCTATCCCATGTTTCAGTGCTGCTCCTGATCGCTTTGAAATTTCTTATGATCTTGTGTGCATAGAGTTGTCTTCCACTGTTAGGTAGGGGGCCTCTCTTGTGTTTCTTGTGTTACTAACTCTTGTATCCTGAGTGCTGTGGCTTTTGTGACTTAGATCTTCAGTCCACACTGATTTCCTTGTTGCTCCATGGCTTCGTGGAGCAGTGCAGGAAAGAAGCAGCAGCCTATGGGGGAATTCCACTGGTGTAGGTTATTGTGGCTTTTCTTTGCACTTCTTACTTCAGAAAGTGAAAACAGAAGTTGAAATTTAGAATGCTACTTCCAAAATCTAATTGATCACTAAGTGCTACAGAAAGATCAGGTCGTTTGATTTTGGGTTTTGCCTCGCTGTCATTGCTTTATCCTCAGTCTTATCCCTCAAACAGGAAAAACAGAGCTAAATACTCTGATTCTTGACCACGCTACAGAGTCATGCCCTAAGGTGAATAATCAAGCTATAAAATTAATTAGTATTTGTTCTATATCTTTTATACAACACACTGCAATGTTATATCAATATACATGTGATATAGTCAGGGGCCTGGCATTACATAAGAAACCTTAGTCATTTGTACAGCTAGCAAGTTAAATTTACAATTCATATTGTAAATCAGTTTTTGAAAACCCATCTGATATGCTGCAGGGTGATTTTCAAAGGTGAGTCATAACTGTGGGAATTCTTATGTTTGCAAGCTTTTATGTTTGGACACCATTTATTTTAAAGCATTAGTAATTAATAAGATTTATGAGCAGCATTGCAAGGACAGTGAGCTATAACTGGATTTCCTAACTGAATGGCAGATAGTGTATTGAGATTAATGGCTAGAGAATAATATGTATGTGCTGTTTATGCACAAATAACAGGCAGAGTGAGGATGAGGTCACCAGTGCTGTAGTAGAACCCTGGCTATGCAGTTAGCATGGAGATGCGGTGTTCAGGGAGGTGACAGCTGTCTCTGAACTGTCTGTACCCTGGGGCTTTCTAGGGAATGATGAGTTGCATGGCAGTTGCAGTGTTTGTCCTAACTCAGATATTTCCATGTGTTCTGTGTTTGGCTTATTTTACTGTCATGTGTGTCTGAGTTCAAAGTAATTTCAACTTGGAAATGTGAACTTCCTCCATTCTTAAAATGTAACTGGAAAGTTCCAGTAAGCGAAGACAGCTAAGAAACCAGCTGTTATTTTGACATTAAATGAAACTCTGTGATTTCATACTGGTGGCAGCTGTTTCCAGTACCTGTATGCAAAATATGTCTACATGCTCATCTTTATAGCATGCTTTTGAAAATGTTTGTGTTGAATCTTGCACTGGTTTCTGGTCTGAATGTTGAGTACTTCTATTTTTCTAGGCTCTTTTTTTTCCCCAAAAATAATTCTGGGAATCTGGCAAGTAGTACAGGGTAGCAAAGAAGAATTGTACACCAAAATTACAGAGAGGATCTCTTGATTTCATGCATATAACTGTGTACATGGGTTGTCTCTAACATTCAGACTGTGCTCAGGGGTGGAGTGCAGCAGGGTGACTGGCTAACATAAATGATACAGCCTTGGAAAATGGTTTGGTGTTTGTGTACGTTGTCTAGCTGTGGCATGGGTTATCTAGCGTGTTCTGCTGAAAGGATTTTGCTTGGAAATGCTGCCTTCTGAATGTTCTTTTTGTGGCAGCAGTATGAATAACCTGCAGTAGCATCCTTCTTGATGGTGCTCTTACTGCACTTGAAAGCTCACTGTACTGAGTTCCTGTGTTAGACAAATCTGATGATGCTCTGCTGGTGCTATTTGCTTTTTTGAGTTGATCACTTCAAGAAAAAAATGGAAATGATTACAGCTTAGTTCAGCCGTAGCACCCAGTAGATAAGAAGCACCCATCAAGTTATATTTTCTTGATGGGTGAATTATTTTATGAAATTATCGTTCACTCCATGTTCATGACCAGTTGGTTATGTGAGCTGTATATGCATGAGAAACTCTCTTACTAAAATTAGCTGCAGAACCTTTTGTGGATTAACTCTGTCACTTGAGAAATAGCATGGGGACTCGAGATGAACCTGTTTGATCTTTGCTATAAGATGAGGTTTAAGTCAGTGCCAGTCCTTAAACTGGATGTAAGGACAGGTTCTGCTGCCACCACTCCCTCGTGCCCCTGCCAGCTGTGTGCAACCATGTGCCTCTGTGGCTGATGGGCTTCTGAGTGCTTCTGAAGGTGGAAATATCTGCGAATTGCGAAGAGCGTGGATTTTGTTCAGCCACTTGCTTTGTGAGCTGCACAGTTGTGAAGTTACTGTAAAAAAAAAAAATTACAACTGTTGATAACAAAAAGCTATCAAAATCGTGTCCCTTGTTATTACTTGTGTCTCTTTTATGGCCTGGGGACTAATAAGAATCCAAGGAAGGAAAATTCTAGGGTCATGTCTTATTTTCAGAAGCAATATGCAACACAGACTTCTTAAAGGTTTTTTCCTTCTAGGTCCTGTTCAAAATCAAATGATGCATTCATCAGATGCCCAGGGACATAGCCCATCAGTTCCAGGACCGTACTCACATCAGACGCCGTCGAAGGTTCCTCCTCATCCATCTTCTGGACAGTATAACTACAGTGGCTCTCAGAATGTTTCTCAGTTCAATAGTTATCAAGGACCTGGGCAGACTCTCAATAGACCACCAGCAGCACCTCTATCTGGGTCACCGGTGCAACAAACAGGTCCTGTACCACAAGTGCTGCCACCTGCATTGCAAAACTCAGCTGCTGTATCATCTGCTGGTGGCTTTCCTGCAGCTAGCCCACCAATGCATCCCAACTGGCAGTACAGCCAGGCTCCTGTGAGCCACCCAGCTGCAGCTCAACCAAGCCATTCAGCTCCTGTGGCAGGGACAGTGCCTGCTCAGCCACCGCCTCTGCTGCCAGGAAATCCTCCAGGAAGTTATCAGTATGCTGCTTCTCCAGGAGGTCCTTCACTTCAGAACAGCTATGTGAAGCCAGGTAATCATAACTTTTTGATAATGTTCTTTAACTGACTGCCAGCGCCCACTTCTGTGTCCTTTTTTAAAAATGATGTTAATAATAAAATTCACTCTGTAGTAGACTTTTGCTTGTGGAACTGGGTTGTCAAAACAAATATTTGAAAAAATGCATATCATAAATATTGGGGTGGGTTCTTTAGATGAGAAATAGAAATTCTTTGTTTCAAAAAAGTTGTATTTTGCTCGAGTGGCTGAAGCAGGTAATTTCTGTTTCGGGAAGCTGTGTATGGGTAAGGCTGTTTCTGTTGCCTTTGTTTTTTTTCCTTGGAGTGTTGGAGCACTTGTGTGCTTCAGTCACATGAAGGGTTGTGGACTTCCCAGATGAAAGTTGGTTGCATTTAGTGTGGTTTTCTGCAGTTTAAAATCTCACTAGCTTTTCTGTTCATGGACTGATTCTGGAAGTTCTCAGAGTGGCCTCAGTAAGGATGGGACAACCAACTTGAGCACAGCCTGGGAAGAAAACTGGGAAGCATTCTCTGTTGTTGAAATAGAGGCCAGTTGAAAGAAAAACTTCCTCCATCCCAACTTCAGATTTTACAATTGGATAAGAAAGAATTCTGAAAGTGCAAGATACAAAAAGCTAGTCCTTCTGCAGCCTGCCTTCTGTTTTATCCTCTTGTGTTTTGGGCTGTAAAGTTTTGATAATATTAAGTAACTTCTTAATGTAACTTGTAAGTATTGTGGGAAACCCACCTTAAAACTCAATTTTCACTTTGCCAAACTGTTGTTTGCTATTACAGAGTATTTTTAATCAGCTTTCTGAGCATGATAAGAGGAACCAAACATAGAAATTTTTCACGTGTTAAAGCGAATCTTATGAAATACTTTTTAGCTTCATTAAATGTTTTTCTTGATGCTGATTTCTTGATATATGCCTAGCTAATTGTATGACAGTTTATTGAAATAATATTTCAGAGTTAGTGCTGAAAATGGTAGGCAATGAGAAATCTTGGAAAATGGCTTATGAGATAAAATTCTTTTCTCCTTTGAATGGTGAATCTTCCTGAGCAATTTCCCTGGTGGTGTTTCTGTGGAATGCTCACTTTTAAAATGAGTTTATCTGATTCTGCTGATTATGCTCATCCTTCAAACAAAGATCTGCCAGCTGCATGCCCAGCCTTTGGCAGCCTCTTACAGACACAGAATCTGTACGTTGCTGTTTTGCATCAGGTTATTGAAGTGGAAGGTGAGCTTCCTGTCAGAAGCAATCTGCTTGAGACTCTTCTAGTTTGTTCTATGCTGTCTAATTTGGGGATGTACTAAAATTTATGATGTCCAGACTTTGTAATAGAAATCAGGATGCTTTCTGTACCTCTTAAAATTCTTACCAAGAATTGAGGATAGAGGGGGGAAAAAAGACCCCAAAATTGAAAGGATCGTGGTTAACAGCTACAAGAACACAGTTTATCGGGAGCGTGGCAGAAACGATCTGAAGTTGTAAAACCTGTATGCATGTTAGGATTTATGTATTTCATGCTATGTATCATGTTAATAAGAGACGTATCTAGAGTTCAATCTGTGTGTTTTCTTAAGAAGAGTCTTCTGTTGTCTTCAGTTGGGTTAAACTAAAAATTAATCTGTTTACAGGATCTGTACCTCCACCAGTGACTCAGCCTTTAACACCTCTCCACCCTCCCTCGAGGCCACCTTTGGGACCTCCTCCTGTTGGTGGTCCACCTCTAATTAGGCCATCCACAGTGACAGCAGGGGCACCTAATACACAATCTCTGCTACATTCAGCTACAAATCAAGAAGGTAAGAAACAATTTGCTCTTTTTGTTGAATTTGGAGTTGGCAGCTGTGCCCCATCCCTGCAGGTGTTCAAGGCCAGGCTGTGTGGAGCCCAGCACAGCTTGGTCTAGTTAGTTGGTGGCAACCAGCCCAGTTGTCCTTTGGGAGCACTCTCTCAATTCCAAGGTTTTTATCTCAAGTGGAATTTGTGTGACCATATCAGAACTGCTGATGATTGTAAACAGTACTGGACTAAGTGTAAAAGTGAAGGGAGCTTGATGTTTCCATGTGCTATCAGTGGAAAAAGTAGTCAGGGAACTTGGAACCTAAATTCCAAGAATCTTTGTGAACTGCAGCCAACATACAGAGCCTTCCTCTGAGAATGAGAAGTGCCCTGACGCTTTGCTGCCTATTAGTTTGGAATTTGTGAAGAATACCTAATGTAATCTTAGCAGATCATTCAACCAGACATGTAGACCTCTATATGTTTTTCCTGAGAAAACTTGTAGGTTTTTATTAATGTCCTTTGAGGTCATGTCAGCAGGGGAAGCGCATGTGAGAAATAAGACAAGATGTACACTTAATCAAGTTTTGCCCCAAGTCAAAGGTAGATCAAAACTATGCTGATCTGCATATACATTTAGCAAAGAGGATTGCACCTCACTTACCTTGTTTCAACTTGTTTGTGACTTGTTAAAATTTTAACTTGGACTCCTTAATAGGTGATGCTACATCTGCTGCTGGCGATGGGTCTGTGGTCCAAAACAGCTATGATGCAATAGAAGGAGGTGGCCTCATGGGTAAGGTTTGGGACTTCTTTGCCATTAAATAATTTGTTTAACAGTTTGAAAAAGATGGAAGTTTAGGTGTTTAGGCACAAATGTCTACTTTATCTAATGTCTGACTTGAAACTAAGTGTGATTATTTGAGGCATTGACAGTTAGTTTGACAGTGACATGTAAGAATTATAAAGCTGTATCTTGCAAAATTGATGACACTTGTCAATTGTTTACACTTAAAAAATAAACAACAAAAAGTCCTTCTTTGATAATGAGTTGACCAACCTGCAGTTCAGCAGTTCATTTTAGGTATGTCTTTTCTGCTTCTAGCAACCCCACATCCTTCTGCACCTGCAAATCTTAAGATGAATAGAAATGTTGGCTATTCTTATCCTGCATTACCACCAGGCTACCAAAATACTTCTCCACCTGGAGCACCAGGAATGCAAGCATCTGCTTTGCAGTATCCAGATGGATCAAAACATTTCCACCAGGTGAAGTTCTTGTTTTGTTTCATGTAACTAGGCCAATTCACTTGAATAAAGAATAAAGAAAAGTGTAGTAGTCTATGTTGTATCTCTGTGGTGTTATGGTTCACTGTTTGGTGTGCAGTTTGCCCAAGATGATAGACATAGCCAGAAATTTATGCTTTATTTTGTTGTTTTGATAGCAGTCTATAAAAATGATGCCAGCTCTTTCTGAAGTGTCTTACTCTTAAATCTGCTTAGAACATCAGTCTTCAAAAATTATTAGTTTTCTAAAATGTCCTATAGGTATATATTTCATCCCTCATGCCAATATTGCTAGCTGAAGTATGTTTTTCCTGTGCTTTGAAACCAAACTGACCAATACTTTTGCCAGCTAGGCCTCTGTATTTCAAGAGTTTTGTGATATGCATATGATAATTTTAACCTCTATTGTGTTACAAACCTAAACAGCAAGTAGTATTTATAAACATAATACAATGACAGTAAACGCAAAACTTGAAAGAAAAATATTTGTTTTAAGTGGACTGTTTCATCCAAATAAGTGTTAATTTGTGAAATTTTGACTTTAGCCTCCCCTAGGTGCTAATCACTTAAATGCATCTATGGGTAGCCTGAGTTTACAACAAGAGGGATTAAGACCTGTAAATCTTCTTCAAGAAAGAAATATTCTTCCTACAACCCTGCTCCAGGCTCCTGTCCCAAACTTGCATGAAGACATCCAGAAGCTCAATTGTAACCCAGAGTAAGATTATTCATTTGCTGTAACTCATCAAAAGAAATAAATTACTAGTTGTAAATGCGACTCTACTAAATTTTTTTTAACTTTTGAGTTGAAAAAGATAGAAAATAGGCTTCACTCTAAGATAAAGGTGGTAAGTGGTTAAAGGTCTGAAGTGAGGGGAACGATGTAGAATGTATTTATTACACTTAAGTTCACTGTTAACTGGTTTTTAGCTGTTGACATTGTAGTCTTCAAACTGTCCCTTAATTTCTCATGTCATAGTATAACCAATGCCATTGGTTCCCTTGAATGTGGTATCAAAAGCTGGGGTTTCTTTGTAAGCTACTTCTTTAAGTTAGAGAAAAGATTTATATGTATTTTTTAGAAAAATCATCTGGGAGATGTTTGCTAAGGCCGTAAGAGATTGTCAAAATATTGTGCTTAAAGGAGTAACATAGCATTAATTAACTAGTTATGTTCTACTGCAGGTCTTTTGAAAGCATGTGTATTCAATTGCTGTTGTTTTTCATTGGAAATCTAAAGATAATTTTATGGGGTTCATTAGATAGTTCTATTGGTGGATAGAACTCATTACTATTTGCCAAATTTCATTGACTTGTATTCCTTTCTCTGGATTCAAGATTGAGGCAATTGGCAGAACTGACGCTTTTCTGGTGCAGACACTACAATTTTAATGGCCTGCTATTTTTGTTTTTGTCTAGGACATGTTTCAAGTAACTCTGCCTTCAGATCTGTAACAAGCATCTCATAACCCTCACAATCTTTCTGTCAGGATTCTTAGCTGCTACTAAGAGCGTTTTCTAAGCCTGTGTCACCAGGAAGTTGTGTAGAAAATACAAGCAAAAACATAATGCTTGCAAGGCAGCTATAAATAGCTACAGTGTAAAAACTTTGTGGTGTTGCTGGCAGTGAGTGTGATTGAGGAGATCTTAAATAAGAGTTAATTTACTTGAGTGAGGTATATCAAGAAGCTTGTGAATGCAGAAACAGCTTACGTCTGTACTGAGAGTAATCATTTAAAATGATGGAGGAAATGGAATGTCAAACAAGAGGTTGGTAGTTGGAGTAATCTCTCTGAGCAAACCAACCAAACCACGTACGACCAGGCACTCCTGCTTTGCAAGCCTTTTCTGAGAGGTCAAGGAAGTAGCACCTTTGAGGAATGGCTCACAAACAAGCTGTGCCAGGTTTGCACAAGTATTGTGGTCACCTGCAACCACCAAGAACCAACAAGTTCTAAAGTTACAACTGTGCAGTTGTTTATAGTTGTTTTAAACTTTGCTGGTTCACATCAGTATAAGGCTGTTTCAGAAGGTGTTCAACTTTCTGCTTTGTACATCATGATTAGCTGCAACTTTGAGCATTGTTGGGCTAACCTTTGATTTGAATCACTAAAGTGGCAGCAATGACAGAGTTGGAGAGGGTATTTTATTTGGAAGGGGATGTTCACCATCACGAGCTCTGGAAAATGTAAAGGATGTTACGTTCCACTGAAATAATCATTTTATTATCTGAAAGTAATTGAAAATAACCCTTTATCTTCTGTGTAGGTTGTTCCGCTGTACCCTGACTAACATTCCTCAAACTCAGGCCTTACTGAATAAAGCCAAACTTCCTTTGGGGCTCCTGCTTCATCCCTTCAAAGACTTATCGGTATGACAAATATCTAGAACTTCAAATGCTGAAATATCATCACTATAGTTGGAGAATGAATTGCAAAAGGAGGGCAGCTGTGTTGGCTAATCTTGGCATTTAAAATTTCTGTTTCACTGTCATTTTTCAAGACTTTTCTCCCTGCCATTTTTAAACTTTCAAGCCTCAATTCTTAACAAACAACAACAAAAATCCTAGACCTCAGAAAAAACCAGAAGCTTAGAGGCAACGCATGTATATATGTAAAGATATAAGTAAATGTCACTCCTAGTTGGCTGTATTTTGTCAGGTAACAGTTGTAGTTATTGATTTTTTGTAATATCGTTAAGCATTAACAAAGTTAAAGAGGTTTGACTGTCCTCCCTGAATACTTTGAATTTATCAGTGCATCTTTTAAATGTTGCTGTTTTCCACAACTGAAGGAATTTGGCCAGATATGGTGATGATGTTCCTGATGTTTGTTCTGTATTTGCTGTAGATTTTGATCTTACACCATCAGTGTAAAATTCAGGACTGTACAGGCTTGAAGGGGGGAGAATATGCAGCCAAAAATGTTAGAGCTAGGTTCTGACCAGTATTATTATTAGGAACCTTGTAGGGGTGCTGCGTGGGTGCAGAAATAGGCAGAAGTATGCTTTGAGTGGCCAGGAACCACAGTGTAGATTATTATCATAGCTGAATGGCTGTAATATTGATGCTTTAAAATAGGAAGCTTTTCTTTTCCAGCAATTGCCAGTGGTTACTTCAAGTACTATTGTGAGATGTCGTTCCTGCCGGACATACATTAATCCTTTTGTCAGCTTTCTAGACCAAAGGAGATGGAAATGCAACTTGTGCTATAGAGTGAATGATGGTAGGTTTTTAAATTTGTTTAAAACTGCTATGATTGATCTTCCATACCTCATCCTTTGATACGGTCATATTTTTGGCCACATCAGTACTATTGGCTCATTATCTGCTGTGCTCTGTGGACATGAGAAATGTTCTCTATGAGCAAAGACACTGAGTCTGAAGTGGTCTTCTGTGGTACCCTTGCAGCTGACAAAGTTGCTGCCACATCTAATCTAGTGCTATAAGTAGCATTGCCCAACAAGCTCAATAGAGTTGACATTTTAAATTGTAGCACAACTAATACTATTGTGGAGTAGTAATATATTAATTTATTCGCACAGTTCCTGAAGAATTCATGTATAATCCCGTGACAAGAGTTTATGGGGAACCTCATAAAAGACCTGAAGTCCAGAACGCTACAATTGAATTTATGGCTCCATCTGAATACATGGTGAGATTTTACTTTAACTTATTCTCATCCTTTGTTTTATTTCCACAGGGAAGTCAGAAAAAAAAATCCTCTTTACAGAGGATGCTTTCCATTTCAGTATAGTAGCTACTGCTTCTTGAAGTACACCTAAGAAGCCTTGGGTGTCACTTCAAATAGGTTGTCACTTGTAAACATTTATGATCTTAGTGCTCTGTATTTAGAATATGTAGGTGTCTGTGGGCATTTTGAAAGGAAACAACAGTAGTTGTTTATAGAGTTACCAAATAAGTGAAATGTACTTAGACGCTTTGGCATCATTTGTACTTGCAGTGGAATTATCACAATCTAATAAAAATCACCTTGAAAATAAAGGTAATCTTTTCTTCATGTAGCTACGTCCACCTCAGCCACCTGTGTACCTCTTTGTATTTGATGTCTCTCATAATGCAATAGAGACAGGATACTTGAATACAGTATGCGAGACCTTGTTGGACAATCTTGACTTGTAAGTAATACTTTGTCTTTAATGTCCTCTTTTCCTTATGGAACTTGATAGACATTAACATGACACTGCTTTCTGCACGGCAGTTTCTTGTATCTGTGTTCCTGTCACAGCTGCACCAGTATATAAAGCAACCTTGAGGCACATTTCTTAGTCTTTCCTATCTGTTTTGTCAATCCCAGAAAGGAGTACATGTATTAATCATATAATCATGATGTCTTTTCAATTGTATTTTGTAAAAGTTAAAATATAGATATGTATCCATCTTTCTACTTGACTAGCATTGGAAAATACTGAAAGGTAACTCCGAATTATTCAGGTGTCATTCTTTTTTGAAAGATTGCATTCTGGACTTCTAAAGGGGATTACAATTTAAGTCTTTGAAGTCCAATGTTAAGTAGGACAATTGTCTTAGCACAATGTGCTCTTACGGCTTCTCTTCTAAAAGGCTAGATTCTAGGATAAGGTTTTAATTAAAATTAAAAAAAATACAAGCACTTATTGCTGTGTTTGGAAACCTTTACTTTTTCTAAATATTATGAATCCATTTTTATTATTCTCTTAAAAAAAAAATCTTGCATGCCTACTAGGGGCTCTACTACAAGCTCCTATTTCTCTCTCTAAGCGACTGAAATGTTTGCAGTATAGCTGTTAAGCTAGCTACTTGATAACATCCTTAGACAGGTGCAGTGAATGTATTTTTTAAAAAAAAGCCTTGCAGAAATGAAATTTCATCTTACTGAACACCATATGTCTGACTTTTTTAGGCTTCCTGGGAACACTAGAACAAAAATAGGCTTCATAACATTTGACAGCACAATCCATTTCTACAGTCTTCAGGAAGGTCTCTCTCAGCCTCAGATGCTTATAGTTTCAGATATTGAAGGTATGCAGTCATAGCTTTAGTATGTATTGTATGTACGTATGACTGTTGCTTTTGATAGCCCTTTTAAAAAGCATATGTATGGTGGGTGTTGGTAGATCAGGTCATTATCCTCTCTGTTAGTGGCTGTGGAGGTAGGTTCCTTTATGAAGCTCTGAATGTCTGAGCAAGTTGTGACTGTTTGTGACTTAAAATATGAGAACAGCCTTCCTAACATCTAATTTTGTTTGTATAGCTACCTAAATTTCTTTCATGATCAAAACTGAATTGGTATAAATTCTCAGTGACTGTTTAGTGATGTTCTGCTTATATTTTCAAGACGCTTTTTGCTTATGTTAAGGAGCAGAGTAGTATTCTTGAAAATGTCCTTGTGCATTTTTATTTAATAGATTTTGTTATCCTTCAACACTTTCAACTGTTATTTTGAAGTGGCAGTCTAGCAACAGGTATGCTTATCAGGGGAAAAAGGTCAATGTTTATATGAATTTACGCAATGATAGTTTGTTTTTTTAATAGGGATAATGATTGGGAAATAAAATTTGGGAAGGCTTGTTTTGTTTCATTAAAAAACTAACATATTTTTTTCTTCCAGATGTATTTATACCAATGCCAGAAAACTTACTAGTAAACTTAAATGAAAATAAAGAGGTAAGAACTGCATTAGGTGAAAAATGAGATGCATGTAATGAGATACGCTTGATACCATTTATTTATAAAACCATATTTATTATGGTTTTATAAGTGCTTTTTAATATCTGAAGTTTTAATGTCAAGTTTGGAGTGGGGAAAGACTTCTAACTTCTGCTTGACTTTAGACATTTAACAATCTAAAACAAGACAGTAGTTTACTTTTGCTGGGATTTGTTTATGCTATAATACTGGAAATATATTAATATGTATTTATGACTCAGTAATAAACTTGATAAAGAAGAAAATTCCTAAGATTTTTGTCTTAATTTTATTTCCTAACTTGCAGCTAATTCAAGATCTACTGAAGAGCTTGCCACAGATGTTTACCAAGTCCCTCGAAACTCAGAGTGCTCTTGGGCCTGCATTACAGGCAGCCTTTAAACTGATGTCCCCCACTGGAGGTAGAATCTCTGTCTTCCAGACACAGCTTCCATCTGTGGGAATGGGAGCACTGAAATCTCGAGAAGAGCCAAACCAAAGAGCAACTGCAAAGGTTAGGAAAGCTAAAAAGGTTAAAAGAACTGATAGCCCTGTTCTGAATGTACATATGGCTCTTGAATTGCCTGTTTTTAAAGATGTTACTGAAATAGTGATAAAGGATCAATTATTAGTGCCCCTGAAAATAAGCAATAAATACATTAATGTTATTTCCTTTGTATCTTGTAATACTCCCTTGTGTTAACAGGACATACACCTGACACCATCAACAGATTTTTACAAGAAGTTAGCCTTGGACTGCTCAGGACAGCAGGTTGCAGTGGATTTGTTTCTTCTTAGTGGACAGTATTCTGACTTGGCTTCTCTAGGTAAGTTGTATGAAGTTGTTATGTGACAGGTAACTCTAGGGGTTCGGTGTATTTGTCAAAGGTTAGCATTTGGCATCTGAAGAAGTCTTGCATGTCAGGATGCAAACTCATCCTTGATAAGCAGTAGCACTGTGAACAGAATGCAGTATTTTAGTCTTTCCCTGATTTAGCAACTATGTTGTCCCTTATTGAGTGGATTGGGGATTTCTGTGATCCTGGTTGAAACGTTCCTTTTCTGCTCTCTACCACCAGCGTAAGACTATTGTTAGAGTAGGCTTTTAATATTTTTTCTCCATTTAACCAAATTTTGAAGTGACTGAGTACCTGTAATTTCAGGCCATGCCTATATATATAACTGAATATATAGTTGAATCTCTGTGTGCATGTTGCTGACTGTGTAACAGCTTTTTTCACATGTGAACAGTGTAGTAATTAAAGGAAATATCACATTCCTCTGGTATACTTAAAAACATAGCAGCAGCTGTAGATGCTCTAACACTATCTTTTTGTTTCAGGTTGTATATCAAGATATTCTGCAGGTAGTGTCTATTACTACCAATCTTATCATCATAAACACAATCCTGTCCAAGTGGAGAAATTGCAAAAGGAGTTGAAACGATATTTAACTAGGAAGATTGGATTTGAAGCTGTCATGAGGATAAGATGCACCAAAGGTTTGTATGTGTTTATTTGGGTGTGGGAGTGAGTGATAGGGATGAGGAGCAGTTAGTATTCATTGTTATTTGGAAATGATTTTTTATTTTGACCTAATATAAACTTAAATGCTTATTTAAGAGCCATCTAACAGTGATGTTGGCTTTGTGAATGGTGTCTGTATTTCACATCTGACTATAAAATAAAATTGATTCAACCTAATGCTTATCTTTTAGGTCTCTCCATTCACACCTTCCATGGGAACTTCTTTGTACGATCTACAGACTTGTTGTCATTACCCAATGTAAACCCAGATGCAGGATATGCTGTGCAAATGTCAGTAGAAGAAAGTCTTACTGATATGCAGGTTGTTTCTTTTCAGTCAGCTCTCCTGTACACATCTAGCAAAGGTAAGATATCTGTATTCTGTGAGCTGAAATTCCTTACATTCAGTTAAGTCCTTTTGGTTAGTTATAAGCTGTAATTCAGTTGTGGTAACTTAAACAGAATATTTTATCTATGTCAATATCACAGTTGTGATATATTCTTGCATGTTAGTGTTATTGCTTCTTCCAGACCAAAAAGTTTCCTGAGGAACCTACCCTGGTTTGTGAATAGTAGGCTTAATCCTAGAAACCACGACTAACAGTTTATAAAAGCTGCTGAAAATAATCTCCTTCACTGTTTGTATGATAAACGAAATTGAATCTTAGTATTTTTTTTGCCTGTTTGGTTGAACACAGATCAGCTGGTAGTGTTAATGGGGAAATTATCCAAGTGATTCAGTTATGTAAGTGTGCAAAAATCACTGAGTAAGTAGTAGCACTTCTCTAATTACTTCAAAAAACAGAAGTTTTTGGAGTATTTGGACTCTTTAATTTTCTTGCAGGTGAGAGGAGAATTCGTGTCCACACCATGTGCTTACCTGTTGTAACAACACTGAGTGATGTCTACCTGGGGGCAGATGTACAAGCTATCACTGGGCTGTTAGCCAATATGGGTAAGCATGATAAGAGCTTGTTTGGATATATATGGATGATATCCCTAAAGCTTTCAGCAATAATCCTTTGGATGGTAGCAGTAAAAGGAGTGATTCTCTCTTTTTAATGCTTGGCTCAAGTGAAGTATCAGCACAGTTGTATGTAATCATCTGGATGTAGTCTGGTGTATTGTCGTCAAGGTGGAAAGTATTTTAAACAAACAACTTTTTTTTTAAGCTGTGGATCGATCAGTTTCTGCTACTTTGAGTGATGCTCGAGATGCCTTGGTCAACGCTGTGATAGATTCTTTATCTGCTTACCGTTCATCAGTGCTGAGCATTCAGCAGCCTGGTCTCATGGCCCCCAGTTCGCTACGGCTCTTCCCACTTTATGTACTGGCACTCTTAAAACAGGTAAGAGATAAAAGGAAGCTATGCCAGAGGAGGATAATTGTCTATGCTTGCCACGTCAGCCTGAATTAGAAGAGCATGTCATAGATGTACAAAATAGCATCTGTCGTCTTCCAATATTTTCATAGGACTCAAAATTGAGAAGTTGTTTTACTTGGATTGCTTAATAAAACCAGTCTTTCTGATATTTGTTTGAATATTGAGATATCTTACAGATTGTGAATGTTCTTGTACAGATAAAATTATCTCAAGATAAAAGTTCCATTTATCTGCTCCCCCAGAACTTGGTGACTAGAAAGATCAATGTAGAACAAAGCCTTTTTATTGTCTCTTAAACCTGAATAGATAATGCATACTCTGACAGGTAGTGAGTGTATTTCTTCTTGGAATCTGTTATGGTCTTTAATGGTCAAATGTCTCATTGTTTGCAGAAAGCATTTCAAACTGGGACAAATGCACGTCTAGATGAACGCATCTTTAGCATGTGTCAAGTGAAAAACCAGCCTCTTGTTTACCTCATGCTTATGACACACCCCAGTTTGTACAGAGTTGATAATCTCACAGATGAGGTGAGCATTTGCATTGTTACGTAGCCTGTTTATGTCTGGTCCCATAGGTTTGAACTGTGTGAAGTTGAAAGAAAATTCTGTTCATAAGTCCTCCACATTTAAGCTACGTAGCTCAAATGTGATGTTTCACATCTTTCCAGTTGTTGCATGTAGAACTGATTAAGATAAACATGAATTGCACCTCAAAGTATTAAGAAGTTTAGTAGTAAATTATGTCCTTGAAATGTAATTGGAACTATGAAGTCTAACTTCAATATTCAGTATAATATACCCTTTTCTTATTTAACCTGTTCTTGTGCCTGTGTCAATGCATCAAGATGTGAACTGTTTTTTCTTTTTAGGGAGCTCTCAATATCAATGACAGAACTATACCTCAGCCACCCATTCTCCAGCTATCAGTGGAGAAATTGAGTAGGGAAGGTGCCTACCTTATGGATGCTGGCTCTGTAAGTTGTGTAGTGGTGGTGATTTTATGTAGTATTCCAATTTATATTAACTTGCTGTTCTTGCTGAGAACTCAATGTGTAGAAGGCGGCTGAGGTGTAGTTTCAATTAGGTGATTGTTATTGCTGTTTATCTTTCAGGTGATGTTTCTGTGGATTGGGAAGAGCTGTGGGCAGAGCTTTATCAGCCAAGTCCTTGGAGTTCCAAATTATGGGTCAATACCACAGAACATGGTAAGTGCTAGCTTTGTTGTATGCTAGTTGTGCAGTGCACAACTACACTATCTGCATGGGCATTAGAATGCTTTATTCAAATATTAGCCCTCCAGTTAGTAGTCACTATAAATCTGGATCCAGGAAAAAAAAATGATTTGTTGGCTCTTGAAGTTTCTCTAGACAAAAAATTTAATCTATATCTTCCCACGTAAGAACTTTAAGTGCAGGTTAGCAATGATGAAGTTTATCAGAACTCAACCTACTACAAATGTTTGGAAATATCAGACTCAGATTTAGCGGAAAATTGTTCTCCCTGCAGAAAAACAACTATTGACAATCACTGTCATAACATTCTTGTAGTCAATTGCAGGTGTAGTTTGTGTCCTTGACTGTTTCAAGCCCTTCAAAAGAGATCAGAGTAAAACTATTCATCACAATGTGTGTCTGGGGCTTCTTTGTACCTGATTAGGGTAGAGTTGGGCTATTTTAAATGTCCCACTTGCTGCTTCCCTGAAAAATATCGCATATGTATTAATGTTACTCTTTACATCTTAGACTCATCTCCCAGAGCTTGAAACTGCAGAATCCATCAGAACGATAGCTTTTATTTCTTGGCTGCGAGAACAGAGACCTTTCTTTCCTATACTATATGTAATAAAGTAAGTGTTTTTAAGAATCTTTGGGACCTTTTACTATACACAGTTGGGTATTGTGTACTGCACTTAATGCAAGTTCTGTCAGTGTTAAATGCTGTGCTTAACAGCCTTGACAGTAGGTATGACTTGGTATGAGTTGTCCTTGACTTAGAATTTCTGCAGATTAAGAAAGACAAAATGTCATAGACAAATCTTGAGGTTTTTCAGATGAACAAAGTGAATTCTGAGAAGTGTTTTCATTGGGGTTATTCACAAGGGCTACTTGAGATCTTTCATACTTTCATATGTTCTTGAGCTCTGGAAATATCTTGCACTTGATCTGTAACATTCTGAATGTGTTGCACTGAAGATTTTGGTGAATATTTACTTAAACACTTATTTTTATTTTGAAGGGATGACAGCCCACTGAAATCAAGTTTTCTGCAGAATATGATTGAAGACAGAACTGAATCAGCCTTATCGTATTATGAGTTCCTCCTCCACATACAGCAGCAAGTAAATAAATGAAACACTAGCCTTTGGCTCACTTAAAGGAAAGATTTTTTGCAGTAAAGGACACTTGTGCTTGTAATATCTTCATAAAATCTGTGGCCTGAGGCAGTCGATGAGAGGTTCTCACTGTGATTTCAACGAACTAAAGCAAATAAAGGACCACATCTGAGAATCAAATGTGCAACTGCATATTGTACCTTAAAAATCAAACTATTGGAACTGGTTGAGCACCTTTAATTTGCTGCAAATCATGTTTTTACTATAAGTAGTTGCAGCATGAAGTACATCCACAAAGGCAATACTGAAAAGGTGAAAGACATTTTGTAAAATAAAGAGTTCTTTGTTGTTCAAAATGTATATTTCTGTAACTCTCTGCTTTTTTTTTTGCTGCTAGATATAAAACCTCTTAAAACTGATCATGATTTGCAGGGAAATTCTCTAAGTGCATCCAGTGATCACAGACAGAGCGTCTCCGTGTTCAGCTTAGAAATGCTTAAAGTAGCAATGAAGCAACTGTTCATTGTGAAACGAACAAAAATACTTCATTAAACTTAGAATCCAGTGTTTGGAATGGATTATGGCTAATAGGACTCAAGGTAAGCTTAACCTAGACAAGATGGCTTAATTTATGAAAGCTTTTTAGTAAGTCAGTATTAAAATTTAAAACAGCTGTGGAGGAGCAAGCCCTCCTCATATGAGATGCATTAAAGTCACTGAGTGAGCAGCAAAAGTAGATTTACGTAGCTTTGTTTTTCTTTAGTAAAATGAATAGTTTTACTTCCAGTTATTGAATGGTGTGGGAGTGGAAGGTCAAGTAAGGTTATCTCTGACTTTTTATTTAATATACTTTGTGCTCCTGTTTACATTAACTGAATGTTAGGCCCCTAAAACTTAGTGTGCTTCTGAAATGTATGATGGCACTTAGAACACAATGTTTTGAGACCATATTCGACATTCTGACACTAAAATTGGAAAATAATTTTTTTCCAAAGACAAAAGCATTGTATTTTAAGATCTGCTTATGGCTCGAGACACACTTGAAGTTTCCAAAATTTCTTCACTGCAGCTGCTTAATGAGCCTAGATCCAAAGCCAGCATGCACCAAATGAAAGCTTTAAATGTACTCTCAGATCCCTGCCAGAGCTGCAGGTGGAAGCTGACATTGGACTTTAAGTGAAAATTTATATACAAAAAAAATCATTTTATAAAAGCATATTCTTTTGGCTATCTCTGATAGCAACAAAGAGTATTTACATTACTGTATCTGTACATCTATGATGTAAAGAGAGGGATGTGACAAATGGAAGACATTATGGAGAAATCTTTTAGTCAAATGATATACAGAAAGATCTTGCAAAATCTTTCTGGGGCAAGTAATGTGAACAGGTAAAATATTTATAAATAAGAGGTCAAGCATGTACTGTGACTGGTCTAGTTAGCTTACACCTTGTGATACAAATGTGAGAGGACATCATAGGTTAATCATTTGCTACCATTGCAGGCTGTAGCTACACTTGATTGTCAGGAGTTGCCTTACTTCAGGGGAAGAGTTTCTTTGGAGAAATTGTCTTTTTGCTTGAGCACGAGAAGGTGAAGTTCAGAACAATGTCTGAAATTGAATGAAAAGACTATAATAGAACCTATTTAAGTCTCCCTGTCTGCTGTCTCTGGCAAACAGGAGTGTATTTACTTGAACAGCTTTTTAGAAAATTGCACAGTTTCTAGACAGAATCATCAGGTTTTTTAAGTTTGGACAGTTGGATATTATTTTCACAGAGAAAGAAGTCTCTTAATTTAAATGGAAGCTATGCACTTGCATAGGTTATCACTTAAAACTTGTATTTTGGATATATTATCACTCAGAATGATGAAAATTGTCATTGCATCTAACAGCCCACCCCAAATCTGCTTCTTATGATGACTGTATTTTAGCCCCTCTTTTTTTAATAAATGTTGGAGATTACTTCACTGTTCTATATATCAGACTAACAGCTAAGGATGTCAGTCTGTGGCAATTAACTTTTAGGGTCCCTAAGTTTTACAAGACAAAACGTATAATCAAGGCTCTGATGAACCCTCTTGGAGCAGAACATGTCTTTTTCACCTTGGATTTTCACCTTGGAAGAAATTCTGTATTGAACTTTGTAAGTTTATTCCCTCGCAGTGGGAAAAGCCTGCTATGCTGTAAGGTCGACAGAGGACAGGTGAATGCAGCTATCCATGATGTGTCACTTCTACCTACCATTGAAAAATGAGGACACTGAACTAACTGTAAAAACAGGCAAGAGTGGCTCTGGTTCTTAGATCTCATCACAACTCTACCACTGCAAATGTACTCTATTTTTCTAGTTGAGGAATTTTTTTAAACTTATTTCTGTATGTGACACATTAATGTTCAGCCAATGTTGTTACCATCCACTTTACTTTGCTTTCATTATTGTTTTTAATTTAATATATTTGAGTCTAAGTCCACATAGATTGTTTTGCAATAACTAGAATGATTCACTTTTATTTAGATTTAATTTCTTAACAGTATTTAATAAAAGATGCAAAATGGCTGTTAAATAAGGGACCATTAAATGTGATTTTTAAGCTTCTGTTTACTATTATGGATGTCATCCTTATAGTAAATTTAATTTTGTAAAGTAGTGTATAATATTGTATTATTGAATCTTTCCTTTCTGAACTTGGACATTTGATCTTCAGTATGAAATAAATCTTCCCCCTTCTGAATTTGAG
Organism: Phasianus colchicus; assembly: GCF_987193195.1. Taxonomy (NCBI): domain Eukaryota; kingdom Metazoa; phylum Chordata; class Aves; order Galliformes; family Phasianidae; genus Phasianus; species Phasianus colchicus. The sequence goes on along the minus strand of NC_143450.1, from coordinate 16,195,785 downwards.
ACAGGATTTTCTTGTCCTCCTTTTTACAGTTTGTAATTTTCACTCTTTTATTCCTGTAAAAAGTCATTTGTAACACATGCAAATGCTTATTTTATCTGTGCTAATTTATCAGATTTGGCTACTCAATAAAATTAATTGGAAGAACTCATGCAAGTCCGTCAGTCCTTTCTTATCAGTGAAAGTATGGTACTGTATTTGATCAATCAAGATAAACAGCATGTAGTAGCAAGTGATAAATTCTACCTTCAGCTAAAACTTTCCTATTAGTGATTCAGAAGGAGAGGGCGCTCTGAGGAAAGCCAGTTCCAGTTGACTTGGAATTTGCCAGTGGCATTTTTTTGTCCCTTGTCATTCAGCATTACTATTTACCCTACCCTGGGGTTTGTTACTCTCATAAGCCCACGTTGGTGCTGCACTCCACCATATAGAACCCTGCTGTCCAACAGGGAATTGGTCTTAAGCCAGTGACACTGATGGGTGGAATTCAGCCTGCTGTCAGGACTGTGATTAATTTTTCTGTAGGTAATCCCACATCTTCATATAACATTCTATTCTTTCATTGCTTTATTGTAGAAGGCATTCCATCTTATGCATGTCAGTTTTTTTTTCCACAAGCTCTCATCGCTGCTTCTGGTTCATTGTGTGTAAGTCAGTGTGTGAGCCTGGTGCTTTGCACTCTGCATGCAACAGCCCTCGCTTACAGAATCCTATTACTCTCTAAATCTCTGATCTTAAAAATATTACCGATTGGACCCGTCAGCACTAAGCTTTGTCTCTGTGAAGGTTTGCTGCTTCGTTCAGCGCTCCAGCTGCACAGCCCTCCCAATGCCGGCCTGGGGAGGGGCCCAGCCCTGTCCTGGCATCGCGCTCTGACTGATGGAGCGTAAGTCCTGCACAGCTGAGGGCGGTGAAGGAAACCAGTTGAGCTGATGAGAAGAATCCGTGCCGCTGCCGCCTTTGGTTTGGCTCTCGGCTCCTTCCACAACGCGGCGTGTCACCCAGCGGAGCACCCAGCTGAAGGAAGGCGCTGTCACCCGGTTCTACCACTTCTTGTCACGCAGACAGAAGTGAGAGGTGCTTCTGTACCTCAAGCGGCCGTGCGGGAAGTGAAACGCGGCCGAGGTTTGCGGGAGCTGCTCTGTCAGAGCTGCCTGCACTTTAACGGCGTTCTGCTTCCTGTTCCTGCACGGAGGTAAGTACTTCCTCGGTTGGAAACGTTCCTCTCGCGGTTTGTCTGTGGTGTCTTTATCTCTTTTTACCATAAGAAAGGCGTTACCCTCGTGTCCGAGGCTCGCCCCGTTATCCCGGCGCGCTGCCCTCAGCGCGGGGCCCCGCCACCCTCCCCGCCCTAATAGGGGATCGGGCCACCTCATTTCCTCTCGCCCTGTGACGTCACTTCCGGTTACGGGGCGGCCATCTTAGTTGAGGGCACAGCTCTCGACGCGGCCCGGTCAAAGAGAGCCTGGCGGCGGGCTCTCCCCGTTCTTTTTGCCCTTACGTGAGGTGGCAGCGCGGGCTTCGGGCCCTTGAAGTGGGCGGTGATGGCGCCTGCGCGTTGAGGCGGCGCAGCCCCTTTTTGTGCGGCGGCGCGGCCTCTTTCTGCCGGGGATGGAGGACGGCGGCGGGGCGGGAGCGGCGTCCCCCGGGAACCCCGCGGGGCTCTCGGCCTCCCAGCGGCGGGCGGAGCTGCGGCGGAGGAAACTGCTGATGAACTCGGAGGAGCGGATCAACCGCATCATGGGCTTCCACCGGCCCGCGGCGGGCAAGGGTGAGCCGTGCGGGGATCCCGGCCCTGCCCCTTCCCGGCCCCTTTCCCAGTGCGAGCAGCGGATCGCCCAGCGGGTTTCTTACAGCGGGGCGGGAGCCGCCCGTGCCCTCAGGGGTTCCCTGCACGTTCGTAGCTGGGCGCTTGCCTTCCCCGGGCTGTCCGGACATCGGCGCTGACCCGCGGTCCGGTAGGGCTGAAACGCTGCTCTGAGCGCTGCGTGTAACCGCGCGTTTTTGTTTCTCTTCTTTAGATGACGAAAGTCACGTAGAATCAAAACTTCAACACGAACAAGAGAAATCCAATTCCCTTCCTCTTCCTTCTGTTTCTAAGAGAATCGTGCTCGGTGATTCTGTCTCTAACGTGTCCGGATCAGCTGAGCACGCGGGCAGCCTGGGAGACCTCAAAGGGGATAAGGACTTGTTCAGTAAAACTCCACAGCTTGTCAGTGAGGGTACAGGCGAGCTCCGTCACCGTAACAGAGGGGAGCTGCCGTCCGAAGCCACCGCACGGCCAGCCAGGCATGGATTAGAGCAATACTTATCCAGATTTGATGAAGCTCTGAAGCTGAGGAACCAGCTGATGAATGAGAAGCCAAGCCAAGAGAACGGGAATGCGGTGGAGGAGTTTGATTCTTTCCGCATTTTTAGATTAGTGGGATGTGCTCTGCTTGCCATTGCAGTGAGGGCGTTTGTGTGCAAATACTTGGTGAGTCCAGGAAAGCAAACAATCCCGTTCTGTTTGGCTAGTTAACTGCAGGCTTAGGGCTCAGCTCGTGTAAAACACCGTTTGTCTGGGGTTGAAAGCTGTTTATGTAGGGCTAAGTGGGTTGGGAACTTCAGGCATTCTTTACGTTGCTGACAACTGCGTAGAAGCTCAAAAAAAAAAACACCAAACAACCACTCTAGCATTCCTTGAGATGGTAACTACATCAGAATGTGTGTTATCTAGCAGAGCCACTAAGTTACAGCTGAGAGTTGCGTGCTTTTGGTCCTTAATGTTTTGAGGAGAAGCAACACTGGAATAATTATTACTGCTTAAGTCCTATGCAAGTTTGAGTCAACTGTTATTCTTTACGAAAGAATAACGGAGTAAAAACTGCAACATCTGTACTGTGATATACAGATCCTACTCATTTATCAACCTTTTAAGAAAAATAGTGCCTCAGTAGTGCAGGTGTCTGTGGGCACATCTTACAGAAGTGCACAACTGGTACAGCCTGCCACCTTCTGGAGCACTCAGCTTGTTTTACACACTGCACTGTCATGCAATTTCAGGTATAAGACTGAAAGCAAGCAAGGTAGAACAGTTCTTCTGACACCTAACTTGCCTGCTTACATTTGTAGTATTCAACAATACTGTTGATAATTAAATTTCTGTTTTCTTACTTATTGTTTCTGAATGTTAATATATTCTTTTCTGTTCCATCAGTCAATATTTGCACCGTTTCTTACTCTACAACTTGCTTACATGGGACTATCCAAGTACTTTCCAAAGGTAAAACAATTTTTCACAATTAGATTAATTTCAAATGTTTTAAGCCTGTGCTTAGATTGCATCGTTGCATGGGGAGTATTCATGTTTTGAGCTGTAGAATTGAGAATTATGAAATGCTTATAGCTATTGCTAGCTGTTAGTATTCCCAGATTTAGTCCAAATCTTTTTAAAAGTTGCTGTGAAAATGAGGGCTAGCAGCTTATTTAGCTATAAGCTAATCAAAAGCATCTGACTGGGAAACTCCAGTTTATCTTTCATGTCTTTAGGATGCTTGCTTTTCTTTTAGGTTGTGCTCTTCTGTGGTTACTGTTAGCTCTATCAATAGCCACTGGGCATATGTGATTCCTGGGCAAAATTTATGGGGGTGATCATTAAGGAATGAGGTGGTGTTTGGGCTTTAAGGGCTCTGTGTTCCATTCGTGGCTTTAGTTTGAATGACAACTAGAAATGAGACATTTGTGCATGAAGCTTTGTGCTTATCTTTAATCCAGAACTCCACTTTACAGCTTGATTGGATTGCCACTCTGAAGTGGGCATAACATCTGTGATGCAGTTTTTCTGTTGTTAACTAGCTTCTCATTGGGCTCCTCAGATCCTCCACAGCTTGAATTTGTAGCTAGGATAGTAAGGTATTGTGAATCCTGGAGCGAATCCTGTCTGGAGAGAATCAGTGCAAACATGCTATTCTTATCAGCGAATCTGGAAGTGCCTGGGTGTGTGAAACTGGGATGTTAAGCAGAAGTGGACTGTGGCAGAACTAACATACCGTTGTTTTTCCTTCTAGAGTGAGAAGAAGGTGAAAACGACAGTACTAACTGCTGCTCTTTTACTGTCTGGAATCCCTGCAGAAGTGATCAGTCGCTCTATGGACACCTACAGCAAAATGGGAGATGTTTTCACAGACCTCTGTGTCTATTTCTTTACATTTATCTTTTGCCATGAACTTACTCTGTTCTTCGGCTCTGAAGTACCATGATGGCTGTAGAGTTCCATGCAGTACTTACACTAAAGCTTTCTGGTCTGTATGCCTTTAACATCTGACAGGTTGAAACCTTAGTTAAAATTCTTTCCTGTTTTTGAATGCTTGAAAGGAGCCTTAAATCCAGTCATCTGGGAGAAGGAACAGCAAGATCCCAGGCTGCCAGTTGTATTAGTTTGGTTTATTTAAATACTGTGTCTGCCCACTAAAAATGTGAAGAATAGAATGCAAGTGTTCCTGGATGATTTGATTAGTAAGGTGATGTCCTTCTCACCTCCTTCATAAAAATTTACAAAGCTACCTTTATTCCTTCTGGTGAGAGCAAAGAGAATTCCTTTCAGCAGAACCAAATATATATACATATAGTACAAATATAGCTAATATAGCTCAGTTTGTGTTGCTCCTGTTTTTAAAGAAAGCTCTAAATGAAAGAAATCCCTGTATTTTGTTGTTCCAGTTCAGATTGTCAAACTAAGTAGCTGCTTTTGGAGAATGTTGGCAAAACATGCCACTGTTGTCCTAAACCTTGCCTTACATACATTATGTGATTGTGGTTAATTTAATTTGACAATTATAGGGCAAAACAGCCAAGCAAAAAAAAAAAAAAAAAAAGGCAAAAAAAAAAAATCACCCAACCTCCTTTTGTTTACAAGTGTCATTAATCAAAAAGTGGGAAGAAAAAGAATTGTTAAAATTGTGAATCTTGTCTGTTTGTGAGTTCTCAGCAGCCTATTGCTGGTATAGCTTACTGTGCTTTTTCCTAAACAAAAAATACCAACTCACTGCAGAAGGGGAAAGTTGTACAGACCAGCCACCAAGCTGCAATGTCAAACGTTTATTTGTCTGTTAGGTGTAAAAATAGGTTTTTGCTGGACTGCTTAAGGCAGTTTTCTTCCTACATGTCCTTCATTATCTTGACACGTTCATGATCAACCAATTGCATGTAAACAGAACTATGATTGCCTAGTTCTGCTACTGCTGTATGACAGTACTACACCCAGTAGTATAAATAGGGTCTTTGATTCAGCAGATCTGTGGATGTTAACTGAGTTGCCAACCGTTCCCTGAAGTGCTTTTGAAATTGCCCCAGTGAAATCCTCTTAGCTGTTCCTGTTTTAAATCCCACGCGTTACATGTGAGAGTAAAATAAGAAACAAACTGCTGTTTTTAATTGACTGCCACATAAAGATCTATGTATAAAGAGAGAAAGCATATTTTTTCTATGGAAGTCCAGCCAGAAAGCTGAAAAGACAACTGATACAAGTGAGTCCTGGCTGAAGTAGCAGGCTAATGAATGTTTGTTTTTCCATTATAAGAAATTTGGTGAGAGGAGGGAGGTGTCATTCCAAATAGTCAGCCTTACATGCTGGTGATCTGTGAAAATTTATGTTGACGGTAAGCTTGGTATGATTTTGCTTTGTAGTTTTATGATTAGAATTTAGGCACTGAGATAACAGCTAATGCACTTTTTTAGTTTAGAGAAACACGTAGCTACCTTGTTGTTTGCAGTGCTTTTTTAGGGAGCCAAAGTGGTTGGTTATCCTTATTTAACACACGTTGCCCTGCTTTCTGTGTAGTCTTTCCTGTTAAAGATTCCTGCTAAAATTTCAGCACTGGATTTCAGACTCTTGTGTTAGATATGTTTGTGGCATGACAGCTTGTGTATTGCTTTGACAATTATTTTTTTTACTGATTATTTTCCAGTGAATGTTATATTTCAGGTGTCCAAGGCTGGGCTGGAAAAGGTTCTGACTTAGGCCTCTTAGCACAGGTATAAATGAAGCTTCTGAAGCGGACAGGAATTTCACCAAACTGAAATAGCTGACTCAAAAAATAAAATGTTACATTGAGTTTGTTTGAGAGTTACCATTGTTCTCACCCACTCTATGCCCAAGTGTAATACAACTAAGTGGCAACAATACCATCTGAAAAAAGGCAGTGAGCTTTTAATCTTGAGCAAAATATTAATATCCACCTGGCTGTAGGTTCAGTCAACCCCTTCTGCAGCCCTTCTGTACGAAGGAAGATGGTGCAGGTTATTTTGTCTGAAGGGAAACGTGCCAGGAGAGCCCACGTGGGGCTTTTCAGCCTTGCAGCTTTTCAGATGTGTGCTGTTGCCTGGTGGGCTTCCAGGTGGGACTGGGACCTGGACTTCTTACCTGCGAGGGATGGGAAAGGGCTGGCTGGGGCTTCTGCTGAGTGACTGCTCATCTGAGGCCAAGAAATGAATCTCCTTCATTCCGTTTTAACTTATCTTTGTTTATCTCTGTTGTTTGATGTATATTGCTGAACCGATTGTTTTCTATTAAAAGTACATTTGTTACCCCCTTCCTTTGTGCCCAGACGTCGTCTGTCAGCCCAGCAAGTGGCGGTTTGTTAAATAACTTCAGGAGCGTTGGCTCTGGGAGGAGCTCCCGGGTGTTTTGGTGGCAGGGCTGAGCCCTGGCCTCGCTGTAACTCTTCTTTTGGTGTCGCATCGCACAATGTGAGCTTGGCGCTCCGCCGCACCGCGCAGGGCGCTTAGCGGGGATCGGGAGCAGGAAGCGATGCTGCGGCTGGCAGCCCGCCTGCCGACCTGCGGCTCTGCGATTACTTTATCCCATCTCTCCGAGGCACCCGGCGGACCCAGCCTCGCGCAGGAACACTTCGCTTTTGTTGTTTTTTTTTTTCCCTTCTTTTTGTTTTTTCCCCGTTTTCTCGCGTTCTGCCCGCTCAGGCGGCTCTGCGCCCTCCGGCCTGCAGGGGGCGCTGCCGCACCGCCGCGGACAGGAAGTGCCGCGGGCCGCTTCCCGCCGCGCTGCCGCCTCGCCTCGTCGTTCCGGGTGCTGGGGCTCCGGATGGCCGCCGCCTCGTAGCGCGGAGCTCGCACCGCCGTCGCCGCCATGGGCCGGGAGTCCAGGTGAGGGCGGCGGAGTCGCGGCCGGGCTCACGGACGGCCAGATCCGCTCCGGATCCCGCGGGTGTTTCGAGTAGCGGCCCGCTGGCTGCGTGTGGGAACAAAGGGCCGCGGCGGCCTGCGGGCGCGCTGAGGGCGCTGCGTGGGTCCTCCCGCCGCCCGCCGCGGCCCTCCGTCGTTCCGAGCGGCTGGGGGCCGGGCTCGGGCTTTGCGGGCCTGTGGGCGGCTTGGGGCTCGGGGCACTCCGGGTTTCCCTGCCTGGGGCGCTCCCCTGACTCGCTTGTCTCAGCCCGGTTCCAGAGCTGTTTGCCCGGCGCGGGGCTCCCGGGAGCGGCGGTCCGTAGCGGTGCTCTGTGCCGCTGCTGGGCTCAGACAGCGGGTCTGGGCCTCTCCGGGCTCATGTGGCCTCCTCGGGTTTGTGTGATGTAATAACTACGGTATCATCAGCCTGCTACGCTTTTTAAGTTCTTGTTTCCTGTTGATAAGGCGTTTATGGAATGTATCTCTTTAAGTTTCTGCATCATCGTGTTGCTTTTGTCCTCTCACGGCTGATACAAACACCGTATTCGGTGTTTTAACTAATTCAGCGGTAAGGTGGTCGTACGCTCCTTGTGTGCGTCGGTCACTGCTGCCAGGAGCTGTGGAGCTGCTCACAGCTGTTAGGCTTTAAACCAGCTCTGCTGCGTGCTGATGCTGTTGTTGCATCTGTACTGATTAGTTTAATCTATTATCAGATTTTAACGCTGAAACAGTGTTAACTCACAGCCTGCTAACAGTCTGCTGGCAGCTCAGCTCCAGGTGCTGGCTCTGGATCTCTCAGGACTGCTTTACTTACCCCAGTGCAGCTTCCGTTCTGATAATGTGTTTGGTTTAATTTGGGTTTCGGGGTTGTTCCGAACAGGGAAGTTGGCAGAAAGCACGCACAGAATGTGTTTGTCAAACCAGACCATGGGTCTCTTATTGTGTAAGGAGCCCTTGCCGGTCCCACTTGTGTCCCTTGCTCTCTCAGAAGCCCCATCCCTTCTGCAAATCTTTCTGTTTGTGGCAGCTGTGTGGTGAACCGGGTTGTACAAATTAAAAAACAAACAAACAAACAAGAAAGTAAAATGGGGTTTTAAACTCAATTGTTCAATGTAGTTTTAAGTGAGAGGGAGGGGTGGGTGGAGAAGGGAAGGGTAGGTGTTGGACTTGCTGTAGGGAAATTCTCATCAGACTGAAATGAGATGCCCAGATTTGTTGCACATTGTAGAGAAAAATGCAAAAAGAAATCTTGGGGGGAGATGGGGAGCAGTTCTTATGGGATTTTGTGGCTGAGATTGGAAGAAAGAGAAGATATCTGACAGTGACAGATGTTCTCCATGTTCAGTCATGCTGCTGGTAGGCAGGATATGGATGTCACACTTCTACTGCACTGATTCCAAATGTACACGATATCTAAATATACCAACATGCTGAAAACTCTATTATGTTTAGCACCAGTACTGTTGTCATACAACTCTGTTGGCAATGACAAAAGGGAAAGGACATGGGGGATTTGAGGTCCTGCCTTCTCTGCTTCTTCCCACTTCCCAAACCTAGCTCTTGGGGAGTGTGGAGCGTTGGCAAGCGCTGGGCTGTGGGAGGATGGATCAAGGGAATTATTCTGATGCTGTGACTGATAGGAACTGGAAAAAGAGGAGACAGTGCACTGGATGTCCCTCTGTAAAGTGTATGTTTATGTGAAGAGTTCTGGGAGAAAGTACTGCTGTCTCCTACGGTTTGATTGGGATAAGAGAGAATTAGTGAAGGGAGAAAATCTCCCATCTCCATCATACACCTTAAAACTTCTTTTTGTTGTTTGATTTCAGCATCTTAAAGGCATTGACCACTGCGTCATCACGTGCTCACACTTTTTTTCTTTAATTGCATTTTGACAGCCTTTCCTCTGAGCAGAGATTCAAGTTATGTAGCTTATCTGAATAAAAGTTATGTAGAGATCAGCAGCAACAACAGATGTTCAGCAGATTTTATGAGATAGCTTCTAAGAGACTTAGTCTTTCCCAGTGCATAATAGAAATTAGGGAATGTCTAAACAGGACATTGTTTTTGATGTTCCAGTGTTCTTGTGATATGCTTATATAAGCATACTAAAACAAATGTATGTCTCAGTCATCCCTCTGATTTCAGCATCCTAAGGGATGTGTGTATACTAATCGATTTTGCAAAATTACTGCAAATGTTTAGGAATTTTATAGGTACCACAAATTACAATAAATAATTCACGCAGATACAACAAACCTCCCTTCACACTGCAAACTATCCTCTCACCTTTATTCTGTGACCTTACAACAGGCATTATCGGAAGCGCTCTGCGTCGCGGGGACGCTCTGGGAGCCGCTCTAGAAGTCGTTCTCCATCTGACAAAAGAAAACGTGAGGACAGGCGCTCCAGGAGCAGAGATCGGGATCGCAGACGGGAGCGGTCGCGCAGCAGGGACAAGAGGAGATCTCGTTCACGTGACAGGAAGCGCCAGAGGTATGAGCTCCAAAGCATGGGAGAATGCTTGTTATCCAGTAATGATATTCTTCCTCTGCAGCTGCTTACTTTGATGTTGTTCGTAATAGATTTTATTGTGCTTAGTATTTTTGCTTATTAAATGATGTTTTGGTGCTGGTATTTGTAAGCTCTTAGCGATCTTGATGATTATTGAATTCCTTTTAAACCTGTTCCTTAGTAGCAGGCTAAAATGATGCTGTCGTCACATGCTAAGTAGGTGCACTTTTGTTCTGGGGCAGACGTTCAAGGAGTAGAGAAAGGGAACGGAGTCGGGAGAGAAGAAGATCGCGGAGCCGAGAGAGAAGGCGCTCCAGGAGCAGAAGTAGAGGCAGACGGTCTCGATCCCCCAGTCCGAGCAAGAACAGGAAGACAGAAAACAGGTATTTGTGTACATAGAATCATAGAATCACCAAGGTTGGAAAAGACCCACAGGATCACCCAGCCCAACCATCCACTGATCACCAATAGCTCTCACTATACCACGTCCCTCAACACAAAATCCAAGCATTCCTTGAACGCCTCCAGGGTCGGTGACTCCACCACCTCCCTGCGCAGCCCATTGCAGTGACTGACCACTCACTCAGAAAAGCAGTATTTCCTAACGTCCAGCCTGAATCTCCCCTGGTGCAGCTTGAAGCCATTCCCTCTAGTCCTATCACTGTTACACGAGAGAAGAGGCCAGCCCCCATCTCACTACAACCTCCCTTCAGGTAGTTATAGAGAGCAGTAAGGTCTCCCCTGAGCCTCCTCCAGACCGAACAATCCCAGCTCCTTCAGCCTCTCCCCATGAGGCCTGTGCTCCAGACCCCTCACCAACTTTGTTACCCTTTGTTGCCCTTCTTTGTGTTCTCTTGTTACATTCAATTTCATTGTAACTAACTACTGTAAACATACTGATATATTGGAAGGAATCATTGGGCAAAACCAACCAAAGATTTTGTGTGTAGATCAAGGAGAATTTTCTGAATGTACTGTAATTTCCCATCACTTAAAGTCCTTTGGTGGACTAAGTATTTTTATATTCCTCACATAAGGGTGTGTAAATGCTATTCTGTGTATGAATTATTTCTCATGCTGTTTGTTCTGAGAATATTTTTGTAAAATGAGTAGTAGGTCCATAAGTTCTAACGGCAGTCAGTATAAAGAACAAGCAGGTTGACAAAAATTTAGAAATTATGAGCAGCTGGAATGAGTCTTTTAGGATAATCGTATGGCTGGCATTAGAATTATTCAGTGGACTGTGAAGTAATCTTAATGAGATTTAATTGGCTAACGTGAATTTTACATTTATTGTTATGAGCTAGCAAACATTTGGTTCAGATACATTTCTTTTTAATAGGAAGCACATTATGATAATAAAATCTGTGATAAGTGGGCTTTGTTTTAAATGGAAGTCTGCATGTTGCATATGAGTTCTATAAGCAGCTTTTCCCAGAGAGAGGTGTTTCAGTGTCCTTCAGACAGCAGTGTATTTGCAGAGGGACATTCAAACTTTCATAGCAAGGAGCAAGATCGTTTTACCTTCCCCTAGAAATAGAACAAACAGGACTTTTTTTAGTGTCTCTTTTCAAACTGCTGTCTTCAAGGAGGTGTAGAATAAACAACAGAACCACTGGAGTGTCTGTATTAAGTGTTCTGGAAGTGAATGCTGCAGCTTGGCCCTGTGAAGAAACAAGAAGAACAGAACCAGAGCATATGAATGAGTGAATTGCAATAGGTTGAACTGCATTTCTGGCAGTTGTAGGGCATATTTCCATGAAACAGAAAGATTCTCTAGGAGATAATGTGCACTTCATAAGGTACTTGAAAACACAGTCCTGTTCATGGTTTTGTTTTTATCTGATGCATTTATTCCCCCCTGAGAAAAAAACAAATGTTTTAAGAAATCTTTGCTCTTACCTTTCAGATCAAGATCTAAAGAAAGGACAGAAGGTGTGGAAGTTTCCAAAGAAAAGAAAAAAGAGAAAGATGACAAGGAAGAAGAGAAAGATAAAGATGCCAGTGCATCTACTGTGGCCACTGAGGTAGGAGCTCTTAGGATGATCTTTTAACTTTTAAATCTATAAACCAGGAGTTAAGATAGCCACAGATTACTATATTAACAAAAGGAAAAGGATTGGCCAGAATCCCTGCTGAGTGAGAGAGTCCCACCCTCTCCTGTAACTCCTGTCACAATGTGTGCTTCTAGTTCTTGCCATTAGAAACATTCTGTTCCTATTGTGCTGTCGGCAAGGGCTTCCCATGCATAGATGGGTCACATTTTTGTTGTTGTTCTTGAAGGATTTTTGGAAGTAGAGAGCAACAAGATGGATCTTCAGTCTTTTATAGATCCGTAGCTAAAATGAGTTGAAACTCACTGATATACAGTATACTGCTCTAGTAAAAAAAAAAAAAAAAAAAAAAAAAAAAAAGAGGATGAAAGTTTTATTTATAAAGGAATTTTTTAATTCATTATTATTTTAAAAATTGCATATGTGCTACTATTGTGAAAAATAAAACAGCTGAATTTTGTATTTTAAAGCATTATAGTTGCTTTTAGTATTTTTTGTTTACTCTTGTGATGGGTCTGTGTATGCTCACTGATCAGCTTCATGCTCAGTAACATTTGTTTGGAAAGGTACTTTGACTGAAGCATAGACAAATGCCAGTGGCCATTAATTTTCACTATTTGATTGTTTCTTGTTGTAGAATTTTGATCAGAACAAACTAGAAGAAGAAATGAGAAAACGAAAAGAAAGAGTGGAGAAGTGGAGGGAAGAGCAACGCAAGAAGGCTATGGAGAACATTGGAGAACTGAAAAAAGAAATTGAGGAGATGAAACAGGGAAAAAAATGGAGTTTGGAAGATGATGATGGTATTTTTATTTTATATGTAACATTTAAAACACATTTGTTCCTAATAATATTTTTATTATCTTTAAAGCATTTAATGACTTTTCAAAATGTGAACTATAAAATAGCAAAGTCTGGATCTTGTTGTGACTTCAAACATTTTAAGGTACTATTGAGATCAACAAACTGGAGAGATTTTTTATGAAGAAAAATGATACAGTAATAAAAATGGACTGTAATTATTTGGGCGGGCTAACGATTTAACATATGAACTCTTTTTCCTCTCTGTTTTATTCCCATATTTCTTAATCATGTTAGATGACGATGAGGAAACTGCAGAAGGAGAAAAGGAAGGCGATGAGGTTGAAGATGAAGAGTTAGATCCTTTGGATGCTTATATGGAAGAAGTAAAAGAAGAGGTCAAGAAGTTCAATATGAGAAGTGTGAAGGGTGGAGGTGGCAGTGAAAAGGTAAAACTGTGTACTAGAATATTTGTCTTTTGAAAGGAGCTTTGTGTTTCAATGTGGAAATAGTTTTGGAAAGAAGAAGGCAAGAAATGGGTTAGATCCATTTAGTGATTGTTTGCCTTAACTTGAATTTTCTGATATTTTTAATAAGCTGATAGCATTATCCTCATAAAATTTCACTGCAAGATATGTATGAAAAAACAGCATAATGCGTTCAGAAGTACAAATATTCTGTATATCTTGTACAGCATGTCTTCTACGTGATAATGCAATAATTTCTATTAACTTATTTTCTTTTGCAGAAATCTGGACCAACTGTTACCAAAGTAGTAACCGTGGTGACAACCAAAAAGGCAGTTGTAGAGACAGAAAAGAAGAAAGGGGAACTCATGGAGAATGACCAAGATGCAATGGAGGTAATTGAAGAGTCTTGCGTTTGGAATGATGAAAGTTAAGGTTTGGGAGAAACATGAAATGAATTGATGAAAGAATGATTTGGACTCCTCTCATAGTGAGAGCACATTTTCAGTGTCTGGTTTAATGGGCTAAGGAAAAGCTTTTGCTTTTGAGTCAAGTTTCTGTATAAACAAATAATAGCATCTCAGGATGTCATTCATAGTAACTTACACACTAATTATAATCTATACAGTATTCTTCAGAAGAAGAGGAAGTTGATCTTCAGACTGCCTTAACTGGCTATCAGACCAAGCAGAGAAAGCTGCTAGAACCAGTGGATCATGGAAAAATAGAATATGAGCCCTTCAGGAAAAACTTCTATGTTGAAGTACCTGAACTAGCTAAAATGACACAAGAGGGTAAGTACAAGTATGAGCAGAATACATTTTGATGTGCAAGGAAACAGCAAGTTCTGAGTTCAAGACTTTGGAGTAATTTTGAAGAGAATTTGGTTAGGTGAGGGAATTTTTTTTGAGCAATGGAATGAAAATGAATCAGATTTGTATTACCGATAACCTCACACTACTTCAAGGTAGCAAATAAACGTCAGGTTTGATTCTATTCTAATGCAAACTTTGTTTCAGAGGTGAATGTGTACCGACTGGAGATGGAGGGAATAACAGTCAAGGGAAAAGGCTGCCCCAAACCAATAAAAACCTGGGTACAGTGTGGTATTTCCATGAAGATTCTTACTGCTCTCAAAAAGTAAGCAAGCGATGTACAACCAATGCAGTGCTTGATTTTGTTTACTGTGTTCTATCATACATATATTTGTGAGAAAAATGTTCTTCGTTGCATAAAGCAACATGTCCATGCCTGCTGATGTTATGTGTGTAATCATCGAACGTTTTGCAGTCAGTATTAAAACATTGGTACAAACTGTTCCTTCTGCCATTTGTATCATGTTGCTGCTCATTTTTAAGATGTTTTTAGAATGACACCGATACGTAGATGTAAATATGAATATGTACATTTCTTCTAGCATGACTAATGTGTTTCTGTCAAATCATATTTTGGTCTTAAAATCTCTTTTTTTAATGTTTTTCTCTTTAAGACACGGCTATGAGAAACCCACACCCATTCAGAGCCAAGCTATCCCAGCAATTATGAATGGTCGCGACTTGATTGGCATTGCTAAAACAGGAAGTGGAAAAACTATCGCATTTCTGTTGCCCATGTTCAGACATATTATGGATCAGAGAGCTTTAGAAGAAGGAGAAGGTCCCATAGGTACAAAGCATTTATTTTCAGAAATGCTATTTAAGTAAACAAAAGCTCAGTCCTATGCTTTAGAAGGTTCTTTGGTTCTTCGCTTGTTTATGGGGATGAATGCTTAATATTCCTATAATCCATTAGTGAACAGCTTTAATTAATGAGCACTGTGCTGTTTGTTGTTGCTTTTGGTCACTCTATTTAACGTTGTCTCAAGAGCACTTGCATATCCATATATCTGCAAGGGAGGCATTGATTGATTTTGAAACTTTGACGTGTTTTCCACCTCATCCTCATGCTGTCATAGCTCTCTTTCTTGAAATCATGTCTTTAAAATAATACTAAATATAATAATAATAATAATAATAAATTTATGTTATAATAATAAATCATGTTAGTAAGTTAGGAAGTGAGCTGCGTATACTTCACGCAAATGTTTTAAACTTCATTGCAAAAGCTTATTTTTTATTGCTTAAATAACAGCATTTCTTATATTACAACATATGATGGGTATACTTTGCATTTCAGCTGTCATTATGACACCTACTCGTGAGTTGGCCTTGCAGATTACCAAGGAGTGTAAGAAGTTCTCAAAGACCCTTGGACTTCGAGTTGTTTGTGTTTATGGAGGAACAGGAATTAGTGAACAGGTATGCAAAAGACATACATTGCTTGTCAAATTACTCTTGGACTTTATTAGTCAATGCTACTTTTGAAGCAGATGTAGTTAATTCTCTTTCCCATAAAATCCAGTATGTTTGCAACATTTATTCTGAACTTTCTCTGTATAAACAGCACTAATGTAAAAGCTTAAGTGCTTGCATGCAACTTAGTCCTAAATATACCAATATTTTTGAAAATTCTTAAGTGTGGTCTTTAAAATTAAAGACTGTTTCTTTTTATATATGCACTGAGCATGACAATAATTGAACTACTTGTGAGATGTGGTAGTTGGAAAATGAGTGAGAAGCTGTATTTCTATGAGTATTCTCCTCAGGAGTTACCTCAAACAAGAACCAGGAATGTTGGCTTTGGTTTGTTGCATTATCAAATATTGCATGTCAGTGTAATTTGGAGATTAATTTCCAGGGTATTTTTCTACTCTGCATTTATAGAAATTTGATCTTTTGGTGTATTGGAGCATGGCTTTTAAACATTGTGAATGCACCATTTGTACTTGTGTGACACACAGTACTTCATACAGGCTGTGAACTGTATTGAAGGTCCTATCCCCTCTGTAACTTCTTCAAGTGAAAGTAACTTAGTTTGATAGAGGTCACTCTTTTGGAAAGCAGTTTTCAAGATCGAAAGAAATTCAAAGGTTTAAGGAAATTGCTAAGTAAAGTCTTTTAAATAAGCAGTTTACATTAATGAAACATCTATACAAAAGTAATTGAAAATAGATGTAGCTTTTTTTGTGAAGTCATACATGTTTGTTTGTTTGTTTGTTCTTTAAAGAAAACAACACTAATAGTTTGTTAAATTGAGTTTACTGTCTTTTAAAATCAGATAGCTGAACTCAAAAGAGGTGCTGAAATTATTGTTTGCACACCTGGACGTATGATTGACATGTTAGCAGCTAACAATGGTGAGTAGAAAGCCTTTTCCTATGGAGAATTTTTTTTATATTTGTTGTGTAATTCTAACAAATTCAAAAGATCATGTATTTTGCTAAATGCTTTTATGGAATTTTCTTATATCTCTTCAGGCTGCACTATCTAGCTATTGACAATATGCAGCACTAATAATAGGTGTAATCATATATTGGCTTGACTTTTCTGGGGGAGGACAGGAAGTGTTGCATTTTTGAAGAGTTTCTGAGAATATTTGTTAAATGTAAAACATGGTGTTCCAAATTTTTACCTTCAAGTTGTTTTGATAAGAGGTCATCTGACAGTTACTTATGTGTCTGCCCATTGGTCTGACATTATTGTTAGTGTAGCTCAGCAGTTACTCGCTTCTACTTGAAGAGTATTTGACTGCTTTTATCTGTTGGAAAAAGAAACAACCACCAAACCACCAGACAAAAAAGCCCTCCCTACATGATTGTTAAAGAACTGAACTTGCATCAAGTATTCAAGTTGGTTTAAACTGAGACACTGCAGCTTTAAGAGGTTTTGTCCTAGTGTAACCATTGCATGCTTGCTAGATAAAGTTTTATTATTAAATTATTCCACATCAAAACCTCTACTAAACTGTTGACATTATTTAACTTCTGTGGAAAAAGTACCTTCAAGAGATATAGAACTGGGCTTCCAAGACTTAAATCGTCAAAGGTAGGTACATTAATGCTGTTCCCAAGTCAATTTACGAAGTTATTATTTGGGGATGGAAGTGTTAGGGTGTTAAATAGATAATGTAGATTTTAATAAATATGTATTTTGTTACTTAAGTGTGAATTCCTTTTAAAAAATGCAGCGCTAAATCACCCCCACAAAGTAATTGGAAGCATCAGCTGCAATTTGCTGAAGCTGAAAGGACCAAATTCTGCTGTAGTTTGATAGGCAGAAGCCTCAGTCTTGGTCGTAGAGAATATGAAAATATATATTTCATTTTGAGAGCGCTCGACAGTGTCACTGTGCAGTTGTTTGAAAGTGAATATGTCCACATATTTATATATTTTGAGAATATGATTCTTAAATCCTTGAGTTAAATCCTTTTAATGAAAGGGAACCTCTTAGGTATTTGTTTGGGAAGGGTGTTAATTATCCTGTTCATCCTCGGCTCCAAATGTTTGCAGATACACAACTTGCTCATTTTGTTTCCAGCTGTCCCAGAGTTTGGGGTGGTCCTTATTTTTAATACTGGTAGTGATACTGGGTAGGTTTTAATCTTTATCTATTCGTTTGGAAAAGACTGCTTGCTCTGTTTTATGCGTATTATTAGCAGTTAACTAGAATTACTGATTATCCTCAAATAGTTATTTCTAGCTCCAAGGAAGCATTACAGATAATATGTATAAAAGGAATTTTTCTGAGGCTGCAACAGTTAGCACTGGACTTTGCCTTCCACACATGCGCTGTAATCTCTAATATGTTTTTTTCTAGGTGGCGCTGTCAGATTATGGCTGATGTGGCTCCTTGCTTCATCTCAGTCTTAGTTTTATGATGTGTTTTGGCGAGGGCAGTTTTCTGAATTTTACAGGTTCTTCTGGCCCTATGATGGTATGCAAGAGAAGAGTTTGACAAAATAAAGGGCCTAGTGCATACTTTACACGTTTCCCAGAATATTTGAGATTAAAATGAGAACATTGAAATTCACTTCTAGTGAATTTTTTAAAAAAAGTAATTAATGCATTTCTTGGAAGATAGTGAGAATATACGTAACATTTAAATATATATATACATATATATAAATAAATTCCTGAGGGAAACTAAATTTCCATTTGATTTTGTTTCCCATGTGCTTTTTCCTCTCCTTTCTCAGGTCGGGTGACAAATCTCCGCAGAGTCACATATGTTGTCCTTGATGAAGCAGACAGAATGTTTGACATGGGTTTTGAGCCTCAGGTAACTGATGACATGCCTAAAAATGCTATGAACTGCTACTTTTCACTTAAAGGATTTTGCAGTATCCTATGCTATGTAATTATTAGACTACCAATAACAGAATGTGCTGTATATAGGTGACAATTTAAACTAACATTTTCATTTTTGCATTATCCTCACACTTTAGTTTTGATAAATTCTTAATTAGAACATAATTTCTCTCTAATCTGTATACATGTGTTTGTTAGGCAGTAGTTGCTGGCAGCTTTGGGCAGCCAGAGCTCTTTCAGTTTTCTTCAGCTATCTTGTCCTCCAAAACTAAAACCATTCCTTTGTCTCCTAAGCTGTAGAGTTTCTGCAGCAAGTCTTAGGTTTTCTTTTGGGTTGCTGGGGGGTGATGGTACCACTTTCTGTTGACTCCAGCCTGTCTTGCAGTGCTCTCACCTACGTCCCAAGAGGAAATCTGCGAAGAAATATTTTGTATTCGATGTAATCCATACATTACCTAACTTATTTGATAAGACAGCTCTATATGTATACGAATTTCAATTACAAAACTTGAGTACTAACAGGAAATGTTCTCTTAAACCAGGTTATGCGCATTGTAGACAACGTCAGGCCTGACCGTCAGACTGTCATGTTCTCTGCTACTTTTCCCAGAGCTATGGAGGCATTAGCTCGGAGAATCCTAAGTAAACCCATAGAAGTGCAGGTTGGAGGCAGAAGTGTTGTCTGTTCTGATGTGGAGCAGCATGTTGTAAGTATCACACATCCACCTTGCTTATCCCCTTTCAGAAGGTTTCCAGCAATATAAAAAGAGCTTTTATTTTTAGATGTTCATTGAGTTTTGTTAGATGTGAACTGAAAAGGTAGCACAACTTAATCTGCAAATGCAGTGTGATCACTTTTTTTAACTTGTTTTTACACCGCTAAGCTGTGCAGCAGTTTTGTCACTAGTGATGGATGCAACATGGAAAAGCAATCTCCTGTTCCTGACTTTTTTATTATATTATTTTTATGCCTCTTATCCTGAATGTGCTTAATGACTGAAGGTACAATTTATATTCTTTTTGCTTTCTCCTTTTTTTCTTTTTTTTCCAGATTGTGATTGAAGAGGAGAATAAGTTCTTAAAGCTACTAGAGCTACTGGGACATTATCAGGAGAAAGGATCAGTTATCATATTTGTGGACAAACAAGAACACGCTGATGGGTTGTTGAAAGATTTAATGAGAGCTTCTTATCCCTGCTTGTCTCTTCATGGAGGTAATCTGCAATTTTAAGGGCTCACATCAAGATCACCAACCTAGAATATTTATATGGAGTAGTTAGGAAGAAAAGCAGCTTGCCTAGTTCCTGGGTAGTACCAGATTAGAATATTTTGTCATAAGCAGTTTTGCTTTGTAATGGGGGTAATATATTTGTTTCTTAATTTTGAAACAGATGTGATAGTTTTCTTCTGTTCCCTGTGAGATGTCATCAGATACCAAATCTTGTCTCAGTGCAATGGGGTTGTGAACTGAATGTAACACTTCTTAGGGAATATTACTAACTCCATAATGTAGAGTAGTGAACAGCAGCTGAGGGAGTATTATGTGAGATTTTGTTTGAAATTCCACAATAATAGCAGCTTTTGTCTCACTTTTCTGCCCTCAAGAGGTAATATAATGGAAGTAGTTTAGCAGTCAGAAGAAGCCATCTCTGTAGAATGTTGTCCATCACAGATATTTGTCTGAATATGAATATAGTGCTCTTGAATGTACAGCAACCAATAAGTACAAAATCACTGTTCATGTAGTGCAACATTAGAAGAGGGGAAAAAATATCCTCATTTTTTTGAGTAAACAAAGTTGCCAGATGAGATCTGAGCTGAAATATGAAGTCAGGTAGAAATTATTTTGAAACTCTGCAGGATTTTGTAATGGGAAAACTGAAGTTTGAATTACTGTGGATAATAGACAAAGAGCTTTACTATCCTGGATAATTTATATTGCCTGTGAGTGTAAGTGTATGGAAATGTTATTTCCATAGAGTTTGAGTTGTTTGAAGTTGGAGAGTATTTTGACTGATGCCCAAATTCTTTTGAGTCAAAATCAGAAGGTAGTTAATAAAAATGAATAAAGGCCCAGCTTCATAATGTGTCTGGTTTCCTGCAGGCATTGATCAGTATGACAGGGACAGCATAATTAATGATTTCAAGAATGGAACTTGCAAACTTCTGGTGGCCACATCTGTAGCAGCAAGGGGTTTGGATGTAAAACAATTGATGCTAGTGGTCAATTACAGTTGTCCCAACCATTATGAAGATTATGTGCACCGAGCAGGCCGAACTGGACGAGCTGGTAATAAAGTAAGTGTAATCACTTGCCTGTTATTGTTAATACTGAAAAAATGGCCTTGTTTACTGCTTGATAAAGGTGTTCTCAAGGGGTAGCTACCGAGGGAATATTTTGTTATTGATGTGAAGAAGGTTTTCTTTTAGAGTGCCTTTAAGGTTTTTGAAAGATGATGTGTAAAATACACTCTGAATTTTAGCACTGTGGAAGTTGGAATTTATATTTTCTTCTGCCATATGGATGTCCTTTTAAATTCCATTTGTAGCTTAAAGTTTGATGTTTTTCACCGTTGGAAATGGGCCTTACTGAGTTTCTAAGGTTTTCTTTTCTGAACTTACAACCATGAAAGGATTGAAAGGAAAGAGTTCAATTTCTGCCATCTGTGGTTGATTACCTCTATATCATCTTCCTGGGAAATCACATTATTCATTCTACATTTTTTCTGGAAAAAAAAAAAAAAGCATGAATATCACAGTTATTTTTATTGACCAGAACAACAGCATCTCGTCAAGGGCATGACAGTAATGTTAGAGATAAAGTTTCTGTAGAGGTTGTTCTTTACCATCTTTTAAATTAATTTTGACTAGGGATTTGCATATACGTTCATTACTGAGGATCAGGCACGGTATGCTGGTGATATCATTAAGGCTTTGGAATTATCTGGGAATCCAATTCCTGCTGATTTAGAGAAGCTCTGGGCTGACTTCAAAGAACAACAGAAGGCTGTAAGTAATCCTTTATTCCAAGTGCACTTTGCTCTGTGGTTAATACATGTGCTGTGGGTCCAGTTGTGCACTTTATACAATTGTGAGTCGTTGCTGAGTTCATTGAGAGCACACACATGTGCTGAGGTTTTGAGATTTAGGGATTTGTTGTTGTTGTTGCTTGGTTTTGATTGCTTTTTGTACAGAATGCCAGTTGTGTATTGCTTCTGCCTGCTGAATTAACACAGCTGTTCTTACTGTTCTTCACTGTAAAGTACAGTATTGAAAATTTGAAGAGCTTTCTAAACATCCTAGGGCTTGCTTTTTAAAATAACTTTATTTTTGTATTTCTATAGTTATCGTATTACTTTGGGAAATTGATTTTAAAATTTCAGTTTATACATGGAAGCACACTGTTTTTATTTTAGGAGGGAAAGCTGATTAAAAAAAGCAGTGGATTCTCTGGCAAAGGCTTTAAATTCGATGAAACAGAACAGGCCTTGGCTAATGAGAGAAAGAAGCTACAGAAAGCAGCTCTTGGCTTGCAAGATTCAGATGATGAAGATACAGCTGTTGATGTAAGTGCCTGAAGTTTTTTGAGAATTTCCAATGTATTCATGTGTTGTTTTTTTCCAGTTGGTTACAGAGCATGTTGCAGAATGCATGGATTTTTGTTATGATATGTCCTGTGCTGCTGATTTTATCAATTATATTCCATGGGTAGATGTGTATGTATTCTTTGATAGAGAAGATGTATATAGCTCTCCTATGAAGATCTTGAAAATCTGTTCCTGACCAACTGGTATTTTATACTTAAAATATGTAGTGATGTAAATGTCACAGAGGTTAATACTGATATTAATCTTCCTTAGATGAAAAGGAACGATTGCCTCAAACGACAATTGCCCTCAATTACAAACGTTTTTTTTATGTGTAGTGTTTTAAAGAAATTCACAGTGGCCTTTTCTAAATTCTTACTAGGTCTCTTTCAAAATATTAGACTCATTTTTGTGAACTTGCAAGTAAATGCTATGTTCAAACTTACTCCTGATTAGTAGATCTCTTCAGTTTGTTCTGTAGTTCTGAGCATTCTTCCATCGTTTATGCAAGATTTACATGTGAACCGTGTGAACTAAATTGTCCTTAGTGTTTTCTGTCTTTAAGATGATTTTCAATGGTAAATGCAGTGATTTAATAATATTTATTTTGGTCAGATTGATGAACAAATTGAAAGCATGTTCAATTCAAAGAAAAGAGTAAAAGACATGGGAACACCAGGATCATCAAACGCTCCTACGCCATCAGCTGGTAATGCAGAAAAACTGGAAATTGCTAAAAGATTGGCTTTGAGAATCAATGCCCAGAAGAATCTCGGAGCAGAGGCACAAGTATTTGTCCCCTTCCATTTTAAGGTAAGCCTTTTGCAGCACTTTACAGTGTTCAGTTTTTTGCTTTGTGACTGCTGTTTTGTTCAGTGTTTCTTCTCTCTGATGTCATACTGCATTATGTAGCTCATTTACACTGCTATCTCAGTTGAAAGTTGTACTTTTTGTAATTGAGCTAATTTAATACAGAAGTGGAAATACTTTGTCTGCTTTGGCAAAAAAAAAAAAAAAAATCTAATTGTATAATTTTATCAGTAATGAGAGATAAATTTGATTTTGTCAGTTTAGCAGAGCTGCAGAATATCTGCTGAAGCACGTAATGCACAGTTTGGACTTGGGTAACGAGGTCTAGTGTGTCCAAAGGTATTTTGAGCTGAAGGGTGTGAAAGACAATTAAGATCTTCTGTATGCAGGGACATTCTGAAGATGTATTTGTATGTCGGCATTTGTAATATGTAGAAAGCTTTAACGAAACCCTTGCTGGCTTGTGTGGGACTTTTTTTGGCTACACTGTTTTCAACGTGGACCTGTTCTTCTTTCTCTTTTTTTTGATTGGTTGGTTTTTACAGGATGTGATGCAGCAGGCTACAAACGCTATCCTTAGGGGAGGCACAATTCAAGCTCCTACAGTATCTGCTAAGACCATTGCAGAGCAATTGGCTGAAAAAATCAATGCTAAGCTGAATTATGTACCTATAGAGAAGCAGGAGGAAGAGAAACAGGATGGTGGACAGAATGAATCTTTTAAGAGATATGAAGAAGAATTAGAAATCAACGACTTCCCACAGGCAAGTAAACATTTTGCTAATGACCATTATTTAATAAGTATAGCTTGGACAGTGATGACTATTTCTATTTCTTATTCTAGTTGAAATCACTACATCTGTGGTTACTTTTCAGCTTATAGGCAGTGAGTGCTTTGGATGTATTACAGAGAATATCCCCAAAGCAAGCATTCCTTACTATACAAAACTCTTCTTACCCTCTGCTACTGATTTATCTCATATCCAAACCTTTGACACTGTCTAGTATTATATTTGTAAGGCCATATTACTATCTATAACTCTGATTTCTGTTACTGATAACTGTTCCTTTTTGTTAAATGGAAGTACACAGAATATTTGCCCTGGAGGTCTAGTCTTCCTAAAAAAATATTAAATAAAATACTTCAGTGCTGTTTCAGAAAACTGTAAGAAAAAGTTACAGGTTTTAAACTTCCAGTGTAGTAAAATGGAAGGTCTTTAGGAGGTCTTGCTTCTGTAGTACTGTTGTTTGTCTTAAAGATCAACTATGCTTTGAAATGCTGTTGTGTTGGTGCTTTTCTGCTTGTTGATTCTCCTATATCCTTTCCCTTGCAGACTGCCAGATGGAAAGTTACCTCCAAAGAAGCACTACAGAGAATCAGTGAATATTCTGAAGCTGCTATTACAATCAGAGGAACTTATTTCCCTCCAGGCAAAGAACCCAAGGAAGGAGAGCGAAAGATTTATTTGGCTATAGAGAGTAAGCATTCTTTCTTTAAATATTTCAATTAAATATACTACTCTAGTTTCATTATTAGGCATAGAATCTCTGTAGTCAAAGAGTCTGGATGCTCAGTTACAGACTTGCTGTAGTTACTTGGCAGATAAATGTAATTACTAAGAAAGCACTCATTTGTCTCAGTACCCTTTGGCAGATGATCCATGGGTAGCACAGTGATGCTGCTCCTGAGAAGGCTGACCTGCTACAGAACAGTAGCAAACGTTTATGGGATCAGTTTGGGGGAGAAACAAGCACAAAAATGTTGTTTGTGCCCACATGAAATAAAGAGAAAAATTGAATTTATGGCTGTAAAAAGAATAAGAAATTACATCAACTATTGCAACAGAAACTTTGCAAAGTTTGTGGTGATTGAGTAGAATCTTTCTTAAAGAAATACAATATTTATTCATTTATTTATGAATACTGTAATTTACAACTGTCTGTTGTAGATATTTTCCTTAGAACAGTCTGTCACTAGCTGTGGCAGTCTATACAGTACTAATGTGTTCATCAACAAATAGTTGAGGATATTTGGCTTTACAGTGTTTGTGAAAATTGCCAACACTGTTTAACTTTTTTGTCTTCAGGTGCCAATGAATTGGCTGTACAGAAAGCAAAGGCAGAAATCACACGACTTATAAAAGAGGAGCTTATTAGATTGGTGAGTAAAATGTTTAGAATACAGAGAGAAAGTACTTCAACTAATGCTTTATGAAATTGATCTTTTCAAATGTTAGTACTCTGGCACACATTTATATTAATACCAGCGACTGGAACCTGTAGAAGTTTTTTTAAAAAAACCATTGAGCAGCCCAGAAAAAATACATTACTTTGTTCAATCAGCTAGACATATGGCTGTTATCCAGCCACCAGATGGAGATAACACCTTAACAGAGCACCCCTTAAATACTTGGCTCCTCATTGATTTCCTAATTTCAGTACCATCAAGCAGGGGGGAGGAGAATTTATTCCCCTTATCTTAATCATTTATATGTCCTCAGAGATCTTGTTTGCCGTAGCATTACAGCATACCCAGCTGATAATCACCTGTGTACATTTTTTTTTCCCAGTAACATACTGTCTTGACAAATAGTGGTGTGAGTTCTGTAGCTGAGGAAACCATGGCTTCCTCTGAAATAGCCCGAGTGTGACTGTGTTACATTACTGCCTTTGTTGTTTTCCTTTTAAGGAGTCCTTATAGATTTACTTTTTCTCAAAATTGTTGACTTCTGTATACAAATGTTTCACAAAGGAGGTTGCTAATGGACTGCTTATTTACATGTAACATGGATTTACTATGAATGAGCTTTTATTACAATTAATTTCTCCATTTTTGCTTTTAACCGTGATTTATTCTCTCCTCTATTTGCAGCAAAATTCATACCAACCAACCAACAAAGGAAGATACAAAGTTCTATGAGTACTTGGAGCAATCTGTCTGCTGGTGGCTGGTGTGTGAGACTTCGTGGCTTCTGTTGTTTTTGCTGTTTACACTGCTTATTGTAAATTAAGATTTTTTTTTTATTTTGTCCTGCAGACATTTTTTAACAGAAAATTGATATTTGCTGAGACATCTTAATTCTTTCCACTAAAGTTAGCAGTCTCAAAGCAGACCAGTTTTGGCGAAGCATGACTTAATTTAAAAGTGCAGTTTATATACTTTACACCATAAAGAATATAAAATAAAATGATTTTAATTTTCCTGGCAGGCTATACTGTTAAGTAAATTAAACAGTGTTGGGATTTGTGTTGGAAATTGTTAGAATGTACCTGCTTCATATTGTGGGGAAGATTCACACCATATCAGTTTATACTGGAATAATGATAAAACACAAAAATAAAGGCAGGATTTTCTCCTGATTGATCCATAGCATCTCTCTGGCTGGTTCCACACACAGGAATTCTCTCTACAAATGTCCTTCTAATGTCAGAGAGAATTTTATCCAGAAATACTTGGTCTAGTTTTAAAATCTTCTCATCCTTTTGTCTCCCATTTTGTCCTTATGATCCAGGTAACAGAATAACTCTTCGGTGTTCTTTTTTTTCTTTTTTTCCTTTTTTTTTCTTTTTTTGTAAAGTGAAATGTTTTGTAGTATGAAAATAGTTTCCATGGTTTTTTTCTAAACATCAGAATTTTAGGATTTTATTTTTTTTCTCATTCTCTGTCATAGGAATGAAAGACTGTTTCATTTAAAAAGAAATACTCAGAGGAAGAAAAAAAGAGAGAAGCCTCTTTTGTAATGAATATATGACTGTCACATTTTTTTACAGTGTTCTTATATATGCATTTAATGTGATTGTCCTTGGGGTTGTTGTCTTTATTACTGTTAGGCTTTAAGTAAAAATCGATAACAGTATTTATGAATTGGATCCACGGATTTTGACTATCGTTGCAGTAAGTAAGCTACCACGTTACTGGGACGGGAAAGAACTTTTTTTTTTTTTTTTTTGGAGGTCTCATCCACATAATCATTAGTATTTGTGATGGACTCCTTACTCTAATCGTTTAGCTTTCCTGACTCTACTTATTTGCAGCATAAACAGCAGTAATTGAACCATCTTGTTCTGGCAGCTGCACGACTTTGGAGATGATGACTTTCAAAAGGACTTTTGTAGAAAGCTTTTCTTAGCTGACACTGAGAAGAAATGTGTCATTTTAAAGTAGCTGTGTATATACTGCTTTAACTCTGGTGAAGACAAATCATACAATCTGCATCATAGCTGTACAGATTTACAACTTTGGTTTCCAATCTTCAGGTAATTTAAATGGCCATTTCCATTTATTTACAATTGTCTGTTATTCTCATGTCCGTGTCTTACTTTCAATACAGGAGAGGGAAGTAATGATGATATTAACAGCATACATTCAGTATAAAAACACCCATAATGTAATACTTTCCAATGTTAATCCAGTAAGTCCTTGGGTAGAACAAAGAGAAGCACACAGTAATGCATTTCAAAATTTAAAACAGAAATCTCAAGCTAAAAATTTATGGTTTCCTTTAAGTACATCAGGTTTCTTTCTGTTAAAAAGTGGATGTTGATATGTTTCATACAACTTTGTGCAATTGTTTCACCTTCTGACACTGTTTTCCAAGAAGAGTAACATATTTTGATGTATTTCATGGAGAGCACTTTCAAGTTCGGACAGTCGGACATTTCTTTAAAAATCTTGTTTCAGAATGTTCAGATATATATTGGTATCTCCTAAAAACAAACAAACAGAAGGGCACGAAGGAAACATTCTTGTGATTTCCAGCTTTGCTCTGTTGGATTTCAGAGCTGAAACAATGTCTAGTCTTTAAACTTCCTGGGGTTTTTAAATGCAATGTCAATATTCCTATGTTTTTTAAATTCCAGCAAAAAATAAAAAACAATTTCAATGTATATTTTTCAGAAACAGTCTTTTTGAATAACTTATCTGTTTTATGCACTTACCTTGCTTCCACATTTTCTTTGAGTTAGCCTTTTACTGTTTGGAGTAGGAAAATACGTATAGTAACTATTGCTTGTCATTTTCTGCTAGAAATGCAGTAGGATGCAGATCAGACTCAGTTAACGGGTGCTGCTGCTGGGAAGAAAGTTGCAGGAATGGTGTCTGAATACATGGAAACAGGAGCTAAATGCATATAAGACAGAAGAAATAAATTTTCAAATTAACAAGTATACAAGGTAAAAAAAAAAAGTAAAAAAAAAATAGTGAAGGTGAGAATAAAACTTGAGAGAAGAGAGAATTAAGTACTGGAAAGAGTGCACTTAGTTTTTCCCATGTGTACAGGGATATAGACAAGAGTTTTATAAACATCCCTGTTTCAGTGCTTTCCAGGGAATCTGACCTGGGCAGATTCCTGTCCCCAGCTGTTGGAAGAGTGCAGGGCTGATGTACTTGTATTTGTTTGTTAGAACAAGCTCTGCTTATGTGTTTTGTTACCTACCCAAGGTGAATCGTTCCTGGCTTTCTAAGTTACCCTGGCGCTTGCAGTGCTTGAATAAACAGGGAGTGGTATTTTGGGTGGGTAAGTAAAGAAATATTTCGTTCTGGGTCACGGACAAGTTTTTGCTTATGTTCATGAGAAACTGCTGTTATTTCAGAATTACTGCCATGGTTAAAGAAACAAATATGTTTATTTGTAAGAATGGAGCCTGTGGAGGTTGCCAGAATTAATTTTTAATTTTTTGTCACAGGCATGCGCTCTCACTGCTGTTCAACATAGCGCAGCTTTTTTCTAAGTTAGCCTGACTGCCCTGTAAGTAGGCTGGAGATGAACTGAGGTGCTCAGCGTGTCAGTGTTGGTGTAAAACCAGCCCTTGCCACAAGTGTAATCGCAGTGAGTTACTCATGAGCGTCGTGCACGGTCCCTTCCCTTCACTACATCCGATCCCAAGAGCAGGATGTGTGTGCGCGCACGCTGACCTCACGTGATGCCCAAGGAATGCACTTTCCTTTTGATTATTTTTCTTGACCCAGATCACTTCCAAATATGGTCTCAGCTTAAACAAGTTTGTGTTCTTAGAGCTTGGGCGTTTTTCAGAAGAAATTCTGGCTTCTAACTAACTGTGGTGGTATGGGGGGAGCGGAGGCGGAGAACAACCTAAAAATGTAAAGATAAAAGGTGCCCAGCTGGACTCCTATTTGTCCCAAAATGTACATTTTGTACAATGTTTATATGATGGTAGACAGGAAGATTTGTTTTGATATTTTTAGCTACAGTGGAAACAATTGTTTTTAAATAAATGACTATTGCTGACTGATTGCCACCCAAACACTGCTTCTCTGAGACTTCTCATCTGAAACAGAATTAAATGGTTTTCTTTATCCAAACTAAGAGAGAGAGAATTGTTAAGCTAATCAGCATAAGCACAGGTAAAGTAATTAATATCTCAGAAATTACTAGTTGTAGTGAGCTAAACAATTATTAATAACCTACTGTGAAGTGTGTGATTATTATTTTATACTTTGACCATTCTAAGTATGAAGCTTATCATCACAAAAATGTTTCTCAGAAAAACAGATAGCACTGGGCAACTGCTCTGAAAGTTACTGCTTAGCAAGGGAAATGTTATACTTAACGAAAATCCTTAATCTTAACGAAAACATACATTTCCTCTGCCTGTGTATGTTAGCAAACAAATGAATTTTTAGCTTCAGTAACTTGTTCTTAAATAGAGCACTGCTCATAACAGTTACAGTTCTAAATTCTCACAGCTTGCTCAGCATTCCGTGTAGCTGAGGACAGCACTGAGCTCCTGTGACTCTCTGTGTTGACAACAGGAGGACCTTGTGCTCAACTTGAAAATTTGGATCCATCAGAGAGACCCAGTGCAGGAGAATGGGATTTTGTGGTCTAGATGTAGGGAGAGGCAGCATTTCATTGCACTACCTTACAGATAATGTGATTGTCTGCTACTGGTAATGATAACTTAGAGAAAGAAAGTGGGAAGCAAATTCCCAGTCTGTACAATGGCTGTGTTTCAGACCCGGGGAGATTTCACAAAACAAGATGGTCACAGACACATCTGTCTTTGTTTGCTTGCTGTTTTTATTAGCAGCATGCGGATGACGAAACCAGACCCCATTGCTACCAGATTAATATTTGAGCCTGTGAGCACTGAAGGTGACTCATCTGGAATGGGTTTGCCCAGGGCACAATGCAGAGCAGCCACATGGGCACAGCACCACATAAAGGCACATCCAGCACTGAGCTCTCGCAGCAGCAATCTCAACAAGAGCCTGATTCAGGTTTCAAGGCATCATGGATGGAACCTGTCGCTGTTTCCAATTCCAAGTTCACTGCTGTGTGTTGCTGTGAGCATTTCTGCATTCTGTTAAGCTGATGGTTTGTTGTTTTTTTTTTTTTCTGGACAAGGCAGGAGCCTGACTTCCACACTAAACTACTGACAAAACAAGATACCAAAGAGATTCTCAAATTTCTGTTCTTGACTTGAAGTGGCATTTCCAACAAGTTAGAAGCAATGGAAGCTCATAAATAAACTCAACCATTTGCTAAATTAAGCTGAATAAATGCTGATTTCCCTGCCGCTTTATGCTGGAAGTGGTGATTCCTTCACACACTGGGAAGCACCGGCAAAAAAATCCAAGCCACGGTCGTGGCAGGATGTTTCACAGCAATTATCAGCCTGAAAAGCTCTGAGTATTGTAAGAATAGAATACCGTGGGGTTGGAGAACGCGTGCACTCCTTCGGGTGACAGTTCCACAGAGGTGTATGTGCTATTTGAGGACTTGCACAGCGTTATTACTGATACCTAGGTGCTGGCAGTGGGCCGGCCGGTGTGGCTGAATATCTGGCACTGTTGCTGTTGGAGTAATTAACGGCACTGATTACAATCAGTTGGTCGTGCCCTCCTGTGGGCGTTACTGTGCCGTTTCACTGGTCCTGACCTCGACGGCAGGAGGCTGGATGGTGGGCACAGTTCTGCGTTCTGGGAGGACTCTGAATGCCGTCCAAAGGTACAAAGCTTTGTTTTTAACAAACTGCCCCTGCACTCTTATATAAACTCTTTAGAACGCGGATGGATAAAATAGGGCAAAACACTGAACGAGCGTCAGCATTCCTTGCGGCCCGCGAGATGGCAGCGGTCACGGGGGGCCTGGGGCTCACAGGAGCCGCGGCGCAGGGCAGCGCTCCCAG
The DNA here is from genome assembly GCF_987193195.1 of Phasianus colchicus. Taxonomy (NCBI): domain Eukaryota; kingdom Metazoa; phylum Chordata; class Aves; order Galliformes; family Phasianidae; genus Phasianus; species Phasianus colchicus. The sequence continues at coordinate 16,165,061 of NC_143450.1, read as the reverse complement.
CCCGGCTCCGGCCCGCCCCGCAGCGCGCTCCGCTCCGCTCCGCTCCTCTCAGGGAGAAAATGGCGGCGCGGCCGCCGGGCGCCCCCGAGGCCACCGCCTCCTCCTCCTCCTCCCTCCCGCCCCGCCCCGCCCCGCCCCGCGCAGGCTCGCGGCGCGGCCCCGCTCGGGAGCGCGCTCCTGCCGCCCGCCCGCCCGCGCCCGCCCGCCGCCGCCGCAGCGCCGCTCCCTGCAGCCGCCCGGCGGGGTGTGGGGGAGGCGGCCGCTCGCTCCCGCCCGCCGCCCCGCGCCGCTCCCAGGCTCGCAGGCGCCGCAGGCCGCTCCGATCCCCACAGGTAGGCGCGGGCCGGGGCCCTTCTGCTCGCGGCGGGAGGGCAAGATGGAGACGGCGGGGGAGGGGACCGCCGCGCCGCGGGGCCTTCGAGCTCCATTCGCTCGGGGCCGCGAAGAGGGGCCCGCGCGGCCTCGGCGGTGACTCCCGCGGTAGGGCGGGGCGGCGGCGCTGCGGCGGGGCCCGGCTGGGCCGCGGGGCGGGGAGGGCTGGAGGCGGCGCCGGCGGAGCGGGCGGGGAGCGGCGCGGGGCAGCTGCGGGTGGCAGCCGGGCCGCCTCTCCTGCGGCCTTCCGTCTCGCCCCGTCCCGGCTGCGGGGCCGCGTGCTGCGCTCGGGCCGCCCGCGTTACCTGCGGCGTTCCCGGCTCTGGTGCTCGCGTCCCGCTTCTCGCTGCGGCAGCCGAGCCGCCGGCCTGTGGGATCGCAGTTGGTACGGACGTGCGTTTCCTTGAGGCGTGCGAGCTGTACGCGTCCTGCTCGCGTGCATTTCGGGGCTGCCGAGCGCGCTGTTGCTCCCCTGCCGTCCCTGTTTGTTGGTGCGCTCACACGTGTGTGCGCTGCGTTCCTGCAAATAGCCCGGGGTGTCCCTAACGCTGCGTGGTCCTAACGGGGTAATTCATCAGTAGGTGGCTGCGCCTTCAGCTTGTTTGTATTTCTCTCAGGGTGTCACTGAAGAATGCAGCAGTTATTTGATCCGTGTTCTTGATGTTGTTTTGTTTTTTGTTTTTTCCCAAAATATGAGGAGCACTTGGTCGATACATTTCTTAATAGCGGTTTATTCCTATATCAGTATTTAAATACCAGAGTTTTTCTTACTCTACTTTTTTTTTCCTGTGTCATTACCCCTCAGTGTTAGGTGCGCCCAGAGCAGCGCTGTGCCGTTGCCCGCCGTGGCACAGCTCCGGCAGGTGGATGGATGTTGGCTCTGCACGCTGTGTCTGGGGCTGTTGGTAGGTGTCACAGCCTCCTGTGCTAATCCTGCTGCAGAGAAACCTCGTGGAAGCGCACGTGGGGAGCTCAGCGCTGGGACTAGGGGATGTTTGATCCCTCTCTTAAGCTTTAGAATCCTTCTGTGGGAGGAGGCTGGGGAAGGTGAGAACACCCACGGAGATGAATGAGCACCTCGTGCCTCTCAGCTGTTCCCTGGGGAGAGGAGAGGTGGGCGAGAACACCCGCAGAGATGAATAACCATCCCCAAGCTGAGATCTCCTCTGTTTTTCTTGGGAACAGGTCCTTTAGAGGAGGAGACAGCTTTACAAGCACTAATGATACTTTCTTTATAAACATGCACCTCCACCTGCTCTGTCATTCATATGCATATCTGGCTTGCTTTGAAAGTTGGTAATTACAGAACCGCAGAATAATCAGGGCTCTGTTTAACAACGGCACTTTCTCAGGCACAGCCTGGCCCGATGGCTGCCTTGCTTCCGTGCTGCTTTGCCTCCAATCGTCTTTGCCTTTTCCCCGCCCTCCAGCCCCTGTGCTGCATTCGGGATTCATCAGACCCTTTTGTTCAGGTCTTCTAGGTTTGCTGAATTGTCAGAAAGTCATCTTTGTGAGGTCTGGTCAGCGCTGGGAGTAACTGGGGTGGGTCATGAAGGAGCAAGAGTAGTTGGTGGCAGTGAGGTAACATCGTGTTGGCTAACCAACAGCTTTGGTCCATCTGTGCTGAGGAAAGTGTGTTCCTGTGCTTCCTCTCTCGCCCCAATGCCAACCAACTGCTGTGTTTTCTTGTTGGATCAGTTTTTGCCTGGATGTTGGCTTGTCCTGTTCTTGCACAACAGTTAGTGTTGGTACAGGGACTGGGGGTGTATAAGAAGAGGAAACAGCAAAATGATCCTGCTCAGAAGAAGCGTGGGTTTGGGGTAGTTTCTACTGGTGGTGAAGCCAAACTGTCAGTTGCATCCATGTGATCAGAGGTGCAGTTAATTAGATTACTGACATGGCCCTCAATTTCATGAAGCTGTCCTGACTCGTTTAAGCGTCCTCTTTCTCATCATCTCTCCACAGTTACATGATCTTAATTCAGTAGGAAAAAGCCTAGCTGGTGTTGATACCTACTGAAACTCTGCCCTTGGGCAGGACAGACTTATTTTGGGGCTGGAGAGCTGAGGGTTCCCTGTTTGCTGGGCTGTGCAGTCACATCATGCTGTGCTGTTGTTGATACAAAGGCGGCCGGCGTTCGGGCTCTCCAGGGGACAGCTTCTCTATGTGAGTGCCTAAGTCTCATTTCCTTCTGTTAGATATTGTGAATTTTGAGTTTATAGCAAACAAAAGCCACTTTCACCTATTGCCATCAAACATCTAGAGTATTCCACTGAGGGAAGCAGTTTTTTGTGTTCAGCATGGCTGAAATGGGTTTGGAACCCGAGTGAAATGCCCCTGCACCTGTACTGCCTGAATAACAGCAGTGCCTCTGTGCTGAGCATCGTGGGGGATGGGGAGATGGGGAGAAATGCCTCCAGCTCCCGGAGGGGCAGTGCTTCTAATTTGTTGCATTGCTTGGGGAGTACTTTGTTTCTCCATCTTCTTTTTTTGGATAAAGAATAACTGGAGAAAGAGGAGAGAACACTTCAGGAGACAATTTTCTATTTGCAATCTTGTGTTATTGCAGTAGTGCCAGCAAACCAACGCTGTAAAGGGATTGTTTTATGTTTTGGCTCATTTCAATTTATTTTACCAATTGTCAAATGATGAGAAAAATTCTGTTATACAACGAACGCTTGGAAAGTGTTTTATAAGCACAGTGTGGAGGAACTGGTTGACTGTCTTCAGAGGTAGGTTACGTTTTGGATACAGATTCAGGTGTTACAGAGTATGTTGTGCCACTGACTTTTTTTAATGGGAATTCTGGATGTAGAAGATTTGGAAAATAAGCAGTGAGAGTTAACATCTTCTAACAAGGGTTAGAAAGGGAGCTGGCAGTAAAAGAGACGCTTGAAAAATGTTTTATTTCAAATAGTGGATTCTTTTAATTTATTGATGGAAGTATTTTTCTTATCTGCTATCCTAAGAAGGAAGAGCAAACCCAGTACCATAACTCTGCTGCAGTCCTTAAAGGCAGAATACTCATCTGCTTCTCACACTGCTCTCTGCAACCAGCGGAGCCCTTCGGTGTCCCCAAAGCCTGCAGCCCCTGTGCTGCTGAACATGGCACAGAGCCTTCTTTATGTAGGGAGCTTGAACAGAGTTGGTCCTGTGCTTCATTCCAGCTATTCTAGTTGAGAGAAGTGATGTTCCGGGTACTAGCACAGAAATAATGCTTGTGTTTCTAAGTGCTATGTCATAGACTTTGTATGTGTTTGCTCTAAGCAGGATTGGGTGGTGATGAAGATGTGCTGATACACTCTCCTACAGCTCTGTTTATACTGTTGAAGCTATTGCAGGGAAACGAGTGAGTTTTATATACTGTCATTAAAAGCATAGTTCTCCATATTGGCAATAGGAGTTTACCTTTTCTGGAATAGTTTGAAAGCTGTAGATGGGCTTCCAGTGTTGTTCAAAGGCCCTGATTCCAGGTGTGTTTCAGCAGCTTTAAGCTAGAAAAGTGCTGTATTTGGGTGAAGAGAGGCACTGTTTCTGCCTAACCAAGAGTCACAGGAATATCACAGGAATTATGTGTAACTTCCTAAGTTTCTGCTGTGTCTGTATTGTCTTTAATAAGATTTCTATTTCATCTCCCAGCAGAAAAGAGCAAAGAATGTCAAGCTTGACAGTGAAATACAGGATGCTAAGTGGCAGCCTCACTGACAGAGCTGTGAGCCAAACCAGACCTCACACTCACCTCGCTGGTGCTGAGCCAGGTCAGCTCTGCGTGCACTCAGAATTGTGGTAAGGCAGCAGTATGCTGACAGGTGGGGTTATAGCCACAGTCAGAACCCCCAGCAACAAAACCTGCAGGTCCCTGTTCCTGTGCTAGTTCCTAGCAGTAGTGCAGTTTCTGTGCTTCGTTGTATAGGGAGCTCTTGTGCTGCCTCTTTCCAGAGCTAGTTTATCCAGTTGTCTCCTCCTTACCCCAGCATTTGAATGAAAATTGATTACTAGATAGAGAAGGACCCAAACAGAAAACTCAGTGCAGCCTCCAGTAGAAACCCTCTCAAAGTGCCACTGAATGAGTTTACTGCAATGCCTGGTGTTAACTATTATGTTGAGGCATTCAGCAAGATCTAAAACTGATTTAAACAAACTTGCACATTTCTATTTACATACTTAAGTACAGGTTCTAAACAAGTATGTTCTGTTTCAGTGGGAACTTTTCAGGCTGGTTTTGCTGAAGAATGCTTGGGCACAAAGTTGTGTGCATTTGCTCATACAGTATAGCTGGAGTGGGATTTTTAAGCTGGCATCGCTTTGGATTTTATACCATTCTTTCCTCAGTATATCCCCCCACCAGAAAACTTGCTTCTGCTCTTCAGATGACTCATGCAGTGTGTCTGCTTCATTCTTTCATTCCCTACTGCAATGTGAGTACAGAAAAATGAGGCTGGAAATGTCCATGCCGGATTAACTTAAGGTACACCAGAAAGTTCTTTTCTAGAGAAAACTTTTCATAAATATGTCTCAGATAAAAGAAAATATAGAATACAAGCTTTGGGTACTACTTGACATTTTCATGACTTAAACAATAGCAGTAACACGGACTGTGATCAGATGCAAGGAGAACTAGCACCAGGCTAGTTTTCCACTTGAAGGCAGTGTTTGCAGAGCGCTGTTGCCCAGGACACTGGGTGCTGACCCTGCCTGTTCTCTGCTAAAGGCAGGCTTGCTAATTATTCTAATATTTTTTTTTACTTGCTAGTCAACATCTGCAGGAACAGTAGCTTCATGTTTGTGCCACCATTTCCCCATTCAACATTCAGAATTGTAGCACGTGGATAACCTCTGCTAGAACCATCTATTATTTGGACTATACTGCTATCACGGTTTCACTATTTGATATAAAACCATATTCATGTATTTGCACAAGAGTAATGCATACACTGTAACATGCATGTGTGGAGCCAAGGTAAATGAGAGTTTGAGCAGGGTGTGTAACCTTTGTAATCAGAAGGAAAGGACACGCATGGGGATTTTCTCCTGGGTAAACAGACTGCTTCTGGTATTGTTTCTCTGGCTGGGAGGAAACCCTTGCAACTGTGGGATAAATTCAGTGATCGATGGTAGAATTTAGATTTGTTTGCCTTAGGAGATACTCCTTATCTACAGGAGCCAAAATACCATCAATATTCCAGACTTTACCTGGTAGAGAATATACCACAGCAAGAAACATTTGTCTTCCCAATTGTGACTGTAGGGCACAGAATTGCTGGGAAGAGCCGGATAGTGATGGGTTAATCTTGTCTTCACCATGGTTAAATGTTACACAGTCTGAATGGCTGTAAATGTCATCCTGTTCCTCTTTGAGCACCTGGTTGGCTGCTGCTGTTCTTACCTGCTGGACGTCTGTCTGTCTGTCTGGATGCTGGGGCAGCGTGCAGAGGATGCACAGGAGTCACCTTTGTAGCATCCTGTAGCGTTTCTGCTTTGTAACAGATTCCTTGTATAGCTCTGCATTCCCAGCTGTGGCATTGCTGTCTTTGCAGAGTATCTCACCTATTTCAGTGTTTCTTACATAATTGTAGAAAGAAACAACAACACCCAGAGGGTGGTGAGGCACTGGAACAGGTTGCCCAAGGAGGCTGTGGATGCCCCATCCCTGCAGGCATTCAAGGCCAGGCTGGATGTGGCTCTGGGCAGCCTGGTCTGCTGGTTGGTGACCTGCACACAGCAGGGGGTTGGAACCAGATGAGCACTGTGGTGCTTTTCAACCCAGGCCATTCTGTGAACAAAACTGATTAGTGTTTTATTAATTTGCTGCGTTTAAAACAACAACACAATCTCCATGAGCCTGTATCTGTTGAACAGGAGAACGATGTGGTGTTTTTCCTTGCTCACAGGTGCTGGCTAATCTTGCAACTAGAGCAGCTAGGAGGTGCATGAGATTTGGTTAAAAGGGTTTTGAAATAGCAGTAGGTGTGTGTGTATTTTGTATCTCCTGGCTGAAATGCTCTTGTTCAGTTCTTTAATGCATTTCTTCCCCAGTTGTGTGCTTCTGAATAGGGTGTCCTTTAAATAGTTGCTTTTAACTGCATGTAAAGGTTACCATGCAAACCTTCAAGTGAAAACTTACCAAAACTTTTCATTTAAAAAAAATAATTTACTGGCATCAGTGCTGTTTAATAAAAATGGAAATTGCTTGCACTCGTTGTAGAAAACAGAGGTAAATCTTGAAAGATTTTCTTGTGGAACAGTGCATTATTGTTTTTTATTGATACAGATTTGTCTCTCTTGTTTTTGATAGAAAATGATGCACCCTGTTGCCAGCAGTAATGCAGCATTCTGTGGGACGGGCAAGAGCTCTTGCCTTAACGAAGACAGCGTGAGAGCTGCTGACCAGTTTGACTTGTATGCCACGCAGCAAAGTAAATACAGCCACGCAGTGAGCCACAAACCCATCGCGTGCCAGAGACAAGATGCGCTGAATGAGTCCCACCTGCAGACCACAAGCAGCAGGAATATAGAAACAAAAGATGAACTGAAGAAAAAGAAAAACCTCAACCGATCCGGTAAACGTGGGAGGCCATCAGGGACCACAAAATCAGCAGGGTACCGAACCAGCACGGGTCGACCCCTGGGGACCACCAAAGCAGCTGGATTTAAGACAAGTCCAGGCAGACCCTTGGGCACAACTAAAGCAGCAGGATACAAAGTCAGCCCAGGCAGACCTCCAGGTAGCATTAAAGCTCAATCCCGGTTTGCAAATCTAAGTTATACTTGTGGCAGTGCAGCTTTTCCTTATCCTATGGTGCATAACAGAGGAGTACATGCTGCTGGTGAAACTAGCAGCAAACTCAAGCAGCCTAACGAATGAAAGGAAGGAATTAGTAACTGCTTACTAATCTGCTTTACTCTGGATTTTGGCATGTTTCTTGCATTTTATTGTAGCATTTGCATACGTTTGAATTCTAGATTTTATTTTTACTCAAATAATGCCATAGTCTACGGGTGCAGTTCAGTAACTTTTAAAGCAGTGTCGAGAGGGCACTGGTATAAAGTCTTTTTTGTTGTTGTTGTTTTTAAATCATAATTTAAAAGAAAGTCTGAACTGAAGCATAGGCCGTGGTGTCTACACCTGAGTAATATTCATGTTCCTAGTTTTACGTTCAGTTTTGGGTAAATCTAGTTTTGTGGTTATGCATTAAGTAATTGAACGAAGGAGGACAGAATTAGCTGGCTGTTGGCTCATGATGGGGCCTATCTCACCATAGGGAACTGGTGCAGATGAGTTCATACTTGATAAAGAAAAAGAAACTATTTGGAACTGTTTAACTTAGTTAAAACAGCAACATTCTGAGCTCCTGTGTGTTTCTAAAAGGAATAGAAATCAAGCTACGTTCTTCACTTCTGCAGGAGCTTCTACAGACCTCAGGCAGATCCATAGAAACTTAACAAACAAACCAAAAAAAAAAACAAAAACAAAACACCAACCTTTTTTTTTCAGTGTTGATTTCTGGAGTTGTAGCATTAAGTCAATTTCAATTAATGTTCCAAAAATATTTTTGAGAATATACCAGAAAGCTGAGCGTTGGTGCAGCGCACTGCAGCGTCACGGCGCCTTATTAACACGAGCTGATTTGCCTTTAGGTGATAGCTGCTCTTTTTGTTACGCTGGCACAGGATTCTGCTATGTAATTTAGAAATGCCTAAATATATTTACCAAACCACAGATAATTCTTTACATTTTGAAATATTTTATAAGAAATTAAGTACTGTTCATTCTTGTAACGTACTTGGTTAATATTAAACAGTACGTCCTTAATCTGTAAATAGCTATTTACACTGGTTTTTGCCTTTAAAAATCTGTGCTTAGGTGGCGACAGTTTAATAGCTTTTAAAGTATTAATCTATAATGTTTACAAATTAAACTTTTTAAATAGACACTGCTGCCAAGTTTTCAGGCTTCGTTTTGCCAGATATTCCTGGAAATACAGTTATTGCATTGTTGGACACTTACGCTATATTTAAGTTACGGAACGTTCTCTATCTACCAAAGGACACCATTTTCATGATTTATAAAAGCAAACTGTATAGCTGATGCAAACAGGATGCAGTTTACTGCACTGCTAGACCCCAGAGATGAAGTAATTCATAGGAATTCATCTATGCATGCAAGCTGAAAAAAAATGTTGTTGGTTGACTATAAATACCTTTCTTGACTCAAACTTAAGCCTTCCCTCTTTCCAAAAGAAATGTTCCATTTTTCAGCTGGGTGTGTTTAATTTAAGTGTGAGAGAGCGTATGTATGTGTGTAATGTGCACATACTTTAATCTAGACTTCAAAAAAAAAAAAAAAAAATCAATCCTCAATGTTGCATATTGTTTGTTCTAAATTTATTTTTACTGGAATCTGAGCTTTTTTTTTTTTCCACCTGGAAGAAAGTTTCTATTTAAGCAGTTTGAAGCAAAATGTGACTTTATGATAAATTTGTAGGTTTGTGCATCCGGGGAGGGGGTGGATATATAAAGCTTGGCGATCTGGGGAGTAAAAGAAATTGGGTTAATTAGTGCTTTTGCTGGACTGATAACTTTTGTTAACATAAATGCTATTCTGGCCTGCTGACATTTTGATGAGAGCTCTTGATTTCAGTGATGACAACTTAAGAAACAGATGTCATGTTTCATACCTTTTTTATCAGGAAAAAAGCAGCAAGCCTTCAGGTGTTCCAGTGATGCCTAACACATAATGAGCTGGACTTTATGCTGTACTTTACAATAGGTGTGTTGAATTGTTTTTGGGGAACTGTGTATGCACTGGCAACTAAGACAATGAACCTCAACTGTACTGGATGGCTCCTTAGTCGATGTATGAATTAACGGCAGCTAAACTGCTACTAAAAATAGTTTCTTCATGCTGAAGCTATGAAATCCAGTGATACTTTCTGTTCCTCAGCAAACTCACAAGTCTGAAATTTAGCGATTTCTCAGAACGATGTAACTTCTGACACATGCAAAATGCTAACGTGAGTTAATTCACCCTCAGGATCTGTGTTGTATTGGCTGTTTTTAATCAGATGATTTTTCAACAAAAGACTGCTTTAAGTTCTTACCTGAACTCAGCTGGGAAAGCAGTCCTCTTCAGCTGAATGTAATACCTGCAGGAGCGTCACACCTCGCTGGCAAGGAACGTGTTGCATGTCACCACTGTACCTTGGAGAAACTCCACTTACCTCCTCTGTTTATCTGGTTTGCTCCTGTTCCATTTCTCACTCGTGCATCTGCTCGATGGTGCTGTGCTGTGTGTCAGGAGATGATGCAGCTGTATCACTGTTCTGCTAGTATAATGAATTTTAATTGAGTATGCTGATGAAATAATGAAATCATCTAAGCAATTTCTGTTCATTACACTGTTTATTAATTATATCAAATGAAACATAATCCCAGAAGAAAAAAAAAGAAAAAACAAACAACAATTAATGTTGTCAATTGTGAAATGAGGAGCATAAAGTAGAAAAGTGTTTGGAGAGTCTGTAAAGAGCTGCGTGGCACCTGGGATGTAGCAAGGAGACCAGCAGAGTCCTGCTGGGCATTTCCTCATTCTGCTTTATTTAGATCTGACTGTAGTCTACTGGCGCCATGCCGTGAGAGGAAGAAAAAGGAAGGAAGACATTTGAAGTGAAAGAGGAATGGAATTTTCAAATACTTCTGCTTTGCCTATGTATAGTCTGCAGAATACATTGTGCTTTAAAAAAAACCCAAACAACCAAACAACACTTTTCTTTCCACGTAAACACTGAAGCAGCATGTTAATGCCTAAACTTTACTAGTACCAGTGGGAAAACTGGACTTTTCCCCCTGTAGTATGAAAACATAACTTGTAAGGTAAATTGCTTATTTTATATTCTATATCATAATTCAGCTATTCATAAGCTAGGATCACTGTTGTGTGTTAACACTGTTCAGAAGATCTACAAGTTTGCTTTTTAATGATTTCTTTTAATTATCAAGTTTCTAACGTCTTATTTATACATGAATGAAATGTACTCACTTGCTATTACTCCTTGATGATGCTATACAAGTTCACTGTTTAATATACATAGAGTAACGACTATTCAGTTTCTGATTAAATTTACTTAAACTTTAAAACCAAATAGTTTTGCTACTATAAAGTCTTGCACTGGACATATTCAAGATGATAGCACCATATTTTGGCAGGAAAAAAACAAAAACAACAGGTACCATCCATCAGAAGAGGCTAACTGTGAAATTTAGTACAGTATTTTTAAAATCAGCTGTTAGCCTTGTTGTTAAAGCAGCACTCTTTATATCTTGGATTTAGTTCAATCAAAATAACTATGTATCAAGAGCCATTAAAGATCTCTGTTTTGAAGGAATATATTTTCACTTCATCTGAAAGATCTGAGAGTTTGGTCGGGACAAAACCAAGCCTTGTCAGTGAAAAGTGATGTGTCTATGAAAAGAATTACTTGGAAGTACAGTACACAGAGTAATTCAGATGTGAATTGAACTCCCTTCCCCCTTTTTGAAGAGCTTTAAAAGGCAGAGTGAAATGAAGTCATTTGTCTGCTGGCTTCGTTAACCGAGCCTCTGCTATTCTTTGTTGTATGTATAATAACATTTCATGCTATCCCTAGAGTTGACAGTTAAAACAATTGATAACAATCATAAATACTTTGACCTGCAGACCTAATTTCTGACCACAAAAGAAGTTTATTCTTCTCTATTTTAATGCATATATTTTAACACTGCTTAAATATATTTATGACTTTAGTAGAGACTAGACTTTTCTCTTTAAGATTTTTTTTTTTTTCAGATAGATAAATCTGTATTCTGAAGTTTGGAACCACTTTCTGATACTTTAACCTTTCATCATTTGCTTTTCCACAGGTTTACTTTGGGGAAACAGTAATCTGTTAAATATCTAGTATCAGCACCCTGTCCTCTGCTGTAAAAAGCCTGATTAGATACTGTGTATGTTTTTATGTCCATGAACTTGAGCTACTCGTGTGCAATTATGTGTATGGGAATGGAGTAGTGTTCATGATCTGTATTTACATCATCATATGGATGTATATTTATTAATAAAGTTAATACTTTAAAACCTAACAATTATTTCCTATGTGCTTTTTGTTTTAATATATGTATTTTAAATTCTGGCTTAAAATTCCTATTGCCAACATATCAGACCAATAACTTTAACCTGTCTCTGCTGTAAACAAGAATTGTTTGTTCTCCCAGCGTCTCTGTTGTAGGTAAGTGTGAAACGTTGTGGTGCAACTTGTACAGATGTTGCTTAAAATCAGGTGATCGGTTTTGCTCTCTGTCTCCCTGAAGTGCAGGTGAATCCAACTACAACAGACTGTTTGTGCTCGTGTGGACTTAAAAACGCATCAAGAATTTGTGAGAGTTGGAGGACATTCATAAATTACACAGTTCAGGCTTTTTAGCAGCCTTGGAGGTTGCTTTACCACTCACATTTATCACAGGTTACAACTTATTCATATGGACAGACTAGCAGTGTTTGTTTGCCAGCTATGCAAGTTGGACCTTAAAAAAGCTTTACAGTGGTTTGATCTTCCTGATAATGCCATTTGTGTGTCTGATTTGACACCGGGGTGTGCTTTGGAGCTGGACTGGCATCCTAATGCTCTTGTGAAGTACCTGTCCTATTGGAAGAGATCCCATTGAGACAAGCAATATAGTGTGAATTAGCAACATCGTACCTGTGCAGTATGATGGCTCTACAAAGTGTCTTTTTGGACCAAGAGAAATGAAAATTGTTCTTAACAGTTCATCATGTAAAGCTGTAATTCCTACAGATAAGGGGCTGCCTTGCTGACTTGCACTGTGTGCTATTCTTACCAGGCTTCTGCCTGTGGCTCTGTGTATTGCTTAACATGTAAGGGAGAGGTGTGGCCTGACCATACAGGATTGGCAGCCTAAAACTACAGTGCTCTGCAGCTGGCTTGCAACCAGGTTCCCCTCATGGCCTAGCGATGGCAATGTCTCACTTCTTCCCATCAGTGAAAACGTGGCAAAAAATATCTGCTTATCTTGCAAGGTTCCTCGAAGGAGTCATTAGCAAACAACTTTTAACTACTTTGAAGCTGCAGTGTGTTGTGGAATTGTGAGGTGGTATTTAAATGATCTGAGGCAGATCCTGCCTTTCATGTTGTGTTTTTCATACCGCAAAACCTTGTTCCCAATTAGTGAAAAAATATCACAGTAGCAATTAGTGTGAGTTTGATTATTTAGAGTAGGCCTCTGAGATACGCATAATACTAAAAAGTGTTTTTCTGCTGCTTTATGTGGTCATCTTTGTAAATATTCAGCTCTGGCCATCTTGAGAGAACAGAATGCAAGGTCACACCTCCCAAATGTAGTGTGAAGTGGAGCTGCCTGTGTGACCTCAGTCTCTGTTCTGACTTGAATGCTTATTTTGCTTTCTTCTCGTTGTGCTGTTGAATACACAGAAAATCAGCTGTGAGGATTATGAGTGAATGGAAACGTGAAGACCTTGGCGTTGTCTCTGTTGCACTCATCTTTCACTCCTTACACTGCCATGGGATGAGCTTGCTTGCTGTGACTGAAAGCTGTGACTGAAAACCAGCTGCCTTAATACACGGTGCACAGATGACTGACTGGTGTTTTAGTGCTCATCCATGGCTGCAACACAGGACTTGCATTACACAAACAGCTTTTCTAATGTATGACTGATTATTGAATAGATGGCCAGCAGTGTGCGGGGCAGGAGTTGGACTCGGTATTCCTTTGGGGTCTGTTTCGACTCAGGAGATTCTCTCTGTTGGTGTTGTTTCTGCTTTTTGTTTTTCCTAAAAGTTTTTTAGACGTTTTTCCTAAAAGCAACCATTTGGCATTTAAAATTAAAAAAAATGTGAGCCACTGAACAGCTGTAGAGGAAACAAAACGGATTTGAAGTGAAGAATGCCACCTGTCTGGCTGCAACTGGGGATGGAGGGCGTTTTCCCCACAGCCTCTTGGACTCCCTGGGTGTGTTTTGTGCTCCATTTCTTCTACCGACTGGACTGCTACCTTCTCTGTGCAAACTTCACTCGTGCTTTGTATCTTTAGCTCACTGGCGCTTCAATATTTATTCTCATACAAATTATACTCGGCAGCGACTGGGTTCGGTGGTCATTTTTAACGGGATAATTCCTCACTGCCCTGCAGCGGTATCGGAGCTCCAGCACCCTTCCCGTCCCTTCGCGTGGGCACCCGGCCTCAGCCCTGAGCCGCGCTCTGCCACTGCCGGAGCGCTGCGATCAAACCGCGCCGCCAAAATGGCGGCATGCCGCACTCCCAACGTATGCACGCATGGCACCGGAAGCGGAAGCGCCTGGGCAGTTCCGGTGGAAGTGGCCGTCGTCCGGGGAGACGCAGCGCTGCGGTGGGAATGTGGCGGCGGCTGCTGGTGCTGCTGCTGGCCGCGGTCGGCCGGGCCCTCCCGGAGGGTGAGGCTGGGGCTGGGGTGGGGCCGGGCCGAACCGGGAGGTGGGTGCGGATCCTCCGCCGGGACCGGGGCTGATCTCTTCCTCCTGGCGCAGGGGCGGTGACGGAGCCGGGCGCCGGCGGTTCCGGGCCGATCAGCGGCGAAGCGGTGCGGTACCGGACGGCGGAGATGGCTGACGCGATGCTGGGCAGCGGACCGCCGGGCCAGCCGCCCGTGGTGCTCTCGGCGGTGCCGGGAGAGGCGAGAGAAGGGCGGGAAGCGGAGGCTTGCGAGGCGTCGGCCGGCGGAGGGGAGTGCAGCGCTGGGAGCGGGCCCGGGGCTCCTCCCGCCCCGACCGGAGAGGCCGTCGTGCTGGAGACCGTGCTGCCCGCGGGCGAGGAGCCCAACGGCACTGCTGAGGGCGTGAAGGCCCCCAAGGTGAGCTGCGAGGAGAGGAACGTTACTGGTATCAGCAACTTCACGGTGCAGATCCTGAACGTGTCCCAGGTGAGCGGCCCGCGGCATCGTGCAGCTCTGTGCATATCGGGGGTGGGAAGCGTTGGGTCTGTGTGCATTTTTTGTCTTTCAGTGCTTGACCTGGCGAGTTTCTTTGTGTAATGGGGAAAACTTGAACAAGGGTATTCGTTGCATCATTATGAGTTGGAACAAATGGAACAACAGCTCAGTCCACAAGTGCGTGTGTCTGCACTTGTGGAGAATTGTCAGCCTTAATGCTGTATAGATCTCTATCTCTAGGGTTGTTTGTGGCACTTGTAGCCAATACCAGTTACTGTATCTAGTGTGGCTCTTATAATAGAGATGGTGGTTTTTCTGGAGGGGGGTTGTGTTGTATTTTTCTTCTTTTTAGTAATTGTTTTAAAGTAACCTTTAAAAAGGTTAAACACACTGCCATTTCTTTCAAAAGAGTTAAACAAAGATGTTTCTATTTGATAAGCATAATCAACTGTCTAATTGATAGCCTGGTCTGGTGCTGGGCATCCCTGCCCATGGCAGGGGGGTTAAAATTGATGATCATTGTGGTCCTTTTCAACCCAGGCCATTCTGTGAGATGATTCTATGATTGCTGAGTGATGCATTCCTACGTAGGACAACTTAATTAAATGTTTGCCTGTGTCTGTTATGCTCTCTCTAAGGATCTGATGGAGTTCTTAAACCCAAACAGCAGTGACTGTACGTTGGTTCTGTTCTATACGCCATGGTGCCGCTTTTCCGTAAGCCTGGCACCTCATTTCAATTCTTTACCTCGAGCATTTCCCATTCTTCGCTTCCTGGCACTGGATGCATCACAGCACAGCAGGTAATTTACACTTCCTGTGCTCTGGTCTCAGTTTATTTACAATAGCAAGTTCTGTGTTTTAAAAACAGCAGTGTTTTTTTTAAGGGTTTATTATAAATAGTTGTGTCCGTTTTCTTTTTGACTATAATGTTTTTGTATTTTCTTCCTCTTGACAACTTTACAGGAAGGAAATGCTACTCTGTTAGTAGCATTTCCACTTGGCCTGGAAATTGCGTTCTGTTAGCTGGCTTTTGGGTATCACAATTCTGAGGAGTGCTTAATATTCATTCACTTTATGCATATCCTTGGATAACAAAACTTGGATCCATACAGCACTTGTGTGTATGGAGAAGAAACATCCACTGCTGAATGTCATATAATTAACATAATTGATAAAGCAGTAGTAAGCATCCCTAATACCACAAGAAGTGGCTGCTTATTATTTTCTTATAAAGTGACATTTAGTGAAGCTGACACTTGCTGTGTTGTGGCTGCCTTTGTTCCTTTCTTCAGTGGATTTCTTTCCCTTCATGGCTTGTATGTGCTTTCTGTTCTCCAGCTTATCAACTCGGTTTGGAACTGTAGCTGTACCCAATATCCTCCTTTTCCAAGGTGCTAAACCTATGGCTAGATTTAATCATACAGACAGAACACTGGAAACACTGAAAGACTTCATTTTTAATCAAACAGGTATGTAAAGCAGCACTGAAGTATCAATAGAAAGAACAACTTGGCTTTTAGCTCCATACACAGCTTTGCTCTTATTATTTATTTCTCTTACATTGTTATTTAATGTGAATCTGATGAAAACCCTGAGAGGATTCAGCAGAGATTTGCCGTAGGAACTGAGTTTTGAGGCATGGTGAAACCAGAAACTGACTGGGCTGCTTTTGCAATGTAGACGGAAACAGTGGGGTTTAAGGTAGAAGGGTTGGGCACATCTTCATGCCCAAATCTTTCATTTGGGAGTAAGAGAACCTTGAGAATGTTGCCAGTGACATGCAAGAGTGAGAGCAGTTGGAGAATAAAACAAAAAAACCCATGCATGGGTATATGTGAGCCTTCATAAGAGGCCAGAAATGGTTGTATTTCCAAATACAGCAGAGATGCTTGAAACACAACCTCACAAACTTACAAAAAATTGTGTGGAAGGACAGAACAATGCTTTTCCTGTTATTAAGCTGTGCATACACCTTCATAGCTTTTCAGTTTTCCATAAGCTAACTATATACTCGACGTATTAAAATCTAAGAACCAGCTCAACAAACACTGAGGTCTGACTGTATGTGTGCCTTAGTTTGAGGAGAGGAACAGAGCTGCAAAGACAGAACTTCTCTGTATTTAATGGTCGTACTGGTGTTGATGAAGGATGTTTTTTTCCAGGTATAGAAGCTAAAAATGATGTGACTGTGACAGAGGAAGACTGGAAGGGGCCTCTGCCCAGTGTTCTGACAAAAGGAGTAGACTGGCTGCTCGTGTTTTCTGTGCTCTTTCTGGCCAGCTTTATCATGTATGCTACCATTCGGACTGAGAGCATTCGGTGGCTGATCCCAGGGCAAGAGCATGAACACCAAGAGTGACTGGAGGTGCTGAAGCAGGGACACAATTTCCTGTGTGTAAAGCAGGTTTCACGTGGAGTGGAAGTACTTAAGAATGAACTGTTGAATTTCTTGGTTGTAATTTATAATGTCAATGGAAAATCAGCTTTATTTACCAACTACTGAGTTTTTATAAAGTGAACTGAGGCAAATAGAGTGGTGAGTAAACTACTATGGAGGAACATGAACTAAGTAAGTGTTTACTAAAGTGCTCTGACCTGTTTGTTTTTCATGGACCTTACTGTAAATGTGTGATACCGTTCTGCTTCACTTTTATGAAGAGATCTCTGAGTTTTGTAAATCTAATACAGCACATTGGCCTGCATATGTTGCAGCACCTGGCTGGAGTGCAAGGTTGCTTCTGTACGGCTGAAATCTGGGAATCTTCTTTTACAAACCTAGAAGTGTATGAGGTGGTGCTTCTACACAGACACTGTGCTCAACACATTGGAATTAGAATGTGTTTTTGGTTCATGGATTCCTGAAATGAAGAAGTTTTCCAGGGATGCACAGGTGAATGGTGGTGTCACTAAACCAGTTTGTCAGTGAAATAAACTATGAAGAAGAGATATGTTTTAAAACCCAGTTCACTTCATTTGAATTATCCTAATATCTGGTAAGGTTTTCCTGTTAACTGTCTGTGTTGGTTAATGCTTCAGGGCAGAGTCATGCCAGCAATTATAAAAATGCAGGTATTTGTTGTACAGCTCCCTACAGGGTGACTGTTTTCCACCTTTGGTGCTGGGGTTAGATATGGGTTGTCTTGCTCCATGTTCTATGAGCCTTGGCTTACTGGAGATGCAATGCAAATCAGTTTAGAGTGCTTTGCAAGGAGCACATATCCCTGAGAGGTGACCTCTAGGGTTCCTTTTTGTGCTCGTACCTCTCCTGTTGGGGAAGGGCAGGTCCTGTATTCCTGTGAGAAGGCTGCAAGGATAAAACTGCTATTACTGAAGGTCAAGGGAGGAAGTATGTAGTTAATAAGCTTTTGAGCAGTAAGGTGGAGAGCTCTTCTCGTCGTTAAGAGAGGCAGAGGGCTGCGCTCTCCCTGCTCATCACCGCCTTGCCTATCAACACGGACGTCTTCATCTGATGGCTGCCGATCTGTCTGAGGGCGGGGGTCAGGAGGAGGGGGCCGGGCCGCCAGGGGCACAGGGCGCCGAGTGGAGCACGGAGCGTTCTGTACGCACAGAAATAACTTGTTTACGGTGAGGGTTGCAGAGCCGGGCACCCAGCCAGGCGGTGGGCTCTCACCCCGCCATACCCAAACCGAAAGCCTGACCTGCAAACCGTCCCCTCCCCGCCCAAGGGCTCCCTTTATGCCCGCACCCCGCCCCGCACGGCCGCCCCCGGTCCCTCCCCCGCTCCTCCCGAGGCGGGGCCGGATCGGGGCCATGCCGAGCGGCGGGGCCGCGCTGCGCCGGGCGCTGCTGGGAGCGGGGCGGCGCGGAGCGGGCGGCGGAAGCCGGGCTGCCATGGTGAGACGGGAAGGGGGGCGGGGGCTGCGCTCCTCGGGGCTGCGGGACCGGGAGGCGGGGATGCGATGGGGCGGGGGGCGCGGCCGCCTCGCGTCGGGCGCGGGTGTGCGGGATCTCATTGGTAACGGAGGAATCGCGTTGCGTGTGCGTGATGTTGACGCGTCTGCCCCATAAATGTCAGCTGCGGCGCGCTGGTTCGTTCCGCTGCTCTTTTAGCCCTTCTGCCTGCTGTTAGTTGTCAGCATTGACCCGCGTTGTTCTGCGGCTTCATCCGTGCAGCCCGATCTGTGCTTCTCTAACGGCTGTCTGACAGTTCCTTTTAGCAGTGGCGATATCTGTGTGTACTTGAGCGAAATGGGCGGCTCCGTCCCTACCGCCGCTCACGGAGCGCTGCGGAAGTCGCGTTGTCCGCCCCGGGGGGAGCCGCGCTCCGCTCTGCGCTGCTCGGGCGGACAGCGCCACCTGGCGGCGGCGGCGGGGCGGACGGGGGCTGCGGGCGGACGGGGGCTGCCGTGCTGCCCCAGCGAGTTGAACGAGTCTGTAAGGACTGAAGCAGTCTGAACTTTGATCTGTAAAGGACGGAGCTTTCCATCTAAGCATTGAGTTTCAGATCAGTCTGTTCAGATGCAGAGTCAAATTCATCACCTGCTTGCTTTGTGGGTGTTTTTAGGTCTTTTCCAAGCAGCCCGATTTCATCTCTCCTGGGTTTTTCCTAGGAATAACGGGACACACGCTGTGTACAATGCTATTTGCTTCCCTTGTGTATGCCTTTCACAATGCAGCTATTCTCCCCCTCTGCCCTTCAGCCTGTAGTTGGACTTTGAATGTTCTGTGAATAATCTGTTACTTATACAGCAGAGCAGAATAGCTGGAAATTCATTCAAGTGCTAGAAATCTGGATAGCTCAGGTGGAGGTGTGGGTGCAGGTGTGCTGCTGTCTGTGCCCATCCCATGGACCAGCCCATCACTGCACAAAGGCATCTATCCCAGCTTAACTGCCCCTACAGAAGCAGCACTCCTTGGCTGTCCTCAGTGACAGGAGTTAAGCTGGTCATAGGAATTATAAAAAGGAATGCACCGTACAGTGAATTTTCCACCTCTTGTGTGTGAAGCATTTACCTCTGTGCAATATGTAACTGTGGTTTCATGGCGTGGTTCTCTTGTTGTCCACAAGCAGCTGGGCCTTGCTGGTTGACACGCTCTGCTTTTGCCTCAACAGTCTTCCCAATCCCACTGGCTGACAGCAGAGGAGAGAAACCAAGTTCTGCTGGATCTCAAAGCTTCAGGCTGGTCTGAGTCAGGCGAAAGAGATGCCATCTACAAAGAGTTCAACTTCAAAAATTTCAATCAGGTAATTATTGCTATATCCCCTTTTTAATGTAGAGGAAGTGTAATTGTTTTCATTGCCATGCAGTCCTGATGGGAAAACATTTGTAGGTGGAACTTTGGGAGTACCTTTGTAGGGCCAAACCCTGGCGGATTTGCCTCAGTGAATTGTTCTCTGACTCCAATCTCATTAGGTGGGGTAAATTAAATCCGTTTTGTAGTTGTTAAGTAGATTTATTCTAATATTATAATTTCTTGATGACGATAATAGGGCCAAATTCAGGATTGGTATTATGGGATTAGACAAATAATACTGGATCCTGATTTGTTTTTTTTTGTTGTTGTTGTTACTAATGCTCCTAAATTGGTGCTAGAAAAATGTAACTGTTGGAGAGTGGGGTTCAACTGGGGGAGGGGGAAGGAAAGAAATGGGTAAATATAAGAGCACAAACTTTTGGGAGATGAGGTGGGGAAAGCAGGCCGTGTTTCACCTTCCCAGCTGGAAGCCGGCAGCCGATTCCTTCTTCACTGAATCCTCATCGCTGCCCTTGCAGATCCCAGCAACTTCTTCTTCTGGGCAAAGTCAGAGAGTTACAATGTGTTAATGTTTAATTTGTAGGGATGAGGTGGTTTCCTTACAGAAAACAGCAAAGCATGTGGAGGGGATGGAGGAGGCCAAGCCCTGGGTGCTGCTCTCCTTGGCTGCTCTTCAGTCCTGAGGATTAATGTGGGACAGGCAGAGCTGTGGCAGGAGGCACAGGGATGGTCCATGGGAGAGGGCTGACATGAAGGTGTGGGGGCAGGAGGTCCCCTGCAGGTCCTGGAAGGTGGCTGAAATATCCCACAAGTGATTGCAGAGGATGTCTGTGTTACTGGTGAGGGCACGGTGTGCCCTGCTGTTGCAGGGGAAGCATTTGCTGTAATGCAACAAAACAAACTGGTGCACCTCTGCTTCTTGGTGCTTGTATTTCTGATAGCTTCAAATAAATGCCATGTTTATTATGACTTAGGGAACAAAGGACAAAACTGAAGCTATGGACCCGCCTTATGCTTGGGAGAGTCATCCCACAGTGAAAACAAAGAACTTCTAGGTACAAAATCTTCTATTTCAGTTAACACGTTTTCTGTTTGCAGTACTGACAGCCTGAGTGTCTGGTGGTAGTCAGAGCACTGAGAAGTGCCATTTCCACACCAACCTCTCCTTTGCTCTTCTGCAGATGGCACAGAGTCAGGTGTGTTTGTAGGCAGCGGGGCTGACATGAAAGGTACTCCAGATTTACGTTTTGCAGATGATATTGGTATGATTAATGGATTCGTTGCCTCTTTTATTGCTTCTCACAGATAATGTTCGTGATGCATGGAAAGTTCTGTGGCTTTAAAATGGATGCCAGGTTTACAAAGTCTGTATATGTCAACAGATGTTAAGAATATAAACACAACTTTTATTATAAAGTCGTGCAAATGTGTAGACATGAACTTGGTTTATGTATATTATTTTCAGCATGAGGATGAAATGAAACTTCTGTGAAATGAGAGTTATTTGGATTCCTGAAGCTTTCAGGCTGAGATTAGCTTGGTTAAAAGCCATCAGAGCCGAGCTGCCTATTTAACAGCTGACAAGCTAATGACACTTCTGGCTTAGGGAATTACTTTGTGACATGGAACTTGAAACTGCTGGTGCTGTTTGTTAGTCTGAAGATACATTTTCATGGAAATAGGCTTTGGAGATGCAGCTCTCTGAAAGGAGTTGGAAAGCAGCCTGAAGCTGAGGCTGGGAGCTCTGTGATTGCTCTGTGCTGTGGGCACCCACTGCACAGTGCTGAGTCCTGCTGGGTGCCCCTGGTTCTGCTGCCATGGTGCATCCAGGGAGACCTCAGGGCTAGGCTGAGTGCTGGGCTTGGTCCTTCAGCCCCGCCATGCTCCTGTCTCCCATGACTTCCCCCAGCTCCCTCTCTGCTGCTCCTTAGTTCCATGCCCCTTCCCCAGACCCACAGCACCATTGCAGCACTGGGTTTGGCCTCGGGGCTGGGGAGGCAGTGTGCAGCATGGTGGCATTCCTTTGGTCACTGCACCAAGGCAGAAAATGCCACTGGGAGATGGCAGGGATCGGCATGCTTGGTGATGGCCAGGTTCAGTATTTACAGCTGTCCTCTTTTACAGGGTGAGCTTTTAATTGTGTTGGGTTGTTTGTTTGTTTGTTTTTCAGATCTCACATAGGAAGTCTCCATAAGACTTCTCATGTCATTCTGTAAAATGACAGGAAATCAAATGCTCTAAGACTTCTCAATGTGTTTTCTGTTTTGGGGATACAGGACGCAGGTGAGGGATGAGCTGAGTGGAGGTGACAGCACGGAAACGCTTTGGAGGACGATGCATGGGGAGAATGGAAGCACACGTGTTTGACTGCACTGGGGGAGACTTCTCTTATAAGAACTTACATAGAGATGTGCAAAAAACCTAGAGCTGTTCTGTAAGTGCATCTCCTCGATGCTACCTGCATCGCAGGCTTGCTGCTGCTCCCAGCACATTGCTCTGTCCTCCGTGCGGATCAAAGATCGGAACGTTTGCTTTTAGGCAGTGGGTTTCATTGCCTCTTTATGGACATAATCTTTTGGCTGTTTGTCTGAAATACGTCCACGCCTTCTGAGTATTGAAAGCATAATAGCCTTTAACCTACAATCTGCAGAGTTAAAATGAGTTTTATGTAAAATATTCGGTTGTGGGCCACATCTCCAGCTTTTTATATGCCACAGTGGTCTTGTTTTTTTGGTGTTTTTTTTTCTTCTCCATTGTCTGATAGTGAGGTCATTTTCAGTCCTCTGAGAAATGTTATTCCCAGCCAGATGCGGGCCATATATTAAAAGTAGCACCTGTGGCTAATATCACAGCAGCTTACCATAAATTTACATGGTAACTAGGATTATATCTGTCAAGACTGTTAAAAAATGTCTAGATTTAATTTGATTTCCAGTATTGAAGGAGCTCTCCAACATTTTGCTTCATAACTGTATTTTAAAAGTTAAAATCACTCCATTGTTAAGTTTTATAGCACTCCCAGTGCCCATTAAGTTGATTTGTTAAATGGAGGTCAGAATAAAGCAAGTTGGCTGCATTAGGATCGGAAACCAACCCATTTGCCACAAATTCAGCCCTTGCGTGTGAATCTTCGCGCAGCCTGGGCACTGATTGGTTTCAGGTGCTTAGCCTGGAGGATCGAGCAGCCCCAGCCCCTCCTTGGCAGCTTTGGGAATCAAAAGACGAGCCCCTTTTCATTTGTTTGGGTGGAATTTGCTGTTTTTAGGGTCGCATTTGTCTGCTCGCCCCCTCTGCTAGGGCTTTGTGCTTGGCTGTCTTTGAATGAAAAGACTTGATGGGTTTTTTTTATCCATCTAGGTAGGTGCTGTTTTTCATATACTCTTTCCTAAACTGCTT
The DNA here is from genome assembly GCF_987193195.1 of Phasianus colchicus. Lineage (NCBI taxonomy): Eukaryota > Metazoa > Chordata > Aves > Galliformes > Phasianidae > Phasianus > Phasianus colchicus. The sequence continues at coordinate 16,142,096 of NC_143450.1, read as the reverse complement.
CATTTTCCATTATCCTTTGAGTCCTCTCCCATATGCCATGATTTGTGCACCTGCAGAGTTATGAAAGTATTTCTTTTGGTAGTTATGTTTTCACTAACTTCCTTACGTTTATGAATACAAGAACTGATTTGCAATAAATCAGGATTATTTACAAGGGACTTTACGGAGTTGAGAAAATCTTTGTATCTGAAAATAATGAATTTCTGGCATATCTGCCTGCTGACGTTTTCCTTTATTAGAAACTGATAGTGAAATTCTTGGGACTGGCAAAGGTTAACTTTGGGCTAAAACAGTGTGAGTGAGGTGATGTGAGTGTCGGAACAGGGTGAAGTAAGCAAGTGTTATTGCAATAACACAGCTTCCTGGGCTTTGTGCCCCTCACTGATTTGGTGGATAGCACCTGTGCCTTGGGATGGTGGGTCAGGGTCCAGCTGGGGGTTTGGATCTGTCCATTCACTCCTCCATTTCTCCATCTATCTATCCATCCATCCACCCCTCCACTCCTTCATCCATCCATCCATCCATCCATCCATCCATCCATCCATCCATCCATCCATCCATCCATCCATCCACTCCTTTATCCACCCATTTGGCAGTTGGATCATTTACAATCTTAACATCCTCCATCCCTTGCGTTTGACGTGATGATACCCTGGTCAGCTCATCCTGCTTCCAGTAATCTTTCCACCTACTCTGCAGTGAGTATTTTTTTCTCCTGATGCAAAGCAGGTGGAAATATGCCACTGGGCTGCATCTAGGCAGAAATGAAATCCTCAGTGCTGGAAGCTGGGAAGTACTGCATTTCTTTTCATGTGGCTGGCAGGGTACAAAAACATACGTACTGTCAGCTGGTGCTCTGGGACATTTTCAGACTCATGTTTTGCACTTGGAGACATTTTTTCTGTATTAAATGAAGTTGTCTTAGTGCATCACCTGCCCCTTAGGTCTTTTAAAGTCCTTCCCAGTTCAGCCTTTCTCTCCACACCTGAATAACTGTGTTGCTACAGAACCTCTTGCATGTTAGCCACGATGACAGCTGTGTGTTGCTATCTGATGCCGTCCTCTGCCCATAGGAGCTAACTGCAGTTAGGGATGCTCGTGTTCTGGATGAGCTAAATTGTGGCTCCAGGACACAAACCCTTGGTTTGCTGTCTGTAATTGTTGTGTTTCCCATCACTGCATTTGCCGTGCTGAGCAGACCTGTTGTGTCTCAATGCTGACATCTGCCCAGCCAACCTTCAGGCTGCTCTCCAGCTGTCTCCAGTACAAGCACTTCCTTTGAAAAGATGGATTCATTACTGCTTTGGAAGGAATTATTACACCATTGTTTCAGGCATTAAGCTGAAAGTGCAAAAAGAAATAATTTGTCAAAACACCGATTGGGTTTCCCAAGCCGTCCTGCGCCTCGGGAATAGAAGAAATGCTCCTCCTTTTTTTTCAGCCATCTGTAGTGTGTGCCACGATTGCTCACTCTGCATGGATTAAGGGCACAAACGTTGCACCAACCGCAGCTGCACCCAAAGGCAGCAAAGGTGAGCAGGTTGTGTTTGCTCCCTGCAGCCCTCCCTGGGTCTGACTGCGCACCTCTGTGAGGGGAAGCAAAGCAGGCTGGTGCTGCCTCTTCCAAAGATGCTCAGCCAGAATATTGGGTTACTTTCAGTTAACGAATCCTCGTGTCTTGTAATTCCTCATGCATTAGGATTTATTTTTATGGGGGTGCTGGAAAGATGCTGATTAAGTGCAAAAAGCACATCTCTCCGCGTTGCTTGTTTAACCTTTCGCATCCCCTTGCTTTTGGGATAATGCCTGGCTAGGTTTCCAAGCTGCAAATCGCCTTTTGCAGTTTTCTCACTTTCTCCAAAAAGGAGCACGAAGGAAAGCCAGGCTTTGGGATATAACCCTCTGCAATTGCAATTAAAAATGGACTCTGGCTGGCAGAATCAACTGAAAGCAAACCGCAGCGCAGCGCCTATTTAAAAATTAGCCATTGCTTGCCAAAAGCCCATCAGCCCCACTTAGCGGACATCCGCTCCCCGGCGGCGGGCCGGGTCCTTTCATGCACCCTGCTTTACACGTTAACGGGTTGGAAGTCGCGGGCCGGTGCTGACCTTTCACATCTGCAGCTCTCACAGTAGGAATCTCCACTCGCTGCTTCCTGTCAGGGCGGATTAGAGTGATGAAGCCCAGCGCTCGCGCTGGCTGCCATTTCGTTTTTTGATCAGAATTATTTCTTTCACAAACAATCACGTTTGCTAAAATGTTACATCTGCTCTGAAAAGCCACTGGCAGACCCGCGGTTTATCAGTGGGATGCGAGTATAGCTGTAGACCAGCTTCAAATGGGGTTGGGGGAGAGCTTCCCGTCCTCCTCCTCCCCTCTCTCTGCTTCTCTCTGTTTTCTTCCTTTAATTTTATTGGGCTGAAGTGTTGAAGACCACGGACTGGAGGGGCTTGGTGGGGCTGAGCCAGCACCGCCCGCTATTGCTTATTCATCACTCTGTTGGAAAGTGGGATTTGCTCTTAGGTTCAGAGCCCTCGTTCACTGCAGGTGTGATTTTCCATGTGCTGGGATGAGAATAGCAATGGGCGTTCCAGTGCACGTTTGTGGATGGCCAAGGTGGGAGAAGCTTTGTTCCACGGTGTGCAGTGCGTGCCTGCAGCCGGTAGAAGCTGTGATATGGAAACAGAGCTGTACAGTGTGCTTCCCTACAACGTGCTCTTGTGAAGTTCTAAAAGAAGTGTGATGTTCACTGGAGGACCAGAAAGTGGTGTTTGCTGGCACGTGTCTGCCTGATCCAGCAAAGCAGGAAACGTGATGGGCTGCCCGGGGCAACCCTTACAGAATTATGGGATGGCTGAAGTTGGAAAGGACCACTTAGGAGCAAGGCAGCAAGAACCCACAGACCCTCTTAAAATCATCCTCTCTCAAAAGATGGGAGAATTCCCCAAAAGAGAAATGTGGGAAGATGCCTGCTCCCACTGTTCTTCCAAAGCCTTTTGTCACTTCTGGACTTGAAATGTCTGTCTGCAAAATACTGGTTGAATGTCATGGTGCCTTGTACACGAGAAGCCTGCCAGTCCTCCCATTTGGCTGCATGCTGAGCTCAGTGTGCTCACCTGAAATCTCTGTCCTACCTGAAAAGGTGCACGTGTCAGTTGTTGTCATCTTCTTTAAGAAGGCCTGCATGCAGTGCAGAGGTGAGAGAATGGTGAGGGATGGCCTAGTCACGAGAGCAGCCGATGCTTCTCTTAATCCATCACAAAGCAATGCCTTTCTTATCACTCTTTGATGTTTTCTTAGGATCATAAAGGGCAGAGATGTAGAGGATTAGCAGAGGCAGGGAGTGCTTGCCCTCGGATATTCAGCAGAGAATATTTTGTATATTGAACTGGTAATATGTGTAATCTTGGCTGAAAGACGAAGGAAAACTTTGCCTGAGTGCTCCTTACGTTATCAGCTGTATGTATGGCACGAGAACTTCATGTCTGCAGGGTGAAATCATTCCTTCATATGCAAGTTAAAAGCACTGGGGGAAAAAATTGAGATTTTAGTTCTGCTGTGGCCAAGGTCTGTTCTGTCCAAAGTGTGATGCAATGGGTTGATGAACTTCCCTCTTCTTCTGCACTGATTTGCACAAGCCTTCCAGGTGATGAAATGCCTGAGCTCCATCGAAGATCTGGGCACGCTGGTGAGGTTGAGATGTTGCAAGGACAAGTTTTCCTTTGCTCTGCAGAGATGAGTGTTGGTGCTGAGGCTGGGCACTGTGTGGCCATTCTGCTGCTTCTTCCCATCCTCATGCTGGGCCAACCATTTCTTTCACCAAGTTCTGTTATCTTCGTTCTCTCAGTTGCACTGCCAGGAGAGTTATTATTTTAAGTGACTGATTGCTTTAGCAGGTGCTCAGTTAACGGGGGCTTCGTTGTGCCGTTTAATGGTTTGAGGTTGGGTGCAAAAAGCTCATTTTAAAAAGCCACGTTTTGTGAAATAGCCCTTTTATTTGGTGTAAACCCCCTAAGTGCAACCTTTACATTTCTTGATGGAGCTGGAGGATTCCTTCCACCTTCTGGTTCCATTGTGAAACTTGTGCTTACTTTCCGTCCTTTTCCCATGTTGAATAAGGAGTGGCATTAAGGAAAGGCCAAGTGATGAGCTGCATGGGATCTCTGCAATCTGACTGCTCCTCAGTGTTGAATAGTGGCTGTGTTTGCCCAGCATGCTGAAGGAACTGGAACTGGAGAAACAAAAAGAAAGAGCATTTATTTAGAATGCTTCTGTAGAAAGTGACAGATCACAGATACATGTTGGAAAACCCTTGCAGTGGTGTCTGATTTTAGCTGACTTGGGTTTGTCACTGACGCCGCCACGGTGGAATTAATTTACTGGTGAAATAAGAAAACACCACTAAATCTTTGCTTTTGTTCACTCCTGTCACTTGGCTGCGGTGACTCTGAGTCCTCAGCGCTGTGGGACCAGGCAATGGGAAGAGCCCAGCCATGGTGGAGATGGGATCTTGTCACAGCTTTGTCTGGGGTTGTAAATTTAGGGCTTCTGTGCGTTTTGCAATAGACTTTGTGGACAACTACAGTTAATTTCATTTGCCTGTAGGCAGACGAGTGTTCTTTGTGATATAGTTGTATTGGGTCCTGGGAGTCTAAATAGCATTGAACCTTTTGTTTAAGAAAGAGCAACTTTGGGGGAAAGTTGGAATGATGCTTTAAGATGCCTTGCTTGCATCAAGTTTATAAATCTTTTTGGTGGATTAGGTGATTAATTTGGGTGTGAAGTCTGTTCATTGAATCACTGTGTGTATTATCTGCTTTCTGCTCACGAAGCCCAGGTGCAATCACTTACTGTAATAAAAACGAGAATAGGAAAAGAGATCTTTGCTGCTGCTGGAAAAGTAAAAAACATGGTGGGGAAGGGGGTAATAGATGTAACACTGTGTATCATATTATCACCAATATGAGAAAAACAAGTTCAGCAGTTATAGAAGTGCAGGTCTCGTGCATGTGGTGGGTGTGATGCAGGAGTCAATCCAGAGCAGGAGGAGCAAGTCAGTGCTCCTCCATCTTCCTGCCAGCCCCTTTTCCCCACAGAAAAGTGATATTTTTCAGACCCATTAGGTCTCAGGAGGGGCAGGTTGTGCCTCAGGTTGTGTCTGCTCCTCCTTCGTGTCCTCACAGAGGTTGCTGCCATGCATGGAAGAAGCAGCGCTGGTGCGAGGCTACTGGAGCATGGCATAGCATGGCAAAGCAAAGCATGATATGGCATGGCAAGGCAAAGCATGGCAAAGCAAAGCATGATATGGCATAGCATGGCAAAGCAAAGCATGATATGGCATAGCATGGCAAAGCAAAGCATGATATGGCATGGCAAGGCAAAGCATGGCATGGCAAAGTGTGGCAAGGCATGGCACAGCATCACATCTCACTGGAGCAGCACCTGACCTGGGTCACACTGCAGGGACATGAGCCTCCCCGTGCAGCCAGCAGCATTCCTGTGGACAGAATTCCTGGAATCACCATCTGTCATCTCCTGCAGTGCTTGACATTGTGCGGTACCTGCATGAGCAAACGCCCCTGGAATAAAGGCCATGCCTCAGAGCTCCAGCTCTGATTGCCTGCATTTATTCTTCGTGTTCTTCAAATTGGTAAATCATATGACAATAAACAGAAATACCCTCAATGAAGAGAGAAGGGGAAACTGTTGTTTATCTGGTCAGGTGGTTTAGATTAGCAGTGATGCTGGTCTGTATTATGTTACTTTAAATCATAGTGTCCCAACAGGACATAAATTATGAAGATTGTTACAGTATGTTTCATCCAATGTAAGATCAACAAATTGGAATAATTTTTTTATAGGAAAATCAGTGCTTTGGCAAGGTTATTGTTGAAGAATTTAATTTAACTTGAGCTTTGCTTGCATTATTTCTTAATATATAAAAACTATTTGCATAATGTATGAAGTATAAACATTTTTAGAATCAAAGGCAGGAATGCCTTTTCCAAGATTACATAGAGTGGCAAACTACTTAGAATAGATCAGTGTTTGTGCTTTCGCTGTCAGAAATGTTTGATATAGAGCTGGCTAGCTGGTTTCTTCACCGACATAATTGTAAACAAGTGTTGCGAGACAGAAACAGCGTTCTTTGTGGAGCACAGCCTAAAGGTTTTCACATAAGCAGTGTGGAACTTGGAGGGCAGTGTTTGCAGCCACGGTATGCATACAAATAGGTGACTTCTTTTGGAGAGCAGAGCAGCGTTTCGTGTTTGTGTAAGGGATGCGTGCAGCTCAGTACCTGGGATGGGGTTAAAAATGCAGAAAAGTGTAGATAGTGATGTTTTGAATGAAGGCTTTTTCAGTTGTTTTGCTTTGTTTTATGCAGCTTTGCATTGCTTTATGAGGACAGCAGTGGTGTCCCAGTGCATTCCAGCGTGTCTGTAGTGCTCCATGGCCACTCTCCCCTTTACCAGGGAGGATGGAGGGATGGGACACGTGGCCATGGCACAGTCGTTGCTTTCCAGGTTTCCTGGAGGTGGTTCTGGCAGCCCAGTGGTGCCAATGAGCCCAACGTGGAAACGTGTCTTTCAGAATGAATGCCAGACCTCATGTGCTGCTTTCACCTTCTTAAACATCAGTTGCATTCTTTGTTGTAAGGTGATTTTTGCATAATTATACAATGGGAGTATTTCCTAATGGAACAAAGAGAATGAAAATGAAACAAGCCGTGGGTTTTTGATGTCATGAGATTGAGTTAAACCCTCAGGGCTAGCTACACGTCACTCAGTATAGCTTGACATCAGAGAGCTTTTCCTTCATTCTGCTGACCCAGTGCTCACTGGGAGGTGGGGATGTGATGAGTTGGGTGTGTGAAAGCTGCTCCGGTTTGGAAACGGACTGCGGTGATTAGAGGTGGTTGTTAGAAGTGTCAAACCACAAAGGAGAACACATGCTATATGCTGTGCACAGGGAGGGCTCTTCCTTGGGTGGATGGAAAGCAAGCGTGCTGAGAGTGGTCATCTCTTGCCATGTATGACAACATTGCTGTAATGTGTTTCGTTTGCTGATTTCTTACAGAATCACAGAATGGCCAGGGTTGGAAGGGACCTCAAGGATCACGAATCTCCAACCTCCCTGCCACATGCAGGGCCACCAACCTCCCCATTTAATACCAGACCAGGCTGCCCAGGGCCCCATCCAACCTGGCCTCGAACACCTCCAGGGACGGGGCATCCACAGCCTCTCTGGGCAGCCTGATAGATGACACTGATGCAGTGCGGGTGGGTATGGAAGGGAAGACAGGTAGCCCTCACACTGCAGAGGGCCAAGGTTAACGCTACCTCCAGCATTATAATGACAGATGGGAGGCAGAACCCTTAGTGTACTTGTGATTAGCATATGGTTTCCTTGGCCGAGCATCTGAAGGATTTAGGAAGCATCGGTACTCCCTTTGTAACTCTCGCACTTTAAAACAAATAAATAAAGCCCGTCATACAGTCACGTTGTTGGGCCTCGCGGCTGTTTTCCTTGAGTACCTCCATTTTTTGAGTCAAGCACTGTCAGCTGCTGTGCTCAGGAGATGCACTGCGGTGATCCATCACCGGGGACGTGCTGCTGGGTGATGTATGAGCGCGACATCTCGACCCGCGCCGCTTTGATGTGTAACTCATCGAGATAATGTTGGCAAGCGCCGTACAAAAGCAGCGTGTTTAAAAAGCGTTAAGATGAATTGATTTCTTGCTTAAGAAGTGTGGAAGGAAGAATAATAGCAGATTAGCCCCGGGATCCCACGATTCTCCCGAAGCTGTTAAGCGTGGTGCGAAGCGGTGGATGGAATTTCAGCTTTCCTCCCACTGCTGAGAGCACAGCGCCCAGCCCTGCTTTTCCCATTCTCTGGCAACAAAAGTCACATTAAGTCTCGTTTTCTGATAGCGTGTTTTGTCACTTCTCAAAGCATTTTTTTTCTTTTATAACTTTAATAGGTTGATGTGTTCTTCAGAGAGTAGTGCTGATTTTTATCTCGTGGAGGCATGCTATGGCATGGCTTAAAAAACATTTTAGAAGTGATGTTACGTGTGAAACACCCTTAGTTTTTAGTTCTTTCATGATCTTAAAAGACATGAAGGGAAGAGACGTACTGGCACACCCAAGGATCTCCCTGTCTGCTCAGGGTTGCTTCGCTCATCACTTCCCTGGTGCTGTTCCTGACTCACTGCAGGGCTCTGTGATTTTCCAGCTCCCGAGTGATGCATCAAACTTAGACTAACCTGTGCGTCCGGCTGTTACTTCAGACAAAACGTCCTGAAAGGTTTATGTTGAAAATATCTTCCTCTCATTCCGAAAAAACCCGAATACTTTATGATAGTTAATACATCAAAGGCTCCTTTCACACTTCTTCATGGCTTCCAGAAAACGCAGGCATCCTTTCTTACGTCTCTCTTTGTTTTTCAAGGAAAGATGGAAAAATGTGCCCGTTAACATCAGAGGGGCTGCAGAGCTGCTGTTGCAGTGAAGGTCACGATCGGCGTTGAGTGCCTGTCCCAGCTTCAGCCAGCAGTGTGTGTTGGGCTGATGGATTCTGCCCACCGCTGCAGTCTTGACAATGATCTTGCACTGCAGACTGCTTAATAATTTTCATTATTTTTAATTAAAGTTGAAGAAGTGCAGACTCCTGCTCAAATTAAGGTTGGTTGTGTTGCCGGAATGTGGTAATTACTTTAATTGATCACAAGATAGTTTCCTTGATCACCAATTAGACCAAATTACCGATCAAGTTTCAAGACGTGAAGAAATGTCCAAACTGATTTTATGCAATAGTGTTTTCATATCTAATCAAGCCTAAATATCTTTCCCTTGCAGAGCCAATTGTATTTTCTCAAAGAGAGGTTACGGCTCTACAAATACCGAGGCGATTCCCAAACAATAGCATTCCAATTCATTTAATTAGCAGAGGAAGTATTTAGGACCTTAATGGAGATTGCATTGGTGAAACTGCTCAGTAGAACTGTAGCTCATTTTCTTAGCGAGACATGCTTCTATTTTGTGTATGCTGAAATGAGCTGGTACACAAAAGTGAGGGGCTTCAGCAGTTTGCAGTGAGAGAGAGCAGTGGGGCACGGGCACAGGTATGAGTATTTGGGGATCCCTCGTGGGGTTTGGGAAACCCCAGTCCCAGTAACCCACGTGTGTCTGTACGTCAGAGCTGCCCAGGTGGACGCACAGACCCTGGTGGGGGACACGTGGACCTGGTGAAGCTTTCCATAGGTTTAATCTGGCTTTCCTTCTGCTGTTCTTTGTACAAAGGCAACGTATTGGAGGTTGCAATGCTGTCTTAATTTTTCTCTGTATAGGCTGCTGTGGAAATGTACAGGTTGCCAATAGATTCCTTAAGATCTCAATCTTAATAGAGTCTTATCCGATTCCTACTGCGATTCCTTGGGCAGTCTAAGAACGATTGAATGCAATGTTTCAGAGCTATTCATGCAGATGTTTTGTTGCTGATGCACGTTGTACCACTTTCTGCTTCAAAGCGCGCTGCTGAAACATGGGGCATCTTTTAGAAGTAATTGTTCACTCCAAAGAAAATGAAACCAAACGAGAGCTTCAAGGGAAGTTGGATTTCTCGAATTTTGGAATGCTCTTGGGTCAAGGAAAAAAGCTTTTTAATTGCTGACAGTTTGGTGATTTCCAAATGACAAGCCTCATTGGAATGATTTTCTCTGATTATAACGTTTGCATTCATTGGGCTGGCAAAGCGACTAACAAAGTCATACTTCATCCAGGCACCGAAGCTATTTTTTTTTTTTCCTTAAAGGTTTTTGTAATTTGTGAGAGGAAAAAAGACTGAAACTATTATCAGCCATTATATGTTATTCATTGACCACATGTTTGTTTGAAGCGGCCATCGCTTGGTGGAATGCAGGCTATATACATTCTCTTCCATAAATGAGTGCTAAAAACTTACCTAAATCAGATAGGTCTTTGTTGAGATCGTTGCATTCTAATATGAACCAGACTATAATGTGGATGTTCCATTTGCTTTGCATGTTAATTTAGGTCCCAACCCTGATGGATGGAGCGCAGCTTGAATAGAGCCCATTGACTCGGAGGCGTTCTGCACACGCACTGAGGCCCTTTGGACCCCGCTGCATAATTGCATTCTTGATTTACATGGATGTTCTCATTTTCTTTATAATGCAGCGATTTGCTCTTAAGCATTTTGGCAAAGGCATGCTATTATTTTCTTCTTGAGCCTGTGATAAAACCTGCATCCTGGGGGAAAGTAGTGTGCAGAATATAGGGGCAGAGGATTGGGAAACCCATTTTAACTCACTTAAAGTAAAATATTTTCTCATAAAGCAGAGAGGCAAAACCACCTGCCTCCTTTCTCCCCCCAAGTAACATAAATAGCAAAATAGTTACGTGAGAGGATGTGTTTCTGGAAGTGCTATCTGTCCAGTATGGGAGTATTGTGGCATGGGCCCTAGCTGGAAATGACACATTGGCAAAGGTGTAGTGAGGGGTGAGGGCTGCTGGGATGGATGTTTAAAACCATTTTTGAGTGCCGAGGGTAAAATCGTTGCTCCTGTCCAACAGGTTTGAATCACTGAGCAATTAACGTTGAGCAGTCATTCACCAGCACCCTGAGGGGAGGATTTCAGTGAGGTCAGGAAGCACGTTGGTGGCTCAAGGACCGAAAATACTTCTCCAGCAGGTTCTGAGATTTCATAGTGAATCTTGTTGCAGATCAGCTGCCAGAACATCTGCCATCTATGTCCTGGCAGATGGAGGAAGGCTTTTCTCTCTTTTCTTTCTCTCCTAGGCGTTTGGATTTATGACACGAGTTGCTCTACAGGCAGAGAAGATGAATCACCACCCGGAATGGTTCAACGTCTACAGCAAGGTAACGTGTCCACCAGCCTGAATTACACACACAGACCAAAGCACTGGCCCATCCTCTGTGTCCTTCCTGTGGTTTGTGTGCGGTAGAGGAGCGGAGGGAATGGGGAGATGATGTATCTTTCTCTAGAGATGTGGGACTTTAAAGAGGTGCTGTGATTGGTAGCAGTGAGCTGGCACCAGGCATCCTGCTGTTTGTGGCTGCTTGCCGTGTGGCTCAGGGCTGGCACTTTGCCTTGCTGGCTGAGATCTGAGAGCAGAGCAGAAGCCTTTAACCTCTTCTGTAGGCAGCCTGTGTGAGTGGCTGTGCTGGAACCTCTGAGTGCCCACCAGCTCTCATTTCTGTCTATGCATCGTGCAGGTACCTGGATGGCAGCCTGGCAGCCTAAATTTAGATTGGATTTGTTAAACATCCTCGGCCCCTGTGTCTCAGCGTAGCAGCTTATAAAGCTTGTTTAGAACATTGCCTGGCTGCTGCTGGTCTTGCGATTACAGAGGTTAGAATGTGCTCTGCAACCCTTGGAAGAGAGGTGCTGTGTGAGGGGGAAACGACTGCTCCCCCATCATTTTGATTTCGGGGTGCTGTGGGTGGCAGACATGGTTTCTCCATCCTTGTAACACCCTGCTGCTCCTTCCTGGCAGGTTCAGATCACCCTCATTTCCCATGACTGTGGCGGACTGACCAAGAGAGACGTGAAGCTGGCTCAATTCATTGACAAGGCTGCTGCCTCTGTATAGTGCAGGTATATGGCATTTTAAGGTTCTGTCTTGTATTTTGAATGATGTCCCCCATTCATTGTAACTCTGATTTCACAGCCCCCCTGAAAAAACAAAGTATTCTGTAAACAGTGGTGTAGCTTTGTTTGCCTTTAAGGCTTTTATCTGAGAGACCCCTCTGAATGCCCATGCTCACCCTTTTCAGTGCTGACTTCCATCTCCCCCATGCAAATAGCACCAGGTCTCAGCTCCTGGCAGTGTTAATGAAATACAGTACATCTGGATGCAGTGCTGGGTCAGGCAGCACCCAGCACGCTGCAGGACAGAGCTGTTAGCTCTGCTCATACCTGCAGGATGGGAGGGGGAGCCTGGCCGTGTGCCGGCAGCGAGGGAAGCAGCATTAGCAGGATTCTTGCTAAGCTGGGCTCGGCCAGAGCTATGCTCACCCTCCTTGTAGCTGCCAGTCCCCGTGTGCCCTGCGAGCCCTTTGGGTGCAGCACTGGCAGAGTGACCCCTGTGAAATGCCTGCAGCATGGCTGGGGTCACTGAGGGCACGGCTGGGAACTGAGACACACATCGAGGGGCAGTGGCTGCCAGGATCTATTCTGGGTGTGTGCACAGAGTGTGTGGTCTCTCAGCTATTCAGGATGCAAAATGCCAGTAGCTGACATGCAGATATTGCTGTCGGTAAAATAGGAATGGTATTTTTGTTAATGCTCAGCAAGTGCACTGTCACATGCTAATTGGTGGCAGGAGGCAAGATGTGAGATGTTGGGCTTTACTGGTGCTGACTGTACTGAGGTTATTGATATTAAAACCTAAAAAAGACCCGGATTCAAGCAACGTGCTCCAATGTTCTTTGCTTCAGAGTGCCTTTCCCCACTGAAGGGGTGGATCTCACTGGTATAAGTGGCTTCAAGTCAAGCTGTGATGTCTCCTGTTCCTGGTGGAGGAGTGAAACGAGTCTCACCCAATGTTTGGATGACGTCTGCAGTGAACGGTGCAAACTCTGCTGTTAGAAATTGATACAGAATGCCAATGCTTTGCATCAAGCCAATAAAATCAAATTCCTTCTTTGTAATTTGTTTCTTTATTATTATACATATGTGACAAAGCTGTTTAGTTTGAAGATAAATAATATTTAGTCACTGGGTGGTCTTTGGTTTAGAGTATTGATATTTATTTACATACTCGGAGGAAAAAATCCCCACCAACTAATTTCTCCCTGAGCACTGCTGTCTGTATGGCACAGAGCTGTGCAGCCACCGTGCGTCGCAGCTCCCAGCCTGGTGAAGAAGCAAAACCAGCCCAAGAAGAGGAGCACAGTTTTGGAACGTTCACAGCAGTGTGGTCTCCAGGTCAGTGCTTGTTCAGCTGTTAATTACTGGAGCATTTCTGAACTGCAGCCCAATCATGTGGGGAACTCCTTGTCCCTGCAGTATCTCTCACCCCCATCCTCTGGCTCCCTAAATCCTTGCTGGGAGTCAGGTGGAGCCACCCAGCCCCATTCCCTTCTCCTGCATTCCCTCAGCTCTCCTCTGCCTGTGTGGAGGTGGTGAGTGCAGGATGCTGGGGCACCGAGCAGGGCACTGTCTCCCTGACCAAGCTGGAACTTCATGGGTAATTGGTAATTTATACAGCATGGATTTAATGACAGGTATGGGATCCCAGCCAGGAAACAGCCTGAGGCTGCGTTGCGAAGAGCATCGTTGGCTCTGCTCTGAACAAAAGTAGCCAGACTGGGAGTGTTGAGGCTTCTCCAGGTGATGGCATCTCAGGAGCTGCTCTGCTCCGTTGCCTTGCAGCAGGTGGGCTCCAGCAACTGCCCAGCTTACAGCTTTCCCTGCTGATCAGATCCTCTTTGGGCAGATTCGATGGCAGCAGCGCCACATCCTCCGCTCTTGCAAACTAATTGCATTTCTCTGCTTCCTGTGAGGCTCAGAGCATGGCTAGAAGCCACCAGGTTAAATATTCCCCTGGAATGTTTGAGGTTTTTTTGCTTTAAAGTTGATTGTGGCTTGAAGTATTTGGATAATCCATTGCAAAATGGCCTTCTCCTTGAGAGCTACTTGTGTGCATCTCAGCTGAGCCACCTCACCAACCCACCCCGCAGCCACTGGGAAGTGCAGACCCTGCAACACTAATCTGCAGCCACAGGAAATTAAAAACTGAACACACAGGGCTGGGAGAGCAGAGCACGAGGGATGCCTGCAGTGCACTCCTAGCTGGGAATTGCTGCTCGGGTCCCAGCAGCCCGAGGACTGCTCAGGAACAGGACCGGTCTGTTATCCCTTCCTTTCCCCAAACTGGGAGCCCAGCTCCAGTAAACTGCAGGATGCACACCTGGTGCAGCAGGAGGTGGCCTCTCACCCCAGCACGAGGGCTCCTCCTTGCCCCTTTCTGCTTCCTGAGCCTACAACATCAATTTTGAAAGCTCTGAGCTGGTAGATATGTGCGCATCCTCTGGCTTTTTCAGCCTCAGATTAATGAGCCAATTGCCAATTAACTGAAGCTAGTGAGATCCTCAGCGTGAGCTAGGTTCAGTTTTTCACAATTGTTTGTGCCAAGCAACAAATATTTGTGGCTTAAGCAAAGCTGCAGCTCAGGATGAGCCAAACATATGTGTGTCCTGGAAGAAGCTCTCACGGAGCAGCCAGGCTAGCAGGCACAGCGATGCTGACAAATTGAAATAAATTAGCAATTGTTCATTCCCTTTCTCTTTTCCCCCAAGAAAAAAAAAAAAAAAAGCAGAAAGCAAACATGGATGTGAGTTCTCCCGCTGACATCAAAGGCTGTGTTTATGTAAGCGCTGCTCGTGCCGAAGATCTGTTGCAGAGTTGGACCCTTTGGTGAGGAGCTGACAAGTCACTTGCAAACGGACTTTGGAGGCAGTCCAGACACGGCTGCCAGCGGTGCTCTGCGAGAGCCAGGCTGGGCTGCAGGACACAGGACTGCAGCAGTGCAAGGGGAAGCTCCGTGCTGCGATGGTGCTCCTTGTTGAGCTGATAGCGGCCCTGCTTTGGGCTCAGGCAGATGTGGTGGCACAGAAGTGCTCAAGCACTTATACGCCAGTGGCTAGTGGAGGCAGAGCCCATGGGAGGGCTGTCAGTGCTTTTGGGGTCTCTTCCCCACTGCAGGGCTGCATTAAAAGCAGTTTTGTCAATAATTTCCATAGATCTTAAGCCAAAACAGGCATAGTTTGCCTAAACTGCTCAGCAATGCAAACTCAATTAATTAAGAATCATCAACGTCTGTTGTTGTAGCGCAGAGTTTTTGTTTATCCTGGAGCAGTGGGGTTTCCTCAGCTTGACCTCACAGAGTGGTGACATCAAGCAGCAGATCCCAGCACCTGCTGTGCCATGGGGTGGCATGGAGCACCCAGGCTTATGCCAAGGAGGACAACCCACCTCCAATTTTCTTATGAAGTTCTCCTATTCTCTATGTGATGTAGCTAAAAGACACACTCACATCTTCCAGTTCAGGTACACGTGGAGCAAGCTCCTTGTAGGCTGGAATTAGTGTGCGTGTGATGATCGGGTTGTTCCTCCAGCTGTTGTTTCTGTGGGAGCTGCTGGTCCTGGGCCAGCCTGGCTGGAGGAAGACTTGGACCAGGATTTCCCTTTTGCAGTTTCTAAAGAAGTCTTCAACCTGGATTCAGTTGCACCCGCCCAGCATGTCCGTAGGCAAGATGGATGGCCATGCACCCCAGCCCTTCCCGTAGCTCTGGGGGCAACTGGGCCCATTGGTGCTGCTTGTTCTCAACACTCCTTGCTGCTTGGCCCCACCATCTCTCCCCTTCTTTCTGGCAGAAGGGATCCCAAGCTCTGTGTCTCCCTGCACAAACTGCTGGACAACTCCAAGTCCAAAAGGCTCACGTTGCTCATCATCTCCAGCAACACCATCCTCCTGCCTGTGGAGATGGACTGCTTCTACCAGCTGAAGCTGAGCACCCGTTTCATGGTGAGTCACAGTGGCACACCACGAGGGGACAAACGCAGCCCCATTCCTCCCCAGGATGGTGGCACATCCATGGCAGTGGCCACGTGGCATCTCAGCACCTGGCCCAGTCCCAGTGACCACCCAGCAGTGGCACATCCAAAACTTCTAGAAACCCAGGGACTCGCTGTGATGGGACTGTGCCAGGGAATGCATTTCAGGGGCAAGCTTCAAACCTCTCAGTTAATTCGATAATGATTGTTCTTGAAATGCAATTGTTCAGTCCTCCCCATGGCAGCCCTTCCCCCCCTCGCGGGTTTGGCACAGTCAGTTTTAAGCACCCTTTTAATACTCAGTTTTCACACTGAAAATCCCACTTGGTCACACACCCTGATTTCCTTGTCTCACACGAGCCAGCTACTGTATGCAAACCTCTGTGCCTTAATTATATATCCCCATAATATATGAGCCGGGCCTGGCTAACGTCAGGAAACCCCGTCATGAGCTGCGGAGATTTCTGAGAGCTCCAGCAGCTGCTGGTGTGGGAGCACAGGGCACGTCCCTGGGGCAGGGGCTGAGGGGGATCCATAGGGATGTGACCAGAACCCTGCTTAGAATTGAGCTCAGTGGGTTTGAAGAGGTCCTTGGGAGCAGAGCGGGTTGTTGGTGACATTGAAAGTGAAACTGGGAGCTCCTCTCTGCAGCTGGCAGATGCGTTCTTCCTCTCTGCTTAAACCACTGAGCACTTGATGAAATTGTATGTGGACCCCATCAGCTACAGGAAGAGCAGATATGGCACCTTGGACATCCTCCTTATTGCCTTCTGCCTGAATATCCACCCCACAGGCTCCAATCTGCAGGAGATGACCCACACGCTCCAGAGCATCCGCATCCTCAGGGTCCTCAGGTACAGCGAGGGGATGAAGGTAAGGCACTGATCTCTGGTTAAACTGCGGCCCTTCTCCTCCTATTGGGGTCTCCTTATGTAAGTGAACCCCACAAAACCCAGAGCTGAGTCCAGTACCAACTGAGTGCTGCCCAGCACCTCACTGTGCCCCCAGGGATTGGAGGCTTTGCCCTGAGAGGAACTGATGCTTGCAGCAGCTCAGAAATTAAACTGAAAAACAACTAATTCCTGATTTTCTAAGAGTCCTGTAACTTGGCCAGCATTTATTTTCCCTGTTTCTCCTTCTCCCGTTGAGAAGACGGATTTTTCTTTTTTACTGCAGCAGAGCAGACACACAAAAAAACCCTGTAAAACACAGGTCACGTCCTATTCTTGCTCTGTGTGTATTTTTCTCTCCAGCACACCATCTCCTCCTTACTATTCTCCTGACAGCTCCAGAGGTTTGTTTTTCAGCAAGGAACTTATGTGGGCAATGAATGCTCGGCCAGCATTTCTGCGTGTGATTAATTGGCTGGGTAGCCCACCAGAAGTGGGATGTTTATGGGCACAGGGCTCTTATAATGTTCACTTCTGAGCCCTCATTCCTCTGGTTTGCATCGTAAACTTCACTTATCACCAGACTTTTATATGTTAATTATTCGGCGTCGCTGGGAGAGGGGACAGCGTGTGGAAGTGCACAAAATAAGGGAAAGTTTTGTCGTGGTGGATCAGATGCTCCTGTTGGGACTGGCTGACCGTATGGGAACATAAGGGTGTGTGGCAGAACGGGAGATGTTTGTGTGTGGAGAGGTGTGTGCTGATCTGAGCTTTGGGGCACACATTCATTTGAGGATATCACAGCCCCGAGATGCTGCATCCAGAGACCAGGGGTGGGATCTGTAGGGTGAGATTTGGCACCGTTCTCCCCTGAGACGCTTAAAATGTTGAGGTGCTTTGAAAAAATCCCACTTGGCACAAATCTGTAGGTTTAAGGGCTGGAACACCTTTGAAAATCTGGTCCATGCAAAACCAAGTTTCGATGGAAGTCAATGGGATTTAGCATCTAAGGGATGGGGGCCACTGGGAAATCATCCCCCTGAGTTGGGTGAGAATGCCTAGAATGTATTGTTTGGGGGAAAAAAATATAAAAAGTGAAAATTCTTTGGGCTCTCACAACCCCTTCCTGTTCCAGAGGCGCTATGCATGCCCTGTGCTGTCCCACCTGGGGGCTGTGGGTGCTGCCTCCATGTCCTGACCTGGAGAGGAGAGCCCTGGGCATTTGGCATCCCAAGAGACAACACCTCTTGGCTTAAAATTTGTTTTAAAATGCGATAGGGCCGCCTCCATGCGTTTTGCTGAAGGTGTGGGAGGTTGTTTATACTCTGTGCGTATAGTAATTTATTAATTGAAGTCTAAATTAGCCCTCAACAGGTTAGCAGTATTTAATGCGGAGAGCTCAAACATGCAACACATTCTTGGCACGTTTCCCTTTATTAATTAAAATCCTCTTTAAAACACTCTGCCTTCCACCTTGGAGCAATAAATTTCCACCTTGAGGAAATAATTTCCTTGTTGTATTCCATACAGAGACGTTCTGTTAGCTGCGATCCCTCTTCGAGTGTAGGCCCCATTCATCTTGCTTTCAATCTCAAAATAAACTCTAAAAACGCCAGGTTGTTCTTGAGAAAAGAAAAAAAAAAAAAAAAAAGAAAGAAAATAAAAATAAAAATCGACTTTTCTGCTTTTTCAACAAATATATTTGGGATTAATTCCGAGGCGCTTTACTACCCGTGCAGGCTATGAACCACAAAGCTCCTTATTAATAAAAGCTCAGAGGACTCCGGGGCGGCTCCTGGCTCAGCGCTGGTGATGGGAACGTCGGGACAGTCCTGCACAGCATTTTATGGCCCTCTCATCACCTCGGCCCTGGGTGGCTGTTTTTCTTTCAGCCCACGTGCCCCAGCCCCGATCTGCCCGACGCTGTGACATAACTTGGCAAAAATGTCTCCTGCTCACGGCGCTGAGCGGCTTTTGTTCCCTGTGTGTGCCCAGCAGGCTGGGAGCCCTCTGCCATCCGCACGGAGCTTGTGCCATCATGCTGGGTTTCACACTTCTCTTCCAGTTTGGAGGCTCTTCTTAGGGCAGTGTGGTTGGGTGTGTACTTTTTGTGATGGGTGCTGCCCACGTTGACTCTCTGTTGTGCTCAGCATCGTCTCCTCTGTGTTTGGGGTTGCTGACACATCGTCTCTCGATGGTGTAACCCAAGCTGTGCTTTCAGGGTGCAGCATTACCACCCCACCTGTGGGCAAGGGATCCTCTAGCTGAGCATTGCTGATGCTGCTGTTTCCCAGCAGCTTGGGCACTGGCACAAAATTGGGCTAAAAACCATACAGAGACCTGTGGAGATGCTGAGAGTTGCTGAGCTCCCTTCCTGGGTCCAGCAGAGGTATTTTGGAAGCAGCATGCTCATGACTGACAAAGCACAGGGACAAAGCAGCTGCTGAGGATGCCAAGCAAAGGTAGAGAAATGGGGTGTTTGTGTGGTTTCTGCACAGAGCTGGCACCCATCCCATGCCCAGGGAGCCCTCATGTCACCTCCTGTGTCCCCAGCCCAGCTCCCCTGCCCTCATCCCTGCTTGTCTTACCCATGGATCTCCTTCCTTCCCTACAGAGCATCCCCTTGTTGTCTCTCTTGCAGTCTTTCATCGGGTCCCTCATTCTGACGCTACATAGAGTGTTGTATGCTCTATTCCTGCTGTTCTTTCTGACATCAGTGTTTGCCATTTTGGGACATGGTTTGTATGGAAATCCCAAATCTGGAGATGCTATGGACTGGTTCCAGTTTTTCTCTGCCTTCCTCTCAGCCTTCACTTTAGTGACCATAAGAGCTGCAGCATTTTCCAGTCTGTATCAGCCAAATCACAAATTCTGGGTTTTGGAGAAGCCCTGTAACTAACCTGTGACTGCAGCAGGGACAGCGTGAGCTGCTCTCCATATTCCTGATCCCTGGGAAAATTTACTTTGATAGATAAACTTCCCTACCTGGTCCTGCAAATTCAGAGGGGAAAATTTCTCAAGCAGACAGCAATGAGTTCTGCACCGTCTGCTTTCAGCTCAGACCTCCAAGGAACAGAGAAACTCCTCAATTTTCAAAAAGAAAGAAAAAGAAGAGAACTATTTCATATGACTCGTGAGTTATGCTGTGGTTTGGAAGTAACTCTCTGCTTAACTACATTTGCAGGTTGATGGTTGGATGCAGTTACAGGAGAAGATGGATGGGTACGGCTTTAAGCACAGCCTCTTGTACAACATCACTGCCACCTTTCTGGGCTTTTTTGTCGTCTTCAATCTGTTCATACTGAGATTCAGTGAGGTCAGAGAAGCACATGGGAGTGGGGGTGGGAGAAGCTCACTCACCCTCATGGTTTGCATTGGCAGGGCTTCACTCAGGAGGACGAAAGCTGCTGCAGAGCTGTGCGGGCGGCTGTAGTTTGGGCCAGAAAACAAAATATCCAGAGAGCATAGAAAGGATGGGAGCAAAGACACAGACCAGCAGGTGGGCTGCACTCTGCTCTGGGCCCAGTTGCAAATATTCAGCGTGATATAATAGGGAGAGATATGGATGAGTGCTTTTTGGTAGAAGAGTCCCTTCCCTCTCCTCATTTTTTACACCAATGCAGGCTGCAGAATCTGTGCCTGTTTGGTTGGCTCATTGCATGTGCAGCTGAATGTACTACAGTGGTTTTTAAAGCACTGCAAAGGTCTCAAAAAACTCCCAATTGATTTTGATATGTTTTGTCTGAGTTTGTTTAACTTCAAAGAGATGTTAAGGAGAAATGCTTTCAGGTCATGTCCAGCCAAAAGCCCTGTGCAGGAGTGGCTTGGACTCACTTTCTGCTCGAGGGAGGTCACACAGCACAGCATCCAAGACATTACCACGGCCTCAAAATCCATGCTGCAGAGCCTACAGGAGAGCTTTGCACCGCTTGATAAAGGGATTCTGCAAAGCCAGCTTGAAATAAGTGCATAAAGCTGTCACTGAAATGTAAATGATTGGAGCAACGTGCCTCCCTCTTTTCCCCAACTCTTCTGCTTTTTGTTGCTTTTAGCAAATATAATTTGAAAATAATCAGTTCAGGATGGCTGGACTGTTCTTTGGGCCAGAGATCTGCTGTGTCCAGGCCTGGACAGAAGGCTGCCCTGCAGGCTGGGATGGCTGCAGGGCTGTGGGACTGCTGGGTTGCTCTCCCAGCATGCAGGAATGGGGTTTTTGTAGCCCCAGTTTGGGTGCAAAGCTACAGTGGGGGCTGGCAGGGTGACAATTCCTTGTGTCACCTCCTCCTTGCTAACAGCCTTTATTTTTCTTTTCTTGGGCTTGTTCTTTTTCACACCAGAAAATCCCTCAGTCCGAAGAGTTCTATGAGCTGGTGGAAGATGTCAAAAAGATGTGCCTCTCTGATATCACCCTTACAGAGGAATTTTGTTTCAGCTTCCACTTTTCTCACCTGTACATGATGGCCCTGAGCGTACAGGGTCATGAAATGAAGATGTCAGTAATGGTGGAGCTGCTGAGTGTGTGAGTTACAAAAACGATGACTTGTTGATGCCCTGAGTTGTTTCTTTAGAAGAGATTTTGAGGCTGTGGTCCCCAGGGAAAACACTGCATGAGCAGTGCTGAGAGCCTGGGAGGGTTCCATCATTCAGCACATGCTGGAGATGGGGTTTGTCCATCAGAAGGGCTGACATCACCTCCCAGCATCTGCAGAGCTGTGCCAGGGAGGGGCTGGGGGTGTAAGTGGGCAGGACTTGGGTCCATCACCACTGTGCTGCTGGCAAAGTCCCCACTCTTCACTGCTCAGCTCCAGGAGGTGGCAGGGGAGCAGCTGTAGCTGGGGCTGGACTGGGCTTGGCCTCAGCAGTGGACTTCTCTGGATCCTGTTGAGGGAAAGGAGTCACCCCGAGCAGTCAGCTTAAACCATGTAACCAGAAAAACCTCCCACAAATCCCCCAAATGGAGATGGCTGGATTTTACATGTCTTAGGTTAACCTTAATGCAATGCAAGCCTATGATCACAGCTTGCTACCTATTGTTTAAAAACGCCGCGGTCTGGCCTGGAGTCCTGCAGCCTTTTCACAGTGAGGACTGGTGTGGAAGAGAGCAAAGCTGCCTCGATGCTGCTTCCTTGGGCTCACAGAGCTGCCCCTGCCAACATTCCCTTTTGTCCCGTTCCCCACCTGACTCAGGTTCCTGTTGGGAGCTTTTCTCCCCTATGAACTGTAGTGCTGAAGATTTCATGCTGTGCACATAGAATCACAGAATGGCCAGGGTTGGAAGGGACCTCAAGGATCATGAATCTCCAACCCCCTGCCACATGCAGGGCCACCAACCTTCCCACCTAATGCCAGACCAGGCTGCCCAGGGCCCCATCCAACCTGGCCTTGAACACCTCCAGGGACGGGGCATCCACAGCCTCTCTGGGCAGCTGTTCCAGCACCTCACCACTCTCTCTGTAAAGAATTTCCCCCTGACATCCAACCTAAATCTCCCCTCCCTCAACTTAAAACCATTTCCCCTCGTCCTGCAGTTATCTACCCTTTCAAAGAGTTGATTCCCCTCCCCTCTGTAGGCTCACATACATGTGTTGCTGACCCAACCCCAGGCTGTACTCCTGCCATTTGCATCTGATCTGTGGGAGAAAACAGAAGGATGTGAGAGAAATTCTGCAGAGCAAAGGGACTCACACAGAATATGTGGTATCTTGTCATTGCTCCTTGCAGTGGGTTTCAGGAGGATGCTGTTCTCCATCTGACTTGCCCTCTGGCGTTCTGTGTGATGCTTGGGAGAGATCCAGCTGCTATCAGCATGTTTTTGTCATGCCCTTTTCTCACTGCAGGTTGCATCTCCTCTATCGTGAACTTAGTGATGTACTGAGAAAGATGAGGGAAGAACATTTGCCGAATGAGTGGAGAAGGAAAGTGAAGACCTTTGCTAGGGGGACACGAAGCTCAGTGTGCCTTCCCCCAAGCCTTCCCTCCAAGCATTCCTTGAAATCACGTCTTCAGTTCAAATAGTTCAGAGAAGATCCTCTTTTCCTGGGCTGCTCTGAGTCAGAGGGTACTGAGCTGTGCTACGACAGCAGATCATAATGGCTCTGAGCAAAGCAGCTCCTTTTGTGCCGGATGGCAACCGGTGTCCTTGAGGAACCCACACAGCTGTTTCAGTGCACACCCACCCAGTCAGTAATCAGAGAAGGAAGGAGGAGGCCTCTGCATAGCACAGAGTGTACAGATTGTGGTACATCTCCTCATCATGTGCCCGGGCACGATGACTGTGATGGTGGGACTCAACTCCAAGGCTGGCAGAGAGGGAGGCACCGTGCCCTGCAACTGGGATCAGTGGTGAGGTTGAGTTTGTATGGTTCTGCTTGGCCAAGGCTCTGCCTGCTGGTAGCACGGTGCTGGGAGCTTGGAACAGCAATGGGAGCTCCTCGTAAAAGGGCTGGAGAAAAACCCCCGACACCAGATCCTCCTCAATTTGTTTTTCATGTTCTCGTTTGTAATAATTTTGAGTTTTATGAGGGATACTTCCTAAAACTTCCCCAACATGATGGAAACATATGTGGTGCTGTAATACACGATGTGGCCATTTTGGGGGAGAGACTAGATAAAAACCTGCTTCCTTCTGACAGTTATATGGGATTTGTTCCAGGGGATTGGACAAGTGGAAGAGTGCAGGTACAGATTTCCCACACCATCCACTCCTCCTGAAATACCACGTGTGCATCTCTGCATCCAGGTGGATTTTTTTGCTCATATGTTATTAAAAATGTCTCTCCTCCCTTTCTTTAGGGGTAACCCAGGTCTGTGCCTGTGCACATCCCTGTGCATCGCTCGGGGTTTCGTTGATGCACAGGTTTGCTCCTGTGCTCTCTTCAAGGATAGGGGAAAACCAGGGAAGAAAACACTCGTCCTAGAGATGGGCCCTGTGAGCTGATAATGCCAAGGTTAAAGGAATTTTGCTTATCTCAATTAGCAAATCCCTGTAAGGTGGGTAGGACTGAGACATCAGCAAAGCAGCCTCATCCGCTCTGTTGGGGTCACGCTGTTGGGGTCACCTGCAGCATCATCCCAGTGGGCAGCCCCAGCGTGGGATGCAGGCTGGCAGAAATCCCAGTTCTCATTATTTTAATGGTGAGATAAAACTTCTGTGTAACGTGTAAAACAACCCTGAGCCTCCTTGTGTTTATAGGAAGGGCTCAGATGGGCCAGGAAAACGATGTGTAAAAGACGTAGACTGCAGGACAGTACCCAGTGCTGGGGACATGATGCAGTCTGAGGGCCTCATAGCTCTGCTTCCCCTTCCTCTGTGTCATATGGTGATGGACTGAGCCGTCTGAGCTGGGCAAGCAGCTCCTCCTTTCCAGGACTGACCCAAGTTCTCTGTTCAAGTGATCAGAAAGCAGACCCCAGAGCTCTGGTGGGCTCACTGGTGCCCACCCCAAGGCGTGGTGCTGCCCTTCAAGCTGCAGAATATGAAATGGGGGTTCTCAGCAAAGAGGTTCTCCGTATTAATGAGGGAAATTAATGTATGCATGACTGTGCTTCTCCTGGTGTAAATTAGGAGCAAGCCAAAGAAGTCAGGAGAGCTGTACTGGTGTGAACCAGGCTCCATAATATAGAAGAGAGGCCCCTTTTGTCAGGCGATGGCTTTTCCTCAGAAGCCAAATGATACATAATGTTTATATAGTGTTTTGCCTCTCTTAAATGCAGGCTAGACATTAATTGATTCCAGGTTGGCTCTGTGACGTGGGTCAGCTCTTTCCATTTTGCAGATAAAGGCCGGGCAGTGATTGCAGAGGGGTGTGGGGGTCAGCAGTGGGGTTGGGACGTGGATCCGAAGCCGGCAGACCACGCTGCCTCACTAAATACACAACACCTCTGATGTATGTCGACATCAGCTGTGAATCTGTAAACCCAGTTACATTAAGCCCAGCTCAAATGAGATCTGTTTATGTCTCCAACGCTCAGGGCTGCTCGGAGCAGGACTTAGCTAACCTAGCTCTGTTTGTGTTCAGAGTCTCTTAAAGCTCTGCCCGGATTGTGCTGGGGTGAAATATCACACACTGCTGGGGCTGCTCTATCATCACCCTCTGCCTTTTGCTCATGGGGCCATTTGGAGAGAAAACATCGCCCATTTTAAACAGTGATGGAAGGAATGATTCTGGTTCTCTTCTGTTTACATGGCATCGGAAGCCTGTGTGGGTTTGGAGAGATGCATATGAATGGTTTAAACCAGTGTGGCAAAATGTTGCCTTGGTCTGCGAGCAGAGGTTGGCTCTCAAAGCCCCAGTGCTGCCTTGGCCAAGGACTGGTCTCTGGGTGGGAGGGTTTGGTGCTTCAGTGGTCCCATCACTGCTCTTTGTTCTGGTGTTTTGGGGACAAGCTACGGCCCGTTATCATGTAATCACTACAGTTGGAAAAGACCACTCAGATCCTCAAGCCCAACACCACCCCAGCCCCACCGTGTCCATTGATCATGTCCCCAGGTTCCACATCTCCACATTCTGGAATGCCTCCAGGATGGTGAATCCCCGCTCCCTGAGCAGCTTGTGCCACTGCATCACCACTCTTTGGTGAAGATAATATTGAAGATAATATCCAACCTGAACCTCCCCTTAGGTGACCTAAGGCCGTCACCTCCCCTCCATTATGATAACGTTGAGATGTTAAAATCCAGCGCACAACTCTTGCTCCCCCATGCTCAGAGCACTGCTCTCTGCACACAAGTCTCCAGGCCTTTCAGCAAAGCCTCGATTGAGCCACGTGTGGACATGAGCAGGGATTTCAGTCCTATATGAAGTGCTCTAATCCTTTTCTGACTAGAGATGAGCAGGCACAAGCACAGCTGTGGCACAACCCTGGCCGTGTGTTACACACATCCTTGCACGCATCCATCAGAAGATTCAGACAGGGTTTTACTGGTCTATTGCACAGTGGGAACTTGTACCTATAAAACAACTCTTAATTACTTCCTAAGTTACTAAGCAGGCTGATGTTGATTTTGTCTTATAACCCAACAGGATTTTGTCTATTTAACATTCAATGTTAAGTAATGGTTGTAATAGCATCAGGAATAGAGGAGAAAGCAATATCTGGGAACTAAAACCATGCCAGCACCAGTTCCTGCAGCCTCTAGACTCCGCTTTGAAGCTCTCCAGTCCAAATACTGCCTCTGTGTTGCCTCTGTGATCCTCAGGGATTACCACGCAGTGTAGTACACAGCCTTGTGCCAATATTACAGAATGCATAAGCACACAATTTAGCTGCCTACTTTGCAAGTCAGCCTTACACAAGAGATTCCAGGGGTGCCTGGAGGCATGCTGCTGTTACTGGCTGGATCTGCTATTATTGCCACTTCTGGCTCTAGCTGAAACAAGTGTAAGATTAATCTGCCTCATTAACCGACACTGATGTATTCTAAAAACTAATCTGCAATGTGTGAAATGTTGCATTTAAAAGAAAGAAAAAAAAAATTAAACCCATTTACGAGGATAAAGACATTTGGAGGCTTTTGCATACATACCAGAGACTGCTCTTGGCTGCCTCTAGGCCTCATGGTGTCTTTCTCCAAAGCTGGAGAGATGCGGGTAGGGAAGGGGCTTCAGTGGGTAGGGAAGGGACCTCAGTAGCTACGGGTGATGGGATGGCACAGGAAGGACCTGAGGCCTCTCCACCATTGTTCCCCTCTGCTGTCAGTTGGCTGCACCGTGGCTTTTGGCTGTGCTGGGCCATGGCGTCAGATGAAAGACCTGTGAGTAACGCACAGCCTAGGAATGCTTGGTGTACTTCATCATCTCATCTGTGAATCAGCCTTTTGTTGGCAAGATGACCCAATCCCAGAGGGATTTTCCTTGAAAGTCTCCAAACTTGTTCCAAAACTGCTCTGCTGTGTAGAGTCCTGCACAGGAGGTAATCTCCAGATGGATGCTGCGTTTGATTCAAGCTCACAGGTAACATCCTGCTCTGACACATGAATGTCATGAGACCAAGAACCCTTGCCACCACCTACGCACACTATCAGAACAACCCAGGAGTGCCTGATCTCAGTGATTCCTCCCCAAAGTCAGCAACTGTGGAGTCTGGTTAGATGAAGTCTAAGAAAAGGCCTGAAAATTGGGTTTGTGTCATAATAGAGATAACTGCCTAGCGAAAAGATGAATCATTTGGTTGATGCTTCTCTTGCTTGCCAGTGCTTCAGGAATACTTCCAATTGGTTGAGTTATTCTGGACTGATGTTGGCATGAGAGCAGTCAGCCCCAGAGTTTTGAGACCCAAAATCAGTGTTCAGAGGTGTGAGAGCACATGAGAGCAGTGTAACTGGGAACAACTGCGATGGGAAGCAAAATAAAAGCTCAATCCAGCACAGAAACTGGCTGCAGCCCTGGCCCTTGGCACGTGCTTGTGCTGGACGTTTCATAGTTTACCATCCATGGGGCCTTGCTTCCTATCATCTGGTTTTCAATTTTGCATAAAAATCGAGCAGTTACAAAGACTTGTCCACTCAGTTGTGTTGACATGATACGCTGCTGGCCCAAATGGCATTCTCTCCTCTGATGCCTGCCTGGAAAACTGTGTCCATTCATGGTACCCACAGGCACAGCTCCGCAGTACAGAGGGAGAATTTTATGTGTCCTCAGAATCTGCGCTTGGATGCTGCAAGGAAGAAAATGGTAAAACAAAACATTGGAAATCTGTTTCTTATTTTCTGTACTGCCAAGCTTCTGTGAGACTTGCTGGAATCACAGTCCCAGAAAAACAGAAAGAGAAGAAAGAATTTTCTTGCTGATACTGGTGGTAGTAGGAGAGACCCATCTGCCTGCTACAAGATGCAATGGGCTGGGGACAGAGGTAGGGGTTCTGCATGCTTGGGAGGGTGAGGAAATGTGTGCAGATGCTCTGTGTCCAAGAGAGAGGTTTATTAAATGTTGTGAAGGACGGAAGGCAAACTGCAATATCTGGGGAAGAGACACACCTCATGGGTTAGTTTTTGGTGACGATGAAAGGTAGACGTGACATTGGCCTGTGATGGCAGGAGAAAAAGCATCAAATGCTCAGACCAAAGCTGAATGTTTCCATGCTCAAGGCATCTCCTGCACACAAGCACTCAGGAGGATGCAGGGACAACCTCTTTATTCCACAGGCTGTGAAGCAGAAGGTGTTTGGTGATACCAGGTCGCTCTTTCTGAGGTAGCAGGGCTTACCTTTGCCATCTCCACCTAACAAGTGCCTGCTGCCATCCTGGGAATGCTGAGCTGGGGAGAATTTCCCATAGAGTTTTATGCCATGATGCCAGGAGCTGTAATTGCCAGAGGCAGCCACAGCTGTTGGAACCTGCCCTCCTGCCCATGAGTCAGAGTGAAAGAGCCATGAGCACTTTGAGCACCCGGCTTTGAGCAAAGATAGATGCAAAGCTGGGAGGTGCTTTCTGAGCTTTTTGTTTCCTTGCGGGCAAGCCTGAAAAAGATGAGCAAGGGAGCAGGAGAACCTCCTACAGCCTTGGGTCCTCATGGCTGCTGCTGTGCTTGGCCCTGCCCGCAGCCTCACCCCTCAAACCAACCCCATACCTGCAGATGTGGGACCATTTCCAGCACAAAAAGATTGCCTGTTGGTTACGACCAACCTGCTCCATGGGATGGCTGAAGCAGTGGGAAGATGGCGGCAGCAGGGATGTCTCAAGGTGGGGATGGGATCTGACTGGAGACAGGTGGGATGGGAGCCCAGCACCAAGCTCTTCCCAGCCCTGGGGAGGTCCTGTCACCTCCGTGCTCCTGGTTCGTGGCTCGGAGCCATCTCTCGTTTAGTCCCAGTGAATTACCAAGCCCCAGGAAGCCTACCTTACTTAGGCTTTTGTAGAAGTCAAGGGCTCAAATTGAGCAGGAGCTTGGGGAAACCATTTCCCTTGTTAAAATAAATGCATTAGTTTAATACGTACCAGGAGAGGATAGGGAGTTCTCCTTGTTAAATATTTACCAGTCAAACCCTGCTGAGGACTTACTTGGAGCAATTCAGCTTTAGTGATTTCCTTCTATTGTGGTCTAAGTCTCCAGCATCGCTGGGAAACCGCCTGGCAGGGCTGGGATGGCTGGTTTGGATCCGCACCCAATGGAGGGATGGAGCCTTGCTTCCTAAGAGCAGCGGGATGCAGGAGAGATGCCCCAAAACCACTCCAAAATGAATGGGAAAAAAAAAAGTTAATGGATGAGTAGAGCCATAAAACAGTGCTCTGTGCCTTATCTGGCTCAGCAGCCCCTGAGTGTGTCCTGGTAGGCACACAGCAGTGGGACTGAACAGGTGGGATTCCATGGGGCTGATCCTCACGGCAGTGGGCACAAGGCTTTGAAAAGAACCCAAGCTGTGAATTATCTCCATGTCTGCATGATGTCTCTTCTGCAGCCTGGTGGTGGTGTTAAGCCGAATTCCAAGAATCTATCATAGCTCAGGATTTCCTAAGGCACCTATTCTACTTAAGAGAAGAATTTTAGATATACAATATTTACGTGTGTATCGTAATCCAACACTCTCTTATGTTACAAATCAAATATTAACTTACAACTTCTCATGGTTTCAGCTGAAACAAGCCTTAGCTAACCCTAACCCAAACCACAACACGAGTTTACACACCAGCAACCTTTGACTATTCAAAATTTCTTAAAATTTGGCATCTCTTTTTTCCTTATCAAGCTAAATTCAGATGATTTGATGACTCCATATCATTTTGAAATTCGTTGCTTCCCCTTAAATTCCCTGGAATGATAAGGAAATGTAGCCCATAGGAATGCCTATGGAAGTGCCTGGGTCTTGTTGGCCACTTGCTCTCCTGAGAGCAGCGATCACAGCTTTTTAAGGGTTGCCTTGTCGAGTATTTTTTTTAAAGAATGACTCTATTAATAATGCTAAGAGAAAACAGATGTGTCAGGTTTGCAACCAGAAATGTGGATATTCCAGGAGACATCAATTGTTAGAAGTAAACACGAGCCTTGATTCAACAAAGCTCTTAAGCAGACACTTAACTTTAAGCATGCACTTACGCGGGGCGTTAACATATGTTCTGCTATATAAGGAGGAACTTAAGTACCTACTTAGAGTTAAGCTCATGCTTAAGTGCTTTGTTGAATTGGGGCCAATACTTCAACTATCCCTCTGTCTCCCTAACATTAACCGTGCCTGACATCCAGGAAATTCAAACAGGGATGGCTGTATTTACCTACTGGTGTTTCTTTTCCCCTTAGAGTCCCTCAGTGCCCGTGTGGAGAAACCATCACCCTTGTAAGAATTCTTCTCTGCCTTTATCTTTAATTTTTTTTAAAATCAAGATGTTTTTCAGAAATACGTTTGTGAAAGACGCTCGTTCACTTTGTGCTTTATTATTAGGTTGTTTGTTTGTTGGAATCCTAAGAACCAAAAGGTGCATCATGCAATGGTTTAGGCTCCTAAGCCAACCCTACTGCATGAAAACTTACATTTTCAGTTTTTGCTTTTGTAGTTTTTCTCCCACTACAGCCCCCGTTCACCAAGTAGTGAATATGGGCAGTCAGGTAGGAATGGAAAAGGCCTTTTTGTCTTCAAGGTGTGTTGATGACCTCCTGAGCCAGCCTGGGTGCTCTAAGGGACCCTTCTTTGCTGCAGGGAAACTTCACTTCCAGCTACAGTGAACTGAGGCTGAGAGCTTCCCCTTCTGGTCACTGCTTCTTCAAATCAGCACCCCTGCAAGCCCTGACTCCCAGCTTGCATCCTTTCTGTGTCTTGGGAGCAAATCTCTGTCTGTTGCTTGTAGGCTTTTGTTTGCAGCAAGTGATGTTAGTGTGAAAACTGAACAAAACTGTTTCCATGGGGCAATGAGAGCTCAGCAAGAGAGGGAAACAGCGTCGGCACCTGCAGACCCAAACCGCAAGGGGAGAGCCTAGAACCAAACATTTCCAAAGTTTTGATTTATAGGTGAAATTCTGCCGTTGTTACCTTCATCCACTCCAGTGGTGCCAGCGTTCCTTTCTCTCCAAGGCACTTCTGGACAGCTATTAGACTGAGGGTGCAGCAGGAGCTCTCTGGAACAAAACAGCCATCCCTTTCCCAGCCCATGCTTTCCATCTGCAGCAAGCCAAGAAGTCATGGCTAGAGTGGTATGGTCACTGCAGAAAAGAAGGATTTTGTCTTACAGAGCAAAGCCAAATGTGATGTGCCCTGGGCCTTCACTCAGATGAGATTCAGAGAGCATCATCTGGATTCTGCTATGAGTTTTCTTGAACAAAACTATTAACACTGACCTCAAGGATCAGCCCTCCGCTACCTATTTGCAGATGGCAGCATCCAAGTTCCAGTTTTTTCGGTCTTGGAAAATAAAAAACCCCACCAGAAGAAAAGGAATGTGAGTTTGTACCTGGAAGGCTCCGGGCTGGAGCGCGCGCCCCTGATTTATGGCATACTTGTTAAAACCACTTGTTCTTGTCATAACAAAACAGATTGGAGCAAAGTTTGGTGGAAGGTCTCCTTCTAGTTGGCACTTCATCATGGCTTCTTACTCTTTCCTAGGTTCTGGGGGTTTACAGTTATATAAAACTTAATGAATCAGTATACTTTAGATTTCCTTCCTAATGCATATGGGTTCAATTAACTGCACTGTTTGCTTATTTAAGCGTTTTCATTAAATTGCTTTACTATATTTTCCCGCAACTGAAGGGGAACATGGTGGGACCGATGCCATCTGCCACCATCGGTTTAGCAGAGCCTTTTTCTTTGTTCAGCCCCATTCTTTTTTATTATGAGACCCTTCTACCCCGTGTGCCATGCACTTATTGCATTCTCCTCTTCCAACTGCAGACTGATAAATGAAAGGCTTGTGCAAGGACCTTTCCTGCGTGCTACTTTTTAAGGCGCTCTTTTACAAGATCAGGTTGTGTTTTACTCCCCCTTCTCTCCCCCTGCTTGCAGATTCCTCTTTGCTCCAGCTTGTGAATAAATAATTGTTGCTATTACAATACCTAGCAGCTCTTGCTGCCTGGCTTTGCTTTTGCCAGGCTGCACACTCAGCCCAGCACAGGGCTGTTTGCTGTATTTAAGGAAAAGCACATTCTGCCATCCCACCTAAGGCTCCTTCTTACAGCAGGGCTGCTCCCCTTGCTACAGCTTTGGATCCTGTGCCTTCAGGACTTGCTGCACTGCCCTCTCCTAGCACAGAGACAGTGGTTTGGTGCCTTCTTCCCTGTTGCTCATCAGGATGGATGATCCCTATTCCCATTTTGCAGACAGATTAAAGTGAATAAACTCACCCGCTCTGCTTGGGACTGCTGCACAAATAGACATTGCTGATAGGAAAAGCACCTCCTGAAGAATAAAAGAGAAAAGGGGAAATCATTCAGCCTAGAGGACTCTAACAGGGGTTGGTGTTTTGATGTGGAAATGCAGTGGTGTTGCATCGTTCATCTGCTGTCTGGTGAGGGAGCAGCAGAAGCACTCAGTTCTCTCAGAGCAAATTTTGCAATCTAAGGAGGAAAACGCCCCATGTTTTATCATCTTCTGTTCCGTGCTATGGGCATTTATAGAAGGGGAGATGCAAAGAGAATAAATAACTTGCCCTAAAGATGCACAATGAATCCATGGCATAGAGGAGCAAGAGAACTGCTTCCAACCACTGCTTGCAAGAGCCTTTCCTATGTGATAATTTGGAGAGGGCACCCTAAGCCTAAGGAGAGGACCTGAGGGTGATGCTGGGGACCCTCACTGTGTGCTCCTCTGCTTTGTGGAGTAGTGCACCAGAACATCAGATCCAAGAAGGAAAAGAAAGCAAAAAATAAAAATAAATAGTGCTGCACAAACATTCAGTGCTCTGTGAAGTGAAATGTAAGAAAAAGGAAAATGTGGGAACATACATTTAAACTGGAAGGAAAAGCATTTCCTCTGCCCTATTCCTCCAAGCGTTTAACAGACATCTTTCTCCCCTTTTTTTCCCCCTTCCTTTCCTTATTTTTAAGATTCTCTGCTTTCTGTGTTGTTTTGTTTTTATTTTCCCAAGGACAAACATGGCAAAGGCAGCACAGACCATACAAATCGTTATGGGGTCAGCAAATGAACCACTGTGGAGGAGAGGATCAGCAGGAGAAACGGCAGCGGGGACCCTCAGTGTCTCAGCCCACATCCCACAGGGACCCACACCTCTGCTCTGCAGGACCTGCGTGCAATAATTTGCTGAGATTGTAAGGAATCACCTGGAAAACCCCAACTGGTGCAGAGCCTGGGTTGGCTGACAGTGGATGGAGAGACCTGCCAGCCCCCAGCTCTCTCTGCTGCCATTTTTTCTGGATAAATGGAAGCTGCTGCTGGCTGGGGTATGCATTCCCTCTCAACATGCCTGTTCTTGATACCCCAAATGCAGGTATTCAATTGTGGGAGAAAAGGGAGAGAGACAAAAAAAAAAAAAAAAAGTGGAAAGAAAGAGAGAAAGAAAAGGAGAAAAATCCCGACGCTTCCAAGACACTAAAAATAGACTCTGATCACTTACCAAATGGTAAAATGAAAATGATTTGCTTTGAATAGTCTCCAGAAAGGCTCAGATACAATGTCTTGTGGAGCAAAATTGAATCAGTTGAAAGTGCAGACGCCAGCTCAGCCTAATCCCTCCCAGCTGCTTTGCTTTGCTTTTTTTCCAACAAGCAGCCCCTAAAAGTCGTCTCCCTAATCCTGCAAACTGAAATTCAATCTTGTATTTTTTTTTTTTAAATCAAGTTTCAAGCCTGGGGCTTGCAGGGTGGGGGAAGAGGAGGAGGGAGGGCTTTGGGGTTGCCTCCTTCCCTCGCCCTGACTGCAGTAAACACAGCCTTGAATTCAAGGAAAAGCTTTAGACTCCAGTTCGCTTGGCTTGAGCCAAACACACAAATCTGATGTCTTTAAAGCCCCTCCAGCAGACGGGAGATAGCTTTGAGATGCTCACTAAATGGCTGTCTGGTTGCTGCCTTTTTGTTGTTGATTGGGGGCCCGAGGAGACCTTGTCTCTGGATTGTTTTTTCTATTTTTTTTTTTTTTTTCCTAGTGTCTGCTTTTATCAGTGCCTTTGGGTTGGGCATTTACCGATACAAAGACCAAGACAAACAATTTCTTACCCGGGCTATGATTGCAGCCGGCAGCGCCTGTTCGGGCTCTGCTATCTCAGGGAATATCGGGAGGTATTTATGACACTTTCCTAAGAGCTTCCCGACTCCTGCCCTCCGTGTGTGCCTTGCAAGGACGCAGCAAACCCCACCAGGCTCTCCGCAGCACCTGGGGGTGCTTTGCCACTCACTTTGGTCTCTCTTTTCTACCTGGTGGTTCCCTGGTCCCAGCGTTTCTGGCACAAGGTGATGCAGTTTGCATTTTGGAGGGTAAATAAGAATAGATAAAGTAACAGCAAAGCACTCAAAGCCAAATCGCGTGGCTCAGCATCCCGATAACTCGAATTCCTGGGTCTGAACACTTCCAAATGCAGAGGTTCAAAGGTTTTCATCCCTTCAGACACGAAGGTTCACCTTGGGAGGCTCTTGTTTGGACCCAGGTCAGGATCCAGGGCTTAGCAAGAAGGAACCGATGGTCAGAAGGGGGTGGTGGGGCAGTGGTGTCTATTTTGCAGGGCAGAACTCCGCTTGGAGCAGGTGTAGGTTTGTGTGGTCAGAGGAAGATTTGGAAGAG
Organism: Phasianus colchicus; assembly: GCF_987193195.1. Lineage (NCBI taxonomy): Eukaryota > Metazoa > Chordata > Aves > Galliformes > Phasianidae > Phasianus > Phasianus colchicus. The sequence continues at coordinate 16,107,946 of NC_143450.1, read as the reverse complement.
CAGTAGAAATTAGGAAATTGAATTTGTAAGGAGAGAATGAAAAGCTCACGCAGGAATCTTTGACATCCCTTTTCTCATCCTGATAGATGCGATGACAGACGATGTACCTCCAGAACACCCATGCAGCTCCCACACCGTGTGAGCACGTAGAACAGGCAAAGTGAGTCCCATGTCATGGAAATCACATATTCCACGGATGTGGATTTCACAGAGAGGATTATTTTGTCTTTTTCTAACAACCACTTTTCTCCAGCTTATTGGCGTAGCATTCTTGACCCCCCACACTGTGCAAGGAGCAGATTTCTACTTGCGAGCAGCTGGTGCATTTCTGCTTGGATGTGTATGGAGCTGCATGGTGTTTTACTCTGATAATACCTGTCCTTGCTCTCCATTCCCCTGCACCTATCGGTCTGATGCAAGGCTGGGTCACCAAGAGTGATAAGAGCATTACTGCTAAAGGTTACTTTGAACAGAATTGCCTCTCGTATAATGAGGGAGAGCATGTTGGGCACGTGGGCTGAATGGTCACTTGGGTTGGCTTCTGGATTTTATGATGTAAACTGATGGACAAGTTAGATAACGATATGGGAATAAATGGGTGAAGGTATACAGAATAGTACGTGGGGGATGGATGAACTACAATAAAAGGTATAGTTGTACAGACACATAGAGGGTCTATGCATAGGGTGGATAATTCCATATTAATGCAAACAGGGTAATAATGGAGGGAAAATGAATGTATTTGACATGGAGCACTCAGCCTAGCCATGGGTTTGGCCTGGTGACTGGGCTCACTGGATAACAGAATATCTGGAATAGATGTAGGATAGGTCATGTTAAAGCAAGTCCCATGTGGGTGGGTGGGAAGTCTGGATAGGAGCTGGGGGGTTAGATAGTGGAGTGAGGTCAGAGAGGGCTGACGGGCTGCTTTGAGCATCTCTGGGCTGAACACACAGCTAGAAGAGGCATTGTCTGTATTTGCTCTACATGTTAAAATGTAGAGGTCTGTAAGGGAGAACTGTAGAAGGAAAAACAGAGAGAAAGAATGATTAGTTGTGTAGTATAGATTAAACTTAGAATGGCTTAGAACAAGGCAGAAGTTAGCTGGACAGATAAATACGCATGGGATGGATTGCAGTATTCTTAATCCTGATTGCCACATTAAAATGAGCAAATAGGTGCCTGTGTACCTCGAATCAGCTTGTTCAACAGGCGAGATGTAGATAAGTGTGAAAGAGGCAAAGCTAGGCTGGGTAGGTAACGTAACTACTGGGTGGCTGGGAAGTTAAGCTATGTAGGAGCAATGTGGACAGAATAAATATAGGAGCATGGACATTTACAAGTAGGTGTTGCGTGTACATGGCTATAATAAGCAGAGATGGAATAGAAGACTTAGCACGGGATGTGGAACAAATGGAGGCACGTAAGTGTATGAGTAGTTTAGGTGAAGAGATGTAAAGATGTCCTCAGCTAAATTAAATGTAAGTGACATGAGCAGCAGCGACCCAAATAGATGTAATGTGGGAACGGAATTGCGGACAAAAAGATGATCCCCTTTAAATACTGAGAACAGTCTGAGGGTAGGTCAGTTGTGTGAAAACTGGATGGAAGGATGGGAAGATGGGTAAAGAGTAAAGAGATTATTAACTGAGCTTTCACGGGGTAGGAAGATTGATCAGATAAATGTGTAGAGGGCAGATTAATAAATTAAAGGCCAAAAGAGAAAGAGATTAGATTGAGATGGACAGGTTTATGGCAGACAGAACACGTGTTGTTTGGGAAAAGAGATGGAAAGGTCGCTGGAATAATGGAATAAATGTGTGACTAATACAGGCAGAAAATGTGGACTGATAGGGTGAATAGGGCATCAGTTATGGGGAATGTGGACGGATAGTAGAAGAGCAATAACAGAGTTAATAGATGAGTAGTTAATAGGGGAACAGATGAGTAATTCCCATATGAGGGTAGCCGGTCAGTCAGACTGCCTGTGAAGCTTTGTAGACAGAGAAGGGGAAAAGAAGGAGATGCAGAAGACTGATGAGCAAAGGAAACATTGAGCAGACACATACAGAAAAGATGAAAAAAGAGAAAAGTGGATATGTGAAAAAGCAAGAGAGAACTTAAGGAAGAGGCAGGTAAAATAGGCATGGAGTAAATAGATTACATATAAAATGCATACACAGTAAAGAGATTATGGTGAAAAAACAAGCTTAGAACAATTAGGGAGCTAACAGGTCAGACTAGGTATGGGTACAGAAAAAGACAGAGGAGTATTCATGAGCTGGGAGTGTTGTGAAATTAGGCTGATGATCAAGTACGAATTAGAGGGCTGTTAAATAAGGGAATAAATGCTGGACAGGATGATGGATGGTGGAGTAGGTGGGTGCACATAGAGATGAGTAGGTACCAGGAAGCTCAGGAGAGTGGTATGGATGAGCAAAGAGATGAATATGGATGGAACAAGGAGGAAGACAAAAATATATCATTTACTGCATGCTATGGAAATCCAGAGAGATGAATTAGAATTTGCATGAGATGGATGAGATAGGTAAGTAGTCACAGACATTAGTGTAATGAGTATGTAATAGAACAGACTGCAAAAAGGATCAGTTAATCATGGCATTAGTTGCATGGATGTCTCAGGCGAGAGCAGAAGTGGTGAATACATCAGTGTTCTAAGAGGGGATGAGGGTTAGTAGATGTGAGATAGACTGAATGTGTGAGACACGAATGCAGGCAGGATAGGCAGAGAGGTCAGGTAAATGAGAATACATGGGGCAAATGGATTGCTAAGAGTTCTGAAAGTCCAATATAAACACCTATATGTGTGGATGTGTGGGAGGGAGGAATAGATGGGCTGCACTCCTAAGGGAGAGAAAGAGCTGTTTGCACAAGAAATAAACAGAGAACTCACATGATGAATGCTGAGATCTGACCACTCACCCAATTCTAAAACTAACTAATTCTAAATGCTGACACAAACCTAACCCTAACCTTAAATCTTGTCCTATCACGAGGCTAAACCTAACCTAACCCTAACCCCTAGCAGTCTGTGAACACAGCATTAACCCACAACCCAACCATCTGAAAACCTCACCCTAACCCTAAGACAAACCAAGAGCTACCACTGACCCTAATACTGACCACAATCCTATCCTAAACCTAACACATCTCCCCTTAGCTCAGCCCGAGCCCAGACATCACCCTCAATACAGAACCAACCCCAACCCTGATTCTAAACCAACCTCAGCCCCAACTCCAAACAAACCCTGACCCCTCTGAATGCCTCAGCCCTACCCCAGCTTAAACGTAACCCTGTGCCTTAGAGGAGCAGGGATCAATATATGGCACATTTTGCCTTTAGCTGATACAGAACTGTTAGAAAGAAAGCTATGAGCATGGCACCAGGTGGCCACATCACATGGGCAGGTGGGCACAGGGAAGCCAGGGGAGGGCAGGTGAGGAGGAAGGAGGGAACTGTCTCACAGGTGAGCACACAGCTGGGAAATAAATAGCAATGGATGTTGTCAGGAGGGGCTGAATTGCGTGGGGAGAACAGGTAACAGCCTGGGTTTGGGTCAGGAGAGCAGATGGGGCCATAGAGCAGCAGTTTCTGATGTTTTTTTCCAGTGATGACCCCTGCAAATGTGACCAGCAAAGAGGTGTTCGGATGGAGGGGACGGATTTGGTGTCCACCCCATGGGCAGGTGGGGGTTGGTGCATGGGATGGACAGCTATTAGGGGTGAGGAAAGGCAGCTCAGAGGGGCCTGGAAGGGTGAACCAGGGAAGGAAATTTGCTAAGTCAGCAAGGGCTGCCTTCACCTCTCCTCCGAAGCATGCTTTGGGACCACGTCTGCAGTCACTCTGCCAACCAGGATCACAGTGGAGGCTGTGAGCTGGGCCAGGTGTGAGGCTGAGCTTTCAGAGGTCAGAATCCAACCCAGCAAAGTGCTGTGGGGTGCGGGGAGAGGTGTGAGCCTGCTTCCCTGCCACAAAGGGCTGCGGGGTTTCCTCCAATCTGCACACCCTCCCTGACACTGGCACTCCCTTCTCATTTTCCTGCTTCCCAGGGGATGCTGCACCCGAGCTGGGCAGCACGCAGGAGTCCATCAGTGATGCTGTTCATGCAGCATCTCTGTGCTGAGGAGTGAGTAGGTGGCATGGGCAGGGACATAGGGATGTTTCAGCCCTGGTGCCTTCTGTGAGGCTGCCCAAAGCCCCTGGGCTGGATGCTGACAGGATGCTGGATGCTCATGGGAAGCATAGGAGGGTTTTGAGGTTCCCACAGTTACCCAACCAGCACTGCACCTCAGATTCACACAGTATTGGGTGCTTATAAAGATCCCACTGTGTGCTCAGCTGTATCTTCAGACATCTAAATCCCTCTAAAAGTCTCACTCTTAGTGTCTAAATCCCAGGTGCCTAACTCACTACTAGGAAAATCTCACACCAGGACTGATTCACTGAATCATTTTTTTAAATCTGCTCCTCACTCACATAGGGCTTTTGAAAATCCCACTGCTAATCTCCTATACCCGGGCACGTATCACTTTGAAGCCTGTAAAATAAATTACTTGGCGCTCCTGTGGGACGGCAGCTACTTTGTCCCCGCTCTCACTAAGTCAGATTTTTGTTTCTTGCATATTAACACAGCGATTTTTTGGAAGCCCTGAAGCTTCTATGCGGGATCCGAATGAGGAGCGCGGGTCGGGCGCTGCTCGCCGTGCTGCGGTGCCGCTGCTGCGCCTGCAGAGGTGTCGGGAGGAGCTGCTGCCGGGCGGCTCATTTACATCGGTGTGGTTCGCCCGTGGGCACAGCGCGTCTGCTTCGCTCCGCCGACCTCCTGGGAAGAGCTGGGAGCAAATCGGTTCGCCTCTCGCCGAGTCCCGGCGGTGTTTGTTGCCTTCTTGCAAGAAATCGCCTGGGTGAAGAAGGAAAAAATCCAAGTGCGGATGTACTTTCATTAGTTCCCCACCACCACCCCTTTTTTTTTTTTTTTTTTTTTAATTTTAATTTTAATTTCCTATTTTCATTCGTTGGCGCGTTCTTTTCTTAAAACCGTGCCTATGCTTTCTTCATTAGAGAAATCAGAGCTGGGGGATAAACAAATGATTCTTTCCTGTAACAACAACAACAACAGCAGCAGCAGCAGCAACAAAGAAGCACGGGTGGCTGCTGCTGGGGCATTTTTGATAGAAAATCTGCCCGCAGCCCTCCTGTTAATCAGGTTGGCGCAGTGCGAAGCCTGCAGCTTGTTAATGGGAGCCGCACAACGGCGAGCTGCAGCGGAGGAGAGCTGCGTGGATTTTACTCTGCAGCTCTGTTAATTAAAACATATTTCACTTTGAAGGAGGCTTTTACTGTTTTCTATGGGGGTGAGCAGAAAGCCGTTCACTCGGTTAGATTAAAAGAAGGAATCGGAGGTATTTCTTGCAAGTAACAACTTCACATTGCTTGATGGGCAAACTCGTTTAGCAAAGAGAATGTGCAGCTCTTATTTTTATTTATTCTCTGTCCCTGTGTACTTTGTGAGTCTGAGCTTGTTGGCTGGTTGGATAATACCAAACCAAATGTCCACCTATGAGTCGCCAGACTGGATCAGAAAACTTGTGACAGATCTTTTTTAATTGGTAAAGTAATTTTTACTTACACAATGGTAAACTAAAATAATAAGGCCTGAAATGGTGCCATTGAAGTTAACGACAAAACCTTCAGAGGTTCCAAATAAAGCCTGCACTTTATTATCCCAGTCCCAGCGACTTTTGTTGCGAGTTTGCAGCAAAATGTTAGGGCATTTCTAAGTGTTATTTTTATTATACAAAATCCCATTAAAATCAGTACTGAAGCATCCCATTAATTTAAATGGGACTTTGCATAGTTTGCCTAGTTCCAGGCCACAGATAAAGACAAGTATGCGGCGCGGAGTTAAACTGACCACAGCTTTTTATTAGAAGATATTTAATCTCGAACGAACAGCTCAGTCTGAGGCACTGGGGCTTTGTGGACTTCATCTGGGCTGTGCAACAGGAGCCTCTGCAGCACAGCAGCCTTTGGGACTGCTCAGCCCATGCAGGGCTCCCACGCCAAGCCACGGCCCAGGCAGGTATGCGGAGTGCTCCCCAGGCAGCTCGGCCTTGGGAATGCTATTAGGTGAGCCAGCACGCCCAGAACGAATGGAAAACTTGATTCAGCTCTTTCTCAGGCTCCAAGCATCCGTTCCCCTCAGCACACGCGAGGCTGCAGGCGATGGGCAGAGCTCTGGGACTCCATACAGCACAGCCAAAGGCAGAGACCCATTGGTGATGGAGTGACGCAGCTTCAGCAATCCTTGCACGAGCTTCCCATGTTGGAAACCACTTGTAGGAATGTGCAGGGTGAGAAAAGCATCGCCTCTGTTGTGCAACAACACGGCTCTGGTGATGGGAGCTTGAAAACCAACACGCAAAGAGCAGCAAGGCAGGGAGTCGTGTATGGGGCACAGCCCTCTGGGGGCCCAGAAACCATTTAGTGATGTCCCCCCCAGGGTTGGGCACACACCTGGGTTGTGGCAGAGATGTCCTCCGAGGCCATCCCTAAGGAAGCTGTGCTTGGACAGGAGGTCCCATGCTTCGAACCCACCAAATCTCCCCATTAATTTGGCTGTATCCATTGTGGGGGAGACCTGAAGGCTGCTGGAAGCAGGACATCCATAAAAGTGCACGGGGAAGGTGTAGGAGGTGCTTTCTGCTCAGTGTCTACTTGGAATTTTCCTTTCTCTGAGCCATAAACGAGTCGAGAAGCCCACATTTCCCCCTCACAGAGGTGGGTGAGCTTCCCCTGGTACATGGCAGTGGGGAGAGATGGTGGTGGTGGCTGCAGAGACCCCGGCAGCTGCATGGCTCTCACACACAAGCTGCATTTTGGGGGGTTTCAGGGTTTTGGCAGCAGAATTAGGGCTGAATGCGAGCACCGCAGCCGCTGCCCTGATTTAGGGCTAACAGTGCAACCTCCAGGAACGCGAGAAAAACGAACACAGCCAATCCAGGCTGAAATAACAGCGGAGGGCTTTCAGATACCCCCACCTCCCCCCCCCCCCCACAAGGAAAGAGGACGGGAAAAGCAGGAATTTTCCTGACCTGATGTGCGTGCTCCTGCAGCTACAATAAGAGACAATGTGAGCTCCCCGCCCGCTGCCCTCCCTCCAAACCCCCCCACCCCCCTCCCCAGCTCCGGAGCTCTGAGGGCTCAGGAGGACCCAGGGGCTCGGGCAGGGGCTCAGTGTCCCCTCAGTGTCCCACCAGTGTCTCCCCAGTGTCCCCCGGTTGCCAGAGGTGCGGCGAGGCCAGACTGCAGCTCACATCCCCCCCCCCCCCCCCCCCCCCCGCACCAGGAGCGGCTTTGGGACGAAGGAATTCTCGGTTCGTTTTGGTGAAATGATGGCGTTTTCGGCAAAATGTCATCGGAACGATAACGGGTGTGAAATCAGCGAGCGGGGCTTGAGGCAACTTTGGGAGGGAGGGGGGGGGGGGGGGAGAGAGGAAGAAAAAAGAAAATCGGCGAATAAAGCTTAAATTGAGAATATCTGGGAAATCCGAGAAATAAGGGAGAAACACACCTTGGTAAAACGGGAGGAACAGTTCCGTGGGATCGAGCGGCCCCGGGGCTGTGTTACACGGCGGGGGGGTTCCTCTGGGAGCGAGGATTGAGTCTTTTGAGGGAGAAAAAAACGAAGCTTTCGGGGTTATTATGCCAGGGGAGCAGAAATCCACGCGGCATCCACCGCCCCGCCGGAGCAGCGGCGATAGGATGCTGTTAAGCTGGCGGGGGTCTCGGGGGCCGCAGGGCTGTGTGCCCTCCCCAGGACCGGGGGGGGGGTCGTGGGGACGGCGTAGTTAAGGGAGGAAACGGCGGGACCCCCCCGAAATGCCACCGCCGGGCGGGGACGGAGGGGAGGGGAGGGATGGAGGAAATCTTTTCTTTTAAGCAGCCGATCTCTCAAACCCAAAAAAGAACATTGAAAGCATTTCTACATTTCGTTTCACTGTTTTTTTGGATTTTTTTTGTGTTTTTTTTTTATTTTTTTATTTTTTTTATTCCCATGCTCTTAATTTTGGAAAAAAAAAATATATATAATAATAATAAAATCACAAAACATAACTTATAAAACAATATATATACCGCATCCGTATCCACAACAGCATAACTGAAACATCCAGCGTAACGTTACCACAGGTGTGAAATACACTGGGAAAGAAGTACCGTGTGTGCATTTTATATTATGTTTCTTTGTCATCTACAGGTAATAAGTACCGACAAAAAAAAAAAAAAAAAAAAAGAAGCAACAAATAGGCCTGCAATTAAACTTCATATGCGTTTGGTATGCGTATTAATAAAGATCATAATTATCATTTCCTTTTTTTTTGGTTTTTTTTTTCCTTTTTTTTCTTTCTTTCTTTCTTTTTTTCCTTTTTTTTTTTCGCTTGTTAAAGTTATCTACATTTTACATAAGAACACCTTAAGATTTTTCTTTTGGTTTTTGGTTCCTTGGTTTTCCTTCAAGGTTAGAAAAGCGAGGAACGCTTTCGGCTTTGCCGTGCAACCCTTCCGGACTCCGAAGCTCACCGTTCTCAAGCAGAGATGCAGTATCTGGGATTCGCTTCATAACAGACCATTTTTGGCCTTTTTTTTTTTTTTTTTTTTCTTTAGACTCTCTAGAAGTTCTTTTTTTTTCTTAAGAGAGAGAAAAAAAGAAGAAGAGGAAGAAGAAGAATCGAACCCTGCGTTTAAATAAAGACGGGTGATAATTTCATTATCGGGATTAGACTTTTGGATGGGGAAAACGCTGGAGAGTTTTCGCATCGCTGGAGGGTGTCTGCGCTTCACGACCGGGGATACTGCAGTCGTTTGGAAAGGACGAAGAGGTAGGAACCTGGAGCTGCTTAGGATCGGGAATGACTGGATTATAGCTTCCAACTAAAGAAAAAAACATCAAGAATCATGCATTTTAAAAACAGTTTATTCAACGGCCAAGGACAATGATCCGGCACAATGTAACGGCAGATATAAATATAACCTTATATAAGTGGTTGACCCTTGTCATTATTATTTTTAATAGCTTCATACCTAATATTTTAACCATTTCCCCCCGCAGAACCGACTCTGCGAATTATATTTTTTTTCTCCCCGCCCTTTTTCTTTTCTTTCTTTCTTTTTTTTTTTTAATTTATTTTTTAAATCTTTTTTTTTTTTAGTCATTTTTTTTTCCTTTTTTTTTTTTTTTTTTCCTTTTTCCTTTTTGGACTGCGATTCCGTTTCTCAGTGGTAAACATCACCCGAACTTCCCCCCTCCCCTCCCCCCCCCCTTCCCCCATCCCCCCCAACCCCCAGCTCTCCCCCCGGGCCGCCCCCAATGGCCGCGCTGCCGCAGGGAGCGGCCGCCTTACCACCTCCTGTGCAAGTTCAAGTAAACACATACAACCCGCATCATCCAGAGAAAAATTGCAACTCATCCATGTACCAGATTTCGGTGTCTCTTGCAAAAGTTTTCTGGTCCGTTTCCGTTTTTTGGTTGTTTTCTTTTTTTTTTTTTTTTTTTTCATTATTATTATTATTACTATTTTAAATTTTTTTAATGGTTTGCTTTTTAATGGTTACTATTGGGTTTTTTTTTGTTTTTTTTTTTGTTTGTTTGTTTGTTTAAAGCGCTGCTTTGTTGGTTGTGTCGTCGGATCTCTTTTTCTACTTATTTATTTTTATTTAGCATTATTATTATTTTTTTAGACAATCGAAGTCCGCAGAGCTTTCGGGTTTTGTTTTATTATTATCCTTATTATCATCATTATTTTGCTTTTGTTTGTTTGTCTGTGCTGTTTCTTTCCCTCTCTCACTTGCTCGGGTTTTGCTTTTACACATCATCGGGTTTCTACATACACACACACACATATATATATATTCATTTCCGTTAAACGTCGCTTTCTTTCTGCTTTATTTTTTATGTTTTTCTTATTATTTTTTTGCTTTGTCGGCGGTGTTTGTCGGAGGCGGTTCGTGTCAAGTCCGTCAACTGTTGTACTGACAGGCGTTTAGGCTGGAGCCGGGGCTCTGCAAACTGCTGTAGCCGAAACTGGAGTGCTGCTTTGATTTCAGTCTGAGGCTGGCCAGGCTGGAGTTACAAGTGTCCCGGTACACGCTGTAGGGCGAGCCCGGCGGCCCATAGGGACAAGCGGGAGAGGACATGGCCGAGTTGAGCGAGGAACCGCTGATGTTGTTGATGTTGTTGAGGCCGGAGTTGGCCATTCCCGGCACGGCCGAGTGGCCCATCCCGGAGGGCATGTTCATGGAGGAGATGCTGCTGGGAGCCGAGAACATGGACTGCGAGGAGAGGGGGCTCATGGAGTTGAAAAAGGTGAAGCTCTTGGTGGAGAGCGGCGCCGGGGTGAGGCTTTTGGTGGCCCAGTTGTTGTAGGGGTACCCGGCGTACATGTCGTCGTAGGGCTGCATCAGCCCGCTGAACTGCGGCACGTAGCCGTTCTTGCACAGGTCCATCTGCTGGTTCCGCTCCCGCTTTCTCCACTTGGCTCGGCGGTTCTTGAACCACACCTGAGGGAGGGACAGGCCACGGTCAGAGCTGCCCCGCCGCGCACGATGCGCTCCCGGCCGCGCAGAGGCGCGCAAGTAGCGCGCAGCCGCTCCCGGCACCCCCTCACCGCCCAGACGTCCCCAACCTCCCCACGATGTCCTTCGCTCCCAGTCCCATCGCTCCCTGTCCCTCTATTCCCTGTCCGAGCATCTCCGCGCGCAGGCGATATTCAGCGGCATCTGCGAGCGGGGCTGCGCGCAGCCGTCCGTTCTCGGTGTCCGCATCCCCCTCCGCCCCTCTCCTTTCGCCATGGGGAGAAGGCACGGCCCGCTCTGATTAGGGCCGGCTCGCCCCGGCTCCGCCGTGTTTCCGAATGCTAATGCTGTGTAATAAAAGTCCCCTGTTACAGATCATAAAAAAGGGGATTGGATTAGTATGTTTAGGTTTAAAAAAAAAAAAAAAAAAAAAATCAGTCCCTGCATGGCCCTTGGATGGATGCAGCCTCTGCCTTTATATCTAATGAGAATTTACAGCCCTGACTGGGGAACAGAGGAGCAGGGGCCGCTCCTGGTGTTTGATGCAAAAACCCGATCCAGGCTCTCTCCTATTTTCTTTTCTTTTTTTTTCTTTTAGGAAAGGCTTTGAGCCCCTCGCGATGGGAGCCATGAGCCGGGCCGGGTTTGGAGCCGCGCGGATTCCAAATTCTCTCCCCGGGTCAAAGCCGGCAGCACCGCGCTCTGTTCTCAGCCTCCTCCGTCTCCCCCTCCTCACTGCGCGCGGCCCCGCGGAAGCTGCGCCCCTCGGAGCGCCCCGGCCCTCCCCTCCCCGCGCAGCGATGGCGCAACGCTCTTTCACCGGCGCTCATAGGGATGGAAAAAAAAAAAACAACAACAACAAAAAAACCCCAACAAACTACGAGGGAAGAAGGGATGGCGGAGTCAATTTAAAAAATAACAAGAATAAAAAGAATCCCGTATTAAATACGAAGAGGAAACGAAAGCCAACGTTTTCAAAACCTGTAATATACTCCTCGGAAGGTGCTTCCAGACAGGAATTTCCTGAAAATGAGGGTAATAGTTTTAATTATGGCTCCTAGACATTTTAAAGGAAGGCCCTCACAGCAAATTAAGGTTAGATTTGCAATCTGCAATCTCAGAACATCAAACCAAAACATCTCCACACAGAGGGAGAACGAAATGATGTTAATGGCCACTCGTATATTAGTTTTATTTGCTTCCTGAAATATTCCAGCAATATTAATGCCGTTCAGTCTCCTCTCGGGCTTTGTTTTGTTTTGTTTTGAGCACAATTAGTACAATGCTTTCGGATGAGGAGCATGTTTACTCTCGGAAGATTTTAAACGGAATTTTTGCTATCCGATGGGATCATTCAGAGTTTAATTACCAGAAAGGGCTCTGCGGGGCCGAGGGGTGACTCTCGAAACCCCCTCCCTTTTTTTTTTTCTCCCGGATTTCTGCTCCGACCCCGGCCTGATGTGGACTCAGTGGGGCCGAAACCACGCGGGGAAAAATCTCGGGAAGAAACGGCGAGGGGAGGTGGGAAAAACTGCTGCGGATCGATACGGCCCGAGCCGCTCCGCTTTGGTTGTTCATCGCAGCGCTATCTCGCAAGTAAATCTCTCTCTAAATAACCGTCGAGGCTATATATATTCCGGGATGGCATCGGCTCGAAGCCGTACAAAGACCCAGCGCCTTCGCCTTACAGGAATGTGTTGTGTTATTGACTTTGGAGGGCAGTCTCCCCCCAACCCCCGTCCTTCACTTTGCCAGCAGCCCCGCAAACAGCGGAGCCACCTCCGGCGCTGCCCCCGCGGGGGATGCGCGGCCGCTCCGCACCGCTCCGCGCGGATCCCGGGGGCTGAGCCGCGATCCCGAGGAGCCGCCGAGTAGTGGTTTGTTGGGGATGGGGGGGGTCCTCGTTATTATGGGGGTAACCGGAACGTTGCGAAAGGCTCGAGGGTTTGGGCCAAGCCGAAGGGTCTCACCCCACAAACCGGCTCCATCCCAGGCCCGGCTCTGTCCCACCACCCCATTTTTGAGACCCGGCACAGCCCTAATTCACCTCCGCAGCCAGGAGCTGAATTTCTCTTCTTCAACCTCGCCACCAATCTGAGCAACCAAAACCAATCCCACAGCGGCCCCGCTCCTAAAAGGGGCCGTTTCCCTCAGCTCCTCCCGGCCCAGCAGAACCTCGCAGCCCCCATCTTACCCGGACGCGGGGTTCGGTGAGGTTCGTCCACACGGCGATCTCCTCCCGCATGCTCATATCGGGGTAGCGGTTCCGCTGGAAAGTGGCCTCCAGCTCCTGCAGCTGTTGGCTGGTGAAGTGGGTCCGCTGCCTCCGCTGCTTCTTCTTCTTCGCCGGGTCATCGGCGGCCCCGTCCTCGTTTTTCTGCTCTCCGCTTCTCTCTTTTTCTACGGTGGGATGTTGGGGTTGGGTATGTATATATATATACATATATATATTTTTTTTTTCTCATACATTTTTTTTCTTTTGTTTGTTTGTTTGTTTCACACCCAAATACACGCACACAAAGGCAGCCCCCTCCCCCCCACTCACCCTCGGCCCTGCCCGCCCCACTACAGCCGTGCTTGGGGTACCCATAGGGACCGACACCGCAGCACCGAGCGCAGCCCGGCCCGGCCTGGGGAGACAGCGGGACCCGTATGGCTCGGCCTGAGGGGCGAAAGGTATCGAGAGAAGTGGATTACAACAGCGGCATCGCCCTCATTGCGGCCCACGACAACTTTTTTTACTCCTTTAAACCTAAGGCGCGATCTTTGCTCCGTTTTCTTTGTTGTGTTCGGCCGCGACAGGAAACTTTGGAAGGGCAGGGGTGTAAAACCCGCAGCAATTAATTGCAAAAGTCGCCCTCTCTCTTTACTCCCCCACTTTTGTTGTTGCTGTTGTTGTTAAGTTTTCTTTCTCTCTTTTTTTTTTACTTTTCCCTCATTTGCTGCTTTTAGGACCTGACTGTTTATTTTAACCCCGGGCCGAGCAAAGCCCTCTGCAGAAAAAAAAAAAGAAAAAAAAAGAAAAAAAGAAAAAAAAAAAGTTTCGAAAGAAGCACAAACAACAACGACAACAAAAATCTCAGTTGCGTTTTGGCGATCGGGATTTGCACGCTATAGAAGCAGGAATGCGGGAATCCCTCCCGGCCCCGCGGCTGCGGGTGACAGAACCTTTCGGAACGCACTCCTCGCTTCTCTCCGAGCTCCGTGTCGGAACGGCACTGCGAGGGTCAAAAGCAGAGCGATGTGGGCCCGGAGACGGAGGGTTGAGGGGAGCCGGGGCTCCGCGCAGTGCCGCTGCGGGACGCGAGCGCTTCTGCCCCGAGGGAAACTCCGCGGGTGCGCAGCCCGTCCGCTCCCCCCGGGCCGAGCTGTGCGCCTTTCCCGCAGACTCAGGCGGCGGCGGTGCGGGGACATTTCTGCAGCACTGCGAGGTTAAAGAGAACCGTGGGCTGCGTGCGGCTGACGGGCTGGGGGGGTCGAGGGGCTCGGCCTTGAGAAGTCGCCCTTCGCTCTGGAAGCCCTCCGGAATAAAAAGGAGGGAGAGAGAGCTTCGACGGAGACCACAGTGCGGTGAAAAGGCCGATCGCAGCTCGAATGGCCTCTCCCGGCGTTAAGTGGTTTGCAGAGCAAACAAGGCCTGCAGCAGCCCCAGAGCTGCCCCGGTCGCTGGACCACCGAGCAAACAGAAAGCAAAGCCCCCCACTGCTCCTCCTCCTCACTGCCCTCCCGGGGCCGCCGTCCCCATTCCCGGCCCGGCGGTGCGGGGGGACCCGGGTGGACACGCAAAGCAAAGAGCTGCGGCTGTGGCCCCACATTCAGCCCCGCCGTGATTTCAGCTGAAACCCGGCCTTGAGTTCGGGCCTCGGTGCCATTTCAAAACAGAGAGAGCATTCGGTTCAATTGGTATTTGTGCCTTATTGTTATTATTATTATTTTCTTTCCCTCATTAAAAATAAATAAATAACAATAATAAAGGAAGAAAGAAAATGTGAAAGGTATTTTGTAGCTCCTCGGAGATTAAAAAAAAAAAAAAGAGAAAAAAGAAAAAAAAAAAGAAAAAAGCAGCAGGTCTTCAGCCCTGCCCCGCAACCGAGGGGTCACATAGAGGGGTACGGTAAAATGGAGCAAATCTCCTTCTCTAATCTCCAATAATCCCCTCTAATCTCAGAGTCCCTTCCAGACGCCGGTCCCTCACTGTTTGCTGAGCGGAGCTCAGTGCTGCGTATCGCCGTGTGCCGCTCGGCCCTGCCTCGTGCTGCAGCGGCGGGACCTGCTAACACCGACACGAGCAGCAACATCTATTAAGAAAATAATATGAAGTGAAATGAGAGAGAAACTCCTCCCGAGAAAAGCAGAACGGCCATCGGGCTCCTTCCTGCAGCTTTTGTTTCCCTCTCTTAGCTTCCCTCGTCACCCTGGAAATGTTGCTACTTCAATTAAATACAAACTGGGAAACCACAGCTTTCCCTGCAGCCCTCGCACATGAAGGTCAGGGCGCGGAGAGCCTCCGCAAATCGCGCAGCCCCCGCTCAAAGCCCTCCGCGGCCGCGCACGTCCCCTCCGCGCTGCCCCACGCTCCCTCCGTTCTGCGGGGAATTTTTTATTTTCCATATGTTTTTCTGTCTCCCTCCTCCCTTCCTGAGACAGAAAAATATTTTTCCGTGTCCGCACCGCCCGAGCTGCAAAATAAACCCGGGCAGAACTGACATGATTTCAGAAATATCTGGCAACACCGCGCTCCACGAAGAGCACCCTTCACTTCGGTGCGATTAATAGATGTTTAAATAACTAAAAGAGAGAAAGAGAGAAAGAGAGAGAGAGAGTGAGAGAGAGAGAAAGAGAGACAGACAGACAGACAGACAGAAAGAAAGAGAGGGGAAAAAAAAAAAAAAAAAAAAGATGGGGAAGGAGAAAGAAAAATAAGCACGAAAGCAGCTCCAGGATGGGGCTCGGAGGCCGCGCGTGTTCCTCTCCGCGGGTGACAGCCGCTCCGTGCCGGTCCCTCTCGCCCCTTCCCGGGGTTCGGAGGGGATGGGGACAGCGGGGACAGCGGAGACAGTCGGGACAGCCGCCCCCCGGCCCACACCGCCGCTCGCTGCTGCGCGGAACCGCCGAGCGCCCCGCGGAGGGAAAGCGCGGAGGGGAAGGGGGGAGGCGCGGGGGGAGCGGGCCGGGGCCGCGGGGGGGTTACCTGGCACCTCCGTGTCGGAGGATTCACTGGCCGAGTTCTCGATCGGGTCTCTGGGCTCCGAGGATCTTTGCAAATGGAAGCTGGAAGCCATGTCATGGGAGGGTTGGGGTCTCAAGCTCTCGGGCAGTCTCTCCAAATTCATTCCACCTTTAAAGGAATCCATGGCGGGGGCGCCGGGCTGCCTGGGGGAGTTTGCAGGTGTTTATTCCACACAGAAAGGAACAAGGAGCTTTTTTTTTTTTTTGCTTTTTTTTTTTTTTTTTCTCTCTCTGTCTTTTTTTTTTTTGTTGTTGTTGTTGTTCTTTAAGGGGAAAAAAAAAACACAAGAAAACACAACAAAAAGAAAACAAAAGCAAATCCACTGATTACTAACAGTATTATTTTAAGGGTGTCGGAAGAAGAGATCTGGGCAGAGCCTGGAAGCCGCCGGGCTCTGCGCGGGGAGAGGCACGGCAGTCCGGCCGCATAGGCAGGAAAGTGGTAAAGATCCCTTATAGAGAAACGCGAGTTGCGAGTTGGACAGTTTAAAGCTAAAGAGATTAAAGTGACCTGCCCTAGAACAAATGCCTGTAGTTAAACGGGGCTCCTCCCCCTGAAGGTTAAAACCTCCCCGTCTCGCTCATGCATCACTCCCATCTAGCGCTCGCCCAGCCCGGCCGCGCAGGCGGACCTGCCTGCGCGCTCCCCGCCGAAGTTGCGCGCTTTTTGCGCGGCCGCCCCGCACCCCTTCCCCCCTCCCGATTCCTTCGTGCGAGAAATGCAGCTCTGAAGGTGCTCCCCCAGCCCTCCCCCGCCGCCTCCCCCCAACACCTCCCCCAAATACCTCGCCGAGGTATTAAAAATATTTCATAACGAATGGAAAGGTAGAAAATCATTCCCAGCCGTGCGGAGTGCGGCTCGCCCCCCCCCTCCCATTCCCCCTCTGCCTGCCCTCAACCTCTGGGTGGGGGTATGGGGGGGGTGGCAGCACCCCTTGGCCTCCCTTCTTCCCTCGCAGGTTGTTTCCGTGCGCATCTCCGCGCGCATCCCCCCGCCCCCCCTCCTTCCCCCCGCGCCTCCCGTCCGCGCAAGCTGCGCACCCCGCGCAGCGACCCCACGGCGTGTTCGAGTCCCGCGGGGAACGGATCCCTCCGAGCTGCAGGGGTTGCCCTGGGAACGGCCTCCAGGGATTTGTGTCTGATTCGGTTTTATCCCTTTCTAACACTTCTTTTTTTTTTCACTCGCTGAAGGGCAGCAGCGGTGATCTGGGGGACGGGGCGAGGGGATACGAGGGGACCTCGGCTGCGCTCTGCCCGTGGAAGGGACCTTCTCTCCTCTTTATTTTCTCGGCTCACTTTAACTGATCCATCCTGACACTCTATTTTGCTTTCAAATCAAGTAAAGATGTGGGAGAGAACTTTTGAACTGTTTTATGGAAAGTGGAGTGAAGCAATGCTGCAGTGCGGGCTTTTTTCCTCCCTCACCGGGCTGTTGCATCCGGCCCTGCACCTCTGATCTCCAAAGCCTTTTGCAGCTCAGGGTGTGTACAGGTAGGTGCTGTCACGCTGAGGTCTCTATCCATTTTCTTTCTTTTCTTTTTCAGCTCCGCAGCCGATACACTTCACAGTCCCCTCCTTCCTTTTCATTCTTTTTCCTTTTTTTTTTTTTTTAATTATTATTATTATTTGAATTTCTGCGGGGCCGGAAGAGGGGCAGCCCTGGGCAGCTCTCCGGGGGCTCTCGGCTGGAGCCAGGATTGCTGTGCTGGAGGGCGGCTGCCAACAGCCCGGCTGCTCTGCTCCGGCTATTTTAAACCCACTGCTCACAGCAGCTTGAAAACCGGAGGCGGGATTTTTCCTTCTTTTTCTTTTTCTTTTTCTTTTCTTTTCCTTTTTTTTTCTTTCCTTTTTCCTTCATTTTTTCTTTTTCTTTTTACCCTCAACCCAATTTTCACTTTTTGTTCTGCTCTATAAAACGCATTTTCGAAATTCGTTCTAGGATCAAATCCCTCGGTTGGGCACAGGGAAAGGCTCAGCCAGGACACAGAGGCTTTTCCTGGGATAGCGTTCTTCCTCTGAGGGTGTCCCTGGGGCATGGGCCCGGCGGGGGGGTGGTGGGGGTGGAGAAGGTCTCCATGCCCTGCCTGGGTTCCTGCCCTTCTCTCCATGCATGTCTGTGCCCGGGCCGTGATCAGGCATTTACTGCACACCTGTATACGGATCCAGAGTATCACACAGGGATATATGAGTATTTTATATCTTATATATGCCTTCTGTATGTCTTATATACGCCTTATGTATGTCTTACATAAGGCCGTGGGTCTCAGGGTGCTCTCTTGCTCTGCTCTTTAGGAGCTGGGAGGGCTCCTGTCACACAGAGCCACCTCCACCCGTTCTACCCGGGACAACATATTGTCGGGACAAACTGGTCCTCCCCAGATTTGCATTTTTTTCTCTTTCCCCACCCAGGCCCGCTCCGTTTTGGGGTGCCTGGAATATCTCTTCTCTGCATCCCTCACCTCTAGGCGTTACGTCACGGTCACCCCCGCGTGACGTCACACCCCGTTTCCTTGACGTCACGCTTTGCATCTTTTGATGCTGGAGGAAGGGAAGCGAAGCTGCAGCCACCGGGCAGCCTCCCACCCATCCCTGCGGGGACACCCCCTGAGGGAGCCGTGACCTTCGTGGGCATGGGAAGGGCCGAGGAGGACTGGGGCCGGGGGCCGTGGTGGTTTTGCTTGGGAAAATTCCTCGCAGTGCCCGCCCGAGCTGGACCCGGGGCCCACGCAGCCGGGACTCCCCCGGCCGAGGGCTGCAGGGCCGCAAATACACCGCTCCTTTCCTCCTGCCATAAATAATGCAAGAACGAGCCGCGGCTCTTATGAATAAACCAGAGTTGGCCACGCCAGTTGTATCTCCGTTGAGAAGAGGACGAAGAACGACTGAACTAGAGAATCAACCAGTGGTCTCGAAGGGGCCCACAATCCCTCCCCATCATCCCGGGACAAGTCCTGCGCCAGAGACCCTGCAGGAGCTTTCCTACTTTTGGAAAGGAGCTCCCACCCCCGGCTGGCGGCCGCTTTTGTAGCCAACACAAAACCACCTGGGCCGTATATCAGGCAGCAAAGTTAAGAAGTCTCCGCCAGCTTTTCCTCTTCAGATTTATTAGCATTGTATGGACTCAGATTTAGTCTATAAATTATTGAGAATCGTTAGGAAAATGAAAGCGTCTCCTCCCAAGTGCACCTCTGCCTGAGAGGAGAGGGAAGCCCTCCCAAAACAAACAAACAAACAAACAAATAAACAAATGCATAACAATAAAAATAGCAGCAGTGAGGCAAGGGATAGGGAGACATTCTTCAACCAAACCCAATCCAATTCAACCCAACCCAACCCAACCCATGCCAACTCAATTGAATTCAACCAAACCAAACCAAACCAAACCAAACCAAACAAACCAAACCAAACCAATCTAAACATGACCCAGCCAAACTCATCCAAAGCAAAGTCAGTCAAAACAAGCCCAAGCAAAGCCAAGGCAAACCAGCCAACCTTCACCTGGCGATACTTCCCGTAGCCCCGTAGAAAGGAGTTGACTGCAGGAAAACAACATCTATAATAAAACCCTCCCCAAAATGCCCGGCTGAAGGTGCGAGGGGTGGTGAAGGGCCACCGCCACTGACTGAAGCAGGAGATATCAGCAGGAAGGTGACGGCCGCACAGCTCCTCTGTGCGCATAGCCGGCTGCGCTGTGACAGGGGCATTTTTAAAGCTCCCCGACGGTGAAAATGCCCCCCGCATGAGATAAGCGATTATTAGCTTCCAGCCCTTGTCAATCCTTCGCTGCGTGGTTCTGGACCCACACGAGTTGGGAGCAAGTAGGCAGGGGAGATACACACAGTACGCGCGGATTGCGCGCTGCCCCGCGGAGCTCGGACCGCTCCGGTGGGACGGAGTTCGCTGTCGCGGAGTAACGGGGGTGGTGTCCGTCTGTCCTATGTCCCGTGGATCCTGCCCAAGCAGCATCACCTTAACAGAGCCAAGTAGAGACCCGAGTGTACGCCCCAGAGCAAGGAAAAGCTCAGCACCATCTTGTTAGGGCTGTGAACGCCTCCGCATGGCTCTAAGGGGAAACCGAGCAGTCCCCAAAAAACGGCGAGCACGAAACGAGCCCCGACACGGACAGTTCTGCGGCCACCCGTCCGAACCGGGTCCCCCTCGGGTGCCCACGAGCGGGCAGAGGGAAGCAGAGAGGGGGAAGAAACCCAGCCGAGAAAGCATGTTAAATCGCTCAGGGTAGGAAGGTGGAAAATTACGCTGGCTCCTAGCCGGCCTGTCCTCCTCTACGCAGCCAGGAGAGCAATTTTCCTAAGAAGTTGAGCAAAACGAAATCAGTCCCTTTTGGATCTGCAGCTCCCGTCGGCACGGCCAATCTTCGGCTCCGCGGGCGCTCAGGGTTCCCCAGGCCGCCCCTGCCACCCCCGGCCTCCCGAAGTCCCCCGTTACACCCCGAGATTTGCCCGCGGGGCACCGCGCTCACCTCGACCCGGCCCCACCGCTATTCAAACCCAGTGGGAAAAGCACAATTTTCGGGGGAAAACTGTTTTTTTTTTTTTTTTTTTTTTTTTTTCCAGAGAGGGGTAAACGGAATATTTTGGTGGCATTCGGCCCGTGACAACCGGCGCATCCCGGTGCCTCTCGGAGCCCCTCTGTATTTGGACCCCCACCGGCCCGGGGCTGCCCCAGGCGCAGGCGGCCAACGGCAGCGCTTCCAAAAAGTCGGGATGAAAAAGTTGAAGGCTTAATGTTTTCTGACAGATACAAATGATACCCCAAGGCTTTCTTAAAACGCGGCGAATGACGGGAGGAGAAAGGGTTTTCCTATTCGGGTTTCTGCAGCTGGAAGCAAACGGGGTGTGTGTGGGGATTCTCCTCGACTCTCCTGTCCCGAAAATTAAACCATCTCCTGGGATAACTCCGTTTTTCCCAAGCGCCGTTGGGCACAGCCCCGCTCTGGCTCTGTTCCGTGGCCCTCTCCGCATCCCTCAGACCACGAGCACCGAGCCACGCTCTGAGCAAAACCGCTGTCAGCAGCCGCTCGAGTTTAGTCCTGGTTGTCCGCAGCCTGAACACAGTGGGATCAGCAATGCCACCGCCAGAGGATAGACAGTTCGGGGTGCGGGGGCTGCTTCTCTCGGTAGGGAGGGGGAAGAAAGGGGGAAAGTGCCATATCGTCCCACAATTCCCTCTCCGAGCAGAGGGAACATGCTTTTCTTATTAATTGATGGAGGAAGGGGCACTGGCGCTTGCAAGGCAGCCTGCTCATGTTACTCTTTGCATCATTAGGTCCGAAATATATTTGGTTTGTGGACTAAAAAAGATGCCTCTGGTGCAGGGTAATCTAAGGACCGGGCACTCCGTTGGCATTTTATTAAGATCGTTCTTCTGCAGAAAAAGGGGCCGCATTTGGTACCAGCGATGCTACGTTTCCTTGTGGGTTTCCCTCACCTTGTTTCGGGCGAGCAACCTCTTAATTGCTGCAGCATTTGGATGGGGGGAACGCATTTCCCCTAAACAGAACATTTCCTGAAGGGCTGAACGCGCTTTAATGTTCTCAGAACAGCCGTGAATCTCTGCAGAGCCACACGTTTCCTGCCTTAAAAAGCAAAATCGGAGAAACAATTCACCTTTGTGTGCATTCAGCACCTTCTCTTCTATTTTCTTTTCTTTCCCTCCCGTTCTTTTTCCCCCTTTTTCTTATTTTTCCTCCCACAAAGGCTCTGCGCTGCCCCGCGATGAGGAACGGGGACAATTTTCTTTCCAGTTTCATTGTGGGAACGGCCGTATCTTAACGGGCACATCTGAGCGAGAGATAGGAGAACACCACCGCCTTCCAGAGGGCTGCGCTAATCAGCGCACGGGGCAAGATATAAAAGTTCAGGGCAAATAAAACGAATTAGTTTTATTAGCACGTTTAGGAGGCGGTCTAACGAAGGAATTCGGCTTTACTAGAGAATGTTTTCTCCTCCCCTTTTGTTATTTAAAAGCAGCATCTATGCGGGCTGCTCGGGACGGGGGTGGGAAATAACGCGCCGTTCAACCCGCAGTGATTTTCTCCGAGGAACGCGCTCTTCTTTCCACCCGGTAAGGAGGACAGAGCCCGGGAAATACACGATTTCACAATGAAATCTTCTCGAACAATAAAACCAGTAGTAAAGGAGAGGCTCGGAGCCGTTTGAAAGCGGCTGTCGGGGGAAAATCTCTGCCCCGTTCAGGGATTCGTTCGGCTAAACCGTGTCCGGGGAACGGTGGCACCGCTCCGGCTCGGGATCTCCAGGACTCGGCCCGTATTTCAGGCACCAGAAGGATTTTGGGAACGTTCTCCAAGCGAAGCAGCGCTCAGTAATTATTTGGAAGCCGGGTTTTAGCTCAGAGGCGCAGGGAACGCATCCCTTGGGTTGGAAGGCAGAAATTACGTATTTTAAGACTGCTAGGAAATAAGCAAACGGCGTCTCGGTCCTCGCTACCCAGACTGTATTTGCTATTTTTGTTGTTGTTGTTGTTGTTGTTCAATTCGTGTCTCGGAGTTTGTGTTCGCTTACAGCGAGGTTGGCGAAAGTTAAGGAATAAGGACGAAAATCAGAAAACGCTCCTAGGGACGATTTTTTACGCGACACCTGAAAATTCTTCTAAAGGTACCGTCGGGGGGGAACTCCGCACGTCCATTCAAGGGAGTTAACACGAGGAAAAAAAAAACCCTTTTTCCACCACTCCAAGAATTTCGCCCCCGTTGGACGGAGCGGAGTTGCGGGACATTGCTGGAGCGTGGGGGTTCCTAAAGGTGTGCCCATTTTTTTTTCAATCAGAATGTAAATAATAATAATAATAGTAATAGTAATAATAATAATAATAACACACGCAAAGGGAAAAAAAAAAAAAAAAAAAGCAGGGGAACGGAAGAATATTCTTTTTCCGAACAGGGAATCAATTGAACGCAGCCCAGGCTTTCTCCGCCCGCGTCTCTTCCCCGGCTGAGCCCCCCGCAGATCCCCGTGGCCCCCATCCCTTCACCTGTCCCGGCTCAGCCCCTCGGTGCTGCGATCCCCGGATACCCCCTGGGCCCCGATCCGGCCGCCCCATCCTATAGTAGGGACCGTCCTTCGCTCCGCGCTGCTCGGGAGAAGAACTCGGGGTTGAAAACGGTGCGCTTACGATAAAATAATAACAACACAACAACAACGACGGCGACAAAAATCTGAAATAAAATGAGGTAACCCCTTTGGAATTACGTTTCCATGCGTATTTGTCAGTGCTGACGAAGCGCAGAGGCCCTGAAAAGAATTTACGCGCTACAACGATGCCAGGGGCCGCGGCCGTGCGCGGGGCGCGGTGCTGCGGGGCGGGCGGCGACGCGGAGCGGTGAGGGGCGCAACCCCCACCCCCCCTTCCCTCGACCCGGCCCGGCCCCGCTTTGTTTGCCGGTCCGAACCGCGCGGCTCCGCAACGCTCCGCACCTCCGGAGGGGGGAAAACGGGGCCGGGACGCGACCCGAGGGACGCGCGTGGGGGGGGACGCGGCTCGTAGCGCACGCGGGGAGGAGGGACGGGAGCGCGGGGCCGACCGTGCGGGACGCGGGGAGACACGCGTGGGGAGGGTCGGGAACGCGGGGACACTCGTGGGGCCGTCCCGGGGCACTTACCGGGCGCTGCGGGGTGCCGGGCCCGGCGGGCGCTGTGCGCGCCCTGCCCGTCGCTCCAGGGTTTTCTTCGGAGATTTCCCCGTCTCCTCCTGACGTCAGCCCCGTCCCAGGGTGCCGCACACGGGGGAGGGCCGGGGGCAGGGCCGGCCGCACCGGGAGAACGGCGGAACCCGCAGCCCCGGGTCCGGCATCTCCGTCCCGCGGCAGCGGCATCCCGGGTCGGGCCCCCCCCCGCCCCACAGCCGGCGGCTCGGTGCTGCTCCCCGGGCGGCTCCGTGCTCAAGGTTCCACGGCCCCTGCCCTCTTCATTTCCTCCCGGCTGGTTTTCTTCGGCTGAGGGGGGCAGGGAAAGCAATGGCCACTTTTTTTTTTTTTTTTAATTTTTCCCCCAGAGAGAAGCCCTAAGGAAACGCTCCTGCTGCAGTGTTTGGTATGGAGGTGAGGCAGCAAACAGAGCTGGAGCAGGGGCTGGAGAGAGGCCACAGGGTTGCAGGGATGAGTTGCACAGGTCTGGAACGCTGCGCTGCCCCAGCAGCCCTACATCCCTCCCCAAACCCTTTATCCATTTTAATTTTCAAGTGAAAGTTTTGAAGTTTCAGATGCTTTGCTTCCAATATGTGCCCCCCTCTTGGGCTTTGGAGAACCTAATGGGTCATTCTGAAGGGAGCAGCATCCAATCATGCAAGGACCAGACAAACACTGCAGTGGGGACATGGCTTGTGCTTTGCTGAGGACAGAGGGATACACATGCACGTACACCCAGCCTGCAGTCATAGCTGAAAACCAAGGACAACGAATATGGAATGGATCAGAAAGATAAATAGCATAAAATCAGGAACAGTCCGGTCCCACACTTGCCATTTGTTATAGAGAGAAGAAGTAAATGGGATTCACATGTCGAGCATTAGCTGGTTGTTAGTCTGTAAGATAATATTAACTTTAGTGCTTGCTGGTTTACTCCAGTTTTCCGAAGGCAGTTCCAGAAGGCGCCCAGCCTGTAATTTAGGATGGCACATACTGTGTGAAAGAGGCTTTGGCACTGGGGCCTACCAGCACATCAAGGTGATATTAACATAATAAAACGTTTGGAGAGCGAGTAGGAGCTCATAAATTAATGCATTCTACTGTTTTAATGTGAGGAGCTAACAATGCGTTTCCTGTTGGACTGATCGTCCCCACTGCAGCCTAACAGCTGTTTTAAAGGTGCTGTGAAATTAAAGAGAGGGAAGACGATTGTCTTTAAATCAATGTTTAATGACGTGTTATTAGGAGAATAAGTCTTCCTCCAGCAGATGTTTACATGCTGAGGATGGAGGGAGCTTCCCTGGCTGTCTGAGTGCCTGAGCAGTGTGGGTGAGATGCCCCCATGTCCCTCTACAGATGGTCGCTGTGTTCCCAGTGCAGGGTCAGGGAGGCTTGGTGGAGGGCTGGCACTGGGAAAGGCTTTGCCCAGGTCTTCCAGTGGGAGCTGAGGAAACTCCTCCAGGACACTGAATGGCCACGAGGTTTTGTGTGGTGGATGTGGATGGGTGAACATGGCAAAAACTAAGGATTTCCTACCCACGTTCAGCACAGTTCAAGGCTGCTGGGACCCTTTCCCTGTAACAAACAGATGTGCAGATGTGTGTGTTGTAAAGAGATTCCATGCCTCCTTGCCTAGGAGATGATCCTTGCTGGGTACGAGTGGGCTGGAAGCATGACTGAGCCCCCATGGAGATAGAATGAGGCTCAGATAGCTCAGCAGGGCTGAGATGCCTCTGGCCATGCACTAACAGCAGGCTCCAGGTACTAGAAAAATATATGTATCTTTGAGGCAAGACATGGGAGTGAGTTCTGGAATGTGGTACCTGAAATAAGGTACCTGCAAGCATCAATCTGTAGGTGCCCAGGGCTTGTCATTCCTTGATCTGAAGATGTATGAATGAGTCACCATGCCTATGGGTTTAAAAGGTGGACATCATAAGGCTTCCCTCTTAGAGAAGACATCAGGTGGATTCAGATGTCAAAAATACATGGCTGGCTGGGGGCTGATGGGAAGGTTCACCTGCTGCTGAGCACCTTATTGCCAGGTGAATTCCTGCTGCAGGCCAAAAAAGCATCAGATCATCTCCAGACCAACCCAAGCTGTTTCCCAAAGGGTTGTTTCCAAAACCAAGTGTGGTAGTACAAATTGCTCCTATGCAAACAAAGGAACCTCTTGTAAGTGCTTACTTTCATCATCACAAGCATTCATTAAAGTCTCTATTTCCAAATATAGCAAAGAAATGGCTCTCCAAGATTGCCTGTTCCTTTATTCATGCTCCGTTAGTGCATCTTTGGAAAAGTGTCCAGGAGGCTGCACAGCTTCTTTGGGAGAAATGGGGATGTTTGGAACATAAGTGGATTCTAACATTTCTAAACTTCCCAGAAGAGGCAGATTGTAAAGGAATAAGATTCTTTCTGTGCACGCACATTTGCTTTGGAGCCAAATGGAAAGGAGAGCTCAGAAGAAAAAAAATGACAAATTGTTTGGAAAATGTTGTCCTTCCCAAGGCAGACCTAACCATATGGGGGGAAGGCACTCAATACTGAATTTTTCCCTTTCAATCCAAGTCCAGCATCCCTCCCATTCACTCTGCTAGGGGATCGCTGTGAGTCAGACCCGCAAGATCATCCATTCAAAGCTGGTCATATTTCCAGCACTTGACTCCTCTTCTATTCCCTGCTGAAGAAAGATGGAAAGGATTCCCCCCTCCCAAAATTTATGGTGAGAACAGTGGGATGGGACCCAGGGCCATCCCCATCCCTGCCAGCGAAGGAAAAGGCAAAGCTGCTCTGGTGCTCTGAAGCAGTGATGATAGACCTGGTTTCTTCCTGGACAAAATGAGTGATACGTTCTGATCTTGGTGATGAGATGGAGCACAGAAAGTACTTTCTATGGCAAGGAAACTCCTTCACTCCTTTCAGTCATCAAACTTACCATTATCATCATCTTTAACTAATAAATAAACTCGATATTTTATGCATCCCCAATTATTAATGGTGACATTTATTGAAGAACAACAAAAGCTGCAGCAGTTGTGTACGTCACCAGTTAACAGCAGTGGGCAGAGCATGCAAGACTTTGAAGAAGACGTAGGGGAAAGAGTTTTTGTGTGTGGTTGTGTTTATCCCCTGGTGACACGCCGCTAACAAGCTGCAAAGCAGGGATCACCCACAACAAACAAACACAAACAAACAAAGTTTTGTGGAGGGTGGTAAGACTTAGTTTAATTCTCTTAGGTCTTTAAAAATAATTATAGCCCTGTTTGTGACAACTGGGATGGCTGCACTGACTCCAATAAAACTGCTTGTTATGCTTTAGGAGTTACAGTTGGAGATGTTTCCTTACACAGTGGGGATGTCAATGGGGGTTGATCTCAATCAATGCAATGCATCAATGTGCATCTCTGATTGCATCTCTCCTCTTTGCACGAGCAGTAGTTTTGACTCTGCAGCTTGTGGTCAGCTGTTTACTTGCCAGTTAAGTTGCAACACATTTAATGACTTACTAGAGATCTGTCTGAGGACTTACTGCTGCCAAAGAACAGGATCTGGGGGATTTAAGCATTAGTGAAAAGTTACTTAAGGTCTACATGTCGATCCAAGTCTCTCTGCTGCAGTTATATTTCACGCACTATAGATTTTGGGAGAAGCTGATAAATGACATATATGCCTTAAGGATAACATGTACTCCATGTTCTCAAAATGTATCATTGCTTTTGGCTCCAGATGTGCTGTGTATTGCTTGGCTGTGCTTTGCCAGCACTGCAACATTGTGGCTCACACGCTTTCAGGGTGCAGTGCTGAGTCTTTATGTGCCACCTGTGAGCCCTTGGCAACTGCTTCAACTTTGTAGGCCTTGGTGGGAAAAGGGACCCTGTATAGATATGCATTCAATTCCACCTCTAGCTGAGAAGCATTGAGATCCATAGAATCATTAAGGTCAGAAAAGACCACTAAGATCACCTGTCCAACCATCAACCCATCATCACCATGCTTTGGCTTTAACAGGGGGTGTCCAAACACACATTTAAGGGTAACTACATTCTCACTTCTGGAGTGGCAACTGTGATCATAGAAGTGCCATCTTTGGAGACCTATCACTGAATATTTCCTTTGTTCCTCCCATTGGAGAGGCTTTGAGCTGGGACAGGGGGCAGGAGAGTAGAGCTGCCCCAACTCCTGCCAGTGGGACCATCTCCATGCACCATCCATCACTGCTGTATCTCTCACCATTAACAACTTCTACAGTTATTCTAAAACCATTTAAGTGCCTTGTGGCCATCTGAAACTCACCCCCATCCTGCACATGGGTCCCAGGTGTTAATTTTTAGAGGTGAGCACACTGGCCTGGGAGGGGCAATGAGACAAGGCTTTTTTGGCAGCAGTTACACCGCTTCCTGAGGTGAGGCCTCATACGAATGAGAACTGATGGCTTAATATTTTGTCACATTTTCCCACCAGAGTCATTACCTCTTCATTGTGGGGATGGATTAAATTGAAGAGGGGATGCTCAGGGAGAGGCTGCCCAGTGTTGGCCTTGAGCTGCCGTGCCTCTGCCTCCTGCTCTGCCTCCTGCATCCTTCCCTTGCTGCCTCACAGAAACTCCAGTGTGCACAAACCACCTCTTTTCAGTGAGCCACAGAGAGAAACAAGGCCTAAGGCATTAAAGGGCTGAGCCCTGTCCTGAAACGTGGTGAAACTGAACCAAAAATGCTTGTAGCAATGAGAAAGCATCCAAAGATCTCAAGTGAATGAACTTGGGTGCAGACGTTTAGAAAACCAATGAATTGTCCTCGTGCATATCTTCAAAACACCTTTTGCATTTTTGCTTTCCCAAAGGGATCATCTACAGTAGAAGACTAACCTGGGTCCCTCCCAGCCATGGGGCTGATCACAAGATAATCACCAGAACTGGGTACCAGGTCAAAATTACACACCTATGTGGAATGCGTTCGCAGAAGAGAAATC
Source organism: Phasianus colchicus (assembly GCF_987193195.1). Taxonomy (NCBI): domain Eukaryota; kingdom Metazoa; phylum Chordata; class Aves; order Galliformes; family Phasianidae; genus Phasianus; species Phasianus colchicus. The sequence goes on along the minus strand of NC_143450.1, from coordinate 16,079,492 downwards.
CTCATTTGCCTGTGAGCAAGGGAATAAAGGCACTCATCCAGCTTAGTGAAACATCGTGAGATCTATGGGGAAAAGCACTAAGTATTGCAATTATTATTTACTATATATTAATATTAGTTATTCAGAGGATTTGTGTGTGGAGGAGACTTGGAGGATCTGGTCTGGCTCTGTGTGCGTCAGAGCTCTTGAGGGATTTTTTTAGTGAATACCATAATTAGAGATGAGGACTGAGTGAAACCTTGTGGTTCTACTCCACAAGACATCAAGTTCATTGCACTATTCCCATGGTTTGTTTGTTTGTTTGTTTGTTTGTTTTTTGGGGTGAAGGGAGGGAAAGAAAAAAATCAGAATGTATTGCAACAGTGACTCAGTGGTGTGGCAAGAGTGGAGGCTCTGTAAAAAAAAGGATCACCTGTGCCCATGAGGGAAAACCATCATAGAATAAGGTGAGACTGTCAGATATCTTAATTCTTTTCTCTCTCCCCATCCTTGAAGGCATAATCCACCTGCTTGCCCTGCATGCAGTGCTGGCTTTGCCTCTATGTTGCTTGCAGTCATGGGGGCTTCGTGTGAAGTCCACCTGGCTGAGGCTTCTCCTGTTCACCAAAGGAGAGCAGAGCAATCCTCACCAACCTGAGGGAGACTGATTGTCATGTTTTGAAAGATGACACATCCTGTTGGGTGAGCAGCAAAAATTGCCAGAAAACATTTAAGGTGTGTTTGTATAATTGCTTACTGTATGCCTCGGGATTAGCGAGTGCATTTCGATGTTTAGTTTTAAGGATGAGAGTTTATTCTGCTTCATGCTTATGTAAGCACTGGAAGTTTGGCTCCTCCAAACCGGATGGGACCTCTGGTTGGCCAGGGCTGGTGTCCTGCCTGGCCCTGACTCACGTCTGATGGGAGATGTGCTGTAGGATCAGCTGGGTATGGAGCTCCCACCACTCTGCTTCCATATCCCTTCCTCTTGCTTGGCTTTAAGGCCCCAGGAAATATTGGAAATATTTCTTCCAAAAAGCCCCAGCTCTTCAAAGGCGGCATCCACACACCTGCTGCTGTGTGGGCTTCACCACATCTTGGCTGTACTGGCAATCCACCATGAGAAACCTCTGCTCCTGTCACCACGTGTTCCTGCAGCCCTTGGTCATGGGATACACACAGCACAATTGCTGGCAGTTACAGAGTGTGGGTGGGGAATCCCCAGTGCCTGCAACCACTCACACCCCCACTGTGGTGTGTCTGAGCCGAGCTGTGGTTTGGTCTTTTTTTCAGCTTCAACCTTTGCGTGACATATTATAACTCTAAACTGCATTGTAAGCCAAGATTACAAGGTATAACATACGGTGAGATAGTATATGGGCAATAAGGATGCATGAAAGATTTTGTACAAAGGAAGGAATCCACTGTGCATAACCCAGGGAGCTGCTCTGGGCAACCTTTAGGATTTGATGGATTATTATCCCTGGGATCCAGCGTTAAAGAACTTTTATTTATTAGGCTGCCCTCGTTCTCCTCCTCCCACGATGTCCCAGCCCTGGGGCTCCAAAGCTCTCAGCAGTGACACTTCTCCCTGCCCACCCCTCTGCTGATGTTCATCGCATGGGGATCTCAGTGTAAGGCTGGAAGCAAGAAGACCTGCAGGAGAAGTGCAGTACAGCGGTGTGGGTTGGGCTCTCATGCACTCAGCAAAAGCACATGTGAGTGCTCTGTCCTCTGTACCTGTGTGTCCCAGCCCTGCTGACCTCTCAGCACCCAATGCTTTTCACAATAGCTCTGAAAGGTGATATTGTTCCAGTCCTGTTACCACCTGATACTGCTGAGCATCCCCAATCCCATAATTACAATGCAAAGGGAGTGACTCACATCCCGGTGAATGGCTCTTCCAGACACCTTCTTCTTTTTGGTGACTGATTCTTCCCTATCGAGGCTGGATGGAAACTCTCCTGTCGAAATGATCACGCATCTGGTTTCCTGGGTAGGGTCACTGGTTTGTACGGCACAAGGGTGTCCCAGCTCTGGTCTTTGATGCTGAGCTGAGACCAATCCCTGTTGCTCTCATGACAAAACAGGCAACAAAAGAAGAAGGATACTGTGAGTTTGCCGGGAAGATTCACATTCTTCTTTATCTTCTTTTTTTAATTTCCTCCAGCATTTCATTTGGATCAGTTTCTTTTCCATGTCTATGTAACAGCAAATTTTTATAAGCAGTGCAAAATGATCCAGGTCCACTCTTCTTATTTTTATTTTTTTGAAGTGCAGTTTGCATTTGTTTCACTTGGAGTATGGCAGAAATGGCAGTGCCCCAAAAGCAAGAGATGCGACCCACAGAGCTGAGTACATCGCCAACCTGACAGCAGTGACCCTCCTGGCAGGGCAGGGAACTGGCAGCTTCTTTGGTCTGTGACAAAAGGAGCATCATGCTAGAAGCACGCAGTGCTCGATAAGATATTCCTTCTGTAGACACAGAAAGGAAATAACCTTGGAGGCCAGAGGTAGGAATTCTCCATTACGCCTGGCAGCACATAGCCCAGGGTTTAGTCATGGGCAGTTGTAACCATCTGAACTGCTGTGCTCCCATGGCTGCCTTGGAAGGATTATTCTGCAGCCTAATGCATCTCGTTGTTGGGAAACATTTCCTGATGTTCAGCCTAAACCCTTCCTTTCTTAATCTCATCCCATTACTCTTAGTTATGCCCAATGTATAACTGTAAATAATTCCTCTCCCTCCTTGATGTTTACAGCTTCCAAATACTTGCAGGCTGTTATCATGTCCCCTTCACCATCTCTGCACATATTTGGTGCTTTTAATCTCTCCTTAGAACTCAGCCCACAGCCTGCATCCTGCTGCCTTATCACGGAGCTCTGCGCTCCTCCCAGCCCCTTCCCAGCACCGCCATAGCTGTGTTTGGGCAATTGCTTTTCCAACCTATCTTACTTCTCCTCTCCCAGATCCCTTCTCACCTCCCACCCTCCATCCCAGGGGATGGGCAGTAAGGAGACACAGCTTCCCCTTCCCAGGGCAGCAGGGCACACTGAGCTGTGTGCCCATCCCATCTCACCATGCCTTTGTTTTCTTGCCACGAGGAGATGTCAAACTGCAGGGCTTGTTTGTAGGATTATCAAAGCTGGTGGCTGGAGAAGAGCCTGAGGGTGCCTGCATTCAGACAAGCACCTGCGCCCGCTGCCTGCAGCTGCAGGCTGATGCTGTGAGGGGCAGAGGGATGCAGCACACACCTCCAGCAGCTGAAACTCGACCCCCCCCCCTCCTCAGCCCACTGTTGTGGTGTAAATTCACACCCAGAGCTGCTTTCTGACAGCAGGCGGAGGGCAGCGGCTGCCCGGCATTGTGCCGATGCTGCTCCCTTCTTGACAAGCTGCCTGCCTCAGGCTGTAGGTTTTTGATGCTCATCGCAGTCATCATGGTATTTCCCCCTGGGTGCACTGCAGTTAATTATTGCTGCATTGGGTTGCAGCTATCATCTTCCCCTGACCCACAGGGCCTGTGGCGATGACACGACCAAAGCGAGCAGGCAACTGGGATCCCTGTGCGGTGGGAGCAAGGGCTCAGGGCAATCCTCCACCAAAGGGACAGCTGATGTCAGTGTGTCGGTGAGGAGCCCTCAGTCCGGGCACCTCCAGCCATCCCTGCCCCTTCTTAGGGAAGACAGCCACACATTTTCAGCGCCATAGGAATCATAGAATCATCAAGGTTGGAAAAGAACTCTAAGATCATCAAGTCCAACGGCCACCCTCTCCCCACCATGTCCATTAACCATGTACCCAAGTGCCACAGCTCCATGTTTCTTGAGCACCTTTAGGGATGGTGAATCCCTCACTTCCCTGGGCAGCCTGTGCCAGTGCCTGACTGCTCTTTCAGAGGAAAAACATTTCCTAATATCCAACCCAAACCTCTCCACCCCACCCCAGCATCACTGGGTGTCACCATGGAGCAGGGCAAGAGCAGGACACAGCTGCACAGGCTTCGTGGGCTAGCACTTGGCAGTCCTGTGCAGAGCACCCATTACTGCAGGTAGCTCAGCTGGCAGGTCCAGAAAGCAAGTTGCCATTCAAAATATTCTTTACATAGAACACAACCAGCACATCCTTGAAATTCCAAAGTTTGGGAGTTATGTGGGCAAAGTGAGTCATGCTGCTGTATGCTTTATGAAATGGGTTGCCCATATTGTGCACACAGGCAATGCAACACACTGAGTGTGAAGAGCTCCTCTTACACCTTCCTTTCCTTTTAGCTAATTAATACTATTAGAAGTGCACGTAGTTTAAATGGGCAGTATTTCTTGCTGCGGTCCCATGAGAAGCTCACCCATATGCAGTGTAGCTCAGTCTACAGCTGCCTAAAATTCCAGTAACCATGAGTATCTTAACAAAAGTCTGTGGCCTTTTTGTTTGCGTGTTTCAGGTCTATAGTCTGCAGCAAATAAATCAAGCAACCGATTTGGACATACATTATTTAGGCACAGATTTTTGTATGCTGCGCACATGGCTGCTGCAGAAGCCACCATTGGGTTTGCTCAACTTCAGGAGCTTTCCTTGCTCTGCACCATGCAGTTCATCATCTCTCCATTTTACGCACCTGGATCTGCTGATATTTGGGACTTAATTCACATTTTTTCACATAGCAGGAAAAGGTCTAATTCTCTGGGGGGATTTCTATTGCCAACAAGCTTTGCGCAGAAAATAGTTTGATGTTGCATGCATCCTGATTTTCCAGAGGTTTTGCTCAGCTGCACATTTGCATAGCAGAATACTTTCTGCTGCTCTTCCTCGTACCTATTCTTTCAATAAGAACCATTTGTTATCTGACAAGTTCATACTGCTCCAATCACAACAACCTGCCCACATGTATTGTGGCGTTGCATTGAAGAGCTCCCTCATTATTTCAGTGCAGTGTCAAGGCTTGTTCCATTCAAACGTGTTTGTCTTATCTGGGGGGAGAAAACAATCAACCATTTAGAACTGTCACTGAAAACAATTAATAATGTTAATACAACACAAAGAACAGTGAGCCGTGAGGAATGCCTTGCTGTTACGGCACTAAGGAGGAAGTGAAGTTGTGTGGCCAGGTTGGAAATGATGCTTCAGGCTGTGTGTGTGCCCAGAATGGGGAGCATTGGGAGGGATGCACTGGGGATGGAAGTGCTGCTGGGCACCTCTGGGAGCTCCAGTGTGGCAGCTGTGCCTCTGTGCCACCCCATGTCGTGGGGAGGTTCGTGGGGGCTGCAGCTTTTCTCTACCTCTGTGGCTGTTTGGAAGACCTACGTGAAGCATTTCATAGATACAGAATTCCTCATTCATACTTCCCGATTTTACGCAAATGTGGCTCAAAAAGATTAATTTCATATTTTTCGACCATTTTGATTTTTATGCTGATTTAGGAGCTGGCAGGTGGAACAGAGATAACAATTCCAAATCCTCAACCTACAAGGCTTAATTCTTATATCACTAATACTAATTTAATCCTGACACAGGCTCACTGACATCAGGGGAATTACACTGATGCCATAGGAATTGTGCTGGTGTCAGCCCCATGGAGCAGTGGGGAGGTGAGGATGTGTCAGCCCCCTGGGGCAGTTTTACACCTGCAGAGCCCTCGGTTTGGTTGGCAAGCACGGACTGTCACTTCTGCCTTTTTGCCTCGGGAGCTCATCAGCAAAATGGATGTTGCTGTATCCCATTTCAAAACGCTGCTGCTGGTGATACAAGAATACTCCCAGGCATCTCTTCTGCTGGGTTAATTTCATTTTCAGATGATAAAAGTATTCTTTTTTTTTTTTTTTTTTTAACTGTCAGGGTATATTTTAACTTCTAATTGCCGTGTTCAAAACCCTGCTTTGAACCAAATCCAACCTGTCCTAGTGAATGACATCAGCTCTCACATCTGAGGTTTGAGAGACGTGTGTGGTGCAATTGGAGCAGGGCAGTGAGATGGCTTTAGCACCATGTAGCACTGCTAGCAAAAAAGCAGGGTGCTGAATTTGCTTTAGCTCTCGTTTTGCTCTTTCTGTCACACGGTGCACAACCAGGAGCTTTCCTTCCACATGAGTGTGAAGTTACACAGCCCAACTCTGTACTTTGGAACCTGGCTCTGAGGTATGTAAAGCCAAACTCTGCTCAAACCAAACGGCGTATGAAAATTATAGAGATGGATTTTTTTAGTGTTTGGAAGCACAGAGTGTGGATGGACATCCCAGCTTGCAATCTCAATGATGCTCCTGCTTTTTACCCGCTGGCTGCTGGGAAACTTCTCACTCATGCTGTTCTGCACTGTGTGGGGCTCGCAGGGTCCCTCTGGGAGGATTTTGAGGCAGAGAGAGCAAGATCCTGAGGAGAAGCAGAAGGTCAACCTGCAGTACTGCCCTTCTTAACTCACAAGGGATTGTTTCAATGTGTTGAACCAGATATCGTCATGCCATGGGGCACGAGTGCGCTCCTGGAGTCTTGTGAGTCTCTCCTTTCTTTCCTTTGCCTGCAGATATTCCTGGCAGCGGGACGTGGAGCTGTTTGCACTACTGATGCTGTGCTCTTGTACTCTTACTAAATGGAGCAGAGCAATTCCCATTGCTCTCAACCTGGATTCCATTGCCAGCGCGCAGTTCACTTGGAAAGCTCTGGTCTGATCACACACATTCAGCACATGCTTTTATAAGTGGTTTCCAGCACTCTCCATAGAAAGAAGGGAAAGGGATTATGATCCTGTGGAGACTTTGGAAAGAACTGAGCATAACCTTGGTGTCCAGGCTGACATTCAAGATCTTCAAGGCTATGAGCTCTGCTGCTCTTTTGCGCTGCTCCAAGGCAATGGACCAAACAAAGACAATCAGAGGTGGCTGAACTTCTCGTTTCCAAAGACATCTCCCCACACAGGCCCATCTTGTCATCGGTATTTTGCTGATTGCTCCCAGTGTGTGGAGAGACCTTGCATAAAAGCAACATCTGTTTTTTTCTCCTTTTCTACCATTTCATTCCATTCAATGCATTTTTTTTTTTTCTTTCCTGAAATGCTCCAAGACAGGATTCCAAGACTGACACGCTTGGATTTTACTGGGTTCTTTGCACACGTCTCTGGCAACTGTCTGTAACCCTAATTATGATGGTTAGCAGAAGTTCAGTACAACTGAACTCACAACTGAAGTCCCAGAGTTCCTTTCCTTCCTGAAACCAAGATTTCACTGCTGCTCAAATTGGTCATGGCTGCTGAGGAAGCCTGTTGGTGCTTCTCCAACGTCAGGCTGCTTCTCTGTGACCACCCCTTGGAGCCCTGGTGAGCCATCAGGTCCACCAGACTCAGACAGGGTTAAGTCAAATGAAGCATGAGACAAAACAGGGAGTGCCCCGTCATTTTTCCCCAGGAGCCTTGGACATGTCCTGAGAGAAAGGTAAGAGCTTCCCTCTTGCAGAGTCATGACAACATGGTTCCTACCCTGTAGCATTGGGTTCCAGTGCTGGATTACTCAAACCTTCCCTTTTTTGATAATTTTCCAGTATGAACTGCTGTCCTTGCAGGAAACAGGGCGGCAGTAGCTATTGTATCAGAGCTCACTAAATCTTTCAGGAGTTCTGGGTGTTTGGGCTCATGCCCTGAGGCTCGTTTCCATCCCTGTTTCTGTTGCTGCTCTTTGGTCCTGCAGTAGCTCTGCTGAATCCTTTTTCCAATTTAGACTTCTGTTCCTAGGGGAAACACATCGTGATCCCCCTTTGCTTCCTTCTGGGAGTCTCTCTGTTTGAGCACTGAACTTTACAGGAAACACGAGCAATAGCCATAAAATCTCAATCTCCATTTTCTCTGAACAGCACTGTGCACGCAGTTAATTGTGTATCCAGGGATCTGCATCTCTGAAGCCTTGTTGAAATGTGATCTCTGTGCTGTCCCCTCCTAGATGCTACGATCAGCTCTGTTTTCCTTTGCAGGTTCAGCAGCTGAGGCTCTCGTGCCGGAGGACAGTCCAGGTTTTGAAGGTGTGGTTCTCAAGTTCACCAGAGCCTCAGGCCAGGCTGTGCTCAGAGTCCTGTTCCCTTTCCCACTAGACCATCTGATTACAAATAACTGTGACTGGATGTTGGATGTCGAAATCCATAATCCCCTGCAAATTGTTTAAAGTCTTGTCCATTGAAATGCAGACCATTATCAGACAGAACAATTTATAGGATTCCATGTCTGGCAAATGCAAATGCAATGTATCCTATGACATGTTTCATTGTCAGATTCTTTGTATTATTGGATAATATTATATAGTTCCAGGCTCATGTGAATAATAACCCCAATTAATATGATCTTTGCCAAAACATATAAATAAGCCTATTTTAGACAGCTCAAGTATTTCCTTGTCAAGTTATTTTATTTTTAAGTCCCCCTTTTTACTTTACGAGTTACTTTTCTCTGCATTAATCCATGAGCAGCACACTGCATCACAGTCTCTCCTTTCATTTTACTCTAAATGGCAAATGGGGAATAGCACTTCCATGCCCAAAAATCCTTGCTGACGCTTGTGCTGAAGGACTTGGATCAAAATCCTTTTGCTGGGATAAACTTTACCATACCTGGTAAGTGCAGTCTGCCCAAAGTGTTGTGGTGCAGGTATCCCCAGGCAAGACCTACACAGCCAACACAGGGTCAGATGCAGCAGAGATGGACAATGTCTTGTTGCTCCATTATTCCTGAGCTCAGCGCTGCGTTAACAGGGCCATCATGCTTTGGGTACCCCAGTGACAGGCTATGGGCAGTGGGATGTGTTTTATAGAGTCGTCTATATTTTGCTTGGAGCAAACTCAAAGGTCTCAAAGCCCCTCATTTTTCAGTGGAGAGATGTTAAGATACTTAAAACGCTGTTTGCAGTCATTCGGCTCTATTCACAAGCACTGTAGATCTTTGGGGCTTTGTTTGGCAGGGGATTGTGCTAAGTATAAGGATTTATTACCTGTGTTGCACATGCATGCTATTCCTTATTCTACCAGTAAATAATGAGGATGGAAGAACTGCAGTTTAAATGCTCACTGAAATTTGGTTCATGGCTTCTTATTGGATGGCAGATCTTGGAAGAACCACTCATTCCTATGCTGAGGCAGCTAAACAGGGGGCAAGAGATTGGCATTAACAGGCTTTGTGTTTGAAGAGGTAGAGTGCATGAACAGTTCTGTTAACCCTACTCTCACATGGAGAAAAAAAACAACTACAAGGCAAAAATGAAAAAGGAAAATGGAGTAAAAAACGCTGCAAGTGTAACCCAGAGTAGTGCTGTAACATCAGGGTGACAAAGCAGCTCTGGTTCACCATGGGAGAAGCTGAGTGAGCTGAAATGCATAGGGTGCCTGTAGGGTTGTGCATGGGGGAGAGGGGCCAGGTCTTACAGCACACAGAGAGGGCAGAGGTGAGGAACCTGATGGAACTGTGGCTCTGCAAGAAAAAGTCCCCACTGTGGGAAGGGATTGCTTTCCTCAATATCAAGACCAGCCCAGTCCTCCAGGGCTTGGCTGTGACTTTTTCTTGCTGTGGACTCAAGTAACGCTTAGCTCCATTGCTGGCGGGGGAGGGTATATTTTCAAACAGCATTAGTGGAAATTTTGAATCAGGGCCTTCTGAAAACCCTGGATCTGACAGCATGAAGGTCAGGCTGCTGCGCGATTTCCGTGGAAGCGTTCTCTTTTTCTGCCTGGAAATTTTAGATGGCTGGAATTAGGGAATGTGACATATTTATCCAGGATTTCCAGCATCTGGTGCCTGGTGGGAACAGCAGCTCTGCCTGACTGCTGCTGATGCAGACTCCTTCCATCTGCAAAGCACTGGGTTCACCTTTGCAGCCCCAGGATTGCCCGATGCCACAGAGCAAACTGACTCCGTGGGAATGGCCAATGCTTTTATTTTTGTAGCTCATCATTTGCTGCCACTGCCGACAGTGGGCTTCATTCTCAAAGAGAAAGGGTTTTCCTTTTGCCTGCAGGCAGTAGCTCGGTCTGAGGGAGCTAAGCTGAATCGAGCAATTAGGGATGGGAAGAATACTGTTTTCAGGAGAACTGGTGATAAATTTATGCTGCACTTGGCAGAAGGCTGTGATGTTGGATCCAACCACAAATTGGCTCTGTGGGTACTGAGCCATGGAGTTCCTCGCCCTTTGGCTCTGTCCTCGTGAACCTATTTCAGCTCTGTTCCAAGGAGAAGTGGAAGAATTCCAGAGCATGCCCCATTCCATCATGTGTCCCACCTGTCCAGCACGTTGCTGCTGAGATACCACAAGCACCAGTGGGCTGGGTAAGTCAAATCCTCCAGTTGTGCAGAGGAGGATCTGAAGCCTTCTATTTTGGAAGTATATTTCAAAAAAAAAACAACACACTTTTCTCCTTTTGCCAGATTTCTTTCATGAATTTTGTTGGACACATTTTCAGGTTTTCACAGAGGCACGAGAAGAAGCATCAGAATGAGTCTAGGTATTTTAGTTTATCAAAAGTGTTCATTCTGCTAATTGAACAACTTGAAAAAAAAATCAAGTTATTTTATAAAATGGAACAGGGAAAAATTGAGTTTTTCATCCAACATAAATGTGTCCAATCCAGTGTCCAATTCTCTCTACAGGTTGTCCTAAAGAATGAAGCAATTCCTCAGTAAGCAGTGGTCACTTTTCATTCTGACTGATGCTCTTTTCTGTGGACAATGGCACTGATTAAACACGATGGCTTTGCTGATCTGTAATTCACTTATAAATCTGCTGGTTGAAATCTACGGTTTGCTTTTCTGAAGACAAAAATATTGTTTGTAAGAATGATTTCTATTTCAATGCCCAACTGCATTGGGCTTTCAGATCTGGATGCCCACATTCATTGAGATCTCCTGTTTGGAGCCTTGTTGCACATTTTAGGCACTTTCTTGCTGTGGTGGTGCCAGAAGCAGGTGATTAAAAGAAGGAATCTCCATTCAGAGCCCTCCTTTTCTATCAACCCTTCCTCCAGTTCTCATTTCAGGTTTGTATCTTGCATTATAAAATTTGAACCAGCTGGAAAGGCTTTAACCTTTCCATCAAATAATGTTGAAAATCACTTGAAAGGGCACTGAAAGTTTGTGATTTCAGATGATTTATGCCTTGAGTTAAGGACAAGTAAGAAAACAGGTAGTTTTTGTGTGCTTGGAACTTCCAGGAGAACTTTCTGTGTAACAAACTTATCCCATTGCTGTGGTTCTACCATGAGCCATTCACTGATGTTCAATGGGAGACAAATAGAATTCAGTGGATTTCAGAGTAACAAAGATATTCATTGCTAAATATGGGAATTGAAAACTAACGCAGTGTTTAAGCGAGACAATAGAAATCCATTTAATGAGCTAAATCTGACCAGAGATTAACTCCGTTCAAGACGTTTTCTAATAGGAAAGAAGCAGCAAAGTCACCCAGATCCCTTTGAAAATTTATTGCTGTGCTCAGGAATTCCTTGTACATACCAGGACTGGGAATCTGAGCAGCAGGCTGTTGTGGCAAGTAAAAAAAAATGGTGTTATCTTGATAGCCAGATAACACAGTATCTGCTCACATAAAGTCATTTGGAGAATATTGTTTGTGAAAACCACTTTGCTTTGGATCCATTCCTTCTTCTTTCCGTTTTCTGATAAAAAATCCTAAACACCAAGCAGTTAAAGGCTGCCATAAAACTGAGAAGAAACACTGACACTGGTGCTTTATCATGCTCCATCTGGGAGGCAAGCCAGCTCTTCCTACTTCAAGTTTATTTCTCCTACTCTGCTTTACCTCAGATAATGTCTCATAAACAGTTAAGAGGGTCATTTATAAACGTCTCGGAATGGTTATTGCTCTCATCATAGGCTTTGGATCTTCGTGCTCTCAGCTAGTGAACATCAAGGTAAAAACCCAAACAAATTCCCAAGCTCAGGGCACTGCCTCTTTGAGAATGAGTCCTGCTCACAGGACAGGAAAGTTCCTATTTTATCCTCTTTGTTTTTTTTAAACTGTAAGGCTCATCTCTCAGCTTAGGGCTAGCTTTCCAACCTTTTTCCTAGCTTTAGGTTTGCTAGCTTTCCAACCTTGGCATACGATTAAGTTTATTCTAAAATTAAGGGCTAAAATATCTAATCTAAGAGCTTATCTTCAACATTTTCACAGAATAAGATTCAAATATCAGGCAGCAAGGTCCCTGTTGGCAAACCACTCATGCTGACCAAGCTTACGCATGTTTTACCTAAGGTTTTGTTCCAGCTCTGTTACATTGAACCCCCTGGTAGCCAACGACAGCTACATGCAGCAGGAAAGCACAGAGCTCTGTGCTTCCCTTCTTGCTCATGCCTTGCTCAGTATCTGCTCCCCTGCCCATGGGTTGCTTGTGAAGCCCAGCTCAGCAGGCACACGATATACCTAATGCCCCCATCAAATGCTGCATGCTTATCCCCTGCCTCTGACCAACTGCAGGCAGTTCTCAGGGCTGTGAGTGACAGCAGTGCCCAGTGGTGCCCGAGCCATGGAAGAGCAGCACAGTGGTGTGCTGACATAACACAACCACATTCAAACTTACTATGAGCAAATATATCATTTCTGTGCCCTGTTTGCAGCTGGGGCAGCGACATGGGCTCTTTCTCTTTCTCCTGTGCTCAGAGAAAACCTCTGCAAACCTGGTGGTCACTTTGGGAGAAACCAGTGCTTAGCTAATTTCTTGTGACTGTGCTTGAAGAGGCAGGCTGCACAAGGAGACATTTACAGTAATCTCTCGTGCTTTCCTAAGGAAAAGAATCCACCTGTGTAATCTTTTAAGTTAAGCTTCCCTCCAGTCTTGTTTAACATTATGAAAATGGCAGCTCATATAATTTTATTACCTGAGCTAAATATGATCTTTCTCTGTCTTCCAGCTATTTCTCCTAATCCATATCAATAAAGCCACTAGGATGCAATGATTTTATAGGCTGTTGCTTCTTTGTCCTCTTTCTTTTATTACTCCAAATGTATTCTCTTCAAATAAACTAATTAATCTCACAATTAGAAACCTAAAGTAGCATCATGCAATGTATGCAGATACATTACAGGCAGAAGCAGCAATGACCAGATATTATTCACTTGTCCTAAGTCCAAAACTTTTCCTTGGAAAGCAGCAAAAAGAAGAGCTTGCTGAACTGGGAGAGGAAACTGCGGACTCCTGGTATGCTTGATCCAGATCATCTGAGGTCAGGCTATTTGGTGACACCCTGCTCTGAGCAGCTCTGCTCTTCTTTGGGTATGGGAGAAGGGAAGAGAAAATGTTACCCAGATTTATCGTGCCTGGAGTGTTTTGAAGCCAGGCAGGCTGAGTGCTGCATGAGGATGTTGCATCTCCAAAGCTCCAGATGGGACAACAGGAAATCAAATCACAGGAGCACAGCAAAATAGGAAATAGATTTACAGATTTGCAGATTGGATTTGCAAATATCAAGGAAAACCCAACTGCTCTGAATAATGAGACCCAAGGCTGTGACTTGTTGCCTCTAACTTCACCTGTTGCTTTGGCTTTGAGCAAACTGGGCATCCCTGGTGTTTTGATCCTCCATCCATAAGATTGGGGTGATGAGAGAAAGATACCTACGCAACTGATGTTCCACCTCAGTTTCAGTACACTCTGCAGCACTTACTAACTAATAATTACGTGTTATTTTTATTTAATCCACTTAGTAGTCACCAAAGCTTTACCTTTGTTGCAGCCAGTGCTGTCACTGATGAAGCTGAGCACTGTGTCAGCTTCAGCGAGGCAAAATCAACACAACAGATGCCATTGTAGGCAGGGCGTATTGGTTGTCCCCAAATACATGGAAAATAAATGACCATAAAGATTGCTAAGTCACACTGTCTGTATTGATGGTCTGTGTCGGCAGAGATTCCAATACAGGATCTCTGTGATTTAAAAAGAAAATTAAACGCTCCACCTAATTATAGGTCTGAGCACATATAGTTGCCTTTGAGTATTTGCAGCTGTCAGGTTCAAATATTTCTAATAACTGTGGCTGTGACATTTGTTCAACAGATGAGGTAAGAATAAAAAAGATGAATGGGCACCAGCCTGGTTTCAGGAATGGAAAGAAGGTCAGATACATAACGGGATGCCACGGAGCACTGTAATGTAAGTTTGACGATGGTAGCAACCCTGAAAAACAAGATGGGAAAACACCTCATGGAGGAAATGGTTGGGAAGAACATGTTGCTCCAAGCCCAGACCTGAGACGTCTGAATGTCAAGGTGCCTCTCAGGAGGGCTTAAGATCCTGGAGCACCTTGTGCCACTTTCCCATGGGGCATCACTCGTGTGTTTCCTCTCTGAGTTGTGCTGATGTTTCAGGAGCACTCTACCCCTGTCTTCCATAGCTGATTTTTCTCTTTCTTTTTTCCCCTCACAAATAATTTCTTACACATTTCTGTCCTCAGCTGCTGTGATACGCTGTGTGTAAGCCACGAGGTAATGACAGAAATATCGTTTTGCAAAGACTTCCACTGAGAATTCCCATCGTGACATCGCTGACAGGGGATACCTTAAAAAGAAAGCACTGTGAGGAAAAACACATGTTTGGGTTTCTTTGGGGGGTGGGGGGGAGGAGGGTGAAGGCGAAGAAGGAGGAAAGATTAGGAGACTATTCTCAATGTGTCTTAGATCTATAATCTTTGCTGCAGAATCCAACTGTGCAGATCTATCAAGTTCAGCCATGCTTGAGTATACCACACAGGTGGATGGTTTAATCTTGACAGTTGAGCTTCCAACTGAAAGGAGGCAGAAAGAATGAGATGAGAGAACATGCTGAAACCTGTTCTGCTCCCAGCCGGGCTGTGCTGCTGGATAACTCTATTGCTTGTAAAACAAAGGCACAGCGATGGGTGGCTCCTTCACTCCTAGGCACTGCATTGGTTTTCCTACAGCAGTTGCAAAATAGCAAGGACCCTCCCACCTACAATATAAAGGAGTCGGGTGCAGCTCTGTTCTGATAAGGAAGAAACAGCAATGCGGATGTGCCCCAGGAGAAACTAAGGCTAAATGCAGCTGAGATCCTCAAGTGGAGCATGCGTTTCCAGGGGGAATTACAGTATACCCAACAGCCGTATATTTAGAGCTGAATCTTCAAATCTGCCCAGGCTGTGCATCATGTAGATGAGTGAAAACATCCAGTTCTCAGCAGGAACATTTCAGAGCTGCTTCACATCCAAAATGCAGTGGGTTGGGATGCGAGTTGCATTTCTGCTGCAAACTTCTAGCCACATATGTAAAGATAGCATGGCTTGTGTTAACATTAAGAAACAGAAATGCTAATGAAATACTTAAGCACATACCTATGACACAATCTGAAACAGGTGGATATGGAGCGATGGAAGGCCTCACGCTTCACTCAAACCATATGTGAAACTCCCATTGCCATCCTGGGAGCAATGATCAAGGGCAGGAGATGGCTGTTAGGGAGCATGATTTAAAACTGACTTTGGAAAGGGTAATTTATGTTTTGGAGTCTCCTCAGATGTGTACCCAGTAGGAAATTCTGTAGCTACACCTGTTTACACATCTTTTGCCTCACCAAGATGCTAATGAGAAACCCAGCCCTCATGGTCACAGTGAGAAACTGTAACAATTACTGAACTCCAGAGAGAAAATGTTTTTCAGGTACTGATTTATCAGCAGGCTTTCTTATGGGACAGATAATTCATGCCAGGAGCTTTGAAGGGCTGTTGAGCTGCACTCAGCTTTTTGGATGCAAAGCATCCAGCAGCCCTGGTAAACACCCAGTACACCAGAGCTGGAGCTGTCCCAGCCAAACTCCCTTCCATCTTTTGCTTTTTTTTTTTTTTTTTTAAATGACACCAACATGTTTAAATCTCTACTGTCTGCCATTTGTATGTGTGAAGTTTTAGACCTGATGGGTCTTCAGACCACTGCTTCTGCTGAGACATACCCTTCATTCATTTGTTTCTGGTGCCCATGGGCAGCCGAGGGCTCCACACTGTGCTGCTGTTTGTTGTGAGATTGACACCTATTTAAAGTCCCCCCCTGAGACCCAACCATGAGTGCTACATCTTACATTAAGTCGTGTCCTTTGACTAGAGTTGCATTCAAGGATGACCTTCCAGCTTCTCACAATAAATTCCCGGGGGACCTGCAGTTGCAGATGGACAGAGTGTTTTGGAACAGTGTTTTGCCTCGTGTGACAACACCAGCTGGAGAAGTCTTCGTGCACCTATTGAGGGAGCCTTAAGGAGTGGTCTAATTCTGGAAGAAGAGGGCAGTGCTGCAGTGGTGGCAACTACTTCTTCAGAAACAGAAATAAGGTTCAATTTTAGTTTCAGATCCATTTCCTAAGATCTCCCTAGATTTCCATCTAGAAATCCTCACCGTCTTCCCACCCAGCTTCCCCTGGCATATGCTGGGGCAAAGAGAGATCCACTTTGAGGAGCTGCTGCCAGCCTTCTGCAGGCACAACCAGCAGAGGTGCCCAGCAGTGGGTTGGTGATGGAGCAGTGCCTACAGCACTCTGCACGGCTGTGGTGCCTGCACCTCATCTTGCACAAGGAACTGGGGCTTGGAGAGGTGGGAGTGAGGAAAAAGCTTGGGGAGGTTGCAGGATCAAAAAGGTTGCTTAAACACTTGGCGTTTGTTTGTTTGTGAATCGTTGTTTTACTTTGTTAAATGCAAGCATGGTAAAAGAAGAATAAGACGTGTAAATGGCTTTGTATGCTTCAGAAACTGCTTCTGCAGTGCTTGGATACGACTGCGCAGTGTGAACCCATCAAAGCCACAGAGAACCTTTGAGAACCTAATCCCAGTCTCATTATTCCCCTTCCTAAAATCAGATTGCAAACCAGCAACAAGACTTCTGCTTAATAATAGCCCGAGGAGCAATGTTTGTGCTGTGAATCATACGAGATTTCACACTGATAGAGGATGAGTACATACCCTGATACTATCTGAGCGTTTGGCACGGTTCAAGGTGAAGGAGGATACGCATGCCTTGGCCAAGAGGTTTCCAGTGTCCATCCATCCCCGTGGCTGCTGTTCCCAGCCCGTGGGTTGCCATGTGGTGGTAGCAGCCATGGGGCACTTCTAGGCACCTTGGTTCTCTGCATGAAGAGTTGCCTTTGTAACATGCTCACCCTCCCTCGCCTCTCCAAAAGCCTTGGGAATCGGAAGACTCCTTTTTCTCTTGGCATAAGCAGGACATAAATTCAAAGGGTTCTGCTGAATATTTGTTAAGTTGCATATTTATGTGTAAAACCCTCCCTACCCCTCAGAAAACATCTAGTTAAAAGAGGATAAAGATGATTTACTTATGCCTTAGGGCTGTTGCTATTTAAACACTGCACATTTATTTCTATTTACTCTGGTATTTACTAAAAAAGCATAGTTAAATTAGCGATCATTGCTTCTCCTGAGCTGATTCTGAAGGCTCTTACAGCACTTCTTCAAGGCAACAAACTGGAATGAAAGAACTGCATCATTCCATTTGTAGGACAGTGAAAGCAAACACTGTTTTGCAGTGGCTGCACAGAAAGAAATTGATGTCTTGGGATTCCTCCATTTGGCAAAGACTTATTTGGGTCGAAAACTCAGCTCTACAAGCTACCATCACCACATAATACCCACATGATACATGTGACATCACTTACGTGAGTTGCTCTGTCATCCAGGCTTGCACAAAGTATGCAGGTCCCAGGCATCCAATGAGCTCAATAAATAGCATGTAAGGGGCAACATCCCTAGGAGTCCTGCTCTGAGCTCCACAAGGCCTTTTTCTGTTGGGGATATTAGCAGTAACGATGCTGGCGCAGCCAATAACAGCCTGGCTGGGCTTAATGACCCCAGGCAGGCAGCTCCTCTCAGCTGGCTCCCAATCCCCAGGAAATGCACCCTGGCTGATTACTGTCGCCTAAGGAGTCACACATGGACCTGGAACCTTCTTTTCATTAGCTGAACCTGTGCCCAAGGAGCCACTGCAGAAACATATTTTTTCAATCAGATAATGCATTTCCAATTAAACAACTTGTTTTTTTGCCTGTTTTCTCTTTCTTTCCTGCCATACAGGAGCTATCTGTGTTTAACGTTGTAATGGAATCTTACCATAAAGTCGGCTGTGCTCTTCAGAAGTGATGGTAACGGTCATTAAGATGTGTTATTGTTTTTCGCTGGGCATATTTGTACCATATGGATGTGCAACATGACTCGGAGCTAAGCATTACCAAAAAACGCAGGACAAGATGTGACTGATGAGGCTGTGTAGAGTGGTGGAGAAAGAGAAGTGCCTGAAGGAACTCCCAGCAAGCAGGAAACTGCATCTTCCCATACCTGGTGCTGTAGAGTTCCCTGCAGGTGGCTTTGGCAAGGGCGTAATAAATGAGTCCACATGTTTGTTATAAGCATTATGAGTGATATATGGCAAATGTTTGCAAAGCAATGGAGAAGAAAGGCTGCTAGGGCAGGACTTTGGGTTTTAGATGGCAGCTGTGCAAGAAGGAATGGGAGCTGAAGATAAAAGGGTTTGGGGAGCGCCAGCAGAGCCGAATTAAATATGAATCACAAATCTTTGACAAAGAGCAAAGTAAGAAATAGGGGAAGATTTCCATTTTACAGATTTCTTAAACCATGGCTGTGTCCCTTTCCAGGGCTGCCTTTGCTGGAGGGAGGGGAATTGCATGTACTCCTGGCCCAAAGGAAGCAAAAAGATGTTAGGATGGCCCTGAGGACCAGATGCCGCACAGGGCAACAGTGCTGACCCAGTGCAGGTGCCATTCCCTGATCACTTGGGGAGGTGATGAGGGCAAGGATGGCATTTATCAGGTCCCTGGAAACCAGGTGAACTTCTGACAAAAAAGGATTCCTCAGTGGATTTTCCTGGTTCTGAAAACACTTTTTTTCCCCTTTCTTAATGTGACTTCAGCAGTCTTCTGAGCAGAGTAGTGCAAAAGAAAGAACATTTGAGGCAATTTCCTGCATGTAACAAGTTAAATAGCTCTGCACTGAAACGTGAAGTAAATAACTTTGAAGCATAGTTAGTCTTTGTTCTTGGTTTCAGTGGTGAATTTCTTAGAGCTCTCATGGCAAGGAGATCTTTTTTCAAGAGAAAACAGTTAAAAAACACAACACAAACCTTGGCACGTTCAATGGAAATTCATCTAAATGGGAATTTCAACTGTTGGTAAATCAATGCCATCCCCACACTCTGTGCATACTTGCCATTAAAGATGATGCAGACATTTATTCAAAAAGAAGCCTGTACAGTGTTTGGTACGCAGTGAATTAAACACCAAGAGTACTTTAGAACAATTGCAAAGATAATGAGCTCCTGCAACCCATCCTTGAGCTGACAGCCATTGCGTGTGCCAGTGCTTGTTGCCTCCCTCTGCCCAGGTCATGCTGTGCAATGCACTCACAGCCCTGCCCTCATTTGCTTTGGGCAGAGGTGGAGGTTGTGAAACACTCCGTGCACTCTCAAGAAAAGACTTTTCCTGTGGTCTGAGAAGTCAGACTGCCTGCAAGTGGTCCACACCGTGCAGTGCCAGTGCACATCTTCAGCAACAGGGATTGGTGAGTTTTGCAGCTTGCTGTGAGCTTTCTGGCCTGGGATGTTGTCACTCACCCCTTGCAGCAGCTCTTGCCTGGAGCGATCCATCACCATGTCAGAGGCAAGCCCTCGCTTGCTCCTTTCTATGGATCAGAAGAGAAAGACACATCCAGGGAAGGGAGGAACAGCTCTACGTGTCTCGGTGTCACAATCACAGATGTGTTTTTTCAGTGTGTGTGACCCAAGGAGAGCACCCACCCCACCCGTGTGCTATGGGGACCAAGATGGGGTGGCACAGCACAGGGCACATGGGGCACAACAGGCACAGAGCACAGGTGTGTATCCAGCAGATTGCACCTCTCCTCGTGCACTGGGACGTAGGACTCTCAGCACCCACCAAAAGCAGGGTTGCAGAGTCCATCTGCTGTTCTGAGGACAGCACAAGTCGGGCAGGCTGCTGGATGAGGTGGTCTCACCCCATCTCTGCTCTGAGGCAGAATGCTGCATGCACAGTTAGCACTTGCATTATCTGTGCCAGATGCACCCATCTGGTTCTGCTGAAGGTTTTGATCTCAGCCGGGTTTGATTTATGCAAGAACAGCAGCATTCTCTCTGTAGAAGGCAATGCGCGATGGTTAATGTTGCCACTGCTTAAGGGTATGGCCTCATCCCACCAAGGCAGAGTTTTACGTTGCCCCTTATTGGACACATCTGGAGGAGGAAAGGAGCTCTTCTCCCTTGGCCCATGTCGGCTGGGTTTGGGCCAGGCAACGTGAAACCCCTCTGCATTTTGCAGTGCCGTGGTTTTGTGGGCACGCTGTTTTCCTGATGGCCAAAGCCTGGGAAAATGATACTGAAGAGGTTGGTATGTTCTCTGAACTGCAAAGCACAAAGCAGGGATTTTTAACTCCGCAATGGAGGTTTCCATCCCCCATTGTGAGAGGGAAAGGCTTGGCATCTATACAGTGAAGAAGCCCAATGAAATGTGTTGTGAGAGCTGTGCATTGTAAGTTTGCATGCACGGAACATAACAGCACCCCATGTAGCTCATTTTGTGCCTTGGGTTGTTTTATAGACATTAACGATCTTTCTCATTTGGGTTTCATACTTTATTCTTCATGCTTCATGCTTCACGTTTCATTCAAGTGTTGCATACTTGAAACTCCTCTTTGTGTTTGCTTTTTTTTTTTTTACTATCTTGTTAACATCAAGTAACATGACATATCATGATGCATTATCATACCATATTACACCATTCATTTTATTGCATGACATTTTGCAGAGTTCATGAATGAGTAGTCATTAGTGCTGAAAAAAGGGACCTAATTGCTTAAGGCTCCCACAAGAAAAACTGAAATGTGGAATTCGTCACATTAAGAGGTCTTTGTCTTCAATTCCTGGTGAAATCCACCTGATTCTGGGTGAGATGCATTGATTTTCATTAAATGAACACTGTTCTGGGAGTTGAGATGGGAATCGAGAAGAGACAATTTCAATTTAAATGTCACAGGAAAGCCAGGAAGGCCAAATAGTGACCCGACCTGGAGTGAGCGCAGAGTTCTGTAGCAGTCAGGGCTGGTAAGCCCTGCAAAAAGTGATTTGTTAGGGTTTGGGTGAATTTCTGTGATGTAGATACTGGAAGGAATTTTTATGGGATCTGGCCCTGGAATTGAGAGGATTAAATAGCAAAGGAAAATCCAATGTGCTATTCGTAACTGATAGCGCACAGAAATGATAGTTCTTGTAGCAACTGGAATTTGAGTCACTGCTGCCTGTGGCCAGCCACTTCCAGCCATCTGCACACCAGGAGCCAGACCCAAACCCGGGCTCTGCATCACGAGCAGTGCACATTGCACAGGGCCACGCAGCGGCACGGCGGAAAGAACTGTCCTTTATGGAAAGGGTTGTCTGAAGCTTGTCCTTTTGCAGGCACTGTGTTTGTCCTAGAAATATTTTCCCGTTTGAAGAAATACACTGCGGTAGGCCTGGATTTCTTCGTGACATCAGGAGGGGTGTTCTGTGGAAGGAAAAAAGACGCAGCCTCCGTTGTGTTTTTGAAGCCATTTGTCCTTGCAGCAAAATTTAGTCCATGTGGCAAAGTCAGTCTGGCTCGGAGGAGCCAAAGGGAAGGTCCTCAGTGCAGCGTCAAGCAAGCCAGAAAATGCACAGGACAGGAAACAAATCATAAAAAGCTCTGCAGTGATGCAGCCCACGCTCCTGCCCCAGCACAGTAACACGCTGTGTATCACGGGCTGCCATGGGAGGCTGGTCTGGGTTTCATCAGCGGCATTTGAGATGCTTCTTGGACTTTTTGCTATTGGAATTAAACCAAAATATCACAAGGCTGTGGTCAGGCTTACAGGAGAGAATGAAGGTAATATGGTCTGTGAGTTTGAGCAGAAGACTTGAAATCAGTTCAGGGTCCAATCTTATATCCTGTTAACTAAAGGCATTGTCTAGGCTCAATCCATCCTCTTGACTGTGTTCTTGTAGTGGTGCCCAGCTGAGCCACAGCTATTAGGAGCAATGCCTTCAGTCTGGGTGGCAAAGTGATGCAGAATCATCATCTCTTTCATGTGGCATGCGTGCTGAGTTTGAATGTTGCTGACAGATGGACCCCTGAGATGGTGGAGGGCGTTGTCTCCAAGTACTGCCTGCACAAAGCTGAGTGTCTGAGGAAGAGGTGAAAATTGGGGACTAGTCTCACTGCATCCCCTGGTAGTGCTGTGCTGTGGAAGGTCTCACCCACATGGGGAGCTGTGTTTTGTAGAGGATGGATGCTGAGCCACTGAGGTAGCTCAACACATCCAAGAGTACAACATCAGACAAAGGGTTACATTTCCAAATGCTAAATATAAGACAAATGGAAGATAAATACTTAAAAAAATGATGGGTTTTCCATAAGGCAACTGGTGGGTTACTGACCTTTTCACATGTTGATTTGGTATGTTATCTACAGAATGGTCTTCATTCTGTAGAGAAGACCTACAAACCCAGGCTGTCCTGTTTGATTCTCCAGATACTGTATGTGGTTGTAGCTTAGTTAGGGACATTCAAATTATCACCCTGACTGCAGTGAAAATCTGAGGTGAAATCAGAAACCTCTTCCTGAAAGTGACCTGACTGGAAGAAGGGAACCCTACAGTGGACAAGCCAATGGCCGACACAAGAGATGTACTGCGATGGGGGAGTTCACCAAAAATCACAGGATTTGCTGAGCCTCTGAGATTTGTAAAGGTGCTTCCGCTGGCCTGTTGCTGGATCTTAATGAAACGACTGAGCCAGTGATACTCAGTCTTCCCAAACGCCAAGATCCCGATGGTCACCACTACAGGGAAGTGAGGTCTGAGTCTCGGAGCTGCTGGGGCTGTGCCTGGGATGCGCTGCCTGCGGGACGCGATGCAGGAGGCGGTGTGGAGGAGGGAAGGAACGCCAGGCCTGCAAATCAGCATCAAAGCGTTGGTGCAAGGTTTATGGGGACGTTTACTAGTGTTGTTTTCATTATTTACACCAGCCTTGATTCTAGGAGTTCTCATTAAAAGCGTAATAAATGTAAAAATATTTTACAAGGTAATAAAAGTTCCAAAGCAAAAATAACTTTATATAGTGCGATTTTTTTTCCTTTTACAAAATACTGTGTGGCATCATATTGAACCTGCTGATTGCTGATGGGACAAGAGAAACCCCTCTGTTCTGGTGCAGTGTGAGGGGACGGGCTGGGGCTCAGCACTGCTTCCCTGCCAACCATTCACCATGCAGTGGCAACTCTCACTGTCAGTGGCTTGGAGGAGAGTGTGGCAGGCCAAAGGCAACTTTTCTTTATGGAGAAAGCAGAGAAAACCAGATCATTTCCATTTTTAAAAATTTCTTTTTCTGGTTTAAAAAAATACATTAAATGTATCCAGAAAGGCACTGGAAAATATAGGACTGACAAAAGGAAAGTACATTAATGTTTTCAAGTTCCTCTATAAAATATGTTTGCATAAACACACTGTGTGTAGTCAGGACCAGCCTATAGTTTCTGGAAGTATGTTAAACAAGAAGAGTGATATTTGCCAAATCCTCTGTTATGGTTTTGGGATGTGCAGTCCTCTGCAGAAGGACAGAACTGAAACAAGGAAACACTTTGGAATGAACTCAGCTTGGAGGCAATCCAGAAACCTTGTGGAATGAGTGGATATGAAAAAAAAAAATTGAATTTAACCATTAAATCATCCAGCAACTTGTCATCTGCGGCATTTATCTTCTAGTCCCAAAGATAATAATGTTCCAAAGTCATAATGACATCTAAACATCTTTGATCACGGAGCAGATGAATTGGTCCAAAAATGCTGAATTTGGCTGTCTCTCATGGGTTATCCTAATAAATACTGAGTCAGCTTTGCAAATGGAGTGGTTTTCAAAAGTGTGGAATGAACATGGATGGGCTTGACCTACATGAAGCTGGAGGTGTTATTTACAGCAGCTGGTGGGACTTCTGTATGCTTGAAAGCAAATGGAAGATTCCTGGTTTTGAGCTCCTGCAATCATGGATGTTCTGAATATTTTTTTGCAGGCTGACTCTAAAAGCTGCCTTCATAATTTGGTGTGAGCGAAGACTCTGGCTCATGAAGGTTCTAGACCCAATTTTTAGCACTTGGGGTATCTGAGCTGGTGTGTAAGCCTCTGCTTGGGTAGAGGGAATGGGAATGGAATGGGTTCCTGCTTGAAGCAGCCTTGACCTTTTTCCTTGCCCATTGACTAAGCCAACCCGTGTCCAGGATTAGGAGAGCATTAGCTAAGGAGCACAGGGGAGGTGCCATCCTCACAAAGACCATGAATGGCACAATCAGCCCAATGTCATTTTTAAAATCCATTAAAAAAACTGAGCCAGACAAGAGGGCTAGAGCATTTGCATCTTGTCCATCCGTTGTGAGCTGAATGCTCAGGAAGACAGCATAATTGCATGGCGGTGAATTTGGGCTCTCGAGCTGAATCATCCACTGCTGGATACTGTCTGTGTAAGTGTCTGTGACCAGAATAGGGAGTTTCTCTGTGAAGCTTTTCAAAGGGAAGGCACGAGCCAGCCAGGAATTGTGCAACATTTTCTCAACAGGAAATAAATTTAGACCCTAGATTTTTTTTTATTTTTTATTTTTTAAATTTTTCTTCCCCCTAAAATGTTGGAAGGAAATATGGGGCTCCAAATGGGACGATTGCTGTGAGAAAACATGGCTGGTTTTACTGTGCCTGCTGCTGTGCCCCAAGGCCACAATTAGGGCTGGAATCCCATTGTGCCGGGCATTGTCCAAGCACAGAGGAAGAAACAATCCCTGGTTTGGAGGCCTGCAGTATTGATTAACCTTTATTTGTTTGTGTAATTACTAGTTTATTATTAAACACTGTTATTTGTGTTAGAAGGCAAATATTCTCAAGCCATAATGAGTCCAGGGATCAGCTGTGGCATAAAGCCCCGTATCGCAAGCAGATAAGATGGAAATATTTGTCTCGTTTTCATGGATGCCTCAATGAAGTTTTCAGACAACCTTGTGGTTTTAGACTCACATTCCCTGAAAGCCTGTGTGGCTGGGACACAGAAATTGCCACAGCCCCTTGTGAACAGGCATCCTAAAGGGACGTGCCCCAAAGCCTGTGTGAGACAGCAGCAATAGGATCCCATGTCCCAAGCTGGTTCTCCTGAAATAGTATCTCTTGTTTCTGAAAAAATTGGATATTATGTGAATATGCCTCTACATACCATTTCCTGGAAGGGTACCTTGATAGCACTCCCAAGACACAAGTAATCTATATGACCCTATTTTGGCTGCTGGCTGAAATACCGTGTTGACCACACATCGATTTTGGCTTTCCCATTGCATTGCTGTTATCTCTTTTGCTATCTCATAATTTACAGGAAATTCAAAACTGGTTGCAATCACAACTCATAATTTGAAATGCTAATCCTTGGGCTGTCACTCCAGCTGTAACACATACAGCCTGCTCTATTAAACTTTAATGTGCACCCTAATAGCCATGTGAGGCTCGAAATCCAGGGATTAGCTTTGATTCCAGTTTAACTACTGATAGGCGCCTGTAGTATTATAAAGGACTCTTTCTCTTCTGAGGAGCACTGAACATCTTTGCTTTGGTTTGTTTATAAGCTACTGAAAGTCAGTCCAACATAGATTTTCTCTGAAAAGGACTACTATAAACCACATTTAATCTAGCTGAAAAATGTACGCTCAGAGCGGTAACAACTTAATTTCTCACTCTGTGTATCCCAGTTAGGGAAAGAGGTGACTTTTCTGTCACAGTGAGTCTAGGCTGTGACATTCGGGACCATCTGGATTCTGTGAGTGGGTGGAAGACTGGGTGTGAAGCAGCTGGATTGCATAAGATGGGTAAGAACATGGCCCTGCTCGAAGCAGGAGCAACACTTTGTTGAATTCAGCAGGGACAATATCATCCATGATGTATTGAATTAGGGTTAATGGCTTCGTGCTGTCCAAAGAGATGCTGGCAAGGGAGGTAGCTAGGAGTTTTGGCTGTGTCTCACATCAGGGCTGTCTCCATGTCATGTTGATAGTAAGGCTAAGGTAGCTGTAAGAGCAGAGTTCAGGTGGTCTGTGTCAAAAGTAGGTAGGATTTATAGGAATAAAGTCTCCTTCACAGTTGGCATTCTTGGGTGCTATGATGGAAATAGAATACTTCTATGATTTTTAGCAGCTGTAACAATATCAATTTGGGTGTCAGATTGGAAACTCGTTAGGCAAAAATATTTTGTTTGTGGGGGAAGATGTGGTCACCACCCCAAAGAACGAGGTGGCAACCTGCTCTTCAGCATGAAGATCTTGTCACCACAGTGCATGCCTGTGGTTACTCCAGAGTGGGTTACTGCAAACTGGTCATCCACAAAGCTTTTCCCAGAGACCACCAAGGACAACTGTGGCAGCAGAAAGAAACGTATTATTTTGTGTGCAGCTTGCAGGAGGAAAGACATCTCTGGACCAGAGTGACATCTCTTCCAGAGCACACACAGCCCAGTAAGCTGAACAGCCTGACTAGGTGACACTTCCCTTCTCTGCCAAAACCCCTGATTCATACACTTGATCTGCGTGGTTTGGGTAGGAAACACAAGTATTCCCTGCTGTCATAGCTGCTGGGATACTCTGCATGAGGCAGAGCTTCCTGCTGTGTATCACTCTTTCCTCACAGTTGTTCAGGGAAAGATTTTAGTTTTGCCTTGATTTGGAACGGAACTCATTGCTGAAGCTTGAGTTTTATTTTTTTTAATTTTTTATTTTTTTTTTTGTTTTTAACTGAATTCTTGTTTTTCTGGAGGATATGTCAAACCCCAGTCAGCTACAGTTCTTCATTCCCACCTAGGAAACATCATTTAGGATCTGGGTGCTTTTCTCAGAGGGAACACCAAGACAGATGCTGAGTTCAGATGGGATTTTTAGAATGATGCACTCATTTGTTCCAATCCCTGATAGATTTCAAGTATGGCCCTTGGCTGTGAAAAATGCTCACCCCTCTGAGTCTGAGTTTATTGGCTTCCTGAGTGTTTTATGAGGATTCGGTGTTACATTTTCTTGGGATTGTGTTGAATGGGTACCTGGCTTACTGGTGTAGATAGATGGAAATTTTTAATGACTGGTGTGTGTGGTTTATAGCTATTTTTGTGCATATTTTCAATAGCCACAGTAGTTACGCCCATAAACTGAAAAAAAAAACCACCCTCTTTCCCGTCTGCTGGATTTTCTTTCAGCTCATGTATATTCTTGTTTATTCTGCTGTGCTTCCAAGATGGAAGTTTGTACAAACATTTTAAAGTTTTGAGAAACAACAACCAGAGGCAAAAGGAGAAAAAGAAAAACAAGAAGCAGGGCGATCATCTCTCAAGTGGGTCTGTGCATCCTTTGCTTTATTGTCTAGAGCTTCAAGCTGGCATAGATTTTTACAACACTTGGGAGATGCGGAAGCTTCTATTTGCTGCTCTGAAAAAGAGTATGACACAGTGTTTCTTTCACATATATTCTTTGGAATCCTTCCCCTGGCTGCATAGCTCCATGTTTCCTGCAGATTATGTACATATGAAGGAAATAATCAGAGCAGATGCCACCCAAATACCTGTGGGTGATCAGATAACCCAACCTGCTCTACAGCTTTACAAAACCCTGAGTCAGGTGTTTGCTATCCAGAGATGTTTCCTGAAAAAAAAAAAAAAAAAAAAAAATCATTTCTGGGGTTTGCACACATGAACTCGATTAATTTCTTGTGGCTTTCGCCACAGTTGCTGGGGACACAAGGAAAAGAGGAGAGCAAGGGGGGAGCTGGGTGACAGGAAGAGACTCTTCAGCTGGCACCAGTCCTGAGAGTCTTCTTAGGAGCAGATGAGTTTTATATCAAAAGGAAAAGCAAGTGGAGCTTGTTCAGCTAGTTTGCCATTCATGGCCGATCTAAAAGCAGTGTTCATCAGAAGTACAGTTAATACTATTTTGTATAATTCTTTGATTTCCATAAGATCTCCATTGGCCGCAATACCCATGCAGGGAGACAATCACACCAATTACTTTGTGATAGTTAACTTGAAGTTGGAAAAAATAAAGATGCACTGCAGTGTGTCTGATATTCACAGTGAAGCACCCAGCTGCAGATCAATGCCCAGGGAGGTGGGAGATGTCCCTAGAAGAGTTTGAGAAATGTTTAGGTGTTGTATTAAGGGACGTGGTTTAGTGGGGAATATTGGTGGTAGGTGGATGGTTGGACCGGATATTCTTGGAGGTTTTTTCCAACCGTGGTGATTCTCTGATTCTATGATACTGGTTGGCAGGATGCTGGCTGTTATGAGCCTTCCAACGCTCCGCAGGTTTCATGGAAAGAGAGGCAGGGTGTGGTATGGTCACACAATGAAAGGGACCAGGATCTGGTTGAGCCCACAGACCAATGGCAAGGGCATGACAGACAGACCCGAGCAGCCAAAGTGGTGCAAACAAAATAGCTGTGTGGAGGAGAGCCACGTCCGATGGGTTGCAGCTGTCCCTCTGCCTCCCGGCCACCCCCGCCCTGCTCCAAATGTAAATCATCACCCTTTTCCCTTTTAACATAACAGTTGTGTCATTTAAAAGCTCAAAGAGCTGAGAAAAAAGTCTACTTGTTTAGAGAAACCATTAAAACAAATTATGAGCATTTAATAAATGGGGAAAACTGTCTGTTTGTCATAACACAGAATTTTTCCTTTAAATATCCAAACAACCTCCCCAAAAGGTTACTCGTGGACGGGTGTGTCTGGGGGACATTTCCAGGGTCAGTCTGCACCGGGGTCCTCGCTTTGAGCCTTGGACCCAGATTTTGGCCATAGCCAACATGGGTGGGTAGAGGCCCTGGGTGGGCTCTGGGACTGGTGTTGGAGCACGGGTGTCTGCAGTACCCGCTGCCTTTGGCCTGGCAGAGGAGGGATGCATGCAAACAGCATTTTTTTAACGCATTGATGCACTTCTTGAATAAACAGTAGCTTGGCGACTGCGTTTGGAAAGCGGTTGGACGTTTTTCTCGCTCCTCTTGTGCTATTTCTTTTTCAAAACATTTCCTGATCCCAAGCTCCTTCCTAAGGTTGTGGGAACATTCAGGTTCGGATCTGCAGTGTGTGGGCTGGCCCCTCTCCAGTTGTTTAACAGATGATTGCTTTGAATAGGATTATCTTGGACAGGCAGAGAATCATCTCCCAGCACTGGGGCCGCCTTCGCCCTGGGAGGGGGGAGTGACAGGGCTGTGCTGTGAGGTGCTGGGCTTGCCTGGCTGGCAGGGATCTCCTCCAGACAGCTCTTCCATCTCTGGAGCTGTGATCTGATCTTTAAGAGCTATTAAGTCCTTGGTTCTTAAGAATGATTGATTACCAGCTAAACCTCCTTGTAATGAGCCTCTTTACCTTTAGGATCTACCAAAATTAGGAAGAAAGCCTGTTTTGTATATTGCTGTTTGGCAACTCAGGAGACTGGAGGTAAATAAGTCCCTAGCTTTTAAGAGCACAACATTTAGTTCTATACAGCATTGAAGCTTCATTGATTGGGAACCTTCCTGCTGGCTCCCACTCTTGTTTCTGAGGGATGCCTGCCGTCATTTTGTGCATCAGCTCCTGAGGGCAGCAGACACTGAGCCAACCTTTCTGCAGATTGGGAGCTTCAGCATTGCACGCTACTAAGAGGAGGCAACACCAGCTAGGTTCCAGCTGGCACAAGGCTACCAAGTTCCTTGCTATGCCAAGGCTGGCTGCAGCATCCCTGCCACTGAAGGGCCATGTTTTGTGCTGCTGTCGTGCTGGAGTTGAGCAAAATGAAGGGAAAAGGAAGGAGACCTCACATGATCAATCTCCACTTTGGTTGGCTTCCCTGGAAAAGTGCATCCAAGGTTTGTTTGAATTTGTGTACATACATGAATAGGGAGATGGTGATTTCTAAGGGCCCATTTCAACGCTTCTCTGTAGAGTTCATGGGGAATGAATCCTGGGAAGATGAGACTGAGAAACCAGTACTGACCTCAGAGGGTGCTTCCATGGGGCAGTGGTAATGCTGTGAGCAGGAGTTGGTGCTGCTTGAACAGATCAGCCAAAAAGAAACAGGAATGGGGAAAGGCAGGATAAAGATGAAGCTTGGACAAGATTTTGGGATGTGCTGATATGGGGAGAGGACAGAATCAGAGAGATGTCACAAAGACTAGACAAATAGGTTCTGAAAACTCAGTCCTCAGTGTCCACTGGCTTGAATTTGGCGTCTGGGGTAAAGCAAAGTGTGGAGACACAATCTATGAAGTTCCTCACCCAAAAATAAAAGCACAGTTGAGAGATGATGACTCAAGAGGACACTGTCCTTTGAGTGCACCTTGTCCTGATGTGAATATTAATTTCAGTAATGAGAGAGGCACTATGTCAGGCTCTCCATTTCAGGTCAATAACGAGCATTTTATTTCCTCCCTATCATTAAATATGAAGAAAATCCTTTTCTTTTAGCCTCTTTGGCTCATTAATCTTGGAGTCCTCCTTGGTCATATGTGTGAAGTCTTTTCTTTGTGAATTGAGTGTGAATTCTGCAGCTTCTCTCCCACAGGTTTTAATCCCTTCTTTTGTTTCACCATGTGGTTGTGTAAGTAGTTCCCTTGAGAACAGAGCTCCAGGAATATATAATTAAATCAAAAGTTTGGCACTAATAAATGATCTTATCACCTTGTTGGGCTTTTTTTAGGTCTTTGTGTGATATTCCTAGGACGCCCATCTGAAGTTATTTAATTACAAAGCCCCCACAATGGAGCCAGGGCCTTGGATGTTTTTTTTTTTTTTTTTCCATAGCATGTTATTATCATGTGTTATGATGCTCTGTGTACCAGGTGACCAAGGAGGGGCTGACAACCCTTCAGGAACATCACTGAAAAAGCTGATGTTGCAGATATTGTTTTTGCTATGAGTGATTATCATGGAGAAATCCTCATCAAACCCTAACAAACGGAGTGCTTGAGCCCCAAATAACTGCCACCATCGCGGAGCCCATCAGGGACCATGGGCATGAATAAGAAGAAAGAAAGCAAAACCCTGAGAAAAGTCCTGCGGTGAGTTTTCCTGTATCCTGTGCTTTCCACATCCATGGGTGGTGGAGATGTGTGGCTGCTGTGACCTTGGTGGGGTGGGACAGTTGCCCAATGTGGGTTTCTCTGTGGGTTGAACCTTTCCATTGTTCGGCTCGGAGCATGATGAGGTATCAGGGTGCAGCCTTCAACCTTGAGAAGCCTCAGGGCCTGAGTTGACTAGGTGTGAAGCTGTTTGTGAACTTCAAGATAAAGATAAGATATGGAGATTTTTAAAAACTCTATTAGAAAACTGTCATCACCTGAAGTGCATTCTAGGCAACGGGTTACATGTGCTTAGGATGGAGATAAAACTGATAGGAAATCACGCAAAGCACCTGTCTGCATCTTTCAGAGCCTAAATAATCTTGACAGCTGACCTGTCACTCCTCCCCAAAGCCTGTGCAATGTGATTCAGAATGATGTGAAACACGATGCAATAACAGAGGGCAGACATTGGAGTGATGTGGTGTTATGATTACATGGTGGCATGGCAGCGAGTGCAACCTAGTATTTTCAAAACCCCAAAGCATGTTCTTGTGCTTTTTTTTTTCTTTTTTATTTCCCAAGAAACACTACTTTTCCAACCCTCTAGCTTGCCTTACATGACTGGTGGTGTCCTGGGAGGTGAGAGCTGGGAGCTGGGTATGGTCATCTTTCAACCTCCACTATGGCCATAAGGAGCTCCCAGCCAGGTGGAGGTAGGAGTACAGGCTTCAACCACAATTCCCCCCACTGTATAATATTTTCCTCAATGCAACCAAGCTGTATTTTTCCTTCCATTACTCCATAAAGCATCAGAGAGCCCTCAGCATATCTCAAGACTTCAGCTTCCAATTATTATGCAATGTGCAATGGAAAAGGGCTTTTAAACTGATCTGTTTGCTCAAAGGCCTTCAATCTCTCAGCACAAACTGCCCCTGGGAAACCCTGCCCCCTCTTTAAACAGCAAATCTATTTCAAGAGCTTCCTCAACGGCAGCTCTATCTCTGGGCACGACAGTCAGAGGAATCCTCTCTGCTCTCTGTTAGCCATGTGACTTGGGCTAAGACCTCACTGTTGTTTCACTCCATCAACTGAGGATCTGCTGATTGATGGCCTCCAATTGCCCAGGTGCAGTTTGCTGTGCACCTGAGCCCGGAGTGGGTTTTTGGGGTGTTCAGGCAGAAAGTGCTCTATCTGAAAGTCGGGTGTTGATGCAATAGTAACTGAATCAGCATACCCTCGCTGTCACTTTCAGGTTTAATTTCATTGCTTTTCTTCCCGCTTGGAATGCTGCTCCATTTACTAACTTTGTATTTGCTTTACTCCCAGCTTGCTTACCTATCATCACTAATTACAGAACAAACAATCGCAGTCATACAGTAATGAATAGCAACCTTTTGGCTTTTTATTTTTTCTGTTTTTTTGTGGGTGCACCTGGTTCAAACACCTAAGATAAATAGGAGTGACTTTCCAGTTCTCCCCTCCTTTGCCCAGAAGCAGAATTTCCATCAATCCATTTGGTGACGGTGCGAGCAGTCAGCACGAGGCTTTGCCAAGTAGGCAGAAGGACAGAGTGTTCTGACATCTCCTGCAAGCAGAGTTCAAGTGCTGCTATTGAGCGCTGCTCCCTTCCATTTTCATTAGGTTCCATCACCATTAGGTCAGAAAAAGGAAAAATTCAGAGGAGAACCCCAAACCTTTGGTGTACCAGTGCCTAATGTAGCAGTTTGGTTAAGCACTAGCACTAGGCATTGATTTCCCTGCTGCTCTGTGTAAACTTCTGCATCAACATAAGAGTATCTGTTCGATCTGGGCTTACAGTGACAATGGAAAAAAAAGCAATGTAAATCCACTATTAAGCACATCAGTAAAAGCACCTCACAAATGAAGCTTAAGCAAGCTTTAAAATGTACCTGGAAATAGGAAATCGCCTGTTGTAAGTGAAATGAATGTTGGTATAAAGTATTTAACTAAAATGGAATTAGTGTTTCTGTTAATCTTTTTCTATTTCCTTTTGCTGTTATATATGATTGGGCAGAGGCATGTCCCTGCCTGGACTGGGAGTGGCTCTGCTTGGGACCTTCCCCCACCCTGGGCATTTATCGTAGAATCATGGAATGGTTTGAGTTGAAGGGACCTTTACTGGAAGTCAACTAGTCCAGCTGCCCTGCAATGAAGAGGGACATCTACAGCTCGATCCATTTCTGATTTTGACAAATGTAATATGATTTGGGAAAACACTTAATACTATTATTATTTTAAATTTCAATTCTTCCTCTATTTGGATAATACCCATGGCCTCCCACTCTCCGGAGCTTGCTAACGCTTCTGACAAACAGGTGTACAATTCTGCTTCAAGTACATTTACAGGGAGATGAGATCTTCTTACTGGAAACAACCTGGGAGTCACCCACTGAACTGGTTTGGTGCTATTTTGATGTTGCACAAAGTAGTGATGCACTGGGGTAAATCTAGACCTACTGATGCAGGATGGATGCAGGCATCCATCATTTGCAAGACTGTAGAGAATCACCTCTCTATTTATTCAAAAGGATCATTCAAATTATTTCCCATTCTAGAAAAGATAAAAACATACAAATCAGACCTCAGAGAATTGTGAATTTAGCTCAGTGGGGTGGAGCTCCTCCTCCAGCAGAGAAGTTCCAGAAGAGCTCTCCTGCCATGCTGGCTGTGGGGCTGCTCCCTGCCTACAAAGTGGGCACCCATCCCCTGAACGTGAGCTGTGGGAACATCCTGGAGGGGCTGATTGCCTCCCTGCATGCCTGGGAACTTCTGGGAGCTGCAGACATCTGGAGAACTTTAATGTAGAGAACGCAGATGTTTGCTGCAGGGTCAGTGAGGTTCATCACTTCTTGCTTGGGCATTGGTGTCCTTCTGCTGATTTCTTGGCTCTGCTGTTCACCTCTGCAGTGTCAGGGGAATGATTTGAATTAGAGCAGCAGGCAAACTGCTCAGAATAAATGGGCTTGCTACATCCACATGGAGCAGATCCCTTAGCACCTCACTTTCCTCATAATTACCATTAATTATTGTACAGGTATTGGGAGGATGATTAATGCGTGGGCAAAGTCTGAGTCTCAGGCATGAAGTTGCATTAGAGTTCAAGTACAGTTACTGTCATTTTATCACTCACTACATCAAACTAATTACTTCATGTTCTTCATATGTTGACTGACAGTTGTGCTTTTTTATATTTTGATTGAAAGATATTCTGCTTCTGATACTAAATAAAGCAAACTGTACTTATAGCTGTAGTACACTTCTTCTGTGTGAGATCAAATGTCATGAATTTGGGCACCACTTAGGCAAAGGATGAAAATGGAGATATTTCAGCAAGAGGCAACTAACTTCCTTAATCTGGATAGATTGCATCGAGAAAAAAAATAACCTGAAGGAACCCTTTGGAAGAGGTAGGAATAGCAATAAATAACCAGGCTTGCTTTGCTCTTTTCGCAACCCGTATTTCAAGTTGTCCCTCTCTCAGACAGCAGCTGACTCAGCAGGAGCTGTGTCCGGCCAAGCACCCCTTGGAGCTGCATGGCCATGGCTGGGGGCAGCGAGCACTGCAGGGAGCAGAGCCAGACTGGAGTGGGGACAGACCCTGACTGCTTCCCAGCGCGAGCTCTGAGCCCATGCTACCCCTTTGGTGTTCAGTCACAATACTGCCTTTTGCTTCCAAATAAGGCTTAGATAGGATATGTTCAAACTCTTGCCCATTAATTAGGCATAAATGCTAAGCCCTCCTTTCCTCCACAGGCCCACGGAGCTGAGGGCAGCGGGCTCCCTGGCTCATGGCGTGAGGTGATTTACTGTAGCCCAGCACAACTGGTATTTTCTGGGGCTGCAGCACATAGACAAGCCATTGATAACTCTGCCTTTGTTTTGATTGCTTCCAACTGCAGAATGAGCAAGACTTAATTGGCAGCAATGACCTCATTCCTGGCTTGATTAAGCTCTCCATATGTGTTTTATAAATAAAGTAGTCTTTTCAACTGTTTTATCACTTGGAGGTTTCAGCAGACAAAATATGATTTATGGTGTTTTACCTCTTTCCCCGATCAGGGATAACTTCTGATCCTGCAGCCCAGGATGTGGGCTCATCACTCCCTGCAGCAGCTCCTTGGCTTGCCCTAATGATGCTTGCAGATGCTGGCTGCGTTGGCTGCCATTTGAACTCCCCCTTCCCTTTCTTATTGTGTTATAATAAAGGAATAAAACAAATCCGTGCATTGAATTGAGTTTCCAGTAATTGTTGGGGTGCAATGTGAGGATCTCCCCATGTTGGGAAAGGGTCTTGCAGGGGAGTCCTGGGGGCATCTCCATCCCAGTGATCTCCCCCTCTGCACCCGAGGACTGAAGACAGATATCAGCATGAGACAGATATCAGCACGAGCATGAGATGTGCTTCCCAATCCATTCCAGTGAAGTCAGAGCCAGAGGTGGAGGGGTGAGGAGCAGTGGGATGGTGTGAGCCAGGTGCTAAGCTGTGAAACCTGGAATTGTGCTTTTGAAAGACAGCGTTAGACAAGCAGCTATGGAAAAAGGAGTAAATACAAATAGAATCAAGGTCTCGTGGGTCAATTTCGCTGCTTACTGCACTCTACATCATTTCAAGTCTCTTTGTTTCCATCTAGCAGTATTGCTTAATCCAAGCTTTCAGAAATCATGAGGTTGGCTTAAAAATAAAGCCAAGAAGTGATAGGCAGCAGGTTCTTTATTTGCTCTCTGAAGGCTGAACGTTAGCACTTGTGTGCATAAGCTGCTTGTGAAGGCTAGAAATGTCTTAAAGAAAAAAAAAATAGAAAGCTTAAATTGTTAGGTTAAAAACTGATCCGAGCTCTAAATCACCAGCAAATATGGATGACTCACGTTAAAATGGTGAGAACTGAAAATACCATTAGACATTTACAGGGATAAGGAAGAGGGGTATATTTAGTGGGATTCTTGTGTCTTAGCATTTGGTATTCTGAAGTGTCTAGAGAGAAGCATGCTGATTTGCTCGGATTACTTGATCGTGGTTCACTGAGTTCAGGTTTTCTTTCCTTTCTTATTTTGCCACTAATTCAGTAGCAGAGAATATCCTTGTGAATGAATTCATGCAGCTAAGCACATCTTTCAAGAGAAAGAATATATTTTCCATCAAGCCTCATTTCCTAACTGAAATACAAGCAGGAAAGGAAAGGAAAGGAAAGGAAAGGAAAGGAAAGGAAAGGAAAGGAAAGGAAAGGAAAGGAAAGGAAAGGAAAGGAAAGGAAAGGAAAGGAAAGGAAAGGAAAGGAAAGGAAAGGAAAGGAAAGGAAAGGAAAGGAAAGGAAAGGAAAGGAAAGGAAAGGAAAGGAAAGGAAAGGAAAGGAAAGGAAAGGAAAGGAAAGGAAAGGAAAGGAAAGGAAAGGAAAGGAAAGGAAAGGAAAGGAAAGGAAAGGAAAGGAAAGGAAAGGAAAGGAAAGGAAAGGAAAGGAAAGGAAAGGAAAGGAAAGGAAAGGAAAGGAAAGGAAAGGAAAGGAAAGGAAAGGAAAGGAAAGGAAAGGAAAGGAAAGGAAAGGAAAGGAAAGGAAAGGAAAGGAAAGGAAAGGAAAGGAAAGGAAAGGAAAGGAAAGGAAAGGAAAGGAAAGGAAAGGAAAGGAAAGGAGTGTTTTTAATGTCATTGTTAGTTCTGATTTTTTTAAAAACAAGCAAAATAAGAAAGCTGTCCTGAGTAAAAAAGAGCTGGAAGTGAATTTGTGCCAGCATGTGGGCTCCAGCCTGCAATCAGGTCCTTCCCCATTAATGTGGCTCCCAAGCAGGGACTTCAATGGCCAAGCCTGTCTGCCTGTTTTGGAGCCCCATTATATATATATACCTTCTCTGCACATCAGCCCTTCCTCAGTCAGTTCCAAGAAGACCAACCCAACTCAACCCAAATTTCTTTGGAATCTGGATCTATCACAAGGACTGAGCACCTCACTCCGCTGTCACACACTCAGGCACAGCACAGGTTTGTTAACACTCCACTTGGTACAACCCTCCAAGGCAATGCAGACCAACAAACAGCTTCTGTCCAGCTTTGGGGAGGGCTTTCTGGACTGCAGTCCTTGCCATGTGGCTGGTGGGGAGAGGGGCCCTGCATTGTGCCTCTGCTGACAGCACGTCTCCAGGTTTTCTTAGTTTTGGCTCTCCTTCCCCAGATGAACAGCACTGTGTGTCACACCAGGTCCCCTCGTGGTGGGGAGGTGTAGGTATGAGGTGGAATGAAGCAAGCTGCTGCTGTGCTGGCATGGGAAGGGAAAACTGCCCAGAGAAGCTTATGCTGTTTCTTTCTTTGGAAGTGCCCAGCAGCTTGCCTGCAAGCAGCAAGTGCAGCTGACTGTTCACCCAACTGAGCACTGGATCCCAGTACCTATGGGTGTGACTGCCACGCTGCCATCTCCTTTGGGTGGAGGACAATACGGCCAAGTGAGGAACTCCCTAAATCTGCCAAGTCTGCCTTTAGAAATCCTGCCTGACCTTTGCTGCCAAAGGTTAACCGCCCCGAAAACGGCTGTCGTATTGATTAAGGTTTGCTGGACAATTCACGTGCCCATCCCATGCGGATCAGAGAAATATTCTATCCAGCTGATGCCCCCGGTGCTGGAGCCACTCTTTATTCAGCCCTTTTCTCCCGAGGAATCTGGGGTGAGGGAGTGTGCCTGCTGGAGATGTGAGCTGAATAACAATCGGCAAACCCCCCTCCTGCATCAACTCCCATTCCTGCGAGCGCTGTTCCATACTCTCTGCGGCAGAAACATTGGAAACAGATTTTCTGGGCGTAGGAAAAAAAGAGAAGAGAAGAGAAGAGAAGAGAAGAGAAGAGAAGAGAAGAGAAGAGAAGAGAAGAGAAGAGAAGAGAAGAGAAGAGAAGAGAAGAGAAGAGAAGAGAAGAGAAGAGAAGAGAAGAGAAGAGAAGAGAAGAGAAGAGAAGAGAAGAGGAGAGGAGAGGAGAGAAGAGGAGAGAAGAGGAGAGAAGAGAAGAGGAGAGAAGAGGAGAGGAGAGGAGAGGAGAGGAGAGGAGAGGAGAGGAGAGGAGAGGAGAGGAGAGGAGAGGAGAGGAGAGGAGAGGAGAGGAGAGGAGAGGAGAAGAAAAAAAGAAAAGAAAAAGAAAAAGAAAAAGAAAAAGAAAAAGAAAAAGAAAAAGAAAAAGAAAAAGAAAAAGAAAAAGAAAAAGAAAAAGAAAAAGAAAAAGAAAAAGAAAAAGAAAAAGGAAAAGGAAAAGGAAAAGGAAAAGGAAAAGGAAAAAGAAAAAGAAAAAGAAAAGAAAAGAAAAGAAAAGAAAAGAAAAGAAAAGAAAAGAAAAGAAAAGAAAAGAAAAGAAAAGAAAAGAAAAGAAAAGAAAAGAAAAGAAAAGAAAAGAAAAGAAAAGAAAAGAAAAGAAAAGAAAACCCGAGTGGCCATTGAGATGCCAAATGACAGAACACATTTTCCTCCTGCAGATAACGCCGCTGATTTCGCTAACGAACAGCCAGGTTTCCCTGAAGCCTCCAGCCATGGCAGAGTTTTTGTAATAATGTTTGCATTAGGAGTCTGGTGGGCTCAGACGCTCGGAATTATATTTGAGCTCCCTCAGCTTTCAGCACCATTAAGCATATTTTAAAAACACATTATAAGGAATATGTCAGCTCAATTTAAGCTGAAATTTAACTTTGGGAAAGAAAGGAAAAGCAGTTGAGAAAAAGAATTTTTCCGAATGCAAATGACACAGAAGAGTTTTTGGTGAAGAAAAAGATAAAGAAAAGATGTTATTTCAAAATAAGTTCCTATCTATTGTTTTATCTATAGACTTGGCAACTCAAGCACATTAACGCTGTGCTCATGAATGGGGAAAAAACTAAATGACTGGAATCCAAGCAGCTCCAGGTGATGTGAAGCAAAACAAAACTCCTTGTCTTTGTGAAATAAAATCCAAGAGCATCAAATGCAAAAAAATCCACACACCAGAAACACCTGCAAGTTTAAACAGAAACATTTAACTGAAAAGCAGTTTGTTTCCTTGGCAAAGAATGTAGGAAAATTTCCTTTTATTTAAACAATTCTATCAATTAAGTGACCGAGACTGTCCTCACATTTCAGAATGTAAGTTTTAATCTCCATAGACGTGGCCAAGAAGCCCAAATTCTCAGTTCTTGTTCTGTACAAAGGTGTAGGAAGTGGATGTCCTTCTCAGTTTCATGTCTGTGCCATGCATGGAGTTGATCCATGTTCTTCACCATTGACTTCTTCCCTCTCAGGAAATTGCTGTATGAAATCTCATGTGTTTTCTATGGCTTCTAGTCAGAGCATGGTAGAAGAAAGGACGGGGTTAATGACATTAATAGCAGCAGATTATAGAATCACAGGAAGGATTAGGCTGGAAGGGACCTTAAAGCCCATCCAGTTCCAATGCCCTGCTGTGGGCTGGGTGCCCACCACCAGTCTGCCCAGGGCCACGTCCATTCTGGCCTTGAACACCTCCAAGTATGAGGTGTTCACATGGAGATACCTTCCAAGAACTTATCTCAAGTCCCTGCTATGTAGTGAGCCATGGCCTCCAGGTTCCAAATGCAAAGTCTCCATGGAGAGCACAGTCCACCCTCATGTGGCCACCATTTTCTTGAGTTGTGCTTTAAATGTGGCAAAATGTAATGTAATTATTGATAAAAACATGCTCAGTGTTGCTTCCTCACTGCATAATGCCACTGTCGTTCTGTTGGATCTGCACCAGCTCTCCAGGTGCCCAGGCTGCAATGAAAGCAGTTAAAGCAAGGTGTGACCGTTGCCCTGCCATGGCTTTTCATCCCAGGCTGACCTCTGTGACTGGCACTGTCCACAGCTCCCTGTTTGCTACCCTTGTGTATGGCTTAATATGGAAAATCCAATGGTCTGCCAAGCTCTGTGTGCTACCATGTATGGAGAAAAGGAGTGACTTTTCCAGAGTAGGGGCATAAATTCTGCTTCTTATGTATATGGAGACTAAAAAGTCATATGAATCTCCAGCCCTCTCCTTGTTTGGGTCAGCAGTGTAGGAATGCCTACTTACAAATAGGAGAAAATGTGCTCTCCAGCAGATAAGGAAAGCAGCACTGTATGCTGGTATTGGGGAAGAACAGCTTTTTCCATGCAGAAAGGTCAGCAGCTGGAAAATTGCTTTGAATGTGGTTAAAAGGCAGGAATAAAATAACAGCAAAGAAGATGATGTTTTTCGAGTTCCTAAATATATATTTGTATAATCCCAGAAATTATAATTATGTCTATAATAATGCAACCAAAGGTGGATGCTGCTGTTATTCTCCAGTTTGTTTTTGGATTGAGAGGACAGGTCATGTCCTGTATGCTGAAGGTTGCTGGAAAAAGGAGAAGGAAAGAAATCTCCTCCCCAGTGCTGCTAAGATGAGTGCAGCATGAAGCCCTCCTGGCCTGGCAGTGCTGAGTGCAGAGGGCTGCTCTGGTTCTAGGAGCACTGCTCAAGGAATGCAACATCTCAGAAAGTTGTGGTGATTTTCTTAGGCTTGAGCAAATCAGGAAGCTCCACAGAGAGGTTCTTCTCTGCGTTTACTTTCACCGTTTTAAATAGCTTGACTTGAATTTCAGCAAAAGGGATTGATTTTACATTGAGTCACTGGAAACTTCGCTCCTCAGGGTAAAGAAGAAGACCTTAAAAAATCTCCATTCCCATGTGTTTACACAACAGAGCCTAACAGCTCCAAAGGGGCTTTTAGAATTAATGACGAGAGAGCTCTCTGCTGTAAAAGGTCCCTAAATACTTATTTCCTTAATCCACACTGTGAGCACTGCTCAGATGTCCGCCTGTGTCCGGCTGCAACAGCCCTGAGACTGCTGTCACCATGCTGGACCCCACAGCCAGCAGTCTTCCTACACCCAGACCT
Organism: Phasianus colchicus; assembly: GCF_987193195.1. Taxonomy (NCBI): domain Eukaryota; kingdom Metazoa; phylum Chordata; class Aves; order Galliformes; family Phasianidae; genus Phasianus; species Phasianus colchicus. The sequence goes on along the minus strand of NC_143450.1, from coordinate 16,038,510 downwards.
GCCCTGGAGTAGAGCCCTCATGAGCCCAGCAAAGCATGCTTTCTGCCCCTTCCCATGCATAAGTTGGTCAGCAGTGGGTTTCAGTTGCCACTTGCTGCTGCTGCTTGCCTTGGGAAACATTCAGCCTTCAGGAGGTGCTTGCTGAGTTGCACTGCGGCATCTTTAAGCAGAGCTGGAGTAATTCCCTGTGCTGGGGCTGTTCCACTCAGCATCATCCCCAGGAACTGCTGCTGCTTGGATTTGGATGGCAGCTGTCACATCAGCAGGTCGGAGATTTGCAGCCTGGTTTGGGGGAGTGCAAAGGGTGCGGAGATGGGGAAGAGCAGTGAGTTCAGCTCTGTGTCTGCAGCAGGACAGGAAAGTGTGTTGGCCACCTTCACGCTGTCTTTGTGCACTGTGCTGTCTCTGCAGGGAGGATAATCCTGAGACAACAAACTTTGCAGAAGTGGCAGTGTGAACATCCACCTGCATCACACGTTTTTGTTACGCACGTCCACACGATACAGGAATTATTTTGCAACTTCGGTCCAGGCTGATTGTGCACAACTAGAACCCAAACTGAGCTCATGCAGTGCTGCAGGGTTTATAAAGAAATCTTTGCTATGACCTTTACTGGGGACTCTGCTCTATGAGAAAAAGCACAGTTCAGTAATGAAATGGTTAAATCAAAATAACAAGGGCGATTTATCTAGTAGCTTTCCCTGGCTATACTCAAGGGGGGCATATCTACCTATTTGTCAAGTCATTGACAATAGCCTATTTCTTTCTCTCTACCCATATGCTTTATTAAAGAAACACTTGACCTACCTGTCATATCAAACTGCTTCCTTTATCCAAAACAGAATAATATAGACATTTCCCTTAAGGGAATCCTGATGCAAATATATAAGGACAGGTTGCCAATTTGTTGAGCGTATTAGGGTACAGAAAACTGTCAAGGGAAACAGCTGTAATACAGACTGTTCTAACAAGCTCATTTTTCTTTTTTTTTCAGTGGTACTTTTGGTCTCTCTTTAGTTTATATTATACGATTTGTACGTTCCCAGTTTTATGGACAGCTGTCAGCTGCAGCCCATCTCTTCACTCTGAAAAAAAGGAAACCGTCGGATTCCCGTCTGTATCTCTGATCTATTGTTTAGTCTTTGACAGCAACTTCACAAACCCTTCAGCTGCACATAGCTGGAACGAAGTTATGGGGTAGAAGAAGGAAAAAAGAGCAAAGCTTGTGATACAGAAGAGAAGGCTCTGACTGCGATGTAAAATTAATGTATTTTTATATGAAGCCACTTAAATACATGGTGACACGTCCCATTTTCACCTGTCTGTTCTCCGCTACAAAAAACCCTCACTGTCTTGCAGCAGGGGAGCGGTTTGGGCAATAAGTCAACTCTGAAATGATGCAGAAAGGTCCAAATCTGGCATGCTGCACAGCCCAGCTTTGCTGGCTTTGCTGTGGCTAAGGGCTGCAAATGGGAGCCAGGCAGCAGGAATCCGAGTTTCCTGGCCGTGGGGTGGTTAATCCTGAGCTGCACCGTCCCCAGTGCTGGGTTTGGTGCTCGGGTCCAAAATGTCACTGGCCCTCCAGCGAGGCGTTTTGGTGATGTAGTGCAGACCCTCCTCAGTTTCGAATTGAAATCCATAATTTTCAGCAGCTGAAATCTCCCGAGACCGCAAAAGATTAAGAGCAAAATCCATATAATTAGAGGTCTACTTTGACTCGTGGACAAGGCAAAGGCTGTGCTCCAGGAACAAAGAGCAGATTAAAGATGTTAGTCCTGTTTCACTTGGGCTGCTATTCCACCAAAATCAGCGGGGTTACCCTGGGGATTAATTAGTCAATTTACGCTTGTTTGCATACAGGATGACATGGATCGTCAGCTGAATAAAAGTGACTCAGCAGGACAGAGCAAAAGTTCAGGCAGTGCAAGTCAGGGCAAGAAGGGAGAGAATGAACTGCGTCTGGACTGAGGTCAAGGTGTGGGCAGGTCTGGTCACTGGGGAGCATCACCCCAATGGTGTGACTTCAGTGGTAACATGAGAGAGAGGCGACCATGGGCTCCTGTGCTTGATAAAAGTCTGACTGCCCTGTGAAAATCTCTTAAAGACCACATGGTCCAACTCCTCTGCAGTGAGCAGGGACACCCACAGCTCCATCTGGTGCTCAGAGCCCTCCAGCCCGACCTTGGGTGTCTCCAAGGACATTCAGCAATAGGCTGAGATCAGGATGAACCTGGTCCTTGCTGTGAACTTCTGCCCTGATTTATTGGGCTCCGCTTCTTCAGTGCATGAAGAAGGGATTTCCAAATGTTGGCTTTTAGTGTGGAAGCACTCCAGTGAAGATGAGCAGCAGTAGGTGGCATTGGACGTGGCACTCTGTAATGGCAGGGCATAGCCAGAGGGAAGAAGAAGATCCTAAAAGCACATTTGCAGCACTGAGCCTGGTGTTAGAAAAGCTCTGTCTGGTCTGTAGGCATCAACAGCGTTTCTGTGGCAGAAACGATCCAAGCCAGAAGTGAAAAGTTACCACCAAAGCTTAACAAAAGTGGTGCTGGCAGCAAATAGCTGTGTGCTCCCTTGAGATAATGCAGAGAATAGGGGTGAGGGGCCATCAGACACCGCTGTTCCATTCTGGTAGAGTAAATACACACAGCCCATACATACTTACCAGCTGATGAGTATTTTCTGACAGAAGTGAAAACATTGCCTCCTTTTTGTACACATTTTGAATCTGCAACGCATTTTCTGGGGCCAAACTGTAATTCAGACATAGTGAGAAATGCAGACATCGCTGGGACTGGAGCGGGGCCAGAAGCTTCTCCTCTTTTACTCTGCCACCGACACACATGATGACACTTAATGAGCTCTCATCTAAATAGCAATGCGCTGGAAGAAAACCAGACTCCTCTCCCTGGAGGGGAGGGGGGGGAATGGACTTATGGCTACGGGGTGCTTGGTGTGGCCCAGCCCCGTGGTGTGGGGTGATGGTGTGCAGCACATCCTAAAAGCAGGGGGAACAGAGGGCTGCAGCCCAACCCCCTGTGAATCCACAATGGCAATGAAATCCTGATCAGATGTTGGCCTGGGAGCTGCTTGTCAAAGTCATGTGAGATCTGCGATGGACCAGGTCCCCTGGAAGAAGCCCAGTCTGCTCCGCTGAGGATCTGAGTCACGGGTCTGGGAGCTGCTGTTAATTAGCATGAGACAGCTGTTTCCTGGGGGAAGCTTGACAAACAAGTATGTCTCAATCTTGCTTTTGAAAAAGCCAAATCTTGCCAACAGAAGGGATTTTAAATGCTCTATCTCCAAGGGCTTCCAGGTAGAACTCCTGAAACGTTCAATGTTGGTGTGAGCGCATCGACTTGAGAGTTTTGTTTTATGGAGAGGAATAGTTCAAATACTGCAGCATCCTCAGCAAGATCACGCCATAAGCTGCTTACGTTGAAATGAGGCTCATTTGGTTTTAATTCATCCTGTACCACAAGGTTACAGCTTGTTTTAGTTCCTGCTTGCTTTTTAGCTGCTTTTTGTTACTTTTTTTTTTTTTTCTTTTTTTTTTTTTTTTTTCTGGAGCTTGTGAATTGCAAGGTCAAGCTGAAGTCAAACCCTACCATTTCGGTGATGAAATGCAAGCAGATGTGGCTGCTCCGTGTGACGCCGTGCTGGGGTCTCTGGGTGGTGCCTGACACTCTGGGCCACGTCCCCTCCCTCACAGCTCAGTGCTCCCCGTCCCCCCATTCAGAAGTCCCAGTGGGTGCCGCCCTGCCTGCTGCTGTTGGCAGCCAAAGCCAAGCAGGGAGGGTGCTCTAAGCGTCAGGCTTGGCATGAGGAAGAGTGGAGCAGGTGACTGACTGTTTGCCATGGTGTTTTCCTTAATGATGTTTCATCACATCAGTGCTTGACTTTTCCAGGGACATCAGCGCTGCCTGATGACAGGGAGCTATGCGACACCAAACTGCCAGATGAGCTCTGCACAGCCTCCCTCGTCTCCATCCCTTCCTGCAGATCTGTGTGGATGCTCCCTGTGTCTTTCTTTTGGTTTATGGCTAGCAAGTTGTAAACCCTTAGCATTGGGTGGGATGGACTCTCCCACCTGAAATAAAACTGAATTAACTCCTGCTGAGCCTAATGGCATTTTTGTGGTAGAAGTGGTTGTACTGCTTTTTGCTGTCATTGCTCACAGCCATTGGTGTCTCCTCTCCCATGCAATAACACAATTGTTCTCCTGGGATGAGGCACCTGGGAGTACTGGCAGGATGGCACCCTCAGTTTCTCCCATCCTCTCCTCCAGTGTTCAGTGGTGAGGATTTGCCATTCACAGCATATCCTGCACTGGAGGATGGGGTCACTCCATGGATTTCACTCATAGGCTTGAAAAATTCATGAAGCTTTCTGCATGAGACTGGTAATGGGTTGAATCCTCCTGCTTCAATTTCATAGCCTCATCGTGTCCAGCGAAGCCGCAGTGATTTGAAATATTTCTCAGCCGTCTTACTGAGGGTATTTGTTAGCTAGGCAGAAAACATGCATGAGAATCTTCTCCTTTGTGGCGATGGCAAGCAACACAAGGTTAGCAGGATTGGTGAGAATTAAGTGTTTTGCAAAGAAATTTGAGAACTTACCCAGGAAAATTTCCATCTCCTGCTTTGTGTATCCATGGCTTTGTTGACCATTTGTAGTATGGGATGTAAAACTCCCTGCTAATGAAAACTCTTCAAGGATCGCACCGTACCATAATCCTCCCCCAGAACAATTACAACCAGAAGATATTTTTCTGCTTACTTTCACCCTTACATGTTACCAGCTCTGGATCAAATTATTATTATTACTGTCTATCTCAATCAAAAGACGCATTCCCAGAAGAACACCAACAGCCTTCTCAAAATTTGCAATAATTTCTAGCTGGATAGAAAAGAGGATGCTGTCCTGGAGCTCTCTGCTTTGGCCACCACTGCCGTGCTCCCCTCTCTCCCAGCTCCACTGTTTCCCCCTGAGGCCTTTGCATTATGTTGTTTTGTTTCTATTAGGATTAGCATGACCCACGTAGTGGTCTCAGAGGAAACGCTGTTGAAGTCAGAGGGAGCAGCTATGTATACAGGGCAGGAAGGATGGTGTCCCACGTTTCAGGACTGTCGCGGATTTATCACCGAGATGCATGGAGCTGCAGCCGTTTCCAGACATATGTTTGTAATTTCTTGTTTGGTCTGCCTCAGTTCTGAGAAATGCTGCATTTTTTGATTTGCCTGCTGAAAGGGTTTCACACTTTTGGATCCCGGCGTTTGATTAGTTTTGATGATAACCACAGTAGTACAATTCTGACTTCCAGATTGCTTTCCAGCGTGACACTAAGCAGCCACCCATCCCCAAGGCTGCAGAAATTCACACGTGCATTTGATCTTTTTTTTTTATTAAGATGCAAAAAAGTGTAAAGTACTCGTCATTAGAAGACAAAAAAAAAAAATCACATTTCTCATCCCTTCATTTAGGGCATCATCTGCTTAAGCATATCCTAATAAATAGGATGAGACCTATCAGGAACCAAGCAGCTCCAATTCCTTCATTTATCATCTATAGACACCAGTTATCTGCCTGAGCAATTCTTATAAACTTTGTTCAATGAAAGGCTCTATTTGTCAAACACGTATGATTTAAAAGAGAGTTATTGGACTTCAGAAGGAAAATTACTGGGAATTCTCGCCAGAGATAACATAATATGAAGATGACAGAAAAGCGCAGCCTAGCATTTCTATCACCTTTTTTTCTCTGTCTACTAATGGTTTTGATTCTCATTATTTCTCAAATGCCAAGAGAAAAAACCCTCCAGGGTACCAATTAGCTGTGCCCAGTCTGGATACAACTGCTCTCATCCAGGACACATTTCGAGATGCTGAAGCTCTCTTTGGGAAAAGGCAATTTGTGTGCAGCTATGTTTGGTATTTTTTAAGGATTTCAATTGTAGGGTAATAGAGAGATGGGCTCAAACTTAATTTAATTAAAAACAGAGCTTTTTATTAACTGACTTTAAGTATAACCAATTACCATAAATGGGAACCTGGGATCTGTGTTTGTAGATCATTTTTATCAGCCTTACTTGTATTTTATTAAGGGTTATTATTTTCCTCAAAACAGAATAAGAACGTGGCACTTTGAATTTACTTCTGAATGAGCTCCTTGCCTTCTCCACAGCCTTTCCCATCTGCTTTTACCCTCTCTGAAATTTAGCCAGTTGTTACAATGACAGTGATGAAATTTATGGGAGTTCAACTGTTTTCCATTTTTGTTGCTTAAGCATGCTGTATAACTGAGGCATATTTTCTTATTCTAAACAGTAAACATACGTAATACAACGGTTGAAGTAATGATGCTTTGGGTTTCATGTCCCCACTGCTGCTGGCCATGGGATTAGATAAAGCATGGTACTTAGGTAATGGGCTCTGATAGGGGTCCATCAACAATGCCAGGGTTCAGCCTTCCCCTGCATTAATTAACCCTACCAGCCCACACCTGAGGTGGTGCTCTCCCTGTTTGCAGATTAAAAAGCAGATCTGCTAAAACCAACACTTTACTTACATGGATATCTCCATGGAGTCCAGCGTGGCTATTGATTGAGTTAGGTTCAATAACATACTACATCTTTGCAGAACCTAAGGCAACGTGGAGAAGGGTGTTTGCAAAGGCTGCCCTAACCTTCTCCTCAATCACACAACTGTCCTTGCCAGAGTCCTCTGCTCTCCCCCTCCCAGTGCCTTGAGTTGCATTTCCCCCATTCCTCTTGCTGATGTTGCACCTCCTGGAGCATCCTGCCTCTTTCCATCACTCTCCTTCACCCTAACAGCCCTTCACAGCCCTTGGCACCACTCCAACCCATCTGCATGGCCTTTAACTTTGTATTTCAGTGCTTTGATTGGCAGTAAGAAAAAAACTCCAACTTTAGTCCCCTTCCACTGCCCCTGCACAGCAGCTCTGGTCAAACTGCAGTACTGGCAAAAGCAATAGAGGGAGCTGCTGCCGATGGCTGGGCTCCAGCAAAGCACTATGAGGCTGTACTTGTCTAATCCCTGGCAGCAATCTCCTCCACAGCTCCATCATTTAGGATTCCTTGAAATGGATTCAGGAAAAAAAAAAAAGAAAAAAAAAAAAAAAAAAAAAGGAAGAGAGAGAGGGGAAAAAAATAAAGCAACAGCCTCAATGAGGTTTCTTTGGACCAATATTTAAAGTGGAAAAAGTAAGAGAGTCAGATATTTGTAAAATTCCAAAATATTTTCTTAGCTTCAATGTAAATATTTGCAGAGAGAGCAATTATTGTGCATAAGAATTTTCTGTTGTGCCTGTCTGCATTCTTTTAGTGAAGTGATTGCTTTTTTGGCCTATCCTCGAATAACTAAGTAGAGGTGATTAAAAACCCTCAAGTCCTTCAAATTTATTGTAATGTAACTATTTTTGAAAGCAGATTTAATATCAGCATGCTATTTATACTGCCCAAGAGCTAACATTTCAGAAACCATGCCGATATATCAATGTTTGATGCAAAGCAGATTGCACTGAAGATGCACAAATGTATACAGAAAAAATCTGCTTATATTTAATAAAGAACTGGGATATAAACATATTTTAATACAAGGGTAGAAATGGCTTTGAAATCATTGGGTTCCTACTGGTTTGCTCCATGCACCTCCCTGATGCTTCTCTTCCACCTCCAGCAAGGAGATGCACTGACCCAAAGCTCAGTTGCACCTAAGGGCAGCTGAAGGCAAACAGAGCACTGGTGCTTTCCCAAATGATGCAACAGGCCAGCAGCTTCTTCCGTGCACATCGGGCTTTTTTTGATTCCAAAATGCACTTGCTGGAGCATCAGGTGTAGAGGATGACGTGCAGCACCAGGCTCTGGCAGTGGTGGAAAGGGATGGCTGCAGAAATCCTGCTTGTTCCTTGTGATCTGCTCTGAGGCTGAAGAAAAGGGCAGGGAGGATGCAGACTTGTGCTGAGGAGGACAGCAGCCATCCACCACGAGCTGCCAGCACTGTGGTTCAGCTGGAGGCTGTCACAATGCCACTCCTGCCCTACGACCCCCCCCTTTTGGATATGAACATAACACCTCCCTCCCACTTCTCTCATCGCTCCATCTCCGCATCACCCACCACCACCACCACCCTCCTCCACAGACACCCTGCTATGAGCATCCTCACCTCAGCACTGAGCCTGCTTGCACCCAAAGGCCCCTCCAGTGCTGTGGCCACGAAACCAAGCCCTCTGCGAGCCCAGGGACACTCACAGCCCCCAGGACACAGCTGGAGGGCTCAGGTACCGATCACCTGCTCAGGAAAGCAGATTTGGTCTAAGGAGTGGTGTGGGCACTGTTGGTACCCTCAGACCTCACTGTCTCCATCAGCCATAATATTATTGGATGCATTCATATTTCAGCCGCTTTTCAGCAGGGATTCCCTTCGTGCCACCTGGTGGACAAAGGGAACATTTTCTCCTTTTTAAATTTCAACGCAGACAGAGGAGCAACTGGGAAAATGCACTTAGAATGGGGAATTTGGCTGAGCATCGTCTGACCCTAATTTCTTACCAGAGGTGCAATGAGAAATGTGACAGCACATACCCAGGACAATCCCAAACCACCCAGTTCTGCTCCAACACTCATCAGCAGCTCAAGTTTGTGCATAATCAAGCTCAATTTTAAGTAAAAGCTCATCACTAAAGCTCAATTCACACCACTGCCTTAACAAAGAACGCTTTCCCTTCCCAAGGAGGAGATGAATTGATATCCTAATTTTTATTTATCCTCAAGCAACTCTCTTCTGATTTTTTAAGACGTTTGTCTGCGTGCAGTTTGAATCCCTCCTGTGGCCAGATGCAGGCAGGCTGCGAGGGAAGGAAATGCTGGGAAAAGGTCCGTGGAAATAGAAAAATGTAAGTAAATAGTCAGGGATGTTCCTGGCAAGTGGCGTTTTTTTTCAATTTGCGAACACAAACATTGCCTGAGAAACTCGGTGCAGGGAGATATTTTCGTTCCAGGATTAGAAACAAATCCCTGAGTTGAGGTGCTTAATGAAACGAACCCAAATGGCATTTACTCCCAAATCCCTGCGAGAAGCGCCCGAATGGAGCTGCGGAATTGCTTCAGATCACACATAAGCAGCAAAGAAAGAGCGGTGTGCTCACAGCACGATCCGGAGCAGCGACAGGCGCTGATATCTGGTGTGGAAATCTGTTGTTCAGAGTTCTCTCCCAGTTTGAGCAGCTCTGATCTCCCAGGACAAGCCCTGTCTTTGCTGAAGCCCATGCACATAGGAGCAGTGATCTGACCCACGCAGGAATTTGCCCACAGAGCAGATCTGCTCAACTGCCCAACGCATACAGAGCTCCCAGCCAGCGGCCATCAGCTGGAAACAGCCATAGCAAATGAAGGAACACTGCAGAAAAGGAAGAAACCGTACAGAAAATGGAGAATTTCTGTGCGCACACAATGCGGCGTGGCAGTGGGAAGAGTGAAGGTGAAGTTTGGTTACAACACCCTGACCTACACCCTGATGACTGAAGAAGGACAGCCGTGAGATCCTCCTGCAGGCGTTTGCTTTGTGCTGTGATTTTGTATCTCGCCAGAAAGCCGACATCTCCCAGCACTCTGCACTGACTCTGCTTCCTGGGGACACGCAGCACAACCACCCAGAGCCCCTTCTTTCACCCACAGCCTTATTGTTCTAAAAAAGAGGGGAAAAGCAGAAATGAAAAATATTTTGACAGTGGAATGAGAAAAATCGTATGCTTTGCTTGGGAAAGAAATGGATTGTTTTTATTTTCTTCGGTGGCAGAACACACGTAGCTCAGACTGTACTGAAATGGAGAGCTTTTCATTTTCTGGTGAAACAACTTTCTCCCCTCCAAATATCCCATTTTTTCAGAATAGATTTCCTTGTCTGAGATCTAACAAAATATATTAGTTTGCTGCAAAAATTTTAAGTAATAAAAATCTGCCTAAAATATAATCGTTAAAAAAAAAAGAAACATGAATGTGTTTCCCCTACGAAGTGCAGACACGAAGATTTTAGGTTTTTCTCATTCGTTAACTCCTTTTTCCCACCTGCCCCTAAAAACAGGACAGGAGGCACCACCATCCTCACCCTGTGCCACTGGGGTTAGGGAACTGGGATGGAGGGGATGGGAACAACAGGAATGTTTTTGGGATGGGGAAATCACATGCAGTTTCATGCAGCTTTATCGGTGTCCTACGAAGGCAATCAACAGGGCTGGGATTTGGCAACCAGACAAACAACAAGCTGGGGAAATGCACCCAGGACCCACTTAAGGTGATCTTTGGAAGGAAGAAAAACAAGTTTAAAAAAACCTGAATGCTTTGCAGTGGTGCTTCACACAGCTCACTGCACCCAAGGGTATGAGACGATGTCCTCCCCTATGTGTGAGAGCTCTGTGGGTGCCTGCAGAGCAGCAGTAGCACAGCACAGAGGGACTGCCTGTGTATGGAGGGGACTAAGAGACTGGGTCTCTGTCATCTATTCTCTTCCCAAGTGCCAGCAGCTATCAGGTCAAAACTCAGCCAGCATGGACACTGCAATCCTAAGCTTAGCCCAGGGTCTCAGTTCCAGTTTGGATAATTGCACAATGGGAAAGATCTCACAAATAGCTCCGGAGCTGGTTTTCAATGCCACGACCCAACTACTCTGCTGCAGTGGGATGGGCTCCTCCATCCCCATTTCCTCAGCTCTCAGCCAGAGGTGCCTCCTGCTTTCCCCCAAGCCGTCCTGCTGGAAGAACTCAGACCCAACACTTCACAACCAACTGCCCTTTAAACGCCGGATATGAAGCCCTCCTTCTGCCCCAAATCTCCCTACAAACCTGGTGAGGGATATGTGAAATATTTAAAAGGGCTGCAAAGGCCCAGCAGCGAATAGCGTGTAGCTGGCGTGCCGAAATGTCTGGTTCCTGTTACATGTTTCTTTTCCTTGCATTATCTGTATTAGAACATGGGTGATTTGTATCAGCTGTCCCGCTTTGTTGTTATTGCCATGTTCTGCTAAAATGATAACAAACTTCTCATCCCAAATCTCCCCCTCCCACAAAATATCCCAGCTATGCGAAATAAAAAGATGCCATCTTATTAAGGGCTGAGCAGAACTGCACGGGAGAGAAAACAAAGGGCCTGGGAGCGGCACGGCTGCAGGCAGCAGAGGGAAGGTTGGAGATGGCGGTCACAGGGCATGAAAACAGCCAAAGCATTTGTCTTCTTGGAAATCATTTGTCATTTTGCAACCAGTTCTATGCGTCGGAAAGTTCAACGTGTCACAGCTTGGAGTACTGGGATTGGAGAGGGCAGTTGACGGTATTCTCATGGAGATGCACGCTAAAATATTTTTGGGGAGAGTTTATGATTGGCTCCATGGATCTGGAAATGGATGATTTGTGTGAATTTCCAGCTATTGAGGGCAAATAGTTCTCAGATGCACCTCATTTCATGAGGTCATGGAGAGTGGGATATTTGGAATTTGTTCATCCAGATGGGTGTGCCTGCTCCTACCTTGGTGAGAGCGTTGGCCAAGCAACTGTAATCGTGCATTTCTCTATGGTAATCCACACTCTTGTGCCCTGGGAATTTTGTCCTGCAGCACATGGTGATGAGGTTTTTCAGGAGAAAGGCGGCAGAACTTGCATTTATGCTTCTGTGAGCTCAGAACACTCCCTTTGGGTGATTCATTAGGTCAACAACTGCTTTTCCCAGGCTGCTGGAGCCCCTGTGCAAATACACACGGAGCACATCCTGCTTTCAGTGGAAGTTGCACCCCCAATTACAAGGTTCTGTATGGCTCCTGTCTGCTCATCCTCCTCCAGTCTACAGAGTCCCCATCTTCAATGACCACACTTTCCCTCAATTCTTAACATTTACATCCCTTCTTCACTTTATTCCCTCTTTCCACCTCTTGCTTTGTGAGAGGTTGGTGCAAGCAAATGTAATGTGGGTTTTATTGCATTCTAAAAGAAGGCAGAGGGTTGAGGTGATTTAACATCAAACCAAACAGCATCACCTGGTTGGAACTGGCTGATCTTTGAGGTCCCTTCCAACCCAAGACATTCTCTGATTCTAGGAGGTCAGATCCAGACCTACAGCTTGGAAAACGCTGTGACTTCTGCACCTATGCCCAAAATATTGAGCTGGGTCCTTCTTACCTTGGGAAATCACACCATAGGACTGTTTTTGGAAAGTCCTTATCTTACAGTTTGTAAATACTGCGACATTTCAGATGAAATCTCATCAAGCAAGTCTACTTTCCAGAGGAAACATTTAGAAACTTAACACTTCAACTATGATAAAAACCATATTTGTCTTCCGTACAGAAGAAGGCTGGCAGCCAACTTCTGCAATTGAAAATGCTTCCTTGAATATCTAACACTGAAAGAGCAGCAAAAGGATCACTTCATATTTTCCTGAAAACAAGCAAATGTGACAGTTCTGTTTATGCCATATGTGCCTGGAGCACGGGCATCTCCATCACTCCTGTCTTTGGAGGCCATGTGAGCTGTCACAGATCTTCAGGAAAAGAGTCAGGGTGAGAAACAGATCCTAAAATTGATTGCAGGACAATAAAAGTAATAATTTATCATCAGAAAAAGCGTCTGGGTCAGAGCATTTATTAGCACTTCAGTGAGGTTACAATTGTATCAGCAGGAAAGGGGGTTTTAGGAGTATTTTTTTAAAGTGATCTGAGTAAAGAATATCTCCTTGCAAGGCTTTGCAGGGGATTACTAATTATTACTTAAAGTCAGTAAAGCTTTCATTTCTCCATCTCTCTGTTCTCCACAAAAATGGCCCTCGTTACAGACCTGTAATGCCCTTCTCCAAGCAGAAGGCAATGCATTTTCCACTGCAGTCATTTTTGTTTGCTTCTAACTCCCTCTTGAACATTACTGTCTTCAAATGAATATATGTCTTAATTTTGGTGTGACAGAAAAAAAAATATATATTTTTTTCCTGATGACTACAATAAGAATAAAGACTTCTCTCTGCTCACTTTTTTTGTACGTTCCAGAGAAAGCTTGCTTGGTAGATAATTTGGAAGCACTTCTCACAATCTCATTAAAAGAGTTTAGTGCTAAAAGCTCCAAGCTTCTTCCTCCTCTTTCCCCTAAACACCAACACTCCTAAGCTACTGTAGATAAACACTTTCTGCCTCATTTCAGAAGGCTTTAGGCCCAATCTTCTATTAATGAAATCTGCCAGTATGCCTGTGCAGCCCTACTGCTTCCTACCTGCTGAATGCTGGTACGTGAAGCTCTATTTATGATGGAGAAATACAGGAAGGAGATAACATACCTTGAAAGGAAAACTACTTGAGTATGGCACAGCAAAGTCATCTTCAGTTGTTGGTGGAATCCCTGGGTTACAAAGACAGAAGTGCAGAGGAAAACCCAATTTAATCCTGAATGCAGACCATGGGTGGAAACTATCCCATAAGATTTGGTGAGAGCTGAGGCTGAAGGGTGGGGGCTGATTGGAAAATTCTGCTTCATCAAATTGCAATTGTTTTTGCATGAACATGTTTACTTAAATTAAAAAACAACAAAACAAAACAAAACAAAAAAAACCCAGCAGCTCCAGAACACTTTGCTAGGAAGATTTTTCAAATCCAGAATGTGGGTTCCTGAAGAAGCAATGATTGTCATTCCTCATGCACAGCAATGCATCCAAACCACCATCCAATGCTATTTCCCAGAGATAAGGAGACCTGGGTTTCAGATTTTCCCTCTGTCCCTACTTTTCCTTTGAAAAGTGCCAACCAGACTCGGTGTCCCTTTGGGCTGGATCCAAAAGTCAAGCCCTGATTTCCATCTAGAAATGCAATTGTTTTGCAGCCAGCGTGGTTTGGAGATGTGCATTGAAAAAGGGAACTTTCACTTTCATGCCAAATCATACAGTTCAAAATAAAGAAGGTTATTTTTTAGCAAGAATGCCAGCAAAGTACCCAGTGCTTGAATTTTAAATCAAAACAGTTGCTGAGCATCCAAAGCCTGCCTGGAGTCCAAAGAAGAAAAGCCTTTCAGACACAACTTGAACCAGGGATGGAATCAAATAAAAGCTACTGCTTGCAAATTCAACCCAGAGCCCAGCATCTGATGTTCTGCAACTACCAGGCAGACTGTGTGTGTAGCATGGGGCAGGAGGAGACTTGGCCCTGGGGATGCTCTGCACTGACCTGCTCCTCCTGTGGCCCTGGAAGAAAGGCTTTCAGGAAGAATTTTTCCCTTTGGTGCTCAAAGGGAGCCAAGTTATCACATAACATTGTAATACTGTTGGTGAGCATTGAATTCAGAGCTGCTGCTGAATGCTGTGTGTCTCTCTCCAGACGTGTGAGAGGATTTCTAGAGCTGCTGTGGGCAATGGCAAGCTTGCTGCTGGGACAAGAAGTCCTGACATGGAGTATCTGGCCTCCAGCTATTTTCATAGAAGGAGATGGACAATTTAGATGGCAAGCTACCAGTTTTTATGTGAAAGTTTATTAATTTTCAATCCATTGGATTCATAGCAGCTGTCAGATTAGGAAAATGCAAAATAGAGATAATGGACTAAGGAGCTGCAGGTACAACATGTCCAGAGACATCTGATAAATGCTTGTCCCAAACTTCTCACCAAGGTTGTCAGTTGTCAGGACACCTGGTTGTCAGCTCTTGATCACTCATTTGTTCTCTGCAATCCTCTCTGATCCCCCCTTTATTTACACTTCTCATGGAGAAGAGCATTTTCTTTAGCAGCACTGCATTTAAGTTTTTTCCTTGGTTATTTTTATTGTAGCCACCAGGTTTGTTAGAGGAAGGTTTGCCCTTGTATTGGGGCAACAGCAGATGCAGTCCTCAAAATGCCATTGGGGTTTACTGGATAGCAAATATACCTCACTCTCAACAATACATATGTGTATATATATATTTAAAAGCAGTGCTCCTTGGGATCCTACCTCAGGAAAGGGCAAGCAACAATATTCACAGAATCACTGAATCACTGTGGTTGGAAAGATCCCCAACCCCAACCCATCCCACCATACACATTGACCACGGCCCCAGGTGCCACATTTCCAACTGGAGCACCTCCAGGACGATGACTCCCCACTCCCTTGTGCAGCCTGTGCCTGCCTGCTCTCAAGAAACTGTTCCTAATATCCAATCCAGAATATTCAGAGCTGTGTTGGGAGGAGCATTGCCTACAACCGTTTCACTTTCCACGGTAAGCTGAAATACTGCAGCCCACTCCGTGGCTTCTCCTTGATTTGGCTGCACAATTACGGCCATATCCATTTCTCCAGCACTATTTCTATTTCCTATCACCATCCTGCACACGTTTTTAACCCCACACCCCCTCAGCACTTACCGCAGCAAAGCTGTCTAATAGACATTTGGGGTCCCAGGAGGGGGGACCGCCCGGCACAGGCATGCCCCAGCCCAACCTGCTGCTCCAGGAATGCAGCTTTGCTGCAGAGCTGCCCTCCTCGCCCCGGGGCACCCCGTACCTCTCCTCCCCTGTGCTCCCTGTCTCTGTGCGAACGGTTCCGAGCTGTGTGCTGTGCTGTTATTGCTGGATAAAGCTGATAAAACATCTGAGTCACTGTGAGGAAGCTTTCCCATCCCAACGCACGCTTGATCTTCAGGGTTACCCGCATTTACCTCCTCACCTTTGTGTTGTACAGTGTTATTCTAACCTCTTTCATCTCTGGCTTTTGGCAGTCTTTTCTGCTTTAGGAATATGGTTATCTTAAGTTGAGCAAGATGTTTCAGGCTACAATAACTGGCTAATGTTTTACATTGAAATCTCCTAATATGCATTCAATTTATACACACTGAGGCTCCCATTCAATCTGAAATACCAACCGAGTATAAAATAATAGTGACACTTGACATTTTCACGGAGATTTATAACTTCAAAGGGCTCTACAAACACAAACAAACTCTCTCTGTTCTTATGAGATAGGTGAATAAATACTATTACGATAGAAAACGGACAAGGAGGGATTGCAGACTTTGCCCAGGGCCAGGGAAGGAGTCAGTGTCAGGGCTGGAGGTCTTGGCTGCCTCTCATGCCCCCTGAACCCATGGACAGATGTTAACTTCAAAAGCGGGATAACCAACCCCAACCATACTGCATAGCAAGAGGACATAGGGGAAACATGGGCACTGGAGTTAAACGCTGCCATCCAGTAAAACATACCCAGTTTTCATCATTAGCAGTATTATTTATTTTTTCATTTGCAAACATGGGCCAGGCTCCTTCCTCATGGCACTCCTTCTTTGCAGGGTACATTCACAGTACCAGCCCTCGTAGCCCAAATTAGAGACCTGTGCACTGGGTGATGGCTGCTGCTATTGTGAACGCAAAGAAGCGGGTGGATGTTTCATTAATCACAGCCCATAAAACATTTTGACTAACTGAAGAAATATTTCCTCTTTCTTATTCGTGCAATGGTTTCTCTGAGCCTTTTAGCCCATTTGTACGGGCTAAAGAATGAGTTGCTACCCGTTATACAGCATGTCCTGCCCTTCCCTTTCTTTGTAAACATGAGCAGCTCGATTCCATGATGTGTTTTGATGAACTGCCAAGAGCCAGCTAATGTACTGTTTGCTGACAAGTATTTGTTATTAATCCAAAAGCACTGAGCTTGTGGGTTGGGATTTTATTTTTTTTAAGAAATATAAAATCTAAATTAAACAAGGGTGTGGAGATTCCTCAAATGTAGCTACTGTTCCTTCTGCGATGCAGTTGTGAACATGAAGCCCCTCTGACACCAGGAAACTATTTAAGCCATTTTGCTCCTCAGTAGCATTTATCTCATTGCAGAAATCATCACAGATAAATGGCTGTCCTCTTCTGATGAATGCTGAATAGAAAGCTAGAGTTTTAGGGCAGATGAATCATAGAATCATGGAATTATTAAGGTTGGAAAAGATCTCTCAGATAATTTGTCCAACCATCCACCAACCTCCAGCACTGTTCATCACACCATGTCCCTAAGGACCACATCTACACGTTTCTTGAACACCTCCAGTGACTCCACCACCTCCCTGGGCAGCCTGTTCCAGTGCTTGACCACTCTTTCAGAAAAGTTCTTCGTGATACCCTACATGAAAACGATGAAGTGGGTTAAGATTGTAGCAGCACTTCCTTGTGCATCTCTTCCTTCATCACATGGCTCCTCAGCACCAGGAGGTGATGCCAACCATCACCTAATGGGTTCCTTTGGCTGTATTTCCAACAGGACCTTCTCTTACCACCTCCATGCCTATTTGGGATGTACTCAGAACTTTGGGCTGCTTCGCTGGCTGCGTGAACCATTCTGCATTGCCTTGTTGCAAAGGGACCCTACATCACTGTCTGCATCCGGGGCCATCCCGATCCCCTCTACAAAGCAGCCCAGGGATGAGAGGCATCCAGTGGAGGCAACTGGAGCTGAAAGCCTTCCCAGGCGTGGTGGAGGCGAGCGGCACCAACAGGTTTGTGCAGGGACCCCCCAGCACGAGGGCTGAGCGTGCCCTGGGGCAGATCAATTTTAAGCTTGATGGAAAAAGATGACAACTCCCTGTGAGCCGAGCAGGCGGAGAACACAGGGGCTTTCATTTTCATGTGCATGGCACCATTTGCCTTCCAAATTCGACTGACAGCTTTTGAGGCAGTGCTTTCAGGTGACAAATGATAATAAAGCTCCTATTTACATTGGCTGTTGACTCATCTTAGGTGGAATTATGTACCGAAATAAGTAAATAGCTTCCTATTCAGGGTGATCCATATACAGCTATAGGCCACGATACAATACAAAGCTCCTGTATAGACAAGACTCTTGTTTATTGTGTACTTTTCTAGGTCACTTAGCACTTTGCTTCATAAATGTGCTTTTAGGAGTGAAACTCCTGGTGTGAATGGTCTCTCCGCTGTACAGAGCAACTCACCCTTAAAAGCTAGCAAAGCTATGATTGCTTTTTAATTTGCATTGTAAACACATTAAAGATAGGTTGAACAAACCTGGACAACTAAAGATGCCTTCTTACATACCTGAATATTAAGGTTTGTGGGGTTTGTTTTGCTAGCATCTCCATTTATCTCGTGAGTTTGGGGACTGCTTGAAAAACCATCTGGAAAAAGGCTCTTGAGAGAATTGTGCTTCAGATGGTCCATGCGATTGCTGGACATTGTGCGTGTCATCAGTATTTTTTTAGCTGTGCTTAATGTCAGCCAAAGGGGGACAGAGCCTACTTTTGGGTCAGGGCAGTGTTCCACTGGGGGTTTGAAAGCCATTTGGGCAATATTTAACTCACCTGTGCGATGTAAAGTCCTCTTAAAACCAAACCAAACAAACTCAAACAGCAGCAGTCAGCAATAGGGAAAAAAGGGGTATAAAGTTTTCTCTCCTGAAAACAAAACGTAAAATGTAAATGTAAAACGTAAAACGTAGCATAAGCATTTCTGAACTGAAGTTCTCTCCACGATGCTGCCTGAATTGCAAGGTAGAAATGAGGAAAAGGTAAGAAGTGAGATGAGACAACACAACAGCTGCTGTGGGTATCTGAGATAACCCAACGCGTTGATGAGCCTCTCTTTCCCACAAATTTTACAACTCTGAGTGACATTTTAGTCTGATTCCTGCTGATTATGTCTTTCTCTTTTGACCCTTGAAGAACTGTGGAAAAGCAACATCCTAACTTCTATGGCCTGTAGTGGGGTATTTTGGGTATCTATCCTCTAAGATTTCCAATACGAAGTCCATTTGCTTATCTGATGTTCTCCAAATTTAGAGTGCTCTCCTGCCTCACAGCCTTTATTCAAAGCAGTCCCAAACCCGTGGGATTTCTGCATTTACAATTACTTTTCATTATATCTGTTAGTCCCATGAGGACAGTGAAAATTCTGTTTCATCATTAACTCCAGAAACTGCAGGAGAATGCTTTTTTTTTTTTCAATATACAAAGCTAGGCTTAATAATATTTTTTCAGTATACAAAGCTAGCCAGAATAATTTACCTTCCTGTATCAATACATTTCTACAAATGCAAAAAAAAAAAAAAAAAAAAAAAGGATGTGATTCTCCATGACTTTGGTCCTGACTCACCAAAACAATGATTCTGCGAATAAAACAACAGCATGTTTCCCCATGCTGTACTCACCTACTGGGTGATGTACCCAGAATTTTCTAGATCAATCAGTCCAACTTATTTTGCTTCCATCAGTGTTAGAAGCACTGCAGTGGTTAGTGAAGATAGATGAGTTGTGGCAAAGAAAACTCACATTAAAGATGGTTGAAAAATGCAGCTCCTTACTTCTTGGCGCTGGAAATTGAAATAGTGCAGGGAGCTGCATTTGTTTTGAAGGATTTAAAAACGTAACACAATGATCTTTCATTAGAGTCACTGTAATAACTCAGCCAAAGTGTGCAGAGCAAGGCATCGCTGGGTCAGCACTCAGCCAAGGGAGTGCAACAGTGAGCTCTTATCTCTGCTACTCCCTCTGTGTCTCTGGGCTTGGCTCCATCACCACCAGGCTGCCTGGGGACTTCAGCACCTGGGGGATCATAGAATGGCTTGGGTTGGAAGGGACCTTGAAGATCATCTAGTTC
The DNA here is from genome assembly GCF_987193195.1 of Phasianus colchicus. Classification (NCBI taxonomy): domain Eukaryota; kingdom Metazoa; phylum Chordata; class Aves; order Galliformes; family Phasianidae; genus Phasianus; species Phasianus colchicus. The sequence continues at coordinate 16,018,910 of NC_143450.1, read as the reverse complement.
CAACCCCCTGCCATGAGCAGGGATGCCAACCAATGGAAGGCTTGGCCAAACCGAGCGTTCGGTTTAATTCTTCTGTTCTCCTTTGTAGCAATTCCAGTAGAACTGCATATGATAATGAAGGCAAGTTCTGATTCTGTTGACTTCTTTCTCCCAGTATCACTGATTTTCAAAATAAAATAAAATTAAAAAAAAATAAAAATCAGTGTCAAATGAACAAGACAGGTATTAGTGTCAATTTGGAGTCTCCCCAAGGAGCACAACAAAGAGCTGAACTGCATCAGAGGAGGTCACACCTACATGCTTGATGCATATATTCATGTATATGAAGGCACATACACTTCCACTGGGGGACAATAAGCATTGTCTCCTCTTGCTGGATAGGAAAAGAGAAGCAGAGAAAGGTGTTGCAGCTCTCCAGAGTGCAAAGTGACCTACAGCCCCGCAGTGGGAGGCATGAAGTTATGTAGCTCATTAAATCTTAAAAAAGCAAGGAGAGAAGCTGCTTCCAATTATCAGGATGAAAATTAATGAAATAAAAACTACAGACAGGCTGCAGAATTATGCAATAAAAAGGGCTTTGCTGGCATTAACAAGGCGGTGTGTAATATTTGTGTGGTTCTAGCTCTGTCCTGGCTTGAACACATGGTGATTCTGCACATAAAATGTATCCAAATTAATGAATTAAAAATCCTTGATAATCCCACACAATTCTCTGTTCATAGTGAAGTATTATTAGCTGGGAAATCTCTCAAAAAAAGGGAAAATGAGGTTGTGATCTGTTGTCTGAGAAAATAGCCTCTTTGTTAGTACCCAAGTGGCTGAGTGCTGCAAGGACAGGGTCGGCTCAGGGAAAAGCCCAGCTGTTGTTGGAGAGAATGACGGTCTGGTGCAGCATTAGCTGCTGCTAATGGAGGATGTGGGACTGAAATGAGGGTGAGCAGTGGACGTGGCACTGAACATGCATGAGGAAAGGTACCTTTGGCTACATGAACAGTCTTGCAATGAGGTTTAACATCATCCCCCACATGGATATCCTCCACAGTGTTAGCTCTGCTTTGGGATCAGTGCGGCCACAGTATTGCATATCTACGTAGGTTACTCCGAAAGTAATGCCTCCTATTTATTTCCATGGGAACTGTGACAGACACAAGGAGCACAATAACTCAATTAGATAGAGTAAGTTCTCAGCTGCAAAACACTATTTTTCAGTGTAGTCACCACCCTTAGCTGATTTGCAAAGGTGAACTTTGCTAACATCTACTGTTTGATCTCCACAAACGTTCAGCATGTGTCAATGGATGCCAGCAGATGCCATTGTGTTCACGTGGAGGAATTCAGTTCCACACCTTTGCTTCATAAGCACTTCCATATCAGATGCCATTGCATCAGACTGCCCCTCTGCTGCCATCTGTCACACAACAACAAAAAGTAATGGAATATCAGTGGGAAATTCAGCCTCTACTGCTATCCCAACATAACTCTGATGTTGTGAGCCAACATAATAAAACAGGAGGCATTAATTTTGGAGCAGTCCTTGTAAAATCAATCCTGCACTTTGCTATTACCCGAGGTTGTAGCCTGCAGCAAGATCACATGCAAAATTCAATAGTCTGCATGAGCTTGATACAGAAATTGTTGCTTTGCCCTCTCAGAGCTTGGTCCATTTTTCCCTTTCCACTCCCCTTCTCCCATTGCTACGAAGGGGTGCAACTGCCTTTCCAAACAGCTCAGCAGAAAGTGGTCCTTCTCTCAGCAGACTCCCTAAATGTAACCTTTGTTGTAGTGATGTCTGCCTGGCATCTGCTATAGGCATCATCTGGGAAGTGTTCATCGAGGACCGAAGAGCTCACTGGTGTGGTGAGTGGGATACAGTGAGAGCAGTATGCATGGATATGTGTTAGTGAGACTGCTGTTCCTGCCAGCGTAGATACAGCATCTCCTGAGAGGGGAGAACGCTGCAATCTAAACATTTATATAATGAAAAAAATGGGAAATCATTTGCACAGACATAAATTAGCCCCTTCCAGACAGATTTATTGCAGCATGGAAAGTTTTAATGAGAAGAGGAGGTTCCACAACCGTAGGATACATTTTGCATCTAAATGTTTGACACATCAATAACATTCGGGTGATTTTTTTTTTTTTTTTTCCAACCCTGTGATATTTAGCACTTAACTGGGGATTTGGAAGGAATTTAAGGCAGAGAGCTGTGTAAATTGGTTCCTCAGTTGCATTCAGGGCGCTTTGAAGGCTGACGTCAGGCTTACGCACAGCAGCCGCGCCGCGATGCTCTCCGTGGGGAGAGGTGAGAGCTGAGGGCTGAAAGGCTGATGGAGGTGGGGCTGATGGGGGCAGCTCGTCCTCCCCGCTCCTGCAAAGCCCTTTCCATGCCTTCTTCTGGCAATAAGAGAGATGATGGGAGAATGTCTTCAGAAGTAATTTTTCTCTGTTGTCCCAGGGTTCTGTATGTTCTCAGCGGCTGTTTGATTTAATGGTGATCATTCTTGGAGTGGGAATCAACTCGAAGCTTCCTGCATGAATCTGAAATAGGAGGTGTGGTTGAAAGCTGATAGACCTCCTGTATGGCCATGTTGGGAATAGGCAACAAGTGATCCCCAAAGGGCAAAAAGTAAGATTCTGTGATCTGATTCATTGTGACCATTGCTTATGGTCAATGAGAAGTGAGCATCCACGTAGGGGACATGGCTTGGTGGGCATGATGGCAATGGGTTGACAGCTGGGCTAGATGTTCTTAGTGCTCTTTTTCAACCTTAGTAATTCTATTATTCTCTGTAAGGAAATGCCAACATGGTGAGCTGGTGCCCAGCTGAGAACACCTTTCTAGTCTCTGCTTCTGCTAGGAACTTCTTGTTAAAGGTCTTTGAAAGATGACAACATCACCCTAAATTTCTGTTCCTGGGCTGATTTGGTGAAACGGACCTAGTTAGGAAATTATGGGAAAAATCTGAATAGTTATGATACTGTGTGTCACTCTGATTGGTCACACGCCAGGAAATCATGAATATAACAGGATATCAAGAACCCAAATTCAAATTTTAACTGCTCAGATTTTAACAGTGGAGGCAATGAGAGCTGATGGTTTTCCAAATCTCTGCTGGCCTTCCCAGGGATGTGTCAGTCCTCTAGAATGAAGGAAAGCAGAGACGTGGGCAGAGAAAGTGCTGCAAACTGTAGGTGTACAGCAACCAGAGCTGAGGGAGAGATGGAAACACTGGGATATTTCTAGGACAAGTACTAAAACCACACACCTGCCACACTAGCCCAGTATGGTCCCTGCTGAAGAATGTGAGCTCATACTATTTGTGCATGTAACTTAAGGAGTCTCTGTAGGATCCTCAGTAAGATTTTAATGATCATTTTGTGATGCCAAAGCCATGCTGAAGAGGAAAGCATGAACTTATGATGTTTATTAAGAACCTGGCATAGTGTTATGTCAATTGGTGTTAGGGCTAGGGGTAGGGGCATCATCCTCAAAAGGTATTTTAAGCTCCATCACAGCAGTCCTTTGAGTTATCATACATACATACATCTATATATATATATACATATATATATAGCTAAGATCACCACAATGCATTTCAACCAATAATAAGCATTAAAAAAAAAATAAAAGGAGAACATCTTTAATACACCTATAGGGTGTGGGCGTTTGCTGCTGCTAGCATTTCAAAGACATACATAGAAGAATTACTGCAGATAAAGGCATGAAGGTGTTTTTATTCATTTTCAAGGGCCATACATTCAGTAGCGCGGCGTCTGGATTAAAACTGCAGCCTTCAGCGTTGGGGTTACATAAATTAGGGGAGGGGGAGCAAAGGATCCTCTTTCCTGCAGTGTCGGAGTAATTTTTAAAGGTTTGGGGCAGAAGAAGGAATCCTGAAGTTTGACCTTGGATTTGTTGTGGTTTTCCACAAGGAAAGGTCATGTTTGAACAGCGTAAATGCACCGCCTTTCTAGGGAAAGCTGTTTTCACCTAATTCATAACATGTTTGCCATTTTTATGTCGGTAATGAACTGCACTGATTCTGCTGTGTAAGTAATAAATTCTCTGACTAAATTTTGCAAGAATAGCAACCCTGGCCAAATTTGCTAGATGTTGGGAAAGTCATGAAAACCATCAATCTCGGCTTTCAAAAGTTTACAAAGCAAAACTTTGTTTTACACAAGCGCTGTTATAGTAATTTATACATTTCATTTAACATTTCTTTTACTTAATAAGTATATAATTCATACAGAACAGAAATTAAGTTGTACAACACTTGGTTTCAATTTTCCAGTTCCTATGAGGGGATTTAAATGCTCTCCTATTATTGCTGCAGAGTTTTTCACTGCTATTGGTCCACATCGTACGCATGTTGGTCAACTCAGATGAAAAGCTGCATTGCGTGTGCTAAACCTTCATACTAATGCCACCAAATGAATCAATTCCTATTTTCTGACTTCTGAACCTACCCGAGGGTGAAGGAAACACAATCCGACCAGGATCATCTCGCAATTAAAACAGTTCTCTACGAATCAGCATGACAATGCAGGTGCTAAGCGTGCATCTGTTCAATTAAATTGGTTTAGTAGTTTTGGGGTAATTCTATTTTGCTCTTTTTTTTTTTTTTCTTTTTTTTTTTTTTTTTTCCACATCATTAAGCTTACACTTAATGCTGGAAGCAAACAATAGCTCATTAGTGGATTAGGGGTAATTACCAACGGCAGTCATTATTCTTAAGGATTAATGGGCCAATTTGCTGCTGTAATAGTACCCCAGTATTGTGGTGCTGGAATGAGCATTCCCTTGAAGGCCATGGAAGTGGAAGAGCCCACTGTGGGGTGGCCGGGTGCTGCCCACTGTGGGGTCCCAGCAGATCCCACCTCATGGTTTGGGAGCAGGAATCAAGCTGACAGCACCCACCGTGGCACAGGTGCCTGCTCCCAAAGCTGCCTGGAGTAGTCTGTGTAAGAGAGCCTGGGTGAGATGGGGACAGGTCCAACAGCATTGTCCCCACCTGCCCCGTGTTTGAGAGTGGATGGGGAATGCAAAGACTTCTCTGTTCTCTTTTGGACTAGAAAGTGAGAGCTGCTATCTGGACACTGCCAACGTATGAAGTCTTTTATGGAGCTTTGAACAGCTGTTGAGCTGGAGGAAATTTTTAGGAATATTTCTATAAAATGTTAAGGGATATTTAAAGAGCAGTGGCTGAGAATGGCACTTGCCTGCAGCAGTTATGGTGAGGAATTAGATTCACATGCTGCTTCACTGCCTTCCAGTTGCATTCAATGGCCTAATGAAGAACAAGTGGCAAAAAAAAAAAAAAAATGTTCCTGAGTTGGAAACTTGCTCCTGCAGGAGCAGAGATGGGCGCTTTGGTTCCATCTTCACATTCCACAAGTAGCCTGGGCTCAGCATCACCATCCTCTGAGGGCCCCATGTGTCAGGGACAAGCAGGGATGCTGGGAGCAGACTGCAGCTGTCTGAAGGGATCATCTGAAAATTCAAAGCATGTGTAATCGTAGCGCTGTTTGCAAGCAGAGAAAAATGATATAGACAGCCCTATTTTTATATTTAGCCATGTATTTTCTGTCACTCATTTTGACCTAGAGTGCTGTATAATTTCTGTGCTTTTAGGAAGGGGATTAAGAAAGAAAAAAGACATAATGCTATAGTGGAGTTAAGTGGCACTTCTTCAGGCTCCTGTCAAATCTTGTAATTTGGAATAATTGCCAGTGTCAGGTTTGGGGAAGGAGTTTGATGTAAATTGCCTTGATCTGCACTCATCCTGTGAGAAAAGAAAAACAGCACAGTTGGAAGGTAGAGCACTGAATGGGCATCAGCAAGAAAATCATTGTTTGAGAAACTGTGCTTTAATATACACTTATTTTATCTCTGTTTTTCTTCACGTTGTTCAGATCTGGGCTGAGACCAATGGTGACCTTTCATTTATTTCAGTAGCTCAACCTATGGACTTCTGCTTAGCAGGAAGTTCTATGGCCTGCTAAGCGTTGCATCGTTACCATCCACGATCATTTCAAAAGTAGCTCTTTATAGGGACAGAACATCTTCCATAGGCACCCTCACATGGGGTTTTAGGCACTCTGTCTTGATTAGGTTCAGCCCTGCACCTCTTTGCTCCAAACTTGGCATCCTCACAGTCTTTGGCAGAGACTTCTGTGTTTGCTGGGTAGTACAAGCAGGGATAACAGTGGTTTTTTGGGGTGAATTCATCCAACTCAGGATGAGACCTCAAGCTGATGAGGGGCAGGAGAAGATGCCCAGGCTGGAGCTAGTTCTGGGTTTGCCCTGTTGAGTTACTCTTCATTTATGTTTTCCAAACTGTGAGTAGACAGCTCTGATTTTCTAGTTGATGCTAGCTAATGTTCAGTCAAGGAGCATGAAGGAAACAAAAGTTCTCAACTACTACATCATTTTCTAAATGATGGAATGTGGATGCAGGAAATCTGTCTATCCGTATTGTTACTGAGTAATAATATTTGATCTGCAAAATATTCATAGCCAGAAGACTACATTAAGGAAGACAAAGCACAGAAAAGATAATATTGAGCTCATTTTAAGAGGTCTGCACTGAAGTGACTCACATCAAGTCCCAAGACCCAGCAGATGATGTTGAATTCCCTTCTGTTTATCCTGTGTTAACTCTTCATTAAAAGTGTGCTCTGCAGTTTACTAAACTATTCAGCACTCTCACTGCTGTTATGTGCGCTGCTCATCCAAGTTACAACTCGTCTAAGGCAGCAGATATATAACCTGATACTATCATAATATACGAGTAAAGCATAAAGATAATCAAAAGAGCATTCATCTGTATCAGATGTGACTGGTGAGAGCAGGATCCCTGCCAAGCAGCAGCCCAGCACTGCCCATTGCCAGGCTGCGAGCGGGTGCTTAAGGAGCTCAGCAGTAGTTAATCCTGTTGTCGTCTGAATTAACTTTCAAATAGCGGGGGGATAAAACCCAGCAGTCGCATAATAGAAGTCTTAAGATCTTGAGCTGGAGAGTAATATGTGTATTTTGTGCATGCCTGCTGAGCAGTAGCACCGCAAATGTCATTTTGCTGATTTGGTTTCCTGGATGAGATGGTGACAATCCAGCTTGCTCCAGCCACAAGCTGAGTGTGTGTACTGAGAGCCTGAGATGTAAACCAAGGCTTTTATGAGCACTGGCTGCTGCTGGAGAGCTCAGAAGGGATTTTGGCCAGGCAGAAGTTGGTGCTGCTGCTCCTTGGGCAGGTTTTGCTGGAGCTAAGAGGCAGCCTTGGCAGAGGGCTCACCTCGCAGGCTGGGGATGCCAGATAGCATGTGGCACAGTTGGCAGCATCTTCTGGGTAAGTTTTCAAACAAAATAAACGTTTGACACATAGCACAGTTATTCACCTGGCTCTTTTAAAGCTCTCATGGTCCTCATCAGTGGAAGAAAGGTACCAGGAGCAGCCAGGCATTGGGCTGCTCAAAGGTATGTGCAAGTTGCATCTTCTGGGGGATATCTTTCCATCAACATTTCATTTTCTCTGGAATAAATCATTACTAATATATGCAAAAGAAATAGACAGAAGAGCCCCAGGGCTCGTGGCGATAAAGGAAGATCCCTGTGTTAGACACACCTTTTAATATGGTACTTCAAGAAGAGTGAAAGAAAGTACAACTGGGAGCAGCATTCCTGCAGTTAGTTTTTTGCTGCTTGGACTGAACACTTTTGTAGACACAACAGAGAAAAGATATGGGATTCAGCACTAGACAAGACCATGTGTTGGGTCAAGATGTTCATGAATGTGCTTTTGCATTGGGACCTGTTTGGTTGTTGCTGCCAATGATATTCTCCAGCCAGCACAAGCACTTTGCTCAGCCATGTGTGTGCAGAGTTTCAATTCACAGACTTGGTGATCTTAGAGATGTGTTCCAACCTTAATGATTATGTGATTCTACTATTCTTTCTGGAGGAAGGAGCTTTTCCCCAATGCTGAGGTTTCAGGTGATGCAATAGAGCTGAGCACCAATGAGGGTGATTGCAGTTCAGTGGCCAAATGCAGATGGTAGCTGCAGCCTCTGCTCACCCACTGGCTTTGGGGCTTGCCAACCATTGCCATTCACCAGCACTGCATTATTGTGGTTTAACGTGGGGAAGGATTTTTATGAAACCAGCAGGAGATAAAGGCCAAAACTCCCTCCTACATCTGGCCATGCACTCAGACCATTTGCTTCCCCTTGCGCATCCCGTGCAGGACCTGGACAGGAGGCAGAACGGTTCCGAGAGATTTTCTCCTTTCTCATCTCGACGGGAAGATGTCTGTATTATTTTAGAAGGCAGAAATGGGGAGGTGCGGTGGATAACGGGCTCGGGCCGGCTCGTCCGCCCCCTCTGCTGGCTGCCGGGCGTGCGAACGGGGAGCCGGGGGGAGCGCTGGGTCCGGCGGCCGTCCGCAGCTCCGGATCACAGGGATCGAGTCCTGGGATCGGGACAGCGTGGTGGAACCCGTCCCCAAACCGCTGTTTGGCTCTTGGAGTCTCCCACCCAGTATGCACGCAGGTATCGCAGTGTCTTGTAACACGACTAAACTCAGACCTCAGTGTTTTCCTTACACTGTCACAACTCTTATGCCTGTTTTTGCAGAGTTTGCGAGGACTCAACCTCTTGGCTGCCTCTACAGCTCTGATTTGGCTGATTGGGACCACGGGTCTGACAGGAGCAGAAAGATTGAAAGATGGCTTGGGCCAGCGCTGGGCTGGTGCTCCTACATGAGCTGGCAACACCCAGCACTGGGGGGAAAGTAGGGCAAAAACAAAACACAGCAAAAAAAAAACAAAAAAACAACCCAACCAACCAAAAACAAACAAACAAACAAACAAAAAAAAACCCAAACACAACCTTCTCCCCCAAAACAAATGAAAAAAAAGCCATCTTCTCAGCTTATTGGGAAGTCTCCTGATTCCCAGGGATTCGCTTTAAGCTTGCTGCAGCTTTTTCCAGACGTCGGGTTATTCAGTTCCCAGCTCTGCTCTCTCGAAGCCGTGAGCAAGATACTTAATATTCTCTAATCTGATATCTGTGAAACAGGGAGAGTGAGAGCCTACTGGGTAAAGGAGCTGAGATTGAGATATCTCACTTTTCCTTCTTTGGTGGTTGGACTGAATGAACATAGAGGTCTTTTCCAACCTTAATGATTCTGCAATTCCTTCCTCTGTGCAATGGGAAGCTCAGGACCAGTAGTGTTCTTTACCAGAGGCACCATTTGAAATTCCAGATTTACGCCCATGGATGCTGCAGTGCTCTGGGCACTTTGCTTCACTTTCTGTCAATCTTTCTGGTTTCAAACGGGAGCAATTCCCATCTCCTCCAAGGGCTCCTCTCCTCTCCTCTCCTCTCCTCTCCTCTCCTCTCCTCTCCTCTCCTCTCCTCTCCTCTCCTCTCCTCTCCTCTCCTCTCCTCTCCTCTCCTCTCCTCTCCTCTCCTCTCCTCTCCTCTCCTCTCCTCTCCTCTCCTCTCCTCTCCTCTCCTCTCCTCTCCTCTCCTCTCACTGGTGGCTGCCAAGGATGGCTTTGCTGCCTTTTTAGCAAAACGATGAGGTTTGGGAAGGGGAGGTGGAGCTATTCCCTCCCAGAGCTGATGGTCATTTCGTGATAAAGTGATAATGCTAATAATCCCCAGGTCCTCTTTTTTTTTTTTTTTTTGCCTTTGAACTGAACACTTTGCCTGTCTCAACTGCGGTTGCCTTTTTGAACTGTCAGTTTCGGGGGATTAGATGCATGTTTAGGCTGGGTGAACTCATGAATGAAAATATTTTCCTTGGCAGTTTTTAAAATGCTTCCCCCCTTTAAGAGCTGAACCCTTTGGCAGCAATCTTCTTCTTGCCCAGATTACCACTGTCATTTTGGGAGGTCTTTTCCCGCAGAACAAACAATGGAATTTTAATAACACAGTGAAATAGATTCAGGCTCGCTTTATTTATATTTTCTTTATTTATGCTCAAATACTTACTATGCAGCTCCAGCGAAGACAAATTTAAGCTTTGTATTACTTCAAAATGATGAATTAAGCTCTGGGAGATTTACTTCCCCCCAGAAAAACGTATTTTGATTCGCTGCTTTGAATATGGCTCATAAAAACAACAAATATCGGAGAAATTAAAAATAAAAGAAAAAGAAAACAACTCTGTTAAAAACTGCAGATGCTGAGTGGAGCAGATGCTGTGCTTCCCTACATCTGCATGCAGATCTGCCAGCGTTTGCACTGCAGCTCCCTGCTTTAGTGACACTCAGCAGGTCAGTGATCAAATATAACAATCACCGTAACGATGGGGCTGAATTTCTTCTGACCATTTATTTTATGTAAGTCCTGCTTGGATCTGTGTATGGAAGAGCTCAAAGCAACACCATCCTTTGCTACCTGATTGCAGGTGCTGGGTGAGCTCCAAGGGCCGCTGCCTCCAGAAGGCTGCCTGCAAAGCATCCTTCAAATAGATGTAACTTCAGGTAAGGGCCAAAAAGGCACATAACCATGCAGAGTGAATCAGGAATCAGCTGACATGAAGCATAAAATAGCAGCAATTAAGGCTTTTAGCTGGGCGTAACTAACACCGAACAGGAAAGCAAAGTGATTTGTGTGTTGCACAAGCTCTTCTCAGAAATCCCAACAGCTCTAAATGTCAGCTTTTACTATGACTGGATTTGCATTGGTTGTAGCAGTGTTTATTATTGCACTTGATGATTAATCCCTTATGGTTATGGATGCAGCTCTTTTCCCCCAAGATGATTCTGCAGTGCTGTTTCCCGTGCACACCTCCTTTATTCCTGGCGCACCACCCTCCCCTCTTCCCCAGCTCAAACACGGAGCCCAGCGATGGAAAGAGTCACAGATGACATTTAACAAATCTGTTCCAGTGCTGGAAGCATTAAATCGCTTTCTGTCCGATAAGCCATCGATACGCTGCTGTGTTCAATTAAGATAGATGGCATATGGGATTGATGGAACGCTGCCAAAGGTATCAGTGCTTTGGATCTGGAGATGGACTGCACCAAGAGAGCCAGGAGTGTGCAGAGGGAAGGGCTGAACTGTGGGATGTGTGGGGAAAGGAATCAGGGTGTAGCAGCAGCTACCATTCATGCCTTACTGCTTTGTTTTTAGCACTGCTGATTGCATCCCGTTCCACTGAAGTCACTTAAAGGGATGTTAGCAGATGCAGCTCATCGCTGCAGCCCAGCAGGAATTAAAGAAGTTGGTGTGCAGAGCTGGAGCAGGTTGCTTTACTTCCCTGCAGCACCGAGGGAAGCACAGTGCCCTGCCAGCAGCTCAGAGCTTCACTGCAGTGTTTGTTGCACTTTCTTCAAAAGCACACCTATCTGCCAGCTCCAAAACCACAATTCTCTTTTCTTCCCAGTGCTAACTGTGATTTTTCAACCCAGCCCTTGTCAGAACGTGGTGGCAATAGAAACACAGAGTGATGCAGGCATTGTTCCCTCTGCATGCTATTTGTTCCCACGTAGTGGTGCAGGACCTGCACCAACCCCAGGGTGCTCTCTGGATGTCCTGCAGCAGGGAGCAGCAGCCAAACCCCACAAGAATTCCCTTGGCTGCTGTCTGAGCAGAATGAAGGGATTCTGCCATCTCGCCACTGAGATACTATAATTACTGAGCTACTGTATGACAGCATCTGCCAGGGATATTAGAACTGCTTTTCCACTTCCCTCCCCTTGTAAAACTAAGGATGAAGAAGCTGCTTGTGTCCAGAAGTGTGATAAAAATGCAACAAATAGCAACGACTCCTAGCAGGATTAACCCCCCTGGGCCACTCACTGAAGCTTTGCTTGAATGGATCAAAGATGCTGCTGCACCCTGCTGCACTGCTGCAGGAGTTGCAGTGCTGGACACAGAGGATGCAAAGGGACCTTCAGGATAGCATCTGGTTGGCCCTGGCCATTTGCTGCTCTATCCTGTAACTGCTACTCTCCAACAGTGCTGCGTTTCTGCTTAATGCAGTGAGAACAGGCACTGAGCTGTGATATAAAATATTTACTTACTGTAATTTATTAAGAGCCTATGACGAGTCTCTAAATGGATGCAAAAGTATCCTGTATCTTATGTCCTGCCAGAGACTTTCTTACCACGCCTGTGACCCACTTGTATTTAGATCGATCTTTCAGTATGCATTAATGCTCATTTAAAATAAGAGTAAATCATTTTTTTACAAGCCCTCTAACTGCTGAACACAAGCTGAACACAAGCCAGAGCTTGCACTCACTGGAAGCAGATAGAAAGTATAGGGAATCATGCCATACCCGCACTCATCCCTTTCCCACATTATCACAAGTGCCTCAGATGCTTTTGTAAAATGACCAAAGGAAAAGTGCACAAGGTGTCAAATAAGGGCTGTGTTAGGGACTGTGAGGCCAACAGTGCCTGAGCTGGGGGAACAGCACCGTTCCCAAGATGGTCAGCCACTAATAGATGAAGAACTATGGTAAAAAATTGTTCATCAAAATCAATGTTCCTCCACACTAACAGGGGAGAGAAGGCAGGGCTGCCATTCCTGCACCCTGCACAGACAAAGTGCTGCGGGAGAAGGTCAGGACTGGAAAGCAGAGAAGCATCTCCTGCCATCAGTGTGGCAGCTGTACCTATGGCAATGCCCAAACCAAGGACACCCAAATAGAGCAAAGTGCATTTTTCAGCTTAATTAACCACCTATCATTTGTAGTTGTTGTTGTTGTGTTGTTTTTTTTTTTTTTTTTTTTTCCAGGCAGTCCAATAGTTTTAATTAGTTGGACCAATAGCTTTAATTTGTATGATGGTTTGATTTCTTTATTTCTGGTCAGTGAGGTCAATAAAACGAGTTCATTTTTTGGCTAATGCAAGATGTGAAGTCAGCGCCTTGTTTTCCTTCCTGCATGCTGTACCTGCCTGCCACGGGGTTTCAGATAGCAGAGATTAATCAGTGTTAAATCATTCACATAGTCTGAGTATTTGCTTATGTGCTTTGAATAGTTGCTCGCTTCAAGAAGAGCAGTGGTGCCCCAATCTGCTTTCACTGGGCTCCCCATCATATAGAGAAAGACACTTCCTGGCAGCTGTTCCTCAATTCACTGCAACAGCCACTATTGGAACACAGACAAAACAAGGCCATAATAGCTAGCACATGTGTACCACGGCTGAAAGGACAATTACCTTTCATCTAAGAGTGAGCACGAGTTGTTTAGTATTTCCAAATGATGCTATGGGCAGCAGTAATGCTCCCACCAAGCCCTGTGTTCACCTGCCTGGCTCTGTGCTTGGATAGATCACTGCTTTGCAATGGAAGGCTCTAATAAAGGGCACGAATGTTCCATAGCTGCACAGAAATACAGCAAGGATCCAAAGGGTGCATGCATTGTGCACCACAGAGAGCTTCCCTGCAGCTCTCATGGGTCGATATTAAGGTGGTGCTGCTCCTCCTGTTGGTGTTTACTGAATAAATAACCTTATTAGCAAGGATGCAACATCACAACAGGGTCTTTCTAATTAGCAAAACATCTGCCCTAAAGATTTGCACTGACTCTAACAGAGGCAACGAAGAATAGAGCTGATAAAGCACTGATACAAACTCCTCATCTGTTTTACATTCACATGTGGTATGTATTCCCAAGGGAGAGGGAGCGACATATTTCTGTGACACTATTTCATCTTAGCAAATCAATGTACAGGCTATTAAAAGTCCATTTTTCCACGGATGATAAGTGTAATTACATCTCTCTCGCAATAAAAACGAGTGCTTATTAAATGTAAATATTTAACAATGATTAAAATACATTTGAAGGAAACTTTATAGCTTTATTTTATACGTTCCCATCTGGGTTGCCTTTCCTAAACCACTATGCTTTTTGGAGGGTTATTAAATTATTATTTTGAGAAGGACTAACACTCTGCGTGTCCCTCGCTTCGACTTTAATTTCGTACATGTTCAGAATTTATTGAAGTCTGGTAAGTTTAAGATTCAATCAATGCTCTATTGTATTTGTAAAGCAGGCACGGAGGGGAAAGTGGCTTCATGGGTTGGGGAAATGCCACACCAACATGTCTTTTGTGCATTCAGTGTCAATAGCCAGATAGAGTTCCATGACTCCACGTGCTCTCATTTGCTTCCAGTGGGAAAAAGTCGGTTTCTTAAGTGAGTTTCTTCAGTTTTATGTACAGCCAACCCTTAGAAGTAAGCTCTGGTGAAGGGTCCAATCTCATAAATTGCATATATGTATAAGGGGCATTACGTGTGCGAGTTGCTGACCTGCAGTTGAAGCACATATGGGGCTGACCCTTCACAGAGCGACTTAACGGGATTACCCAGGAGAGGATTCATGGACAACCAAGGGTTTGTTGGATCCAGAACATAAACCCTGTCTGCGGTGAAAATCTTCAATATGGACGCTCCTCCCAACTGCCCAGTGAAGCATCCCTATAGATTTAGAGAGTTGAAGTCAGATTTGTATAAAATTCTGTGGTCTATTTTAAAAAAAAAATTAAATGCATTGCAGGGACATAAATGATTGCACTGCTGTAGAACAGCTTAAATACTTCCAGAAAAGACACCACTCCCAGTTAAGTTTTATAAGTTCTTGATATAATTTGTGCTCGGATGTGGCACTTTCACCCCCACTCACTTTTATGAGATACTCACTTTCCAGCGATCCCCATTCCTGGCTCTTTTTAAGGAAGCTTGTGCAAAGTTCAGCTACAGACTCACGACCATTCCGAAGGGCTGGAGTTAATCTCTGGTTTGACCAGTAATTTCGGCCGTGTAGCAATATCACCAGTTATTTACTCGAGCAAGTGCTAACGGGATCAGGCTGCTGAGAGCTCATTAAGTGCCCGATCCTACAAGGAAGCAGCAGCTCAGAGCACCGCGGAGTTTCTCAGAGCTGCCAGGTGCAAAACGCTTGCTTCAAGAATCATAAAAAGAAATAGAGAAAGAGGAGAAATGTTGTGCCCACCGTGGGCTGAAGCTGCCCTTAGATCTCACGCCCTCTCAGTCAGTGCAGTCCTTCAGCAAACTCAGGGTGCTGCGATAGACAAAGAAGCAATGTGTTTCCTTGAGAAGGAGAAATTCCTCTTGAAATAAATTCCTCCCTCCCCCCTGAGATTGGTGTTTAAAAAGCCCAACCCAAGCCACCGCCAAGGAAGGGGTTGTTTATTTCAGAAACAACAAACAAGACATCATTCTACAACAATATATTCCGTGGGTTAAGTTATATTTGATGAAAGGAAGATTAATGTAAGGCGGTGATTTTCCACAGTGTTAACCTTCGGAAAATAAGGTTTCTCTGGGAAGGGAATAAATGCTATTAACACAAACGGACTTCGCAGTGCGAGCATCTTTAATTGCTTGCTTAATTAAACCTCTCAACTAAATGTTCATTTATTTGTTTTCTACACTTTTCTGGCCGTGAAATAGATGTGGGTTAGAGTATGTGTTAGTTGGGTTTGTTGGGTGACACAGCCATCCTGCAGAGCACTCAGCAGAAAACAGCGACAGGATAACGTCGGCACAAAGTAATGATGGAGCAACGCCGCTGGCCAGAAACACTCACACATATTTGTGTGTTTTTGGCTGTTCCTGCTGCCATTGTTGTCGCTGGGGCACAAACCCAATGGCAACGAGAGCACTTTGTGATACAGATGTGGCAACAACAGAAAGTAGCCCTTTTTCTTGCATTTCTGATCAGTTTCCACATCGGGATGAAGTGTAACCCGGAGTTAGATGTGCATAGCTGTGTGCACACGAGCTTTAAGTTAAAATCCATCACATGTCACACTTCCTCAAATAATATTGAACACTTCTGGAGTTGGGTGTGCTTTAACATTCCCATCTGCGAATTTTCCCCTGCATAAGTGATGGCACAGAAATCTCCGTGTCTGCTGGTCAGGGTGAATGAAGGAGGATCAACTCAGAAGATGCAGCATTATTTCAATCCTGAGTCCATGGTTTTATTACATCCATCACTTCTAACTTCTGAAAACATATGTTTGAACAGCAAGAACCATCCACGAGCAGCTCTTGTTTGCCTTCAGAGAAATCCTCCTTTGTCCTCATTTTAAAATAAAGTTTTGTTTTCTATTTTTTTGCACTCATTATTCCTCTCTCCCCTCTTCCAAAGCTGCCTCCAATTTTAAGTACAAATTGTGTCTAAATTCTGCACTCAGCTACTGGGAATAAGAGAGCATGAAGACATTTTTACTGAAAAGGAGAAAACATTGCCTTCACCTCTGTCCTTTGTTCCCACAACAGTTGCTTAAATGTAAAATGATGATCCAGTGGCATGAAGCTGTCTGTTCTGTTCTGAGTGAAGCTGCTTTCTTGTTCCCTGAGCAAAACTGAAATATCAGTCTGCTGATGATACAAAAAAAAAAAGTTCATCAGGAATGGTAATTGCCCTTCTGATAATTCTATAATGAAAGACAGCACTGAGTAATGACACATCGCATAGGATAGCACTGCCTCTAGGGAAGAAAAAGAGCTGATCCAAGCCCTCCAAAATCACGGTGCTGTTACTCTGAACTCTGCAGGCTGAGTGTCTGAGTGCCCAATCCCTGTGGAGTGAACCCAAAGCCCATCGGCTGCACTGCACTGCGCTGTGCTGCTGCTCATCCCAAAGGGAGCAACGGCAGACGGACACCAGGGCGCGAGGGCTGAAAGCTCCTTCCCTGTTTTCTTATTTAATACTGAGCAGGGGAGAGTAAATGCATGTAGGTGGAAAACTTACCGAGGAAAGCAGTTAACCTGCATTCTCTGCTGTGCTGCTCAAATTCACCGCTGCGAATACAGGGGCTGCAATACGGGATTTGCATCTTTGCTGAATAAATCATTCTCAACCGAAACCTTTCCACATCCACGTGGGCGGCAGCGAAGCTGAGGCCACTAAAACGGGTTTACCAACAAACTAGGAAATTCCTAATACAAACCTCTCTTTCTAACAAGTTATTTCATCTCTTTGCTGTCTACCGGCTTCGCTTTGCGTTTTGCTTTCCTCCAGCAGAGGTTTTGCTGTTTGTGCTTTTCGGTAGCGCCTCGGTGTCGTTCAGTTCACAGTGCAGCAGTCCTGGTGAGCCATATCTGCAGCATGAGTTGGGCTCGATGCTGGGCTGTCCCGTCTGTTTGCTGGGGATTTGTAGCTCTGGCTCACAGCTGCTGCACCGCTTTTGGGAGCGCGCTGCATCGACACCGACATCAAATCAACCTCTCGACTTTTGAAAATGGGGAGGGCATTTAAATGCGTTGAGATTCCTCACTTCTTGATGAAAAACCATAAAGAAGTGAAGGTTTTAATCTTGCTGCATAGCCCTAAGTTTGGAGCTTAGGGCTGAAAGCTGGCAGTTCCAGTCCTTGCTCTGTTTGCAAAGATTTCTGACAGGACATAATGCAGCCCACAGTGGTATTAATCCCCCTGTAGCCTCTCTAATAGTGACACCTCCCCATACCACCCAAGCTTGACAGCCCCGAAGCTTGCGGCAGGAAGAGATAAGGCAGCCCTCGCTCCTCAGAGCCAGCGGAGCCCCTAATTGCCCACGTTTATTGCCGTTAGGAAATTTGGGAGAGGGCCTTGCCTGAGCTTTTCCTATGTTTTGCCGAGACAAGGCCCGCTGATTTTAGTGGCTGTGAGATCAGCCCCAAATTCACCATCTCTTACAGCGACAAATCCAAAGGATCTCCTTGCCTTGGGAGGGAGATTTAGGAATCCAGATTTATACGGCGGCAATTAACTGCAAAATTTGGCCCTAAAATCCCACTGATGTAAACAGCGGGGCTGCAGGTCAGCACCAAGCACACAGCCCGGGATTAGCAGCAGCTCACTACTGGAGCAATTATCTCCTGGCAAAGCCAAAAACCGCTCTTGTTAAGCGACCACGGGGCTCTTGCTGCTCTCCCTTCTACCTGTGAAATGCAGGATAATGCCACCAAACTGGGGGACATTTTCCTAGGTTTCGCTGAGAGCAGGTTAGTGAGCAGCGTGTCTTTAGGAATATTTGGAAAATAAATCTTACAGCCTCTAAAGGAGAGTGGAGGCTGAGCAGAGTGGCTGGGGCTGGTGTTTACCAGGAGGGTTAACAAGCCTGGCAATAAAACCCTGGGTAACGATGCCTCTGAAGGGTTACATTAGCTTTGGAATTTACTTTTATAAAAGCATGAAATTTTATGTAGAAACGAGATCTCTAACCACCTATGTAAATGGGTTTTTAGTACCTCTGAGAAGGATGGACTGCTGCTACTGCAGGACTGATCTGTGTTAGGTTTGTAGGACTGGAGCTCAGTGAGTGATCCAATACTGGTTCTTACATAAGCTTTGTCTTTGGTGAGCACAAAACATTATTTTCTTGAATTCATTTCTTATATATTTATATATTTATATATATTTTTTTCTGCCAATCTCCCCCTGCCAGACTCATTTTTAGCAATTAATGTTGAAAATTCAAGCTGTTTTGTTTTCTTGGTTCAAATATGATTTTAGAAATAATAATATTAATAAACATCAATAATAAGAATTTTCTGCTTCTTTTATGTACAGCTCCTTGTTTCCATGATTGTCAGTCAGGAGGAGGATTAAGGCACAGGAGAGGTGTGTGCTCTCCATCTGACTTGTTACAAAGCTGAAACAGAGAGGAAGGAAGAATGTTATTGTGCAGTCTGCTCAACTTTATGGCAAACCATCAGCTTAATCACGGACTTTTCACACACAAAAAATGCATTGTCTTCAAATACCCCTCTCCATTTATTAGCACTATTTTGTACAAGAATACAACAAAAGCCCTGATCTTACCACCGTGGATATCTAGGCATCTATACATATATCCACGCAAAAATCCCCTTAGCAGAGCTACAAGATTTAACTGAGTAAACCTTAAAATACCGAAGACAAAATTTCTCTTTTTCAATCTCGCAACCAAGAGGGCAATTAACAACGCCGGATAGAACTTAAATAACTTCATTCATGCGCTGGGAGGCAGCACGGAGGGTAGCGGCTCCGCACGCGGAAGCCCGGCTGTCCGCAGATCGGTGAGGCTCAGCCCGTAGCTGCTCCCACCATCCGCCGCAGTGGAGCAGCGCGGTCCGGAGCCGGCGAACGCCTCGTGGCGGCGGCCCGCAGCCGGCGGCGGGCGCGGGAGCGCGGGGTGCAGCGGGGCCGCGGGGCGCTGCGAGGCTTCGGGCGCATTTCTGCACCTCCACTGCCCGGACATGGGGCTGCGGCTTTGCAGACGCCGCCGTTTCTCCCCGTTTTCTGTGATTTTTTTTTTTTTTTTCTCGCATCAAATGCGTATCCGATGGTTCGTAGAATCCCGCGAGCTGCCTGCTCTTGCTTGTGAACAAGGAACTGCATGCGTGTGTAGGCGTGCTGTTTAAATCGGCGGTGTAACGCTAGAATCTATCAGCGCATTTACGTGAGGTGTACTGTGGCAATATTCTTGTTACTATAGGAGCAAAATACATGTAAATATTTCGGTGTATTCATTTCAAGTGCAAGCGGCAGCTCTGCAAACACGCAGTGCCCTGAGCCAGGACACGCTTTCATGCAAGGGGAAGGTCCAGGCAGGTGAGCAGCACCACACATTGTCATGCACGCAATGCAAATGCCAAGTTGCACAATGCTAAGCATGAATTGAAGTGTCGGTGGGGCTGGTGTCTGTGTAGGGGGATAATCCCACACAAGCCCCGTAATAAATGTTTGCAGGATCAGGCCTGGAATGATTTGGGAGAAAGTTTCCCTTTTGTTTCTTTTCTGTCTCCAAGTGATAGATGGATTGTAAGAGTCAGTCCCTAAAGATCACGTGTGTTACAGACAGACAACAGCCATAAAATTGTCCCTTACCTACAGGTCTCTGAGCTCAGCGTTTCTGCAGGGCCTGATTTCATGTTTATGTCAGTTGGAGAGCTGTAGCCCTTCCTTCAGCTTTATTGCAGAAAGAAATAAGATTTTGGGATGACTGCCTAACTTTTAAACTGCTATTATTAGACAGAAGAGGACTTTTTAGGTCAGGAAAAATACAACAAAGCAAAAATCCTGAAGCGGCCTCAGTTATAAAGAAACCTACAAAGCATGTGAAAGGGACTGGATTTAACTCCCTGCTCCAATGGATATCAGAGCTAAAA
Source organism: Phasianus colchicus (assembly GCF_987193195.1). Taxonomy (NCBI): domain Eukaryota; kingdom Metazoa; phylum Chordata; class Aves; order Galliformes; family Phasianidae; genus Phasianus; species Phasianus colchicus. The sequence goes on along the minus strand of NC_143450.1, from coordinate 15,998,781 downwards.
CGTCTTCTGAGTGGTTCTAACCATAAATTTGATGGCTCTCTCTTACCTGCCTGTATTTTTTAACAGGAGATAAGTTGGCTTGAGTCATTTGGGCAGTGCACAGGGTTTCTTCTATGATGTTAGTTTACAGAGTGGCCAGTTCTCTTTGTGCTGTCATTTATGCACTGTTTTGGAGAGAAAAAACAAATATTGGCTGACCTCCAATAATTGTTTGAGAAAACCAGATATATGCTGCAGATTTTGTCTATGTTGCTAGTCCTTATATAAGCAAAACGGGTTGTTTCTTAAACACGGGTATTTGTACTAATCTCAAAAATTCTGCCCTCCATGCCATCCACAAAAAAGACCATTGCCAGACAGCGCAGATTTATCCTGCTGGGGAAGTGTGTGCATGAAGAAGGGGAGATGATCCATATGGGCTTCTGATTTTCCCTCCAGGGTTTGCCAGTAGGGAGATAGGAGACCCTATAAATCTTTCAAGTGGCACATAGCATCGCTGAGCCCTCAGCTTGTAAATCCTTTATAAATCCTTCCAGCCCTCCCAGCTGAGCCATGCCATGCACTCTCCTACTGACGGTCCTCCTTCTACATGGGGAAGAGGAATCCCACATGGGATAGGACCTTCCAAGGTCTCCCACGGACTGGGACCTGTATGATATCCCGTCCTTGCTGTGATCACTGCAGCCAGGGTTGGTGCACCATCGTGGCCCTCAATTCCCCACGCCGGCTTCAGAGAGAAACCCAACAATGGTGCACTGTATTTAACACTGCGCGCGGTGGGAAATGGAGAGGAGACAAATGGACTTTATGTTACAACATAAAGAATGTTACACCCTTTGGTAATACGTAACTAATAACTTAAATCCATTTTAAAACTCTGCTCTCGACTATACCGCTCACAAACAGAGCCAAAGCTGTAAAAATTCATGAAGGAGTCAGTAGCAGGCTGGCTGGGGTTACAAAGTCTACACAAACTGCTAGAAGTCACAGTTTTCTCCATGAAAGTCGTGGCCATAACAAATATACCACACAGATTGCTGTCTAATCCATTCCCAGGAAGCTGCATTGTGTGCGGCTGGGTGAATCTTAATACTGCTTGAGGTTGGGAGGCAATATGGGTGCATGGGGTACTGCTGGGTGCACTCTGCCAGGCAACAGGGACCCAAAAATGTCCCCAGTGCCCTGGGCTTGGGTTTGCCCCACAGCAGGTGATGCAGAGCTGGCAGTTGACTGATGGTGCTGGAAAACAAAAGTAGTGTGTGGAAGAAAAGGACTCCTTTTCATTTCTGTTTCACTGTGTCAGGCAAAAATGAATGACTAAATGCACCTTTCTCTGATGTTGTCCATCATGTAAATACTGGTGGGCAGGAGTCAATATGAACTTTAAGCATACCTGACACAGGTGGCTCATGCCTTTCAATGCTGAATGGCCACTGGCCAACAATTCACAGGGCAGCATAAAGGAATCCTTGTGGCAAGCAGCCTTCCCTCTGTTTATATTTGTTATGTCAGAATGAAGCTATTCATCGGGGCTGAGATGAAACTGCCCAGGTGAATAACTTCCTGAAACCCGGAGCTCCGGCAGGAGTGCGACCAAAATCAACTGCGAAATGAATGTGGTGTATGAGTGTGAAAGCTGGGGAAAAAGCAGAGGAATTGGAGAGCCAGTGGAGGGCAGATGCAGCCCACAGAGGCTGCCCAGGATCCCGCTGCCCTGGCATCCTCATTGCTGTGCCTTTCCCAAGCATTGCTCGAGCTGAGCCATTGCCACAAGGGTTTCTATCTGGTCCTCTGGGCCGTGTTGTTCTGCCAATGGACCAACACCAACACGGACATGGATGGAAAGAAAAAATTAAATGGATGAATGATATCATATTCCCTGATTTTAGTAGTCAGTCTGTGGGTTGTTGTTTTTTTTTTTTTCCCAAAACCAGCAATCTAAAATAAAATGTGGGCCGTTCTCAGAGGAGTTCAACTGTACTGCTTTTTTCCTATGAAGCCATAGCAGCTTATCTCCAGGAAAAAGGGCATAAACCCCATCGGCTGTACTTCATATATCTGCAATGTAAATGCAAGCCTGTGTGTCATTTTTTCCTTTGGATGAAGCCTAACTTATTCCAATATATTTAATCAACATAAAAAATAGGTTGTGCTCTGTCCAAAAAAGATACGCAGCCTAAATATTTTGGTGTGTAGTCACCAAAATAACTGTAAGGGGAAATTTGCAAACACTTTGGGAAGTTTCCTTTCAGCTTATGCATGGAGAAATCTTTACATACTATCAGAGCTGGGATTAATTTATCACCAAGCTCAGGAACTGTTCCCAATTGGAATTAGCCACACTAATGTCTGGAGCTGACAGGCACAGCTGCAGCAAGCTCGCTCATGTTTATTATTGCAGTTTTCCTCATCTTTTAGCAGTTTGCGCACTAATGGAAGAGCAGAAGCTAAAACTGCTCATCTTTGCTCCGCTATTGCAATGAGTCAATTCAGACAATAGAACACCCCCAGGGCTGACTTTTAAGCTCCTTCTGGCATCAGGAGTGGGAGAAGAAAATATCTGCACCTTCCTAAGTCTTTTCTGAGTGTTCTTTCGGAAAATCTCTGAAAGATTGCATTCAGCGTCACATTTCTGTGCTGCTCAATTCCTGTTTTAAAGCCTGCTTTGGAAAATAGTGGTTTTTAGCAAAGGGCTGAAGATAGAAGCCTTTGTTGAATGGGAAACACGAGCAGAATTTTTTTAAAAAGAAGGAAAACTGAATTTGGCTGGTATGCATTTCAAGTATTGTGAGTTTTAGGAAGAGGGTATTGCCTGAGGCAGCTGGCAGCAATGGGATATTATGGCACTAAACAATGTTTTATTTTCCTTGATGGTTGTGCAGGATGCAAGTCATTCTGCCTCCGAAAAGGAAACGATCTTACAGCGTGAAAATATTATTTATTCAATAAGAAATTGCCATAGATCAAACTGACAAGTTATCAGCTAGTGTGTGTTAGGCATTCCATGCAATGTGCGTGGCCAAATCCAGACCTTGGACCTTGGAGCTTGCACAGGGGCTGCATCGTGGCTGCAGGCAAGTCTGTGCAGAAGCAGCGTGGGCACGGGGCATTGTCTGTGCTGGAGGCTTTGCTGTGGCTTTGCGACTGTGTATCCCCTCTCCACCCCCCCCCTTTTTTTTTTTTCCCGTGGAAAGATGGGAGCAGGACAAGCAAGAGGCTCTGACATCTGTCTCACCTGCCACAGAGTTGGGAGGCAGCCAGGACGTGCATCTGGACGGAGAACTTGGAAGCATTTCCAGGTCCTGTGTTTTAGGCAGCATAATAGGTCAGAAACGTGTTTCTATCCCCAAGTTCATTCCGAGCAGCGCATGTACGCTCATTCGGCTGGAGCACAGCCAGGTTACCTATCCGTTTATAGGAGAACACGGCCAGGGGCAGAGCAACCGAGGAGCAGGTGGTGCTGGAGGCTGCCAGATGTCGCGGCCCCACTGGGCTGGCAGCCCCTACCCACCCACCAGCCCCTGTGCCCTGCACTGCCCCACGCCTGGCAGCGCTCCCAGCCCTGCTCCCGGCCGCCCTTCCTGGTCTCGTCCTCTGTAGCCTTCTGGGGTTCTGCAGGAGTGATGGGAAGGATGGAGAAGAAGAGGGGAAAACATCGCAGAAGGGCAGAAGGGTAGTGGGGACCGCTCCCTCTCTGCCTCCCTCTGTGCCTCCATCCCCTGCGTGCTCCTCGCAGCCTTTCTCCCGGGGCTGTTTGCCATGTTTTATCTGTCACAGTTTCACAAGGAAGATGTGCTGACAGTCTGGCTTCGAATCGCTGCTGCTCCCCCAGGTGGGAAAAACCAGAACTAACGCGGAAGCAGCACGCAGAGGCGATGCTCTCACCCAGCCCTCCCAGGGCTGACAAAACGCTTCCCCACTTGCTCCTTCTGCCAAACGCATCTCGTAGGGTTGCCTGGGCTTGCGGCTGAGCTGCTGATTCAGGCTGGTGCTAGATTTGCTCACCATTTTCCGTTGTGTATCACTGCATCACCACCTGAGAAAAGAACAAAATAAGAGTGTTCGTTTGGGAGATGGGATGGGATACAAGCTGTCACTTTTGCTTCACTATTTTGGCTCATTTCAGACAGGTCATTGCAAATATGTGAGCAGGGTTAGATGGGGACAAATACGTGCAGGGTTTGGCTGTTGCTCTGTGCTCTGACAGGCAGACCTGCTCTGCCTGCTGTGGTCCCAGGCTTTTACTTCCTTGGCTTTTCATGCTTGTCAGAGCCAGAAGCAAGGCACAAGCAGATGAGCAAATGAGCACGGGTTCTTGGTTCCTGCATTCCTGCCTACCAGGATCACAAAGCTCTGGAGTGAATTTGCACTGCATCCCCCTGAGCTTTATCAGTAACAAGTGAATATCTTGGCATGCCATTCCCTCGGTGTCTGTTGGAGGGCAAGCCATGGGGATGGCTGCAGAGGTGGGACAGGAGCTGAGATACCTGGGGAAGGTGTCACCCTTCTGCCTCTGTGCTGTGCTGCACTGTGCCAATTAATGTCTGATTTGCTGCTGTTGTGCTGCATAGATGGTGGAGGAAGGCTCTGGCTCTTCCCTTTCCCTCCACCTCTCTGCTGTTTTCCTGTAGTTATTTTCATTTCAGCTGTATGCCAAGTTTGATTCTTCTAGGATTTTTCCACAGTGACCTCTAAATCCCTTCACTGGACAATATGATGCATTGCTGTTCGGTACAATATCCTCCTGTCTGGTTTGCTGGCCCCAGACTTATTATTTTATGTTTCTGTACATTAAACTGCATTTTCCATTCACTGGCCAGGCAACCAGTGGATTCAAATCCCTCGGTCCTCGTTATTTGCTCCCTCTTCAGTTTTGTGCCCTCTACAAACTTGGATAGTTTGTGGAGGCATTTTCATTCAAGTCATTTGCAGTTATTATAAATGAGGGAAATCCCTCGGTGTTCTCATTTGTTGAACCTTTACAATACAGGATTACCTTTTCAAAGGAGGATGCAGGGGTTTAGCAGCATGACTAGTGGGTATTAATAGATACCTCCTGGCACAGATCCTCTGGAAGACACAGTTGCTGTCATGCTGAGTCTCCCCTTTGCACAGATGAAAGCAGTAAATCTGCATGAGGGCTCACGTCCTCAGCTAAAATCGCTCTGGAGCATAAGATCAGTGAAAAATGGAGGAAGGAAAAGAGAATCCATGGGCTGCATAAGGCAATGTGGAGATCAGGACCTTCCAAGTGTTTATGCGACCCGGTTGTGTGCATCTCTATCAGCTTTTAGCCCTGCCTTTGGTCCCCCAGCAGCTATTTCCTTGTCTTGCAGCTGAAAAAACCAATTGGCAGACCCAAAAGGCTGCAAAGATAACCAGAACCACGAGTGTAATGTCCTGACCAGCAGCCCAGTGTCCTGCACCGTGCTATGGAGACAGCATGGATCAGGCTCATGCTGATGGCTCATGGATTTTTACAGCCACCTCAGCACCACAAGAGGAAACAATGATGTCTCCCCATGAACCTTGCAGGTTTTATTAAATGTGTGTTTTGGTTTGAAGCCAAACCATGCTCAGTTGTTTTATCACTGTTTATTCCTGTCTTTCACAGTCTTTATCAGTTGCCCAAATCAGAGCTGCGAGCAGTGCGAGGGCTGAGTCACACAAATAGCACTTTTATCTTCAGTCAAATCTATAATCAGGCAACAAACCCCCTCATCTCGCTCCCATTTAGAGCCCCAACTCAAGCTCTTAAAGAAGAAGGGACTTCACAAAGGAATTTCAGTAATTATCCTCTCCTCTCCATCCCCCAGATGTTGTTTTGGATGATGGATACCTGTGAATGCTTGAAAAGACCTCAGAGCTGCTGTTTCCCTAATGGAAGACTTCTAGGAAAGTGAACTTTAACTTCTACACTTCCCTATGAAAAACAGATCCATGTTCGGTTTGATGCCATTTGCCTCAGGATGATCTCAGCTCTTAAAATATGATGGTTTTAGTTGGATTAAGAGCCTATATTGTTGCTGAAGAGAAAGAAGGGTGCCTCTTTAATTGCAGCTCAAATCTACCTAACAATTGCCACATGTTGAACAAGCTTTAAGAGTTATTAAATATGAAAGCCACTATTGCTCCTCCACCATGAGCAGCCTTTGTTTTTTAAACCTGGAATGCACTAAGAAAATAGGGGGGGAAACATAAAAAACAAAACAAAACAAAACAAAACAAAAGACTGAAAAATTGAAATCTGAAGAGGTTCATTTGTTTTTTTGTAAGGGCTGAAGTTCCTGTAATGCATTTCTCTCTGCAGCAGCATCTGTTGCTTTAAGTGAAACTGACTCCTGGCAGATCTGCTAACCTTACTGCTATGAAAATTTTGTACAACTTCACGACAGTTGTAAGTTCACTGCCATCTGCTATCTGAGGTTATTTACAAGCAGAGGGTTGAGAGCTCAACCAGATCCACGGTAAGCAAAGCTCCTCTGGTTGGTGCTGAGTGTGGGAGCTGAGGCTCCTGCTCTGCTGCATGTGCCCAAAATGAATAGGGACATTTGCAGCTATGCCATACTACAGATCTCGACTGTCCCCTTGGCTCCTTGCAGCAAGCTCTCTGATTCAAGGAGGGTTAGACTGGTTCAGTGTTAATGCCATTGGTTTGAGTCACTTGGCTTTGCAAACATGAGGCCAGATCTAAGCCTAGGTACCAACCCCAGGGCAGGCATAAGCCAGCAGGTAGGGCAGATCCTGCCCTTTGCCAGCCACTGGAGGGAGGTTTTGTAGTGGGATGCTCAGGTTCCTCACTGTGCCTAAGAGCTTCTGCAGGAATGTGGCTGTTCTGGGTACCCCTCCACTAACTTTGCATCCTCCCATGCTGTGAGCTACTGTTGCTGTTTAGGATGCTGATCCCTGTGATGGCTCATCAGGCTGGATGCCAGAGCCCTGATGCTGGTCTGGAAGGATATTCCAAGTGGAGCCACCCCTCCTTCTCCAGCTGTGCTCTAACAGGCTGGGTCATTCAAAGGACTTCTCGTGCCCTTGCTCATTACTGATGCTTTCACATTCTTCTCTCCTTTCAACTTAGGGATAAAATTCCTGTGGAGAGAAGTACTGTTGGGCTGTGGTGCCTTCCTGGGGTCAGCCAGCATGGTACTGAGATGTCAGATGCAGTACCAAGGAACATGTCTGCTCAACCAGCCAAGACCACCAGACACAACCTGTAGGAGGTGAGAGCTGACCAAATGTGGGTCAAGGGAATAAAAGTGTTTTTATAAATCATCTACAATAATTTGCAGAAAGTTGATGCTTGGTCAGATGGAGAGATATAGCTACTATGTGCATGGGGAAAAAAAATCTACAAAAAATCTTAGCTGATTTTCAGAGGTTGATGATTGTGTTTTAAGATGTCAGCTTCCTACTCTCTTTCCATTGTTCCTGATAGCATTTCAGAGAGATCCTCAACTTCTACAGTGGGATTTGGAGTAATGATACTACAGTTTTCATACAATACATTATTATTATTATTATTATTACTGTTATTATTATTATTATTATTTAGGGCTCCACTGAGCAATCTTGACATCTAAATAGAACAGTATAATTTAGGGTAGAGGCTACTGCAGATCCTTGTTGCCTGACAGGAGAACTAAGCTAAATCTCTCATGTTACAAAGGAAAAGCAATTTTTATTTTCTCTCCTGCTCAGCAAAGTAAAATTCAGCTCCTAATTTTCAACAAAGAAATCACAATGGTTGGATTTTTAGCATCTGATTGCAGACCCACACATGTAAATCTGGAGATGCCTACAGAGCTGAGAACCCAGTTCCCTCTTTGGCAAGGTGAGGAAAAAGGAAGAGCAATCAGCTTTCAGCCATGTTTTTTAAACTACCCTTTCCCTACGGGTATCAGAAGCCATTTGTTTCTCCCAGGGAACTTGTGCTGTCTCAGCATTGCCCCCTGAGATTCAGTTTGAGAACACTGCTGCTGGTGTTCTCCAGTCTCCACCCAGTCCTTGCCTCCCCATTGGTGCCAAACATCAGGTCATCTGCTTGTGAAGCTGAGTCCTTGTTGATGGGATGGAAATTTCTAGAGGCTCTTAGAGATGCAAATCTTTTTTTTGCTGCCTGCAGTCTCCCCAGTAAATTATAATTTGTGCTTGCAAGCCAAAATGAAACCCCTACATTCTTACAGTAGCTGGAAGTGTTGTTTGGAGTATGGGATTGTAGTGGGGATTCCCAGGTTCTGCCATGGTGTTTCCTGGTAGAGTAGACAAAGTCTGATCATGATATTTTAAAAATTTCTTTGACCAACAGGAAGAACTTTCAGAACAAAACCAAACCTTTCTTCTCTTATCCACCCCCATGACAAAGCTAGGAATCTGGAAGAAAGATTTTTAGACTGTTCCCCACTGGAGAAGGAACAATTTGGGCATTCAGGAGATAAATCAGTTTTCTTGAACTTTCATTTTTGTAGCTCCATCCTTTTCCCTAATATTAAAATAGATCTTCAGTATATATATATTTTTTTGCACTAATAATTATGTGAACAGAGAATTGGCATTGCTGCTTCTTTTTCTTCTTCTTCCTTTTCTTTGTTAACTTTTAAACTTTTCTTTATTATTAAATTCCAACTTCCAGCTGACCCTTGAATAATTGGTTTTGTTGCAAGGGTTATTTGAGGTCTAAATGAGCCCAATGACATCTGTTTAATTTTAGATGCCTGGAAAATATTCTAAAATTAATGAAATCCAAATGTATGATAAACCAATAGAGCAATTTTATTTATTAAAAAGATGGCTAAAAATAATTCTAAACATTTCAAGAAAACAAAAGAGGTGAATGGGATTTGTCAGTGTTTAAGTTGTACTTATTATATTACATTTCAGTGAAATGCCCTCTTGACCTTCCATAGTTTGGTCGATTTCCTCGTCAGGCTCCTTCCAGCTAATTTGCTTTGACATAAACAAAAAGAAAAGAACTCAAGAATCAAATGCAGTCATCCAGTATTTGGGGTCTCTGTGCTGATTATAGCCAGATACAAATAAGAATGAATGGAACTTGCTAAAGACAGGACCATGTTATTAATTCTTCATGAATATTTGGATGGTCATGGGAAATGTACAAAGCCACACACAAATCTCAGACGTGTCACAAAATGCAGTTTTGAGTGCTCATTCCTTTTTAGAATGCGTGGTTGAAATGCACAATTTGTTGTTTTCCCCTTTAGCATGGTTTAGTTCACTCTCTGGGCTGCAGAAATGTTATGTGGTTCAAGTGAATGATTACACAATGAATGAGGTAAGATGATCTATCCATTTTATGCATTCAGTTTGCTACATTTCTTCCTTTTATCCAGAGGAATTACACATATATCACGGATCAGCCAGGAGACAATTTCTACTGATATTTGTAAGATTCTCAGTGCAACTGGTGCTGGAGTTCTCTTTGACTAGTGTCTCCTGTGTGGCTTAAAACACTCCAAAACAAACACAGTTTGCAGTTTGTAAGAATATATATGCACACATGTAATCTGTAAGGAAATAAACCAGATTAATACGTTTTTCTACAATACTTTTCACAGAATCATAGAATCATCTAGGTTGGAAAAGACCTTTAAGATTATCGAGTCCAACCATCATTTGAAGACATTATGTAGATGTTTGAAGACGATACTCCTCTTGAATAGAAGCTGCAGGCAATACTTTCATGAACCTCCAAGATTTTCTACAGGGGCAGCCAGAATCCAATCTGGTGTCTGTGAAATCTCTCAGGTTCTTGAGAAGCAGTGATTGACTGTTAGCAGTAAATTAGGATAAAGCTGACAAATATAGAAAAGATTGTTGGAATGATGGTGATCAACATTATTCTGGAAACTGATTGTATTTGCTATACCTATATCTGATAACGAAGTAAAACTATTTAACCATAGTTTATTGGACATTTCTCTGTAGTACAGGTGCTGAGCTCCAGATAAGTGCGTTACGTGGCTCAGTGCTTAACCTTATCATTGAGTCATTTTTAGCTCAGTTGACAGAAGGATCACTGGTGTAGCTGTAATTGGAGTTTACAATGTTTGCAAGTATTAGGTGACTTGTAGCTTAATGCCATAACTATAGGGACAATAAATTACATGGTCATTAGAGGGCTTTAGCTATTCATATAGTATTAAGCAGAAGGAGGACAGTAACATTGCTCTAATAACACATAAAACGTATATTCCAATTAAAACCATAATAGGATAGACTTGGCATTATATTACAGCCTCTCATGAATTTCACTGCTGAGAAATTATTACCGTTAAAATCCTGGTTTCAAAGACTTGCACACAGGGACAATAAATTCTCGCGAGCAGGTTTAGACGGAAGCACTGCGCCCCGTGGAGGAAGATTGTGTTTTAAAGCTGTGAAAATTCAGCAAGTGAGCCACAATTTGGTGGGCTGAATTTCTTGCTTCCCTTACTTCTCCACATTGGAATCTCCAAACTAATTGAATATTACTTAAAAGAAATTGAGTAAATAGAAAGCAGTCAAAAATGATATTTAGAAGCTTTTATCTTCTCAAAGCAGTTCTGTCACTGTACATGACTGTGTTTTACTATGGTCTTGAGAGACTTCTTTGAAGGGCTGTTGAAACCATCTTATTTTTAGATCCAAACCGTATTCTGTCCCTGATACACGCAGCGTTTCTCTTCCCAAAAGGCAGATCCAAAGGGAAAAGTCAGAGATGGACTTTGGTTGAGGAACAGCTCCATGGAATATATTCCTTGTTGTTAAAATACAAAGTTTTACCTCTTTTTTCACTCTCCATTGACGTCCCCAAGGACAGCACACAGCTGCTACGTGTGTGCATTCAGACCTCACAGCTTGTTAAATTCATTATCCCAAGGGTATGTTTCACTTCTGTTTGAAGGCTTTGAGTCCTATGAAACTCAATCATTTGCTTCACTGCAAAGAAATAGCTATGTGCTTATATGACCTTCCAGAAGAAGGCTGTTGGTCAGAACACCCCCCCTTCTTTACTTGAGATTAGGCCTTCTTGTTTGTTCATCTGTCACTTCATCCTTGTAAAGCTGTAAGAGATATGGAACTGTTTGGAAGACAAACTGAACTGTGCTTCCTTGGTCAGTTCTTCACCCCTCTCTCCCTGCCCATCCTGCAATAACCTCCTTAAGTCTCGGTTGTTAAAATAGCTATAAACTTGCTTTGGGAGATTATGGCTTTGCATCAGTCATACAAAGATTATTTGAAGTGTGGTTAACGTGGACTAGGAGCTATCTCCCCAATCTGTTTCACAACATGCAAAACAACTAAAGACCTCATTCCAGATCATTAGGAGATTAGAAAGGAAAGTTGAATGGGTCTCTAGGGGAAAAAAGATGAACACCTTTTAGAAAACAAGAATGTTTCTTGAAACACAGTTACAGGAATGATTAAGAGTTGGGTTGATCGTTTTTCTTCAGGTATATTCAGCACCAAAAAGAAAGTTGGCAATGCTGAAGCCACTACTACCAAACTGAAGAGAGAATCAGGAGTCCTGTAATGGCTTGGAAAGTGCTCCTTTTCCTTATAGTGAGCTATAAGGAAAGCTTATAGTGGATTACAAAACTATTTTCTAAGAAGGACAAACTGTGTATTGTTATAAGAGAGTTTCTCTCCTTTTCCCTCAGTGCCATCTGGGTTCTCAACCTTCTTCTTCAGAGTGAGTTCTGTTTCACAGAGCAAATCATTTGTGGGGGTTTTTTGTACTCTTTTCTCCACTCACAGCCTCTTGTGGGAGCCTCCAACATGAAACCCACCCACTGCAAGCTCCCAAGCTCGATGGAGAAAGATGCCCCTGCTCTTGCTTCCTCCCTCAACTCAAGGTCTTGTACCCCAGCAGCTCTGAATGAAGCCCAGCGTGCTGACACTGAGGACATTTCTCCTTCATTTGGGAATGGAAACATGGGGCAGCTGTTCCTCATGCCTCTGCAAGCACCAGCTTGTGCAGTAAGAAATATTTTTCTTACCCTATTGAGGACTTGGATGAGCAATGTGACCAGATAACACCAATTTATTGTGAGTTATATCCCTCTGCCACATAACACCGTTGTGGAACTTCCTCCTCCCTCAGATTTAGGAGTTGAAGTGCAATCTGCTCTGCTCTTCTGTAAAAAAGGTTCTGGTATATAATGAAAATAAACACAGAATAGTCTACAGTGCACAGGCCAAAGATCTTATAGTTGCTGTAGGAAACATACACAACTATCTTCCAATGGAAACAGTGTGATGTCTTCTTGCATGTCCAGAAATTTTTCATGCTGTCATAACATTACAGTCTCTCCACTCCTCTTCATAAGCCCTTCATCCTTCTTTGCTAATGGTTTACAATATAGAACAATTTAACTGTATATATTGATGTAAATCATGTCACCTTCTCTGTGAATTATATAAAATAATTCATACTGAAGAACTCATGGAAGGGTTTCTAAAGCTGCAATTAATCTGCTCTTTTCCATTACCCTGGGCAAGAATAAAAGCCAGATACAAATTTTGCTCTTTCCCTCGGAAAGAAAAAATGCAGTTATTTAATAACTGAAACTAGTAGTTCCACTTATTCCTAAATTGGGCTATTCAAGCTCTGAGGAAGGTTTGTTAGCCTAGACCTTCACCACTGAAACCAGTGGAACTGCAGACAACAGAAAGTCTAGTATTTGTTTATAGTGTGCCAGCTAGTCAATAATACCAAAATAATTCCAGATAAAACCATCTTCTTATCAATATCTTGACTTCCTTCTTGGTCAGAAAATCATTTTATGTCATCTGAAGTGTAATAATCTGTTTGTGCCTGTACACTTTGAAATTGCTATAGTCTAAACCATGCTGCATTTCATTCCTTGCCCCAGGCTAGCTAAGTTGTACTAAAAAACATGAAATGCTTTGGGTATCTACGACTCCAGATTGTTGTCACTACGTACAGATCTACCACCCTTGGGGTGGCCATACTGACTGGTATTAGTACAGCTTTCCAGATGCTGTAATAAACACCCATGAGTTCAGCCAGGAAAAGAAGGGAGAATGTATGGGTTGTAGAAGCTCTATTACTAGGGAGCGGGGAGTCCTTGTCCTGTGCTCAGCCCTCTGCTCATCTGGATACAGAAGGTTTGGGTTGGCACTGTAGGCTGGCCAAGACGATCCGCTTTCCTCAACCTACCACTGTGGCTACAAGCAGGAATGACCCTACAGATTTCCCAGGCTGAAAAGAAATAATTTTGTAACCTTACATCCTTGCAGTTATTTGGAAAGTTTCCAGTCTTCTTTTGAAAGAGTCGTATTTTATTCAATTTGTGTTTTCTCAACATCTGGTTGCCAACACTAGCCCACAGGGTTGGGCGATTTACACTTAAGACATGATATTGAAATGCAGGCTCTTAAGAAAGTATTGGGCATTTAAATGGTCCAATTTAAGTATATGAAATAAGACTTTCATACGTTTTTTCTCAACCTCACCACCCAAAAGTGAGATTTTAGATACCCATTTAGGTGGCCACATCTGAGAAACTGGCACTCAAAACATGTACAAGCTCATTAGGTATGCAATTATGGTCACTTAATTGTGGTATTCCACACAGGGGCAATTGCTTGGATTTCCTGTGGGGGAAAATGAGCATATGTCTGCTATGGAACAGGAGAACATTCAAACTGTGTGCAGCTGTACTTGTACGTACAAAATGCATGGAAAATCCTTGATGTGGGGCATCTCTGTTAAAACCAGAAAGGAACAGCCCCAGAAATTCAGGTATTAGGAGTTAATATTAAAATAGCACAACTTTTGAAATCCCTCCTTGTACTGTCACTTTAAATGTTTTATTGATTAAGGCCTAGATTACTTAACCTAAAGCCCTATATTTATATTTAGCCAAGGTAAGTTATGAGTCACGAGTAATCCTTTTGATCCAGAGGTTGCCATGGGTCACCAGAGAAATGAGTTGAGTTATAATATCCTAGCAAACTAGCTGTGTGTACAGAAGAATAAATTAAATAAACTCTCCTTTAGAAAATCTCAGTGATACCATACTCTGTTTCTGTTTAACCAGAAAATGTTGTGTTTGTTTTCTTTTCTCCCCCATCTAAAGCCAAAATATATTTGTGATGACAGATGCAAATATAGTCACTGATGTTTGTGGCCAGCTGAATTGTCTTTTTAGTAAGAGTGTCAGCACTTTGCTTCTGAGGAGAGAACTGGAGCCTTTAAAAACACATGTGAATAAATTTGACTCAGGTGACTTATTTGTGCTAAACTCAAAGTTGAAGCTGTGTTACTCAGGTGTGTTTGCATCTGCCCAGTCAGGTCTGCTGTCTACTGCAACAGCAATTCAAAGTTGATGTTCTTAATATTCAGAACCTGTGAAGTATGTGAAATACAAGAGTGGGTTTAAGTACTCCCCTACGTTTGCAATCTAAGTCTAGCTGCAGTGCAGTAAGTTATTTCAGTTCTTAGGCAAGCCAAGCCTGCAGACCCTAATGAGAATGAAATTTCTTTCTTTTTCTTTTTCTTTTTTTTACATATATTCTTTGACCCTGTTAAACAAGGAGGTGAGTATGCACAACTCCCCTTCAAATCTCACAGGTCTGTTTTTGCATTAGCATCCCTGCTTCACAGGGATTGCTTGCGTCAGTATCAGATGCAGAGGGCACCCTCAAGGGCTATCAGTGTGCTTGCTATGTGTTTGCATACCCACTTTGTGTCTACATAGCTGGACTGTGCACATAGAACAGTAGGAGAGTACTGAGGTTGTTGCACACTCAGGGGAAGGAGGCAGAGTTACTCTGGCACTCTGAATGAAGTTGCACTTGCAGGTTCTCCCTGAACACACAGGAAATTTTGTCTAATGCTGGCTTACTGGCAGATATTGAGTTCCAGAGCAGGCATAACCAAAGTCATAGGTCTGAATTCACTTCGAAATGAAACTGGTCTCATAAAATAGCAGAGGATTTTGCTTTGTTTACTTTCTTTGGTGTGGTTTATTTTTAAAATGTATGCATATTTCTAAGAAGTATCCCGAACATTTATTTTTATCATGGAAATGGAATGCTTCCTGGCTTTTCTGAGTGTCTTAGTGTAAGCTGACCAAATTAATGTCAGCAGTTACATACAAAAACCACGTAGGAGAGATTGAAAGTGATGTGACTTCCCATCCAAATCAGGTAAGAAAGTTGGATGTCCAGAGACCATGGAGAACATCCGCTCGGTTCTTTTGACAAAGGTTAGAAACCTGCTGGGCAGGACACTGAACTTTGCAGAGCTTACTCAAAGTATGAGACTCCTCATAGTTGTCAGAAAACAGAAGATGATTCCCAGATGTTCAACACTCATGGATTACTAAGGAAAGCAAATAGAGGGAACAACTTTTAAGGACCTAAACAAAAAATGTCTGGTCTGGCTTAGGTTCCTAACTTGCTAAACGGGTGAGTGTCTGTTCATATCCAAGTGAGTGTGGGAGCCTCAGGGCTGCAAAATCATTAAATTGAAAACTCACCGTGAGCTGGGACTGCAGATCACATGCCAGCATGGCAGGTGGCTGTGTATTACTCGTCTTATTTTAATATGCACTCAATTTTTTTAGCAGAAAAAACAGATTCATTAAAAAAATCTGCATCCCAAGATCTGTGGGAGACTGGGATCTTTCATGGACCATTGAAACAATGTTGGTCTCAGGATTTTTTGAAGCACATGATCATCAAACTTCCGTTTTTTATTTATTTGCTGTTCCATCTGTACAAAAATCTGGTTGTGCAATTTACTGGGTTTAGTTGCTCTTGATCTTTAAGCATAACTCAGTGGAAGATTTGACCTTAAGACATTTCCTGTTTCATAAGTGGTCTAAAATAAGAGGGTAATAAACAAAGGAGTAATTTAGTATCCCAGTTCAACAAATAGTTCCGTACTGATGGAACCATATTGGTTCCAGTATCCAGTGATGGAATGACCATTTTCTCCTCCTTCTTTTCATTTACCAGCAATGTTTTTTGTTATGTCCACAGGAAACTGGGTGTTAGCTTTAGCCAAAAGTAAAATTATTCTGGCAAAAGTATCCTGTACTTTTCACCTTTGTGTTTAGCTGAGCAGCCCCTCTATTTCTCTCAATAACTTCTATTTCCTTTAGCATTATTTTGTTTCTCTGTATTTGGTGCCCAAGTAGAGTGGGAAAGAGAGATGAAAATGAACTGATATCACAAACTCAGAAAACTTACTGCTTAGATACTTCAATGAAAACTATCCCAAAACTGAATTCCTGTATTGCAACGTTCAGTTTTACAGGTTAATAGTTTGTCACTTGCTTGAACACACAGGAACTCATTGGCAATTCATCATTCTGCCTTAGTTCCTTTCATTGAATAGGGAGGTCCCAGCTGACCTTTGCACAGGTTTAACGTTTTGCCTTCACACCTTCAAGGCTGAGGAGTTTGACTGACATCAATAATTAATTTTTGAACAAATACAACACACCTTTTCCTATAGTTCCTCTCAAAGATATGAGTCGTTATGCATCGCAACAACAAGCATGTTACAGAGGGGAGAGTCCAAAGGACACTGGTGAGTACTGAAGTATAAGACTCAGACTGTCTTGATGCAATTGTTAATGCTGTGTCTCACCTCTGCTATTCTGTCACGTCCTCCTGGATGCTACAAACAAGGCAGAAAAGTATTTGTGTGCACTGACTGCACAGGACAGGTGGCACCATCTGCTCCAAAGGACTCAAACTGGCTGTTTTGGGCACATGCAATAAACACGATGAGCAGTTCTGGAAGCAGAGTCACTTCAAGTGACTGGGTATCCAGGAAAGCTTTCCAGGTGGTGTAAGTAAGATGTAAGACAACAAAATGAAAAAAAATCCCTATCTGCATGGACAGCCTGATGGGAACTAGGCACTCACAGAAAGAGATGGGGAAAAGCTAAGATGATCCATTGAAACTGAATGTTTGGCTGACAAATATAAAAGAATGAGCTGACAATTGCTCATCTAAAGTTTATTGATTTGAACTTGTCTCAAACGGAGCTTTTAAATCTTAGAGCCTGAAAATATCAAGGCAAAGTAATATGCCACATTCTTTTTTTTGTATTAGTTTGGTATTTTTTATTACTAATCCTGTTCCTAGCAAAGACAATCAAACCAGACAGCCTGGCTAGTTATAACCATTATTATTCACTTTGTGTCTACAACTTTCAACTTAAGAGTCTTCCATTCCTGTGCACTAAGAATAAATAAAGTACCCCCTCATAATTTGTGTAAGCAACTGCCTCCAATTGTTCCAGTTTGCAGGGCCCTGTGACCTGAACTCTAAACCATGCTGGCCATGACTTGCCATTGAAGGAGACAGATCTGGGGAAAAGGGAGGAATCTGGGGAACAGGTGCTCTTGTCAGTATCCCTTGCCTTTGAGGGAAGCATAGCTTACAATGCAATTTGTATTGCAACATAAATCATGGCTGCCTCAAGCCCAGTGTAATTACCTCTGGTGCAGAGTCTGCAGTTCATGTGATACGTGGGGCTGAGGGTCAGTGGTGCAACAGATGTTGGAGAAGAAACTAGGGGACAACTGACTGCCTCCAAAAAGAAGCATCAGACAAGGACAGTTTTCTGAGAGATTGAAAAGATTTTAGGGTACTTCAGATATAGAAGGAGGTACACAGATGCTTTGGAATAGCCCATTCAGATTTTTACCTGCATATTGAGAAACTGATAAGAAAAAAAAAAAAAAAGACAAAATGTCGGAAACCTGTGATAAATTAGGTTAGCCTTTTCTTTTATTTTTGCAAGATGGAAGAGATTTTGTTTGGTTTTGGACATATGGCAATGTGACCCTTTTACATACAGAAAGAGAACGTGACTGTACTTAGATTTGTAAGAGCGTTTCTGAGCGTGTAGCATGGGTTCTTCAGGGAGATGTTCAGTAAATTATGTTGCAGGTGGCTATTTCAGCCTCTGCATTCAGGAAATGAGAGGCTTTCTATCTAGACAGAGCCTGGATGGAAGTCTCTGGGAAGAACTCTACAGTCAAGTCTGGTGAGGAGATCTGGGCTGTTGCTGGTATTACGTTGTTAGGGGCAGCTTTACATGCATGGAATCTCCTAATGACATGGCCTTTGTGGGAGAAACTCCAATGCAAGGGCTATGGGTAGTTAACAATGACTGGTGTCATTTTGTTTCTTAAGAATATAATAATAAGCTTTTGGAGGAAACAGAAGTAGACACCGCTTCTCTGGATAAGAGTGGATATTTGATCTGAAACAGCTGATAAAATAGTTGAATGTTCTTATAAAATAAATTCCTGCTTCTGAAGAAGCTGTAGAAAATGGATTTTTCGCAGCTTCAACAGTCTTAGAGCAAGAATCCAGAGGACAGAGGTGGGACATGTTTCTCATCTAGTCATGCTCTTATGTAATGTTCTTGTCACAATACCCTCAAAAAATGGCAGCCACCTGACACTGAAACAGATGTCATTGTTCTTCAGCCAAGCTCAACTTGTATTACCACTTCTGTTGTGTGTTTGGGATGGACCATAAACAAAAAAGAAAGTCTGGGAGGAGTTCAGACCTTTATTACACGTACCACAAAGGGGCACTAGAATGGAAAGCTCTGCTGAACTTTGAGGAGCCAGAAGGCCTGGAAGCTTGTAGGCAGAGTTGTAGGCAGCTTTCCTTTTTACTGGGACTTGGAAAATTCATTAGGCCTGAAAATTGCCAGATCTACTCTGAAAGAAAAGGAGAAGGGTCATGTAAAGTCTGGAGAAAATTCAAATCACTTTTTTTTTTTTTTGATTTGCAGATAGTGAGAAATTGACCTGAGCTTCCAATTGTAAAATTTTGTCTAATAATAAAGCTAGGTGGAGCTGACCCATGCAGGGAGATACAGTGATGAAGTGCTGCGCCTGGGCAGTTTCCACTGGCAGAGATCTTCTGGAAGCCAGACTGGATTTTAAAGCTCCCCACAGGAACAAAGCTGGCCACCAGCACTCATTCTGTTCTGCTTCTTCATCAGTATTAATCCATACATGCTGCAGCATCCCTGTTATTTATAGTTGACCTATATTCAAAAGCTTATTATGATTGTGAACCAGAAAGACACAGAAGGTAACCTCTAGGACACCTAAGCCAGAGGGATGTGCAGTGCGTGTATCTAAAGGGAGAGTATGGAGCAGGTTGATAATGAGCTCTGAAAGCCAGGATTTGCTGGCCACTGATTAACAAAATGAGAAACTGAGGTAGTGTGCAATTAGGAGGATTACTGTAAGCTCACAACTTCTCCCCAGCTCCTGAGAGAGTGAGTTGTTCAACTGACCTTTTGTGGGGCTGGGCTGGAAAGATATAAATTAGCTCATAATGCAAGAATATTTTTGTTTAATAAAACTGCCCCCAAATTTGTTTGGAGTTCCCAGGCTTCTCAGGAGAGAAAGAAAGAGAGCTATTATGTTCTACAAAAACAATGACATTTTAGCCTCTGTATTTCCTCTTCCCCATAAAAAATTTGCTGTTGGCCAAGGTATGTATGACAGCAATGCTTGGCACTTCTACCGTGCATTTCGCATGCCCTTCCAAACAACCAAACGCCTGGAGAAGCACTTCATTCACCATTTACTGCTCCAAGCTCCCCTGCAGTAAAACAGGTTACCTAAAAGCCTTGCTGATAAATAATCCCCGTTACCCTAAAGAAGGATGGAAACATAGATGGAAAAGAACACAAGTCCATACAAAGGCCTGGAAGTAAAAACCTTAAGGGAGAGCTGTGGGATGTCTGAAACCATTCCCCCTTTGCTGCTCACCCCAGCTCCTCCAAGACAAAGCACATGCAGCTTTTGGGGCAGACACTATCCACGAGGCACTAGGCAGAGATCAGCTAGTGTCTTCCTCATCACCATTCATTTAGACCCTGCGTGGTGTTTCAGAGTCCCTACTTCTGGTTCCCAGCTTGTTTTGCAGTTCCTGAGAAATAGATAGCTACAATCTGGCTGGAAAGGATAAAAAAGAAGGGGCTGTTTTATACCCAGCTATAGTGGGTATAAATGAGATGGTCCTCAACCAAGGTATGTTCTCCCCAATTTCAGCTGGCTTGTTAGATCAGGGATGGCAAAGAGGAGACAGCAGGATGCCATATGGAGAATTGTTTCAGCTGTGTGATGGGGTATCCATTTGCATTTTGAGCAAAGAACCAGCATCATGCAGAGATAGGCTTCAGGTGGGCTTTGGGTCCTGGTGCAGCCTGGCATCACCATGGCAACCAGCGGCCTGCGGTGGGCCTGCAGCCTCCCCCCTCCCTCCTGGGCTCTGCTTCATCCTGCAAATATTTGACTTTTTTATCCCCTTTGTCCTGGTTTTTGGGTTGTTTCTGCATTTCAGCATTTGGTCCTTGCCCTGTGGAGGAGATGTTGCCACTGCTTTCCTCTTCCATGCCATCCCCTTTGCTGGTGTGCAAGCCCTGGGCTGTTAACAGAGAATGGCTACTTCAGGAGGCACGGGAAAGCTGAGGAGAAACAGCCTGTTGATAGGTCACTAAAATATGCCTTTTCCTTTGAAAACCTCCCAGTGTGGTTTGCTTCAGTACCAAGCAATTTAATTGTTGGACGTATTTAAGAAATATTAAACTCTGCCTTTTTTTTTTTTCTTTTTCATGTTCAAAGGGAAAGCGTCTGTATCGGTACAATACATTTTTAAAAGCCTTTTAAAAGTTCTCTTTGGCAACACCTCTTTGAAGTCTAATCCAATTTGCAATATATGTCTTCCAAGTTAATCCCAATTTTTTCAAGACAACCAGTAATGTTACACAAAGGCTTTCCAAAGAATAACATGAGTGCAAGGCACAACGTAGTTAAGTCTCCTGATAAGGGGACAATTCTGCTGTTATTTACAACAGCATACATCCACAGTTGCTCCTCCAGTGGGTTTACCGTGTAGGATCTGCCCCATGGAATCCGATTTAATTCTCAGTTTTGCTGGGCTCATTCTGTATTTACAACTCAAACTAAGATTTAGATTTAAAATGTTAATTTTTAATAAGGCAGAAGTTTTCTTTAAGAAGGCTCCAGGAAAAGGTTCTGGTTAGCGTTCATTGCAGCGTTCATTTATAGCTTTCCTCAGGATCTCTCTAGACCTTCCACATGCCTTTTCTAAATACCTTTCTACACAGTCTCAGTAGTACTATGATTGACCTCCAAAAGACTTATTTTTCTGATCAAAGGAAGACACCAATTAAGAAATGGTGGAAAGATTTCTAAGCGGAATGAAAAATACACCATAGGAAGTGAACTCCTGAGTTGTACTACCAATCTTCGAACGTCATACGCAGAAATCTGCCTAAGACTGGCAGACAGAATCCCGTGGCTCAGAACCAAAGCTGGAAAAAGCAAAACAGGACCGAAGAGGTAAGATTTTAAATGTTGTAAAAGTCATTATTGGAACAGTTTCCTAAGGAATGTGGTTGAGTCTCTATCACTTGACTCTGGTTTTAGTGCACATGACAGTTTTTCTCACACAACCTCCTTCTCCAACTAATCTTCCAGAGGACTCCAGTTCTCTGTCCCACAGGGATAACATCATCTGCCTCAGCATCTCAGATGCCAATACCATTTTTGTTCAGACTAACTGAATGACTAGCATAATTTCAGCACACAGGGATTATTTTCTCAGCCTGCATTGGGCTTGATGTTGACTGCTTCTACAAGGGCTTTTGTGCCTCAAAACTTCTCTGTTGTTTTGCAAGAATATTTGGTGGAATGAAAAAATGTTTCCTCTACTCACAGACAATATATTTTCAAAGCATATCTTTTGAAAAAAGCACGCAATAGTTAAGTCGTGTTGTTGAAGAAATAATCATGGTGAAGAAATAATTGACTTGAGTGAATGAAAGGGTGGCCCCATTGCTGTTGTGTTCCTTAGGGCCTTCAAAATGGGCAGCTCTTCACTCTGTGTTGGTACTTGTCTGCCAGACTGAAGGTCATTCAAGTAACGTTTCTCCCAAAGCACCTTAAGCACTGAACAACATTACTGCTTCTCTGTCATCAGAAAAACATCTAGGCAAGATGGGTGTCTGGTCCAAGGTGTTTCGCATTTGGTTTCTGTGCTTTACATTCCTGGATGGTGGATGCAGTAGTATGTAATACTCGTGAGCCAGCTATTCTGAGCCATAATGGCTTTCCAGGACTTTCATTATGTGACCCAGGTGTTCTACATTACAACTCATTTTTCATTCACACTGCAGTAAGAAGACAGGGCAGTCCTGCTTATTATTATCTTTTTTTTTTTTTTTTTTTTTTTTTAACAAATCATCTCTATTTGCTGTACACTGATGGCTCATTTGCACCATGAATGGTATGATATGTCAGGTAATATGACCCAACAGATTTACTGCTCAATTGGCAACATTAGATCACCCTGAGACATCAGCCAAGATCCTATGACATCCAGAATAGATTAGGTAGATTGCTATTGCAGATACAATATACTTCTACAATGTTTTTCTCTGGGTTCATTTGGACATGGTTAAGTGTGTCTGGCTATGTAACATAAATCTATTCCCAGCTGTATTTATTTAGCTTGCAACATGTATGTGCTGTTTGTGTGTGCATTATATCTGTGTGTACACAAGTGGCTGTGTCTTCATGTATATGCATATATGTAAACATAACTATTTATTTATTGCTAAAATATTTTTCTTTTCAAGAATCTCTCACATACCATAGCCTCTATTCCATTGTACTGATTTAAAAGAGGTATCTACTGAAAATAGCTGATTTCCATTCACTCTCTTCCCTGAAAGATATGCTATTGGTCTACAATGGTAAGAAAAAGTAATAAATGTGACTGTTTTTGCAATTGAGACATGAATGATAAAATGTAGTATAGTCTTTACAAACTGAAGTTAGTGATGGATGGAGCAGAAAAAATATTGGTTGTTATTTTCCTTCAGAAAATGCAATGAAAACAAATTTTCCATTAGCACCAACTTGTTGGCAGGAACTAACACATAAAATTTGCATTTCTCAGTGTTAGGTTTCACTGTCCAGGTTTTCCTTTGTCTAATGAAAAAGTGAGATTTTTATCAGAAGGAAAACACTGTCCATGAATTTCTTCTAATTGGAACAACAATTTTCCACAGCAAAACAGACTGGATTTTATTCTGTTTTTTAGAAGTAAGGCCTAGCTGTGTGGTTTTCTGGCTTCAGACAGTAATTCCAGAGCTGGCTTAGGCTAATATCTGGCTAGATGAACAAATCTCGTTTAGATTTAGGTCATATGTTGAATGCTTGTATCCCAAATTATTGCCTTGTGGCTTACGAGACTTAATAATGGTTCACTAGCACAATCTGATCTCTTTGTCAGACTGTTAAACAGCTCATTAGATCATGCCATGATCTACATAGAGGGCTGATTCCCTTTTCTGGTCCAAGAAACAATCACCCACTTGTGATAAGCACTTCTTATATTAGTTATGAACATAATGAATTTGTATAGCTGCAGCAGGCTGAACTCCAATGGCTGCAGTGACATGGCACAGTTATGATGTGACTATAAATGTAGAGATCCTATATTTCTGTCCTGGGGACTTACCATAGATACAGTAAAAATACATACTGCAAAGTGATCTATGCAAACCCAGAAGCTGCAGGTACAGATTTGGGCAGCCAGTGGCTGCTACAGCTCTAAAGAGACTGTATAACTGCCCTTAAGTTGAAGATGTTGAAGTCAAGAAAAGGATCAAAATACCCACGTATTCTGTGGCAGATATCTGTGTCATTGTCTCTCTCTTCTCTAGGCTTTATTGCATGTGGAGGTTTTCCCAAAATTGAAATACCTATGGTTATTTAGCTTTTCTTCTTTCCTGGCTGCAAAATAACAGGCCTTGTGCAAAAACAGTTGCTCTGCTTTTACCAGAGTTATATTTCTAAGAACAGAGTCCCCAAGGAAAAGGGAATGCAACGTATCCTTTTAATTTTAAACTGAAAACTGAGATTCTACTTCATATTTCTAGGTCTCTTTTGCCAAGAAAAAATGTAAGAAAGGCCAGTGGCTTTGCAGACCTATGAAATCCACCCTGAGCTGATCTGAAAATAAACAGCATCAAAACTGTATGGTTTTGCTGAAGTAAAACCCTGGAGCAATAAAACAAATGACTAACACTTTCTATTGGTCTACGTAGTTTAGTACATGAAACATACATGTAAGCAACTCAAGATGAATGAGTCATCTTGACTTAATAAAGCTTACAAATACTTGCTAAATATTTGAAAAGTCACATGCCAGGACCCTTCATCGCTTGTTTTGTTAGACTCCTTCTTTGCCAAATCAAAACAGTCAGAAATCATAAATATAATCCACACAATCTGTCTGAAAATGCAGTTTTCTAGCATTATTTTCCTTAGTTAACAGCAGCAAGTCCTTCTTTCTGCCATCAAAATTTTGCAATAGAGAGAGCACGACTTCCTCTTCTCGTAAGGTAAGCAAATGTTTTGCATTTATCAAGTTCCCAGAGTCTAAATGGAGATAGAGAGTCAGCAGACCTCATATGTTTATGTTTCTGTACTGGAAATGAGCCACGGGAAGTTGCAGTTAAAAGGCTGCTATGTCTCAGGGTTCAAGGGACACAATAGATATCAATGGCTTTAACATAACTGAACATCTGAAGCTCTATTTGCTTTAGTATGAATTGTAAGTGCTCAGAACATCTGTAAACAGGGCCAGAAGCCAGAAACTTACACTTATTCATGAAGCCTATTGCTAGTTTAGGCTGTTTACAACCTTGCTTTCCTATAAAAACAAAACTAATTACCCATACCTGCCACCTCGCCAATCCAAAGCCAATCCTATCTAGTGCTGCTCCTACATCTGGTTTTCCTTGGACACATCTTTTTTCATGGAAATTTTGTCTGAGTGTAATTTGGATATACATTCTGTTTTGTTTTGTTTTTGATTTAGGGTTGGATATCCAGATGTTTGGCAGTCCATCTGGGTTATTGTGCCAGTTAAGCTGCTGGCCACCCTGGAGTATCAGTTCTGTCCATTGCCTATGAATAGATTAAAGCAGTCACAAATGTGCAGTAAGAAAAGTGCTTTGAGGATAGTCAAACCTACTGCTCAGGAGCTGTAATTGCTAGTGATAGAGATGGCATATTCAGGACATGGGCTTCTGCACACGTGAAAGGACTGGCTCTTCCAGAAGTGTCAGGCTTGCTAAAAATGCCTGTAAGTGGAAACACTCATTTGTTGTCAGGAAAGAAATAACTGCAACGTGATTCTGAAAGACCTGCACAGGTAACAAGAAAAGCTTGTTACTTTGAACAAAGGCAGGGAGTGCATTTGGATAGGTGGAAGGATTGAAATTTCATTTGCTCATTTCCCTCCAAATTACTGGTTCATGTTGAACCCATTAGTCACTGAACAGAAATATAGTGATCAGCAGTCAAACAGGCTGCTCTTCTCTTACAACTGTGCTCCATAGATCAGAACTCAGGTGTGTCCCTTTGGCAGCAGAGGTAAATAAGTAATTGAATGTCAGTGGAACAAAACAAGTGGTAGCAAGGGCTAAAGGCTATACACTGAGTAGCTGGGGAATTAAATTGACTTAATTGATTATAGATGGATAAAATTTCTAGTATGACCTGGCAGTGGTGTTGTATTTGCTGTCTAAAGGCTCAGTGTAGATCTATCTCTCTTCTGTGTGTGTGCTCAGTGCCTGCAGGAGTCACTACAGTGCTGATGGGACTAGCCAGTGTTCTGCAGTTATACATAAACAGGAAGAATTATCATTTGGCTTTTACGGTAAAGTTTGTGCTCATCCCATCAGAATGCCTCATTTGTCTGGCACAAAGGAAGAGATGCAATATTACTGGAAAAGGGAAAGGAGATACTCCTTTTTGGAGGTGGCTTCTCTCCAGTTTTGCTTCAGTTCCTTGCAACAGCTGTACACAGAACTTCAAGCCAACTAGAAATATGAAAGCCACATTTCTCACTGTTTGATCACCTTTATTATTGATTTTCTTTTTGGAAATGAAACTAATAATTCTGTTTACTATTACCTTTAATCACCTTTACTCATGTAGACTGTGACTTGCCCCAGGCAGTGCTTGTTATTTAGCTACCCTCTGCAAATGAAGGTAGCATATACTCCACTTATGAAAACAAAAATCAAGAATACAGATCTATTATTTTGGAGGGATTTGCTGAGCAGTCCTCTGGAGCTGAGAAATAACACCAACCAAGCCCTTATTTAGAGTTCAAATGAAGTTTTCCACTACATCTATTTTCTACTAGGGTGCTGTCATGTTAGGTTTGAGTCCTAAAGGAAGCCACTAGCTGTGAGTTGCAAATAACTTCCCACACCCTGCTCTCCATGGTGCACAGAGAAGATGCACAAAGTTAATCAACCTGTAATGACAAGATAATGTATCAATAACTGAAATATTCTTTTCAAGTTTAAATAACTAGTACAATGGAGCTACATTTTCCTGTGAGGGTATAGGGTCACTGCTGTCTGACTATTTTGCTCTGCTCCACGTCTTTCAAAACCATTTATTTTAAACAGATAGTGATAGCCCCACACAGAGCAACTACTTCATTATTTACATTTAGGCTTTAAAGAAAGAAATATAAATTTCTGGGTATTTTGTGCAGGTCAAAAACTGAAAGGAAGGATGAACACAGGACAGTCCTTCCCAAATATCTTTGTCCATGGTGTAACCCCAGTGCCTAGGACCTTGCACTTTTCAGTACATGCAGGATATTTTTTGCACAGATGAGATTTTTACTGAGGCATTTCCAACTGTTCTCTGGGAGAGATGGCTCACAGTAGAGAGATCTCTGTTAGTCACACTTACACAAAATAAATTGTATTGGAGGCAATTGTACCGTATACATATGTGGACAATGAACAGTTTTTAATGTAATTTTTGGTAAAGAAATGCAAATTCAGAGTACATATTAGAAATCCACTTTGTCTTAATTGGTGGTTGTCTTTCAAGTGAACTTTGTTTACTCCTGAACCCATTGCCCGTGTCTGTGGTATTGTTAACTTCCCAAATCCTTGCCTCAGGCCCTTTAAAAATTCATGTTCCTGTATCTGTGACTCAATGTTGCATCCTCTCCTTTTAGTTCTAAAATGTCACAGGTGGGAAAGCAAAGAAAATGGAAACCTGTTAGTTAAGCACTTTTACCTCCTCCAAGCAGGAGCTGCTTTAAACAATCACGAATATGAAAAGAAAACAGTAAGAAGCTCTTTTAAAACCGAAGAAAATTACTGAATATTCATTTTAATTAAAAAAGGTCTTGGGGAGGAGGGGCAATGAGCATCACTAAAATATCACTGCGGTGACATCACTAGTTAATTTTTACATGAATTATTATTATGCAAAAGTGTGCTTGTATATATTTGTGTGTATTCAAAAAATGTCTACAAAAGGAAGAGATATCCTAAACTATGCAAAAATTTCACATGGGCATGAATTGCCATTTTATCAACAAGAACAGGAAAAGGCAACTGATTTTATAGATACACCATCTCACTGGGATCAGCTGGAACATGCATAGTGTACTTTTGGACCAGAAAAACGTACCTCAGCAGTATTTTTGTTTGTCTTCACTGCAATTTATATCTCCCAAGGAAATGGTACTGCCTACGTGAGGAAAGGGAAAAAAACAACAGCGTTTTGTCCTCCTGGAGAAAAAAGAAAATGTATTCTTACTGACTCCAGTTTTTCAACACTTAGAGATACCAATTCTACTAACTTTGGCAGTTATTTTTAGAAAGCTTATGTAGGGAATATGCAGTTATTAAGTCATTTGTCCATTGCAACAGAAGATTAGAAAGGGTTTGATCTTCACTCATGTAAAGGCATTGAATTTACTCATAGAAGCTTTGCTTTGAACACACAGGGGTTCCTAACGTGGGGCTGAATCACACCCCATCCTCTCCTATTAAACCTTGGGAGAGGTTTTTCTTGTGGACATTCCCATACATCACCCAGTCAAGAGGGTTGTAGTTGCTGCTATCCTCTTCCCCCCCCCCCCCCCCAACATCATTTCCTCCCTCACAGATTGATCTATAGGGCTGGTTCACAAGTTCCAGGCACCCCTTGGGATCCAGAAAGTCTTGGTGCCCCCACAAAAGACCTTGTTCTCCAGATCCCCTCTAGAACCTTGCTGCTGCTGCTGCTGCTCTTCACTATCTCCTGGCTTTGCAGCTGACTGCCAGAGGCTGCACCCTGGGTCATTTGGATCTTTCTCTTTCCACCCTTGAGCTGTAAAGGTAATACAAATCCATGAAGTAAAGCAAAAAAGCAAAGCTCCTCTTGGGAACTGCTTCTGGGAATTTTTCAGCGACACAAAAAAGTTATCTAAACAGTTATGAAAAAGCAGTACAACCCCATAGTGAAAAAAAATAGAGGGATTTATAAACACAGATTTGGAAATTCTTTTGTATTTTGTATAGGAAATCACTCAGTCATACCAGTGACAATACATTGTGTTTCAGCTACTGAAATTTAATGGACAAAGCATGGAGATTAATATTAAAGCAATTAGTTATTTGTGAGTGTTGGAATTTTACTGAATTAGACTCACTTTCCTTCACTGGAATGCTCAATTGGAAAGATGCTTTCCTTTTTGATAGTATCTGTCCCGGTGACTCCTTCACTTCGTAAACAGGGACACATCAAAGAATTTATACTACTGTAAAACAGTCTGAATTATATTAATGCACAGTGCTCCTATATGTCTGGTTTCCTACCATTTCCAGAATATGGAACTTATTTTCATTTCAGAGTATCTTAAAATATTTAGCACCCCTTCCTTTTTAGTAATCTTCTTTGTGTTTGCTGAGCACTGTGTTCCTCCTAATAAAAGAAAATATTCAGACGCTCATTTTACAAGCTTTTAAAAGAACACCAGACTCCAGTGCCTTGGTAAAATCTCTTTTCTACCAAAGCTTTAAAAAAAAAAAACTGTAGATAACTTGGGAATGTGTGGCATTCTTATTTGCCTTGAAAGCCTTTGATTTGACAGTATTTGCAACCAAGTTTTGTAGGCAGTTCTTCAAGACAAGCAGTAACTGAGTTTGCTTATCTTGGGCTATGAAATTCCTTGCTGGGAATAACTCTTTACATACAATCAAAGCTATTTCTTTAGCAAAATGTGCCTTTGCTTCTATTATTTAATTGAACTCAGTACAGTCAGGTGACTGTCAATTTTTTCATAGCAGTGGAGGCAATGGTACATTTTAAATTCCATTTTAATGTTTACATTATGTTTGTGAGAAAGATCTTTAATTTATGGCCTGAAAGGATAGTTAGTCAGTAGAGTATGGTATTACCTGTAATATCGTAGTTGCCATTTTAAAATTTCAGATTAATTTAAATCTAATCTAATGATACTTTTCCTTCCTTCCTTCCTTCCTTCCTTCCTTCCTTCCTTCCTTCCTTCCTTCCTTCCTTCCTTCCTTCCTTCCTTCCTTCCTTCCTTCCCTCCTCTCCTTGAACAGTTGTGGTTGAAAGTAAGCCTCATTAAAGTTCAGTTATATCTTCATGAGTCTCTAAAGTGACCTCAGAGGATTCTGAATCAGGCCCTAAAATGATCCACATTAACTAGAAATACGGTATTAAAGAGAGGCACAGCAGAAAGTTAGCTGGAAGCTCCTATGAAATTGAATGACTAAATGGCACCAAATTTCCCATTTTTAAAAATCTTTTTAAGCCATTTCCAAAATCTTTGTTTTATTTTGTCTTTGAGTGTTTGTTTTCTACCAACTGAGTATTTTCAAAACCTGAGCTTTATTGGTTATTTTCAAAAGACTTATTCCTACGTTTCTTAACTCAGCAAAAATAAAATACTAACTGATTACATTTATCTTATTTATTTGCACAATTAAATAGGCCTTTTCTTATAGCAAAAAAAAAAAAAAGAGGTTTAGAATTAACAAAATGTTTTTTCTTTGCGTCAGCAGGAATAACAGATAGAGGGAGAAACAGCTTAAATATCAGTTGTGGATCATAAGACCCTTCTCATGTTAGACTGTGCAGCTGAAGTGTGTGATAGCAGCTTGTTAGTCTATAGGGTTTTATTGAAATGCCTATTGAGTAAAACATAATTCATGCTGCTGTTCGCCCTTAAAACAGGAAATAATATACCCATTTAACTTAATCACAATTTATATTACATGTGCATATTTCTAAACAAGTGCTGTAGATGGAGAGTTTGGTAGCAATAATATTTATGAATTACACTTTTAGTTAGCAAAGGAAAATGTGTGACCTCTTACATTTTGTTTGACATTTGAATTTGGTATCCCGTATATGTGACATGGGTGATGGATGCTTATTAACACAGTGTATAAACAGGAAATGCTTCTAAGCTGACCATTTATTAGCGCAGTACGTGCTACAATTTGAATTTCAGTTGCAGTATCCTTCTCTGACGACTGCAGAGCTGAAATATAGGGCAGGTTTCTTTCTTCCTTGCTTGCTTCTCCGTGCAGAATGAACAGATTTAACAGAGTGTAATTTTTTATATGTAAATTAGTCTTCCAAATGAAGCCTGAGTAAGTATATGAACGCACAGGCTTTCCTACAAATTGTGTAAGAATACAATTATAGGAGGTGTGAGGAGCGGGAGATTTGTACAGTTTGTGTTGAATTTCCCTATGCTAAATAAATAGATTAATGCTCCCATGTTCCCCTTGGCATTCTGACACACACGATGAGCCATTCCTCTGCTGCTTCATTATGGCAGAAGTGCAGAGAAGTCCCAGTGACTTCAACAGAGCTCTGACAGTGAACGCACTTATGATCTTACCCTTTGTAGGACTTCACTGATAGAACAAAATAACAAACAAGTAAAAAAAACCTTTTTGACAAATAATGTAAAACTTTTTTTTTGGTGAAAGTTTCAACGTTTGATTTCATCAAAGCAGAAGTGAAAAAATCTATGTATTTAGAATGATTCTTCCAGTAGGGGACAAGAATTTAGTTTTTCTAGAAAGAAACCATTCTCCTCCAGTTTCCCTGATGGCTTACTGGAGAAAATGTAGAATAATACAGAGAATTTGTTACCCATTCGGTTTCACATTTAAAGCCAACCCTCAAGAGAGAGAACACAAAGTGAACATAAAGCTTTTTTTTTTTCCCCTAAGCACAGGCTTAGTATTCCAAAGTGTTCAAATAAAAAAATATTTGTTTAACCAAAGCACAGGGATGAACTGGTAAAGTAGCTCAAAGGAAAGATTTTATTTCGAACATCTCTGTTTAAAGAGATTCACTGTATTGTGCAACAGCAGACAAGGCAGTTCTCCCTTCAAAAAGCTCATAGAGAACCTCCATCCAGTTATTCTAAGCAGCAGGTATAAAACCATCTTGACTGTTACTATCAATATTAAATAAATGTATTAAATACACAGCTTTCCACATTTCAGGACCCAATCACAGGAAGGTTAGCAACCTGGAAATTGAAACTGCCAGATCTTTAATATAACATTCTGCTTTTCAACGGAAAAAACTAACGTCTCTATAGATGAGAGTCAAAGGTTAAATTTAGTTTGTATCAAATTACAAAAATATGCTTTTGGTGAGGTTAGGTTCTCATGCTCAGAGCAATTCGAACTGTAATGAAAGCAAACATTGAAAGAGATAATCCCATTAAAGATGAACTATTCACTTTAACCTCAAATATTTGGTAACTAAAATAAAACCATCCTAGTAGGAGGAGGATGGAGTTCAGCTCTTAAGGGAAACTGGAACTCAGCGTTATACCTCAGACTGGACAAGAAACAAAATAGCTCTCTTGTTTCTAAAAGAAAACCTTATTTTGGGGGAACAAATTAATCCGTGTTCTCCTTCTGAGGTCTACATAAAACAATGGAGACCGTTTTGATAGGATGGCTTTGGACACTGAGAAGTAAATCGTGCTTTCCTCCAAACAGCAGCTCTCCCAGTAACAGTGAAATCCACACCATGCTGTATGCAAGGAGCAGAGGGAAGAGTGCAGCTCGAGCTGGCTCTGGATCATGCATGACATCCCAAAGCAGAGGTCTGTGCCTGTTCTTCCTCCATGCCTTCCAACACCAGCAACATTAGGATGTCTTTCTTTCACATGGATCCCCTCAGTCATGCATCCGATTTCTGGGAGAGAACTAATCCTGCTAAAATAACTGAATTTCTGAGCACGGAATAAAATCTCAGACCAAGCTGTTTTCTGTTCCCCCAGTCTATCCTCTCTGATATCACAAGGAGAGAATGCAGTGGGACTATTTCTGTGGGGTTTGCTCAAGGTACAGAACATGGTTTGGAGGTCCTGCTAGTTTAAAACTATATTTTTTTTTCTTTTTTTTTTCTTTTTTTTTTAATACAAGAAGCAGAGCAAGAAATATTTTTAAAGCCCCATTGCTAAAGAACAGAACTCTTTAATATAATATGACAAAGCTTTTGGCTTTCAAGAAATACTAAAATATGTCTTAATCCCCGAACTTCTGAAACCCCAATGAAAACTCACCCCTAAATGCAGTCACAGTCAGAGTCTTTCTTCATTCCCAGAGGCCCAGATACTGGTTTCAGGAATTTAGGAAGAGTCTCATATTCTTTCCTTTTACAACTTAAAATAGACCAAAGAAATTTTTTTTCCTAAGGTTAAAAAAAAAAAAAGAAAGAAAGAAAAAACACTATCATAGGCTGATATTTCTTCTTTGTGCCAAGTTTCAGCCTGGAGAAAATTTTATGGCTGAATTCTAATCCCCCCCAAACCCTGGTTTATAACAGAAATGCTGACACAATGATAACTATAGCGTTACAAATGCTGGTGCTATGATATTTATTGCTCCCCCGTGCCAGCACGGGTTAATCCTTATTAAACGCATTCATTTTCTGGCCTTGTGGAGAGCAGATCTGTTAGTGATCCAGCAGGGTATGGGTCCGTGGTAGCGTTAATGGAAGATATCACACAAGACATAGTAAGTGAGGAGTCTTTAAGGGGGCTACTGTAGGTGTTTTTTAGGATTAAGTTGCTTCTCTGGGGGCTTGAGTTCAAATCCAGAGTGTCTATTTTCATGAAGCGTCTTTGGTGTAACAAAATAGGACACATACACAGAATAACTTCGTTCTTTTCAGCTAGAAGGAAAAAATATGGAAGGAAATGTGGAATTATCATGTATTTCCACAGCCAGCAGTGGAACAGATTCCATAGATTAGGAATCACCAATGTCTTCCCCACCTGGACATCCTAAATCCTCTTCTACATTAAACTGTCCTGTTTGATAGTGTTGGAGAAGTGGAGCAATAACAAGATCCCTGTTAAATATCTGCCAGCTGATCTTTCTATTTGCTGGAAAAAAGTGAAACTTACAGTTCAGTTACAAAAAAAAAAAATGTCTCATGTCCCATCCTCTTACACATTTATATTAGCAAGAACATTTTCTCCATGAGTTATGTGGGATAATTTGTAAACTTTTTTTCAGAGACTTACACACTGACATTATGCTTGCTATATCTATAATATAAACTGTAAAAACAAAAAAAAAAGAGAAAAATTTTAGATTTAGTTTAGAACAGAGGAGGTTGTAGTGGGCATTTTAGAATCCTGTTATTGCTCAAGATTCTCCAGTACAAGCCTGAAATCACTTGCCAACATCTTGCTCTTAGAAGTCAGTCTGCAGGCTTTGACCAAGAGTTTTTCTTCCTATTTGAATAGTACCTCTGGACAAAAGAAGTGAGCATATGTGCAAAGTTCACATCGAGTTCAGTGAACGATCATATTTTCCCCACAATAATAAATACTTCTATAATTTATAAATGCCTCGAAAGACTGAGATATGTGGGGGGATGCAGAATCAAAGTGTCTTGACAGGAGAGAGACAAGGGAATGGGCCAGAGAGTGGTCTGACTACTAAAATTCCTCATTTTTGATTTGTTTCTTTCAGAACTTGTCCCCAGAGAAAAAGCTGTGCTTTCCAGAGAGGCTTAAAAAATAAAATAAAATCCTCTGGGCTTGTGAATAGTCATGGAGAACTTAGAAACCTTCAGTTTGAATGCAGGGCCAAAAAGAAATATTTAAGATTTTCTCCTCTTTAACTGAATGATCGCTTTTTGAAATGCAAGCAATGAAAAAAAAAAAAAAGGAAGGTTTTTTTGTCAAAGGATTAAAACTGGAAAATTGTTTTCTTCATTTCAAGAGATCCTTTGCCTTGTTGCGTGGAAGAGGACCAGAACAGCTTTCATCAGAACTACTTAAAACAAAAACAAGAGTGTTCAGGAGAAAAGAAAGCCATGACTTTAGCATGGGCAAAAACACGTTTCCATTAAAAAGCCCTTTTGAAAGGGGCTAATGTAAATTCCCTTGAAATTAGGAGGAACAGGAAATATAAATGAAAATAAAAATAGCTTTATTTATGCTTGAATTTTCCAGAGGGTGAAACACAATATCATGACCTTCTTGCACAGAAGGAAAATAGGTAAATGCTCATGTGAAGAAAATGGCCACTGGAAAATTCAGAAAAGTGCCTTTACAAAGGATGCAGAAAAAAACTTGTTTCCATTTGTCCTTCTGGAAGGTACAAATGTTTTATGATGAATTACTTCAGGGAAGCAGGATAAGTTGAATACAGGACTGTGATGTCTTGGGCATCCCCAAGGCCTGGCTTTCAGTGGGAGCTGGAGTGCTGAGGGCACTGCAGAGCTATTTGGGATCAACAGGATGTAGTGGTGGAAGACAGGGAGGGTCAGACACTGCCAACCCACATCTGATGTGTCCACAGCACCATCCCAAGGAAAGGATGGTTTGGGTAAAGATGGGCACTAAGCAGTTGACTTGAGTTTGGTACTTTGCCAACAGGGATTTACAAAACTTCTGGCACGGAGAAAGTATTAAAATGAAGAAAGAACAGTATTAAATACCATTGAAATTTTTGCAGAGCTGCCAAGAACTTTCGTGGCCTTCTCTGCAGCTTGGTGGGGGAAATTCTGAGGTTCATTCCTTACTTCTGGGGTTTCTTATCCTCACTTGGCTGTTATTTTTCCCTGCCTTCATTTTGAAGAAGGATTGAGTTCTACCACTGCAAGAAATGTTTTCTCACCCATTAGCCATTTGACACAGAGATAGATTCTCACCGAAATCAAACACAGCCTCTTACTATCTGCCCCACCAGCATAGACCGGTCCAGCACAGCTTTGTACATCTTTGAAGTCGGCAGCATAAGTGAGCCAGGTCTTTTTATAAGGTTGCATGTGAAATTGTCAGAAAAATGAAACCATTTGCAGATGGTGGAGTGATAAAGATGGTACGGTGCCTCGCTTGTATTTGCCCCTTGTTTCCTTGGGAAGAGAAGAAAAGGAAAAGGGGAGGAGGGGAATAAAAAGCAGTGGAAGGAAATAGAAACTCCAACAAATGAAATTCTTTTGACAACATAGTGTTGAAGGAGTAAGTGAGATTTCTGGCAAAACCACCAGGTCTCTGAAGACAAGCTGACTGCTGCGGTATTTATTACTTCGCTTTGACGAAACCTCTGACATCAAGGACTTTCTTGGTGACTGATTTTTGTCAGAGTAATGCTGCAGGAACTGAATGTGACAGATGATTTTTTTGGACATGAAGCCTGTGTATAATGGCATGAGAAAGAGAACATAAAAAAGTCTGCCCTGAAGCTGCTTAATGTGGCCCAGGAGAAAAGAGCTGTTATCACTGCTTACTGATGCAGTCAGCAAGAGGAAAAAATGGATCCTGAAGTCAGACAGTTCGGCATGGAACAGATTTTATAAGAGTTGTTCTCCATTATCACAGCCTGGCTGAGGCTGGGATGGCAGGAGGAAATCAGACGGAGGAATGTACCTCTAGAAATTAAATAAAAATTGGCTTTATTGTGTCAAGTCTATCCCCTGTATTGCAATACTGCAACACCGTATGCAGCAGCAATAAATATGTTGAGCTTGATGAATATTACTGAGGCTTGTGACAGCTGCTGATGCAGAATGTCATATCCTTCTACTTACCCTTCTGTATATCTGAGTGCAGTGCATGGAGGATAAAATGACAGCACAAGGACTGTGGCTCTCCACAGAAACACAAAACTATAAAGAAAAGTATTTCCTAATGAGCTGCAGTGCCATATATGCTTGTATGCAGCCAAATTTCAAACAGTGCTCAAACCGAATTAATACAGAGCATCTTGAATTATCACAAGGTAGCAATTTAAGACATAGTCTGGAGTCGTGAAGGATATTTCAAAAGCAAACAATTGATTAAAATATTAACTGCCCTTTTCTCAAGCACATAAGATTTTCAGACAGCAGTTTTGAGAAATCTGTATGGAATCTTCAGCTTAAGGCACATCCCTGTTCTGCTTTTCTTCCGATCAAAAGTTTCAGCTGAAAACTTGAGACAGACCTACAGTGCTCTGCAGCAGAAGTGCTATTTTTAAGCCCAGAGGGCAGTGTGGCAGCAAGAAACCCTAATCTTCCTTGGATAGCTCAGCACATTTCTATGGGCTGTATAAATACACATATCTGATTTAATAAAACCTCATGCAGCGTAATCGTGCTTGTTTTCTGTAGCATTATTATGAAGTGTACAATTGGTGTTACTATGTTTTGGTGGAAAGAAATGTAAAATCTTCTCAGATGCCAGCCTGTGAATTTACTAACATCGCATTTTGTTTAGAATTGCTTTATATTGCCTGTATTCTGAGATATGGGCTTTATTCAACAGGTTAATCTGCTCAAATGATAGTTAAAAAAAAAAAAAAAGAATCAGAATTCTTTCTGTTTAGTTATATTTAAGTATAGGAGAATACCTTCCTGCATAGTAAATAGAACATCTACTGGGCAATGGGTTAAATGGGGTGTGCTGCAACTCCTTTTCTCTTTCTGGTTACATATGGAAAGAGAAATAAGTAGGCTACTAACTTCCAGAACAGCTGTATATGTGAGGCATTTAGTGAGAATTTATAATCCATGCTTTCTTAAAGAATGTGACAGGATTTCCAAGTACTGAAATGGCAAATGCTTAGAGATGTTGTAAATTAATCCACGTGTGAAACCCCCAACTGTGTTCTCATTGTTCTCTCTCTTCTCTCGTGAACATAACTCATTTCTGTTCATTGACTTTCAGTTCAGCTGACAAGACAGGATTTCTCCCTGGATCTTGGTGCGTTACATACACCTGTCAAGCAGAAGCTTCACGGCAGCCTCAGGGGAGCATCTAAAAGACACTCCTGCAATAACAATGAACTCACCATCCATTTGCTGCCTGTTTCTTTGAAACGATGAGCAAGTTAAGAACACACCGACCAAACCACTTCAATTTGCACTTCTCTGGGGGAGAGTATGGTAATGCCTGAGTTTGGACCTGCATGTCTTCCTGCACACCTACAAGTGAGGGTAGGTCCCACTGGAAGTCAAAGGGCATCTGCTCTGAGTAAGGTTCCTCCTGAT
The DNA here is from genome assembly GCF_987193195.1 of Phasianus colchicus. Classification (NCBI taxonomy): domain Eukaryota; kingdom Metazoa; phylum Chordata; class Aves; order Galliformes; family Phasianidae; genus Phasianus; species Phasianus colchicus. The sequence goes on along the minus strand of NC_143450.1, from coordinate 15,961,359 downwards.
GCTGTAGGATACAAGGGCACAGGGAGTTCATACAAGGGGTTTCTGTATTCACCTGTGTCCAGAGGAGAACAACTCCCTCCTCCAGAAGTGTGGATTCATTGGGTCTGCATTTGTACTCCTCTAAATACTATCTGCCTTGGCAAGAACATGGATACCAGTTCAGCCATGGGCTAATAAAACAGATGAAGCATTTCTTCCTAACCCTAGCAGGACTTGATTGACTGCCTTTATGTGAAATGGTTTGTGTGAGATGGGAGGATTCAGCTGATAGATAAACTGCAAAAATGTGTCACTGAGCTTTTTCCTTTTTTATTGTATTTTTGCAGCATATGCTGGCTTATGAATTTATGAATTGTTTTGAAGAACTCCTTATAAAAAAAAAAAGAAGTATATTTGGGTGGTTTATATTTGTTCTTAATAAGTGAAAAAATTTACTAAAAACAGGCCTGATGTGATGACTTTGGAGATTTTATCCACTATTGATGCTGATGTATTCCAGACAGCCTGAATAATTAAGCACTTTGGATGTTGAAAGCAATTCGAACATCTCCTAAACCCAGAGCTGAATTTTGCTGTTTTCAGCAAGGAATGAGGGCGACAGAAATCCAGAGCAAGTTGAGGGCATGCATGGTGGGTGAAGGCAGGTAAGTTTGAACTTCACCTTTTTATATGAGCTTTTCAGAGGGTGATGTTGTCAAGCTCTGCGAAGAAATCTGGTTGATAAAGCTATCAGGCAAAGTGCAGCTTTGATAAATAGTGTGTTTCACAATTGCGTTCCTATCAAGTTCTGCTGTCACTCCTAAGCAAATTCATTGTATTTTATTCTAATGTCTGTGAGACTCCAGGTGCTCAGAATTTTCCTCGTGACTCTTATCCTGCTCTTGTTTTCAGCAGGTTTAACCACTTGCAAATGGCATTTGCTGACAATTTTTCATGATGGTTTCTCAGATGGGAAGGGAACCCTGAGGAATTGCAGATGCTCCCAATAAATTAGTGCATGCAGGTAGCACTGGCAGAAGCCAAATTCTGGAAGGACATCACATCAAAGTGAGAAGAGCTTTCCAGTAGAGCAATGATATACTGAAAAATAGACAAAAAGAGTGCCAGGAATTATTCCTGAACATGAAGAATGGCCAAAACTACCATGAATGTAGGATGCTATTTTGTAAAACGGGCAGGCTCAGTTCTACCACTTGATGAATGCTGTGTAAGTTTGTGTCCTTTGCAGAAAGCAGAGGTGTCATTACGTCATGTCCATGTCCTCTATTGATTCATTTTCTTAAGTGAGTATTTTCTGAGATAACAGATGTGTGGGAGGCTGGCAAGCAGTAGGGAGCTTATCATCCAGCAGTGCTGGCTTTCTTCTTCACGTTCACCTGTTATGATGTAATATGCCCAGTTAATTGCCTACTTAAAGGTAATCTTGATATATAACTTTTGCTGTAATAGTTACAGGGATGTTGTGTTAGTGTGAATGGGAAGAAAAGAAGGCTCATTTAGTTGCAGATGCATAGAATCATGTAATGGCTGAGCCTTGAAACTCCTTTTTTTGACTCAGTATGGTTGCTCATTTATTTTATTTACATTGAAAATAATGCTGTAAATACCCAATTTCTGCCTATACAGGAGCTTGTGTAGGTTTCCTGTTACGCCCTTTGACTGATGAAGAGATGTTGCTCCTCAACATCACTCATGACTGTTGTCCTCAGAACAAATGGCACAAATAGCACTGACAGTCCAGTTAATCCATCTTGTACTGAAGTAATGCTCAAAAACTGACATTCTCCCAATAACATAAAGGTGCATGGATTCACTTCATTTTTTTTTACTGCAGCCATTTGCATCTTTTACTGGTAAGCAGCTGAAAACCTACTCCTCTGGAAGATATTGCAGCTGCAGAACCGAGGCTTGGATGATGACTGAAATCCTTGTATCTCTTTAAATAAGTGATGAGTAACAGAGTGCAGCAATGTGAGTTGGAGCATTACTTGGAGTCATGAATGAATTTACTGCACCAGTTTACTGCACCATGAACAAGCTATGCAGACTGATGTATCAGACACTTCCAAAAGTGCTGGTAGTGGCATCTCTCATTTTTATTTTATTGACTACTGGAATCAGCAAGTCTGAAGTGTGCCAGACTGAGGCTGCCCAAATCTTTTTGTTATCTCTAGAATGGTGTTTGCCAGGATGACCGTAGGAAGTTCCACATGCAGTATCCTCTTGTATTGCATAACTAGTGATCAAAGCACAATTTCAAAACCTAGTTTAGCATCTTTCCTTCCATAGTTACCAAAAAGTATGAACTGCATGAATTGCTAGAGAAAAGCCCTAGGAAAGAAGAATTCCTTACACCAGAAACATGGACCTACCTATCTACCTATTTAGGTTAATGTGTTTGTGAGTGGCTCAGAACAGCTTGTCCACAAAGACTAAGAGCCAACTGCAAGACAGAAAACTCTCTGAGATCTTTTGCTTTATTTCTATTTTGGAAAATTTCTGCTAGGGAAATGGTGCCAATTCTGGGTCTGGAATCTCATTTCACTTGCACATACTGTTCTGCCCGCTCAGAGTTAGGCACTTGCTTGTGCTGCACACCTGAATGCTGAATGCTAGCTATGAAAGTTGAGATCCAAATGCCTGTTTGGATTACACGCCATTATTGCCATTACTGTGCAGCACACAGGGATGCTGAGATTCCCCACTTGCAATGTGGGGGGCAAATACAGGTAATGTAATTCTATGCTCCCATGCCCAGTGTTCCCAACTGGTGATGCAGTCTCACAGTGCACGGTGGAAGACATGCTGCCATTGTTAGAACCTTTGTGTTCAGGTGTGTAAAGACTCCTTTTAGGCACTAAGCATTCTGCTGGAGGCTGAGTCTAGTCGTTATCCTTGAATCTTCCTCCCTCCTTCTCTAGTTAATATTTACAATTTTTATTAGTTTTGCTTACTTGCCAAGTTACTTTATTCTACATAATTTCTTCAATATAAGTCATTCTAATCAGAAGATCTGATTCATACTTGTCCATTAGATGAAACACCTCAAAAGAGAAGTAAATAATACAACTATTTTGAAGTCAATCTGCCTCTTCCCTCTGCACAGGTTTTAGCTATTCCTGCAGTCAATTTGTTGCATTAGAATCAATTGGTTAGAACCAGATGAAGCAATTCTGAAACAAAACTCAGCTGAAAGATACATTCTAGCCACTCGGAAATATTTTCAACTTTGAAGATAAGTATTCCTTTGAGGGGCTGTAACTCTAAATCCCAAAGTGCCTGCAAGCGGTTGGGCAGCAGCCAAAAATGCCAAGTCAGAGGAAAATAATTGTTTTCAAATGGTGACAAACCTGCAGGGTCGGCGGAGAGCAGAGGAACTGTGTTGCTGAATGCAGATAGCCACGTAACTCAGGTCTGTGAGTCCTGTACACTAAACAGAGCCTAACATCTCCACAGGGTGTTCAGAGGCCACAGATGCAGAAAGGAGCTCATAGGCACTGGTTTAACTCACAGGGCAGAAATGATTCCAAAAGAGAATCTAAAGACGTTGGGTTTAGACAGAGTGTGCCCTGCCAGTGCTTTGGGCTGTTCTATCCCTGTTTCCCAGAGGTGAAGAACTGACAAGATCTATAATTTTAAAAGTTTTTGCAATGAAAATAATTTGACAGCTTGGTCTGGAGATTTCTGTACCATTATGAATCATTGTTTGAAACTGTCCAGGACGATAGAATAATTATAAGTTAACCATGTCTTATGGAGATGAATGATACTTGAAGTGGAGGCTGGGAGCTTGCCACTGGTGTTGGTCTGGACTCTGCTGTACTCTAGACAGATGCCTACACAAATTGAGAACATGCTGCAAGGAGTGCTGATGCTTTGGTAATGCCATTGCTCTCATAACTGCAGTTGCAAGTCATGTGGAATCAGCTTGAGGGAGCTTGCTGATTACTTTCTAAGGATATCTACATACGAAAAACAAGTCTGGTGCTATAAATCAGCATAGTTCTGCTGACTGCAGCATAGCTGCATCCATCTACTCCAGCTGAGAATCTGGACTAAAGTATTTAGGAAACACAGAGGACTGAAAACTACCAGAACACCTTTAAAGCTAATGTGCCAGCAAGCAGGAGAGGCATTCGGCTGTGTGGAGTGAACTTCTTACGTCTGTGGTAGTTAAAGCAGAAAAGTGAACTTTAGATTCTCACCGTTTTATTGCATCTGTTAAAGCAGTATTGGCTTTCAACAACGAAATGAGCATTCAGGCCAAGTGTCTCTGCAGAATTTCGGGCACTCCATGAACGGATAAAATTTCAATTGCAGAAACAAGAGAAAGTACCAGACACAAATGCACCACGTATTACATTTAAGGAAAGACAGTGAAGTGGGCAGGTTATACCGTGGGAATAGACAGCAGCTGGCAGCTGACCCCGGTGTTATGGCAAAGCCACTGACAAGGCCACAAAAAATTAAGATTATTAGTAAGTAAAGTCAGCCTGCCTTCAAGAAATCCAGCATGGCTGGTCTGGGGGCTAGCAGCAGGGAAGCACTAAGATCTGGGCTCTGAGCCGGGTCCCTTGTTCCCAGGCAGACAGAGTTGGCAACAGCCTGTATTGCTCTCTGGTGGCCCCTTGGGCCAGAAAGAGAAGGTATATTGGCAGCAATGCAGGGGAATAGCAGCCAGCTCTGCTAGCCAGAAATCAAGTTGCAGTGAGAAAAAGGTGAAAGCAGGCCCCTTCAGTGTAGCACAGGCATCAGGCTTGCAAGGAGATGCAGTGGAGAAGTCCAGACCAGGTGGGACTCAGCAGTCAGAAGGCTGCTCATCCCTCAGCAAGCAGTCCCAGAGGCCAGGCGCTGCAGGGCAGACATTGCTGGCTGGAGTTTAGCAGAGCCCCAGGTCCCACACTGCCTTGCCCACAGCCACATGTGGCTGTGAGTCACTCTCTCACCTGGCCAGAGCTCTGCTGGGGTGATGCGTGGAGATTTCCTGGAGACATCTGTGCTTCAGAGGCTCCGGGGTCTGGAACAAACTGTGGCTCAGGTTTCCCCATGCACAGGGCTCTCGGCATGTGTCTTTGCTCTTTCCACTGCTGTTCTGGACAGGCCTCCCACTCATCCTTTCACTTCATTAAAAGGGCCTCAGCCCCTCCTCCAGCATCTTAAGAAACAGTGCTGGGAAAGGCAGCGATGCGGGAGTGACAGGCAGAACTGAAGTAACTACTGCACCCTTTTTCTTAAAGCCTCTGCAATTGCCTTCTTTCTAGGTGGGAATCCCTCTCAGTGATTATCTGGCTCTTCTGATTTTCATCAGCTGGAGAGCTGCATCTCTGAGATTATCCTCTCAGCATCCTTGCCTACTCCTTAATGTCACAGGCTTTGGCCACTTAGTCTGGTTATAGAGTCTCAATTCCAGTCTCATCCTCCTGCAAGACTAACTCACAAATAAAGTGGAGTGGGAGTTTCCATGTTCAAGTGCTTTCCTCGTGCCCTTGGGGAAAGGTCCTGAACACAATTTCTTCCGCTTGGATGGAAAGAGGAATTCCTGTTAGAGCCTCCATGAAATTACAGTCTTCTTTTTTTATGAAATGTAAAAGAAAGTAAATATTACCTTAGAGTCTCTTTTTCGTGCTGCAATAAAATGAGACACTTCCTTGGAAATAAGTTTTAAGACACAGCTCTTGTAAGGTTCATGTTTATTGGAGTGGAGCTCACAGCTGACCTGAGGTCTGGAGGACTTGGAGGCAATATGTGAACTTCCAATTCTTTCCTTCCTCAGCACGAGGTGCAAAACTCGTCTGTTTCTCAGAGAGACTTCCCCACCCTTCGCAAGCTTGTGTGCTCATATATCTCTCATGGTACATAAAGAATGACATATTGCAGCGAATCTGCTGAGAATAGCTTGTAAAATACATCATGATATGAATCAGCCTCATTAGAAGTCTCTCTCATGATTTAATACAGACATGGTGCTTACAGGAGTGGAAACCAGTGTGTTGGGTTTTTTCCTCTCTTGCTGGTGTGTTGTGCTCAGCCAAATGTTGAAACAGAAAAGAAAGAATTCTCTGAACTCAGGGCCAGAGGTAGAAAGCAAATACTTCATTACCAATATGCCTCTCTGGCATAATTAAGGGCTTGGGTGTTTCCCTGGATATATGACTTTCCAGTTTTGTTAATAAAATATTATTTTGCTCTTCTAAACAGCACAAAGCTGCATTCTTTTCATACCCCAAATCCCCCTGACTCAGGACCCTCTCACACCTCACATTCAGCATCCTGAGCCATTCCAGGCTTTTCTCCCACAGCTGCTGCTGTGTTTATGAAGGGGATTATACGACACGGTGCCTGTGATAGCAGGAGACAAGGCGCAGTGGCCCAAGAGGCCTCTCTCAGTCCTATTTTATGTAAGGACTGGCGTACCAGGTGCCACAGATGCATGACTCAGACCCTGCTCAAACTGCTTGTGTGCTGGGGCAAGCACTTGGAAACGAAATCAGTGATGTTAGTGTTTTACTTTAGACAAGGCTACAGCAGATGCAATCCAAATGACACACCACAAATAGCAACAGCTCTGGGCTAGTGGCCATGTTGTGCAGGACTTATGGTAGGAAAGGAAGATTTCTGCTCCATGGCAGAAATCTCTTCCCTCTCTACTTTTTACCATTTCTCTCTTGTCACTTCAACATCAGAGTATGTAACAATTCTTGCTGTTATTTCTAGTAAACCACAGCACATTTTGGCTTATAAACCTCTGGCTGCACTCTTTTCAATCACATGGATCTTTAATCAAATGTGCTAAGTGCAATTACTCAGCTGTTCTCCATCATTTTGCTCTCCTTATGCTCCCAACTCCATTACCCATGATCACTGCCTGGTTTGTCACCAGCGAACCTTATTTGCTGAGCACTGTGGTATATTTCTATCTCTCACCCAAGACCTTGGGCCACGGACATTATCAAAGGTCTTGTCACAGTCAAGGCTGGGACATCTCAACTTTGCATTCGAACAGTTTGTGCTTTCTTCTTTGTAAGATGAAGTACGTGCAAAACGCCACATACTCCTGTTCTACTGAGCTCAGTCAGGAGATAGCACTTCAGGGCAAAGAACAAACAAAATTCCAGTTTATTTCTAGCCTTGATCATTGGTTCCCAAATATTTTCCTTATTTACCATGACCTGGATGAATTTGTTTTAACAGCAATTCTCATAACCTTTGTGTTACTGCCAGCTTTGCCTCTGACAGAAGAGGCTTTACTTTTATCACTTACTGTCTATCAAATGCTATTTTACAAGACCTGCAGTGTTTCAGTTGTGGCTTGTGCCTTGGGACTGGGCATCCTCTGTGATGCCAGACTTGCCTGCTGCCTCTTGAATTTGATGGGAAGGATCTGGTTCCCAAAGCTGGGATTTCACAGCTGTGGTCTGACTGACTTCCTATCGGTGCATACAGAAGTGAGCACACAGCAAAGCTAAACACCCATTTCATACCTCAGACTTCTCAACTGGAACAACTGTTGCAGTTGGAAGTTGTTTTGCTAACTTCTTTGGCTAATTGATAACATCTGCATCTCACCACCCTTCCTTGTGTCACAAGCTACTTCCAAATAGATCAGATAGATAACACTGTGGCTGATCTCAGTTTCAGTATTAGTGATATATATTGTTACATTCAGCAAATAGTATTAAAACCTGGGAGGGGGGGGGGTGTCTTCTAATAATACTTCCTTTATAAAGGTTTCTTTCACACAGTCACAGAAACAAGTCCAGAGACACTAATAAAACCTCATGGTATTTGTTTGGTGTTTCTCTCATGGTCATGGGCAGATAAAAGAAATTTTGTAATATTTCACATTATTTTTCTCTGCTTTCTCCCTACCACACCATCTACATTTGAAAGTTTCTTTTGGGCTTTGAAATATTGGAATACGCTTTTATTTTCCATTATTTTTCATTATCCTTGTATTACAATAGATGAATGAGGAACTGATGCGTGTGATATTTTAGTAAATAAAATCCTCATATTCAAGATCACCCTTGAAGTCTAGTAATACATAGTGACACCATATAGGTCCCAAGGAGACAATATGGTTGTAATGGAAATATCATATATCTCATATCCCAGGTCTGATATATCAGCTCAGCCATAAAAAGAAACAGGATATTTGCAACTATATTTTAACAGGAATTTTGCTGTTACCATGAGAACATGGATTACTTACAAACTTTGGTGAGAAAACTCTTTAATGGTTTCATCAGTGTCTAACCCAAGGAGATTTCAGTTCTTTCGCTGCTGTCAGAACAGCCATTAATGCAGTGAAAATCAGAAACGTGTGAGTGTTTCTTGAGTGTCTCATTGTTCATCCCAGACTGAAGTCTCAGTGCAGGTCAGATGGTCCCTGCTACCATTTTTCAGAATTCTCAAGATCAAATTTGGGCTATGCCTGCTGACACGCATCCACTAAGAGTTCTCTATTGCTTGACACCTTTCCAGTTGGTGCTGGGGAGACGTTCCCTCCTTCACCTCCTTGTTGCTGTTGGGATGGTTAGAGCTGTTACTGAGCAGGGTCTGGAGATGCCTTCAGGCCCTGTGATGTGCAGAGAATGGATGTAAGCCAGGACTTTAGACTTGAAGTTGCTCAGTCAGCCAGGAGAGCCTCATGAATTTTCTTGTAAAAGGAATTTCTCTGGATTCAGGGAGACTAGTTACATAATCCTTTGAAAACAACATTTGAAACAGGATAGGGCTATCCCCTTTATAAAGTCCCCAGAAGAACCTACAAGATGCCATGTGAACTATTATTAAGCAGTTCTTTTATTTTGTGCCTTTCAAATCGCTAACATCTACAAAAGAAGTACAGATAAAATCCCAAATACAAATTTCTCATGGCTTCACCTAATGCAAGCTCACCACATTTGGTCTTAATCTGAATATCTGGGCTGGGATGAGTTCTGCAGGGCTATAATAAATATTTTCCTTCAGTGAGAATGGCTCAGCAAGAGGTTCAATGTCAGGTCAGTGCTGGGAGCTCTCTAACCATGTTTTGTTAGACATGGAAGATACCCTCACTTATCAAAGCTCCACTATCACCTGTCAAAGCTCCATAGAGGCTGATGGGGTGGATAAAATTTAAGTCAAGCACTTCTTGCTCATTTTAGATGCTGGATTCTGTCACCATTTGAGGAAGGCTGGGCAGTGGTTACAGCCTCACATCCTGGAAATGAAAGCACTTCCATCAGAAAAATTAAAACTGAATGAACTAGGGACTTGCTGTGGAAGTCCCTTCCTGTTCTGCTCTATTCAGATTGGATTACTTACAGAAACAGAGAGAACAAGCAACCTTGTTACAGGAGACTTGGCTCAGGTAAATAAGTGTGAGCTACTTAACAATTAGCAATATAGTGAGAGTTCTTTAATTTGCTTTTTCAAACAAACGTGAGCCACCTGTTCTGCCATTTTAATGCAGGAACAGAAGGCAATATGATGCAAAGGTGTGTTATCAAAAGGAAGGCAGAGATGCCTGGGAAGGAAACTTGTCTCTTTGTGGCACTATGTGGTGGGGGGTAGAAAATGTGCTGACTAAGCATATTGTGTTCTTACATGACTGGGATCATTAATGCGAGCACCTGAAGAGTTCACTGAGGTTTATAGTTTTCCATTTTTATGTGATTATGTTGCCTGCCCGTGTGTTACAGATGAGAGGAAAAGCCCGTTTCACTTTCAAAATGTGTTATTAAAGGGAATATTACTGTACCAGAACTTCATCATCCATGTGTTTAACTGTAGATGCCTTTCTTATAACAAGGTGCTGTTACAACTGTATCGACATAGTTCCCTTTCAAGTTAGTAGGAACTGATTTTTGAATTCAAGATATAGAACTGTTTTTAAGTGGTCATTCCTTGGGTGAAAGTGATCTAAGGTACAGCTTTTCTAAACATTGATGCTTTCCTGGTATGAGAAATAATCCACTCTTGACTTTGCTAGATTTAGTTTTTCTTGTTTCTAGGCTCATAAAGATCCATAAAAAGAACTCAGATATTTGACCAAATTCATTAAGAGGATTGTGGACTGAGCTAGAAATGGATGCAGTTCTGGTTCCAGGTCTTATATCTCTGACTAATTAATTATTAGTGGATGTGAGTCACCCTTTGGAAAGGTCAGTCTTAAGCACCCCAGATTATCTCAGCTCAAAGCAAAGGTATCAGGTGCACCCTTGCAGGCCTAGGATAGCAAGAAAACCATTTCATATTGGAAGTGGATGACACTTTATGCCTGGGCCCAGAAGTTTTACCACCCATTGAAGTTCATCAAGTACACTGCAAGTAATTTTATACCTCTGGGTAGAATCCAGCTCTCCTTATCCAATGAAATGCCAGTTTACTGAGTCACTGTAAAGGCTGCTCTGGATAGAGATGTCTCTCTGGTTGAACTTAGTACAGACATCTTTGTCTGTGATTTGTTTTCAAGAGTGGGCCTCTTAAGGAAAGGCTGAGCCAATTTTGTATAGTTTGTTCCCTAGCTGTCAGTAGGGCAGCTGATGTGTCCTGTCCTTGCAGAAGCAAAGGCTGCTCAGTAAAAGTATTTCTTCATGGCCATTACTATTTATCCTTTCGTTTTGGAGCAGCACTAGTCTTTCTCCTTTTAGGGTGTGTCTGTACATTTACAGACTATGATAAGTTGCCTCGCATAGAAGGATTTACATCTGTACGTATATTTTTTTATTTTGGGACATATATAGATCATGTTAAAAACCAGAAGTCCATTGTTCAATCAATCAAGTTAATCCTGGTGCTCCTTGATAACTGTAGCTATCGCATTTCAGAGTGATTTTACTGGATATTACTGGGATTACTTGTAGTAGCCACTCAGTCTAGACAGGGGTTTCTATTACAGTGAACACAGACAAAAGGGTAAGAAATATTAATGCCCACCATCCATTACCATGCACAAACTGCGTATCAGAGAGTGGATCCTGTTCACTTGGCCGTGGTTCTCCCTCCCTTTTGTTTATCTCTCAGGAGGGTACTGCCTTTTGTTAATTAAAGAAAAGCAGGTTGTCTGAACGTAGAAAGAAAAAAAGGGAAATAGCTGCTTGGAAATGTTGCCATTTAGAGTTAAGGGGAGATGTTGATCTTTTGATGAACTGTACCAGTATGGACAGATCCATGTATTTTGGCCCAAGAGTTGTGGTCAAGAGGGCCAGTCTGTTATGGCCTTTCTGCAAGATGTGAGTAGGATTGTGAGCATCTTTTAGAAATGAGCAGCTTGGAAAGCTGAAGGATCTTTGAAAAACATATCATTGTGAGAAACATGGTGAAACTGATCCCAGGACCATCAGCAGGGCCAGGTAAAACTGTACTACCTGTCATATCTTAAACAAAACCACTTAGATGACAAGCACAGCAGGAATGCTGCTCCTTGGATAAACGAAGTGTGGCAGTGCAGTGTAGTTCTCACCATTCCCTAGCAGATAACCCTGCACTAGTTAGTTAGGACATACCTGCCCCAAATAAATTAAGATAGTTGGTGGATTAAAATTAGGCATAGTTAACAAGGCAATGATTGAGGTAATTAAGTTTTGAAGCATTTCAAATTCTCATTTTATGTTACTCCACATGTTCAACTCATAATACATGGACAAACACTGTATGTGCTGCTTGAGTCAGAGTTTATTTTGGGTACAGCATATTTCAGATTGTTGTCAAATTGCCTATCATAACTGAAGCTCCAGCAGTTAGGCTCTTAATACGGTTATGGGTATGATAATAAGTGACTTGCACAAGTCTGTGTTGGAGCAGGGCAATGCAGCTGGATTCTTGCAAATTTTAGGCTTACCGATGAACATTTTTCTCTTGATGTGTACATGTTTATTTCATGGTATTTAATTAGCCATCTGGATGGGAGATCTTGATTAGCTTCAGACAGTTTGTGAAAGGCTGCCTAAGAAGTAGATGTTTAAATGAAAATTCGTAGCAGCATTCATCTCAGCTATTCTCTTGGCAAAACTCTTGCTTTAACATCGACTTTCAATAAAGATCTGCCATCTTCAACTTTTGTTTTATATGGAAAAAATGCTTTTAAAGTTCTAGATTTAGAAGTTTTTACAGAGCTTAATAAAAATTCACTTTTGGGGCAAAGCACACTTGACAGATGTGCTGGTAGTGATGGTTTCTATTTAAAAACATGTTCCTTTCATTTGCTGCATCTTGCAGCTGCTGAGAGTATTCTGTCTTGCTTCCTCTATGCTTCTCTTGCCGTCTTTCAGGTATCAGAGAGAGGAGCCAGTTGTCTTCAACAGCACCAACAGAGAGAAGCTGCTTTTCCTTTCTCTCTCCCTTGGCTCAGCTTTTTTTATCAGTGTGGGAAAGATGCACCAGACAACAAGCACCAGAGATGGGACAGAGGCTATTTGTTATTCTGAAGTTGTATCTTTTCTTGAGCAGTAAGGCCCAATAGAAAAAGTACTATGGGACTCCTCTGTGTGTCCAAACAGAGATTATTTTCTAATTCCTGCCATGAGGCCTTCATGCTCCATTGGCTTTGGACTGACACTGAAAAACAGGTAGGCAACAGCAAACCAGAGTAAGATGTACTATTCTGGGAGAATAATGTAGGGAAAGATTACACACAGGAATTTTCTGGGTAGAACCTCTGTCTGGGGAATTTGGGATCTGGCTCATGCTGCCACTGGGTTTCTGGATGCCCCTTGCTTCCAGGAAGTGGTTAGCAATGTGAAGAAAAGGCAATCCAATGCTAATCTCTTGCCTAACTGGTAGCTGTATCTCTTTACCAGCTTAGCACTTCTAGGCCATATATCCATGTAAGAACCCCAGTTGTACTTCTTTTTATGTGTATTGACTTAGTGGAGTGCAAACATGTTAAAAAGTTCACTTTCTCCTTTATACGACTCTATAAAAAAGCTCTTAAAATGGAGTCATAGGGTTTCAATGAGACAAATGAATGATCAGCCGAGACCCAACAGTCCTTCCTGACGGATTAGGTGCTTTGCAGTGAGAAATCTGAAGATGCTAATCAGCCTGGGGAGTTTTCATGCCTCCAGCACTATGTAATGACAGCAAATAGTGTGATGTCTCCAAGTTCTAATGGAACAGGCGGGTAGGATGCAGTAATAGGCATCACTCAATGATACTTGATTCCTGTTAGAACTATGTTTTCAGAAGTCTCCAGGCAGCAGAGATTTCATATGCATTTATGGGAATTTTAGTAAAACTGAACATATACACTCTAGTGTGGAAATCTTTCTAACAGCTATTTAGACATTGTCATGGGCAGAAATAACAGTAAACACGTGCATGAGTAGATCAGTGTGTGTTTTCATTGTCTGCTTTTAGGAGAAATAACACATTAACATATTTTCTGAATTTTGCAAATGCACTGCAATTCTGCAACTCAATAAACATGACTTTATATGATCTTATACTGTGATGATACAGTATAATACCAAGATGGTTTCCAGTTGGGGTTTAGGAAGCTGTGAGACATGGCAGAAGTGTTGGGAATCAGGACATTTCAGCTCTCCAGCAAGGGATGTATCTGTTTATAAGACTGGCTTTGGAAGGGTTTGGTCCCACTGCCAGAGCAATAAAACACAGTCATTGCAATAGAAAGGAAGCAGGTTGTAGCTTACCAGAAGGAATTGTTTCACGTAATTGTTGTAACTATTACATTTTATTTCCACACAGTGGAAATTTTGAGTTGCATTCTGTCACTTACACTTGGAGGCATGTCAGTGCTGTGTTTGTATTCCTTGATGGTGGCTGAGATCACAAACATGAGCAGTCACTGAGAAAAGAAAAGGAACAGAATATTTCATCTGCATCCCCCCTAAAGTTGTATCATTATTTTGGGGAGATAAAGAGCAACAGTGGTGTGTTTGGATGGCTCTCTTTGGAGAGACTTTCTACAAACAAGCATGATGAAAACAGGAAAATTTAGCTCAAAAATACCACTGTGTCTACTGGGAGCTCCGGAAGGTTTTCTCTCTGAGAAGTGCCTGCTGAGCACCAGATGCACCTGAGCTCTTGCTTGGATGTGTGATTGATGCAGGCTGGAAATGGTTAACAAATAGCATGGGGCTGGGAAATCAGCATCCATCCCTGGCACAACTCCTGTGGGGATGTGTGCCAGGAAGCAGGAGCTGAACTTCTTACTGAAAACAAAGGATGACAAGATGAAATGCCTGGAGACTGAAGTGTTTGTCAAGGTGACGTGCTTGTGGTCGTTACTGAAGTGCAAGCTGAGAGACATTTCTGTATTTCAGAGAAATGTGTAGCCAATGCAGTTTGTGAGCATTTATGTTGTCATATCAGTAGCAAAATGTTATCTGCATAATTACAAAGTTATGTTCTGATAGGGATTCTTATTTAAGCCTGTTACATGCTCCAGCAAAGCAGAAAATCCCTTACTGAGTACCGTTAATAATGGAGCATTAAGAATACACTGTTTTCTTTTCTGGCTTTATATACATCTATTTATTTTTCAAACAACTGTGTTTTGGTACGTTCTAGGATTTCACCCCTGGGTGCTGGAAGGATCTAGGATCCCCCTGGAGCTGACTATGAGAGGAGATGTCACTATGATCTGTTCTGGTAATGTTCACTCTGCCTTCAGAGCTATTCTTTTCTTAAGGATCAAACAGCTTTCTTATGGAGAAACTCATGATACTGTGACAGAAGACTAAGATATCTCCCAACCTTCCTAAAGTAGTAATTTTTTAGGTAGTACTTTGTGGAGCCAGGAGTTGGATTTGATGATTGTTGTGTGTCCCTTCTGATTTGATATTCTATGGTTTTATTCTATGATCCTCCCAGAGATCTTCTGAATAGAGTCCAGTGAGTTCAGCAGGTCTGTGGATGCCCCAAACATGAGCTTCCACCTACGTGTTATTCTGGTGATGGTAAGGCTCCCCTGGGAATCCCCTCTGGGGGCTGTACAGATGAGTGGGGTCCTTTCAGTTTCTGGTGAGGCTCCTGCAGTGATATCTGGTCAGGTGGAGCAGTGGGCTGCACACCCAGCTCTGCCCTCTCCAAACAGGGAGAGTAAAGGTGCAGCATCCAGCACAGGTGTACTGACCTGTGATGAGATTAGGAAACATGAAATAAGACTCTTTCAAATGGGAAGAGAAGAGCATGAACACTTCCAGAAGAAGTGGGTGATAAGGAAGGCAGGTGGAAGAGCAGGCAGGGAACCCTTTCTGGGTAGGCCTACCTAGAGGCAGCCTTGCTCCCAGGGCAGAACCTGCCTGGAGCCTTCTGAACTTGCTCCTGAGCTACAGCACAGGCATTAGTGGAACTAATAGTCATAATTTTTCTTAAAAAGCCCACCATCAGTCAAGCTTTGTGTGCTGAGCCAGTGGGATTTGTACCCAGAAAGGCTGGGGAAGTTGTACTTCACATTGAGCTATATGTAACTGAGATACAGTGGTGACACACATTGGGAAAAGCAATCTGAGGGGCCCGGTTTCCTGCTGGGATCCCCACACAGCAGAGTGCTGTATCTGGAGGATGATCGAGGAGCCTATCCTGTAGCTACTCGACAGAACTTGCTGATGAGATGCATCTTCTCTGTGCTGTGGGAAATGAGTTGTTCTCTGCAGTTTAAAGTCACAGCACTACGTAAGCAGTGGAAAAAGGACCCTGAGTCAAACTCTTTCTTGGGCTGGGTGCTTGCAGCACTGCTGGTGTAACATTAACATTACGTGGCTTTATAACAAACATGTGCATACCTGAATTTAAAGGCCAATGGATTGGCTGAGCAAAAATTTATTGGGAATGGGAGGACAGAGAACATCTATTTTCTTTAGCCAGTACAAGGGATGACTAATTACATCAGGAACAGCTGCAGTGCTCCTGAAAGGACAGAAGACCAGCTGATTTCTGCCATGCTTCCCCAGCCAATTGGCAACACCTGAGCTCTGCAAGGTAAAAATCAGGATGTGTGCTTTGTCCAGGTCATTAGAGCTCCGTTTGGAGAGAAGTGAGCAGGGGACAGGCTTTGTGTCACTGCTTAAAGAGCTACTCGAAAAGAGATGGGGGGGAAGGAAATACATGGGAGGAATATTTCAGCCCAAAGTAATATTTACTTGGGTGCTTAAAACTTTGTAAAATGCCCTGTAGGTCACAAGCCATTCATTCTGCTGTGTGTTTGTCTTTAAGAAGGTGCTTGTAAGTAGTATTGGAACACATGTGTGATGAGGGGTTGCCATGGCAAACAGGTTTTGGCAATATTTAAGACAGAGTTTTATAGCACAGCAGAATAAATAAGCATGTTAAAGCCACATACAGTAACTTGTTGGCACATACATTAATGCTCCCAAGGGCTGCAATAACTTAAGCACCCTCCCTTTAAATATTTTTCAGAGTTTTTTCTTTTTTATTGACTACATGCATTTAGTATTAGGGCTAGGAATGTCCCATTTCCACCCCCTTTTGAAGTGAGTAATTGAGGCAAAAAGAAGGAGGACTGTCTCATAAATCATAAAGAGCCATTGTACACAGACAAGAGGGGCAATTTTTCCTTTCCTACCATACGTGAGGATAAGCCAAATCCTAACTTGCTCCCTCTGGACATGGGATAGATTGGTGCATTTATGTTTCTGATAGAGCTGGAATCATCAGAAATAGTTTCACACCATTTTCTTTAGTTTCTGTCTCGCTATTTTGTGCCAAGCCAGTCTCCCACATCATGGCAGTGAGATAGTGGCTTGAGTGTTAGTGGTTTATGAGCCACCTGTTCTGTTTCCAGCTTGGCTCCCAGTTCCCACCAGTGAGTCCCCACCAGATCTGGAAAGCCTCCCCACAGCACTCCCTCAAAGCTGGGAGCAAAGAGGCAAATCTCTGCTTGTAAGAGGGCTCAGGTTTGTGGTGCTCTTAAAGGTGAACATAAATTACTCTTTATAATGAAAGCTCTGGTTTAAGAGTTATTAGTGTATTAGACCAGGCTTTATTAGCTCAGAGGTTTCGGAGCCATGTGGGAGGTGTGACACTGGCTCCCTCTTCTGTGGGAAGCAGTAACCTTTCTGGTTTGGAGAACTCAGAAGCTTCCAAAGGCAAGCAAAGCCCACATCTCCCCCATCCCCTCCCACATCTGCTTCATTGGCATGAAAGTGTATCAGTGCAGACGTGATGGGAGAACGCCCAGCTGTAAGGCAGGTGGCACAGCCTTGCCTCTTCCCTGGGGGAGCAAAGGATGGTGAAGCCCTCAGCCGGAGCTGGCAGTAATTGTTTCCTGTTAAAAGTGGAATATTGGCAAGTATGATGGACCTGATTCTCCTTGTTTTATTGGTGAGCAAGGAAGTTACTGGGGAAGGGTGACAAAGTACACACACTCACCCAAAAAAGAAGACCATGGTCCATGCTGGCCCCTGCTATGCTCAGAAGTAGAATGTTTTGTGTACTCCTATGGTTTTAGGAGGACCAAGAAGAGCCTTCGGTCTTCTCTGCGATCACCAGAGCTGCTGGGCTCTCCCAGTGCTTTATGTATGCCCAGCAATTGCCAAACCATGCTCAAAATTCAAGAAATGGGGGTGGGGAAAGGTTGGTTATTTTTATATGAAATTTATATTTCTAATACCTAATGCTGATAGGTTCATTATGAGTTACAATTCGCTGAATAAAAGAATCCACGAGGGAGGGATATTGCATGGAGAGAAAAGAAAGAAAAAGGCAGGAAGGTGATTTTTATGCCTATAAAGGCATCTCCTGGGCATAAGCAGCATGAAGACCTACCACGTCCTCCTGGTGGTTTGGATCTGCGTGCAATTAAAGCCTAGTGGAGCTGTCAGGGGCTGTTGACAAATATATTATCAGCAACTTAGGTTAAGCAAAAATTACTTAAAATTAATCCATCCCTGCCCAGTGTTCCTGTTTCACTTCAGAAGAATGTGCCAGGAGGAGTAAGTACAAACCTGACAATGTTAGGGGAACCTCCTCAAGGTGGAAATTTGCAAATAGGGCTACTGTAGTATGTAATGAGAAGCTGCAGGGCTTTCAATTATCCCACATAGTCTGTCTCTTTGCAACTTGACTGACAGCTAATTATGCTGGTGCCATTTTTTTTTTTGGCAGTGGAATTTAATCTCCCAGATGGAAAGCAAATCAATCTGCCCATCGCTGCAGCTGAGGTATACTTTGGCTCAACTTTAATTTATTCTCCAAAGCCGAAGGAGGCTGGTCATTTCAAGGTACAGAAATATCACATTTCTCCTGTTAACCAGGCTGGTAAAAGGAAAAAAAAAAAATAGGGAAGAGTTGGGATTTTGTAGGCTATGCTGTGAAATGTTGTCCTTGCTTTGTATTAGGAAACAGCAGTATCATCTCCCCTTGATTCCTGTGAGTGGAGTCTGACAAGGAAGAAGCATTTATGAGCTGGGTGCTAGTGATAATGGTTAAACATGAGTTGTGGAGGCATTAAGTGGGATTCTATGGAGGAATGAACTAAATCTCTGAAGAACTCAACACAAAAAGGAATTGGTGGCAATTTTCAAGCACTTTAGCCAGTGTGCAATAGTCTGGTTCCCATTGGGTTTCACACCAGGGATATAAATACAATCTTTCTACTTACCTGCGCTCTTCAGGCCTATCAATTATGCTGCTCCCTCTGAGTTGCTGTTACAACTGTAGGTATTACTGTCCTCTGCAAAACCATCACAGAGCAGAGTATGTGACTGTTTACCATGGGCTGCAGACCTGATCTTTGAGTGGCCAGGCAACTGCAGCTCCTGTCAGCGCTATTTTTCAGGCTAGAAAGCCAATGTTAGCTGGGATCAAGGGGAAACGAGCTCACAAAAACTTGAGGTTAACAAACATAGGGAAATTAGAGCCTGATTTTACTGCAGACTTCTGCTTGTTTGGCTAACGAGGAATGCTCTCACCTTGACAGCCTCTATGTGCTACCTACGTTCCACCTGTGTTTTTTACCTTCTGGTGTACTTTCTCTGAATTCTCAATTTCTCAGATTCATTGGATGTATATACTTTGGCTTTGGAGAGTTCACAGACCAAAGAGTTCCTGATTCCTTTTTACTGGAAAATAAGCATTTCTAAGAGTGCCTTGCTCATGCCTAGTGAGTCAGATTCCAGCCTCCTTGCACTTGTATAAATACTGGCTGTTTTACTGCCTTCACTGCAGTAAATCTGCAGGCTGAAAGATCAGAAGCTCTCACATCTTGCTGTCGATATCCATCTCTTCATGTTTTCATACAGTAATTATAATCATGACGCTTCTCCTAACGAATCAGAAAATGATATTTTACAGTTATAAAATCTTGTACATGGAAGCGTTTGCTCGTGACAAATCTCTGGAGAACAGACGTTCAGGTGCTGTCCCATCAGGTGCATTCATTACTTTGCTGCATGCTGTCCTTCTACTGTGAGACAGTTTAAGATGGAGCCTGTGCAATGCCCTCACAGTCTGTAGCAGAGAAGAGATATCATTCAATGGATGATCAGAATGTTAATGAATCTATGGAAAGAATCATCAGTATCTGGGGAAAAGCACTGCAGGAGAACCAGAATATGGGATTGAAAAGTGACATTGTGTGTTTGGTAACATATTTGTGGTTATAACACCACTCAAAGATATTTGTATCCTTGGATTGAAAGCAGGGATCAGAATAGGGGCAGCCCCCACCTTATTTCTGTACCTCCTGGCACTTGTGGTTATTGAGATTAGTTCTTGCTTGGCTGCTTTACTTTTCCAAATGCCCCAATCTCTGCACAGAGCTGGATGCCCAAGGAGGCAGAGGAGCAGGAAGAGTTGAAGCAGACAGGCTTCTTTCCAGACTTCTGCCCAGGGCACATCTAAGAACAGGGGGAGAAATCTCAGTCAGGTTTGCAGGACAGATGTGGATGTTAGGAGCCTGCTTGTACCTCTGCATCTGCCAAAATGCTAAAGCCAAACTTCCGAAAAGTTGAGATCTAGAAGAGAGCTGAAGGAAATGCAGCAAGATTTGTTACTGAATATTAAATTAATCATGAAGGATGAAGGGCTGATTCCAGTGGAATGTAACATGAGACCAAAAGTCTAACCTGTCCATCATGGCACCAATCATCCAGAAGACACATCTGCACTGCGGTTCCCAAATACTCTGCCCTCCTCCAACCGTTTTAGGAAAGTAAAGGTTACACAAATGTTGTTATTCATTGCTTCCATTTCTCAGGGGGAAAAAGGCCTTCAGGAAGGAAGGATTCAAAGAGGCAGATGAGCTGCAGCATGATTATGAATTCTTCCCCTTCAGTGGGGAAAAGAGAGAGACCCCAAATTTGCATTTTTGCTTACTTCCTCTCTGGGGCAAAGTAACACTTCTGTCAGCAGCTAATTGCATCTGAAACCCAGCCTGGCAACCTGACCATGTCTGTGGTAGGGTAATTATACCTGCTCAACTAATCATAGTGGCTGACAACTTGGGATGAAAAAAGCTTTGGCAGGATGATAGCCTACAGAATTAGGGGGAACTGCTAAAGTAACACAATTTGTGATTCACCCAAAGGACGGTATTACAATGAATTACCTACAGGAGGGAAACTCAGTCGAGTAAAAGCAGAAGAGCAGAGGAAAGCAAGACTTGAGGCAGTGGATGGAAAATGCTGCTGGCTGCAATGTTTCCAACACCTTAAAGTATTTAGAGAACATTCATTTTAACCATTGTTTTCAGATAAGTTCCCTAATGGACTGCAGCAATGAAAGAACAAGCAGTAAAGATAAGTTCACTGAGACTTTCAGTGTGTGGCCTTCCTTAAATGATTAATTAATTTTTACATATGGTACTAGTACATTTAGCTGTTAAAAATGCTGGGAAGACAACTCCCAAAGCGATGTTGTTTTGGTCCCAGTACACATTAGCAGCAATTTCTTCTGTTTTTCTTGTTATACATGTAACCAGATATGTTTCTTTTCAGGTTTTTGAATCCATGCCACAATCTGCTGGGGCTGCACCACATGGCTGAGTTCAGGCTTGTTCTGGGATCTCTGGCTTCTGCTTTCTTCACACGGCCTGCTGGGTTGCAGGACTTGAGGGCAACATTCTCCAGGCTGTGGGGAAGGTGGATGATCCACAGTAGTCAGTGGAAACACCGAGGGTTTAGGAGCTTCTGTATGAGTGCCAGGAAGGAGAAGGATGCTCTGGAATTTATACAAAAGGAGAATACAGTGATGCTCACTAAGTGATGTCCCACAGCTGGGTTATAACAAGAATGGAGACCTTAAAGCTCTCAGGTTGGGGCTCTGCCTGCTGTGAGAAGCAAGGCGATCCCCCACTCAAAGCTATGTGAGAAGCATTGGTAACTGTTTCTGTTTACTCTGGAAAATGCTGCTGAGAGCTCAGATCCTCATCAGGTGGGAGACGTTCATGGGTCCTTTTGCAAATTAAGGGCTGAATTCATACAAAGCAAACCTTGCATGTCACAAGCAATGATCTGAACTACTCACAGAGCCAGTGGCTGAAGAAGTTCATAGTTGACATCTCTTCATCTTGTATAACAGTGTAAAAGATCTGTTAAACACGACTGCAGGCAGCATTTTTAACTGCTCTGAAAATACCAGTGGTATTTTAAATACTTTTTTTTTTTTTTTCTGTTGTTGATGTAATTTGAAGGGGAGAAAAAAGACTGCACTTTAGAATTTACTGTAATGTGTAAAGAGACCAAGGAGCTGTAATCTGTTGGGTACACACTTGTTGGGATGCACACGTTCCTTCTGCAATGAAAAAGGAAGTGTCCTTCTCGTACCAGGTGTCTCCTCAGGACCCCCTCCTACATGCTTGTCTATGCTTTTCTCTGCTTTTCAATCCTTTCAGTGACACCTAGTGATAGTTGTGGAAAGTGCAGCTTCGTGTTGTCTGCATGAGGACCAACACAAGGATAGGAATGTGCCATTAACAACTCAGTGCTAAGGTGTGCTACCTTCCTTATTGCTGCTGAAGCTGCTATTGTTAAAGATTGACACTGTAATTCAACAAGTTTCATAGTGTGGTCAAACACCCTGTGTGTTTGATGCTCAGAATTAATTCACCCTCTGCTCCTAACTCTGTCTGCTTGCTTAGAACAGCACTGCTTTTTAAATTTTACCTTCCAGTGTTGTCACTGTTGATCCTCTACAGCACTCAAATGCTGAAAGTATTCACAATCCTATGCAAAAAAAAAAAAAAAACAACAAAAAAAACACAACAAAATCTTGACAGAGCTTAAGCTTACCTGCTTTTAATACTTGGTACTGAGTTTACTGAAAGCAGTCAGATATGTTCCATTCATTGCTCTGGATCAACTCAGGAGGGATGCGAAGCACTCTTTCATCAGCAAATGAAGTTTTTAATAGAAATGGAAAACGTATGCCTACTATCTAGAAAGCAGGCTAAAGACTTCAAAGGAAGAGCTTCCTCTTCAGAGAGCATTCATATGCTTTTGAATGTGTAACCTTTCCTTTCTCAAAGTACAAAAACAAGTGGCTTCCGTAAGGTTTTTGTTGGTATGGATTTCAGCTGTGCAAGCGATATGGCAACCAGTACAAACTGGGCTCATAAAGATTTGGAAATAATACAGAATGGCTTCAAACAACCCAATATTCAATGACTGGAACTAGTTCAAAAAAAACCCTAGGCCTTACTTGATTTAAAAGGCTGGGACCTCTCTCACTAAGCAGCCAATTAAGTCAGCTTCTCCTATGGGAGATCTGAAGCACCAACTGGAAAGTCTGAATGCTCACAGAAGAAAGGGTCAGTTGTGAGAGGTACTGAGTGTGCAGACATCCACTCAGTACATATAAGATGCCCAACATCTCCGGACAAGATTCCAGGCTACTAATAGAAATCTGCTGTAATTCTCACAGCTAACTTCCCTGAATTTAAAAAACGAAGACTTAAGAGAAAAATTCCACTACACCAACAGCAACAGTTCAAACATTTTACTAAATCAATTCACACGATTTCAAAATTGTAAATATAATTAAGGACAAGAGGGTCTCTGTATCTTTTTCTTCCAGATTTATCATTAAGACAATAAACAAACACAAATTAGGTTTATAGCATCTGTTCTTTTAAAAAATGAAAGGAACGCCACTCGATGTATTGATAAAGCACCACAACACAGTTACAAAATAGGGTCGGCCTGTTTCTTTCACAAGTAAAAGACTACATTTTCCTAACAGCTTCCTGCTTCAATCCATACTTCATTAAAATAAAACTATAAAATCTCCTAGATTACACTAAGTTCAGACAATGCCTGGTATACAGTGCATTAACAGCAGTAATGCCAACTATCAGTGCCAACATAAAACATTTTAGAAAGTAAAAAACAAAACTAAAATAAATCCAAAAAACCACCTTTATTTCCCTAGATGAGCAAAATTTAAAATAAGGGATGTTCTGCTTCACAATGAGTTAAGGTTTCGGAGAAGAGGAAGGGTAAAAAGGGGCTGGTACTGCAGCTTTCTATGCTCAGTTGGCATCTAGTTTGGCCATTTCCTGCACGTATATCCCTATACTCTCACTGTCAAAGAGCACAAAGTACACCGTCTTGATTGAAGAGGACATTGTTGACACAAAGTAGCTGGAGATGGCTTTCAGGATCAGCTGCGCAGCCGTTTGCTTTGGAAAACCGTTTCTAGTAGGAGATACAAAAAAAAAAAAAAAAAAGAAAAGACAGAAAATCAAGTCCTGCTGAACAAGATTTTGATAGTGTAAACTTGCACGGAATGCTCAGGCTTTTCCCTAATGAAGCACAGTAAATAAAGCTACAAAGCCAGTGTTTACCATCTGAATTAGAAGCTACAAAGTTGTTTGTTTAGGCAAGACTTAAAAGTTCAAACAAAAGAAAGCATTCCCAAAATAGGAATGCAGAGTCCACACACGTTAATGGGTTGAACCCTTCAATATCTGCTGGCTCCATTGTTCTCATCTAGTGGGCAGCTAAACCATGCACTCACAGATATGACAGTCACTACTGCTATAAAGTGTGTATTTACTCAAATCTTTCTTAGACAAGCAGTGATAAGGATGTACTAAAACCATTCTCAAATGAATTTTCAATACAGAAATGGCAGAGGTGGGTGGTAACAGCTGTAATTTTGACAACAGTGGGATTTTTTTCTTTTTTATTCCTTGTAATTCTGTAAGTCAGTGATTTATTTTTTTTTTTCCCCAAATTTATTACTGTTATTTTTGAAGAAGGAAAAAACAATAGCTGTTTTTGACTAGACCCACAGCCACCTGGAAGTCAGCAGAATGCAGCTGCTGCACACAGTACAGCAGCCTATGGAACTAATTATTTTGTTCGTGTTATTTCCTCCAAGTGTGTGTGTTGCTTACAATTACACATGACAAGGGAAAATTCCTGCTGCACGTGCTTAGAAAGAGGAAGACATAGCTCGGTTAGTGTCAGTGACAGGGGGCAGAGCAAGCCCAATGGAAGTACTATCAGGCTTATCCAATGACCCCACTCTGCTACTTGTTACCTGGAAACAGTATGAGCCAGCATCCTCTGCACGGAAGCTGAAACTGGAAGACCACATGAAATCAGTGCTGCCATGAGGGGAGCCATGGAGAGCAGCACTGGATGATACAGATGCTTGAAATCACAGTACAAACGTGTCTGTGACAGGTTTGATAAGCATGATTCATTTTTCTAAGAGTTATGTACACAAACAATATAGCAATGGAATTAATTTAACGATGCGATCAATAAAAAGAGACGTGCAAGGAGCAGAGGAAGGGATGACAAAGTTACACATGTTTTCCTTGATTGTGAAGATTGTACTTTCCAAGCATATCATCCTCTTTTGTTTCTCTATAGATCACTACCGATCTTTTGCCTTACTACAAATCATATCTTCTTTCTCCTTTCTTCATTATAGTTCAGAACAATATCTTCACAGAAACTATTTCTGTACAAGTCCCACAGCTCCGTCAATTCAGCCAATCTCTAAAGAGACATAACCATATTGCTACATCTGTAGTGGAAATGCTAAGTCCTGTCTTGAAGCAGTGATGGAGCACCTGGTGGGAAGGCAGGGCCAACACAAGGGAGCTCATGTGCATGCAGTGTACCTGAGTGATGGAAAGGCTGGAGCCAGGATCCACCCCTTCCCAGATCTCATTTAAGGGTTGGCAGTGGAAGCAAAGGGATCTCTCTGGAGATCCCTGTGTACCTGAGTCCTTCTGAAGTTAAGCAGCTGATTTCTCTTATTTCTGTGCTTACTGCTGTTGTGTTGGAGTTAGGGATCTTGTTGCTCTGCTGTCATTGCTGTGATTTCCATCACGTTACATGTATTATAGTGATTAGCAGCTTTGAGAGATGTGTCTTTGTTTCAGCACTCATCACACTATTGGAATGTGGTAATGATAGGAATGGTACAACTTAAGAGAATTCCAGAATTCAAACACTTCTGTCAACAGAAGCTCTGCTGTTGAATTCAAGCAGAGTGTGAGTAGTCTCCAAGGGAGAACAAACAGGGAAAAAAAAAAATCACATTTCTCTATTGAAGGAAGCTTTAGAAAGTGAAGTAAAAGAGAATACCGATGACCTTTAATACAGTCTTTCATTTGAGCCAACTGAAGGGTGTAATACTGACACATAAGATAGGGCAATATTAATAACTTACAGATCATACAGATGGATGGATTTCTCAGTTTCCTCATAAACTTAAAGAAACGTAGAATAGAAGCTGGGCTCAATTCACCTCTGCCATTAACAGGTGCATCATGACTTAGTATTTGCCCCCTGAAGCATCAAACTGATAATAAAACATTACTGAACTCTCACTCTCATTATATGCAGTAGGACACAGAATGAGAAAGGCAATTGCCTATGTCATAGACAGTTCACTGCACATTACCTTACCACAAAATACACTCCAAGAGCAATTCTGCAGTACTGCTGCCTGTAATGTACTGTCTTCAGGTGGCATGAATAACATCACATGTGATATTTCAGGAATGATTACATGGAATAGTACTGCTGCTTCTTTCTATTCTGAAAAAGAGCACTTTTTTTCCCTTGTTGGAGCAGAAGAGGGGAAAAAAAAACATTCTGAAAACATTTGTACATTTCCAAAGCTGACTGAGTTGGCTGGTGAGAATGAGCTGTGTGATCTGACAGCAGTTTCAACACCAGAGCTACTTCCTACTGTTGGCTTACACACAGAAAAGGGCATGGAGTCAGTATGCCTCCACATCTGATTGTTTGCTTGTTAACTATGAATGCTGCATCCTGACATATATAGAGAGCAGACATCTGAGGAATTCTGCTCCTAAGAAGGACCAGTCATGAAGGAGAACATAAAAATCAAGGTATACCCTGTTTCTGAGTTGTTTAAAATGGATTCATGACATGAATGAAGTCATACAGCTTCCACTTCCTTGATGTTCCTGCAAGGTGGTCACAACAGGGTGAAAGAGAGAAGAGCAGACTGATCAAAGGGAGGCATGCCCACAGGGAAGCTGAATAAAATGAGTTGTTTAGGACCACTGTGGAGGAAATAAACAGATGGAGAGGGGGAAAATCAGAAGTAGGATGCTGACCAGTGGCCACGTACGGGCTGCAAGGTGAAACAGAAGCCTCTTACAATGATCTACTGTCTGAGTTATGGTCTTGTGAAAAGGCTGTTGGAGAATTCAGCCAAGTTGGTGCCAATTCTGTTCAATGTTAGAGCCTCCTCAGTATGAAACCCCCACTTTGAGGGTTATTTTATTTTCACTCTCAAACTCTTCTTTCTGTGTTCTACTGCTGGCCCTACCAGACTGAACTCCAGGCTACCTTTGTACAGCACCCAGTTAGTGCTTGCCATGAGTTGGCTGTAGCTGTGCATCTGGCCCTCTGAATGCTACAAGTATGCTATTTTATTTTCCCCCATGATTTATTTGAACTGCCCTCATGTAATCCCATTCCTCAACTATAAAAGAGAATGAAACTGTTTATGTGGATTTATTGGGTGATGTCTGCTTGACAGATGTCTGTACTAGAACAGCTGCATACATGTGGTGTCTTTGGTATTTGCTGTCTTTGAAAGCTTTACTTTTTTAACACTTCTGACTTCATAAAAAAGCAAGTAAAGAGTACTGTCAGAATATACTGTTTTCTCAAAAACTAATTTATGCTTGAATATTTCTAATTAAAGAAAAAAGGGAAAATAAACAACATATGTTTCTCCACGCCAGTTGATTTCTCTCCATGTTTTAAAAGCACCACTTCAATTGGCTTGAGTGAGAGCAACATGCATATGCCAAGTTGAACACAGCCGCAGATCTTGCCTGTCAGTAACTGGATTTCATAACAGAATGTGGATCTTATGATTATTCAGGGTTTCATCATCACCCAGTATCAATTAACTGCCTTGCAACAACAGTCTGAAATGGGTGCTCTCCAGAAAAAGGAGATCTGTGGAACATGCTTCTCATAGCCTTGCTTTAGGCACCTACATACTGAATTCCTTAGCTACTCTACAGTCTGTGGAACAGCACAGTTTCTCCAGAAGGGCAGTTTACAGAACAGCCCAGTTCGTGGATTTTGGATTATTCTGCAGAAAAGCAGAACTACTACTACTCATTTCACTGAGTAGTCTTCAAACCAACAGCTATCAATTCAACAGGTCAGTATGGATCCTCCACTGCATCACAGTATTAAGGAAGTAACAGAAGCAAACTTTGTAAAGTGACACCCACTCAAAACAGCCTTATTTGGAGCTTTTTCTGATGCAAGACACTTGTATTTATCATCCGAGTGAAACTTCTGTTTCTTTATAGTTATTCACCCTAAAGCTCAAGCCGTGCTTTCTGCTCTACAAAGAACATGCACAGATGAATCCAGCATCATAAGATGGGAAGAACATTCTTGCAGAAGATCAGCCAACTTCTTTCATGGCAACTTTGAAAGTGGCAGTTGTTTAGGGTTAAATATACTACTGTGTAATTCAGCATAGATTAGGTCTTCATAGTGAGCCATCAAAGGCCATATGTTTCAAACCTCCCTTCTCTTCCCAAATCCAAGTTCGCCGAAATTCTAGTCTATATTTAGATTCTTAAGAACATTATTCAACTTTCTAATGGCATCGAGCATTCTGCACAAAGCTAGAGAACTTAACTTTAGACTTAGGCTTTAAAAATCTTGGCAAAGGCTTTAAGATAACTTTTTTTCTGGAAGAGTCCCATGATGTAAACTTTGTGGAGTTTAGTTTATGGATTTGGGGTGAAAGCTTGAACTGACTCTGCAAATCCTGAGAATCAAGGCTCTTCAGGTCTGCTGCTTACACAATGCTAAGATGTCTTCTAGCCATCCCAAAACTGTAGTAGGTTTAGTTACGTGCTAAAACCACGTAGAATAAACTTTATTTCCTCTACATCTCAAGCTGATACATTGTTAAAAGTCACTTTTGGTCTTTAATCTGTTTGTATGATTTAAGATTGCAGGGATTATGCTAGATGTGCCAAAGTTTAACTGTTACTAGGGAAAATACTACAGGCTCCATGTGGAGCTTGAAGGAACCTAGAAGAAACAACTTGGGGAACTGAAATGAACGAACAAGAATGAAGTTAGCATGGTAGAAATGGGTTTTATGTAAGAAGAGACAGGAACATGTAACAGGACCTATAACACTTAGAAAACGTGGTCAGTATCAAGCATCAGGCTTGTGTAACAGCCTTACCTGCCACTGCCAATTGAAGGAAATGCAATTGATTTCAGCTTCTTTTCATCAGCCAGAGCCAAACAGTTCTTCACCGTCTTTTCCAGCAGCTCCTCACATTTGTCTGAGCCCCAGCCTGGGCTGTTACAGTGGATCACAAATTTTGCAGGCAATCCATGGCCAGCACTGACAACAGCTAGTAAGAAATGAAAGTGAAACATAACTCTTTCCTCTCATAGCATTAAAAGAATGCATATGTGATTAAAATAGCAAACGACAGATATTCCTTTATCCCCTCTGAGTGTTTTAGATTAGAAATCACACAGTTTTAAAATATAACAACATGATTACAGAGACTTTCCTATTTCCAGCTGTACTTTGCCATGGTAATTTATAAATCATAACTATAATTGAGCTTATTTTGGAGAGAAAGAATTCATGACTGACATCAAAGGAAGTGCATTTATACTGGGGATTGTGGAAATTTGTGTAATGTCTGAGAAAAAAGGCAGTAATCTCTTAGAATGTAAATCCGTTCTAGGGATGATCTTGCTTTGGTTCAGAGTTTAAAGCTGAGCTACAATAAGTATTAGGATGCTGCCCTGCTGGAGTTATGACTTGTGTGACCTTCAGCTACTTTTGCTATACATTTTTTTTCCAGCTAACCTCTGATAACAATGAAACCCAAATTGGATCAGTTTGGAGCTTTTAGTGTTCCACAAGTTGGCAAGAAAGGCTGGAAAAGAGATAAACTAAAGCTTTTGCTTCCAGCTTTGTTTCTGAGTAATAGCAGAGAAGATATTTTGTGTGATGTCCTAACTTTGGACCCAGTTCTATTCAAGTTTTTTTTGTGAATGGGTCATCTGAGCTGAGACTGCTTACACAATGCCACTTTTAAGTGACTCTTTTTTCCATGTTTTTGACAGACAGTTGGACAGGGTGCAATAATAGCTTTACAAAATTTGATTCACACTGTTTATACACCAACAGTTGAGGCCTTGTATGTACAGGGAACTTTAACCACACCAATTGCATGCTATCACCAGGATGCTGGCAGGGACACAGAAGGATTACCAAGGCAAAGGAGCACCTGCCTACTGCCCACTGACAGCCAGCGAGTCTCCAGAAAGCAGAATAAGAGCATCAGAAATGGCAGCTGAACTCACAGGTCTGCAGCTGCAATTAAAAACTTGTCACTGTCTTACAGGATCATGCATGGAACCTTCACCAAGGGTCAGCCCTCTAATAGACTATGGGATATAATAATATAAGACTGCAAAAACACAGGTTAAAAACAAAAGCTTGTATCTTCCAAAACAGTAGGAAAAATACCAGGAATCTTTACAAAAATCAGTTTTGTAAAGGTGCTGAGAGGCCAGGCATCCTCTTCTTCATTCTGGAATCTTTATGAAGTGTTTTTTTAATTTAAATACAGTAGAGAACTTTGGGTGCTATTATACAGAGAAAATAGACTTTGTCATGTGACATTCTGAGTGACTCATCAGAAGAATACATTTGAAAGGACAATGGAAGCACAAGGGCTGATGTTCTGGATTTGTAGATCCTGAACACATTGAACAACTTCAACTCCAGGCAACTTTAATTTGTCCTTAAAGGCAACTAAAATGTTGGCAGATCCAGACTACATCATAAATCCAAGAGAAATCTCATAAAAGCAGCTGACATATCTCCAGTCAGATGTGAAGTGCTGATAATTCCTTCACACTGAAAAAATAAAATGCCATGTTGATATACATCACCAACTTCAGTATTCCTCAGACAGGGAGTGTATTCTAGAGTAGTCATTAACTCAATTAGGATTCTGTTGAAGACAGTTGTTAATTACCCAGAGCAGCTGCCCCTTTCTTTAAATGCAAACGTTCTGAAAGGGGAAACAAACAAAAAGAACCACTGCATTGTTCTGTGCTAGTTACAGTCATGGTCCAGGTAAGGATCCTGGTTATTTTATTAAAAGGGATACCCTTATTATTGAGAAATCTGACAACTGCATATCCATTAATGGGGAAGTTGACTCGTGCACAGTCTTTTCTAGCAGTCAGGTTCTGTGGGGTAGAATGTAGCTCTCCACAGGGTGAGACTGCCATGCAGTGCTCAGATCTGAGGGGTGCACTGACGTCTGAGAGAAACACCTTTTTTATTTTTTCCTCCAAATTGCAATCTGTTTGTGAGCACAGTTTGTCTTGCTCATTGGTGAGTTGATAAGGAGTAATGTAGATAAGGGGGGGGAAAAAAGAGAGATTCCAAATATTTTAGCAAAGCAAAAATTCCGAGGAAAACCGAGGACTGTTTTTAAAAAGCAAGGAAGAAATCTGTACGAAGCACCAGAAGCAAACAGTCACAATTCCTTCTGTCATAGTTGAAGTCTTTCATCTCTCCCTCAGCTTTAGTCAAAACTGGCTTACAAAACTGCATGTACTGTATTTATTTTTATAGCATAAACACAGATGGCAAAACCAACATTCTATATGAACCAGCATGTATCAGCAATATCACAGATGGTGTCAAATTGCCATTACCAAATGTTAGTACTCTTATAGTAGATTTTTCTCAAATATTGCATAAAATTTGATAACCAGACATCAAAAAATCATAAGCTTCTACAGTGATTATTTTGGCACTGATTAAATGAAGTACTTAAGCAGGTGCTTGACTTGAAGCACGTGCTTAAGCTCAGTGAAAGTCAGTGGCATTTTGGCAAAGCAGACATCTAACAGAGTTGAATTCAACCACTCTGATAAATAAGTATCCAATTAATTGCTTTTAGGAAGTGTACCCTTAATGATCAACCCTCCTTGTGTATGTGTGCATCTGTGAACAGCCTGCTGTTCGTTGTAATATCACATCACTGTGCCATTTTCTGGTTACTTTGGTAATGGCTGCTTAAGATGCAATGTGTGTATTATAAGTTTGGAGAGTGCAGATAACAACATAACCAGCAGTGATGGCTGGGCACAGCAGGAAGCCAAGCAGTGTGCTGGGATGTGTGGCTGGCTGAGCCACGTGTGTTCCGAAGCGCAGAGCCTCACCTCCAGCTATGTCCAAGGGCCCGTTCTTTTTCCGAAGCTCAATGACAGCTTCCACAAACTCCTTGCCACCTTTCTTTTCCAAAGTGCTTCCTGAACAGAGAATTGTTATTTTATTCCTTTCATCTCAGGTTTCCCACAGCAGAGAAGACTTATCATTATTTGTGATTACATCATTCTAGGTATTTCTGCCCAAATATTTTTTTTGGGGGACTGCAAAGTAAGATCTAAACCTTTTGGGACTTCAGAGTTAGCTATTCATTAAAAACAACAATGATAACAACAACAACAACGAAAAAAAAACAACAACAAAAAGACAACCCTAAGAACCCCAAAACTTTCCATCTGTATCCCTTGCTAACATCCTCAGACTGATTTTAATGTCAAAACATCTGACATGACATCCCTATCTCCTTCCTTATCATGAGCATCTGTCAATGTGAAATGCTGCAGAAGAATGTGCTAGCTCAAAAGTGATTGAAGTTCCATAATTCCTTCCCTTAAGATTCATTTCCCCTCTCTCTTATAAATGTTTTTAAAGAGCCATTTGCCACAATAAGAATTTGAAACTCACCTGATCTTGGTCCCTGACCCCAACAGGTGGCACCAGGAATGAAACAGTCTCGTGAGTGCAGCGGGCTGCTTTACTTGGTAACTGCCCAGCTTGTTGAGCCACCTTTAACCAAGAGGAAGAGCCTCAGAAATAAGGAGAATCTCTAAGGAACATATTCCTCCAATGAACTTCTCTGACTACAGCTAAGGAGCTGGACAAAGTCATTTTGGGAGGAGAAGAGCTGTGCAGTGTTTCAAGGCAACCAAAAGGTATGCTTTTACCAAAGGCAGTCCATCACTAAATGGTTTAGATCTTATTTTGCAGCTCTAGTTTTAGGTATAAACATATGTATAAGAAAAAACAGCCCAAGAAAGCATTTTCCTAACTACATAAGCATCCCAAATAATTCTGCGCTGTGCATATTAATTATTAAGGCAGATAAGTAAAAAGCAGTGGTATCATAAAGGCTCTGATTTCAGATATTACTTCCAAAACTGATTTCCAAAAATTCAGAACTAGGATCTCTAAGGATCTAGGCTTTTATTTAGTGAAGCCCCTTACTTTCACTGATGGAGAAAGAAAAAACTCATTTTTCTGATGGAAGTGCACATACTGTATGCTCAATGAAGCAGAGCCCCTCCTCCAAGGTTCAGCTTAATAAATAACAGTTATAGCTCTGAGAACTAAGAGGACTGCCAGATGCTTTCGTTTTGACCCCGTTGCTAAATTTCATCCAAAATGACTATTAAAAGTTTCTTGAAAACAAGAAGGCATTTGTTTGCTCATTCAGAAACTGACCCTGCCTCTATTTTGCTATTGGTTTGTTGCTTTTGGGGTACAATCCTGAGCATAATTTAGAAGTGTACATCTCATACTTTGCTTTTTTTGTAACTAATTCAGAATTGCAAATCAGACTGTGTAAGTCAGAGTGTAATTTGCTCCTTGGACTCAATTAAGCTTTTTTTATGTAAATACTCTGGTGTAAGCTTATTTAGACAAATTCCACACTAAGATTTTTATGAAGTTCAGTTAGCTGTGCAGCTGAGTACAAGGCACCATCTAGCAAATCTCTTAGGTAAGACAGCAACGGCTCAACTACAGCAGCAAGGTGTCCTAGGAGAGCAGGCTATGAAGAGAGGTGTGCCCAGGGCTGGTGGCTCAGAGGAGCACTGCCTTTACAGCAGCCGTGGCTGAACCTCTTTACCTGATGTGGCTGACATGAGCGATCTGTAAAATCCCTCTGAAAGGGAAGGGATAGGGAGGGAAAGAAACAGTTTTCCACTCTAGCTGTATTTCTGTTGTATGTATTTCCATATCCCTTCTGCTCAGATCTGTATATGCATTCCAGTTATATTCCCCTTGAGTCCATGAACTCAGATCAGTCCTCAAACCCATGACATTCATAATCCTTAGATTTTCTTGTTTCAAGGGGAAACATAATTAAGCCTTGAACAGAACCTAGGAACAGAAAAGATCTATTAACTAGGTCATCTCCTTGCCATTGCAAAGCTGTTGTACATTTAATGGAATTTAGCCTAGTTTTTCCTAATTCAATCTAAAAGGATCAGCTTTTTCCCTTCTACTGGGAATTAATTTATAATTAAAAGCAACGAACCACCCTGTCAGCTCATTTCACTGAGCTCTTGCAGATATGGTTGAAAGAAGAACATATGTGGTATCAGTGGTGTTTTCTGCACTTACTTCTCAGTTATGTTCTTCCGATTAATAGTGAGGATTTATATTGAAATTATCTTTCATTTATATTGAAATTATATTTCAGGACTATGTTGTCAATTGGAAAGGACACATTGCCTTTAATCATTTTCCACCACATTAGCAAGTTTCTTGACGGAAGTCTTGCTTCAGAGCTTCAAGGTTAGTAGCTTATTTGCTCACAGGCATAAATATGTGCCACTCCCATGAGAATAAGGTCATTATCTCATGCTTTTGAAGCAGGCATTGGTATCAGTGTTGAAAACAGCGTTAGCAGAAATTTAGGCTCTAAAATTCTCAGGGTAAGCCCCCAGTACACTTACATTGTTAGGGGAAAAAAACAACAACAACAAAAAAAAATAATTAAAAAATAAATAGATTTAGATGGGTAAAAGTTAATCACCGGAAGCTAGGCATTTGTGCACTTCTATTCTTTCTTACAGCAGTCAGAGGCAACAGGAACCTACGCTAAGGTACGAGCAGCGCAGCTCTGAGAGAAAATTGTCTTTGTAGAGCAGCTTCTTGAGCATCTCTCTGCCAAAGGGCAGGAGACAAGCACCTTGTCTAAATGAGCCTGACAGGCTTTAGACACATATCCTTCAGATAAAGGGAGTTATGACACTTTTTTTCATGTCTCTGCATAACGTTTAGCCAGCCAAGTCGCAGCTGTTCCCGCTCTAACAGGCCACAAAGGGCTGCGTTCTCCTGTGCCTTACTCAGAACGGAGCTCCTTAGGAAACAACGGGTGTTGCAAGGCTTGCTGACCTGCAATGGGACAAGGGACCTCCACAAGGGAGACCCTTTGTGCAGTGAAGATGAAGCCAAGAGGAAATGTAAGAGGCTGGGATCGTGCAGCTCATTTATTTAAGTATGGTGTCATCACCCTAATCAGCAGCTTCCACATTCAGCCCAATTCTGATTTTGCCTTCTGAAATTACTAAGGCAGATCAGATAAAGCACGGCTACCTGTTGGTAACATCCTTCAAAGTATTAAAGGTATAACCAAGATAGGAGTTACTCAGGGCAAAGCAGAGATAACAATTGAAGGCGTCTATAATATATAATACCTTAACTCATCAGTGTAGCTTAGATGACTAACTGTATGAAAAATGTGTCTTGTGCGTTTATCCACGTGCCGGTGACACAAGCAACCACTGAGCAGGGCTACAAGGTAATTGGTCCACGAGTTAAAACATGAAAAAACAAATCCATCTTAAGAGTGCTCAGAAAATAAGGTGGGCTAGATCCAGCATGTCAGATGTGAACATCTGAAACTTGGCATGGAGGGAGTGTACTGGAACTGGCCAGAAATCTAAAGATCAAGGCATAAACTGTATTCCATGTCATACAATGTTGTAGTTCATTTTCCTTGGTCGCATGCCTGTATTGTACATATGCTGTTCTTGCACTTCAAATTTTGGCAGTGCATTCTATCGTTACTTTTGAAAGTCTGATTTGGTGATTAAAAATCAGAAATGCCTACTGAGTTTGCAACAACTCGTTTCTTTTCGCTATCAGTCAGGACTGCTGGAAGTGAGAAATAAATGCAAATCTGCATAGCTACAACAAGCTTGTGGCTGCTGATTGACCATGCACACACATACAAACTCCGCAGCACTGAACTTTCCATTACCTACTTCACCACCGGTGTAGAAGTCAGAGTTTGTCGGGTGAACGACAGCATCACTGTCGATCGTGGCAATGTCAGCCTGTACAACTTGCAACTACAACAGGTAAACAGATGTATATCAACCACGTTGGACAGAGACCCAGCATAGGCTCTACATTTACACATGTACCAACGTCCATTATTTTCCTACCTTCACATCTCCAAACCTTGCGCCAAAGGAGTAATGCTGAGTGGTGTGTGCAGGTGTGTGTAGAGAAAGGGGTGTAGGGAACAGGAGGAGGAATATTGAGTACGACATGATCAAATAAATGTTAAAATGACAAGTCAGAGCAATCACACGAGATCATTTCCAAAGATTTAAGATCAGCTAACACCCCATTTCACTTGGCAGCATCCTAGAACAACTAGTTCCCCACAGAGCATGACACTAAAATATGGAATCTGTTTAAAAAAAGAAATTCATGATTGTCAAGCCAAACAAAATAACTAGTTTCTCCATTTTGTCAGCATCAATAAGCTGACAGGAACTCATCTTCATATGCATAGCAATTCATTACTTGGTTTCTAAAACCGACATTTTCCTTCAAATGGAGGAAGCAATTTATGGCAGGATTTTACTGAATTTGATTCAAAATGTGTAAATGATTGACTTTATATTTTAAAGGTAAAGAATATTTTCGAATTGTGTGTTGCAAAGGATGAGACACAGGTGTAAAAACATACATGTATCCGAGAGACTCATTTTAAATGACCCTTCTTGAATCTTTATCTTGTTAAATTACATACAGGAAATGCAGTAGCAGAATTATGGGTTGCATTCCATTAAAAAAGCAACAGCAGGTATAATGAAATAACAGTGGAGTGCAGTACATAATGTGTGGAAAGTTAATTTTTCTTTTATGCTTGCTGAAGAACAGACAGTTGATGAATCTGGAACAGGAGGAGGTTTAAAAATGATACAACATCAATGATAGTATCTGCAAGTTCAGCATTGTATACTATCAGTTTTTGTTTTCAGCTGAATGTGATCGTGATGGGGAGCAACTTAAACAGAATTGAAACAAATAATTTGACTGAATCACACATGAAATTAAGATACAGAAAATTTGGGTATAGTTGATCATCTAATCATTCTTCTTTAAAAAGTGTTGTGCCTACTCTGAGTATCAGAGAAAGAAATAACATCAGAGACTGCAGTCAGAATGGAGAAACTGCTTATTTTGAAAACAACCTGACAAAAAAAGTATTTTAGTCCTCAAAGAAGCCACATAAAAACCCCCCAAAATAGCTAACAGTCACATATGATCATTATGGAAAAGAATTTAAATGATTTTTTTTAAAATTGAATTCAACTCGAAGACTAGCAGTAGTTGCAAGTTTTCAGATTTGGTGAAAATGTCTTTTGAATGTAGTTCTTCAACAAGAGAGAACCTGGAAGATTAGAATTTTGGCTCTTATTTAATGAACGAAGCCCTAGAGAGTAAATTCTGGGTTCCATAATTTCCATGTGACCATTAGTTGTGTCAACCCATGCCCCATTTACCTAGGTCATCTTTAAGGTCAATGTCAGCATTGGTAGGATTGATAATGGCCTCCACCTCGAAGCCGGCTAAATTACTGATTTCACTGTGAATAAGGTTCAGCTGAAAAGAAAAGCATGAGGTGGGAAATAACAGGACAGCTGGGAAATCACAGAGAAGCTGCAGAAAAGTGAGCTTTGCAACACAGATGGAGATAGCATCACTGCAAACAAATATGCAAAATAAAAGGCAAGTCATAAAGGAGGGCTGTTATAAAAAAAAATAATAATAATTAAACAATTAAAAACATCAAACCCAAGACTCAAACACTGTTGACACTGGGAGGAAATAAATGTACCTACCAACAAGGCCCTATTTTGGCTTTGTGCTGAGTTCTATTTGAGGTTCTTGTTTCAGCATTATAAAAAAGGTATTTGTCTCTTCTTGAAGGACAGATGAAAGGCACCCTGATCATTTCTTATGCACCCACTGCAGGGATGTGCCATGGCTGTTCAGCACTCAAACTGGATGAAAGACACAGCTTCTCTTTACTGAAGCCAGTGAACCTGGGCATGCGCTTTAGGAAAGGAGGCACTTGTCTTTAGAGAGAACTCCACCCTAATAAAAGGCTGCACTTCTTTTTTCTTTCCATGCTACTGTCACCAGCTCCTGCCTTGCAGTCACTTTGGTTTTCACACACACAGTTCTGCTGGTGCCATTCTGCTCCAGTACTGTAAATAGGCACTGTTATGTCAAATAGTACAACTACGTCATAAATTATGTTTATATCTACAATACATATACACCTTTAAAATGATTGTTTCACCAGCTAATTGGGGCACATGGAAAGCAATTACAAAAAATAAGTTCTCATTCATTTATGCAAGTCTTCAAGCCAACTGAGATTAAGTGAGGCTTTCCTTCTAACCCAAAGCCCCCATCCTCAACATATGAAATGTAAGATATACATTCAAACATAGCAATTAATCTCATCAAAAACCAAATTTCATCTCTTGGTTTGTAACCCACATTCTGTAAACTTAACTCTTTATGCCTTCTCCACTTGTATGTGATTTTATTAATAGGGAACACAAATCAATTCATGAAACCAATACAAATGAATGGGTCATTTAAGGAGGCCAACATTCATCCATTTAAGTTTTCTGAAAAAAATATTTCCGTTTCATTCATGTGATTACATGAATTGACCTTCTTTCTCTTTTTAAAAGTCAGCAATTTCATGTAATTTGCATACATTCCCCTGAGTAAACTCCATTCCCTCAAAATAGGGTGATTCTGGCTAAAAATGAGTGTAATTCAGCCCTGTTTTAAGTATGGGTCTGTCTGGGAGTCTGTAATAAAAATCGAAGCAAGCTTGCTTTCCAAATAGCTGAGAGTCCTTTAATACTTCACACCTGGTGAGTTATTCATACTGGAGTTTGAGTCTTGAGTTTGACTACAAGCAACTGCTGTTTAGGGCAAAAAAAAAAAAAAAAAAAAAAAAAGGAAGTCAAATAAAACCAAACCAAAATATTAAATAAACTATGAATTTTGAAATAGTAATAATAAAAAATATCCAAAAACAAAATACATGCACACACCAAAAGACTGTTTTGTGGAGATTTTAGTATGTTCCTACGCACATTTCATCCACTTTATAGGTGAATCTTTTTGATCCCTAATCAAGTTCTACAAATTTTTGCCCCAGGTTTATCAGCTGTGCAGTGTGTTGGTTTCAGACCTTAAATTATCTCTGCACCTACTTACAGAAGGGATTTACATAGCAGCCAGCTGCTACTTAAAGTTTCAACTTAACAGGAACAATGAAATGCTTAAAAAGCTGCCCGTTACTGATGACTTGTGTTGGCAGCTAAGTGTTATTTGGTTAATTCTGCACGTGCTGTGCAATGCAGTGTTTGCTGACTGTCAAACAGTACAGCACAAATCAAAATTTTCCCATAGAACTAAATAGAGCAATTGCTCAATTTTACTTTTTAACAGTATGAAGCATTTATTTTAGACAGAAGAAACGAATCTCTAAACAGCCACCCTTACAAAAAACCTACTTGCACATCCATGTGCAACTTTCAAATTATTGGAAGTTTTCCTAGGATGAGTTTCATAGTGCAAAGTGAAAATGTATTTTGCAGGCCAACATGCTGCTATTTTTCTGAAAGCCCAAACTCTGATGCTCAGGCTTGAGGTCTGACAGTTTGCACTGTAGCTCACTTTTCCATTAAGAACACACAGAACAGAAATACAAGACTAATTAACCAGCTATGCTCAATAGGAATATTTTTACTTTCAAATTGAACAGCTCAAAATGTTTTAACACATGAAGCTTTTCTGCCATCCATGTAAGGAGTGTAGTTGTATCGCCATTCTATAAATGGAGGGAAAGCAACAGGGAGAGAAGAGGTGATTCACCGAATCTCTTAACTGGCCAAATCCAGAAGCCAGGAGTCCTATATCCCAGGCCTGATTTGAACCACCTGGCTTCTTCTTGACCCCAGAGAGAAGCCTTTCCCTCCCTCAAAGTGCTGTTTAGAAGTGAGGCTATGTTGAATGGAAGAAAGGACATCCTGCAACCAGGCAGTCACCTTCTGTCCTCACACACTCCCAAAATAAGCACCATGCAGGAGCCTAAGGAATCAAACCACAGCACTGTTATCTCCAACAGCTATTGAAGAAAATTCTCATCGTTATGTTTATGAATACCATGTGGCATTAATTTAAGGCATTTTAAAGTCAATATTATCTTTTTAAACATCAACTGCATATAGAAGTGGCTACGTAGAAGCATTTAATTGATTCAATGTCACAGCAGTTTTTAAACATAATTGTTACATTTCGTTTCTAAATTTCCAAAATAAACAAACAATTATCTGGGATTTCCACGTCACAAATAATTATAAACCCCCACAACTGGCAGTGAGTCCCCAGGCTGCAGACCTGCATGGCAGCACATGCTCTGGCCCAGCCCAAGTTTAGGGGACAGGGAGCACTGAAGTCCCACTGATTCCATGGCTGAATATTTTATCTTTGCTTTTGTTTTGTTTTAAATCACAAGAAAATAAATATTTGATCATATGGAAAAGGCATCTTTGGAGAATAATTTTCCAAATTATTATTGTAGTGCACAGTATTCTGTAGAACACTTTAAAAATATTTCTAGGAATAAGCCAGCATAATAGGGATGTCTTTTCTTTGTATGCTAAATAAGATGCCTGATCACCAAAGGGCAAAGATTTTGTACTCTAGGCTCTCTCTTCTTCATTCCTAACATGAGTGCTTGAAAGAATTCAGATTGGTCTAAATGTGCTATTTTGGGGGTACATCAGAGCATCCAAGAGTTTCATTTTTCAGTGACACATAACAAGATACTGAACATTCTTATATTTGTTAGAAGCGTCAATGGTAAAAAACGCAGCACTAACAGATGAGGAACCAGCGTGAGGATGGATACAAAGCACCAGTGATCTGGAGCTGCACTCACAGGAGTACGAGCAAGCCAGAAAGCCCATTTCCCATACAAGGTACTGCTGGAAAACTCCACAACAGACAGAGGCTTTGCTCATCACTGCTTTAAGCAGTTCTGGAGTTCACAACTCTCTTCCTTTGAGCCCAGTCACAAAGACCCATTGATCTGCAGGGCCAGTCTAGTCAGAACACGACATTACTTCCTATTAAAGATTTCTTATGGTGAGTTCAAGGAACTCAGAGTCAGACCCAGAAGTCTTACACACTTAGCTTTCTTCAGACAGTGACTTAGTCTGTAAGTTTTGGGTTCTAATTCAGTCATCTGCAAGTCTTTAAAATTACATTCTAAACCACTCCCCTAGAGGTAGTCAAAGAACAAAAAACCCCTACTGATCTCATAATCTGGCTCTAAGTGTACAATTGACAGTGGAAAACAAGAAGTCTTACAAGAAATAATGTTACTTTCATGCACGTTAAAATTAGCAAACAAATTGTGGAAGGATAAATGGAGAACATCCTCAATATGAAATAAAAACAGGTCAGAGGATACACCCCACAATGGACAATAATGGTTCATCTTTTATGACTTACAACACAATGATCTGATTACTGAATGATAGAAGAAAGATGCAGTTTTACTTAATAAAATTTAGGATTGCAAACTAAAGGCAGGTTCCAAGATAAAAGACCAAATTAACTTCTTCAACTGTCTCTTCAAATGAATTGCCTTTTTAAACAGATGTGTTTGTATCAAACCACCCCATGTCCCAAAGCATATTCACAGAAAAAAAAAGATCATGGACTTAGAGCTTTTCATAAAGGCATCATTCATTATTACACAGCATTAACTATTGCAAAAAATAAAAAAAAATAGAACAGAACACGAGACAACTATTATAAACAAAGGTCTAAAAGAGGTTTTGATTAAAAACTGCACATCCTCCACGTCAGCAATGAGGTGGGATGCCCTTCAGAAAAGCCATTTTATTCTTACAGTAGTTTTGTCTTTGGCAAAAGCTTCGCTGTAGCAATTGTGCTGTCTGTGAGTAAGGCAAGATAGATTACAAGCACACAGGCTTTCTTTCTATTTGGGTATTTAACGATGTAGGTTTACGAAGACTCATTTCTGTATATTTTAAATGTTCTAGAAGTTGTTTCAGAGAATTTCTGTGTTCATAAACTAATTTCGTACACCTCCACACACGCAGTGGAGGAATGTCAATTGTGCCTGGATATTCTGGGGGTAGGGGGTGGTGGGAGGGGCTATTCCCTGAGCAGCACAGAAAATTAAGTATTCATTTATAAAAATGCATGAGCATACCTTCTGGCCAAGAAACAGACTTTTTGTGGACAGGACTGTGAAGCCATCTGCAGGAGTTCCCTCTGTTGTGCTGTCAGCAGTGGCTGATTTGCTCACTTCTCCCTGCTTCTTCTTCCAAAAACAGAGTTAATTAGTTAACTCAAGACTCAGGGTAAAACAGTGTTTAATAACACTAACAAATATGACATACACAAATGCTTACCAGGCAATAAGATGCTACTACAAACACTGGCGTTTGGATTTTATTTTTAAGTCTGTAGTGGCTGATAAAAGCTGAAAGAATCACAGCAAAAATGACCTCAATGTCTGCATATCTATATATTCTTTTCTTGCCTATGATTGCACACAATTGAGGGGATGAATGCATTAAATGTTGAAAGATAAAATAAACTTTTAATAGCTTTCTAATGGTTTGTGTGCAGAAATTCTGTTTCCACTGATGTGCAGGCAGACAGACAAAGTAAAAATTGGCTTGTCAGAGAGCACATTTTGTTTCTCTGTGAAGGAAAGCCATCAAAGGTTTCATGAGACCTTTTAGAAATACTGTTTTGAAATGCATCTTTCCTTAGGGACAGTGCAGAGAAATACATTGTGCTTTCTGCCTGCATGCCAGTAAGGAATAGGCTGAACTTTTCTTTGTCTTGCCTGGTCATTTTCCTTTAGCTCCAGT
The DNA here is from genome assembly GCF_987193195.1 of Phasianus colchicus. Classification (NCBI taxonomy): domain Eukaryota; kingdom Metazoa; phylum Chordata; class Aves; order Galliformes; family Phasianidae; genus Phasianus; species Phasianus colchicus. Next base: position 15,918,808 of record NC_143450.1, on the reverse strand, counting down.
AAAACCGTGGAGGGCCAGTTTCCTCAATCACCATTCCTTCTTTTCAATTATATGACTGAAGTAAAATGATAAGTATCAGGACATAATTGATTTACTGAATAAAAAAAGAGAATTAAGAACACTTTGAAAAGGATGCTTCATGAAGACAGAGAACTGACTGCTGCAGCTATCGACTCATCTGGTACCGAGGATCATTTCATATTGTCAACTGAATTACTACTTGTGAGCTCATTTAAATCTTTTGCCTCAGCACTACATATGCTGAAGCTGAAAGCAAACTTGGAACACTAGGCAGCCACCTTTCTCCTATCACTCCTTTCCAAAGTATATAAAGTATATAAACTAAATCTGCAGCTGAACAACTAAGACGACTGATACAAAGGTGTATTTGTGCTTCTAGAAGCTGTTGCCATGCTTTTCTTTACACAAATGTTTCGAAAATTAGATTTTCATGGGTCCCATTTCAGTTCCCCTAGAGTTTACTGTTAACCGAATACCAACATAGAAAGGAGACAATACAATTTATTGTGTGGAAGAAAAACAGAAACCCGCAACAGACTTCCTGCTTTTGTAATCAAGCAGGAAAAACTATCCAGATTTAGAAAAATTATTAGTGCACAGTTATAAGAAGCACTGCACTTGAAATGTCAGCTACTGGGTGTTCTAATAGGGAGAATTAAATTCAACAGTTCAAAACACAGTGAAATGATAAGGATAGTGACCAAGTAGACAACAGGAGAGACATACAGGATGAATACAGAAGCTCTGTTTGACTCAAAAGGGAACATTTTCAAATGCACTGTCTATTTCAGGAGAATGTGGGTACTTTTTTCCTACTTCCATTATCTATTGATTTACAATGGTTATTTTGCAGAAAAAAAACCTCTTTAGTTGCACATGCACACATTAGAAAGATTCCCTACTCCTGCAAACTGAAAGTAAATTTGGAAAAAAGGAGCTACATGTTTTCCTTGGCTTTCTAGCATAAGAAAATCATATTTTGGACCTCTTGTTCTTCCCCTCAACTCCATCTTCCTTTTGAGTTAGTTTCATTGATCACTCAGAGTTAAAACACTAAGTTTAAACATGGAAGAATCTCATTTATAGTATACTAACAGGTGGACATTGTGGGTCTTCAGCTGAGCCAAAGAAATTGTGTGTAACCACAATTAATACAATTTCTCTGGTGCTGCAAAAGCCTGAACTGCCTGCTCTAGGAGAATTGCATCCTACTTCAGAAGGACTATTTCACTCTGTCTGAATTTCAGCAAATGAACTACAGTAAGAGGAGTCTTATATTAACCTGGAACAAAAAGATTAATCCAGAAACCACAGAAAAAAAAACAACATCTGAAAGCACGACTGACACGTTAATGGCTGCTGACATTATTACAAGGCAAGTGACCTAGAGTACTGTTTTTCTTCAACATTTACAACTTTAGAGTATACTCGAACAAAGTCCAACCAAGTTTACTCTGTCTAATGCAACGCAGACACTTGTGCAATCACAGCAAAGTGATCTCTACAGTTGCTATGTGAGATCCCACTTCTGCCTGCTGGTTTCTCCATCAGTGCTCACCCAACAACCTGACAAAGAGTAAAGCACTCATCACTTGCCTGCCTGTCCTGCAGGCCTGTGCCACTTCTTCCATCTACTGCAGGGATTGGGCAGCACTCTTCCCTCAGCATTTGCTTGTGCTTGTACTGAAATCACTACTTTTAAACACACACTAAACCTCCTAGGTGATATTCCCAACAGCTTGTTTGGGTTGAAAATAAATGGATTACTCTACCTTGGATTTCCTTGCTCCTTTCTTTCCACCTGTTTTCTTTGATACAGTTTTTTTCTGTGATGGAGACTTTGCCTTCTTTGCTGGAGGTGGAGTGATGATGGCTTCCAGTTTTCCTTTTGAGCCCCGCTTCTTTGCCAACAGCTCTGGGTGAATATTGGGCAAAACTCCACCACTGGCTATGGTGACCCCTTTCAATAGCTAATAAGAAAAACAGAAGTTGCAGATGACAAATTCCAGCATTTACACACCAACAATAGAAAATGGCATTTACTGCAAACTTCATACGCTGCCTTGAGTTTTAACTGATTCTGGTATGTTTTTCAACAACTACTTTGAATAAGACAACGTGAAGCATATGAAACATCTGAAGTTAATCATATACTGAGGTGTAACTGTAAAGGGAGTACACATTCTTCTTGCACATATGCTGTTACTGTGAATGTCACTTGAGCTCACACAAGAGCTGTTTCTTCATTAAGCTGTGAAGCCATGCAATGAAGGCTGCTACCCAGCTACCAGAAACCAGGCTGCCCTGCAAAGCCCTCATGTCTGTGGCTGGGGAATCTCAGTTTTTTGAGGAATGAGACCCCGAAGTCCATGGTACAGGACTGCAATGCGTACCAGGCTGTGTGTGACACAACACATCTCCGTTGCTGAATTTCCATCAGCAGGCATTGTTTTAAACAGAAACTATTTGTTAGAAAAAGGAACTTCAAATGGAGGGTAACATTTATACAAATCTCTATACCTGGAAGTCTTTCTTCAAAAAAATCTTTATGTAGTTGAAGAAAAGCAGATCAATACTCAAAAGTGTGCAGTTCATTCAAGCCTTTAAAAGCAGAGGTGAAATAAATCACGGTCTGTATTTAAAACCACTTTAAACCTTTTATTTTTTCCTAACATCTTACTGGGACTAATTAAGTATTAGGGAAGATAGAAACAGTGACATCAAAGTCTCTCAGGTATTTCCCACCTTCTGATTCACATTTACTGCTCCCCAACCACAACCCAGCGAGGCTCTCAGCTTACAAAAGGAGGTATTATTACAAAAAGAAAGCATTATCTACTTCCACGCAAAAACAGAAGGAGGATAATTTCTTTTCTGCTCTATCACGATACACAAGGTTGGAACAATATCTTATCAGATGTTGTTTTACAGCACCTCACAAAAAAGGGAAGTTAATTCTCGCCAGTGCCTCTGGCTGACACAACACCGTAATAACAATGCCCAATTATGTTTTTGCTAAATTAGATGTCTTGAAATCTGTAAAGGACACAGACTTGCAAGTGTTCCAGAGCTCTTCATTCTGGAGTTGCCAAGACAGACTCCAATGGGAACAGGATAGGTCCCATGGAGTCCAAAGCTGGTTAAGGGGGGGAAGACAAAAAACAAACCAACAAAAAAGTGCTCTGAGAGTTTGTGATAACGCTCTTGTCTTCAACAGAAGTGATTGCAACAGTGCGAGTAAACGTCACACCGCATTTCCCGTGTATTTCCACGCATTGGAAGCATCCTGAAATATATAATTAAGCTGAGTGCTCTTTTTTGTTACACAGCCAGTGTGCTAGTGAGTGAACGGGCTGTTTCGTGGTGGGCTGCTCAATAAGCAGAGGTCTTGAATTACAATTCAGCTATATGGAAAGACAATTTTAAAAGCCCTGAAGGAAATCCTGGCCCTCACACGGTGGAGTTTTTGCTTACCTGATTTAATTCCTCATCATTTGCTACAGCCAACAGGATGTGTCTAGGAGTGACTCGACCCTTCTTGTTGTCCCTTGCTGCATTTCCAGCCAGCTCCAGAATTTCCGCTGGGGAAAAAAAAAGTAAGCCCCTTTTAATTACATAGTGATTTTTCTTAATGACCACAACGTATTATTTAGCATCCATTAAAAATAAATAAATAAATAAATAAATGTGAATGCTGCAGTGTTATTCCTGACTGCTGTCATATAACCTCAGTGAAATATCTAAGCCTTAAATCACTGGATGCTTTCCTAGGTGCGGTCACTGAAGGCAGAATGCACATTTGAAGACCTGTGGTCTAAACTACATTTACTTTGTTGTCCTTATAAAGTTCTCAACTTTTCTGTGTTCTTCTCAAGTTTACTGTGTGTTTATTTTCCCCAGTTCCCTCTTCTATAAGGTGGCAGAGGACCAGATGTACAGATTTTTCTAAAACCTGTCACAAATTCTGGTTTGCATCGCTTCCACATTTTTAATTACTAGAGAACCTGCTATTCTCAATTCCTTACTTGTAATGTTATGGAAGCATGTAAGCACACATCCGAGTTAGGATATGCAAATACAAGCTATGTAGATACTACACTTAATGATTTTCTTTGTCTCTTTAAGAAGTTAGCCAGAAAAGGTAACTGATAAATCATGTTTGTTTGCTCCTAGTAGATCACCCTCTTAAAAGAAATTTCCAGCCCCTACAAATTACACTTAACAGCTGTGCCTATGATGACTTATATTGGAATTAGGAATGATTAACTTGCTTTCCTGTAAGGACCTATGAAGCGCAGGGCAGGAGCCTTACCTACCAACTTCTCTGTCTTCCACTCAACAAGCCTTAGGCAAAGAACATCATTAATTAAAACAAAGTTAGGGGAACAAGAAAAAAAGACATCATATGTTTATATCTGACTTTGCAGTTACAAGCTATGGCTGTCTTCGTTATCCAAGCTTTCATTATACAAACTTTCACCTCCCTCTGCACAGACTTTCACCACTGCTTTTGGAACACTACCTTCTCTGAAACCTGGAAATGTTTTGAGGAAAAAAGAAAAAAAGCAAATGCCTTTTATACATCTAGAACATGAAAACATGCCAAAATTTAACATTAGAACTTGTATATCAGAGTGCTTTCTTATTTAATAAGAAAATGCACCAAGAAAGCCCTCCCATAAGCTTGCTTTAGAGGCAAATAGGCAAATTAAGATTGTAATCCTAACATGAAAAAGATCAAAATCAAGGGTCACGTGACCACACGCCTTTACTGTAGCACACAGTAAATGTTAAGCAACACCACATAGCACAGACTATGGCTTTTCTTTAGACTGAACATGGTTCTCCAATTATTTTTCATCACAAATCCCATAATAAGCTAACAATGACATCCATAGGAAAATGTATAGCTGCTTTTACAGTGAAGTTTCATCAAGGATTTTGGTGGACTTTCACCGTTTTTGTGTACTTTAAAGTGGGCAATTTACTTTTTTATAGGGCAAGACAGAACACGAAGTTTAAGCCCTGGAAAGTAACTCTTATAACATCTCATGCTGACAACAATTAATTTATTTTTAAAGCAGGATTAGCAGGGTAAGGTCAACCTGGCTATGCTTTCCACACCTCCAAAGAACAGAATTAAGCTGGCATAATCCCTTCCACATACTTCTCATAAGCCACAGCTCAGACATTTGTGGTTTAGCCTGCCTTGCCTGTTGTGACAGAGGACCTGTATCACGTTCCAAAGGGCAAGCTGTGCTCTTGGTTACACCCTGCGCATTCCCACTGACCTCAATAAGATTCTTTGGCACTGCAATGCCACCACCTCCACCTCTCTAGAGCAGGAACCATTTTGTTTGTATCCCAGAGTTTACTACTGGCTGAAAAGCATGGCTGCAAGCTTTTTGGTTTTGCCTCTGCTTCCCCCACCTCCGCTCCTTTACTGCATCAGGCACTGCTGAACAGTTGGGCCGTGTTATTCTCTGCAACCCATCGGCATAACTATGCAGGCAGGTCATTCTGTAACTAAAGAGTCTAAGAAAGTGTTGTGCCTGTAAAGCACAGAGGAATGTTTTATTTGTTCCTCATAAAACTCAAATGTCTGCCCCGTACAGTGGAGAACTGTTCTTGCAAGTGCTAAGCCCTCTTCCTTGGACAGGAAACTCATTTTGAAATTACAGTTTTCTAATGGTCCTTTAGGGAAGTTGAGGTACCCCGCTTCCTTTTCGGGAACAGAACGCTTTGCACTGCTGCTGAGGACCACAAAAGAGGAGCTGAGGGAGAGGAGGAGGGCACGGAGGGTGGGTTTTTTCTTTTGACCTTCTCCCAACAGCTCCAGCCATAATCGGGCATTGCTTGTGCATGCAGAGAGCCTACAGCACAGGGAGCTGCACAACCCTGCTGTGTGCACAGGGCCGGACAGAGGGGACCCTCAAAGGGGATGGGGCCAATACAGAGAACAATTCCTTGATTTAGAACTGACAGAGACAAACCCAATCCAAACCCAGCAGATCAGAGCCCTTATCTATGCTGGAAATGGAGACCTTCTGGATCTGGAACTACATGGCTGGATTCTGCTTGCAGCCATCTTTCCTTTCATACCTGTTTTATCCTACTTTGAATCTACAAGATTTAAATGGTGTTTCATCCAATGTTTTAAGCTAATCTTAAATGAGACAAAATTTAGCCTTGTCAGTAAAGGAGCTGATTCATATTTCCAGAACAATCTCTCTGAATTGAGGCACGTGGCTGAAAGAGCAGTAGGTGGGAAAAGGTAATTAAAACTGTGGTTTGATCCCAATCCTGCAGTCAGATCCTTCTTTGGGGCAACATTGGAAGCACCCACCTATCAGCTTCAAGGAGCTGAGTCACCAAAGAGCTCTGCTTCATTAAAGGTAACATTTTATGATGTGCAGCATCGCTACACAGCACCACAAAGCTGGAACACAGGCAACCAAATGAAGGGCCTAATGCATGGATACATACTTTTTTTTTTTTTTTTTTTTACTACTGTATCAGGTTTAATGATTTAATCACATCTAAATTTTTCATTTATGAACACAAAGCAATCAAAGTCTGCCTGAGAATGTGAACAAGTAAATAAATACTGATCATCTATGAGAACTCTCATCAAATGGATGTTCAGGAATATCCATGCAATTCAACAGAATCAAGACATAAGGCTTTGCTGCAGCTGAGGCAAAACAAATGAAGTCCTACGAGCTTCCATATCAGACTCACTAGGCATATATATCCAGCCAGCAAAACAAAGCAAGATCAATTTGCAAAAATGAGGGCTCACAGAAAGGAGGAAAATAGGTTGCATAATGTCTGCTCCACTCCTGCCATGTATTTACTCAAGGTATTTCCACCCTAGAGAATAATTACATGGCCACCGCTCAGGCAAAGGCAACTATGAGACACACTTTATAGGAGGAGTTTTTTTAATGTATTTTTTTTTTGAACATGAGGGAAATATACAAGTTGTTCATCACGACAAGCTTTCAAAGATATAACTCTACAATTTTTGTATGTTAATTTGTATATACACGTTACTAAGAAGAGAAGCTCTTTATCGTTGGCTTATAAATGACTTTCCCTGTGCTTTTAAATGCATTTCAAATAACAAAAAAAAAGCAGAACAACACACATTACTTTACCTGCAAATGTAAGAAAAAAATCCAGCAGAAGTGGTAGAAAGCAAATAATTGGGAAAGAAAAAATGAAATAGGAATGTCATGGCTGCATGTGATACATTGATGTATGAACTACTTTTCCGCAGCAATGGATGTGTTAGCAGTCAGACTACAGCATGAACACACTGGTTTGATTCAAAATACACAATTTAAAGCAAATGCTTGAAGTGGGAGGAAAACCTTAAGTTGGGAAATTCTTTCTTAACTTCAATTTAATTCTCATTTATACAAGTGAAAAAATCCTTTGCAATGCTTGGAACTAGGCAAATGGATATTGGTAATGAAAACTGGACTAAGCCTGTTCTCAGCACTCAAACAAAAGCACCAGATTTTTTTTGTTAGTTTTTTTTTATTTTTTTTTTTTCCCTCTTGAGGTTTCTAAAGTTCAGTTCAACATTTTAAAAAGAGAAAAGAAAACAGGTTGTATATCTTTGTACTTAAGCCTGAGATAAGACCACAGGAAAGGCTGTTCTCGAGGCTTTTCCTACTCAAACACTATCAAAAGTTGTTAGAAGTCTCTACAGAAACCTCATCCTGGAGCAAGCTGCCAGAGCAAGTTCCTCATCCTTCACTTGCAGAGACCTCTGCTCTGATCCTCTCTTGGACATCCTACAAAGTTCCCAGTTCCATTACTTGCATTTATTTCACTGCTGCTCATTGAGTACCAGGCCTTTGGTGTTTCATAACACTTGCAGATTTTGAAACAAGAACTCAACACTGAGGTTAAAATAAAACAAATCACTGTTGGATATAAGCAAATCAGGCACAGTAGTAACTATAGACCTGGATATAAACAAAATTAAGTGCGTGTTTCTCCCACTCCCACCAGTTCATTTACCCTAACAAAGTATTACCGGTCATTACTGACTAAAACTCCTTTAGAGCTTAAATGACAAAGCCTTTAGCTTAGCATGCATTCAGGCTGTCATACTTTCTAAATGTAAATACTCGATTTAATCCTGTCTGAGTTCATCCCAAAAATGTTTTGGGTTTGGTTTTTTTTTTGTTGTTGTTTATGTCTCAAACTAAAAATCTGCCGTTGCATTGAATCCTTTTGTCTGCCTTCTCTTCAGGGAGATGAAATCATAGCTTTGAAAATTAAACTCTTAACAACTAACAGGTGATGCGTTGACATAAAGCCAACTTCTGAAGGCTGGAGCTCCAACAAGGAACTTTTTCCAAAAGAAATTTCAAAGCCTCTCCTCACAATAAAATATTTGAGAACAATATCCAGAAACGAAAGAAAAATGAATGCTGACACAATTCCATTGAGAAAAAGTGTATTGGCTACAGAGCCAGCTATATGACAAGGAGTCTGTTCATTGTACTTGAAATTAATCAACCTTCCATCAGCGTTTTATTGACTTCAGAATCATTTTGCATGATTCCGGAAGGTTTTAACCCAATCAACCCCAATCAACAAAGATTATTATGAGCTTCCTGCATTCTTCTCTCTGTGTATTCCACCCAATCCCCCTGGAATCCACAGTCCCAACAGTGGAGGCAGAATCATTTAACAACACTTTCCCTCTTACGCATTCCAGTAAAACAGTTCTCAGCCCTGGTTCAAAGTCATGGAAATTCGATGCAGTGAAAATCAATTCAAGATATTTTACAGCCATGAACACGCTTTGGTGAAACCTCAACTCTCAGCAGGGCAATCATTCTCTTAGGATGCGATAAAAAACCTTCGGGCTTCAGTCTCTGAGCTGTATCAAAACTAGGCCCCTTAAAGGAAAAACTGTGAACTTTGCCAAATTATTCTAAGTTTTGTGTTTCTGTGAGGCAGATGACAGACTGCTGTTTACATAGAATTCGAGTTCAGGCCACAAAAGCCACTTCCACTTAGAGCCCTCTGATCTGACTCACACCGCTCTTCAGCTCTTTTTTCATTTCCACACTTTATATGAAACTTTTTGCTTTTTTTTTTTTTGTTTCCTTGTAGGAGATGTAATGCTATTTAACATACTATTTATTTTTTTTTTTGTAAATTTTCAGGTTAAATGTTTTCAATAAAATGTATATGAATTCACTTTATGGTGACACTTAAAAGGGAACTTTCTGAAATCTGAAATGTTATTTATTACCACAGCCACTCCGTGAGTACTAATTTCAAAAGTGATCACCTATTTCTCTTCCACTGACTTAAAGAATCCCATCTAACTCTGCCTTTTTTCTTCTCTTCCTTTGGAGCTACCCCTACCCAGCAGTTTACACTCTGCTCTTACTCCTAACAGTTCACATATGCTTTAGAAATACACTCTGACATGATTAATTTAACTGCTGCCAGACATTACTTGATCAAGTGCAGCATGTGTGCTTCAGTCTGGCCGTTACAGAAGGCAGGAGGCTGCTGATGTCCTCTGACTTGGTCCTAGCTCAGTCTTTGACCTTTGTAGGCACGTTAGAAACTTGCATTTCCAAACATTAAAGTAGTCAAGCGGCAGATGCCAAGCATCCACTGAAACTCAGTAAACATTCATAACGTCGTTAACCAAAGAAAATGAGGAGATGACTTTGTACTGAAATTCTAGAGTTTGCTGAAGTGACCCCAAACCTTGGGCAGAAAGAGGAAATAGAAGTGTAACTCAGCAGCCATGCCCACGTAGAGAGAAGCAAAGCACACAAGTTACAGTCAGAGCCTTTGCTAAATGATGACCTGATGCGATCCATGCACGTTGTGCTCTCATTTTTGTAGCATGCTCTTTTCTACAGGGTCTGGCAGATGGCAATAATGGTTTTATTAGCTACCACCTCTGACAGCAAAGCAAGCAGGATTCCGAGTTTATTACTGAAAACATTATGACTCATTAAACTACTGTTGTCTCTAAGTCTTTCTACAACTCCGAGTCTTTTTTAGCACTAAGATTGCAACGAAAGCCATAATAAATACAGGTGTCTGTAAACAAACACAATTGTTACTGTTTAGAAGAAAAATATTTACAAACACATCTACTAAATTGTTTGTAAAAATATTTACAATTTTTTTTCCCTGCTACTTTACGAAAGCAGCTACAGAGAGACTAATGGGACAATCAGCACTTTTTGTTTGTTTGTTTTAAATCTATGCCTGGAGAACACGCCATGCAAAAAGTTCTATTATTTTGGGTACCCAGCAGTAGTCTAATTTAAAGAGTAGCTACAATTTCATCAGAGCAAAAACCACATCTTACCTGATATTCTGTCCCCAACCAGTGCCCAACAACAAAAGTTCCAGAGGATTACTGCTTGAAATCCTCTTCTACTACTTAAAATGCTGCTTTCCCAGAGTACTCCCTCTGATTCCAGCCATTTGCAACTTAGGGGCTTTTGAAGCTAGAAATGCCATCTTTTCATTTAGCCTCCCAATGGATTTTATTACTATGGATGTGTAAAATGGTTTTCTGAAGTTACTCTAATTTTTGGAACACATATCTTGCAACAAGTGTCACTACAACACTGAAATTTTTGTAATGGAGGAAGAGTACTGCCTATTTATTTTAAAAATATTGTGTTTCATTGCACATCCCCTCAATTTATTTCTTCCCCACTGAAGTTTACATTGAGGATGAAGCATTTCATCCTGCTGCACCTAACAGGTGTAAGGAATTTCACTCTTGAAAGAAAATTAGGGATAAATGTAGAGTGGGGAAAAAAAAAAAAAAAAAAAAAGACTGAAGACCCATTGCAAACACACTGCAAAACCAGAATTCAAACATCCTTAAGCAAACCAAACCTTATGGCATAAAAGAAATTACTGTTAGAATGCTTTTTTCCCTTGATGTCAGACAAGATGTGAGGAAAGAAACTGGCTCTTATCAGTGATGTCATTAAAAAAAAAAAACCCAAAGCACAGCTCTGACATATTAAAGTGAGAATTAATATTACTCTTTTAAACTCTCCATCAGAATTCATAAAAGCCTGTTGCTACACATTGTGGAAAATTTGTTTTGGCAGCAGTGAGCCAGGATCTCTTCAAATTTCTGGAAAACCCCCCATACAAATCCCATACAAGCAGACCAGGCCTGTTTGCAATTGAAACATTATTATAGGCCATGGATATTTAAGAACACAATATAAATGCAGCACTCAGTCTGAGCACAGAATAAAATATTTGATAATTTGAAGTAATGAAAGCATTTACACGCATGGGCTGCAGTGTCTGAAATGTTAAAAACACCACGTTTGATATTTCCACAGTGTGCCATTACTGCTAACTTACCCCAGCGATGTCCTGAATTCTTTCACATGTTCTGCAAGGCAGGGATAATAGGGATATTATGTGAGAGCAGTAAGGCCTGTAGGAATGACCCATCATGCTAGCAGCTCTCTCGCCTAATGGGGTCATGGGATTTAACCCAAGTTATTTTCACCTAAACAACAATACATATTTGTTGGAGAAAAAAGTCCAACAGATGTTTAAATTGCCTACGATAGTCAGTGATGAAGCACAGCCTTAAAATTACATATTTTATGAACCTAATACCTGAATAACAGCCCTCACACAGAATTGTTACTGTGTCCTTCAGTCTATCACGGATTTACTGAAATGCTGTTCCCCTTTGTAGTTATTGATCTTTAAGACATATTTTCAACACTACTGAACAGCAACTTATAACAGAAGTTGTTGCTTACTTGCAGATTAGGCAAGTAGAGATGGAACATTACTAGAATAAAGAGAAAACACAATTCTATATTAAGAGTATTAAAATATAACTTGAATTTAGCAGCTGTCAGTGGAAGATGATAATTTGGTAACCAAGATGTAAAATCAAAAAACAAATAAGCACCAACCACCCGGACGTATCATTTTGTACATTATCTCAGAACGGGACGAATGCAAACTTTGATACAAAAGTACCCGTCTGAAATAGGTATCTATACAGACCCATCAGTATGTATTGTGAGGGCTTTTACCACGTGAAAATGCTTTTGCTTTTACTGTTTTTCATCAAACCTGATCTGCAGAATACAACAGAACCCCGATCTGGCAAGTTGCTTTGTGTAAGCTTAGCTTTTGTAGGAGAGCCAGACTGAAGTTCATGGGACAACAAGTTAAGGCAGGCACACACTTAAGGGTTTACAGGGTAGGAGCCAAGGAAGGGCTAATCGATGAAAGAATGTTCATTTACATACATTTGAAGCACACCGATTCACGCACGTGTTAATTCAGAAAGAATGTTAGCCATTCAAGTTATAACAATGCGAAGTTTTAGATCTAAGTTGTCACTTCTTAAAGAATTGCAATTTCTAGCTGTGACAATCTCACTTCTGTTAAGGAAAAGACTGAAGCCTTATGTAAAAGAAGAACGTTACAAAAGTGCTTTGCTATGATGCTGTTTTTATAAAGGCCTCTGCCTGCAAGGCTACTGCATAAACAACTCTGATGTGTTTTAGGCCCGGTATTAATCCATTTTTAAAAGCACACCGGAGCTGAAGAGGTAGTTTCATGCTTGCTTTAATAAGGCATGGGTCCTACAAGCCTTTTAATTTACTTTAAGCCTCTTCTGGGACACAGTTTGTGGCATAACACTGTAATAGGGATTAGTGTTTCTGAAGCTGTCTGTTTAAATAGAAGCAATGTATCTCAGTAGTGAATACGTCTCACCTGTATCAAAAAGATACTGTCAATTAATTCTCTTCTTAAATTTCATTACTCCCCAAGGATCGTTATTTATGGCAGCCTCAGAACGCCTGGAACTTCAATCTGCTTTTAACCTAATGCTTTTTTTTTATTTTTTATTTTTTATTTTTATTGTGGACCTCTCAGCTACCCCTCTGCCCCAGAGCAGAAGCTCAGCAGTACTTCTGATTCGACAAACAGGGCAAATCATTGTTTTTCTCTGTGACCCCGTAAAATATTTCAGCAGCAAGCAGAACACGAGAGGTGAACAGCAGTTCAAGTTGATCAGCTTGCAGTTTGGAAAGCGAGCAGTTAAACACAGTGCCTCCAGGAAGGACTTCTCTTCTGCAGCCAATCAGCAGCTGGCTTTGGAAAGTTTTCCACATCGAAAATTAATCAAGGTGAAAATGCAATGAACTGAACTCTGACACATGAACCTCCATTAAGGGATTCTGGTGACATCAGAAAGCCTGAGAACAAAACCTAAGGTGAGCAGCAGAATGCCTCAGATGCAGTTCTAGTCCTAAGATTGAAAAGGTGCTTATTGCACATTTTAACAAAATACATGATCAACAGTACACAACGGGCAATAAAATCTCACTGGGGGGAAAAGAAAAACCCTAATGGAGAAAACAGACATTTTTTTCCTACCTTACTTCAGTAAGTACAGAACAAATATAAATCAAAGCCTTATTTCTTCCGTATTCCTGTTCTATAAACTTCCCATTTCCCTCATTTGCTATGACATTCTAGCAATTGAAAATTGTTTACAGCATAGAGAAGATGATGGGGGCAGGGGGAACAGAAATTGCTTGCAGGCTTGGTTCTTGCTGCCTCTAAATATGCTCAGGAGATTTTATATATATACACATACACACATATATATACACACACACTTTTTTCAAGGGCAAACGCTGTAACCAAAGGACCATACTGTAACCTATGCAAGCTGTAGATCAAAAGAGACAATAACTGTTTACAAATACAGCTGGATGGGTTTGGACAAATACAAACCATACAAGGCCATCTGAGTGGCTGCAGTGCCCCAGCCAAAGGCAGCAGCCACCTTCTTGCCTGACTCTGTTATTTTATTTGATACAAACTGATACTGATGCACTTTGTTGCAGACGAAATAAGGAGTGCAGTTTTCCACACGTGTGAAGATGAAGAAGCAATAAATTATTGTAACAAAGGAGCCACAATAAGCAAAGATGACAGAAGGAATTAGTAACATCGAACTTCTTGACAGCTCCAACTAGTTAATAATGCCTAAAATTAGTTCTGCAGCTAAACAGAAATTAATCAAAAGAAATAAGACCCATGAATTACAGTTCTTTCTCATCCACACTATTCCTCCAGAGTGAAGAAAGTATACCCACTTGCTTTATTATTGGTAAAACACAGAGATGTCTTCTGCACACACACCCTCAAACACACACACTCCTATCCTATTTACAGTGGATGATGCATATGATTTCCTTAGCTAAAAAGGAGGAAAGAATAAGCAGGTGATATGCCTATAGAAAGCAAATTATGAACATTTGGTGGGCTGTTGGGAGAATTATAATATTTTTTACAGGTAGCAACAGAAATTTTATTAAGTAAGAGAAAAATGCTCTCCGTGCAACTCTTTAATACTTAAATAGGTTGAGATGTGAGATAAGGAAAATCACTTTATTGGCTGCTAATATTATGGGGAGTTTTATTATTATTTTTAGAGTCACTACAATAAAGAGCATGGGGAAGATGTACTCTAGCCCCTGCAGAAGAAGCCATCAGAATGAAAATCAGCACAGCAAATACACACAGCATTTAGTTCACAACTGAAGCAGCCAGACTAACCTGAGTGCTAAAACCATGCATGTTCCTGCTCTTGGAGCTAAGAACAGATACACAAGCTAATAGAAAAGCATGGGAAGAACACAAATGGAAATAGAAAAGAATTTTGTTGAGCACAGGCTGAAGAAGAGCTTCAATGACAAATGGGCACATATGCTATAAGTAGTTAAAGAATGGGTATTTTCACTTTCTGATGAGCACATACATCCTAACAGTTACCTTCAAAGTAAAAGCAGATAAAGCCATAACTACAGATGGACCCGAAACTGAATTGCAAGTCTCAACAGCTGGAAGCATTATGGAAGTTTAAATCCCAAGCTAAATCAAAAATCCCAGATCTGATCACGTTATGGCCTAATTTCAGATTTACATCCAGAGTTCAACTTTCACAAAGGCCAGCAAAATTTAGCACCTCATCTTCTAAAGGACTGATGTGAGATGCTGCACACACATGAACTAGTTTTCAAACCTTAGTGGGTTCCTTCCTATTAGGTCACACTTCTGACATTTCATCTGTTTTTTTTCTGAAGAGTTTCTTTTCTGTACCTGTGTTTCATATTTTACTTTTCTACTCTCCTTCCTGGATGCTTTCTGACTTATGCAGTTTATGGTTATATCTTCATTATGTCAAATTCCTGCTTTTCTTTTTTAAATGGCTCAAACTCCATTTAGTCTCAGAAGTGAACATATTTAAGAGCCTCAAGAAATAAATCAAGATTTCTATTTTTGTAACGTAATAACTACCAACAGGATAAAAACGATAAAGAAACCACAGAGAGCAAAAATCTCTCTGCTTCCCATTTCAGAGGTTTTTCTGAATCATAATGAAAAACAAAGAAACTTGAAGTTGAGAAAATATATTATTCATTAATTATTAAAAAAACTTTGCTATATAGAGTGCAAAAAACTTACAGAAAAGTCATCAGGTTGAAAAAGTCATAGAACATAATACTAACTAAGGGAAGAAAAAGAGTATCTTTGTTTTTGGGACACATCTATCTTCATAAGAACGAAAAATAATCTTGACTTACATGTCATGAGGGCTAACCAACACACAAGGGGGAAAAAAAACAACACAAAAACCTTACAGATATTCTGAGGGAGAAGTAGAGATGCTTTCCCTCCTAAGCTCTCCTTCATCCTTCTCCCCTTTGCCACCTCTTTTACTATTTCTTAAAGTAGCAGTGTGTGCAATTATTCATTAAAAAAAAAAATATCTCCTGAACCATTATCTTTGGATCCATGTTTGTTAAAGAAACACTTATTTCCCAAGTCTATACTTTGCTGCCTAAACTGTCACTACCTCAGAAAACCTTTAAGTCAGTAAACCAAGAACACGTGCTGCTCATTAGCAGCATCTTGAGCTCACCTGTATTGTTCTGTTTCTTGAAAAGGGCAGCATTCAAAGCCCCATTCACCCCAAGAGGCATTTTATTTGAGTTGTTATTGCTCTAAGCAGGAAACCTAGCTGAAGGAAATGTTAATTTTTAAGGCCATCTATGAAGTTTAAAAGCATTCTTTTAAAGAAAAGGTTCAAATAAGGAAAACTGTGAATATGAACAAATGAAAATAAGAAAGTTTAATGGCTCAGAAAATTCAGCCTTGTAATAGGAGTACCTCACAGAAGTTAAGCACTTAATTATTCCCTGTGACCAATCTTCATTTTTAGGGGTGGAAGGTTTATAGGGAAAAAAAAAAATAGATCAGCCTATTTCTGTCCTTCCTTGTCAATATCTATTATGAGTTGTATCTAAAATAGCCTTCAGTGCCTATAATCATAGTTGTCAATCAGGGCAGTTGTTAAACCATGTGCTTTGCTACTTTGCTCTCAAATTGAAAAATGAAAGAATGAACTTCAATTCTTCCTCAGAGAATCAGCTCAGGATGATGGCTTAAAGATCACTGTTCCCTGGACACACTTGCATCTGCTGCAACCACAACATCAATATAAACAATCACACGGTAAAAAAAGCTCCTGTTCTGTGATGTGAGATCCAGCCCATTCTCACTGATGTAAGAAACCCTCTGACTGCCTATATGGAAAGAGTCAAAGCAAATCAAATACTGACCTGCACAAAAACTATCTGAGGCAAGAGCAGGAATGACTGTATATTACTTTTGGCTTAAATGTGTCAACAACAGCAGTTACTTACGCCATGACTTCTTTATTCATGCAAAAGCCTTCTATAAATCAAAGGATCTTTTAAAGCTTTTCCATTAGCACACAGTGCAAATTCAGTTTGTCTTATTTCTTTTGTTGTTGCATGTCGTTTTGCAAAACCTACCAGTCAGATATTCCAGTACAGCAGCCATGTACACTGGAGCACCGACACCAATTCTGTACTTTGGATGGCCTTTCTTAATGTAACGGAGCATTCTTCCAACAGGGAATATAACCCCAGCTTTTGCAGAGCGTGAAGTCTTGGTTGACTTCTTCTTCCCTCCCCTGCTGGACATTTTGCCTGTGTTGGGTCTGGAACAGCACTCTGTATATTAGGGGGAAAAACAAAGACAAAAACAAAATTTAATCGGTAAGGAATACAGCATGTAAATAATTTCAAGTGGTAATAGGGGAAGTAATTTCACATAAATCTGCTTTGAAATTACTAATCTGGAATTCCTAACATGTTAAAACTGGTACCATTAGTGGAGTCTAGCATGGTAACTACCTAACATGTAAAACAAGAGTTTCAGCATGAAAGCAGAGGCTGCTTTCGGCACTAAAGTCACTAGAGCTTTTGTACATTACTCTTCCTTAAGAATCTGGATTTTCAAGTGTGAATGAATTTACAGAACACAGACCTATGTAAGGTAAACTACATCTCCTGTACTCTAAACTTGTCTTTCAAAAGGATGTGAAATGACCCCCCTGCAATTTGAACCTACCAGCAGCCAGCTCTGCTCATCAGAAGCCTTCAACCTTTCTATAATATAACAGTGGTCTAAACATCCAGCAGCCCTCTGATGACTGTATCTCCGTTTATCTCCATGAAGAAACCTCCTGCTAATTCAGCTGTCAAATATTTTTCTTCTCTTTGATTTCTGCTTAGGCTGTAAATACAAGCTGGCAAATCCGAAGAGGAGGAGAGTTTGCAGGCTTTCAGCATCATGCACTGGGTTTTAAAATTAACTTGGGGGAGAGGAGACTGTCCAAATGTTCCCCTCCCTCCCTTCATCACGTCTGAGCTCCAGGGAAACCAGAGGTATGCATCAGTGGTACATCCTAGCACTTTTCTACATGTCTAAACCCTAACTGAGGAGAATGCAAGGTCATTAATGTGATTATATACTCCTCAACAGAAGCTCTTTAAGCTTCATTTCCCATCATACCAGTTCTCTGTTTCCCTTTTATTTTTGTCTCATGTTCATACTGAATTCTCTCCTTCTCCTTATGAACTTGACTGTATTTATTAACACCTGATTCCACAACTGAGCTTGCTCAGAATTAGGCCAAACAGGTTCACCAACTCTACTTTTACAACTTCTGCTCTAACTTCTGATCTGCACCGACGTGCCCTGAACTCTTTTAAACCCCAATGAGTCACTGAGATACAGACTATGTAACTATCCAACGAAGACCACTCAGGATAACTAAAGAAACTCAAAAATCAGCCATTTCTTTTCCTCTCCACTTCCATACTCTGCTCATCAAAGATTCTGTAAGTGCATAACTCGTTAAGTGAAAGAATGTCAGCTGGCTTATTGATCATTACAGGTAAGCAAAACAATCCCTTTTTTTTTTAGCCAGACAAAAGTCAGACCATGTTTATGAAAGTGATATCAACGAACAGACAGGAAATTGGAAGAAGAACCACTGAAAGCACTGCTTCCCTCTCCTCCCTGTGAGCTCAGCTCTACTGTGAAGAAGACAAATGCCCATTCTCCTCTGTTGAGAAAATGAATGGCACAACCGCTTTTAAAACCCTCCAATTTAGCTACAGCTTTCCATCTGAGCTCTGTCACTGTTAGGAGGATGGCTGGGTGTGGTTTTCAACTGGCTATGGGCTTTCTGCCTGCAAATATTCTCATAGCCTGCGCTCCATTGTCATCATCGCCACAGATGTTTGATCTCATTAAGAAGTTCTCTGAATTTAAGCACCAGGAAAAGCACGCACAAGAAATATCCATGCTTCTAGCTTCCCCCTTCATTGTGTAACTGATCAGTGAATGACAAAAACCAGATTTTTTTCCATGGAAAACCTGCAACACTTAAGTGGTAGAACTGTATTAACTTTTTTGCCTAAATGCTCAAGGCTCTCCTTTTAGATGCCATGCAAGCCAGAATACAAGTCACATTCAGATATACCCTCACTGCTCTATGCTAGCATATAGAAATAGCAACCTGTGAGAGTCTCAAGTAGCTTGCAAACTTCATTAATAGGAAAAAAAAGTCAGGTTCTTTATTGATATGGGGAAATCTTAGTAATCTGCATATCAAGCACGTTACACTGAACGCTAAATTAAGCATTTCATAATGAAGTGTCTCTATAAGACAAAAATTGGATTTTAACTGTCACAATAAGGTGCATTTTGTAATACACAACACTTCTAAAAGCAGGTAATTAATTCCCTGTGAAAATCAATTTACTTTCCATAGCTGTAGCAAGGATACTGATGCTGAGCAGGATAGTGTGGGGAACCAGAAGTTGAAACCGGATACTCCATGTTAATTACAGATCTTACCTTCTAACTGGTTTGAGTCTAATAATTGGGATGGGAGCAATTAAACAATCTACCTGCACTTCCAGCAAAAAGGAAGAAGTGATTATATTCAGGAGAACTGTTCAAACGGGACCGTATTCATTCTGGGCTGCATTTTTCCCAGAATCAGAATACAAAGCTGCATATTCCATGTAAAAGGAAGATAAGAGTAGAAAAGGGAAGTAAATAACCTTGAAATTCCCTGGAAAAGTTCTAAATCCATCCCCAGTTCCCCATGCTGGGCAACGCCGTCAAAGGAAGGGGGAAGAGAGCCCACAGAACACCTTGCTGGATCAAGCCTTCCTTGAGAGCAGTGCAGCTCTGAGCTCTCACAGAGCCCCTCTGCAGATAGCTGTGGTCATGATCTATGAGATCCAGTTCACTGAATTTATGGGATGGTCAGAATAGATGGAAGAAAATATGGAAGTTCTTATCTCCTGACTGTTTTTATTCCCCTTCAGGAAAGCCATGTTCTGCTACAACATTTGGATCAAAGTGTGAGTAAAGTATGTGGCAATACAGAATCATTACAAAAGAAGCTTTGAAGAATCTGAAGTAAATACAGCTTGCTAATCTAAAGACCCAAATGGAAGACACACATGGATAGCCATGCTGTAGCTGACAACAGAAAGAGATGAAAGAGCACTGCTCTTTTATTTTTAGTCCCAAGGAAGTGACTGTTCAGAGTGAAGTAAGGGAAATGGTTCCTTCATATACAGAAACAAATGTATATCACAGTCTCTGGCTATATATCATAAAGCAGTGCTAACTCTTGTTGACACACTGCCTATTGCTGTGGCCATGCTCAACCATCCTCCCTTATCACTATACACTTGGCTGTTCCTTTGGAGCATCTTTGATTTGGCACTCAGGAGGTTCTTCCCTCTAACACAGTCTTCTAATTCATAGCTTCAAACCTTCTGTCATCTGGAATTACCTCACACCACTGTATATAAAAGGGTACATTCTTACATAAGCTTACTTTACCACTTCTGCAATGTCTAAGGGGTTCATTTCCCCCTTATTTTGTACTGCTTGTCACATTTATCTTATTTATGAGAGAAAGCTTGCCTAAACCAGAAAGGTGGAGTCTCAAATGTTGAACAAAGCAAGCACTTTTGCAACTTTAACAAGTAAAATGTGATAAAATGCATTTCAGGCCTTCCTGCCTCAAGGATTCTATTCTTACAACACACAGAAATTTAGATGCTGGGGGGGAAAGAGGGAAGTCTAGTTAGGTTTTAAGTACCACTTCTCATTTTGCTGATCATTTAATTGAAAGGGGCAAAGAAAACCTGGAACGGGAGTTCTTGGGGTTTAATTATGGATTCAGGATCATTACTTTAGAGAACCTGCCTGTCCTGCCTTTGAGAAAGGGATGGATGCCCAAGGAGCTCTCGGTGTCTTCTCTAGTTCTAGTTCTCTATATGGCAAAAAAAAACAGAAAGAAAATAAATTTCACTTGCAACAGACACAGAGAAATTTATTGAAGTTAGATGTAAAGAGCATGGTAACAGATCAAAATCCAAAGAAAACTGTGTGCCTTACATGTTCTCAAATGGTTTATCTTTGTAACACCAGAAACTCTGGATCACTGCCAATGTTAATGAACCAGAGCTGTCTGCTGAGTCACTGCGAGCCTGCAGATGAGGGAGGCAGTGCTCACCAAAGGGAACTTTATCACATCTACCATAGTTCAGACTGGATTTGGGCAGAAGGAAAAAAAAAAAAAAAAGACAAGAAAATCATAATCTGTCTTTTTCTTTCTTACTCCTCTCTTGCCTTGGCAAGAAAATTGCTGAAAAATACTCTAAACGTATTTCAAAGTGCATATATATGTATATATATATATACACACACACATACACACACACACACTTTGTATATGTATGTGCTGGGCCACAGATTGCCCTATCTGCAGCAAACTACAAGGTTTGCTGTCAGGTCTTTGCAAGTCAGAAATATGTATTCCAAGAAACGAAATAATGATCAGGTATAGCAACGAAATCAATGTAGTTGATATTTTTCTGGTTGAAACTGGCTGTTGGCCATAGTTTTCTGTACAAAGATAGATACTCTACTTTTAAATGCCATTTAAAAATGCCATTTTCCTAAAGTGATCACAAGCATCTGCTCATCTGAAAAGTTTATCATCATATAGCTCTGGAGTACTTGACCACACATCCTCGTAAAATGATATCTTATTTCCAATAGCTCAAATTGTAGTACTTCATTAGCTCAGTCAGTGTGACTCTTTTATCAAACAGTAGTAATAATAATTAAAAATAACAGCTTTTGGGTACTGATTCTTAATGACTTAAGAAATCACTGTGGGTTCTACTGCTGTCAGATAGGGGTTGTTCTCACCAGGGGCTTACTTCAGTGCATTAATTGCACTTAGATCTCCAGGATCACATCTGTAAGTATAGTGGAATGCAGTACACCATTACTGCAATAGGAAAAATACTAAGATTGAGCAATTCCTTCCCTCCTCTTTCCAGGAGGAAGACTAAGCTGAAAAGTTCACTTTTGTATTGCAGGAGTTTAACAGCAGTGCTATTTTCTTTTCACTGTTTCAAAAGATTAACTGTAAGATTAAAAGCAAGAGCTGCCACTCCATCTAAAATCTATTTATGTACCATAATAATAGCTGCTCACTGAACTCATTTTGAAAAGGTGCACTTGAATTTGCTTTGACAACTAATTTGCTCTCTTCTTGGCTAATCAGAAACTAGTTTGACATACTTATAAAGTGCACTGCTTTTAGAGTCAGTATAAAATGGTCTTTATTAATGCTTGCCCAACACAACAGCGTCTCAGTCTGTGACCATGGTTTCCAGGTACTACAGTAATACAAGAGCAACTCAGCAATCATTTGGTTTGGTGTGATTTCAAGTTTTGGCTTAAGTACTTTATCAAAGCAGTAATTCTTTGTGGTCTGAAAGAGAGGAGTGAAACTGGTTGCAAACCAGCTGCTCTGGTACTACAATGATTTCTTATCTGGAAAGGCAGCAGTATACATTTAATTTCACTCAAAACTCAAAGAATATTCCTCATCTACAAATGCCCTACAGATGTCCTTTTTGCTGAAGATGAGGAAGACTAAAACTCCCATCATGGCAATGTAAAATGAGAAGTAATATTTTCATCAAATCCATGTGCAGAAGAGGATACTATTGCCCAATTTTATTCAGCTGGCAGAAGTTCTTTCCTCCCACAATGGGACCAAAACACTGAAACAAATATCCCCTTAATGCACAAGTCCCCACTATGAACAGCGATGGAAGCGTGACAAAAGTTTTAGCTGGGCACCCTGCCACCAATAGACAGGAAAATGTAAATACAATTGTCTTCGCTGACCAGTTGGGAGCACTAGCAGGAAAATAAGACCATTTGTGTGTTGAAGCTTTCTGTATATAAGTTAGGAAGCACAGGATTCCATACAAGTCGCTAGGCTGGTCTATAAATTCAGAAGAAAAACTGTTTCAAAGAAAATTCTGAGAACTTGTTTTCTGCTTGACATTTTGAACAGCAAAAACACAAAGAATTCAGGCAGATGTTTCCAATGGAAATTTCAGAAATGTGCTATAGATATTGAACTGCTGATGGAAGAGAGTGCAAGAACTCAGCCCACTGCCTTGAATGATGTGCTTTGAGCATCACTGCATCACTGTTTTAGGAACAAGTAGTATAAGCTGAATCCTGTACATCCTCTCTTCTAGCTAAGGCATCCAAGCCTCTCTGCATGCATCCCCTCAGTGCACTTTCCTACAGATACTGCATCTAGCACATTTTTCCCCCAAATCTACCTCAAGGAAGCAAGGAGCTGACAAAACCTGATACTCACTGAACTGGCTGCTGGGTCAATAACCTTTCTCTCAAAGGAGGCTCTCTCTAGAGGCTCCTTTTTCTCCCGTGGCATCAATTACATCTTCTTGCTCCTTTATCCCTACTTTGTGAGTTTGCAGCAGGGGTTTTTCTTTCCGTTAATGCTGATGTATGAAACAAGCAGTGCTTAAGTACTCTTCCTACCTTACTGTCATTAAGCCAAATTCTAGTCTTAGCTATGAATTTCTAAATCATTTATGGGTATCAACAGTTACACACAATCATCATCTGGTTTTACTGGTGATCAGAAGTGTACGCCTCAGTTCTGCAACAAACAAACACTCAGTATCAAAGCAGAGTTACTTTGTAGGTCAACAAAACATTGGTGTGCAAGGTTATGACACATAACACAGCAAAACAACCTCTGACACTACCTGGAAAAAGAAACAAACAATGTATCATCAGAACAACCTGAAGCCACTGCCTGGGAAAAACACAGTAAAAGTTGTCTGAAAGAGTTATAAAGACACAAGGACTTGGTGAGGGGCTGCTTGATACAAAATACATCAATCGATGGCACTCGTGCTTGTCAAAGCAATTGTAGTGGTCTTGTTTATGCCTAATTCTTTCTCCTCCCTGTTGTGTTTACAATCTCAGGTTCTGCTTTCAGTAATTGCCTCCCTGCTCCTCAGCTCATTTATTTCTGTTGACTCTTAGGACTGGGAGAGGTGGCGGATCCGCAAAGTTCCCCACAGACCTGTTGCTAAGTCACAGCCTCGCACAGTTCTGGGGGAAAGACAGCCATTCACTTCTGCAGTCAAGAAATAAACAACGAGCCTCCCGCAGACACCTCACAGCAGCATCTCCTTCCACCAACACCAGCGGAGCGCCTCTGCTACCAAGCCAGCTCCAGATGCAGCCTTCTGCCCCTGGAGATACACAGGAACCCAAGGACTGCAGACGGGACGAGTTACAGAAGCAGAGGCTCCCTTAGTGCCTCTCCTGCCGGCACAGCCGTGTCTGCCCGCCCACAGCAGGAGGACACCGCATCCCCCTGCAGGCAGACGCACCGCAGGCTGACAGCTCTACCACAACCAAGACCCTCTGTCTTTTTTCAGCTTATCTCCACCATCCTAGGATGCTTCGGACGGCTCTGCCAACGGTTCTCAACACGCCATCGGGCTTTGTTTCCCGGAGCCGTTTACCGTCTGGCACTAACTTGGGTGCCGACCTGACAGCACACCCCGCTGCTCCCCGCCAGGAGGAAGGCAGGCAGGCAGGCTGCAGGAGCCGGCCGCTCTTCCTTCCAACCCCTCGCCGCACACTCAGAGCACAAACAACACCACCCCGACGACAAAAAAAAAAAAAAAAAAAAAAAAAAAAGCAGACAGCTCCCTCCGCTCCGCCTTTCCCTCAGCCAGGCGGCAGCCGGGACCCCTCTCCCATCAACGCCCCCCGCCCCGCTCAGCCCCTCAGCTCGGGGAAGAACGGCCGCTGCGAAGAGCGGGCGGCGCCCACTTACAGCGCGGCTCCCGGCGGCAGCAAGATGTCTCCCGGCGGCGGCGGCCCCGCTCCCGCTGCCTGCGCTCCGCCCGCGGGGCCAACGGGAACGGCTGGACGGGCTGGCGGCGCGCTCCCACAATGCCGAGCGCTGCCTGGCGTCACATCCCTCCAGTCCTCCTCCTCCTCCTCCTCCTCCTCCTCCCTTACCGCGGATCTGCCCCCCGCCTCGTGCCGGTGCTGTAACGGTCGCCCCTGACGCAGCCCCGCCCTCCGCCTCGCCCCCTCCTCAGGGCTCCGGCCCCGCTTCCCCCTCGCCCCAAGCAGCAGCCCGGTGCTCTGGGAGGCTTCCCGGTGCTGCGAGCAGCCCTGGGGGCAGTCAGGCTTCTTCCATGGAGAGCCGCTCCTGGCAGTCGGGCTCCTCCATCTACAGCCGCTCTCGCTGTTCTGCTCCTAAATCCTCCCAGGGTGAGGAGGACAAAGCGGAAGGTTAAGGCTGCGTTCTTTCCCTGAGCGGCCTTTCTTGTTCGAGGGGATGAGAACAACTGACCGGATTGCTCGCTCTTCTCCTCATGCTGTACAAAAATGGCTTGCTGCCATTTTGCAGAGGCCCCAGATGGAGCTTTGGGAGGAATTTATGCTGTGGAGGCACAGATGTCCTTGAACACACCTTGCTGTGCTGGGAGCACGCAGTCACAGAGCACAGGGCCCGTTGTCCCCTTAGCACGCTCCTGTCCTCACCCAGCTGCTCCCAGGCCCTTCTGCTGCTGCTCTGCAGTGCAGCCTGCAGCCTGCCCTGGTGCTCCTTCCTGTTCTTTGCAGGCTGGAGCTGTGGCAGGTGAAGCAGCACTGTGTCATTGCTATTAAACCTTTGGCGAGAAGGGCTGAGGAGCAGCTGGGAGAGGGAAGGGGTTTGCCTCATCTACTCGCACGCCAGCTCTCTTTATTTTCACTTGGTCGTATGAAAAAGAAAAAGGGTGGCGTAAGGAAGAAAGAAAATTCAGGGACGAAAGGCAGATTGTCTTAAAGAGATGTAGGTTAACATTGCACCTGGTCTGAGAAACAGCACTCAGAAGAAGTTTCTGAAACAAAGGGACTGAAGGCATTGCACAGGCTGAGCTGTGCACAGTGCATCAGGCCTACAAAAGCAGTGTGCTGTGTGCAATTCTGTGAGCTCAGTTATTAAAATGTCACTGTTCTCATTCGTACAAATGACCGGGATTGGTCTGCTTTTTAGTGCAGCTAAACTCCTGGTTTCCCAAGACATCCCTCATTACATTTCAGTATAGCATGCAGCCAAATGCAGGCATGGTGTGACTGTGTGCCCTGAGTGCTCACTGCAGGCTGAACGCTGTTCCACACACAGATTTGCTGAACAAAGACTGTCAGCAGAGTAAAGCACTGAGTAGACCCTGACTGCCCTTAACTTAAGGATGTGACTACATTCCTTATTAGGCCATCTACCGTGGGATCATTGCACACAGCTGAGGACATACGCTGCTTTCCCCATGTTCCCATCATGCTCCATCTCCCACCTCCTCCTCTGCATTCACACTGCAGCCAAGCTTCACTCCCTTCCCTTGCCCACACAGAACCCTTCCTTCAGCCTGCAAGAGTGCAGAGCAGAACAGCTCCTGCAGTGCTTGCCTCACCCCACCCCGTTTTGCTGTCACCCACACAAATGCTACTAAAAACCAAACCAACAAAAGACACCCAAATATCTCTGTTGTCAGAAAAAGCTGCAAAGATCTGTGTGGAATTTGAAGAATATGCTACATTGCTTGTCTAATGGGGCTGACACAAGTCTGCTAGGTGAAGACAGCTATCTTAAAAGCCAGCATAGCTTACTTTCTGTGCCCTTCTACTGTCATTGTTCGTATTGTCTCTTTTTAAAAGGAATCTCTGGATTTTGAGCCTTTGAAGAAAGCTTTCCAAACACAACTGGGGACAGGCCCTGGAGCTTCCTGAGTTTGCAGAGAGCCCAAACAATTTGTGCCTGGAATAGGATGCTAGTGCAGAAGTTGTGGATGATTCTTTTAATGTTAACTTTGACTGCCTCACCTCCCACCGAACAACAGACTCATCATACTGACTGTTTGCTGGTTCTGCAAAGAGGGTTCATTCTATCTGGCTTTGAAAGCACACAGCATGGCACAAAAAATTTTCTAAAAGGGAGAATCGCTTACAGAAGTCTGTAAAACAATACTAAATAAACTACCTCACTAAAACAAACCTTGGCTTAGGTTTTTTATCCCTTTGCCAAATTAGTGATGTATTTATTTAGATAAAGAATGATAAAAAGCACCTTTCTAAGAGCTCTGCTGCCCTTATGGTTTATATAAAC
Organism: Phasianus colchicus; assembly: GCF_987193195.1. Lineage (NCBI taxonomy): Eukaryota > Metazoa > Chordata > Aves > Galliformes > Phasianidae > Phasianus > Phasianus colchicus. The sequence goes on along the minus strand of NC_143450.1, from coordinate 15,891,777 downwards.
AGTTTGTGTTCTTACATTCCCATGTTCATACTCATTTTGACACTGACTCTGTAATCAATATGAGCGACACCAAGGGACTGTTTGTAGAAGACAGTTTTGAGTGACTGAGAATCTAAACACCCAGCTTGTTTATACAGCATAGATAGCAGAGAAGGAAATATTCCTTGAGAGGGGACAGAGTGATGCAGGGAGGGGGGAATGAAGCTGATGTCATATTCTTAAGCACAGATAAGCGTTTTTCACTTTGGAATAGCTACCTTAATGCTGATTGTGTCACCTCATTAGTCACTGGTGTTTTTGTGTTTATTTCACTGGATATTTGGAATGCATGGCCTAGGTTACTTCAGTTTGCTGAAGTATTTCCCCCAGGATTTAGCGTGCAAAGCCAACAGATTCCTGCTGGTTTCCTTCCACACTCACTTGGTCGAGAGATAGTTCAGATTCCCCAGGCATGACCGACCTCTCAGGAGGGGCTTCTGAAAGTCCTTCAGTTGCTTAGACTACTCTCTTTCTGCAGACTATACCACTAATCTATGCTTCATTTAACCCCTTAAAGTCAGGTAGCAACCACATCTATGTGCCTATAGTATGTGTGATGCCATTGACTTCCTTGCATGCTGCATCAGATGGGCACGGTGACCTCCTACCAAATCCAGTCGATTCTCATCACGCTGCTAATGTACTGCACAGACCTAGAATCCATCCCTCCTGACAGCAGAGAGTATTAACTCTGATTTCCAGCAGGCTGACGCTGGCCTCCATACAGATTGCTGTAATCCAATGTGATTATTGTTGTCGTGAGAAATTCTGCACTACAGAAGTTGAATGTACATGGAACAGGTCTTTTCTTTCACTTAGCCCTGGTTTCCTGCCATCATAAAGATATGCAGATCCAGATTATTCGAACTTAACCCATCAGAATCAGGAGATTTTGCAAGCAAGATTGATCACAAACACCTAGCACTGGTGCTGGAACACATGCTGGCATGAATTTTGGTACATATTTTGTGCAGGATCAGAGCCATTGATCATAATGATCCATTTTTAGCTTCATTATACAGATAGAAAACTGCGGTTTGATTTCCAGCATGCCTCAAAAAACCAGCTGACTTTCTGAGCTGCTGTTTGATATCCAGCTGTCCTCCACCAAAGTCAGAGTTAATTTCATTTTCAGGTTGTCACTCTTTGCTCTGACATCCACATCCCAGCGTTCTGATCATATAGTTCCCCTCTTTTGAACATCAAAAATAATTATTTCCTCTTGCCTCGGTTTTCTCAAAGCGCTGTTGGCTCTGTATTGTTGCCAGGCTTGTTATTCTGTAGCAGAAGTGTCAACTGATGCTAATATGTTATGGTTAGATTGATACTTCCAGGCACAAGTGGGTGTCTGGGACTCATTTTCCAGCCTGGTAAACAGCCTGCAAGCTACAGCACATAATTGACTTATTTTGTTCAAAACTTCTTTTGTAGGCAGGCCACCTTTTGTGCAATTCCACAAAAGAAATTTGGGAGAAACCAAATTCTTAAATATCTATGCCATTTTTGTAGTTGCGTTCTTCCAGAAGAATATCACCTGTGCTAATTGTTACCAATGCTTATCCCCTCCTATAAAAAAAAATCTTTAAATGTTTTGAATTTTTTGAAGACAAAGACTTTTTTTCTAAAAGAAAGGGTATTTTTTTTTTTTTTCCATTTCAAATCTGGAAAATTAAAAATTGCACTTTTTAACCTGGACTATGAAGTCCCTTATGCAGCTAATGGATGCTGTGATTAAGAACATGACAAAGTTGGTACAATCATAATTAACCTGTAGAGAAGAGAAAATACTAACCTCCAATTGTAACGCATTTCAAAGCCTCCTCCTTCAAAATAAAAGCCACCTAATGCATTTCAAAACGTACTTTGCCTAAATAAAAGATAAATGCTGTTTTGAATTATAGAATTGGTAGCAAAACTGCTGCAGCGTGACGCAGAGACGTCAGGAAGCATCAGTGCTTATCTCCCAGCAGCATGGAAGAAGCGTGCTCTAAAATAAGACTGAAAGCATACAGAACAGGAACACTTGTCTGCCTCTGATTTCAGCCCTGCGCCCTGAGCATCACCTGATTCAGGCTGTGTTAAGCATCACAACTCATTTTCTTCTGATATTCTTCTGGCCTCTTGCATGACTGCTTTTTTAATGTCAAGAGGATGGGGGAAAGTTCCGTGTTATTGTGCAAATGAAGTATTAAACCTAAGAGTAATGTTTTATATCATGAAGCCAGAGGATTCAAAATTACGTCCCATGATGATCCGTTCAGAGGTTCCTTGTAGCTGGTGGAAAGCTTGGTGGATAGTCATGCAACAACTCATATTTCTTATTTTTAGTTATTAAATCCCATAGCTTCCACAATGTTAATTTTCCATGTAAGCAATAGCTACGGTTGCCAGAGGGATTTTATATAATTGCAGATGGTAGGAGACAGACTCAGTAATTGCAGAAATGCAAAGGGAGATGTCCAGGAGATGATCTTCTATTAAGATGTGGCTGTTGCTATGGAATTCTTTACTAACTGCTCCTCTGTGTGAGAGCTCTATGATGCATCACTTCACATAACAGGTTATTTTTAAAACGAACCAATTCTCATTTCTTTGCCTCCAAAAGCAAAATCAGATCACGTCTCTGAGGAACATTAATTGAAAAAGCTCCTGTGCTGGACAAGAGACATTATCTAGAATATGGTTCATGGAGGATTTGAGAGGTTTGGAGGCTGCTAAAACACCATCCAGGCATCACACCAGTGCTTGCAAACTCATCTCATAAACCCTACTCATTAAATTAAAATCTGCAGTTGTGAAAACCATTGTCATAGCAAACAAAAGATCACTAGAGGCTGACATACTCAATTTAAACAACTTTATAAATTTGTTCACATCAGAGCAACCGTTGCAACTTCTGTTTATTTTGAAATAAGTTATTGAAACACAATGGAAAGTCAAGCAACAACAGCAGTGCAGCAAGGTCCTAGGATGCAGCATGTGAGGATTTCAACAAGTGAGGACTTCAGCAAGCGAGGGTTTGCTCAAATGCAACAGCTGTGGGCACAGAACTAAAGGAAAGAAGCTTATCTTCAGGAAGCCTCAGGTAAGTAGGGATCTCCACCAAGATCCCCTCACTACCACTGCCAACCCTTAAATGAGGTCTGGGAAGTGGTGGATCCTGGCTCCAGCCCTTCTGGTGACTCATCTGCATTGCATGCACCTGAGCTCCCCTGGGCTGGTTCTGCCTTCCCACCAGGTCCTCCATCACTGCTTCAGGCCCTGACTTAGCATTTCTGCTACACTTCTCTGTGCAGATAAAGCAACAAATGATGATATTTGATACTAGTTTGCAGTTGAGACTGTGGTGTGAATTGTTCCTGTGTGTTTGTGGCAAAAGTGGCTGAAGGACCCAAGGAAGTGGGTGCTGGGGGAGCAACAGCTGCCCCACTGCTTTGCTGGGCCGGGTGCTCCATCCCTGTCTGGGGAATGCAGTCAGGGTGGGCTAAGAAAACAGGCATGGGATGTCATAAATGCTGGCTCAACAAGGTCTGCCAAGTCACTTTGTAACAGTCCACCTTCAGCTCTTTATGGAGTAGAAAAGCTATACATAAGGACAATAGAAAAAAACGTAATTCAGGAATATCCATGAATGTGAAGTTCAAGTGTCTGTGTAATGACTGGAACACATGGGAGTTTTCCCATGACTAGATGGAAAAAAAAAAAAAAACCTGAAGAATAAAGAAAGCAACATCTCCCTCTGTGGGAATCACCTGTACTGCACCCCAGCCTCTGGCTCCCAAACCTGCACAGAGCTGACCACACATCTCCAGCTGCTTCTGCTGCTTGCAGATGGGCTGCAGGGCTGACACTGAGCAGATGCTGAGGGGATGAACCATAACCAATTATTCCTAACTGAAGTCTTGGTTTCCTGACAACTATTCAGAACTTGTGCATTTAAAGAGTTTACACATGTTAAGGAGAAACCCAATGATTATTGCTGAGTTTTGCTCTTTTTTTTTTTTTTTTTTTTTTTTTCCCATGTGCTTTGCAATATGATTGTGCTCCCATGTCCTGCTTTTGATGGGGTAGCCAGCATGCAACTAAGTGTGCATTATACAAAGGTAGGAAACTCAAGCACAGGTCTAGAGATGTGAGGCAGATTTCTTTGTCATTTTCACACTGTGTCACAGAACACAAGAAGAATAAGCAGGTATCTGTAATGCACAAATAGAAAAGATTTATTTTTCTTTCTTTAATTATTTCTTCCTTCCTTCCTTGCAGAAAAATATTCTTTGTGGCTGTCTTTACACAAAGCCCTACAGTTGATTTTGGGTTATGCTATTCCCTTCTACTCGTTCCTTGCTAATTCATCTGATTACATTTTTATTCATAGAAAGTGGCTTATGGAAAGCAGTAGGCTGAATATTAGTGAGAAATCTGCCAGGATACTGGTTTGGTGGTGCCTTGAGGGTCATGGAGAGGCTCCTGAATGAACCAGGCAAGCAGGGTTCATCTCGTGTGTCAGTTGATCTGTCCCTCATCTCGAACCTTGAAAATCAAAGCATTCTCCAGGTGATAGTTGTGGTAAATACTTTCCAAACATATCATTCAATAGCAATGCAGTCACATATATGGTTTATTGGAAAATAAATGAATGTGAAATACAAACATGAGAGAAAATGAAAATCCAAATATTTCTATGCATACTTTGAAAGGGAAATAATATTTGGTGACTTGCAGGGCACTGATTGTTGTGGACAAGCCCCATGTCTTGGGAATATGCCTCTCAAATTAGTTTTTGATTTCTCTATATGCTATGAACTGAATTCTCAGAGGTTTCCATCTCATTAATATGATAACATTTTTCTAAGGCCTGGCCAGTTTTTAGAAAGTAAGAGATGTGCAGTTTTATGCTAAATTGCCCTTATCACAGATGGAAGCATTTAGTAGTGCACAGTACTTGAACACACCTCATATTCTTATGCTTCTTATGCCCCTCATATTCATCTGCTTTATATGTTGTTTTTCCACTGAAGTTGCTTTTTAGGTACGAAGATAAAAAAAAACAAAATCCAAATTTTCTTTCAGAGCATGGTCTTGTAAAAACATAGGTGTGCAGGAACTTTCAATAAAATTAATGTCCCCTGTCTGCAACCTCATTGCCTGCATTATCATGCATATGCATCATGCTCTGCATGTGTATGTATGGTTAAGTCCACTGTTATGTAATTATTTGACAATTGTGGAAGCTGGATTTGGCAAATGAAGCACCATCTGGATACTCAACCACTATCTCAAGCCTGCTTCATAAAACATAATCTCTCTCTCTCTCTCTCTCTCTCTTTTTTTTTTTTTTTTGACTGATGCAGACATTTTTTACTCCTCCATAGTCCAATATGCATTCCAGTATTTCTACACTGTTCTGGCCAACATTTTCAAAAGTGATCAGTGATTTTGCAAACCAGAGCTATGTCTATTAAACAGAGGTTTCAAAATCAGTAATCCCCTTGGAATGTCTCACCTTGTCTTTTTCTTAGTTGGATGTATCACGAGATTATTCTTAAACCCATAACCACTGAAAAGGGATGAAGCTTAAGCATCCTTGGTGAGAAGACATGATGCCATTAAGGAGCTCAGCCAGCAGGTGGAGTTTAAATTGCATTTAAGCAGCAGAATTCGGTCTCAGGTTTAGGCTTAGTCGGAGATGTGCTACTGGAAGTGCCTCTTACCGACAGCTCTGGCAGAGCTTTGGATATTAAAGCTTCCATGAGCTGTCAGGCCATTTAGTTGTGTGCCACGTCACTGCTGCAGTGTTGGCACATATTAACTCACTCACACTGACTTTGAAGTGTGGAGGAGTACTGAATAATTGTTTCTATATGTAAATTAATTTTAAAGTCATCTGTCGATTTTATACATACCTGAATCAACAAGAAGGGAAAAGGGACACTCAGCTGACCTGAATTCCCAATTTAGCATTTTTATTTTATGCCTTGGTTCCTAAGAGGGAAAAGATTGGATAAGATTTGATGACAACATTTCATTGCAAGCTGCAGTAAGAGATGAGAGGGTCAAGAAGTAACTGACAAAAATCATAATGTTCCTTTGGTAGCAATGGGAGGCAGATGAGAGAGGGGTTTATTACATCTGTCACTAAGCTGTATTATGAATCCAGAGCTGAACAGCAGCCAAAGCAAGAGAAGCCAGAGCTGGCTGGCCCTTGGAGCAGCATGTCTGGGGATGGCATCTGCCTGGGAATGGAGCCAGGCTCCAGGGCTTATACCTCCAGCCCTGAGATGAACTGTGTGGTCTGGCACCACTTTATCTTACACTGAGAGCTCTGGCTTAAGGTTAAAGGCAAGACCTGATTTATGAGTGTTGCTGTGATAAGCTGCTCTGTTCTGGAGGCAGCCTCTGCTCTTATACCAAAGACAGCACAGGAAGCATGCAAGGCTGCAAAGAAAAACAATCACAGGCTGTGTTTTGGCTAGTGAAGATATAAGCACTGCTGGCAACCAGAGAAATCCTTATGCTGCACTTTACAGCAAAAAATTAATAAATAAATAAGTAATTGCATTGTGTTGTAGGGATTTGAGGGGTGAAATTTTGTACCTTTCCAGCACTTGCAGAACCTCACACAGAGGGAGACTAAAATCCAGGCTAATACTGGACACAAGAATGAGCAGGAGCATGCAAAAAGGAAAGAGAAAGCCAACAAACCAGGCAGCTCAGGGCCCACCAGGTTACCCTGACTTCCCCTGAGCTATGTGGGAGAAGGGAAATTGGCAGCCATTAAAAGCAGATGATGACACAACCCTACTGCTGCTGAGACAATGCGAATTACAGGCAGAGCAATGATGAAAAATCTGCAGGCTGAAATTTCAGTTTGTAAAGGCTACAGAAAAGCTACTGCTTCAATCTGAACTAGATCCATTCTTGAACTGGTGGCACTGAACCTGTGACAAAGGGCTTAGAGACAAAATACAAAGCAAAACCAAAAGCACGTTCAGAGTTACTGACACAGGCTGCTGAAGAACTACTGAAAAATGCCCAGGTTTTGGAGGAATTGAAATGTCTTCAGGTTCTAGCATCTGCATCTGAGCTCATATGCTGAAATCAGCAAGGCACCTGCTCAGCAGAGTGCCTGGGAAGACAGAAGGAAATAGTGGAAGCTGTAAAACTGAAGAGTAAATTGCTTTTAATGTCTCAGCACCCATCAGAGACACAGCAGCCAATGAGCAGATGGACAAATGATGCTATGTCCAAGTAACATTAAACAGAGCTCCAGAAAGAATTTACTACCAAGTACCCTCAGTTCAGTGAATGTATTCCACTTGGCAAAAAGGAAAAACTTCTCCATACTGAGTACCAAGAATTGAAAGTTGGCAAGTGCTGCTGGGCAAGGCAAAAATGTCTCAGGAGCAGCCCACCCTGGTGTCCCAGGCAGCACATCCCATTTTCTCTTACATCAACCTTTTGATTATCACCTCAGAACTCAGCTGTGTGATTACAGTCTGCCCCAGAGGTTGGCTTTGCTGATGGAAGGACTTGCTCCGTGCCCGATGTTCTGGCTTCACACTATCCTGCAGCTCACTATCAGGCAGTGCTGAGTCAGCAGCTCACACCACAGTGACTTCTTAAGGAAAACTGCAAAAAGCAAAAAAAAACCCAAACATCTGGCGTTTCACATTTTAAAGAATACGCTGTAAAACGCCTTCCCAGTCTCCCTATGCAATGCTGTAAACCTCCCTAAACTAGATGAAGGATACTCAGCCAACATCAGGCTGTTTCTTTAATTTAGCCCTTTCTTGTGTTATTTTCTTCAGATTCCAAGCAAAATCTAGCAGGCAATCAGTGGAGAATGAGGCCTTGAAATCAGATGGGGTCCAGCAGTAAAGCAAGAGTTTGGTTCTCACACATCTACTGCAGTATTTCCAACATGCTGATTTTAATTTCGGACATCAAAAGAAGTGAACAGGCATTGACTAAAGAGAAGAGAGAAAGAATTCCAAGTTGCTATGTAAGATACAAGGAGAGAAGACGAGGAAGCATATGATTTTACCTTTTGAGATGTGTTTGTATCTTAGTCTATCAATCCCCCCATTGAACTCCAGTTTCACTCAGGTTTGCTGCTCGTTCAGTGTGACCTTGCCCTTCTCAGACACTGGGGAGATGGAAACATCTTCCTATGAGAGCATTGCAAAACTGGCTCTGCTGTAATGTCTCTGTGCAGGGGCTGAAGTAAATTTGGGCATTTCACATTTCTCATGGATGAGCAGTGCTTGGACAGTCATCATTAGGGCTGAAGCACCATAATCCCCCTGTGTGCTTTGGCACCCAGAGACACTGAGAAGAGGCCAGTGGCATTTTAGGGATGTGCCAGAACAATGGCAAATGGCACGCAGGCGGGGGAGAGCCAGGCTTCACTTCATTATTCAGTAAATTACAACAGATGGTTTTAAAATTACATCATCTGCTGTAACTTCTTGTTTTCAGCAGAGATTCATGCCATCACCTCAGCCTGAAGACAAAGCAGACAGTGGATGTTTTATTATTACCACGTCTTTGCCCCTTTTTACCAGTCCAAGGGCACAAGGAGGGAGAAATGCAAGATGAAGAAGTGCCATGGGAGAGCATTATAGAAAACTGTCCCCTTAGGTTTCTAGAAAACTGGTGTTTCTTTCATTCAACACCTTGCTCCAGTGCTTTATCCTGTACTGCATAGCTGTATGTGTGCAGAAGACTTATGACAGGCTACTGCTTTATTTGGGCTGTTCCCCACTGTGTATGTTCATGATATTTTCACCCCCTGCTGCAGCGAGAGCTGGCTGTGGCTGTGGCTGCTGTGTGCATGCGTGCTGCTCCTCTGCAGATGGCTGCTCTGGAGTTGCTGTGATACAAACACAGTGTTGATTTGCAGTGCTCCTTTCTTTATATTCAGGAAATAGCTCAACGGGCCGTGAAAAGCAGTTCTTTAATGGGCAAGGGCAACCACTAATTTTTGCTATCTGACTGGATTAGCTACTGAGGTTATAATAATGAGGTTGTGATCAGTTAGCAATGTATAAGAATTGTCATTGACTGTTTATAAGAGGGGATTATAGAGTGAGAAGTAAATGGATTTAACGCTGCAGCTGGAATGAGCAGATATGAGCTATTGAGGCTGCAGGAGGATCAATCAGAAGAAAATTTGCTGATTTGATCTAATAAAGACCTCTGTCAGACATACATCGTGAAGATGGGTATTTTCTCATTAGGCAGCCCTTGCAGTGTATTTCATAAGGTAGTTTTGCTTTCCTTTATGGTGCTATTCATCAGTGCTCTGGACTGTGTAAAACACGAGTACAGCACTCTCCCATTATCCGGACAGCATTAGCTGCATTGCATCTGTTCCTCTGGAAGATACACAGGAGACCTGGTTCTGTATTAAAACAATGAAAAGTACAACCCCAGCAACTGTATTTTGGTTATCAGAAATACAAACACTTATAAAGCCAGATTTAATCTAATGAAATAAATAAATAAAACAAAAAACAAAACAAAGTATAGGAATGCACGGAGAGTATAGCAGAATGTGGTGAAGACAGCTTCTGTACAGAGAGGTGATGGAGTGTAGTCGTATCCAGGATTTAGTCTGTACTTTCAAGAAAGAATAAATCCTGACTGTGGATGCAGGACAAACAGGGGAAATGGAAAGGTAATAAGTAGTTTGGTAATTAGTAAATTTGGTAATAAGTAGTCAGAGGGTCAGAGAAGTTGTGTGTAATTAATCCAACATTTCATTGTCATTGTAAGGGTACAGGAGGGGGACAGTGGTGTGACATCAGGTCGTGTTCCATGCACAGCTGGACTGACAGGAGGTCCTTGGTTTGCTAGGAACATAAAAGTTGCCAAGAGCATAAAAGAGTTCTGTTCTGCTCAGTGATCTTTCTATTTTTCTTCATGATCACCAAATACACAGAGACCACACTGCAGGAGGTATCGCCTTTCATGCATTTCATAGTTTGTCTGTTACATGAAAATTGTCAGGAATATGAGCTGTGCTGTCCACATGCAGCTGGTGAGTACCAGAGATGGGATTTTCATTCCTGGAAGTATCAACCTTTCCTCCTGAGTCAACTCAATTCCAGTCTGCACATCTCACGTTGTCATCAGAGAGGTTTAGGTATGAGATGGAGATGGAGTGCCTTTGGTGTTCCAGAAAAGCTCTTTATGGCAGCTCATAGCAGGAAAAAGCATGTGCAGCAAAGATTCTACACAGGTATCAGGCAAATACAGGGACAAACTGACTTTCTGAAGAAGATTCAATCTAAGTCTTCGCTTTGTGAGCTTCCCAGCAGTGCTGTCATTCTGAATGAACATTTAAAGCAAGTATTTTTCTGATGCCAGGAGGGAAACCAACCTGCATTTTCCTAAGGAGTGAGTCATAACTTTTGTAAATGTGTGAGAACATGTTGCAGCTCCACCTTTCTGGAAGAAATTCTTTCAATACACAGCCTTCTTTCGTTGTGGTTTGCTATAGATTTGAACTTATGAAGACTAAAGCAAACCAAAATAAATCTGGAGTACACAGACATCATTTTTCCTTTTCTTTGTCTCATTCTTTCCTAGAGACATTTATCGTGTTCTGTGGAAAATTAAGATACAGCTCATGTTGCTTCAACTAAAAAAAAAAAAGACTAGAGGCCTTTTTGTGCATGCCTGTACCGCTGCGCTGAGCGCTCAGACCCAGCAGGCTGCTGCCTGTGATGACATTGCAGCATTAGCAGAAGAGTTACTTTATCATATATTTCTTCAGATCAAATTTGATCTCCCAAAGAGATTATTAAAAAGCTTAAATCCCAAACATGCTGTGGTTTAAGAGATAGAAGGGAAACAACTGAAAAACAAAACCTAACAACAGCAGGATTCCCTGTACTTATAAATGAACGTTCCAGAAGCCAGACAACTGACCAAGTGTGCTGTCCGAGAGGTGGACCTCTGCAGTTCAACTTCAGATTTAGAGCACATCAGAATCTAAAGCTGCTGTGCAAATGGCAGTGAAGGCAACTCACTTTGTTTGATGTAGTCTCGCATTCAGGCCAACAACGAATACAACAGTGAGGAATAAAGGACAACTTCAAAACTGACTTTGGTTAATCTAAACTGGCTTCAAAAATTCAAGCAAGCAACTGCACTGATAGGAAATATATGGCACCAAGCTGTCAACTGGGGTAAACTGGCACAGCTGTACTGAAATAATGAAGCTGCACTGTTTAGTACCAGAAGATGATGTGCTCATGGTGTTTTACCCCAGTGACACCTTGAAGATTTGAAGCCAGCCACATTACGGAGATGCTCATGGCTTAACATGGAGTAGATGGCATCTCTGCTTACCTTCACTGCCCTACAAGTGCCGCAGGTTTGGTCTCGGTTTGGTTGGGTTTACGATTCCATTGCCGTGGTGTGGGGCACCAGCAGTGCTGTCCATCACCAATAGGCTTCGGTTCAGTGAAAAGAAAATTGCAGCTGTGATTTTTTATTATCGCTTTTCCACAACCTCTTTTCCTATGATTCATATTGCCTTAAGAGATTAGTTTTCTTTACCATTTAACCTCTCTCAATATTGCTGCCTGAACCAAATTTATGTCTCGGATAAAGCTCTGTCCTCCTTTTATTGAATCCAGGTACTTTTCATAATGAAACTAAGGTCACGTGATCTTTGATTGTGGTACTTTGAATTCCTTATTGAAAATGTATATTATATATTTTTATGACATTAATTAAATGTCCCAAAATACATGACAACATAAAAAATAATTAATGTCCCCGTTTGGCTCATTATCTCTTTCGATTTGATTTGTGTTCGAAGAGCTGGAAACTCATCTGACCCATATAGGTTTAGATGTTTAGGAGCGCTGCCTCATGGAAAAGTTTGGGACTGAACAGAGGGGTTTGTATTGTGAGTATGGTACTGTATTTTTTTTTTATTTCCTTGCAAGCTCCCTGGGTAAATTGCATTCTCATCTATACAGGATGTTATTCCACCTTCATCACCACAGAGTATCTGCGTGCCTTCCAGCTAAGCATTCTGTGATCCAGCTAACATCTGCCACGTTCATTCTCTCTTTCATCCTTACCCAAGCGTGTGCTTGTTTTGTTGTTGGTTTTAGATCTACGTGCTGCCATGTGTCAGTGTTACAGAAAGTCATATGTGCATCAAACACTCTTCTAAATAACCTGCATATTGATCCTGCAGTACCCCTCTGGTTTACGGCCTGAGATTCAGAAAGCTGAAATAGGGGGTTGAAGTTATTGCAATCTCACAAGACAGAAATAATTATAAAAACCATCAGGATTTCATTATCTTTATGTATATTTTTATATTATTCCAGAATCTTGGAGATCTTTACCATGAATTAGACCATTTGTACTAGAAGCTGTACAGTCTGTACTTTCAGATCATTTACAATGTAATTATAAGACAATGGATCTTGTCTTTTGACACATCAAACCATCTTATCGTAGAAAAAAGGACCCAATTTCCTATTAAATCTCACAGAGAAGTTCAGAATGCCTGAAGAATTACCTTTCTCTTTAGTCCTAGAAAGAATTTCTAAATAGGTATTATTAACACTGTTTTTATTATTAATCATAATAACAATATGCTGCACAAACACAGCTAGCTATGCCCAAAAGGTGTTTTAAAACTCCTTCTGGTGAGCAGCAGGCGGGTCAGGTGCTGCTCAGATTCCAGCTCAAGCTCTGCTTAGGGCTTCCTGAGAGGAACCATCTGATGAGGCATTGCAGAGGAATATGGAAACGCTTGAAAGTCAAGACCAGTGTTAGAGGACGATTGACATTTATTGACTTCCTGCACCATCTAGTGGGGATTAAAATTAATTGCTCTTATTTTATGAGGATTCTAAGCCATTTAGGATGCCCATATTTTCCTCTTTTGGGTGCTGGGTAAGGTTCTGTATGACCAAGTTCTCAGTGTCCTTTGCACAACAGGACCAGGCTTCCTTAGAACCACCAATGCCACCTGAGACTGCATATAACCATTATCAGAACACATTGCAAAAAGCAACTCTTAGGAGTCAGCCCACCTGATCTAAGGCCAAGAGGGCCCATGGGGAGGGCAGGCTTTGTGGAGCACTACAGGTGGACCACAGTGCAGGCCTTGAAGAACGTGACTGGTGGGCCACTGAGAAGACCTCATAGAACATTACTTGTGGGCCACTGAGAAGGCCTCAGGGAGCACTAACTGTGGGCAGTGGAGCTGTGGGCATGCACAAGACCTTGGAGCCAGCCATGTCTCTGTGCTGCAGGAAGCAGAGAGGTCCATGATGACCTACAGAAGATATTTGATAGCAGTTCTGTCAGGCTTTTGTTGAATTTTGAGTGTTAGGATGAATTTCTGGAGGTCTGAATGTGATTCCCCTCTCTCTCATATGCCCTGGCTGGAGTTACATCTCTGAGGCTCTTCACTGTTCCTAGGCTTTAGGAGTAACATTCTTCATTAAGCATTAATTTTATTCAGGCAGCTTAGAGGAGGAGCCAAGATCTGAGCCTGCAGATGGAAGAAAAATCACTGATGTGATTGTGATGTGTCTTAATATAAGGCATTTCCTTGAGCATAATTTGCTTAATTATCAGTGAATGGGATGCCATTAGGTGATTACACTCCTAATTTTCTACTCAGGAAACAGCAGCTGGCTTTTTTTTTCCCTGTTGCTGAGCAACAGCTATGCTTTGAAATTTGGTTAAGTGCTAAGTGAAAAACATTTTTAAACAGATATGATATCACTACAGAGGCAACCCTAATTGCTGTAAACAACCAGAAGGTTGAAAAATTCCACGTACAGAATACAATTTATGAGTTAAAGAGTTATCCAGGCTAATTGAAAGGGAAGAATGTGCAGGAACATTTGAAGAAGGAGAAAGATCTCTATTCTTCTGAGAAAGAGCTCTAATTGTTTTCAAATGACTGTGTTTGTTACTCCTGTTTCAGCCCTTGTTTAGTTAACACATTAACCTTCCTTCTTAAAGCTGTGCAGTGAACATAGTCAGCCATATATATACATACACTAGTCAAGCAATAACAAAAAGCACACTCTGTCTGGGAAATCTGCATGCCACAGGCTGGAAAATATTCTCCACTGCCAATTTTCTCCTATTCAAGATCAGTGCTTATCTTGACCTGCCATTTTGGCAGATTTAGTTTCAAGTAACAGGAACCAAGTGGATTTTAAATACTTCCCTTTGAGCTTCGGTAGCTCTGCTCTGGATTCTCTTGAACAAGGTCCCTAGAAGTAAGAACACGGTGGAGTTGGACCCTACAGATGCATCAGCCTGAGACCTTCCTCCCTTTCCTTCAAATGATCCCAGCAATACTTATTAGATGTATGGTGATACTGACTTTTTTGGCTTTGGTCACTTTTGTAGCATAACAAATCAGAAAATATAAAGACTTGGTGCACTGTGTTCTTTGATTTCTCCTTGGATTCCAGTTTTCCAACATGAATTCCAGTCTGGCAAGAACGTCACTTGTTTGTTGCCATAACATCTTATTCTGTTTCCTACACTGCAGTGGCAGAATTTCCCATGCCTTTGCCTTTTTTTTTTTTTTCCTTATTAAGCAGATTCCTGCTTCACTACTTTGTCTCAGTGTTTGGAAAGATCTCCATTGCATTGCACTGATTTTGATGTGAGAGAAGCAACCAGTATGTGGAGGTTATTACTATATCTCTCTTCACCCACAAGGCAAAGACCTTCCACCTTGGCAGTGTGTAATTGTATTTCTCAGTATTCAGAGTGCCAAGGCTGCAATACACATTGTTGAAATGTCTGCCTTGTTGGACCTACCAATGATACTCAGTACAGGGGTTTTGCTCACTTGGAACTGACAGCTGTCTGCTAACACACTTCTTAACATTGTTGTTCCATGCCCCAACGAGGACAGCATGCTTCCTGGTTTTAAGACTTCAAGTATATTAGGAAGCTGCCTAGCAAAACTTCTTAACATAAAGAATCTAATTTTCACGAGTATTTCTGAGCATCCATATTTATATAAACTGAGAAGAAAAGAGGAACGTCAGCAGGTTTTTGGTGAATATTCTATTGCATTCACTTATTTTCTTCTGCAGTTTTTTTGTTTTGTTTTGTTTTGTTTTTTTTCCTTTTCAGTATTCTTTTTGTCAAACATCCTTTAATTGTGTCTCTTGTTTTGACGGGCCTGGCAGAATTGCAAACAGAGATGACAGCAGATTTTGTGCTGAGTGTGTGAAAATAGAAGCTCCATGCATATCCCCCTTAAAAGCCTGGCTTTAGGGACGTGCTTTAGTTTTGGGAAGTTTCTTGGCATTTTTGTCACCCACTGATTTCCAAAATAATGGTCAGCCTTAGGGTATCTGTCCCACAAACATCTACAGACCTTGCCTTCTTTGGTTCATGTTTTCATTCTGATCACAAATACAGCAAAAGCCGATCTGAAACTTGGATGGGTGTTAATAACTAATGGACCCCAACAAATCGTCTGAAATACAAAGGTGGGTCAGATGAATGGTTCGTATAAAAGAAACTCCCAGTGAACCATCAGGTGGGAATTAAAATTTAATTTAGAATGTACTATCACTGCTGCGGTGGTGGTGGTGGTGATTTACTTGATTGACTGCTGGTTTCTTTCACCTTTGCAAGCCTTAGGTTTTTACTATCTGAGGAAATTAAGGCTGAATTGCAGCAGGAAATTCCTTGTACCCAGGTGTTTCTGGTTATCCGATTAATAACTCGGCTAGTGGGGAGGCAAGGATTAGGATGGGATGGTTTGGAATCTAAATGATTCTCATTGCTCGGTACCACACATTGACATTCTGGCAGCTGCTTTGTTTGTTCTCTGTGAAAGATGGGAAAATCCTACTGAGCTAAGTAACAGGTCCAGCAAGCAGTGGTAATTCCATTGTTCTTTTTCCATAGTTAGGGTGAAAATCTAGTTTTATAGAGTTGTCCTGATTTAATGGACTGAATTAAAAAAAAAAAAAATACACTGTTGAGTTCAGTTGGGTTGTGATTTGAGTTGTGTTAATAATCCAGCTGCATCTCCTACTGCTGCCACTCTCCAGCCTGCCTCGTGCTGACTTTTCCTCCTGGATGAACGCACTGAATGGCTGCAAGATGGGTCAGGCCCTGGTCAGCTGGAAGGCCCCCAAGAAGCTGAGCTGCTCTTTTGTGAACATACACAGCCAAAATCAGTGCTAATTCAGTGAGTAAGGACCCTGAGCTGGAGTTAGGTGGTGATGATACCTGTGATGCTAAGTGAAGATATTTCAGGTTAGGAACACAGGAGTAACACACTTCATTAGGGTCACATTCAATAGATGGTTTGAGAGTGACTGAGACAAAAACAAATGCTCTGGTGATGGCAGACATGGGCCTCAGGACCAGGGAAATTTAGGGCCAAAACACAGGGCTCTGCCTGCCCTTGTGTATGGCCCACTGAGTGAGGTTTGCCTGTGCACTGTGTGACCCATTCCTGGGTCCACTAATGTTACCCAAACACAGGCTTTTCCTTCTGCCCAAGGCTCTGTTGCCCTCAGTGGTGAGGCCATGGTCCAGAAACCACTCCACAGGAGGGACAGTCAGAAAATACTTCCCAGATGCTCCACACACTTAACAAAACATGAATTAAGCCCTTTTCTCACTTCAACTTCACATGAAGAGTAAAGAGATTAAAAGAAAAAGAAAAACCATTTTCTTTGCCCAAAGCTATATTTCATTCACCACGAGTAAATCTAAACAGTGGGACCTACAAGACTGCTGTGGATGTGCAGGCTGACAGCCTGGTTTGTAAAAGAAACAGAGAGCAAGCAAGCTAAAGAATTATTTCCCCAAACCTTCAATATTCTAATTCCTACAGACGTCTGAGCTTGGTTGCATTGTCAGAGCTAAGTGGATGGAAACAGAATCATTTCCCTTAAGCAGTCATTAAGGAAAATGACTTCAGATTATTATGGGTTTCAGGTACTGTTGCAGCAGGCTGATGGAGTGATAACCAGTCACATCTTCCTGCACTGTGCAAGCAGACACAGCCTGAGGTTTGTAAAACACCAACAGCCCTACAGCTCCCCAAAGGTATCAGCTCTCCTCCCTAGTGCTGCAAACTGCAAATGAAATAGCCCCAGAATGGAGTAGAAAAATGTCGTGTAAACCGCCCTGGGTGCCAAATGGAAATGTAATTTGCAGGCATGTGTCAGCAGAGAAAGTCCTTTCCTACAGGAGAAGAAATCCAAGCAGCCACATGGAAATACTTTAATTCAGCATTAGCCATCAGAGGAGATGGCTGTTGCAGAGCATGGGAGTCCAGCAATTTGGTCCTGAACTTTAAATTCATGCAACACCAAGAAATTTTAGGGGATGTGGAATCTGTAATGCAGCACTGAAGAGTCAGGAAGGGAACTAGGGCAACGCTTTGGCTGAGCCGATCGATCCATTCATCAGAGCCACTGCAGACATTCAATCTGAGAGCAGGTTCAGGAAACCTACTCACTCTGCTCTTTATCTATGTCATGAGACATACACCAAGCCTGGGGGCAGTCACCCTCTCTGCCTTTTTCTGAGCTGCAG
This sequence comes from Phasianus colchicus, assembly GCF_987193195.1. Lineage (NCBI taxonomy): Eukaryota > Metazoa > Chordata > Aves > Galliformes > Phasianidae > Phasianus > Phasianus colchicus. Next base: position 15,874,155 of record NC_143450.1, on the reverse strand, counting down.
GATGCAGCTGATACCCATACCCGTGCCAATCCCATGCTTTGGCGCTTCCTCCCTCCCTCCCTCCCTCCTATGTCTCTCTTCGAATCCAAATAGCTCCAGGGTAGGTGAATTTTTCCACTCTGTTCCAGGTCTAATTTCTCTTTCAAACTAGTACCGTATATCTTTCCCCACCTCCCACTTGTCACTTTATGGCTTGCTGGATCTGTTTCCTTTAATGCTTGAAAATATACAGTTAAAATCACCTTAAAATTACTAATATGCCTTTTTATTTGAAAGGCTTATTTCCCTGAAAGGCTTTCCCAGTCTTATATGAGGGCATGCTCTCTAATATTAAATATTTTTTTAAAAAAATGGGTGCACATCTGTTTGATATTTAACTCGAAACAAATGGTGAGAGTGGAGAACATGAGCAAAATTACGCTTTAGATAGCTATAAAAGGTCATTTTTGCTTTAAACTACAAAGGATGAATAGGGGCATATGACACACATAATAAAGGCAGAGATAGGTTTAAAATGCCCTCCGGCTGTGCTGAGGTCAGCTGCTAGCTTACAAAAAAGGACACATTTTGCCCTTCTTGTTTTCTGCCACCCAAAAGTCCAGAGGAGCAAGCTGGGTTCAGTATGCAAAGAAGGTCACCCAGTCTCTGCTTTAAAACATGTATTTTCCTCCATCTTTTTCCACCTGGATACTGAACACTCCAACCTGATAACTGAATATCTGGCCCTGAACCAACCAGTTCTCAGCTGGAAATTGGAGGGTTTCACTTGTCTTGCTGAAGAAGCCATTGCCTGTGCCACGCCATACGCTGAGAAATTCCTAACTCTCAGTCATTCCTTTGATTTGCCACAAATATGTGTGTTGCCTTCTGGCTAGGACAGAGGGGATTGATGAAGACTGAAAGGAAGCACAGTGCTTTGGGGGTGCTTCTCCAGCCCCCAAGTGGTGCCATCAAACCAGGAAGTTTGCTCCTGGCTGCGGCTTCAGCCTGTGCTGGGTTCTTTGGACAGGGCTTGGCTGGGAGCCATCAAGCTTCCCTGAGCACTCCACATGAAGTTGCTGGGGGAAATGAAGCGGGAAATGGGCCATTTCTCATTTAGGGCTGGCGCGGTCCCAAACCAATGGGAGCAGATGAGATTTCCAATAAAAACCCTCTTGAAAGGTGAAGGAGCAGAGAGACAAGATGCTGGCTGCAAAATGCCTTCAGCCATCTGCTCCAGAAGCTCTGTGAGCCGGAGCAGGGCATGGCTGGCACCCTGTCAATACATGTGAGGGGGAAATGTAGGCTGGAATTTGGTCATCATGTGGCTGTTGTATCTGCCAGAACATCTTTTCTGCTATTAGAGAATGAGATTAAGGAAGAAACGTGGAACAAGAAGGTCAAAACCTTACATGGAGCTCCATCCTTCTAAACATGCAGCCAGGGATATTTGGAGCCTTGTACTCATTTCTGTGCTGAAGGGGCAGATTTTGAGTCTTTCTTTGTAAAATAATGCTTCTTTTGAGCTGGGTCTCCCGAACACACACACAGGTCATTTATCCTGGTGGGAGTTGCTCAGGTCCTGTCAGGAGACCAATCTGCAAATAATAAGGTATTCCTACCTCTTAGACGTGAGATATGTGTGCACATTCAAAACATTTGGAGCAGGAATCTCAATGTATTTTCAGAGCATTACTGAGCTTTGTACTCCAATCTGCAATCGCTAGGAAGCAAATTGTCCGTAGCTATATCTCATAACACGTAGGGTATTGATGGGAACCAGGTATCCTCCTTCAAAGGAACAGGAACATCAAGAATTGTATCTGTTTCTCATGTTCTAGAAAGTATTTCACAGTTTTAATGATTATTCAAAGGGGAGGGAAAAAAAGAGCTGGACAATAAATTCAGGATCTAGCTCAGTTACAGAGAGTTATAAACACATCCTCTGGCTGAAATGTGCCTTAGGAAAGGCTGATGTGCCATACTTTGTCATACCAGGCACACGAGCTGCCAGCTGCCAGAACCAGGGCACTCTGGCAAGGAGCCAACCCAGCTGCCTTGGTTACAGTGCCATTGTAAACTTTATTTCTTATGCTCAGCGTGTACTGAGAGCGATCCCTTTGTTCCATATGGCTTCCATATAGTGACACTGCATCCTGTGTAGGAGAGGTCAAGGAGTGGATTATCAGCAAGTGTTTCAAGTCAAGAATGAAGGGAGCTGGCTGGGCAAATCTGCACAAAGCCTGCTCTGTGCTTCTCATCGGTGCAGTGACCTTGGGGTTTCGGTGCCTGTGCGTCCCCCCCTTCTCCCTTCATGTGCCGAGCACAGCACGGGTGAACGTGTTAGCACAGCATTTCCCTGGCAGGTTTTTAGAGGCAGAAAGAGAACAAAAGCAATGCTGAAAGCCTGGCTGAAATGTGTAGTTGTGAGCAAGCAGGACTCATAAGCCAGGAAAGGAGCAGCATAAGGAAAGATTGCCTCCCATCCCCATCCCCGTCTCTGTCTCCCATCATCTCCATCCCGTCCCCTCCACACATCTTTCTGCCCAGCCCTCTTGCATCTGGGCACAGAGTCATGATTGCTGAATGTTCCCATGAACCTATTAACCTTGCTCTAATTAATGGTGAGAGAAGGAAAGGTTTGTGGTCCTCCAGAATGTTTTTCATCATCCTGATCTCTGAGCATTCCTCATCTATGGAGTGGCATCAGGAGAGATCTCTGCTTTGTAAGAAGAGCTTGATTTACCTAGGAATCACAGAATCAGTACTGTTGGAAAAGATCTCTCAGATCCCCAGGAAGCCCAACCTACTCCCACCATGCCCATTGACCATGTCCCCAAGTGCCACATCTCCACTGTTCTAGTACATCTCCAGGGACAGTGATACCACCATCTCCCTGGGCAGCCTGTGCCAGTGTCTAAACAATGTTTTTGGAGAAGAAATTTTTCCTAATATCCAATCTGAACCCTCCCTGATGCAACTTAAGGCTGTTATCTCTTGTAATGACTTTAAAGGAGTAGCTATTACTGCTGTGGTCCTGAAAACATGGCAGCATGTCCTGCTCCTGCTCTGATTCTTCTCCTCACTACAAAAAGCTGTGAATCAATTTCTCCCAGATTCAAAACTGTTTAAATATATAATTTATTGCAAGTTTCTCCCAAGCCTTAAGAGAGGAAATGGCAGAATCCCCACTGCCAATGGAGGGATACCCTGAGCCTCAGCCTGCCCTGCTCCCCCTGCCTGTCCCACTGTGCCATCAGTGCCCCTTCTGCCTCCAACAACAGCACTGATTTCTTTCCCAACCTCCAAAATGTTTCTTTTGTCTCTCAGAGCACTACGCCAGACATCAGTAGGTATGCAAAATTAATAACTACATTTTAATAACACATGACCTGCAGGACCTGAGCAATTACAAACCTCATAGGGTTATTACCGACCAAGTAAAAATTATATTCCAGTTAAACATTCCTCATATAATATCCCCACTGCAGTCAGCATTTCAAGAAAAACAGTGTTACAACTGCTGTTTCTCTGGTACCTAATGAGTTAGCTTTGGCTGCAGATCAGGAGCTTTTGACGGGTGTAGTTTACATTGACCACTCCAAGGCTTTCGATATTCTGGACCCAACCTTGTTGTTTAACGACAGAAAATCAAATTAGGGCTGGGGGAGCACGGTCAGCTGGCTGCAGTGCTGCTGAAGAAAGGGCTCTGAATTCCTATCCTCGATTCTCCACTGTGTGAGGGCACTGGGGTTGTGGAGGGAAAGGAGCAGGGCTGGAGCAAGGCTGTGTCCTCTGGCTGCGGTGGGGGACATCACTCCTGATTTAGCAGCTGCTGAAGGGCTTCAAGCTGAGGATGGTCTGGAGAACAAGAGCGAGAAATGTGTGACTGCTGCCATAAAAAGAGAGGCTAAGCAGAAAGATTTCTGCTTGGGAAGGAGGTGATTGAATGAGAATAGGGATCAGTGAAACTGTTCGGATAGAGAAATTGAATAGGGATGATTAGTCCTTGCTGAAAGACAAAAAGAGGGAATAGGCAGTGAAATTCAGGATGGTTGCTTTTAGACAAGCAGAGTATAATCAAATCCTCATTCTGCAGTTCAAGGCTCCAACCTCAGGCTGGGAGCCCTGCAGACAGGTTGCAGCAGGGCAGGGTGAGGGGAAGCAGCACGCTGAACCCGTCCACTGCCTCCTACTTGCTCCCAAACCTGTGATCCAGCCCCTGACTGCTGTTTCATCTGAGTTGTCACCCATTATTCACCTTACATGCTTCTGATTTTATTTTTGTTTTACCACTAGTTCTCTGTTCATCCATGAAAACAGCTGATCACTCTCCGTAATGCTCTGTGTCAGAAGAAACAAACCCAGAATGTCCCTCCCTTATGCTCTATTTACAATGGATCATCTTCTGATTCGTTTTCACCATGGGTACATTTCCATTTTACCATTGCACCACGCGAAAAGTGCTGATACTAAAAGGGATGCATCATTATGCTCCTGTAAATCCTTAGCAGGTGGCACTTGATTCCACTGCCAAAAGAAATGCAGTTGAACCTTGACTTTGACACGTTGGCTCCTTTCCTGTGGACACAGTGCAGGACCAGGCTGAGGTCTCACAGGGTGAGAATGAGCAGAGCCCACTCTTCCTGGTCCAAAGGAAAATCTGGGATCCCCGTGCTGCAGTGGAACTGGTGCCTTACCATAGTGCAAATGCACAAAAACAAACACGGGAAACACAGTGCTTGCTGGGTGCAGCAGTCTGCACAAAGCATTTGATTTGCTTTATTTGAGCACAGCCTCCAGATATTTGATTTAGATTTCCTGTGTCTTTCTTTGTGCTCAGAGATTCATGGCATGGGAAGCAGGAAGAGCATTAGATGAAGCATACCTTGGGTACACCTCATCTATCACGGCCCCATAAACATTGCCTGGCTCATTTCTGCTTGGCTTCTGCTTTACCAAAGCGCATCTTCCAGAGCAGCATCCTGCCTTGGTCTGAAACCCTCAAGAGAGAGAAAATTCAATTCTACCCTTTGTGACGTGTTAATCAGCCCCATCGCTCAGAGCGTGTGCTTTGTTTCTGGCTCAATTTGCTGACATGCAAACAGCTCTTATTGCTCATTAGTGCATTGGAGCTAATTGGGTTGTGTTCTGGGCTGGGGGCACCAGCCTTCCCTCAGTTCATCCCCATTGCCATCAAACTGTTCCCAGTATGTGATTCTCTTCCTTGTGACCCTAGGATACATACAGGCTTGCAGATGATGGTCACAATCTGGTGGCTTCTCCAGCAGAGATTTGGCATATTTTGCTCAGACACACCACTTGCTTCTTAGTTGCAGCATAATCAAATCTTTCACATTTCCATTTCTTCCTGCCTTGTGTCAGTTTATTAAAGATCTGGAGCATTTCTTTATTTGTTTATTGCTTAGCCTAAAATAGCCACTTGGATGCTGACAATACTCTCGTTTGTTGATTCCCAAAGAATTTGATGCTTATTTGCTATCTAAACCTGTGATTGTGCAACATCAGAATAAAATGGGAGCAATTTATTTTCCAGATCAGATTTTCTCTCAGCAGGATTAAAACTGCCACAGCAGTAAAGAGTTTACAAACTCACTAAAGAACTGTAATAACTTCCCTTCTCACTGTCGGGTCAAGGAAAGGTAATACATGTTTCCAATCAGCTTTGAATTGAACTCAAATTGTAGGTTTTATTTCACTTTAATCCATATGTGAGTTCAAGTTAAAGGTAAGAGAAATCACAGGGCTGCAAACATGGAGCAGAGTTAATTAAATTCTCCTTCTGGAAGAGCCCTGGCTCTGCTTATGTAGAGAGGTTTCAGGGTACTTCTAAGCCATAAGATGGCCCTGATGGCACCAAGGACATCAGCAAATGCACTTATGATGGCCGAGTGAAGCACATTGAGAGAACCCTTGCAGTACTGGAAAATAGTTCTTTCATGCTGAGCGATCCACAAAAAGCTCCAAAACAAAAAATCAAAGAAAAAAAACCCCAAGCTGACCTGGTGGCACAGCACAGCCTCATCTCAGACCCAAACATGATATTCATCTGAGGCAGCAAACACTGCTTTGAGAAATGATGAACTCTTCTTAGATCTCCTTCTCACTTTCTCACTTGCTGTGGAAACAGGTCTTCTATTTTTCTTTTAATTTCTGTTGTCTGTCCAGTCTTGTTTTCAGTGCACTCTGGAAAAGAGCTTCTGCTAAGCAGGTGGGACTCTTCATGTGCTAAGCACTGAGTCTGTGTTCACTGCCTTGCAGGGCTGAGACTTGAGCTCTGGTCATTTCACACAATAGAGTGCACTAAGCCCTTCCTTATCCTCTGATAGACCTTATCTGGAGGGCAGTGGGCATGCTCCAGTGCTCCCCAGGGCAGTGGTGGTGGTGCCAAGCCTAGCAGAATTCAAAGAGTGCTTGGGTTTGAATTTTGGGTGATCCTATGTGGAGGCAGGAGTTGGACCCAATAATCCTTATGGGTCCCTTCCGACATGGAATATTCAGTAATTCTGTGATTTCATATTTCTTTTCTTTTCTTTTCTTTTCTTTTCTTTTCTTTTCTTTTCTTTTCTTTTCTTTTCTTTTCTTTTCTTTTCTTTTCTTTTCTTTTCTTTTCTTTTCTTTTCTTTTCTTTTCTTTTCTTTTCTTTTCTTTTCTTTTCTTTTCTTTTCTTTTCTTTTCTTTTCTTTTCTTTTCTTTTCTTTTCTTTTCTTTTCTTTTCTTTTCTTTTCTTTTCTTTTCTACAGATGAGAGATGCTCTACACATCACTGGAGTCCCAAATGGGGGACATGGTCTGTACAGGTCTCTGAGAGTTGGCAGGTGTGTTTTGGGACCAGGGCTGCCTGCTCATGGTAGGGCAATGCACCTTGATTTCTGCATGCTGGCATCGAGGGAAACAAGTCTTTTGTCCTAGATGCAGTGGCAGTGAAAGGGTTTTCTGTCTAAAAGAATGAATGACACACAATGTGCGAAGAACAGAAGGAAACTTTCTTCGCTAAAATGTGACGTTTTAAACATCCAGATTTTGAAATAAAGCACACGACATCCATTTTGCCTCATGCAATAAAATGAAAGCCTCCCTTGGACATATTTATTATTCTCCAGCTTCCCACAGGATATCGATGGCGTTGAGTCTCTCAAGCAGTGCATTTCAGATTCGGTGTGCTCTGAGATGTGCCTGGGGGCAGTGCTGGGGCTGCAATTGGGCTCCAGAGGATCACAGCCCTGGATGCTAATGCAGCTTCTCCTCCTGCAAACCCAACCACTCCACAGCAGAGCTCTGGGGAAGAGCGGAGCTCACACCAATGAGTTCTTCAATTTGTCAGAAGCATTTTGATAGCAAATCTCATTCTCCTCAATTCCCCTGCTCTCATGCTAGCAAGAGTGCTTGAAAATTATTTGTCCTCAAGGCCACAGATATATGAAGAGGCTTTTTCATGGCTGTGCCTCTCAGCCTGCTCCTGCTTCTCCTCCTGTCTGCTTCATTTTCCCTCTCCGCTGCATCGTCCTTGGCTGCTCCGAGGTTCTGTTCCCCGAAATTCTTCTCCCCTGGCAATCTCGGATACTCAAGTGCTCTGTCCTCAGTGCTTAGAGGTGATTTCAAAGTGCTTCACCGCAATTCTAGTTTTTATATAAACACTTCAAAATTACATCAGCAAACGGAGACACTTGTACATCAGAAAAACAGGTTCTGATGAGCCTGTGCTCTGCGCGCCCAAGTGCCTTTGACTCAGACAGGGTACTTTTATATAACTTTTATGCACTTTTATATTACAAGCTTTCTCCTCTCAATAATTTTTTGCCTGTAAATTTAAGCTCTTCTTTTAGAAAAATCTTCAGATACGGACACAGTCCTCCGCTTTCTCTGTTTACACTCAAGTATGTTAAAATAACACTCCTCATACCGGAATTATTCTGCTGAATTTTTCATGTCATTTTGTTCCGTAGAATTTTCCACTCACCAAAGCAAAGCAACTAACTCTTGCCAGTCCAACTTTGATTCACTTCTGTTTGACACATTTCTGTGGTTGCATTGCTGGTTAATCTTGCAGAGTTCAGGGAGAGCAGGCCCACTCCATCCCCTTCAGTCTGAATCTGTGTGTGCTCTGGCAATGAACAGATCATTAACTTGGCAATGCAGCTGCTGAGCAATGTCTTGAAATACTTCTGCTCTCCGGTCAGGGTGATAGCAGCTCATTAGAGCTGAGGCTGAGCTCTCTGCACGTTGGGGGATCGTGGCCGTTTCTTCCTTCTGCTCCATCAGAACAAGGAAGGAAATGGTATTTTATGGCCCTGTGAAGAATGCTGAAGCATTTGGGAAGACATCTCTGTCCTGTGGCCAAACAAGCAGGACAGTGTTACCCAAAACATGAGCCTCAGTGCAGCTTGAGTTCAGCTGGAAACAGATTTCCTTTCTGGGAGCTGCTTTGGGAAGATAAGCCCATCATATACCTATAAGAGCTGTTTGATATTCTCTAGCAAACTGAGATTTAAATTAAAAAGTAGCAAAACTAGCTCTTTTATTTCCTTTTTCCTCACAATTTCTGCAGCCTAATATGGCTTGGAGCAGAGGAAAGGATGACACCAAACTACTGAACTCATCACTTCAGCCTCCCTGTCCAGGGAAGCTGCATAAACAGCTGATGAAAGTCCTCTTTATGAGCTGATTATAAGCATTCAACATTACCCAGGCTGCATATGTCCATATTTTTGGCACATGTTTGATCCAGGTTGGACCCGAGCTTTATAGACGAGAGCTACGTGCTGATGGCTGCAGTGCTTACTCCTGAGCTGCTGTTGGAAAATTTTCTCCCAGCATTAGTTTGTGCATATGGGGGCTTATCCCCACTGCTGGCTATGAGCAGCAGCAGGTAGTGGCTTTAGAGATTTGCCTGATGGTCGTGCTGGGGTTCCTGTCAGAAAAAAATGTAAAAGAGAAAAAAAGCACAAAGAAATACAGCAGATATGGTGTCAGTGCTCCCCGAGGCACCCTTAGAACAAGCAGGGATGGGCTGTGTACGTGTCCAACCAACGAGGGAAAGCTGATGCATGTGTTTCCTCTGGAGCGTCTGCAAGAGATAAATTCAGATACATTTATCAACAGCAAAATTAGATGACATTATCTGCCTCCTGAGCACATTATTTGTTTGGGACAGGGCAGGGACATCTTGGGCACAGCTTCCTGCTTGAGGAGGAGGGATTGTCCTTTGGCCCCACAGGGCAGGCACAGGTTTCCTTGGGATGAATTGCATCCCCATGGGGATCACATTGAAATGTGTCAGGACCAGAAGAGCACCTGGTGGGAGCCCTCATCACAGCCCCTCTTTCAGCACTGTGCTTACTCTCCCTTGGCCCACCAGACACCAGATTCATTAAGCTTGCAGGCAAGCTGCAGGCACCATCTGTTTTCCAGGGGCTGTAAGGATGAGTGGAGCAGGGAGGAGAAGGTGGCTGAGGGGTAACTGAAAGTTGTGCAAGGATGTCTGGTTTTCTTTGAGGGAGAAGTGTTTCTGGGCCGACTTTTTGTCTGCAGCTCACGATTCTGTGCAATGTGGTATATTTTAGTGTGATCCTGGGAGACATGGTGAGGCCTGATAAACCTTATTTCAAAGATGACATAAGGGTGTAGTGCTGCTCCTGCAGCTCTGCTCAGTCAGAATCAAAGGGACAAGCAGCCAGGAGAATCCAAGCTCAAGGCTTGGTTGGGCACCAGCCTCACATTGGACTTCTGTCTTCAGTGGGACTTCTTCCAGCTGCAGATCCCTTCCTTCTCTGAACCCCCACTGGTACATCATTACAAGAGAGGAGGGAAAAAGAAACCTAAAAGCAAAAAATGTGAGACTGAGCTGAGCCGGAAGGGCCAGGATGGACAGAGGGTACCTAAGGCTCAAATCTTCTCTTCTCTTTGGTCTGCAGCCCCCAGAGAAGATAGAGGAGCAGAAGCTGAGCTGTACTTTGCTGCATGATGAAATGACTGTCCTGTGAAAGGCCAACAACATACATTGTATTAATTTTAATTTCTTTGTGTCTGAAATGACATGGAATACGATTTTGTAACCAAGCCAGCCCATTCCTACTTCTCCCTGCTACACATTCAGTGAGAATTTATAGGCAACTGTAGGAGTATTCACATCCTTGTCCATTGTTCGCGCTGGAAGCCTCTCTCTAGAAAAAAAGTCCTTCCTAGCAACCATCCCCAACACTGTAAACCAGGAGTGGAGGTGTATACACACTCATCCTCTCCTGTGCTGGCCTTAACATTCTGGAAATGTTTCCTTCTATGAATAAGAGCTACTTCTCTTATCCTGATCCCTTCATCATCTGGGGAGACATCTCTTGGCCCTTTGCTTTGATTCCCCCTGCAGTCTTGGGACATGAAACGCAGCTGACTGTGATCAAAGATCATTGCCAGTGAAGCAAACTGTGGGACAAGCAAATAAAAGAAGGCCCCTGCAAAGGGCCTCTGAGCTGTGTTCCCATCATTGTCCTTCACTTGTGCTGGGCAGAGAATGGGCAATGCTACTTCCAGGGAAAGCGGAGCAGCTCCACTGGAGTCAGCTTCTTTCAGAGTTACCTTGTTGAATTTCAGAGCAGAAACTGGTCTGCAGTATGCATAAAAATTTACTAAAGCTTTGGGACAGATTGTGCTTTGCATGAGCATGTGGTGGGGGAGGGAGAAAGAATTTCCCTCTTCCTTCCCACAGGAAAGCTCTGTAGTCTCTGGCATTAAAAAATGCAGGACTTAGTGCATTTATTTGCCCAACATGACATCACTGAATGGCTCAAGGAAGGTCAATTTGAGAGGGCTGAAGAAGGGAGAAGGCAATGTTCAACCTTCCATCCTCATCATGTCTCCTTCATGCTCTGGCAGTGCTGCCATCCCAAGGAGCAGTTTGCCCCAGCCAGAAGTGCAGAGCCTCTGCCTCCACCCGTGTGTGTATTGCATCACTCCCAGGAAAGACAGTAGATTGATGGCAAAACCATAGGTCCTTCTTGCTTAAAGGTGTTTCAGAACATAAGGATGTGATGTACCAAAATGCTTGGTGTAGTAAGGAAAAAATACATAAAGACAAGAAAATGAGAGAGATGGGTCCCCATCTGTGGAGGTATTCAAGAACCATGGAGATGTGGCACATGGGGACATGATCAGTGGGCATGATGGGGATGGATTGGACTTGGGGATCTTAGACATCTTTTCCAACCTTAATGATTGCATGATTCTATGATTCTGTGATGAATATACCCCCTGGCAGAGCTCTGCCTGATCCATGCTTGCACCAACCTCTCCAGAACTGAAAGGTCTGCATTTCTGCTGGCTCTTCTCCTTCCTTAGGATACTGCAGCTTCCCTGAGCCTGCCTCTTGCAGAGGTGATGAGTGGGGTGATGTGTGGTTGACAGCGTGCAGCACCCATGGATGCTCAGGGGGTGTTGCACTGGGGTGCACGTGGCTCTGCAGACACATCAGCAGGGTTTTCATTTCAGTGCAATGGCTTTAGAAAGCCCTGAGGATAAGCTGAGGTGCAAGACTGAAAAAATATATTATCTGTCTGCAGAGGGAAGCCATCTGAACTCACCAGAGGGCCCTGTACACGTTACCTTCTGCTGGGCCACGCTGCCTGCTTCCAAATACTGACAGCGTTCATTTTGCTAAGAGATTTAACTTCTTCTCTACGTTGTTGATTTACTTCCTGAGGAGTAAGTAACATAACACATGCTATTCTCCTATTTCATGGTAATCCTCGCTCTTTGTTGTCAGAATACAAGCCAAAGGTGCACATTTCTCAAGGAATTGTTTGAATTACTTTCCTCATCCTGATTACTTTTCTTCACTTTTTCCTTCATCAACCATCCTTTGGGTATTAACCTCGTATTTATACTCACATTAACCAGGGTCAGCATCAGAAAACGTTCTTACGCTTGCTGCTGCTCAGCCACCTGGAGAAACAGAGAAAGGAGACAGTACCAGACACACACTAATTTCTAACATGTGTTTCCTGCCAGCACTGGCCTCAGCAGCTCAACCACATAAGTCACTGCAGGAGTAATTGCCATCTGAAGGCAGCCTTTGGATGTGCAGGAGGCTGAGAAAGCTCTGCCTTGTGGTTCGTGTCCTGCTGGATGTCAGCAGGCAGAGTGAGAAAGCAACGAGCAGCAGTGGGTGATGCCCAAAAGATTCATAATTCATCTTATTTTGGAATATTTGCGTTGAGGTTGTAGGAAAATAAAAGGAAACAGCAGTAAATTGTGACAAATGTTTGGGTTTTCTTTAGTAAAAGCACCCTCTGTATACTAAGGGAAAAGCCCAGCCACAGCATAGAGCACTTCCGTGGCCAATGAACTTGCTCTTCCCAAAGGATGAAGGCACACAGTGGCTGGCACATGGTGGCAGTGGTTTGGGGGCCTGGAGAAGATGTCAGACAATGAGAAAAATCTGCAGCTATTTCTTCAGCCTTTGTCTGCAAGTAGATAAATGGTAACACACTGCTCCCAGAACAGTGCTCCTCGTGTATGGAGAAAGTGCTGTGTGGCCACTGCTTTGCCATTCAGAAGGGAGAGAAGCCCTGAGCCTGGCTTCTCCTGGGGCTCAGAACTAAATGCTTAGAAGTTTAGAGGAGTGGAAGCGATGTATGTTTGTCCTGGCTGAGAAACATTATAGGCTGGCTACAGAGCCCCACGTGTGACAACTTCTCTCAGCAGCCCAACACCAGAAGACTGCTTGACCTTTAAAATCAATCACAAGAAGAAAAGCATGGAGAGACCCAGGCTTTATTAATTTCACTGTTCACAGTATAAATCTCTGTGTTAAACGCACAAAGAAGTTAATATTCTCGCATCTATTTTTTGGTTCTCTTTTAGCAGGGGGAACCTGGTTTCTTTTAAAAATCTCTGCCAGGCCACTAGGGCTGCCAGGCCAGGAAAGTTCCCTGCTGTGCAGGATGTGCAGTGCCTGCCTGGAGCTGAGTGCTGCTGTGGAAACTCATTGCAAGCACCAGGAAAACCCTGTGTGGGGAAACAGCCCAGCCAGATTTCCATTACGCCGTGTGCTACATCTTCTCTTATTTCAGGGAATATGAAGCCTTTTTTTCCAGAGGTGAAATGTTCCTGTTGGAAACACAGTGTTGGAGGGAAGCTGTTCCCCACACAGCTCTCCCCAGCAGCAGGGATCACAAATCGCTTTTACTTCTTCCATGCTGTAATTCCTAAAGAAGTGACCATTCTGGAAGCTGCCCTCCTCGCTTTTGGATTTTGTATTTTTGCACTGCAGGGACGATGAGGGCATTTGATGGCTTTTCTTTTTCCAAATGTGAGCCCTGGCTAGTGCTGCTCAAGCAGTTTTCTCATGGTGCGCTTCCCTCTTCTGGGAATGTGTGTTTGGATGATGGAAGGATTGAGGGATGGAGGCTGGGAGGGGACCTCAGGCCTGCCAGTTCTGCTCTGCATTTCCATCACCTTACTGATCTTGCCTAGCCAAATTTACTTTCTCTGTTACAAAAATCTGTGAGCTGCAGCACAGAAATCCTTCCTCACTCCTGTATTAAAACCCTTCAGAGGCTGCAACTGTGGTTGAGCACCAGCCATGGGGACTCCCAGGTGTGGAGTCCTCTATAGATGAGAGGCATGGACATGTTGAAGCACAGCCAGTGAAGAGCCACAGAAATGCTCCAAGGGATGGAACACCTCCCCTGCAGGACAGGCTGAGAGCTGGGGTTGTGCAGCCTGGGGAAGGGAAGGCTCTGGGGAGACCTGAGAGCAGCCTGGCAGTGGGGATGTAAGGAAGAAGGGGCAGACTCTTTAGCAGGGTCTGCTGTGATAGAACAAGGGAAAATGGTTTCAAATTAACAGAGGGGAGATTTAGACTGAATATAAGGAAAAATGTTTTCTACAAAAAGGGTGGTGAGGCACTGGAATAGAGGTGATAGATGCCCAGTCTCTGGAGACATTCAAAATCAAGCTGGATGGGGCTCTGAGCACCTGATTGGGCTGTAGATGAAGATGTAGATGTAGGTGTGGATGTAGATGGAGATGTAGTTGTAGATGTGGATGTAGGTGTGGATGTAGATGTAGTTTTTCCTATTCATTGCAGGGGAGCTGGACCAGATGACCTTTATAGGTAACTTCCAACTCATACGGTTCTGTGATTCTGTGATTCTGTGATCAAATGACACAGCTCTGCAGCTGCATGTTGCTGCCATGGGTTTCGGCATTGCTGGTCAGGGTTTTACAGCTCAACTTTTGAGTCACATTCAAACTCACTGCTCCTCTTTTATGTCCGAGCATCTGCCTGCAACATGGAAACACCACTTATTTTATATATATATACATTCCTCAGTGTTTACCCAGGAGCAAGCAGTTTTCCACTGCTGGAAATCCAGCAAATGGGTTCGCACTGCAGCCATCCAACTCAGATCACAGAGGAGGTGGGAGAGGAATGAGTCTTCTTCTAAAAATAAATGCTCGGGGGTGGGCTGGCAGGATCCCTTCTGCCTCTCACTGCCAGCCCTGGGGCCGCTCCATTGACTGCAGATGCAGCATCCCATCAGGATCACTGCATCCCTCTGTGGTACCCAATGGCACTCAGGGGCTTTACTGGCTGCATTTTTGGGGTGAAAAGAAGCACAACACTGTCCATGTGCATTTTTCTGTTCTGTGTCTGAGAGATGAGGAGTGCTGAAGTGATGACACAAAACTGGCAGCTGCTCCCAAGGACCCTGGACCCCGGCGTGAGCTGTCTGTGCAGCCAGGGGATTTTCCTTTCAATTTTCCTGTAACTACCTTCTATGGTCCATAAACTATATTGTTTTCATTTAATTCCGGGAACATAATGAATTTCTGCGGGCTTGTTTCCTGCTTAGCATAATATCTTTGCTAGATGTGAGGCTTATTTCACAAGCTAGTTATAAATTCACTCCGACTCCCAATTGTTTCATCTTGGGAGCAATCAATAAAAAGAAACATGAGGGAGATTTCGAGACCCTTCACATCCACTGAAATTCAGAGATGTAAATCCATCGTCTGCCTTTTTTTTCCCTGAGTGCTGAGTAACATTGGAAAAATGTGAAACCTTGCTCCAGTACTGCAGTATGCCTATGTGATGGCCTAAGTGTGAAATTCTCTGTTTTTACCCCTAAATGCCCCTATGTTGGCATAAGAAAGCACACTGAGCAATGACAAAGCGCCAACGTTGGAGGTTGTGTTGGTATCACCAGCACCAGCTGCTGGAGAAGGAAACTGTAAGAATGAAGCATGAAAAGGAGAAATTGGTGGCAACGACTGGAATTGCAAAAACAAAAGCAATTTGTGCAAATTCCTCATCTGAGTGCATTGGGGGGTGGATGGTTTTTGTGTAACAAAGGCTTTTCCCTCTCTGCCTTGCGCTTTGCTTGGTGTGTTGTAGAAAACATCTGCATCACTGGAAAGGGGCTGATGTTTCCTACATCATCACCCTTCCTTCCATGCCCTTCCCTCAGCCTAATTTACTTCGAATCATTTTGGCATCAAATGGGTGATATTACTTTTTCCCAAAGACTTGATGGAGGCATGGGATGAAAGCAAACCTCCCTGTACCTCATCCGGAGCTGCCCCTTCTGTGCCTCCCAGATGAAATGCTCACACTGCAGCCAACATCTGGCTATCAGCAAATAGATTTAGAGCAGCATATCGTTTATTTTCTAGATTTATCCCCTTTATTTTTTTGCCAATAGCGAGAACCCGCGGTGCTGCTGAGCTCTCTTTGAAAAGGCAGCCAACAGAACACCCGACTCTCTTCCCACTCATGCAGAATGGTTGGGGATCACTCCTGTGTCATTCTGACACAAAGAGGAGGAAAGCCAGCTCCCAGCTTACCAGACTGGGAAGCACTCAGCAGTCTCACAGCCTGGTGTTGCTGCTGTGCCCAAGGTGGGGAAAAACACTCTAACCCAGCCCTGTTCTCCTCTCCTGGGCACATTTCCTTTGTTTTCTCCTTCTTATTATGCTTCTAAAAAACCTCCCAGCCTTTTCCTAAGTACAGAGCACGTGCGTGCACGTGAGCACATAGAACCCTCTGTTGTGCCATGAGCCAGCTGATCTCCACTTTTATTTTCTGTGCTGCTTTTCTCACCGCATCTGCACAGAGCTGCTAGCAAGCAAGAATTGCTTTGTGGCTGGGATAGATTACCTTTGCTTGAAGGCAGAATCCAAGAAGCTTGTGCTTCTTTTTGCTGAGGATATTTTCTCTGGCTGCTCTCTCCTCTGCTGACTTTGAGCACTTGTCCCCTCTTTGATCCTCCATTCTAAATGCAGGACCACAGAACAAGCTCGTGAGGCATGAGGCAAGCACTGGCTCACAGAAGAGCAACAGTAGCATTGCAATATCTCTGCTCACACTCCTTTGAGAGGCTGTGATGGGCACTCTTCATCCACCCCAGTGTGGAGTTAGCCAAATTCACATGAATCACTATCAAAGCAAGCTACTGGGTGGATGAAGAGAGACGTGCAGCAGGTAATTCTGCACACAGATGCCAGCAGTGTGATGTTTTGGTGACAAAACAGATATTGTCATTGAATTCAGGCATAATTTAGGACATGTCGGCTTTTCTTCTATCTCTATGCAGTAAACTAACCAGTTTTTAGTGTTTCTGTATGTTTTTCGGCCCACGTTCAATCTCTCACCCCATGTGTTGTGGTGGACAGGAGTGGGTGTTTGGGGCTCAGGCTCTGTTAAATTTCACAGCACAATTCCACCAGCACCCTTGGGTGGTCCAGCAGGAATGCAGAATGAAGGGGAGGGGACCTCGAGACCCAGAGATCAGCAATGGTTGTTGACATCTTCAATCAGAGTCTCCTGTGCACTGCTGGGATGGGATGAGGAGGTCCACAAGGCTGAGCCACTCATGTGCAAGGCTGAGCCCAGCATGGGGATTTGCACATCTCCTCTGGACAGCTGGGAGGAGCCCGACCCCAGCAGCGTGGGTCTGAAATAACTGCTGAGCGCAGCATTTCGTTATTTCATTTTTTATTTTTTCAGATTTGGAAACATTTGTTGTCTCAGGAGGAAAAAATAACAAGCCGACAACATGCTCACTCCTGTTCTGTTTGCGTTGAGGAGATGTCCCAAAGCGCAGCTGTCATGGAAACATGGAGCAGTGCAATGCTCCAGCAGTGACCAAATGCACAAACCAATTCCCCACAGCAAAGCCCAGTGGAACAAACAAACCCTCGAGGAATTGCATTGGGAGGAAGATCCAAAGCCATCCGTTGTGCTCAGCTCTGACCGTGTCATGTCCCGCTGGATGGAAATGCGGCGTGGCTCCAGAGCTTTGTTCCTCCCAGCAGTGGGGAAGTGCCAAGAGAAAGAGCTTTGCCCGCTGTTTCGATGCTTCCATTCTCAGTTCTGCTCCAGACACTCAGAAGGGAAGATGAGAAAAGTCTCTGTGGGAACAGAGTCGGGGCTGGATCAGCCGGTTGGATGCTTCACGGAAATTTGGAGCTGAGCATACTTCCTTAAGATCTTGTTTTCTGGCTGAGTTTCCTTCAGGATTTGTGTATTTCTTTTTAATTATTTTTGGCCATTTTGGGGGAAGATTCTTTGTAATCCCAGCCCGCTGCTCTGCGGAGATGCTCATGCTCCATTTTGCTCACCACCACAGCTCCTGCCCAGATGGGCATTTGGAAGGAATTTGCTCATGGAAAAAGTTCCCCTTCTTCTGTAATAATGAGAAGTCAGTTAATGCCCAGAACACAACGATGAACACCATCCTTTCCCATTCTGGGACCACATCCTTACCCTACTGATACCACCAGAAAACGCTCGTACCCTTGGTGGCTTCTTCCCAACTTTCATTTCTTATTATTCCTCACTCAATCCAGTCTTTTCTTCTCCTTCTTTATTGTCACTCAACCGCTTTCCCTTCTGACTCCTGGTGTGCTCACTCTGTGCGTTCAGCCCTTCTGCTTGCGGTGGGTCGGCGTAAATCAGTGCAGGAGCTCCCTCCCCTCAGATCTGCAAATCCGTGATGTTGCCTCACAAGAATCTGCAGTGACTCATTGCCTCTCCCTGACCTCCTGCCAATAACATGGTTAGCTATAACCTGTTAATTAACTGGAAAGTCTAATTGCTTAAAATTCAGCCTTTTCCTGGGATTTTGCTGTTGCAGGAGAATGCCAAATAGTAACTGTTCTTTTCAATATGCCCTCATTTTATTTTTCTTGGGAAACATACAAGAGTTATGTGTAAATATTTCTTTCTCCAGTGAGCACACTTTATTATCCCCTTTCCTTCAGCTTTCATTAAAAACTGCTCCCACCCCTTCTCCACCTCCAACATATAAATAAATAACGCCCGACTCAAACAACCTCGGCCATAAAAACCCGCTTGAAAAGAATCTCAGGCAACTACCACATCTGGAATAATAGTCAACATATTTTAGAAAGAGACTTCATTTTTCTCACACAGGATACTAAATCACGATGGCTCCGTGTGCCAAAAATAACACAGTGGGATATGACTATGGGAGGACGTGAACCTATAATGAGGTTCAATAAAGTACTAATCTTATTGGGTAATGCAATCTGGTTTGCTTTTACTTAAAAAAAAAAAATGTGTGTGTGAGCGTGTGTGCAGGCATACATGCTGCTGTGCTTATAAGCAGGATTCTGGTATCTTCTTTCAGACACTCTTTGCTGTTTTGCAATGCAAATAAATATTTCAAAACTCATTAGCTTGGTCCCAAATTAGCCTCGTTCTGGGAAGGACAGCAGATTCCACCTGCCCCATCTTTTCAGCGTAGGAAAATGTAATGAGACCATCAACTGCTCTGAACGAGGATGACTTCTAGCACTTACTGAGTGTCTCCAGGGATTCCTGGTGGTGCAACACAATTTCTTCGCATTTGACGTGATTCCTTCTGCTCCATTTCCTCCCCTAGTTAGAAAATGAGCCCCTAATTGCAGGACCAGGTATTAAAGCCATTCATGAACTAAGAGAAATAAAAGATGAATTCCTTTTTGCTGTGCATGGTGTGGTGGAATGAAAAGGGGACAACAATGAAAAATACAGGGCAAAACTAAACAATGGGTAACTCCAAGTCACAAAAAGCTTTGTTCAAAGCCAAAATCCTGTGTTCTGGGCAAGAGCTGCTAGAGGGGAAAGCCAGCAGACTTGTTCCTACAGATATTTTTCCCTCTGTACTGGAGAGGGTGGCTGTGTGACTGTTGAGGTCTACCAGAGCTTTATCTGCTTCTCCTGGAAGCCCATCTCTATCAGATCCTCAGAGGGCACTGAGGCAATGGCGCTGCTGCCAGAGCTGTGCTGCCCCATCGCTGGAGGTGCCCACAGCCATGGATGGGCCCTGGGCAGCCTGAGCTGGGGGCAGCCAGTGCATGCAGGGAGTGGAACTGGATGTTCTTTAAGTTTCCTTCCAACCCAACCATTCTGAGATTCTATGATTGTGTGATCCCATCTGGATCCTCCAGGGTGCAGGGGTTTGGCTGAGAAAGATGGTGCTGAGGTGGCCATGCGTAAACCCAGGATGGAGGATCTCACTTTCCTCTTCTTCCCTTCAGCCCCAGCTCTGCTGGAAGAGGGCTTTTTCCAGCTGATGTGAGGATGGTGAAATAGCTGCTCCATGTCTACTCCAGGAATCACAGAATCACCAAGGTTGGAAAAGCCCTCCAAGATCGTCAAGTCCAACTGTCCACCTACCACCAACATTTCCCCACTAAAACACATCCCTTAATACAACATCTAAATGTTTCTTGAACACCTCCAGGGACGGGAACTCTCCCACCTCTGTGGGCAGCCCGTTCCAGCACTGATATTCAACCTCTACTTCCCCTGGTGCAACTCGAAGCCATTCCCTCTAGTCCTACCACTACCCCCCTAGCCAGGGGAAGAAATGGGAATAAAAGTCAAATCTCTGAAGTTCCATCTAATGCATCACATTTTTAACACACAGCATTCTTCCTTCCCTTCTCTTTCCCCCTCCGGATCCTGAAGTGACATTACTCAGCACTGGGTTTGTTGTGAACCAAGCAGACGTGACAGCAGGCACTTGGGCTGGTGGATTTTGTCAAACACATCTTGAGGTTTCCCTGATCATCCTGCTTGCCAGCACAGTGCCAGGCCTTCTGAGCAGCCAACTGACAGTGCTGTAAATAAATCGAGCTTCAACTGATATATTTTTTGCCATGTAATCAGTCTGGTTTCATAAAAATTCACCTTCATTGGCATTCATTCACGTATGCCTTACAAATGTGCACTCTGTATTGAGTCGGATGTGTGGGAAATATATATTTTTTCCATATGGATCCCAATATACTTTAAAAGGCTTTCCCCTGCCCCCTCTCCCCTCCTTGCAGTCTCTCGAGGGTATATATCATAACAATTGAAATCTGATGAGAAAATGAAAAAATGCTCAGTGTTCATATCTTCCAAGTAGTTTTCCAGAGTCCTGCTGCTGAAAGGGGCATAAATCATGAGCAGCACTCAAACAACGTTGTTACCTGAATACACAAAACAAACCACGCTGCTTTCCTCGCTACTGGAAAGAGGAAAGCACTGCTGCCATGTGAATTTCTTCTTGTTTAGCATTCAGGTTACATTTAACTGGGGAAGAGACTGCAGCCCAAAAATGGCAGCACCCCATGGCTGGCACTGAGCTGGCATGCGGAACAAGGAAGGAGCATTGCAATTTTGGGGTGCTTTTCTACAAGACCTGGTCTAAGTGGTCCTCTTGGCAAAATAAAGCGAGTAAAACCAATAGGAGTGCAATTAGTAGTCTTTCGTAAATATCCAGCTGAGTTGTTTTCAATGGGTTTTGGTTATTATGTCTATTCTGTGCTTGAGTTGAAGTGGCAGAGTGGTTGTTTCGAATGAGGAGAGGAGGAGAAGAGAAGGGGGAGAAGAGGAGGAGGAGGAGAGGATGAGGAGGAGGAGAGGAGGCGAAGAGAAGGAGAAGAAGAGGAGGAGGAGGAGAGGAGGAGGAGGAGAAGAGGAGGAGGAGAAAGGAGAAACAGAAGAGAAGGTGGGGGCTGAAGCTTTCCGTGGCCGCACTGACTACTCCTGGCTTTCTGGCTCCATCTTCTGGAAATGACACAAAATAGACGTTTGTCAAAGCCTTACCTTAAGATGATGATAATGCCGGCAGCTTCTTTGACCCTGTGAAATATCTGCTATCAAAATATCTCTTTTGCAATGTAAGAAACCTGTAACTGACTCCTATAAAATACTTCTGCAAGAAGAAAAAGGCATGAACAGAAGGCACAACCGTAGTTAATGAACCCCAAAAAATGTTATTTTCAATCTCCTTTTTAAGATGACCCCCATACAGTATGGGAAAACAGGTGGATTCCATCCATAAAAGCCCTCTGGGTACTTAATGGCTTTTTAATGAGGGAAAAGAAGACCAGGAGTAGCTGAGAAAGGATTTCAGTGCCTGGCTGAGTGGGTTGTAGTGCTGGACTTGGTACTGGTGATGCTTGAAAAGGACCTGTCCATAGCCCATCTCTCCAAAGGAGCTACTTCAGGAATCCTAGCTTTGCCCCAGCACTTGTGATGTGAAGGCTGGGCTGTCCCAAGTGCCCGTGTCATCAGTCCATGCTTTTTGGTGCCACTTCCCAGGCAGAACTGAGATGCAGATGGAGCAGGGATGTAGGGATTATTCATCTGCTCAGATGTGGTTTTATAGCACTAAATTTATGTTCCCATGCACCAGGATCCCTTTGGCCGTGGTTGCTGCTGCTCCCATGTAACACTAAGCCCAGCCAAGCTTTGGCCCTAGGAGCAAACATTTAAAAAGTTCAGGTCGATCCTTTATTCTGGTACGCATCATGCTTGCGATACCTAAGTCCTACAGATTTGTTTAAGTCAATTAATTAATTTCATATGGCCGCTGTAATACCATGAAAACATCCTTCCCCTTTCAAGACTGCAGGGCCATACAGAATTTGCCTGTCCCGGTTTCCTTGCACTCGGGGTACCTCGAAACACAGCAAAAATCTCCTGCCTTTCTGCTCCAATTTAGCTCTGTGCCAGAGGGTGGTGCTCGATGCACGTTGTTGAGCTCGATGCTGCTGCTATGAGCAGCTGCTATGGGCTGCTGCTGCTGTGTTCCGGGCAGAGAGGTGCATTTGGAGCAGTCCAGGACCACAAGCAGCAGCTTTGGATGCATCATTTGAGGTCTATTTTGTTTCACCTACTTCTGGAGAACTTAATCTGTAAAGTCGTTCTTCCAGCCTGCATCAATCAACACTAAATTTAAGGTTGTGGCAGCTGTACAACACAGTTAGGATGATCGTTTCGGGTTTGTAAACTCTCACATAGGTAAAAATCTAAACCTTAAGCAGGACAGAGTATGAGGCCTGGGGGAGACCCCAGTAACCCTCAGCCGTGCTGCCCCAGCCCTTTGATTGCTGTCTACCAAAATCCACATCACCAGCTCAGGTGTGCTCCCAGCTCCTCACCCAGCAGCATGTACTCCTTCTGCAGCACAAAAACCTTGAGCAAATCAGATGGAATCAGGAACTTTTCCAAATTTCAGCTGAGACAAATGAAGCTGGCCAGAAGGACTGACTTTTGGGGCAAGGGCCCTTGTGTTTGTCTCTCAGCAGCAGCATTTCAGTGGCCCCAAGCACAACCCCATCACTCCTAGGCTGCGAAGCAGATGCTGCCACATGGTCATGTTTCTTTATTATAGCCTTAGTTAAGCAGATTATTAACAACGATCCCATTTAAAATGTGATACTTGTGGTGAAATGATCAATGCCCTGAGCAAGCAGCAGACTTCCATTGCTGTGCCACCACTGCATTGCCTACAGCTTGGTGATTGGGAAGAGCTTAATGGATGAAGCAAAGCACACATGCTCTGCTGCTCACCAGAAAAACTGCTGAATGAAATACTGAAATTTGCAGAAATATCCCCCAAAATGCACAAGTTGAATTCCCAACTGGCTTAAATGGCTGTGGAAATCCAATCCTGCAGACATCTTGAGAGTCTTGCCTCCTTTTCCCCTGTCCTTGCCTCTCCATGTATAAATCCTTGTCTCTGAGTTTCTGCTGTGCGACTTAGAATTTTTCAGTGCTTATTTTGGCCATGTGCATTGGTAGGATGTTTCAACTTTGCCTGAAGGCCAGAGCAAGACTCTGTCCTAAGAGATAGGTTTAAATGTGAAGGCCTTGGCCAAGAACTTCCCAATAGAAATCGTTATTCTCCAAACTAGGACTCTTAAGGAAAAAGTCAGGAGACCAATTTGGACATCTGTATGGCTTTTGACTGAGATAATTGTAAACCATGGGATAGTGACCTGAGCAAACAGCAAAGCAAACCACAGATGATCTGATTAGTTTCTTTGGCTCTGCCACGGACTTTTTATCTGTACGTTCAACACAGAATGAAAGACCTTTCTTCAAAGCCCCGAGTGTCTTTGGGGAAATCTTCTGTTATTAGTACCCATGGTGATGTCAGTCAATCCGTACTCTGGCTCCTGGCTAAGAAATCCATACCCTGGCCCAGTTCTTCTACGAATGTGGGCAAGCAACTTTCCACTGGAGATTCACAGCAGATGTGGTTATATTGCTGGGAAAACATTCCACTGCAAGGCACTCTGACAGCCTCTTCTGATCTCTGTCCTTCCACAGGGATGGGATAACTTCAGCATCCTATTCCTATGGCACAGCTGGGCAGCTCTGGGAGTCTTGGATGGTTGGAAGGAGATGGTTTTTGCTGATATTAAAATGCAAACAAATTTAAGCATTAATTGAGCTCCTTGTGAATAACAAGGTGAAGTAGGGAAGAATGACTTTTGCATTTTTTTTTCATTGCTTGACTGCAGCAAGCAGACTTTAGCTGTGACAATGCAGCCCAACCCAGCAAAGCCTGGGCATGGTGTGGGTGCTGGCATTGGTGGCTGGGCTCTTCAGGCTCATTAATGGATTGTAATGATTCCTCTGAGCAGTGCTGGAATTAAAATAAGTTTCCAAATGTAGCAATGTGCTTTTATTTAACATGGACAGCATTTGCAACATTAAAATATTTTCAGCATTCAGGGTCTGAAAATGGCTTGGGATCATTTTGCTCCATTCAGCTGCTTTGCTTTCATCTGCAAACCTGGACTGAATGGGAGGGAAACAGACAAGGAACAAGTTTAGTCTTTATGGATTGGAATAAACCATCCATTCCTCTTCCAGAGTGGGCAGTGCCTTCCCAAACAGGTTTGCTCTCTCTTTTAGGGATTTATTTTGCTCTTCATCAGCACCAGTTTCATCTTTCCCTATGTAGTTTGTCTTTAGGGGCAATTTTTACCAAATATTCAAGTTGGTATGTGTAACAGCTTGCTGCAAGTCTTGTTTGAAATGATATTTGACCTCAAAACTCCTTTCTTTGTATCTAACTGGTTTCCATTACCTGTTGTGGCAGCAAATGCTGTTGGCAGCAGTTGTTTGCATGGCGATTCCCCAGTCCTAGTGGCAGGATAGGAGTAAGCTGGGTGAGTAATAAATACATAGACTCACATTTCCGAGGCTTGAGAAGTCATTTGGTTCAAATTCAGCTCCAAAAGCACGCACCCATCTCCTTTGTATGATGAGTTTGAGTTTGGTGCAGCCCCAGGAAGATCCCATTCTGACAGGCGCCATGACAATAAGCCCGTTAATTAAACTAATTAATTTAAAGGGGCAAAGGTTCAGTGGGCGGATGGTGCTTTTGTATTTCCAAACCAGTTAACTCAGCTCAAATTCAAACCTGACCAAGACAGATCTTCTTTGACTGGTGAAACCCAGAGGTTCAGTAGTGCTCTTTGTATGGAGCAGCCCTGGCCGAGCTCCGCGCCTGGGACGAGGCACGTCCCTGGGTTAACAGAAACTCAATGAGATATCAAATTAGTTGGCTCTCCCTTTTCATTTTGAAATCATTGGGAGAATTGTGATGCACCAGGGTGCAGGGTGCTATTCTTCCTATCTCTCAGCTCCATTGTGCGGGGGGCGAACAAAGCCAAGAGGTGTAATTTAAAGGTGCTGTGACCTCCCATGAGCAGCTCTCCCCATTGTGTTGGCGGTTTTGTTTTCTGTATGTGTGTGTTTTTTTTTTCCCCCCCCCCTCGTCCGCTGAGATCTACTGATCATAAATATGCATGAATAAAAGAGCCAAGAGAGAGGAGGGCAGGGGGAGGGGGCTCATAACCAGCTTGGGTAAAGTCCTTTTCTGCGTTTTCCACTCTCAGCTTCCTGACATCGAATGAAACAAGGGACCACACGGCCGGATTAGCTCAGCCGGAGTTCCTATTTCCAATTGTGCAAGCAGAACCCTGGCACCATAACAATCATTATAATTATCGCTTGCAGAGGGGTCTTATCATATAACAGCTTCTTTCTGTACAGGAGGGAGGGGGGACCAAGGAGGGCTGGAGGAGATAATTCCAACCGCGGGGGTTTGCGTCTTCATTCATCACTTTCCAAGCAAACCAGTGGAAAATTGAGTTCCCTGAGCAATTCACAGATTGCAGTTCACTCCTGGTACAGAGGCACACGCACACACACACACACACGGTCCCACCATCACACATCAAACAGGTACACATCAGGAGACAGGCAGAAAGAGAAAGAAAACACCACCCCGCACCCTGCTTTTCTGCTCAAAACTCAGGCAGAAACGTACGTAACCTTCCCTTTTAAGCCTAGCAACTCCAGCCCGGCCGCACAGCTCCTCCTGGATTAATCTTTCTTTTTTTTTGGCTCAGTGAATTGTGGTCAAGGCCATTGTAACGTGAGTGCTGCTGGGGCGCGGATTGGCTGGAGGAGGCTCAGAGAGGCCCCTTTTCACAGGGGACTAATTGCTTTAGACCACCAGTATTTGGGAGCTACAGATGTCTTCCTTAATTTGCCTAGAGAGCACAATCGGCCCCATCTGTTGCATTTTTTTCCCCCCTCTGTCTCTCAAGTCGCCTTCTTCCCCCTGTCTGCAAAGGCCTAAATTGAAAACTCATCAAAAAGTAATACAAGAGCAGTTTGGCTGGGAAGCTGCTGCCATGGGGCTTTGCCTTTAATAAAGGCCCCCCTGCTACTTTTACACATGGGCTGGAGAGCAGAGAAAGGAGGAGGAGGAAAGCAGAAACAACCTAGAGGGGGAAAAAAAAAAAAAAAAAAAAAAAAAAAGCTAAAAACTAACAGCCAGATGGGATATTCGGAGGCAGGATAATTTGATGTGTCATGGATGGAGGAGGACAAGGGGCAGCCCCTTGTTTTCTGTGTGTACACACAACAAAATAGCTGACTTCTGTGGAGGAGAAGGGAGAAGAGCTGGGGGCTGCTGGGGATTGGTGTCTTGGTGCTTTGTTATGAGGGGTAGCCAGTGATGGCTCCCCCAGAGCACACCTCTGGAGTCAGAAGAAGGGGTGAGAATAAGGAGATCCTGCAAGGCTGGCATGTTGTCTTGGTCCGTAGGGTGGTACATCAGAAGATGCTGCTGTGCACCTGCTGGTGCCCATAAATCAGATGTATTGGCTCTCCTTGCTGGGTCAATGCACTGACTCCACAGCATCTTCCTCACCCATGAATTTTCCTCGTGCCAGCTCCAGGTGAGCAGCACTCTTCCACATCTATCTCTGCTCTAGGAAGAGGGGATGAGCTCTGAAAAATCTCCTGAAATGTTAACAGGGTTGGCTGTGGGGAAAGAGATGCCTTATCTTTGTTTGCAGTCCCCAGTCTGGATGAGGAACTGGGCAGCCTGATCCAAAGCCTGTTTTAGTGGTTGCCAACCCTACTCACCATGGCAGCGTGGTTGGAACTGAATGATCCTCGAGGTTCCTTTCAGATCAACAATTCTGCGATCCTATGTAGAAACCTATGATTCTATGACTTTGATTTTATCATCGCCGCCCAGCTTCAATGCACACAGGGCCATAAAACCCCTCATGTTTTCAGGCACATCAAGATGGCATTTCTTTATGGTAAATCTAGCAATGTGGGGATGGTGCTGGGGCTGTGTGTGAAGGCAGTGACGCAGTGGGTGTGCTTGGTGTGCACAAGGTGCACTGAGTGTGCATCACAGACATCACCCCAGAGCCAGGACATGGCACCAGGGACATCTTCCAGCCACACCAACCTGGCTGGGCCAGTGCAAAGGAGCAGCCCCTTCCAACTCATCCATGATGTGTTTAACTCCATACATTGGTGGATTGCCAGGGATGGGTGAGCTGCTCAGGTAGCACAAATGAGTGAGTTTTGTTAACGGGCTCAGCTCCGAAATCTGAGCCTGGTGCCAGCGCTGGGCCGCCAGCAGTGATGGATCGCTCCATTTCCTGGCTGTCCATCAGGCATCTCTCCCAGCGACTCTGGAAAGGTTTTGTTCAGATGTTCACTTATGGGGGAAAAAAAAAAAAAAAGTCCATTCATCTCCAAGAGCCCTCTCAAAACAATGGGAAACGAATCGCTGCAGTGCTTCGGTGCTGCTGCTGGGAGTGGGGCAAGGACCAGCCCGGGGCTGGTGAGATTCAGAGCAGTGACTGCTGCATTCCCACAAACAATTCCACCTGCTTACTCCATCAGCACTTCTTTTTGGCAGAGATTTGCTACAATATTTTTTAAATATTAGGGAAAGCAGCATCAGGCCTGCACCTCTGCTGGCTTAGCTGGAAACACCAGGCAAGGGGCTTTCAGCCCACATCCCTCGCTTTGTTGGGTTCATGGGTGGGATGCTGAGGGATCAAACTGTGCTCCTGCAGAGCATGCTGCTGTTTGCTGCACCCTCTGTGCAGGGCTGCAGGTTTTGTGCTTTCCCCCCAAACCACCCGACTGTGCTCTTTGCTAATGTGATTATTACTTCTCCCTCTGCTTACCACTTTCTACTTTTCCTTGGACACCCTGCTGAAAAACCATGCACCTGTAACTCCTTCTGAAATAAAAATAAAATAAACCCTCTGGTGAACTGCTCGGGCAGAAACTTCCCAACCCCCCCCCTGCCACTCTGTGCCGGGGGGGGGGCTTCCCAGGACTGCCTCTCCTTAGGGATGAGGTGTCAATGACCCCCTTCAATATGTCACTGGATAGCCCTCGCTGGGAGCAGGCTTCCTGCAGGTCTCACTGCTCAACAACTGAATACTCTGTTGTGACATCCGCTGTTGTCCCGGTGGGCTCCGGGTATGGACAGGGCTGTGCTGAATGGGTGCAGCGTGTGCAGGTGAGAGGAAAGAGGGACTGGGCTTTGAGCTCTCCTCTCTTCCGCGGGTGTTTTCTGTAAGGGTAAAGATCAGTGCTTAAATACTTGGTGAAGCATGTGGCAAAAAGGCAGCTGTGGTTCTTGGTATTGAGGCAGCCCTGAAACTGTTGCAGAGCCACTGGAAAAGCCATTGAGCTTTTGTCTAATAGCTCCTGTGATAATAATTAGCTCAGCAAAGGCAGATTTTAGAGAGGCTTTTAAGATGCTTGTTCAGTGCCTTGAAAGAGAGCAAGCAAGCAGAGGTTCCTCTCATCTGAGAGTCAGTGTGAATCCCACAAAATCCCATTATTCCCCTTTGGATCAGCTGTTTGATCAGTGCAGCCTGTTCCCTCCCCACGGCAACAACTTTCCCCCTTTGTGCACATTTCCCAGCTCACAAAGCTCACGTCCACACACTGTGCCCCAGCGCCTGGCTGCCAGCAGCACCTTCTCCTCGAGCCCTTGCAGGTGGCAGTCACTTATCATCCCCTGCAAGCCAGCCAGGGTAACTGGAAGCAGAAAACAGAAGTGGAGGATGAAGGTCTGTTTGCTGGAGCAGCCACATTCTGTGTGTTTTTCTGTTGTTTTTTATAACTTAAGAAATAATTTGTTGCATTTAAGAACCTGCTGAGGCTTTAACACCTGATGGTGGGAGGCAAAACTTAATGACATGAGGCTGAAGCCTTCATCTAGCAGAAGGCAAGGCCAACACTGTCATAAAGACCACTGGTTGGATGCTGTTTTGAGTGAGCCAACCACACAGAAGTGGAAGAACTGATGCTGCCATAGCTCAGATCAGGGACCTCAATGTGCTTTGGTGTTGCTGGAGACCTTCACCACGTCCCACTTTCCAGACTGAGTGACTCCTAGAGCAGCTCATGGACAGCTCAAACTTGAGCTCACCAGATTGAATGGGGAGCCCTAAGCATGAAAAACCAACTTGCTGTTGGGAGCACCCCAACTGGGGTGTGCTTACAGACAAGGACAGGCGTGGAGGGAGCTGTTGCTGTTTTCACACCCCCAGGGAACACCAGGGGACCCATCAAAGGAACGTTCCATACATATGCAACCATTCAAAACTCCATCAGCACCTCCAGGTGCAAAGGGATATTTCAGCACTGTTTGATGTCAGTAAAAATATTGGGCAAGGAGGCAATCAGTGACAACTGCAATGGGAGTCACAATGGGTGGTGACCTCGAGCCACTGTGCTATGGTTCCATGGATCTACACAGCCCTGGACAAACCACAGCCCTGCCCAGGCTGAGCTCAAATGCAAACAAATCCCATTTATCTCTGGATGGGACTAGAAGTGATGTCACACTGAAAGCAACTTTTGCAAATAAAACATACTAACGAACTGCTTTGGAGTCCGATAAACTTTGTCTGTGTTACTTTATTTTTTAAATGGCAAATAATAAGGAGTCCAATAAAGTGTTGGTTTTTTTTAATGTTCATTTTTAAGTGGCTGGAGCAGAGATCAGGAGTTCAGCCTCTCTCCTTGTTCTGTTTGTGGTATATTTATCTTCATGAAGAGAATGGGAGCAGGGGGATTTATTTTTCTGAATGAATGTCTCTAAGCCCCCCATACCTCCAGGGCTTGTAGTAGGGCTGGATCCAATGACAGCAGAGTCAACATTATAAGCCCTTAGAGAGGGCTGAGTGCCTTGTAGATGGTCTCAAGTGGATGCGCTTTCAGCGCGCCGCTCCCCAGCTTACATTAGTGCTGAAGGGACTTTGTCTGTCCCCAATGCCCTCGGGTGACCCGCGACCCCTGCGACTTCGCTCAGCCGAGATCTGACGCCCGCACCAACCCCGGCCGAGGAAATGGAGAGGAGCATTGTGCCGAGGAGAAAGAGCAACGCAAACACGGGGTGTTCTCAAAGGAAACAAAACCCAACCTGCTGGAAAAGCACCCCCAAAAGCTGAAGGGTAGCTGGGAGCAAGGCACAGGCACATGTGTCGCCCCCAAAAAGGGCTCAGGGCTGCTGCGTGGGCTCTGCTGTGGGGTTGGTGAAGCAGGCTGGGGCGATGGGAAGAGGGCTTTCCCACGGGGGCTGCTTTTCTCTATGTGGAAAGCAAATAAGCTTGCATCGTTTTTGGTGACTGTGTCATGAATGCTGAGGCAGAGATACAGCATGGAGGTGGTGTGATGCATCTGCGTGACCCAAACTGACAGAATGGTGCTGAATGCTTCTGTATTTTGGTCAGAAAGTGCTGAAATTCTGTTCAGCATTTGAATCTCAAAAAGGGGCTGGAGTGAGTGCTGTAGAGGATGCCAAGCCCTGACCTGACTTACTTCAGGGCTAGCATCACCAATAAACCATCTGGGCTGGCACTGTCCCTCAGGGTGGTTACTGCCCATGGGGATGGCACTGTTTGTAGTGCTGGTACTGTCACTAAGAGCACAGCCCTACAGGTAGGACAAGTAGCAGTCTGGTAAGCAAGCCAAGGTCTTACCACTGTTGTCATGTAGTGTCTGGCTCTGAATTATGGGCCCCAGAGAGCAGGGATGGCTGCTGGCTCACACAGCCACCTCCCTGCTGGGGAAGTCGGGGCTTATTTGAGGGTATTGAGGGTCACCATCCTGCTAGACGTTGGAACTCAAAGCCATGCCCAGCTCCTGCTGTCACCCTAACAGAGATAGCAACAGCTTCATACAGCCCCCAGCCACTGTGCCAAGAGCTGCAGTGTGAGATCTGCCATAAATCACAGGCTGGGAGCAATGGCATCGTGTTCTCACCTATTCTTTTGAAACCTGGGTTTCCCCCACCTGTGTCCTTCATCCCTGCTTGGCTTCAGGAATCGCTGCTCAAATCCAGGCTCAGATCCCAGTACATCTAGGAGGGCACGTGACATTTCCTTCTTCTTTAAAGAAGTGCTGCAGTGAGGTGGATGCAAGCACAGCACCAGGCAGGATGGGGAGGAGGTGATAGATGATCTCCACCTTCACCTTCTGGGGAGGACATGGCCTGGTGGGGAGCATTGCTGCTTCCTGGCCACCCAGAGCAGCCAGGCCTGTCCTGCACATGGGAGCATTTTCCAGATGCCAGTGTGTATTTAAAAGTTAAAAAGATGAGTGGAAAAGCACATGTCATGGGTGCCTGAGCTAGCAGGAGAATTTCTCTGGCACTGGGGAGTGTATTGTCTCTGGAGCAGCAGAATGGATTTGCATCCTTAAATCCTGCTGTACATTTTGGGGGAGTTATCTCACCAAACCTTTATCATACTGAGAGCACTGGGAGTCCCTTGTAAAAATACTGTGGGACTTTGAGCACCTGAAGATGCAGAACACAGAAGCTCAGTCCAAAGGGAAGAGATGCTGCTTCCCAAAGTGTGCTGGGTCCATGGCCAGGATGGGAGCATGCGTCCTGCTGGTGTGGTGGGAATGAGCAGTGGTGGAGGACAAACGGGCAGAGGACAGATGGACAGAGGGCAGACGGACAGGACGGAGGAGAGCTCTCCAGCAGAAGATGACTTTTATCCTATTGTTTTTCCCTGTGATTAATCCATCTGAAGCGCTGCTCTGAGCGTAGCCGAGGGCAGAGGAAGAAAGAAGCAGTTCGAGCTTTGTGGGGCTTTATGTTCTTTTCCCCCCTTTCCATGCGCTTTACAAACATCCTCTCCGCTCGCCCTCTGTGTTTGCAAAACCGTCTCCTTCTGCCCATGGCTCCTGATGAAGTCCTTGCAGAGTTCCTTGTCCACCTCCAGTCTTTTCAGCACGTATTCAAATTAACCCTTTTGTCCCATTCACACCCTCTTTCTTTGGCGGATATTGTGGCTCTGCCAGCAGCGATCCTGCCGCGGCTATTCTGATGTAATTGCATTCTGGCAATGCCTTGAGAACCTGATCAAGATCATCCGAAAGTTTAATCCTCCCAAATTACAAAATGTTTACTATCAATCACCTTTGCGCAGCTTTATTTTCCTGGGCTTTCTGCGAGGAGCGAACGGGGCGTGTGTGCTTCCAGAGATGCCCCTTCCCGTCTCCAGCTGATCACCTGAATGGACCCAGAGTCAAATGGTCAAGGCCATATGCGTATGAAAGCCCGGCCTGCGCTGCCCGCTATTCTCTCTAGCTCTGCATGGATTTCACACTTTCTATCCTGTTAGGGTGCCTACCATTTGCTTTAGCCTTGATTTTTGGGGGGTTTTTGTTTTGTTTCTGCGTCCTGTGTCATCTGAATTTAATCTAGTTAGCAGATTTTCTGCCTCAAATTGCATTGTTAAGGGCAATTGTTTAAACGGGGAGCAGCGGTGAGCTCCGAGCCCCCGGGCGCTGCAGGGTCCCCCCGGGGAGCGGTGCTGTTCCCGGAGCCGTGCGGGTTCGGAGCGGCCCCGAAGCTCGGAGCTCGGGGCTCGGAGGTGGTTTGGCTTTCTTGAAAGCATCCAGTGCTATTTTCAGAAGCACAAACAGATGCAAATGTCTCTGCAAACATTGCACAATGAGATGCAGGGAGAGGACAGCCTTTCAAAACCTCTGAATAGCCCTTCAAAGCAAGTCTAATTAGGGTAAGTAGAGGTAATAGGCCCACTTGCGTTTTTACACTCGCATTTTCCCCCCTCGAAGCCCCCAAGGCTCCTTTTCGCCTATGGCCGGGCGGGGGGAGGCACGGACCCTCGCTCGTTTGTTTGTGCTGACAAATGTGGGGCTGGAAAGGAGGGGGAGAGGTTCGGGGTGGGGGGAGAAAAAAAAAAAAAATCAATCATCAGGAAAGTCTCCTCTGTTAGTTTTTTTTTTTTTTCTTTTCTTTTCTTTTCTTTTCTTTTCTTTTCTTTTCTTTTCTTTTCTTTTCTTTTCTTTTCTTTTCTTTTCTTTTCTTTTCTTTTCTTTTCTTTTCTTTTCTTTTCTTTTCTTTTCTTTTCTTTTCTTTTCTTTTCTTTTTTTTTTTTTTGTGTGTGTGTGGCTTTTCCCGGTGAGATAGATAGCGGCGGAGACAGCAGCATCCCCGTTTGGGGCCGGGGTGCGGGGCCGGCCCCGGAGCAGGGGCTGCAGCTCGTGTCATGTGGAACTTCAGTAAGTGAAAAAGAAAAGCAGAAGGTATGGGCTGAATACTTGGGTAAATCAGTAATAGAGCTAAAGGGCATATGCCTGTAGGGAATATGTTGGCATAAAAGAGCTTTAAGAGGGGCCATTCATACTGACAAAGGGAGATTTGAATTGCTGCCTTCACAATAGCATGAAAGGATGGGCTCGGGGTGTTCTGAAACAAAGTGGAAATCATACTGCCCTGAACGGCTCTAATAAGCTTTTAACTATTTTACATTATGGCATTACCTCTTTTTTTTTTTTTTCTTCTTCTTCTTGTGAGCCGGGTGCCAGCCCCACTTAAAAGTGTGATTTATACTTTTTTGCTTCATGGTAACTTTGCGGGAAAATAGATGGGGACTGAAAGGCAGTAATTCAGCTTTTTCACAGCGAGGAGGGGGAAATGCCATCATTTTGCATGTCCCATAGAGCACTCCGTGCTCAGGGACCTGTGCAAGCCTTGGCCGGGGCTGCTGCTGGCTCTCTGCACCCACCACCAATCCGACATCGCCCGCTTAATTGTTCTCATTAGCAGCAGTGCAATCAGGCAGATATCACCTTTCATTGCACTTGGGTTGCTTCAATGCACGACTCAGGTGGGCTTTGGACTGAACTCAAAAAACTTTTGGCAAACCCAACCGAACCCATGGGAACTGTTTGGCAAAACCAAACCGTGTTGGTTGGGTGCTGCCCACAGAAGTTCAGGGTCTCCATCAGAACTGGGGGGCTGCTGCCCCATGACAGGCTGGGAAGGAGGCAGTTGCATGGCCTGTGTGTCGGGAAGAGGCTTTGTGTGTGCGTGGGGCTCCCTCCTCACTCCCCCCAGATGGTGCGATCGCACGACTGCACTGTTAAAATAGAGCTCGTATAGACAATTAGCCAATTACTCACTCTGTCATTGCACTTTCTTCTTGTAACTGAGATGCAAACTGGACTATGTCTTCTTTGGTAGCTTCATTCATCGGCAGCATTATTTAATGACACTTTTGTCAGCTTTGGGTCTGCCCAAAGATTTCTGAACGTAGCTTTATGAACCTAGAAAAGGCGCCCTGCCGAGCGAAAGCAGACTTTGAACCTACAGACCGTGCTAAAGACAATGAATTTCCCAAAATCAGGGAAAGAAATCCAGAGCGTGGCTACTGCAGGGCATGAGACCCAGCCCCACGTTGTCAGCAGCTATGGGCAGAACAGCCAAGTGGCCAAAATGCGGATGCATGGGCAACTTTCTCTGCTTAAATACTTCAGAAAAGAATTGTTATTACAAATGCTTCTGGGTCTTTTTGATGTCAGGAAGGCTGCGTGGTTGGGACAGCTGTCCTGGAGCAGTATCTCACCCAGGATTCTCCCTGATGGTGACCAGCATGAAGCCCCTCTGCTTTGGTGGCTGTTTGTTGCCAGGACAGCTGTGCAGAGCCGGCCGGCAGGGCGCATGGGGAGAGAGGTTCGGTTTTGCTTCTGGCACTTTTCAGGGAAGAACAAAACCTCGCCTCCTGCCTAATGAAGGAAATTCCGTCCTTCTACATATGTTTCTTTTAAGAGGGCAAATGTTTTTATTATCCATAACTTTCGGCACCGAGCATCGTTAGCATCTCTTATTCACTTCTAAAGTTCAGCCCTTTACAGGTGCAAAGATGTTTTCTGGTTATCATTAACACCATTAAAAAAAAAGAAAGAAAAAAAAAAAAAAGAGGGAGAGAGTGAAAAAGAAACCCCATCTGTCTCTTCCAGGAGGGTAGAGTTTCTGCACGACGCACTGTGTGGCTCCTCAGAGCCTGGCAGTGTTCAGATGTATGAGCACACACACGTGCACACACACTCACCCCAGTTTGAGTGTGCACAGCTGCCGGTACCTTCCTTTGCCTGGTGGCTCCCAAATGGCTTTGTGTATCTGCTGATGTGCCCAGAAAGGTAACAGAGGAGCTGTGCAGGTGACAGCCACAGTGGGTCAGGTAGCCAGACCATGAGGGCCTCATTAGCTGCCACTTGATTTATCAAGAGGGCATTATGGCTTTGGGAGCTGACATCTTTTTGGATTGCAAATAGGAGAGGAGGAAACTGTACCCTGTGAAAAGATTGATTAAATCCTAATTAACCTCTTTTCTCAGATAATGAAAGCACTTCAGTGAGCTGGATAAACACGATGCGCATCAGTTGCTCTCCTGGTGAAGCAAGGGGTAATTGAGAGAGCAATATCCATTACTGATGTTGTGACAGGAAAGGTTTTCCTTTCAGAGCAAAAGGCTTGGTGCAGGATGGATGGTACTCAAAGAGGAAGGAAAAAAAAAAGGCCATATTCTTTTATCCCAGGAGTTAAATTCCTTAGGTTTGGATACCCAGACCAAAGAACTAGAGAAACAACTTGTGCTTTTGTATCTAGAGATGAGCAAGTAAGAAATATAAAAATGTAAATTGAATTTTGTACATTGGAGGGATGGACTAACTAAGCTGCTTGCAGCCACTGCTCTTTCCTCTTCAGGCCAACTTTTATACATTGTGGGAAAAATAATTTATAAATGCTGCATATTTGCCATTAAATCCAGAGATGAAACTGGAAAACCACAGGGGAAGAAGACATGTTTTTCTGATCCATGTTAAGATTTACAGGGTCCTCCTGTAAGGCCAGGCCCTGTTCTTTCACAAGGAGCTCAGTCTCACCAAGAGGTTTGCTTTTCCAAACCTAAGTACTTCTGAGGGGAGAATCAGGTGAGAGGGCTGTTGAGCAGGGGCTGTTCAGCTTTTATTTCCATAGAGTGATTTCCACTCTTTCTGGCCCTGTGTGTGAGACACAATTTATTTTTCAAGTTATCCTGAAGGTCAGCATGGGGAATTCAGTGTGAATATGACTGTGCTTGCTGTTTTATCTTCCTCCCTTTGCTTTTGATGCTTGACTTTTTTTTTGTTTGCCTTTTTTATCCAAACAAAAGTGTGCTTGGAGGACTTCTCCATCCGTTGGCCCCAGGGTGTCCAGTGTTCACCTTAAAAGTGAACAGACACCATCTTTGCCATTGGATTTTGTATCTGCAGCCTTTGTATTTGCAAATTTTGTGTTTCTTCTGGTCTCTTACATCAATGGCAACCCACAGGTTGGAGATCCATGAAGGCCTGCTAGTTTTGGGCTGGGTTACCCATGTCAAATGGTGCTGCAGAAAGTCCTGCTGGAGATACTTATGGGTATCTTTGCAAACATCTGCCATGCAGAGAGGCAGAACAAGTTGTTTTGTTTGTAGGAATAAGTCCGGTTAAGTCCTACAGATGGAATTTAATCCATTATTTGTGCAACAAATCATTATGGTCTGTAATAGCCTTGGACTGCCATTAGGCAGCTTTAAAGCTTTAAAGGCAATGTTGTGAAATCTTTGAGTGTTTTTTTTATTTTTTTTTTAAAGAGAAGATGATTACTCTGGAATGTGCAAAATGTAATAATCCAAGAAAGAGATAGTGAAGTCCTGAGGACTTTGACAAATCCCTGTTTGGGAAATAGAGGTATCAGAACCCTCCCATGCTCTGATCTAAGTACAACTCAGATTTATGAGACCAGAAGGGAAAGGAGGCATGTGAGGATAAGGGTTGGTCTTTCCCTGAAGCACTGTGGATGTGTCAGGTGGAAAGTTAGGGAGCAGGGGGCTGCATAGTGCAAGACAGCAAATGAGCTCAGAGTGGGGATTTTTGTGAGGCAGTGTCAGGTTGGATATTAGGCAAAGATTTGGTCTCAGAAGGAGTGGAGAGACGTGGCACTGACTGCCCAGGGAAGTGGTGGAGTCACCATCCCTGGAGATGAAAAAGGTGGATGTGGTACTTAGGTGCACGGTTACTGGGCATGGTGGGGTTGGGTTGATGGTTGGGCTTAATGATCTTA
This sequence comes from Phasianus colchicus, assembly GCF_987193195.1. NCBI lineage: Eukaryota > Metazoa > Chordata > Aves > Galliformes > Phasianidae > Phasianus > Phasianus colchicus. The sequence goes on along the minus strand of NC_143450.1, from coordinate 15,837,107 downwards.
GAGGTCTTTTCCAACCTTAATAATTCTATGATTCAGTCTGTGATTTTCTTTGCCAGTTGCAGCATTTGAAAAGCCAACACTCTCTGAACACTGGCACTTCCACTGGGACAGTGTAAGAAACCACATTGGTTATCCCAAAAGAGAATCGCAAAGAATAAAGCTGACCTCTCGTCTAAAGGTCTTCCTTCCTCAAGGTTTAACTCTACTTTTGTCATGGTTTTATGTTTTTTGGTTTTCAGTACAATTCATACAATTACCCATTTCTACTATGCATGAAGTACACAAAAGCTACACCTAGAACTGATGTACCCAGCTCTCTGAGAGGATACGTTGGAGGAAAGGACAGACTTTTACACCTGGGGAAAGGAAGAGGGGGGAATTGGTGAAGGGAACAGCTGGGTTGGGAAGATCACATCATGACATGACCTCTATCCTACCAACCCTTGCCAATGTCTTGCCAACAGTCGTCAAGGCAGACGAATGGGGTAGGAGCCAAGTGAGAACCATTCCTTATAACTGTAAATCCATGCACATAGCACAGAGAAAACCACATCTCTGCCTCAGCCTTCCTAATATATATATATTTCCCTCTTTGAGCCACCTGTCTCATTAGATTTTCAAACAGAGAGATGGTATTAATCCATACTGCTGCAGAGATGGATAGAGGCAGAGAGGGAGACTTGAATAATAGCTAGTGCTGTGCCATCAGCATCTCCACACTGACAGAGAAAGGCATTATCCATTGAGAAGCGTTATTTAATTCGTTAATCAAAATGAAGAAAGGATTCAGTAATGTCCTTTGCAGACTAAAATTGCAGCAAAGTGTCAGTGCTCGTATCCTGCACTCTGTAAATCTGCTCAGTCCTTAGCAACTCCTTGCTACTCCGGATGATTCCTTTCAATTGCATGTGGCACCAATGAAAAAGCTCCTGAAAATTAGTTCTCACCTGCTTCAGTTCTGATAATCTATACCTCCTATACAAATCAGTCTTAATGGAGCATTTGAGCCCCAGAGATCTATAATTATAGTATTAAGTTTCATGTGCTCACAGGCTGTGGTGCAGACTGTATTTTTCAGATGATATACAGAGTAAAATCAAAATCTACAACAGATTGACAGAGAATAATAATAATAGTAATAATAATAATAATAATAACGAAAATCTTTCTGAAGATGCTCTTGTTAAGAGCCAAACCCTGAGCATTGTTTGGGACCAACCCCAGCGGTGACAACAGTAAGCAGTGCACCACATGGCATCACAATCCCAGAGAACACCTTGTTATCTAAAACCTCTGCAGCTTTTCGGGCTCACAGCTGTCTGTTGCTTATCCTCCCCTGGTTTCTGATCATAGGTAATTCACAGAGACTCTCTCGAGATTCAAACTGAGTGGAAAAATAGAAGGACAGAGGTCCCAAAGCACACGAGCACACTGGTAGGGAACCGTTCACCCACAATGGATCTCAGCAGAGACAAAGTGGGATAATCTCAGCTGTGTTTTGAATACGTCTGTGCTGGAAGCAGGATTCCCAGCCAGCAGGGTGCCCTATCTGTGGGGCCATCTCAGACTTTCTCCCTAATCCGAGGGGAATTAAGTGAGACCTGAAGACTTGCAGAACTGCTGGCTGAGGGTCCCTAACGCTTGCATACCCCGGAGGTGACAGCTTAGATCCAGCAAGGAGAGGGGATTACCAATACTCACCTGAAAAAAATGCACCTCCGTAGATGCAAGATTCAAATTCGAGTGATTTCACTGACTCTGAAGGATACAACCTGCAATTTCTGAAGTCAGCAAAGGTCTCCCCCCACCTCCACTCAGACTGAGATCAGTGCCAGTTTGTGGACATATTTTTAAGCAGTATATATGGGGGTTGGACTCGGTGATCTCTCGAGGTCCCTTCCAACCCCTGCAATTCTGTGATTTCCAAACGATTTGCAGAGGATTTCATTACCCCTACAATTTAATTTACCTATTTATCCTATCCCTTATTTGTGCAAAGAGGTGAAATTGGTGCAATTGTCAGCTGCCTGTTTGCCATCGGAGCAGCCTGTTCCAGCTCCCTGCCAGTTCTTTTCATCAAAACAAATACAAACCCCGTTGTTGTAAATCGGGGTGCAGTTGGGTCTTGCAGCCTCTGAATATAGGCATTCCATCTGTCCCAGCAGCAGATTTGTTCAACTATGTCTGAACCTATCACCGCTTGGGGGAAAAACTGTTCTCCGACTCATGTTAATGTATGAATCTAATTGTATCCTCACGCAGTATGCAGCTTTCATTGCCCATTAGGAACATTAACATCATAAACTGAGTCTTGGTAGATGTATGGTCTTTATATACTGCATAATGTCCACAGATCTCTGCTGGCAGCTAAGAAAACACAAAGGAATAGAGGATATTTTGAAGTTTTGTGGAGATTTTTTTTTCTTTTTTTTTTCTCCCTCTCTCTCTTTGAGATTGAAGTCCAGTGTCTTGGGACCCAGTGACTTTAGATGACCTTCCGTCTCCATAGACTGTACTAAATTTCAGCCCCTGGAGGCTACTCCATACAAAACCTCCTGGCTTTCAAGGGCAGGTGCAAGCAAAGCTTCACTGCGTCACAGATCAAGACCTGTTACTGCCAGAATTAGATTTCACAAATCTCTTTTATTTAATGGGACATCATTAAGGAACAGGACTACACTTGTTGCTGGCGTCTTTAATTAATACAAGTATTAAACCGCTATTAAAATTTCAAAACAACTGGCATTTCCTTTCCAGCATTTAGACTTACTGAAAAACGGAGCTGTGTGTGTGTGTGTGAATAGACAAGCACATGAAAGCTACATTAAAGAAACACAAAGATTGCAGTCGCAGGCACTCAGAAAGGAGGAGATGCTGATACTGAGCATCTGTGCACATTTACCCAAATCTACACAGCTCCTCTCTTTCCAATTTCTATGGCAATTGTATTATCCCCTGTTATATTTCTGATATGATCCCTACATAAATAGGAGGGCTGATTTGAAGGGAAGGCACAGATTTTTGCTGTCTGCTGAATGGCTTTTTAGTGTTTTGCCCTTAGTGTTTACCTTCTGCCTTATCCCTTGCTCAGGACACATTTACATCCCCCAGAATTGATTTGTTTCTGGGGTTTTGCAAGAATCCTGGGCACATAATGCTCCGAAATCATCAAGTGCCCCAACAATATGGGGGGATGGTGGTATTCCAGCTTTACAGATGGGAAATGGAGGCATGGGAAAATGAAGCCAATGAATTCCACTAACCACGGGCTGTCTCATCTGAGATGTGTATGACTTTTTTGCGTACTCCAGCTTGCATAACTCTATATAGCCATGCATCCACCTCTTTTCTCTCTAGACACTCAATTTACTGCTCTTTTAGTTAAGATAGGTAGGAGTTTGGGAGATAGATGGGGGGGCATGGCTGAGCTGTCTCAATGCTCCCATATAACAAGGAGAAGAGGGTGGAACTGCTGCTGAGCCATTGCAGTGCCAGGGCTGGTGCCAAGGCTGTGCAATGTGCCTCAGTCACCTTTTTGCTTCTCTCTGCTCTCCTTGCATGAGAATGATCAGAGAGACTGGTAGAAGAAAAGAGACTCATGCCAACAAGTTTTCCCTATGTTGAAGTCTTGGGCAAAGCTTCAAACCCCATATAGGGGTGCAGAATCTATTCCTCACCCTAAATCTCCCATCACCTTGTAGCTCCCCATATGAAAATTGGGAAAGAACGCTCTGAGTACCAGCACTGCTGGAAGCACTGCTCAGCTCCTGTCCAGGGATCCAAGTGGGTCTCTGAGTCCTTCCCTATGAGATTCAATGAATGGTGAATGTTTGCAGGTGGCCTGGAAGGACCTGCACGTGTTTGTGCTGGGATTCTGTGTGAGCCTGTGCTGAGCATCACCTTGGGGTGAACCCTTCCCTTCCAACCTTTCGAACTGAAAAAAACCCAAACTTAAAAAACCAAACTCCAGAGGCACTGCTGACATTCAGTAAAAAACGTTAAAAATTTTTATTTACAGGGTAAAGTACAATTATTTTTTTTTTTAAAAAAGAACCCACTTTGATAAGAGGCATAATAATAGAATAAAGCTCTTTATGTACAAAAATACAATTTTCATATGAATGAACATCTTGAATAAATTAAACCGGCCCAATGGCTCAATACCCCGTGTGTGCTCCTGTTCTGAAGCAGGATCGTCTCGCCGGGGGTCAGCATCTATAATGCATGAGGCCTTCGGGTGAGGGTCCCATCGGGAGCGGTGCTGGGACCCCCGGGAGGAGCTGAGCCGCCCCGGGCGCGGGGGGGAGAGGGGGGGGGAGAGAATTAAGAGAGGAGGGGGTCGGTAGCGCGCTGAGCCCCGTGCTGCGCCCCGGGCCGCATCGGCCCCCTAAGCCTTTTCATCGTATTGTCAGGGCGTTCAAACCAAATTTTCATGCTCGTTTTTCTTCGCCGGAGAGCTACAAATTGTAAAATTGACTTTTCACCTCGTCTGCGGCAGCAAATCTGTCGCTTTTCTTTGCCGGGTTTTCCAAGTCGTATGGAAAACGAGGCGGGGGGGCGAAGGGAAAGGGCACCCCGGAGAGAGGGGCTGGGGGACGGGAGGGGCTGAAAAGTGCAACGGGATACGGAGAGGGGGGGGAACGGAGACAAGCGAGGGCTCGGCTAGCGGCAGGGAGCGCCCGGGGCGGCGGGGGGCAGCCCGCGGAAGGCCCTCAGGGCGTCCGAGGGGACGTAGCCGCAGTCCTCGGAGGTGGCCGGGCTGCTGGGACCGGAGGCGGAGGCGCAGAGCGAAGGGGCGGCCGGGGAACCGCTGGACAACCACGAACCGGCGTCGCTGCCGGGGCTGGGGGGCGCGGGGGGCCCGCGGAAGGCGGGAGGAGGAGGGAGGCACTGCTCGGCCAAACGGAGGGTCTCGGAGAGGGCCCAGATGTAGTTGTAAGCGAAGCGCAGGGTTTCGATTTTGGTGAGTTTGGTGTCGTCGGGGAAGGTCGGCAAGACGCTGCGGAGTTCATCGAGCGCGGCGTTGAGGTGGTGCATGCGGTTCCGCTCCCGGTCGTTGGCTTTCACCCGACGGCTCCGTTTGAGGGTGTGAAGCAAAGCTTCGGTCCGCGCCCGCGCACGGCCGCGTCTCCTCCGCCGCTCCCGCGGGGCTCCGGGCGGCTCCGAAACGCCGCCGCTGCTCGCCGCCTCCGCGGGCATCCTGCGGGAGAGAAGCCGGAGCCGTCAGTGAGCGGCAGGGGGAGCGAGGGGAAGGTGCTGAGAGGAGCGGGAAAGGGAGGGGAAAAAAATCTCCGAAAGTAACCCCAAGGAGGTACGGAGGGAGGGTGGGAGTGCTTGGCACGGCCGCACCGCCGCGCAGGTGCCTGTGTCCCCCGTACTCACATGGAAAGGCACTCCTGGGGCTGCGGTTAAGCAATAACGGTTTCGAAATAAATAGAGGAGAAAGCGGAGCTCCTCGCTGTAGGGGAAGGCAAAGCGGCCGCGGCTCCGCGAGGAGAAGAAAAAAAAAAATGGGAGAGAGAGCGGAAAAAAAAAAAAAAAAGCGCTCGCCGGCGAAAGGCGGGGCGGGGGGGAGAGCGGGGGGGGGACACGCGACCGCTGTTGTCTTTGAAGTGCTGCGGGCAGCGATCCGCTCGTGTGAGCGGCGGCTTTGGCACACGACGGCGCGGCAGCCCGTACTTATAGCGGCGGGCGGACAATGGCCCCGTGGCCGCCCCGCGGGGCCGCGCCGAGGCGGCAGGTCGGCCCCGTGCGCCGCGCCCTCCGGAGCGTGCCCGCAATTACCGCGGGCAGCCGCGCATCTGCCGCGCACCAAACCCCCCCCATAGCCCCCCCGAACACACACACACACACACACACGCATCTCGGGCTTTTGTCCCCCGAGGGCGGCCGGACAAAGCGGACGGGGGCACACGGGGGGGGGGGGTGACGGGGTCAGCGGTCCGATCCCATCGCTTTCCCCCTCGCCCCCCTCCTCGGGCTCTGGCCCTTCGCCGGTGGAGGTTGGGATCGCGGTGAGAAGGAAGGGTTGAGTCTAAGCTGCTGCAGGATGAGCCCCGTGAGCTTCGATTATTACTTTTTCCATCCATATCCCGACTGAGCGCTTCTCGGGGTTTTCCTTGCACCTTGTAGGTTCTCTACACGCCTCTATCAAAGTGAAAATATCCCGAAATTGGAAAGGTGGAACTCACGTTTAACTTCAAGAAATATTCTGAAGAATCACTCAAAGCAGTTCTTTTCCCTCTTACGCCTCCAAATACCTACGGGCACTTTGGCTTTCGCGTGTTTCACTTTGAAAAGGTTTTTGCAGGTGCTCAGTGAGTTAAAAACTCCCAATGACGCTCATCTTGGAGCCCGATGGTGTTTAAGGTCCCTTCAAACCTAAGACATTATAAAATTCGGCGTTTGTCGGTGTACAGAGACAACTCTGACAACTCTTTGTCTACGGATTCAAACAACCAACCGAAAAGAGCCGTGCTGCTCCCATTGAAAACAGCACATAATTGCTGCTAATCCCCACGAAGTGCCCACGGATCCCCACCTCGGACATTGCTCGGGAAGCAGCCAATGCGTTCCCCAGCTCTGACATCTGGCACAGTGCATCCCATGGATCAGCACTGCCTCATCATCAGCCCTCAGATACTCCTATCCTTGGATGATTTTCAGTTTCATCACCCATCAGTAGTCATTTTTAGGCTTCTGTGCCCAAACTCAGGTTTATTTAATTTGCCCGTATGTTAAATGTAGTTTCCTTCCCTCTCCTGTGATTTTCTTCTTTGGTGAACAGGGAGAACTGGCAGTGTAAGTCTTTATCTCAGCATTTTGACTTCACGGCCACCAACAATCTGCCTTGTGCTAAAAGGATCCCTTGCGGAAGTGAGCAATCTGCAAGTCCCTGGGTGATGAATATTAACGAGCCTCAAAACAGAAATAGTTTTCTAGTGGCTGAGCTTGGCACTTTGTAACATTTTATGGGTATACGGACCCGAAATGTGCAATATAACAGCAGAGAACCAGGCCTGGCTGTTCTTTGGGAGCCCTCTCCATCACCAGACCTGCAATTAGGCCGATGGTTTTAGGGCCCAAGCACACCTAAATGACTCCCTGCACTAAGTAGCTCCACTTCATTGAGCCACTCATGTCCCACAGTGGTGGCTTAGTGGGGTCGGCGGGCAGCGAGCTTTGCTGCAAAGCAGGGGAAAGTCAAAGGGGCTCAAAACTAAAGGTTATGGAAACATATGGCCAAAAATGTTCAACTTTTGTTAACATGCACTTTGCACATAGAGATATAAACTCCTGTGCTGCCTGCAACACTTTTATTGTCTTTTGTTTAGGTGTCTTTGAGCAGTCAATAGTTTATTCATTAAAATGTTTATGATTCCCCAGAGTTCCACAGACTTTGGCACAACCCATCACTTGTCTGAGCGTTTTGCAGTGAAAGCGCATTATTCATTAGTCCTTATCCATCATTTGCAGTTTGTCATTTGTTATTCTCTTGTTTTAAAAGTTTGTGCTCCAATCAAGGAGGGGAGAGAGCACCATGTGTCTCCGTGATCAGTCACAGCCATGAATAGCCCGAGCTGCAGTGAATGTTTCACAAACAACCCATAGGCTGAAATTTGTTTGCATAATCTATTCACTGCCTACTTATGAATAACGAATGCATTCACAGAACCAGAATTGTTTCAGGAAGCCTTCGCAAACAGAAAGAAGTGCTAAATATCTTGGATAATTTATTCCCGATGAATAATTCAACCCGTTCTATCGCAGCCAGTCTACTAATTTTGCAGATAAATTATTCAGCCAATGCAGATAATAGCTCCCACACCTTATGTGCCTGCTCCTGGGGATGTCGGCTGCCAAACTTTCCCCAAGTTTTCAGAGGTTGGGAAAGGAAAAATCCCCAAATGAAACAGGACCTTGGATTTTGCAGAACACGGTGCGTGTTCCCAGCATCTTGCTCATGGCCATATACTGAGTGTTATTCTTTGACAAGATCTCCTCTGCCTTGACATGAGAGCAGCCAGTCTCAGACAGGCTTGTAGATGCTGTTAGGTTCATTGTTAGAGCTCCAAGGAAGATAACCAGAAATACATCATCCATTTGTTTTGGGACACTTTGCTCTTGAAAAGCTTGAAGAGGTATTTTTGAGTGTGGAACTCACAGAAATAGATCTGGATCAGAAATGTTGTGGGCCTGTCCCCATACAGTGCATTCATCTGGTGATGGATGGCCTCAAGCATGAGGCCCTGGTGCTGGGTGGCATGGGGTGTATTGGGTCCTGTTTATGGCTAGACTGTGGAAAGATGGGGAATTTGGGAAGGTGAAGGAAAGTCTCCTGAGTGCAGCAGTGCTCAGCTCTGCTCTTCAAATGCATCATTTCCAGCATGGACATGGCTGGGCAGCCCATGCTTTGGTGCCAACTGTGCCTGGTGAAGCCGAACAGATCTCTGTGCCAGAAGTCAGCCTTGCATTCCAGCATGGACTGTGATGGCTAAAGTGGTTTTAGTGCTGCTCCTTCCCAAGCAGGGAATTGCCTGGCTCACAGTAAAGCTGCTCCCATGGTTAAGAGATGTCTTTGACACATTAGAGGTGCATTATTATTTTTTTAGGTTTAGGAGGCACATAGATGCAATAACTCACCAAACTAAGTGCTGTTATGTCAGCACGTAAGGGCTTAAACTGATGTTGAGAGGATCATCGAAGCAGCGTATCAACCAGGAAAACACTGCTTTTGTGCTTATTTGAGAGTGCGGCCGGAGCGAGAAGTCAGAGCTGCCTACAGAAGGTGAATTTGGGGGCACAACATGGCTGGTGGCTGAGCCATCACCTCGGGAGCACAAATCTCAACTTGCAGGAGAGAGGGGAAGGTCGCACTGCCTCACACCTGCAATGTCCAGGTTGATGCACTGCAAGCCCAATGCTGGAGAGATACACGCTCAGTGTTAGAGAGATACCTGCCCAATGTTGGGGAGACATGCACCCAACATTGCAGAGATACCCACCCAATAGTTGGAGAGATACTGACTCAATGTTGGAGAGATACCCACCAGACAGTTGGAGCTCACAGCCTGCAGGGAGGCAGTGGTAACCCTTCTAGCTCTCCCAGGTGAGGTCCTGCAGCTCAGGGGCTCTTTAGGAAGGACCTGGCCCATCCCATATCCACCCATAGCAGCGTATGGCCTCAGGACATGTGCTGGGTTCTGCTCTGGAACCCTGCACAAGGGGCTCAGCCCCTTCTGGAGGCTCTGTGAAAATAATGGGGATGTTTCATTTTCAGGTTTTAAACATGCAATACAACTTCTTTCTTTCTTTCTTTTTCTTTTCTTTCTTTCTTTCTTTTTTTTTTTTTTTTTGAAGGTGGGGGGAGTAGGTAAGTGATTGTTCCCTGCGAGCACAAATGTATTTTGTTTGTTGTAATTAAAATGTTTTAATGAGACAACCATAAAATCAACCATTAATTATTTTTTTTTCAAACACTTCTGCTTCCTTTTCAGCTAGGTCTATTTAGAAATAGTTTAGAGAGTAGCCTGCAGTTTTATTCTTTCTTCGGTATTATACACAGGAGTGGAGAAGTCATTTATAAATAATTACACAATGTTTTGGGTCTTTGGGTTTGTATAATATATCAAAGCGATTAGTACACGCATTGTTCCATTGTAAATGGTTTTTTTCCCTTCCTTTCAGTTTCACTTGCCTTGTCTTCTATCTAAACCTTTTTCGTGAAATCCTTTGTCTTCCTCATTCTTTTAGCTTGTTACAGTGCAGGGACATTCTTCTTATTCAAACACTCACAGCATGAGCAAAGAAAGCTACTTCTGTCGCATCTTAAGTTTTACCATAACTTTCTGGCATTTTCTTTTCTTCTAATTTTCCCAGACTACCGATAGGGTAATGAAGAATTATAACATACATCAATTATTGGTGCTCGCGGGGTATTATGCTCCTGAATTCAAGGGGAGATAAAGAAAAAAAAAAAAAAGAAAAAGAAAAGAAAGAAAAAGAAAGAAAAAAAAAAAGCGTCACTTTCTGTGGTTTTGAGGCACATGGGAGAGGACCATGCACAGATTATTTATAACATCGTTCTGAGCATCAATTATGTTTGACTCCTGCGGCCACTTCCTTGTCCCACTGGTTTTACGGCCAGAAGGAATCATTTTTGTGTGTGGTAGCTGCAGCGTTTAACTTGTTTCTTTTATGAGGAGCCCAAACAATGCACCTTCAGCCAAACAATCCATCTCCCCAAATAATAGCCCCAACGTCCGTCAAGCGCTCAGCGCTGGGAAATAGACTCTCAACGTTAAAGGGAGATAGGAATAAAGCTTGGGGCTGGAGGGCTGGGCTCTGGGGGCATTGTGGTGTGGTGATGCCATTCCTGCTGTCCTCATGGGCACCCCAAGAGCTGGGCTGCATCCAGAGTGGCCCCGAGGGTCCCACAGCCCAACCTGGGCCATGTACTGGGGCAGCCCTGCTGCTGGATGTGCTCCTCCAGCCCTTCCCAGCCTCCCCTGTCTGCCGGGAGAAACGCAATTAGGATGTCACCTCCAAGAAATGAACCCTTTTCCCCCACCTTATTGTGTGAGAAGTCTTTCTTCTCTCTCTCTCTTTTTTTTTCCCTCTATCCACCTTGTCCCGCCCACAGTTCCCCCTTTTGTTGATTTGTGTTTTGTCGATTGGAGCTAGAACGTTTATCCGAAAAGAGAGGGATGAAATTCATTGACTGCAGTGCAAATGTGCAAAGCAGAAAGCTTAAGTGCGGTTTCCTTTTATAACTTTCTTATCAATCATTCAGTTCAGGAGCAGCTTTTCTTTATATCCTTTTTCCTTTTCCTCTTCCCCTTCTCTTTCCTATTCTTCCTTCCTTCCTTCCTTCCTTCCTTCCTTCCTTCCTTCCTTCCTTCCTTCCTTCCTTCCTTCCTTCCTTCCTTCCTTCCTTCCTTCCTTCCTTCCTTCCTTCCTTCCGTCATTTCTTTCCCTCTCCTCTCCTCTCCTCTCCTCTCCTCTCCTCTCCTCTCCTCTCCTCTCCTCTCCTCTCCTCTCCTCTCCTCTCCTCTCCTCTCCTCTCCTCTCCTCTCCCCTATTCAATTACATCAAAGATATCAGTGAAGACCTGAAGCAATATAACTGTTTGATGCATCACACCTGAGCTCTTGGGGGTGTTTCAGGCCCCCCAGTGCTGGGCTGGGTTTGCAGGGCTGAGCATGGAGCTCTGGGACCACCAGCAGCCACGGGTCCACACTGCCTGCTGTGGGGCTGGGGATTTGCTGCCATTTGCATAGCAGGTGTTGGGTTCTGGGTCTTTCTTCCTTAAGGGAATTTTAATACGGGATAAATTACCCGGAATTAGGAGGAGGCAGGCAACAAGAAAAGCACTCGTGGAGTCTCCTCCCGGTCACGGCGGGAGAAACGAAGAGAATGGCAGAAAGAAAAGGAGAAAAGCCCCAAAGCTGAGGATTTGGGGTAGGGGGTTGAGGCAGCTCTCATCCACTTCACCTGGAACTCAGGTTTGAATCTGGGATGTAACAGTCCCAGAGACAGCGGGATGACTGCTTGCCAGAGGATCTTCGGGTCGGAAGGTCTGGTGAGGAGGTTTAAGATGTTAATCCCTGGTATAATCCCTTCCCTGGCATTGTCTGTACAAGGGCTGCACTTGCCAAAGCACTGCCTGCTTCCTCCCAGGGCCAGGCTGGGGAGCAGCCCCATGTGTGTGCATCCACACACAGACACGTGAGTGAACATGCGTACACTACACTCAAAGAATGCTTATAAAAATAAATAAAATTAATTCATCTCAGCCAAAAGCAAACGTTAAATAACCTGTAGAGTTCCTCTGCTTTCTGGAATTTGAAGGAGTGCTTTGCACTGACTTAAACGGCCTGTAGCTACCCATTTAACTGGATTGCTTTGCAGTCCATTACCTTAGCACTAGATGTGCAGTGTATCTTTGTATGTCCCCATCCTTCAGGGACCAAAATACAGTTTTAACCATCTTCAGCTCTTGTTTGAATCCTCCCAGTGTCAGGGTGAGGAGCTGCAGAGAGCTGGGGAGGCTCAGTGCTGCTCTCCATCACTGACAGCTGAATTTCTTTCACTAATAATAACTCTGGGTATATATGAAAATAAAACAATAATAAAAAAATCCCAGAACAAAACAAAAAAAACCCCAACATCACGTTTAACTACAACAGTGAGAGAGTTAGAAAGATGGTGTAGGAACATGGTTAAGGGAAAGTAAATGTCTCAGGTGAGTTTTTCTTCCAGGGGCTGCATGCATTTGCACAGCCCTTGGCTAATGAGGGGAGACGAGCTTGGCTCTTGTGTTTCCGCTGAGCCTCTGCTGCAGGGATGCTGTGTTCTCTTACAATGAAAGTGTGTATTAAATTGCAATAAATTCCATGCTCACAGAAAATTGCAAAATAAGTACAATTGCTAATTGTTAAGTGAATGTACTTCTTGAGACTGTAGACTTCCCTTGGTTTTAACCCTCTTGGATGTAAGCCCGTAGGATTGATTCTTCTTTCAGAGCAGATTTAATGCACTGCTGGACTTGATCTTATTTCCACTTATTCTGCTGGGAATTAGAGATAATTTCTCTGGAGTCAGTGCAGCCAAACTCCTTCAAGGCAGCTGTCAGAGCTAGGAAAGTCTCTGAACCTCTAACCCTGCTGTGCAAACTGAGGAAGGGAGCCAGGCTGCAAGATCGCAGGGAAACATAATTCACAAGATTGCTTTATTTATATATTTATTTATTTGGTACTCGTAGTAGGGCTTTAAATACGTATGCAAATGGACCCCATTCCAAAGAGGTGTTTTTAATTAAAAGTAAATAAATAAGTGATGTATGATTTTAAAAAATATGCACTTAATGTAATTTATCCTTGTTAACCTGCTACCGACCAACTCAACCCAACCCAACCCAACCCAACCCAACCCAACCCAACCCAACCCAACCCAACCCAGCCGCACGTGTTGCACGCCAGGTGCTGGGAATCCAGCTCTTAATTTATTCACCCCTCCCACAACCTCCCCTAGAAAAGGGGCAGAGCCCAATCTTCCCGATTTGTAAGGGCCAGAAGTAGCCACACGGTGTCAGTCTCTACCCAGCAGCTGCTCCTCCGGCAGCCCTGCTCTGCACGCTGTGGATCTGGCGAAAGCCCCGCTGTCTGCTTCATGTAAGTGTGGAAAATCTTCTAAGCTTTTTTTTCGAAATGCGAGAAGTTGAAGGTTTTATGACTGCTGATACTTTATGACCGTTTTAAAATTTCCCTTTGATATCTACTGTGTGGTTCAGCCAAGTTCTTGTTGTTGCTTGTAGTGAATTGTTGCATGTAGTGAATTCTGTGAAGGATTATCTAAAAGAAAAAAAGATAAGATGGAAGACAGATTGGGGGGGGGGGGGGGGAGAAAAAGGCATTATCAGCTCTACATCTTATTTATGAGGGATGAGTCACAGCAGCAAGTTGCTACAGGGCTCAAGGTCCTGTCCAGCCCCTGGAGCTGCACACCCAGCTCTTCTCTCCTGTAGACTGCAATGCTGTAATTGCCCTTAAAGCAGAGCAGTTAGCATTTGGTCAGCTCTTTAGGTCATTGTGATACAGGCTGTGCCTCTAGTAAAACAGGAGGAATGTTTTCCTATGGGAAAGCAACAGCTTTCAATTTGTGTTTCAACTCTGTGCCCCTGAACTTGCTCTACTGCTCTAGTTGTCAGTTTGTATAAAAGTAATCAAGGCTTTGAGCAGTGAGCCTTTTTGGCAGGTGTGGTTGTGCCCAGGTGCCATTAGAACTGGGAGGAGCTTTTGGGTTGGGACTGGGGCCATGACAGCAGCGTGTGGTCCATATAAAACACTGGTGGGCAGATATTGTTGCTCTGATCATTACTGATCAGTTTGTGTTTTCCTATCTGTACATCCTATTCTCTTTTCCCTTATTTAAGAGGCTAGAAGTTTCACAGGCATGGTAAATCCAATGAGCCTTTATTTTCAAAATTCTTGTGCCAGGTGCCTTCAGATTCACAGGTGATCCTGATAATCTCATGCTCTCCATTAACTCTGCAGAGCCTGGGCAGAAGGGAAACGAGTCTCCTATGGGCTGGTGGCATTGCTTGAGGCCAGGTGTCACTACTTGGTGTTGATTACTGTAGTGAAGAGCTCCATTTCCCTGGCAGACTTTTCCTGCTGCTGTGTGGAAAAAAGGAGAGGGAACACTCATAGGGTTGAATATTGGAAAGGCAACGTTTGGCAACCTGGTTCCTGCTGGGGAGAAAGTGGTGCCTGACTTGAAGTTACTGGGTCAAGGAGCTCCAGGTGGGATTAGTTTTGCTAATGTATTTGCAGAAGTGTTAAGTCTTCAGGACTTAGAGAGGAAGCTGAAGTAAACCCCATAGAAAAATGTAAATTGTGTAATGATGGAGGTAATGGAAATGAATGGGCAGTAATGAGGCAAAATTCCTGGGGGACAAAGATGAAAAACTTCTGGGATTAGAAGAGAGCTCAAAATTACCAAAGTCTCTCTTTTTTTTTTTTTTTTTAAGCCTATGTAACATTTCTTTTCCCTCCTAAGCTTCTTTTTCTGGGAGTCCCTGAGTGTTCAGCTGCAGCATGCAGTACCTGGTAACCCAACAGAGCTGCAATTGATGGCTCTGCACAGAACCCTGCTTTGCCTTGCAGGTCTCTAACCATGGAATGATGCAGGGATCAGTTGCTTCAGAATCCTTAATTACACACAACAAAGAAAGGCAATTAGAGCTGTTTTGCTACTGTCATCCAGCAAATCTTGCAAGCCTCAAAACCCTTTTCTTGCTCCAAGATTTATGATGGGAGTAAATCATAATTAATTCCTGTAATTATCAGCCTCAAGCAAACGCCAGAAGTTTTCCTTTTTTTTTTTTTCCCCCCTTTGGGAGGGGAGAAGAGGATCTGAAGCTCCTCCGAAAGGACCTTGCCAACTCTTTTTGTTTAGTGGGAAGTAAAACAGAAGCCCAGATGTGACGATTGCTCAGGCCTTGGCTGCCTGTCACCCTGTGTCACATCATGTCATCCCTCCCCCTCCAGGTCCCACATGCCTACTTGGAGCAGCTCCTGTTGGGCTGAGTGCCCTCTGCCCAAAGAGCTGATAATGTAAACAGGCAAAAGATGAGAGAAAAATCAAAGGGGAGATGAGTGCTTTGCAGAGGTTGGCAAAAGGATCAGAAATGCAACATGTTGTTTATGCTTCATAAGATAAATGATAGTGCATGTTGCATGTCTGGAAAGCATTCCCTCCAGGGATCTTGGCTTTCTTTTGATGTTTGGATGATGATCTGCTTATACCCAGCAAGAGAGAGCAAGTCATCTTCTTGAGGCCAGGATGATAGTGTGCATGTGTGATTTTTAACTTTTCCTGTCCCTGTTAGGAAGTCCAGCAGTCAGGTCTAAGGCTGTGAACCAAGCACAACACCTGGAGAACATCAGCTGGGCTGGGGCTGGCTGGGAGGAGCAGGAGGGTGAGGCTGCCATGTGGCTGCGTGGGCCAGAGACCCCTTGTGCTGAAGGTTTGGGGTGTGCTGTGCAGTGACTCAGTGCCCTGTGCAGATGGGATGGATGTGGCTCTGCAGGCATGGTGGCAGCCACGTGTCCTCTTGCACACTGTGCCCTGAGTGTGCATAAGACCCTGCATTTGCAGGCTGACAACTGTGCATAAGACCCTGCATTTGCAGGCTGACAACTGTGCATAAGTGTACTTGGAGCAGTGTTCCCCAAATCCACCACGCAGCAGAATGGCTGTGTTTTCTGTGCTTTAGGGGCTTCCCATGCTCGGGTAAGGAAATGCAAGTTTATTTTTGCAGAGCATTCCCATCAGCAGCAGTGCAATGAGCTGATTTATCCTGCATGCAGCCCTGGGGCTTTGGAGGTATCCCAGAGCTGTCTGAGAGGATTTCGGTTGCCACTAGATGTCCTTTCAGCCCTGCTTTCCTCCAGCACGGCAACTGGAACTGTTGGCTCAAGCCAGAAAGTGCTGAACCTGGGCTGCTGGTCACCCTCCCAGATTCTGTCCTGCTTTGTCTTGTGTCCTGCAGGCTAACAGGGGTGAGGATGCCTGGAAAAAAAAATCCAGAAGCCAACTTATGGTTTTGTGCTGGATGTTAAATGTTTTAGTGCTGCTCGTGAATTGAGAGCTGCTGTGGCACTGCCATCTGGGCAGGGTGCTTAGGCATGGTTGGGTGTCACTAATTGGGATAATGGGCAAGGGGGCAACCATGGGGGAGAAATAGAATCATAAAATCATGAAGGTTGGAAGAGACCATTAGAGGAGTTCAGCTGTCAATACATCACCATGTCTGCTAAACCACGTTCTGGTTACTGGGATATCTTAAAGATATCTGTAAAGATACCTTTTCTAGGCAAACTGAGCACTTCCCAGGGGCCGCTCAGCTCTTAGCAGTCTGGGGTTGGAAGGGATCTGGTGGATAACTGTGTTTGACAGAGCAGGCGAGGGCAGTGAAAGCTGCAGAGATCCTCAGAAATACATGCGGTTCCATTTGTGTTCACACACCTCCGACAGATGGGAGCAAACAGCAGAAATCCCAGCGTGAGTGCTTCAATGGAAATGTTACAGAGTGCTGAAACTGGAAGCCATTCTGAAATGAAGTCAGTGTGGCTGAGACTTGTGAAATAGGCTGCCCAACCCCCCCTGGATCCAGAACCCAAATTTGGCCACAAACATTCAGCCTCTTGCCAGAGGTGCTGAGCGAATTGCAGTCAGTGAGGTCTTTGGATGCTGTGCATCTGGGTCTGATGCTTCATTCTTCAAAGCTGACTTTGGTGTGGGGGGGTGGGGAGTAGGAAGTGTGACTGGTGTTTCTTTAGACTTGATGGGGAGTGTGCTCTGGAAGTGCCTGGGCTCATAGCAGAGCCTGCTGAATCATGCTGGATTGCAGAGGCTGCTCACCATGTCAAGGCACAGTGACCCTGGATGGGGTGCTGGTTTTATTCTCAATTGCTCCTGTTTCTGCCAATGGGGGTCAGTGAGGGCTAAGCCTGATGTTTAATTGATTTAGGAGCTCAGGGACATGGCAGCAGTGGGACTGTGCTGTCCCACACACGACATCAAACCGCTGCTGCTTAATAAACTTTTTGTCCATTGCTGGCCTGGACCAATATATGAGCAAGTGAAAGGCAAGTGGTGAAAGGATCTGTATAATATTACTAATCCCATGTAGTGTGCTTGCTGAAGAGGTCTCCCCACATTGTGTCAGCTCGCTGCAGCTGCTGGGTTCAGCCTTGTGCTTTTTTTTTCTTAAATAAAAGCTGGTAGAACTGCTCTTGAACAGGTGATACCCATGGCAGAGGGCAGGGAGAGGTGGGGGGTGCTGGAGAGGTCCTTATCCCTGTGGTGGGACCTCATTTTCAGTCCCAAAGGACAAATGGTTTCTATATAGGGGAAGGGGAGTGGAGTGGATTCTTTCTTGCAACCTGCTGGGAAAAGAAGGGTAGACCTTGAGGTTGCTGCCAAATCTAGGTGGGGAGATGCATGCACGTACATATTGACCATTTTAGCATAGAGTCTGAAGAGACCCAGTGGGCATTTCCAGTGTGCACATCTGGTTTCTTTGTGTCTGGCTTTTCCCAGTGGCTTTGGCCTGGCAGACAAACCCAGAGCTAAGGTTTGCTTGCACAGACTGTCCTGTGAATGTGAATCACTGTGTGCTGCATTTTGAGCAGCCAGAGTTGTGTGTGGTGTTACCAATGGTGCCAACCACTCCTTGTGCAACAGCAGCAATGCTTTTCCAGGAGGTTCAATGCCTGGTGGCTGTTAAATCGGTGTGAGCTGTTTCTTGAAGTCTGTCAGCGTGTTGAAATGGAGCCTCCTCAAGGCAGAATGGCTGCTTTCACTAAAATGGGACCTGGGAAATGCAGGAGCAGCTGGCATAGCCCTGGGTCTGGGTTTGCCCTCAGTGTCAGAGCTCATCCTGAAGTGCTGCCTTGTGGTTGCTGTCCCTGGAGGCTTTATTTTTATTTCTCATGCACCCTGGGATTTTCCCCAAGAGTTTTACTAAGAAGGTGTTGCTGCATCCTTGTGCAGGATAGAGCTGTGAGACGTCAACATTCCTTTCTCCATCTCTGCAGGAATATTAGCACAGTAAATATACATGCAACATGTGTGTGCTTTAGTTGCTGTCTGAACTGGAGAAACCCTTTGAGCTGAGGCCAGGCACTGCCTGGATATGGCACGGTTTGCTGAGCTCAGGCAGAGTGGATAATGCTGTAGGAGTTGGGGCTGCTCAGGGCAGGGCTGGCTTTAACACACGTAGAACCTTCTTGCTCTCCTGTTCAGCCTGCTGCTTTTCCTTTCAGATCCTCAAGGCTTGAGAATATCACTCTGTTGTGCATTGAGCCCCCTGAGGGGTGGGAGATGTGTTGGGTGCAAGGTCTGTCCCTTTGGGTTAGGGCTGAAACTGCAAGGAGAGAGCAGGAGGAGGCTCACAGCCCTTTGGTTACAGCCTTCCCCCATCTAGCTGAGGTGTTTCCTAGCTGTATTTTACTCCTTTATATACACCCAGGGTGGCTGGTTTATATTTATTGAACATAACTCTACTATAAGCACGTGGCACAGCCGTTCTGTGTGTAGTAGGATTTCTCAGTATTTAGGTAAATTCCAAATCCTTAAATGAAAAAGAGAATTAAACAGCACCAGAACAATTCTCCTAACCCTGCTGTTATCAAGTTGCCCTGGCTCTGCATCAGCCTCTGATTTAATGCTTTTCCCTCAGCAAAATTGCCCACTGAAATAAGTGATTGGAAATGGTTGGTGTTCCTGAAGGAAACCTGGGAGCAATGGTCAGATTTTTTTTAAATATATTTTTATTACTTTTTTTCCCATTTGTCTTAGAAAGAAATATGAAATCTGCATGCAACCTTCTAAGTATTTCAAACACTTAAATAGCATATGATAATTTAGCAGTACAGTACATTATACAGAAAGATAGTATAGGGAGACTTCCTATAGTATATTTACAAATGAAAAGGTAGTTTTGTTATTTTTTTTAAAAAGAGGAATGCTTTGCTTAACATTGAAGTATTACATTCAAAATAATGAATATGTTGTATTGAGACTAAAACATAGGTATTTATATGTTTGCCCTACCATATTTTTCATAAAAAGGTGCCTTTTAAAGGCTTTTTTGCTACAAATCTAGGAAATGATACACAACAGTCTTGAAGCTGAAAATGTCTGAATACTGAAGCCACAAACCTTGTGTGAGAACTTCAGGTGGAGGAAGGAAAGAAATTAAACAAGTCCTTAGTAACAAAAAAGACCTAGAAATGCTCTCTAGTGTAGGAAAATTAGATGGGAGGGTGGTACACTTCACCTTGCAGCAAGACCCCAGGTCTGTGAAGGAAGAGGTACGTGAGTGGTGCTTGCACTCCCTTGCTGATGAACCAAGGGACCTCGCTTCTGTACCACAGCCACCACGTGTTGGTGGCACCTCACCCAGCTCCTGTTCTGTCCCAGCATTGCCCCACTGGGGGCTGCCAACGTGACCAACAGCCCTTAGGCTTCCCCATTGCCAAGGGGGTGAGGGACGCAGCTGGAGAATACCTTACAAACGCTGTCTAATGAGCTTATAAAGCTCAATTGCAATCATAGTGAAGTATGAATGAATAACAATTAACAAAAAAAAAGCAGGAAACAACAAAACCAAACCTCTTTAAAATGCCAAACTGAGTTGTTTTTTTTTTCCTTGATACGATGCAGGCAGGTGTGAAATCTGAAGTGCAACAGATGCTTGTGAAATCTGGAAGCCTTTTGCGCACGGCTATAAAATGTAAAAACTGACCCTTGGTAAAAAGTGCTTTATAATAATATAGAATTTGTGTCTTGTGTCTGTGAGAGAGAAATAATCTTCTGCAGAGCCCAGTCCTATGCCAGCCAAGGGAGTCCTCTCCTTTCCTTGTACTTCTGCCTCCTATTCTTCATAAACCCTGCCCAGAGGAAAGCAGAGAGACAAATATTTAAACCATGAAGGATACAACTCCCTTCCAAATAATTAAAACCCAGAAGCCAGAGTGTTAGCCTCTGCTTAAGTAAGTTGGAAAGCTATTGACGTGCTTGGCTGCAATGAATGGGACATGCAAGATGGGGAAATCCACATCCAATAGTACTCGTTAACCACTGGAGAATCCCTCTCTTATATGCAAGCATGAGGTAAATCATAGTTGTACATCTGTATTAGAATGGATAGTAAGTTAACAGTATGTCATCTTTGGAATAATACCAGGCTCTGTGTTTTCTAGTTTACACCCTGAGGAGCAAACCTGGCAGCCTTGTTTACTGCAGAACTCTAATGTGCTCGAGCTCTTTGGGTGAAAACATCTTGCATAGAGCAGGGGCAGTGCTGTTCTGGGGAAGAAGTCTGCATTTGTGCTGTTTGCCTTTATATTCCCTGTCCTCCCCTGGGGGGTAACTCGGTGGGTTTGGTACAGTTGGTCCCAAGGGAACTGACCAGTTGTTTAAACCAAGTCACTGAAAGAAATTGGGCTCTTTGTGTCTGAAATATCTCCTTGTTGCACTTAGTTTGGGCTGTGGAGTCTGAGCAGCAGACAGGAGCTGGACCAACAAACAACCAACCAGTAAAACCTGGTGGCTTGCCATCAGTTACATAGGTCTTTGTAAGGGGAAAGGTAGCAGAGCATCTTAGCATTCTCTGGGAATGATGCAATAGTTAAAATTGGCCAAGGCCTGTGGCATTAAGAGTTGTAGGTCTTGAAGTTTTGCAACTGAAGTGTGGCATAAAGTAGGGCAGTGTAATCCCAGCTCTGCTGACTGCTTTCCTTACAATTGCATGGAAGTAATTTGGCCTTTCATCTTGGCTTTTTAGCTGTAAGGAGGAGGTGAGTGCATGTAAATAGCCAAGATCATCAGCTGACAAAGAGTTCAGCAGAAAATAATGACTATTTATAGTTATAACACCCTCATCCTAAAATAGAAGCAAGGAGTGCATGTGGCAGGAAAGAAATTGCATCATGAGCATCCGTTTCTACTTATAATTTTGGCAATGAAATGCATCCCCTGTGCTGGATACAGCACTGGCAGTATGTGCCCATACTCTTACCTGCCCTTCTCTTTCCATACTCGGTACCACTTCAGCAGCCTCACTGTGTTCTGGCGTTTGGGGTTCAGGCAGTGCTGCTGCTCACCTCTCACTTTTGTCCACAGGGTCACGCTGCAAAGGAAGCATGCAAGTTATGGGCACTGCAGGACAGCCCCAGCCCATGGCTCTGCCTGCTGGGCACTGCCCGAATTGCTCAGGGCACTCACCCAGGCAGTGATGGTTGGGGCAGTAGGAGGGTTTCCTGCTGTGTTTTATGGCAGCTATCTGAGTTATAAGAATGTTGGAGCAGATCTTCAGCTGTTATCAATCAGTGCACTTCAGTGTATTGTCCACAAAGCCAGGCTAAGTTGTAACAGATGAAGACGTACCCGTTATTTTTGATCAGTGGGTTTGCTCTGTCTGCCTGTTAAGTATTTCCTTTTGAGTTTAATAGCTGGCTTAATTAAGGCTCATTTGAGCAGCCACAAGGTCTTTGCAGGAGGAGATGGTTCCCTTAGGCTTAACAGTGTTGCATCTGAAGGGGAAAAAGATCAAACCTGGATTTTTTCCTCTTTGCTCAATGATATTTTAAACACTTGCACATGGGTGGGTGCCTGCTGGGCCTCCATCCTCCTCTGACTGCAGGCACATCAGTTTGCCTGTGTCAGCAGCATTGTCTTGGTGTCCCCTCAGTGCCAGGATGAGCCATGCTGCAAGGCAGAGCTCTGCCTGGCACTCCAGGTTTCTTCCCAGAGAGTTCAGTGATGCTGCCCTGGAGGCTCTGCCCCAGCTGAGGTGATGTGGGAGCTCTGGCACTTCTTCCACAGAGGGTGGCTCTCTGGAGGTGTGGGCTGTTTATGCTTCTTAGGGCTCAACACCAAGTGGTTTTCTGGTTTTGTTGTTCATTTGGTGATTGAGGAAACCCTACAGCGTGTTTTTTTTTTTACTGGCTTAATTTCATTTTCAGTAAATACCATCCACAAAAAGGAAAGGGTTTCCAGTTTACCCAAGATATTATAATCGGATTAGTCAAATGCTATTAGAAACATGAATAGATGAATAGCAGAAAACCAGAAGTATGTGTGCATAATGAGATTCTGGCGTGGGTTGGTTCAGAAAGGAGCTGAGCATCTCCTGGCACAACCAGAATGCCTCGTGGGCTTTCCCAGCACACTCTCTGCAGTGGGAACACCACTGTGGGAAGTAAAACACTGCTCATTGCTGTCTGCTCAGCTGAGAGTCGCACTGTTTCCCATTTCAGCGTTGTACACTGGGCTCAATTTCTTCCTGCTCAATGAACCTTCATTCTTGCTTCTTTTCTCTGCTCTCCCTCCACTGGATGTAAGCTGAAGTCACAGAAAACAAGGTATAACTCTCAGGTGGCTCTTTCCCAACACACAGAAGAACACATGATGGCCTTCAAGAGTCTCTGGGCTGCAGAGGATGGA
Source organism: Phasianus colchicus (assembly GCF_987193195.1). Taxonomy (NCBI): domain Eukaryota; kingdom Metazoa; phylum Chordata; class Aves; order Galliformes; family Phasianidae; genus Phasianus; species Phasianus colchicus. The sequence continues at coordinate 15,814,589 of NC_143450.1, read as the reverse complement.
TGGGTAGGGGTCACTACTTCAACCTGTGGATCACTGCTGCCATCTCAGCCAGTCCCTGGGCATTGGTATGTGAGAGGTGGTGAAACCAAGGCACAAAGCATGTAGGTTTTAGAAAGCTTGAGGTTGGCATGAAGTTTCTCCATCCAGCAGCCATCTCCTTGGCTGGACCATCTGCACTGACCCATGCCAGACCTTGGCTTGAGCTTCTCTTATAACAGAGCACACTAGATATTTCCAGTGAAAAGCGATAGCCAAGCTACATCACAAGAGGAGAGGAGCTACTCTGAGAAGCAGCAGTGAGTGAAGGACAATTCTGACCCTGCAGTGCAGGGAAGAGGAGGAAGACAACCTCTCAATTGTCCATCTTAGAGATGCACCATACAACAGGGGTTTTTCTTGGCTGAGATGCATTGCTTAGATGCCAAGCGTAGGTCTGTGAGACATTCCTGTGGTTGTTGGTGCTGAGGGCACAGCCCTGGGTGGCAGCAGTGGGGGTATGCTGGGCAATGCCACCTTGGGGTGCAGGTGAGCTGACAGGCAGGTTTAGTGGCACATGCTTAGGAAGAGAGACTGTAGAAGCTGAGTTCCTGACCAAGGATCTGTCTGGGTGCGGCAGAGATGGGCTGAGCAGGATGAATGCTGCAGGTCTCTTACACCTCCAGAGGGCTCCCTCAGGTGGCATCTCAGTATCTGAGGTTCCTTGTGCCAACACCATCTCTGTTATATTCACTTCTCCAGCTCTGGGTTAAGCACCAGGTATGTTCTGCTCTTGGAGATGCCAAAAAGGGATGGCTGCTTTCAGATGAAGTGTTAAAGCTCCCTCTCTTTTTCTTCCAGAGGGGGGAAAAGTGCCTCCCACTTAGTGTGCCATGAATCCAGATAGGCTTTAACCTAGGACTCAGTTCAGCTCTCACCCTGCACCATTGCTCTGCTGAGGGGTGTATGGCCAAAGAGGCATTCCTTCCTAAACTGCATCCACACCTCTCCTAATCTGCCAGACCTCATTTCTGTCATGTTTCACTTGTATAGGGTACAAGAGCTTTTGAGGAAAGCAGGAGGGGAAAGCAGCTTCATCAACTCATTTTAAACAATCACCACAGCAACAAACACTGGGCTGCAGGAATTCAGCTCTTCTGTGCCTCGGCCGGAGACTCCCAGATCCCTTGGCTCTGAATATTAATTTGAGCTTGTTCAGGCTGCAGTGGGGTGGCTGGGAAGGCAGTGATGGCAGCGTGTTACTGGCCCATGGGTGTCTCCAGGAGCATGGGAGAGTAATGGGACAGCTCTGTCCCAGCAGCTGCTGCAGCTCTGTGGGCTTAAATAGCATTGCTTTGCATTTGCATAGCTCTCTGCTGGGATAGCAACCCAGGCATTGGGGATTTCCCAGTTTCCTGATGGAAAAGGAGAAGTTGCATGAATGAAATCTATTCCACACGTGGTGTTCTCCCCTCTGCTGGCTGCCAAGCTTGGCTCGGCTGCTCACAGGGATGCTGGTGTCAATGTGGAGAAGCCTGTTGCAGATTTCCAATTCTGTGCCACAAAGCTCTGCTGCCCTGGGCAGCATTTCTGCAGGGATGGGCTCAGCTCTAGAGGTGTCACCGTGGTTGTGCAGGCAGGGTGGGCAGCATGGGACTGGCAGGATGGGGCCCTGGGGGCCTTAAGGTGCAGGGCAGGATGCTGAGGTCCTTTCTGTGGTTGAGGAGCAAACACTGGATGATCTGTAGCATTTTGGGGTGTGCAGTTGCACTCAGAACCCTTTTTTTTTCCTGTTGTAGATGGTGAGTTTGTTGCAGTCTTCTCAGTTACTCTGGTAATTATTCAGCTCTGTGTGCTGGGGTTCCATGGGGCATTGAAAGTTAGCCAAACCAGGACAGAAAACCCCCTCAAACCACTCGTATTTAAAATGGGGAGGAAGAAAACCACTCCATTAGAGATGCTGTCGATCCCTGCGGCTGCCTTGCTTTGCTTTGCATTGTTCCAAGGCTTCCAGCAGCATCACTCAGGGCTGGCAGTGCAGCTCAGAGGAGAGTTCTGTGCTGGGTGATCCCATGCAGCACACGGGGCTGTGTTGGTCTGAGGACTCTGGTTGGAATGAAACTTTGTGCAGAAGCAAATCCTGCTCTTGTTCTCACTTTGCTCAAAAAACTTTGGATAGTTCTGGATTTTACAGCAAGTGGCTTGCCGTGGTATTGGTCCCTGTTTTCACTCAAACTTATTCTCCTTTTATTGCTACCTGTTCTGCATATAATCCCTTGAGCAGACGACAGTGTCAAAAACTGATAGCTGAGTTTTTGATCAGAATTGCACATTTATTGCATCAGAGACAGCAAGTGACTTTTCCCAGGAGCTGGCATGCCAGAGAATATGATAAAAGCAAAGAGCAAAGAAGGATCTCACGGTGTAAAGCAATATAATTCAGCTGACAGTAAAATGGAAAGAAAAAAAATAAAGGGAAACTTACATAATCATCTCCTCCACACAAAATGGGTACCTTGGTTTTATTTCCAATTTCCGCACATTAGAGAATCTTATTTTCGGCCCTTTCCTCGAGCACTTGCACTTTACACCTGGAAGAAAAAGCATCTGCTCACCCTCCTGTGTGCACAGTGTCCTCCCACCCTGTGTGCCTGAAGGCTGCTGCCAAGCCCTGATGGGAAAAGCTGCATTTTTGTATTGCTGCTGTGCTTAAAAAGAGTGATGTTTCCTTTGCCACAGGTAGCAGCTCCCCCAGGAATGTATTTTAGAGCAGTTCTGAAGCCCGGTAAATAGGAGAGCTTTGTGAAGAGCACCTGCTGGGATTGGATGTAATTGTATTGAGCAGGAGGAAATGGAAATGTAGGAATTCACGTTAAACTGAAAAAACAAATGCCCTTCTCAGCTCCTTTCTCGTTTTGCTCGTGTCTCGCTCACAGTTTGGAGCACTTTCAGTCCTTTTTCCTCTCACGGATGCTGCGATGCATTCGCAGCCAGACAAAAGCTGAGCGTTTCTTTAGCCGCCGGTTTTGTGCACAGCAGAAAACGCACCCTGGCAAACGCGGTGGGATTCGTGCACTTCAAACTTGGCTCTGTTTTCCCTGTGCAAATCGCCATTCGTTCGGGGGGGAGAGATTCGAGTTGTGCCCCCAACAACGAAGGCACGGGGTGCAGCCGGGGCACTGGGTGTGCTAGGAGGATGCAACTTTGTATTTTTGCTCTTACCTTTTAAAACAAAAAAAACTCAAGGCTGCCTCACGCTGTAGAATCGATACGTTATTTATAGTGACACGCAGGGAATTGTCCTTTTCGGAGGAAAATACGGTTGGGGGGGGAAAAAAAAAAAAAGAAAACGCACCCTGGAGAGAGCTTTAAACGAGAATAGGCAAAAATCCTCTTACCTTCCGCACTGGCTAAGCACATCGCAATGAACAGCAGAAGCAAGGCTGCTGTCAGGAGCTTCATGGCGAGCCGGCAGGTACCCGAGCGCACGCAGCGGGGTTCGGTGTTGCTTTCCCGTCCTCGAGGTGGGAAGGAGCGGCTGCGGGCGGTGCTGCTGCCCGAGCTCTGCCGCGTTCCCCCCCGCTCGTCCCCTTTTAAATGCTCTCCCGCTGCCCGTGCTGCCGCCTCATTAACATGCGGGGCCGTGCGGCTCCCTCCGCTCCGCAGCCCCGGGGGGAGAGGCGGGCGGGCGGCGGGGAGGGACGGGGCGGGCGGGGGGAACGCGGCGGTCGCGGCTCCGTTGGGCTTCTGCCGGGTGGCCGCTTTGGGAATGGGGGTCTGAAGGAGCTCACCTGGCTGCGGGAAGCGCCTCCGATTTGCAGAGAGGAGGGAAATTGGGTGAAATGGATGGTGAGGTTAACGTCGGGGTCCTGCGGGCGGTGTTAGGTGGGTTTGGTGTGCGGGGTATTTCTGGAAATCAGAGTTTTAGGGTAGCTTGAGCAAACGCTCAAGGAATTTTTTTTGCGAAGGTAACAACAGGCAGAAACTTTGAGGAATATAAATGTGTTCCCTCTGCCTTGCAGAAGCTGACTCTGATTTCACTATTGCTATAAGAGCATCCTCAGCATCCCAATTCCACACTCTTGCCTGCGGAGCTGAAGGAAGTGAGGAGCGGTCAGGTCCCCAGTCTCACGATGCATTCAGAGCACCGTGCTAATAACCACCTTTACCAACCCTGGCTTATCTCAGCACCCTGCTCCCATACCCACACACACCCAAACCGACCCGAGCCATACCTCTGGCTGGGGAAGCCCTGCCTCGCTCTCCCAGTCCCATTACACACCCTCAGCCCCATTTCCATTTGAAGTTTCCCACCCGGCTGTTTTCTTCCCATTGGCAGCGGCCGCCCCGCCGCGTTCCGGCCGGGTGTTGGCAGGCATTGAGTACAGCCGTACCACACGCAGCCTGCACGTTGCACGCAGGCGGTTTGTCTGTCTTGTTCCAAGAGCTGGGTTTCATGCGGGACGTGCCGACACGCCGGGAACAGCCTGCTTCGGGGAGCCGGGGGACGTGGCATGGGGGCTTTTGGGGTTAAAAAGCTCATTTCTGGGTAGGGCTGTCGGTGCGTGGAGGTGTGGGAGTGTTTGTTAGGCTTTTGGGTATTTGGGCTGCATGGTTTTAAAGTAGTTCCTGAGACTGAATCCTGCTGGGGAAGGTTTGCTGTGGGTGTAATTCAAAACTAAAGGGACAGATTTGTGCCGTGGCCTGGTGATAAAAACTGGGAGAGCTCAGTGCAAACCTTTGAAAGACAACGGCAGCACCCAGTTCACATGAGGAAGGAAAAAACTGAAGGAGTGTGGAAAAGGCAGATCACAGTACAGTTGCTGGCTGCGTGGGGAGGATGCTGGCAGGGCACTGGGGATATACAGCTTAAATCCATCTCCAGCCCTGCTACAGCCTGGGGTCACTGCTTGCTCTGTGTGTGTGTGTGTGTGTGAGCAGCCCTGGGCTGTGCTTGTCCCAAGCAGAGACAGGGCTGTGGGAAGGGAAAGCCATCCTCTCTCCCCTCTGCTAATAAAAATTGGGTGCAGCTTTAGCTGTTGGCAATTTGAACATCCTCCCAAACTGGGAAACTCATGTACAGGCTGCAGGAAAGGAAATTCTTGAGTTTTCCAAGAGTGAATCCTCTTGTTTTATATGACTCTTGTTAACAAGTGTTAGAGGAGCCAGGCTTATGAGCTATGTAATAAGCAGAGCACTGCTTTAATTCTGATTTACGTGGGGAAATGGATGTGTATGAGGTGTGTGTAGGTATGGTAACTGCATGCTGTGTGCCCAAGCAGTTTGGTGTCGCAGTGCCATGTGCTGACCTTGACAGTAATTATTTCTGATAGCTCAAAGGTGTCTCTGGCAATGGAGAGGCAGATTTTGGCAGCCACGTCTGGCTGCTTGTGACACCTGCTCCACCTTCAAATGATGGTCACAGAGGAAGGAGAAGGTTTGGTAAAGGGCTTAAGGGAAAGGAAAGGTACATGGGGCTGAAAGAGAGAGAAATGTTTGCAAAATGGCCATGAAGCTGATGTTATTTACTGTTGTTGAGGCAAAGTGCCATGTTTAAGAATGATCTCACCATCTGGCTGAGAAGATTAAACATTTGGAGTGATGTGACAATGTGACACAGTCCCTGGGTATCGTATCAAGAATCTGGGGAACGAATCAGGCTTGAATTCTCAATTCAGAACTAAGGAACACAGCTGAATTGTATGCTGTAGGGAGTTTTCTCTTGGATGGTGCAGTTAACTTCTTGAGATTTTTAGGCTGTGTAGCCTCTTTGTGTTCAGCATCAGGTGCAATGTGCAACATGGGTGAAAACGCAGAGCCAGCAGAAAACTCAGCCCTAGGCTTGAGGTGAGTGGAGATTGCCTCAGATTTGGACAAACAGATCTGGGAGCGTGTCGCAAGCTGCTCCCATGGTGCTGTCCTCATTTGCTGGAGGATGTGGTCAGGGATGTGGTCGAGGCTGTGTTTCCACCTTTTGCTCCAGACTGCCCTTTTCTTGCCTCCATAGCAGTGCACAGTAGTTGTGTCATCCCTTATGTGTTTGTCTATTGCAAGTTGAAAGTCAAAGCTTTAGATTTCATCTTTTGTCTCGGGAAACATGAAACATAATTCAGGGAAAACAGCTGCATTCCTTTCTGTGGAGTTTCACAACGGATGAATTTTGCAAAAGAAGCCTCGTATTGTTTTTGCAGTCGCTGCTTTCTTTTGATATTTTCCTTTTATTTTTATTTCCATTATGAGATTAAACTCGAGACTCTGCTGCTTCTCCTGGGAGCAGTTTTAAGACGGCTCTCTTCACAGACCTGAATTATTCACCAAGCTGGAGTTTTGTGCTGAGATCAGAACGAGTTGGTCTCTTGTTGTGTGTGGGAGCTCTTTGAAGCTCGTCATCATGAATCATTAAAAGGGCTTCAATAGCACGGCCAAGCGGAGACCTGACGCTTGGGGTAGGTGATCTGAGAATCACCTTGAGATGCAAACAAAAGGTTTAATCCTGACTTTCATGGCGTTTTATGTTGAGAAAATAGCGAGTTGTGTTTAAGTTCCTCCTGACTCACTTCCTTATCTGCTACAACTTAGCATTTGTTTTTGTGTGAGAGCACAGTTTGCATTGATACAGTACTTTCAGTCGGCATCTGAGCTGAGAATCATTGCAAGCATTTATTTTTGCATGTAGTCACGCAATGAGTTGGATTGGCAAACGAGGCAGCTGCTGTTAACCTGCTTGGTATGGCACTGAGGCTCAGTTTCCTTCTCCCTTTTCTAAATGGTTTTAATTCTCAGTTTTGCACCGTGCATTTGGGCCAGGATGCTGTATGGCTGTCCTTGTCCACTGCATCCTTGGAGCATTGCAGGGGCTGAGTAATAACACGTTGGGTTGAATGGAGAACGTTTCATAGAATCGTTAAGATTGGCAAAGACCTCTGAGACCATTAAGTCCATCCCATCCCCACTACGCCCACTAATGAGATCCCCACGTGTCACATCTGCACACTTTTTGAGCACCTCTATGGACAGTGACTCCGCCATGCTCACCTATGCCAACATCTGACCACTCTTTTAGAGAATAAATTTTAATATTCAACCTGAACTTCCCCTGGTGCAACGTGAAGCCATTACTTCTCATCCTGCACCAGTTAATGCCACTTCTCTGAAAAGACAGCGGTCCTCTGCTAGCCCATCAGCCTAGGGCTATTTACTACTACTTACAGAAGCAAAAAGAGCAGGTGACCCATCATTGCCCTGGACCTGTTGTGCTGTACCTCTAGGACACATCTGCAGCTCTTTAGGGGCTTTTGCAAAGCACTGGGCTGTTCCGTGCTCTTTGAGAAGATCCTTTGCATCAAAAGGATGGAGTGATTGCTTCCCTTACTGCTTGCTGTTGCCCTGTAACAGTGGCAACAAAACTATCCAGGATGGAGAGTTAAAGGTATTAGATCAAATTCTTCGTAATTTAAAGCCTTTGCAAGCTTAATTATCCCTGTCTGCTGCAGCTAGGTTAGGTGCTGCCCATCTCTTCATTTTCTGCTGAGCTGTGTCGTGGTAATGATGGGTATTTTTCATATGCTGAGTGTTTTCACCCCTTGGGATAGAAAGCATGTGTAATGTCTTTAAAGATAAACAAAATGAATGAGCTAACGATGCAGACTTCGAATGTTTAATGGAAGATTAGTAGGCTGCCATCCATCATAACATCGTGCGAGGGTGGCACGTTGGAGAGCTGATGTGATGAAGTAGAACTGGTGTTTGTTGCTGAAATTAAATGAGAAATCAGCAAGAGAATAAGGTGAGGCTGATAAAAATGCACAAATACTGAACACGGTATTTGTGAAACAACAATGTGTAAGGCTGCACATCAGCACTGTGAACGGACAGGGCTTGTAAAGCTGCTATGCATTCCCCCCACTCCCTGCCCCAAATTTAGGGCTCTGCTGCCTTCACTCCCAGGGACAAAGCTACGTCCAGCTCACGGTTATTTCCTCGAGCCTTTGGCAGCCTCTCCTGGCAGTTGGCTGGCTCTAAGGCAGGCAGTTGTTGCTGAAGTGATCTGGAAACAGAATGGAGCCTTAATGCTGCAGGGGAGGGCTGTGTCTGGTGGTGTTGGGTCCACGGTTGGATTAGGTGATCTTGCTGGTCTAAAAAGAACCAGCCTTAATGATTCTAAGATTCTATCATTCCAAAACTGTATTCGTGTAGCAAAGGCACAGTAATGCAGCAAAATGACTCTTGGGGTTGCAATAAGTTGAGAAGCACTGAATTAACCAGCAATGCAGAAACGCTCAACACGTTAGCACTTCTTTCCTTACATACTGAGGTGTGCTTGGCCCATACCTGAGATCTCCCTGGGTTTCACTGACTTGGTGGAGAAATTTCAGAGCAGCTGATCTTTATGGGAGTAGATATGGATTTATGGATGTTTTCTGAGATTAGGGTACCTAAGAGTTAATGTGAATTTCAATCAAGAGGACATTAAGAAGTGCAGAGGGAAAACAGATTAGCTGTCCTCTTGCCTTGCTCTATGAGATGAGCCAAGAGAATGTGATGAGACCAATGGAAAAATAAAAGGAAATGAGAAATCAAAGGAAATATCGCTTCAGGGGTTATTTCATATATTGGGAAATTTTCCCTTTAGAGGATCAAATATTCTTATATTTTTAGCAGAGCTAGATAGATTTTTGTCATAAGTTCTGATCCTCTGCAGGGGCTTGGGAGGCAATGGCCCATCTCAGATGGAAGCAGTGGGATGCTGCCAGATGCTGCCATGGGGTGAGATGGGGGCTGCCATCACCTCAACATCAACTGGCCAAGAGCATCTCCTGGGGCTGAGCAGCACACGCCCTCCTTCTCCAGGCTGTTAACAAAGAGGCATGGCAGATGCTCAACACTATCATAGACAAAAAGACCTTCACCACTCCATACAATGTCAAAAACCTTGCACTGGAAGCTGAAAAAATTATTGTGTTCTTGGACTGGCATGCTTGCCCTGTCCTTTTTGGTACCTGTGAGCAAAGGTTCAGGTTCTTGCAGCCATCTGCCAGCTCCTGTCTGCCTGTGCGCACACAGTCGGGTTTTGCTCCTGCCCTGACACACAAGCCTGGTCTCAGGTCTCAACCAGCTGGCTGACAGCAGGCAGGTGCTGCCGGAGGCCAAAATGAATGATTTATCTCTGTGCTACTGTCACCGTTTCTTAAGGCTGAAGCCTCTCTAATTAACTCCTTCTCCTTCATAAATTCTTTATTGACATTTGTATCTCTGGTGCTTTGCACATGTTTGCTGGTCAGGCACTGGTTTCTCTTCCAGGCGTTGCTGGTCGGTTCTTCTTTCCGCTTAGCAATGCCTTTAGTTGTGCTGTGCAGCACTCCTCCTCTTACCACACTGAAATTTCCATGGCTTTTTGGGGCATTTCAGCAGTAAGAACACCTTGGTTTCAGTGACAGGTTCCAAAACTGAAGCTTCCTCCAAATGCAAAGAACATCACAAAAAAAAAGCTCTTAAACAGCGATTGCTCACCATGCCTGCACACAGTGGGTGCCAGCAGCACAGAGGCCAGTTCTGTGCAGCCCAAACCTTGCCAGCACTCTGCTTTCTGTATCTGTGCCTGTTGTTTTGATACCTTGCAGTTGGAATATTCCAATTTCTCCAATTGCATTTTGTTCCTGGCCTGGGAGGAGATCTGTGCAGCCCACCCTTCTGCTCTGTGAGCACCAGGTGGGACGGCTGCCCTGCAGATGTTGGTCCTTGCCAAGGAGAATTGGGATTATTGGCTGCATCTTCAAAGGCCTGCAGTGCTCCTCACCAGGGGAAGGTCAGCGGAAGAGAGTCGCTCTGGGAGCTACTCTTCGGAAGTGAAAATGGGATGCTGGATTGGCTCCTGAGTAGCAAAATGCACTTTCTGAGCACGAGAAGCAGCCCACACAGTCTGTGTTTGTACCCAGAGCAATGCCTTTAGCATGTAAACGGCTCCAAATGAAGCTATCAGCTATGGCTGCAAGAAGGGGAAAAGGCATGATACGTCTGCCTTCCTCAGTGGCCTGATGCTGTGTCCATGGTCATGCTAGCTGGCTGGTGTGACCCTTCTGAGCAATGTCATGACTGATTTGACTCATTGTATGCGTTTTTCCTTAAGAACCTCTGGTCCAGCTTAAGCTAAGCATTCACTTCCATCCACCCCTCACCCCCGTGACTATGCACAGTGGCATTTCCAGCTATGCTGAAGTTCTCATAAGCTTTCCTTTCATTCCTTATGGGAGCTCTGGACACAGCAGCAGACAGCTGTGGATATATAGCACCTTAATGTCACACTTCAAGACTTTATATGAGCTTTCAGACACCTCTGGACCTGCTCTGTCCATTGAGTATGACTGGCATTAAGGGTTTCTATGCCAGCCCTTTCCTTCTGTGCTGGCCTCGTGTGTAATTCAGGTTCCTGGATTTGCAGAGATTGGATGAGAGCAGATGGGGGCTAAAAAAGGTGCTGTATGTGTTTTCTCAAGTGTCAACCCATTATTTCAAGGGGTAATTTGTGCCTCTGTACAGATCTATCTATGGCTGGAGCATGATAAGACAAGCTGATCTTCAACATTCTTTATCTTCTGTTCTGTGCTGCTTGGGAGACAATTTCCAGGGTGAGGCAGCTGAATTTTGCACGTAGTGTATTTCCAGCAAATGTCATCGTGCTACACGTTAGGTCTGAATTCACAGGTTTATGGTCATTGGGGAACACAAAAGAACAAGAAGCAGGTAGAGGCTTATGGTAGCCTTCAGCGTAGTGCCCTTTGTTTTGTCTTCAGCCTCTAAGAGAAAGAAGCAAATGCTGTCTGCAGTGCATCAGAGCCATGGCTTAGTGGCTGTGGTGTGCATGGGCTGGCAGTTGGACTAGATGGTCTTAGTGGTCTTTTCCTTAACGATTCTGTGATTTTTATGAAGGCTGCTGGCAGTTTATCACCGCTGTATTATGCATGCAGGGATTTGTAATACAGCCTGTGGCTTTGCCTGGAGGCTGCCTTTAGAAAGATGGGGGCTGCAAAGACTGAAATATCTTAAGGGCTTATTTCTGCCATCAGTTGTGCTTTCCTGCTCTGCAGAATATTTCCTGCTTCTGTTCCCAGGGTGGTGCCCATGGTGGTCCTGTTCTTTGTGTGTCTCTGTGCTTCCAAAGCTGCTGTCTCTTCACATCACTCCTCCCTATCTGCAGCAATGGCCCTGTACCCTAATGAAATAGGGTGAGTGGCTTTGTGGCCATGCAAAGTTCACAAACTATTCAAAGAGCTAATTTTACTCTGAATTAATGTGAACCTTTCTCATACTGGGACAAGTCAACTTTTGCCTCCCAAGGCACTGACTCACGGTATTCCAATAATAACCTGACATATATGCAGGTGCCATGGCTCCTCTCCAGCCCACGCTCCTGGGTTTTTCTTCCTGGAGGGAATCAAAAGGCATAAAGACAGGGAGGCAGAGGTGGCAGGATTTAGTGGCTGGAAATGCTTCTCTCAGCAGGGAGGTTGGAACTGGATGATTTTTGAGGTCCCCTCCAACTCATTCTATGATTAAAACAAATCTCGGTAAGGTGCTGGTCTCTGTCACCTGGGTTAATGTGCTCATGCTGAGAGATACTCCAAAATAACCCAAACACTGAGCCCAAGAAACAATCAAAGCAGGAAACTTCAAGCACAACAGCTTTCTGCAAGCGGCAGCTGTGCTGGGAGCTGAGGTTTAAGCTGGAGTTAGAGAAGTTCATTGCAGTAGTTTTGAAATATGGAGCTATAAAACCCCAATTTTCTGCGTGCAGAGCTAAGTGTGTTCCTCTGTATATCTTCTGCTGAATGTTAAGTGGATCAATTGTACTGAGGTCGCCTTGATATGTTTATGTATTTTTTTTTTCCTAGTGGAATTTAATTCAACACAAGATATTACATTTCCTCCCCCCATAGTTCCTCATTTAGGTGCTGGTGCAAAGAAAAAGTTGAGAGCAATAAGAAAATACTGGAAGCTAAATAAATGTTCCCTAATCTCTCTTCAAGCCCAGACTGAAAAGTTATTAGTACTTTTAGGCTTGTCTGGATTAGTTTCTTAAGAAGCTGAAACCGAACAGATCTAAATAGATTATTAATTTAGTAAAACACGACCTCTCTGGGGTCTGAGCCAAAGGGGAGTATCACATTGCTTGGCTTTTCCACCATGTACATGCTTTTTTTTGTGGGGGGGGATGTGACCCTCTTCTAAACTGGGGATGGTGTGAGTGAGGAGCTGTGTTGAATGGGCACCATGTGGGGTGAGGGGCAATGGGAGCCTTTGGCCTCTCCTCCTCCTTCATGTGATGCTGGCAGTGTATCTGGTTTAATACAGAGGCTGAGAGCTGCCTCTACTACAACTGCTTCTACCACAATGCTAATTTGAATCATAGGTTATGGTGGTGCTTGCTAGCACTGTGCTGCTGTGGCTGTGTTCTCTGCACCTGAGTCATGCCCAAAAAAAAAGAGAAGGTCCTCATAGTCAAGGAATATGAATTTAATAAGTGAGGAGGGGATATAGCTGAAGAGGTTTGGCTGCCCATAAATAAAAGCAGACCCACCTGAAAGCTTCTTGCTGTAGAACATGGAAGTCCAGCTCCTGTTGCTGCTCCTCAGTCCCCATCCCATAGCACTGTGTGGCTGTGAGGAGGGTGGCTTTGTTGGTGTCACTGGAGCATCCATCTGTCCCATGCTGGAGGGATGCGGTGGGTCCTTCCCCCCTCTTGCTGAGTGTTGATTGCAGCATCTGGTTGTAAGTGTGAGAGGAATTCCTCGTGGGCTGAAGTATTGGTGGTAGGGAAGAGATTGTGTTTTGTGAGGTTGCTGTAAGTGACACCTGCACTTCAGCAGCTGAAGTGCCCCAGGGCCCTTTGCTTCTCATTACTGGAGGGTTTTTTAACCCTTTTTTCAAGGATGGCTCCCATTGCTTGGGACTTAGTGCTGACTTTACATAGAAAAGAGCCTGCCTGCAGGGCTCAAACTGAATTGATGGCATTTCCCTCTTTTCCCCAAGGATCACCACGGTGGGATCTGGCTGCCCCTTAGCTGGCAGTCACGCTTCTAAGCCAGCCATCCAGAACTCTGCACCTCAGCCTCCACAGGTAACTGGTGGATGTTGAGTTGGGTTTTGACGTGGCTGTCCACAAAGATTTGTCTCAGGTTCTTTACAGTGCCAAAGCTCCCACTGAACATCATGAAGCAGGAGTTGTACTGCATAAATGGGTCAAAATCTCAATGGTTTAGGTCACTTTGTGGAATTGAAAACCTGCTCGTATTTAAGGACAAAATATTTTCACAATTGCTATGAATCTGCCAAAGAAAATACAATTCCCTGGTCTTGAAGATGTTAGGGAGGAAATCAGAATGAAACTTGCTGTGATCAGAATAGCAAAGCTTGGAAATGTGAAGCAATCTGTCTCTTGCAGCAGTGATACCCAGAACCAGCAGCAATAAGTCTCAGCTTGAGCAAAGTGGATTTTTCTGGGTTCTTTTTCTGTTTCCATAGTTTTCTATGGGGAAACGGAGTTTACACATAACACTGACATTGTTAGTATTCCTCCAGCTGCTTTCTATTTAGAGCAGTGCATGTGTCACATTTATCCCGTGCTCTTTAAATAACCAGAATTTTATTTGTGCCTTCTTGTAACCTCTCTAAGTATAACACTGTTTTGGAAGGAACATGACAAAGATAACATGGAGTGCTGTATAAAATGTGAAAGGAAGGGAAGGGGGTGATAAAAAGTAGAGCTGAGCAGAGTCCTTTGGAAAGCTTTCTGAAGGAAAATGTCCTTTTGCAAAACCAATGTTTACAATGGACAAATTTCAGTGCCTTTTGGAAAAATGAAATTGTTTTCCTCGATTTACTGGAAAGGCACTTCTCAGTTTTTGTTCCTAGGAAGGGGTTGTTTGTGCTGATGGGAGAGAAATCTGTGCAAGGTCTGGGGCTGGTCAGTGCTGTGGGTTTCCCTGAGAAAGGGGGGGTTTTGGTTGCAGCCTCTCAGATGGCTGCAGGCACAGGATGAGCCTGTTGGCCTGGGGGTGCTACTTAAAACTGCCACGGTTTTGTGCTCAGTTTTAGCCCCTCAAGAGATGGAACCGAATCATTTCTGGGGTGGTTTAGGGCACTGATGCAATTAATGCAACAGAAAGATTATTGTCTGGTTTGGATCTTTCAGAGTTTTTCTTTGTTTTCTGAGCAAGATTCCAGGACAGCACATCGATGTTGCTAAAGGTATTACTCTGATTCATGACTCGTTCACATTTTCCAGTAAAAAATAACTTAATCCATTTAAGTCCCTTTAAAATTAATTGGCATATTTAGCAGTTTCCAGTAATAAATATTCTTATGTTGTCTCCTGCTGAAAAGTTGTTTTTATTTTATGTTATTTTTTTGTTGTTTTGGACGATCCTCCCCAGCCTCTGTATGGGGAAATCACTCACTTTTAATTTGTTGTGTTCAGTGTTGGGCTCTGTGGGCTTCAGCTCTGTGGGGTGGGTACAGCATGTGCCAAAAAATCCCTGTTGGCACAGTGACATGATGTGATGGGTTTCTATAGAGGGGAGCTGAGCCAGGGCACAACACAGTGCTGTAGGGCTGTGATTGAAAAGTGATGCTTGTAGCAGAGCGGAGCAGCTGTATTTAGGGTAATTTCCTCTCCCTGTTGCACATGGATCCCTTTACCTTCCCAGCATCTGTAATTTTGCTGGGTTTGTCACGGGACAGAAAATAGCAAATATCTACCCCGCTGCCTGCAAAATATTTACAAGTTTTCTTTAAGGAGCTGCCACAGTGTATTGCTTGGTATTTTAATTGCTGGAATACATCATGGATGAACACGGTGCGTGCTGTCCCTCAGCTTGTGGCTGCAGGGTTCTGACAGCTCGGAGGCACGCTCATAAATCCCATCATTTACGGGCACATTTCTTATGTCAAAGAGCACCACAAATCTCTTCCCGGAGAAAAATCAATCACGGAGTTGGGCAAGGCAGCTTTCAGCCCCTACTGTTCTGAGGTTTGATTACCTGAAGGTATTCCTAATTTATTTATTTTCTCATCCGTACAAATGCACAGCAAATCCCACTGAGTGGTCTGGTAAGCTTCTCTGCCCTAGGATGATGTTACTTCAAGTTACGTGTAGCCTGAATGTTGGTGAATGTTGCTGGCTGATGTTACATTGCTATTCAAATGCCCAGGACTCTTCTAAAGTTGATTTTGGTGAATGGAGAGCTCTGGCTCTCCAGTGAAACCCTTTGCTCATTAATATTTGCACTGCATTCCCCATGAATACGTGAAGTTTATATTCATCTCAGAATTTTTTATGGAATTGTGAAGGGCTGAGAGAGAGCTGGGAACCTGATGGGCTGGGCAGGTCCCGACCACTTGGAGCTGGGAGGTCCAAGGACAAAACTGGGCATGAACACACATCCCCTGAACAGCCCATTTCCCCTTCACCCTGGGCTCTGAGCACTGCACTGGAGCTCTCTTGGCTGATTTATTTTAGATCAGTTCCTGCTGGCGGTGACAACTGACTTTGGGTGATCTGTGTGCTTAATATAACCGGTAGGATCCACGGGGAATGTTATTTATCTTGAGTTATGGACTGGTTAGGGACTTCTGTGTCTTGCAATGCACAACTGGTATATAGATTTGAGTAAAAACACATACATATGTATTGTCAGCAATTCATTTCCAAGAATTTGCTTGTATTATCTTTTTCTTTGACTGAGTGCAATACAGCTGAAACTATTGACATGGCAAAAAAAGAATAATGAAGTACCTATTGAGGATTTTTAGGTTCTTCTGGGATCCTTAAAATAAATTAAAAGATAATTCATAGGAAGGTATCAAGTGCATTCCAGACTCCTACTCATACTGTTCAGTCAAAGCAGTCAGGCCCACGCTCTTCCAGGGCTGTGCAGGAGATGTTTTGATTTTCACACAGAGCTGGGAAACCAAGGAATAGAAAAAAACTTGGAGCTAAATACTGTGTTTATTTTGTCCTGAAAAATACATTTTCCAATGGGATTAAATACTGAAGTGATGTACTGCAGTGGGTGCTCTGTAGTTGGTACCATCTACAAATCTAAGCTCTGCTGGTTCATCTACATGCAGGCAAACTCACATTCTCACCGAGCACCTGGTGCTGCTTGCTATGATTGTCCTCCTCACAATTTTGCAAATGTCCCTAAGCATTTTCAAGTCGTTGTGCAGAGGGATGAGGCATCTGGCATTTGAACACCTTGATGAACAGCACAATGTGCAGTGCTCCGATGGAAATGGTCACTATGAGTCTCGGTGGGGAATGTAGAGACAATTGGGATGGGAAGTTGTTGGGTGGGATGGCCCACCAGCACAGCTCATTGCCCATGGAGAGGTTTCTAGGACAACTGGTAGGCTTTGGGAGCAGTGAAAGAATGGAGTCAAAACTTCAAGTCAGATGAGGAGAAAATGAGTAACATCTGCTGGGATGCGTGAAAGAGCCATTTGTGCTCACTGCAGCCCCAAGTGTTGCTTGAGCAGCCCCTGGGGTGTGGGCTGGAGGAGGGGTTGTTAGGATTAATTTATGTGCTCGTTGCAGCCGAGGCTTTGGATGCTGCCTTGTGCTTCACCAGGCATTGGTGCCTGCATGGGGGCTTGGCTTCACCTCAGTGTTTTTGGGGAGAAAAGTCTCTCTTCTCTTTGGAGTCTGCTGAGAAGGGAGGGTCCATGGATGCTGCTACTGTACCTTTGTTTATATTATCAGGTCATGAATTATAGATTTCTGCCACTCATCCACTCTCCAGCCTTCTGAGCAGGGGTTGGAGCTGGGGACTCATTGGTGCATGGAGCTGCACGTCCTCAGCATCTCATCAGGACTGCCTGCAGGCAAAATTCCTCTGCACTGTGATGGGAAGAATAAACCTCTCCACTTCCCTTTCCGGCCCCTCTGCCAATTTGTTGTCTATAATTAGGCTATTTTTTGCTATGCAGAGAGTCGTTGGAAGCATCTGAGGCAGAGGTAGTGAAGAGCCCAGAAGGCTGGCACCTGGGGCAGCTAATCAGGGCCACTTCACAAAGCTGGGATGTGGGAAGCACACAAAAGAGTGAGCAATTTTGAAAATGAGAACGAGCGGCCCTACATTTCTAACAGCAATTATGTTTTCACAGCTGTGCTGGTTGCCCCAAATGCATAGAAATCGAGTCACAACCAAAATCCTCTGGCTTGAAGAAAATTAACCTTCATATTTAAGCTCAACGAGAAGTAAACTTACTTTCCCTTGAAATGAATAATATCGCCCTGAAAATCCTAGTGGCAAATTAAGTTGTAATTACATTCTTTGAATTAAGGTTTGTCAGTCCAAGCCTAACAAATAGAAACTCAGGCAAGGTGATAGAGAGATTATATTTGGAAGGGAATTTAACCCTGAGATACTGTTTTCTTCCTGAAGGTATGCCGAAGTTAATCTACTGTAATTGCATCTGTTGCCAACTTCTTGCATAAATCACAGAGACAATTCCAGAGCTGTTGATATAGTTCTTTCATTACCATCTCATTGCCACTATAGGAAGAGCAGGCCAGATCTCATTTCTCAAGGACTAGATCAAGAGTTACTGAATTACCCAGTAACTGTAAATTTGGCTGTGAGGGCAGTCAGTGAATGGTTCTGTGTAGCTCCTGCTCTGCCACAGCTGAGGAAGATTTGTGGGGAAGAGGAATGCAAGAGCTGTTCCCTTTTCATCAGCATAAGACGCGAGATCTGTAAGCAGAGAGTAGAAGAGGGGCAGTTTTTATATAGCTGAGAACATTTCCCTACCCTTACAGCAACCTTCTGGCCAGGGGAAACCAAAAATTAGTAGAGCAGCACGGTAGGTGGATGGTTGGACTGAATGATCTTGTAGTCCTTTTCCAAGCTTAGTGATTCTATGATACAAGGAGGGAGGGTGAATTTCTTCTGAGCGTGGGATTTAACTTTTAAGCATGATTTTAAGGGTTTAACTCATGGTGGCTGACCAACATGCTCATTATGGGGTAGGTGGGCTGGCTGATGGTGCCCCAAATGTGGGGATTCCTCTGGCTTGAGCTTCTCAAAGAGCTTTTCAAAGCATGACCTAAGTCCATGTCAGGCAGTGAACATCAATGGCTTGGGAGTGTGTCCCTAAAACCTTGTCTTAATTTCATGTGGTTTTAAAAAAGAAAGATGCAGGGGAATATTGGGGATGGAGCTTTCTGTAACCTCCACGTGTCACTAATGTAATAGAAGTAGAGAAAGAAATTGACCTGCATTCCTAAAGTTATTAAGCAGCAGAAGTGGGGAAAAAAAAACAAGTCCCCTCCTATGCTTGACAGGTTTTTCCCTGAGTGACTATTACTTGTTACTTTGCATCCAAAATAGGAAATTATCAAGATTATGAAAAGCAAAGGAAATAGAGGAACTGAGTGGGTAGTACAGGGTGCATTGAGGAAAGGTTAAATCCTTCAGCAAACTCTGTCTCCTTACATACGATGTGAAATATTCTGGGTTTGATCAGCTGTAGCTTATTTTAAGTTCTTTATATTTCATTTTTTTTTCTGCATTGGAATTGGGTTTAATATTTTTTAGCCTGTCCCTGTGTGAGATCAGATGTTCATCAGTGTTTTCCCTTCTTTTTCCAAGTTGAGTGAAGAGTATTCAGGGAAAATTCATTTATTCAAAGGTACTCTCTGGCAGAAAGCAAAGGGTTAAAAAACTCCCTTCCCATTAATTCTGTATTCATTAAAGTCTAACATCTTGATTCATGCAGTTCTCTGCTCAAGTCAGCCTGACTGTGAGTGTAGGCATGTCACCATCCACCAACACACGGTCATCCCCTCCCTCCTTCAGTGTGTACCCATATCCATGGCTTGGAAGTACGCTGCTGGGAACTGCAAAAGCATTGTGTTGTAAGTAGGATCCCAGAAGTGAACAGAAAAACGTTGCTGGTGCAGGGAGCCATTTGCCCATCTGTGGGGTGAGCTCTCACCCTTAGCTGCTCTTTGGCTGATGGTTGGCAAGCTGGCTGTGTTTGCCTTCCTGTGTCATTGCTTCTTGGCTGTCCTGTTTAAAACAAACAAATGTTGCAGAGGGCTTACCAACAGACTGAAGAAAAAAAGGGGAGAAACCAACAAAGCCCACCATTACTTTTGTCCATATTTAGTTTAGTGCATACGAACCCCAAGAGAATCTCCAATCCCTGCCAATGAGGCTCTTATGGGCTGGTCCAAAACTTGGGGAATGGCTCAGGGGTGCTCCTCATCACTGCTACCAAAGATTGGAGCTCTTGAATTCAGCCTGGGAGACTCCAGCTGACTGTAACTAAACCCTGGATTTGTCACTCAGTCTTCGAGTGCAGATTTTCAGCTAAGAACACTGTGCATACACTTAAATTCCTTGACTTTGAGTGTTACTGCTCTGCAGTAAACAGATTTTGTGCCTCAGATTCTTCTATATAAATATTTACAGCAAAACTTGTGGCTACTGGTCAGATGAGAATGTTTGTTGTTCTCAGCATTTTTGGGCACAATCTACCAAAGATTTACATATGTTTCCAATACACAGTAACTTTCTACTGCTGGAAGGCCTTGGATTAAGATCAACTACAGAAATTGCATCTAGAAGAAAAGGGTTAGGCAGAGTTTGATGTGCAGAAGGGTTTATATGGTGGTTGGTCGAAGGCTATTTTTTAAGGAGGCTTGGAAATAGGCAGGTTGCATGCAGGAACGTGGCTGCAAAGACCTTAGGCCAACTTGTGACTGTTCCCTTGATAGATTAAAAAACTGATATTTGTATATATACACCTTCTCTCCTGCAGCTTTTGTCGTGCTTTGTGCAGAAGCTGGGTTTAGTGGCTCAGAACAGCATGCTGAGGTCTGGATGCTTGGTGAGCACCAAGGGATCTCCAAAAGAAAGTGTTTCCAAGCAGGCAGAACAGTTGCTGTCACCTGAACTGGGGCCTGGCATGGGACCCAGGTTGTCAAAAAGGAACCCCATATCTGAACCAGATGGATGTTTTTAAGCTTGCTTGTATACAGGGAACAAGAACGAGCAACTCTGGAATTTCAGTCTGGTGTAATGAGATTGAGTGGTCACACTCAGCAAAACAATGTCAGAAGGAGAAGGGAAGATGATGCCTTCCTGCAGGAACATGAGCAAATGCTCCCCATAAAAGCAATTTACTCAAACTGCAAACACTTATAACTTAATAATCCATGTTTTGATGGTAAGCAAAACACAGAGTTTTCCTTGATTAGCCAATGAGAAAATTGCTGGTTCTTATTCTGAGTCGAACCAGACTCCTCAAACTCTGGAAGAAGGACAATGTGCTCTGTAGCAGACGGGCAGAGGGTGCTTGGGGAGGTGATGGGGTGCCACGTCCCACCCCTTGCCCATTGCTGCTATGGCCAGACCTTGTGCTAGAAGCAGATCAAGTAGGGCTCGAGCACTGGCAGCCAACTTAATGTTCAGTGATGGTTTGTTTGTTTCTTTTCCTCCTTTTAGTGGGGAAGTTACAGTCCCCAACTTTTTCACAGCATTATCCTTCTTTATGTGTTTTGCAGAAAAGCAGTGGGGAAGTTCATGTTTTTAAACCACGCAGCCTCACTTGTGGTGTTTGAAGTCCAGGGATCCTGGCAAAGCTCTCTGCTCATGTTCTTAGCATTTGGCTTCTGAGGATTTCTTGAAGGGTGGAAATATGCAGTGCGTAGAAGAGAAGTTTTTGGGATCACTCACCAGAAAGAAGGTGAGAAGGGCTCTGGGCAAAACACAGCTTTGATCTCACTGCTGTCACAGATAAAATTCCTTCTTTACATTAAAGGAAAAGTGATCCTCTGTACTGCGTTTGTCCCTCCTTCCCCACACCTACACGTGGGACAAGTTGCTTTTTAACCCCAGGGGCCATGTCTTTGAGGCAATCAGTAACTTGTATGATATTTCACTTGCTTGGCATCTCTTCATTCCTCCTTTTAGGCAGTGACAGATGCAATCCTGCCACTAGCAAAATGCAACAGGTAATAAATTAAGTTGCGCGCAGCAGCGGTCTTCCTTAGTTTCCATGACTTGTTTGGGCTTGTTATGGCTGTCCACAGCCTCTCCACTATGTTATCATGAGAACAAAATTCCCACTGCATTTTCAAAGAAGCCTCCGGAGATGAGAAACGAGCAGCGTGTTGATGAGAAATAATGCATCACATGTGAACTGCCCTTTTCCTTTGCTTGGTTTACTAATTGTCAGTGGAGCAGAGAGGTGCCCTTGACAACAGATGGAAAATCAGTCCCACTATCAAGCAGGGTCTCCAGTGAAGATCATGGCCCTCTGCATGCATGCACAGGAAGGGATGTGTTCACCATCCAGAAGATCTTACAGTCTAATTTAAGCCAGGAAACAGAAGGAAGGTAGATGAGGAGGGAGGGGGAGAAAAGATATAGCCTCCAGGAAAGTCATTAAGGAACACATGCCTTCCTGACTTCGTGTCTTTTTAAAATATATTTTATCTTTCTCTGTTGGGCTTTTGAACCTCTTGGAGTTTATTTAAGCTATTGCCAACTTGCTGACTTAGGGAGCAAATAAGCCTTTGGGATCAAAGCAGTTGGTATTGTCAGAGGTATCGAGGGTGACATAACACGTTAACAGAAGGAGAGCCGAGTATAAAAATGGAAATAAAATCCTACTTGGTATTTTGTTCTCTTTTACTCTTAACCTCCTTCCCAGCTTGATCCTTTTCATTTGAAAAGGCATTAATTTTCTTTGTGTGGATCCCAATGGCATAAATATTTAATGGTCCTAGATTACAGAGCTGAAATATGAGATCAGTTCCAACCTTAAAGATTCATAGAGGACCTCTTCTTCCCATTTAAATGATTCCCACATTGCAGCGAGGAATATCTCCCATCTCTGTGGGAGGAAACATCTCCAGTTACGTAGCCACTTTCTTTTTTTGGCCTTGCTCAAGGCTCAGCAGACACAAACACCTCTCCCACTCCCAGTCCTTCCGCTGCTACTTTTGGTGATGTGCTGTGACAAACCAGGAGAGCTTCAGGCTCAGCGGGAGCGGGGCATGTGGGCTTGTGAGCTTGAACTCTGCTTCCTACTGGCGGCAAGCAGGCTTGGAGACTGCAAAGTGTTCTGCCTGGAAAATCTGGAAATGTGGTAATACATGGTAATTATGGGCAAGTGTGCAAATGGGGCAGAGTCTGTGCAGATATGGTTAGGATATTTGCATCAGTTTGTTATACTTGCCTTCTCTTTGGCTTCAATCTCATGGTGCAAGGGAAAAATAGAAAACTGGGGCATGTTGGCCACTGTTTTTTTGGTTAGAATGCAACTGTGGAAACTATATATGAATTTAGATTCCTAATTTCAAGACTGCAAAGGGAAAAAATTGTCTTTATTTACAGCGATGCAAGGAATGGGTAAAAGTTCAGTGTCTTAGCCTGTAGGATATCAAACACAGTGTTCATTCTGGGGCCAATTGAGGTTTTCCAAAGCAATTGCGAATGCTGCAGAATAGACTCCAAAATACGGATTGGAAGGAAAAATGGGAAACAGTAAAAAATCAGAGGAGTTACCTCATTCAACAGAGCCAAAATGAGGTAGGCAGTGGATGGATAGGGCAATGCAGCTCAGCCATGGCCAACCACTGGAGGTCTCCAGCTGGTGGGAATCAAACAGCACTGAAGGAGATGAGTTGATTAACCAAAGGAAGACGTAGAACCCTCCAGGAATCCTCTACTTGTCTTTTAAATCCACCTCCACACTGGGAACAAGTGCTGCAAAAGTCAAAGGAGCTGAGAATATTCATTACCAAAACGCATCATTCCAGCCCAGAAACGTTCATGGTGATTTTCTCAGTTGGTTTCCCTCAGTGCTGGGTTGTTGCCAGCTGCGTTATGTGATAAGCCACAGCTAGTTGGTATTGACAGAGGAGTCAAAAATAAAAGTGTGAAGGGCCCTCTGCTCTCCTTCAGCCAAAGTTTGGAGAACTTACGGGCTCTGTTTGGAAATCCTTTTACCCAAGTGACATTGAAATCTGCAGCTCGCAAGTGTGATTTCACAGCATTAATATGACACTGCTATTAGCGTGTGAGAGTGTGTGTGACATTCCAGTGCACGTATTTCTAGCAAAAATGGGACAGATTTGCAGCTCCGAGTCTCTTTTTATGGCTCTTCTTCGATTTATGCAAGCTGAGGTTCGGAGGCAAACTCAATAGTCTGTTTTTCATCCCCCTTTTTTAATTAATGAAATCAAAGAGCAATCTCTAGAGAGTCAGATCTAAGATATAGAAGCTTTTTCAGTGAGCTGATCTAAGCTGTTATTGAAAAAAAATGGTTTCCAGGCATTTCAAGGGATGAGGTCTTTTCCCTCAGTTCTCATCAGTTTCAAAAAGAAAAGGAGGGAAAAAGGTATTACTTCATATAAAAGTGATGTTCTTTTAGAAAATATTGAGATGAGATATGTAGGTAATTTTGGAAACGTATTTAATTCTTCTTGGAAATAGTGCCAAATGAATGTGAATGTTATTTGAATGTATGCGTCTGTCTTTGAAAATCTTTTTGGAACAAGCAAAGAAATTCTTTCCCACTGTTAACAGGAAGGCATTTCTTGGCTGCTGTGTATTGCTTTGGGTTCAGTTCTGTGTGTATTTGTTATTTGGATTTCCTTAGTGTTCTAATTAATTTAGCTCACCTGACGTAGGATTAAATTGCAGTCTTCAGCACATTTGTCTTATTTCATCTCAACAGGCAGGACACTAATTACTTCTGTAATGAAAGAGAGAGTGCACAGGGGAATAAAGATGCCTTCAGCTCCTTTGGATGCTTATTAAAAATGGACGTTGATGGATTTAAAGGAGAAACTGAAGCAGGAGAGGGGTGGGAGCGAGGTGTTCAGTAGGGCCGCTGTGGGTTCAGTTGGGGCTGTGCCCATGGGAAGGTCCTATTCTGCATGCAGACCCCAGCATGGCCCTATTCTCAATGCTGGGGGGAAGCTCTCAGCCCCCCAGCTGCAGCTATCACCCAGATTTAGGGGAAAATGCTGCAGCAGCACCTGCAGGCCAACATGGAGAGCCAAAGCAGCACTCAACTGGATTATTTACACTGATGTCAATGTTGAGAAATCCTTTGGGGGGATATGCAGCCCAGTTCCAAGTTCTGCTGGATCGATTTAACCACATCAGTATGTTTTGCAGATAGTTGTTGGCCTTGGTGTGTAAAATACAAACAGTCTGAGCCACAGGGTTCCATCTGGCTGTCAGCAAAACAGACGCTAACCGTAAGTATCCAAAATGAAGGAGTCGTGCCCTCACTGCCAAGGAATGGGCTTAATGGATGTGCAAGGAAATGGAGAGGGATTATGTCTTTTGGTTTTGAGCCACCAGCTGACCAAATCTTAGTATTTGACTATGAAACTGAGGTGGCCAGAGAAAGCAAGATTGGATGTGATCGCATTGCTCCAAGCTGAGAACTGACAACCCAGTATTCCCAGACCCAGTGGTGCTGAAGAGATGAGACCTCAGGTTAACTTTGGGAGAGCTGGCTTGACTCAGTGCTACCAAAGTGTGTTGAGCCGTTACTGGGGATCTTGTGCATCAGCTGTGCTTGGGTTCAGTAACCTTTCTAGATTGGATTAGAAGTGTGACTGTTCCTCGGTTCTACTCCAGGTTCCTCCAGTCCTCAAACTTGGGCATGAGCAGAAGAGCTCTCATTAATTCCTATTCTGGTCATTTACTCATCCTTTTTAAGCATGGCTGCAGTGCAGATGTTGAGGAGCAGCTGTTTACTTTCTTTGGTTAGTCCTAAGAGCTGTCCCCTGGTAGTATGCTGGTTTTTTTAAAATTATTATTTTTTGTCTATTATCTACTGGCAAAATCTGTAATTTTTTTTATTTTCTGCTTTTTTTTTTTTTATAATTTGTCCGAGTGCCTGAGAAAAGACATGCAATGCTCCAGAAAAATGCACATGTCAGCTGTGGATTCCCCCCTGTCACCTTCACAGCGAGAAGCCATCTCTGCAGCTGTGCTGGGAGCATGGGCTCCTGGGCTGCTGCGTCCCACCTCTCCTCCATTCCCCCTCTCCTACTATTGCTCATTCCTAGCAGAGGTCATCTAAAGGCAGCCCCCCAGATGGGTTCTTCACCACCAACCCTTCTCTGGGCTCATTCTGTTCCTGGAAAGTGGTACCAAAATCTCAGTGACCCGCACTGAAGACACTGAGTGTGGCTGGAGTAAATAAGGCGTGAGTGGGAGCTTCTCCAGCAGTATGGGACCATGTGGGAATCATCATTTTCCAGGAAATATGTTTGGAGTGCAGCTCTCCTGCTAACGAGCCTCCCCTGATGGCCTGGGCTGCGAGCTGCTCTGCAAGGAGCTGGCAAACCTGAGGCTTTGGGGAGAACACCATGTCCCATAGATGGGGCAAGGAACCTGCTTGGCAGAGTATGTCCTAAGTTGTTATTAACCTGGTAATTTATGACCAATGACAGCCAGGGCAGAGCATCCTGTTCTTGGCTCTGCACATTCCTTAAGATCCCGTGGGGCAAGTTGCAGGTTTGCTCCTTCTCTCACTCATCTGCTTTTGGAATGTGTCACCTGGGAATGGGGTAGAAAGCTGGTTCCCAAGTATCCCATACCCACCATGGCTGTATGCTTCCCACCATCCAAATCCTGCAGAAATTGGTGTCTGCTCGGCTGGTTCAGGTTTTCGTTTTGGGGAGAATCCTGCAGTGCTCAGTGCTTCCCTAAGAGATGGAGCCCACTGAGATCAAGTTTCCCTTTCTCATAAGTCTCTCACCATAAGGTAGCATAGAACACGTGCTTAAATTGCCAAAAACCCAAGGTCCTCCAGCAAGTGGAAAACCTTCCCGGACATGATGTAGGATTTCTTTTTTTCTTTGTTTGGGTTTGAGATTCCTTATCCTCACTCTTATTGCAGGTCTGTAACTCAGTAGGAATAGTACACCCTGAAAAGATTTGGTTTGGAAGTTTTCAACTTGTTAAGAAAATGTCAAATATTTCCACTCTGGCATTCAGTCTGTTTGGCTGTTGGAGCCAGTGACTAATTGAGTTCCTTGCAGTGCTTAGAACTTCAGCAGCTGAACTAGATTACTAATTCAGTTATTGCCTTTTAAGCTCTGTAATGTGCACAGGCGGTGTTTATACTCTTCTTTTTTGATGTCAGGTCACAGACAGTGAAGTTCAGGTGGCTGCTTCTCTCCCAGCTTTGGGAATAGAGCTCTTGCATGCAGGGAATGGCTCTTTCTCCCCAGGTTTAGTTGTGTAACTTCAGATTTGCATCTGCTTAGCACATAGAAGACGAAATTTCTGCATGCTGCTGGGGTGTGCGTTCACAGTTCCTCATTTCATCCTGCTTTCACAGGTTCCCATACACTTATTCATCCTTTACAGTGTACCAATAGCTTCCAGTTATCCATTTTCAGGTGTTTGTAATTGCAGTCCATTTGCATACTGAGGCTCTTAAGCAATGATAGCCTTGATTTAAAAAAAAAAAAAAA
This sequence comes from Phasianus colchicus, assembly GCF_987193195.1. Classification (NCBI taxonomy): domain Eukaryota; kingdom Metazoa; phylum Chordata; class Aves; order Galliformes; family Phasianidae; genus Phasianus; species Phasianus colchicus. The sequence goes on along the minus strand of NC_143450.1, from coordinate 15,788,098 downwards.
AAAAAAAGTGATTTTGAAAGATTTTTTTCCTTAGGAAAGAAACTACATCGGATGATGATAAAACCTGGGGTTGACTTGAGCAACAAAATGATGTTCAAGATCCTTGACTTTAATTTATACCACAACGTTGAGTGTCTCACACAATACATGGGAATGTCCTTTCTGTGCCAGGAAGATGGGGATGCGATTAGGAGAGCAAATTACTTTGTTTAAATGGGAGGAAACAATTTTTCCTGGCTGTTGCCCTTCCCAACCTTCTCTGTGCCATAAATGAAGTCAGTCTGCTTTCCTGGCCTGCTGGCATGGGGATGCTGTGGTGCTCACATCCCTGGTTGGGATGCTGCTGAAACCGCTCTGCTGTTTGTCGCAGAGAACACAGGGCATGTTTCTGGCACTGCTGCACTGCAGGGAGCACTGTGGGTATTCAAAGGAAGGAAAATCCTGGAAAAAATTATGGCCGTGAAGGAATCTTCTGGTACCCATTAAAAGGTAATACTTCCAACCAAAGGAATGGGGATTTTCCCATTGTGGAATGAAGTAAACATTCAGAAATGATTTGTGCGTGCGCTTAAATTTAAATGTAGAATTTCATTAAGTATGTTGTTCAAAGGCCCTTTTCTTCCCAGGGTCATTTGATTACAAACCTTTCTTAAGGAAGAAAACCTCTGCAAAGCACCTATCACATGAAGTTTGCTTTGTTCAGCCCTCACTGGGCAAATGACACTAAGCCAGGAGCCATTCTTTTCTCCTTGGGTTACCACTGTGGTCCTGGCAGAGGCACACATCTCAGAGTTGAGTTTTGAGTCTTTCTGTGCCATGCCATGGAGAAGAAGGCACTGTTGGATGAAGCATTGGCTTTTGTTGTGCACGACAAATGCTCTATGCTGTTACTGGAGTCACAGAATTAACCGCTGGCCCAGCTCCAAAAGTAAAAAATCAACTCAGCTCTGTGTCATTAACTCCAAAATGGTGTCATCTGAATAAATTGAAAAGGATCTCATGTCCTTTTCCTCTCCTACATGAATCTCTGAGTTTTAATATTCAAGTACATGAGGCAATTATTTCCTATTGATTTTTCACCTGGGAAGAGAAGAGGTACAATTTTAAGAAGCGCTATCAGTTATTTGATTAAATTAATTGCCCCCTTCAGGTGCAGCAATCCCACAACATCCTTGATTTGATGGTGGCATGAAAACGCTCTCTGCATTTCTGAGCTCCCACGTTCCATAGCTCCGGGTAGCAGAGCCATGGCCCTGCTGTGCAGCTCTTCTTTCTTCTCTCTTCCTTTCTCTGTGAAGGATTTCTTTAAGGCAGTTGCTGATGTCAAACGTTCTGAGTGCTGGGATTATCGTAATGCGCTCAGAAGCCTGATGGAATAAGTCCTATCCAGTCCCTAATTAGCTCATTTAACTCTTGATTGAAAAATTGCAAATAGTTGAAGGGTTTTCTAAAGCAAAAGTGATCACATAGGCTATTTCTAAAATAGCACCTGTCTACTCAGAAAAGTAAGTTCTTTAATAAAAGTGACAGAAATGCTGTTTATGGGGATCAGCTTGTGCCATACAACTTACCTTGAGCATTTATCAGCTGTGTATTTCAAAGAGCTTTGGGGGGAAAAAAAAAATAGAAAAACTGATGATGCCCATAAGCACATCTCCATTCCCAAAGATAGGATTCCCCCAAATCAGCCAGGTTTGGGACCTGGCTCCTTCACCACGCTCCCTGCCCTCTGTGGCCATGTGGTGTCTCAGCCCCAACAACAAGCTCGGAAATCAATGTTTTTATTCACTGCTCAGAGTGCTAATAAGCAAATTCGTGATGGAGACCTGGTTTTGACCCATGCCTGATTTAAATTCAAAGTATTGGAGATCATTTAAAGCCATTCCTACGTGTGTTTAGGCTGAGCCATGTGAACAGCCTCAGTGATGAACCACAGCATTGCTTTGTTGAGTGCTGATTTCTGGTACAGACTGAAAATGACTTCTATTGCCTTTGACACTGAAGTCCCTTATACCAGCCACTGAAGAGGCACCGTGCTAACTGATAAGCACTGTTTGATCTGTAGCTTTTTAATTTTATAATCCTATTAAGCTGATACATATGTCAAATATTAATGCCTATTGGGCAGAACGCATCCTTCTGCTCTAAGGTTTCTATTTTAATTTTTTGGTAAGAAATTGCATGGGACCACTGATGTACAACAAACAGATGCTCTTCAGCTGTACTTTTCCATAAATGATTTTGTTCCTTTTTTTTTTCCCTTTGGTTCTCCTAGTAGGCATATCAAGTTCAAAGAAAATGTTGCCTCTTGCTAATGAGAAGATTAATTGCATTCACATATGCTGCAAACTTTGTCAGTTCTGTTGGAAGTTTGATGACCTTTAAGAGGCAAAGTTTTAGAGTACCCAAAATAAATAATTCATCCTTTGCAGATTTGCCCTCTGCATCCATCTGCTTAAATCTGAAGCATGCTGATTAAAGCGTCTGAGTGCAATTATCATCACTGAGATAAAGACCTCTGTTTTCGTGTTGGACTTCAAAGCACAATTGCTCTTTTCAAGATATCAACAATCCATTATGTAGTCACGGGGTCCATTTTTTTACTCTGACTTATGTCCAGTTCTCCATAGTGTTCTTCAAAATCTTAGAAAACCTCTGAATTCCTCTTTTCCATGTGAGCTGCTTTTCCAGCTGAAACGTGTAACTAATCCTCCTGCAAAACCTCTGAAATCGTCATCTTCAAATGCAACCAGAAAATTCATCTCCGTTGTCACGTAGAGGGAGAAAAATGTCATCTAGGCAAGATGTGATTTACTTTGATTACTGCAATTATTGGCACTGCTGGGCTCCTTACCTCTGTGGAGGCTGCACACAGCTCGCTGCCAACCCTTTCTTTCCCCCTTCCGTTCCCTGTGACACATCCACTTTGCTGATTTCTCACCCCACCTGTTGCAGTCTGGAGTCTCAGTCTGTGATACGTGGAAATCATCAAACACGTGCACAGCCGAAGAGACTGCTCTTGGGTTAGAGAATGTAGGGGTGGACTTTGGTCCCATCCCAACAAGTCTGTAGACACCCATGCTGCCCTCAGCCATTGGCTTGGGGAGCATGGTGGAAGCCTCCCACAGTGGCTGCACGCGGATAAATAAGCTGATTATAAAATAGTGAAGCAGATGGTCTCTTTTCTTGCTACCTGTGAAAATAAGCACCGTCCAATCTCCCTGGGAGGAAGGAAGCTGCTCAGCAGACAATCACACAGCTCTTGGTTTATATAGGACACGATGAAAGATGTGCTGAATGAATATTATGGCCATTTAAACGCCCTATATGGAATTAGTCTGAACTGGCATCACGTCACCTTGTTACTAGAGAGAGAACAAATATTCACTCTGGCACAAATCCTCCTTTGGGCTTGACAAAATGTGGGGTTTTTTTGTTTGTTTTCATTTAGAAATTGAAATTGGTCTTAAATGCTCTCTGGATTTAATGTTGCTTATTATAGATGAGGCAATGAAAATGAAAGCAGAAATAATAAGGGATTGCTGGGTTTTTAAAGGTGATTTACAGAGGAGAGGAAATCCTAGAGATTAGGAAGTTGTTTAAATACCAAATGTGGATATGTTCCAAAATTAGAGATTAGAAAAAAAAAGAAAGATATGAATTGCAAAGAGGAGAACAAAGCCATGAAGGAAGGGAAGGTATATTCAAAAAGAAAAAGGTATCCAAGCAAGGTAAACAAAAGACCTCTTAAAACCTGAAACCAGACACCTGCTCGCCTGGCAGCTCCCAGCAACAAGGAGCACTCCACCTGCCAGACCCAATTTTTAACATCAGTAAATCACCATGTGGGTAAAATAACAGGATGTTGGAAAGGAAGCAATTTTGGCTAATCATCGTATCCGATGCCGCTCTCACACAACTCATTGCTTGTGGTCCTGAGCAAGAGCTCAGGGTTTGTTCCAACACAAAGGGAATAACCTGCTTTTCCCCGTGTGCGTGGCGTGTTTGCTCACTCTCTAAGTGGCCAAATGGCTCATCCCAGGTTGTGTGCTAAATAGAAAAGCCAGTAGCGTGTTGATGGAGTTATGGGATTGGGGAATATGTCATAGCGTAAATAACCCAAACTGAAAGTTGAATGTTGAGCTGCTGGGTCATCTTGAAGTCTCACATGGTGATGTATGCAGGGATCTCATGGCTTTTGTTAAGTTTAAGGGGGAGCATTATATCTGAAATCCCTGATAAGGCTTTGGTAATGTGTGGGTGTCAAGGTTATTGTTTGTGGAACTATACACCATCAGTACTTTTGTTTTTAACTTTTTTTAAAATGCAGTTATGGAGTCTTTTGGCTTGTGATGTTTGTACGACATCAACCAGACTGAACTGAGTGTGTACAGATGGAAAGAAGCAACTCTGAGACCACAGTGGTCTTAGGATTTCAGAAGAAAGGTGGAAGACCACTTAGTTTTGTGGTATCTGAATGATTTGCTGGCACTGAGTTCAAGTTCAACTGTGAAAAGTGAGATTAGATTAAACAACAATGTACTTACAGTCATGTACTAACGTCGTGTGGATGCAAATTTATGAAGGTGCCTAATGAGAATCAAAATTGTATATCTGTGGCTAAGATATCCTTCAAATAAGCGTATAAAAATGAAGTAGATTTCAAAGATTTGGTTGGGCAATAACATTTCTGGACTCGATGCTGCCTTTCTCTGCCAGTCCATGTCAGGATGCATGAGTTGAACAGATCTTTTACTGTTTTTACTGATGGAAAATCTTAAACTCACCACTCAGTTCCTGCTTTCACAAACCTGTGGCTTGATGCTTTAATTTCAGCATGACTGTCAGAAATGAGCCCAGGAAAGGTAGCAGAAGCTCTCTATCTCTTTGATCAGTGATCAAGATCCCTCATTTCTGTAAGTCATCAAAGTCATGATGAAGACCATATGAAAACCAGATCTTAGTATATACTAAACAGTGTTCCTTCAATTGATGGGAAACAATAAACAGATTCCTAAGAAGCATTAAAAAATTAAAGAGGTTTTCCAGTTTTGGCATCTTAATGGAGTATGATGAATAGTTTGCAGTAGTTGGAGTCATGACAATATCTTTGTCAAGATAAGGAGTTTTAGGATATTATTGCTCTTCAAAAGAGTTACTGAGTATCTCTGCTGTCTGAGACTGCTTTATGTGGTTTACAGAGGGGAGTGGAAGGTCTGCTCAGGTAAGTTTATCAGGCTTGGCTCTTGGGGATTTACCCTGTCACCAAGACCATTACCAAGATACCTTTCATATGATTCAGCACTACCTCTCTATTTTTTGTATAGAACTAATGTGTGACTCATATCCCACAAATAGCATCACTACAGCAGGAGAAGGGTTCAGTTGTATTGTAGATGAAAGACCTATTAGCCACGTTCTATTACAGTTTGGTTGTTTTCTGTAATAACGGTCAACAGAGCAAAGTGTAACTACCCGGGGAAAAAAGAAACAGTCAGTTGCCATTGCTTACTGTTCACCAATGATTTATTAAAATCAGCATCAAGAACAAATCCTTGAAACTGAAGCTTCACATATGCACATGATTATTCCTATGCCTGTTTGCAGACTGCAACTGAAATGAGCAGTGATTCACCAGGAGTGAAGTTTGGATTCCTTAGATAATCCCTGGTCTGTGATGGCCACGGCTTTCTCTAGGCATTTGATGGCTTTGGAAAGATGATGGCTATTGGCACAGCAGGTTTTTCCACTTTCTCTGGACACACACACTGTGTTGCAACACTGAGGAGTGTCATAATGTGGAGAAGCCCCAGGAACGTAGAGGGGATGTTTTTCATGATACAGTTTCCATCTTGCCATCTTTTGGTTGTTAATGGCAATTTTCAGCATAAACAGAGATATATCTGGAGCAGGGCTTGGCGTGGAGAAAGGGAAATCAGAGAACAGGGAAAACATTTGGAGCTCAGTCGTTAGACACTCTTCCCTGTGCAGATGCTATAATCCTCAGAGTGGCTGTCTTGCTAATAACCACGCAATTAAAATAATATATGGGTATTTAGTTAAACATGTCAATCAACCAGAAATGAGTTTCCCTGTCAGGAGGAACTGGATTTGATTTTGTCACTTGGAAGCAGAGGTTAAAGACTCACGTAGAATAAAAGTTTAATTAAGAGAGGAGATTTGGATTAACATGTGAGGCAGAGAGAGAAGGAAAGGTCCTTGAAGATCATCTGAGCGTGACTCACAGGAGAGGAACCTAAATATTTGAACAGATTATAATTTTTTTTTTTACTTCTAAAGAAAAGGAAACTATACAATGCTAAAGCTCATGGATAGAAGAAGCATAGTAAGGATTTTTATTATGAGGAGAGCATATGTCTGTTCAATCCACTTTCCTGCTCTTCATGTTCAGTCATTTCAGATATCCGAAGTCTGGCCATAATGTTTCTACAGTTGGGGCATTAGCAAATCCTAGGGATTTGGATGCTTAAGTCTCATGAATTTAGATGAAGGAGGGACAAGTATCTCCTTTGGATGCCTGGAAAGGTCCTCTCTCACTGCTGGCATAGAGGGTGCTGCCTGTGTGCAGAAGAGTCCCTGTCCTGTCCTGTCCTACAGCTGAGCCATTTCTGCCCAAACTGAAAAACACCCCAGGGCTCAGGCACACAGGCAGAAAATATTCAGTGCAGAAAATATTCAGTGCAAAAATCTGATGCTTGGAAATCATATAAACAACCAGCAAGGAGCAACAAGGAGCACGGCATGGTGACCAGAGGATGTCTTTGACCACTTTCTTCTCTGATTTGCCTGTAATAAACACCAACCAAACCTTCAGAGACCTGTTGGTTTTCTCTCCACTCGCTATTATAAATATGATTTTTTTGCTTGTTTTCCCTATGAAATCCAGCAATAAGAGGCACTGCAGAAAGCAGACAACACATGAGTTGAGGGTAGGCAGCTGACATGGTGCTTGAAGGAACTTGTTCATGTTTTTCAGATTTCCCTTTGGAATTATGATGACACTTGGGCTGAATTGTTGCAGGCTCACTAAGTCAGGACTACTCTGTGTAGCAGAAAAACCTCTGAAGCACGTTGTTAAGTCAGTGCATTTACAGCTTTCTTGTAGAACCACTTCTTTCGTTCTGAGTTCTGAAGAAAGTGAGATTCCCTGTGTGATGTGATGGGGTCACTGTTTTCATGGAACAAGAGAATAAAAAGATGCGTAAAGCCCTGGCACCACAGACTGGGGATATGAAGGTTTTCCAAAGGCACCATTGTTTTGCCTACTTAAAAAAATAAAAGGTGAAACTGCAGCTCTGAGTGGGACAGAAATCAAGTGGTAATGCACACTGGATGTGTGATTGCACAGAAAGAATGAGGTCTGCTTGTTGCCACCATGGCATTTTCCTCCTGAATTCCCAGTGAATAAGTTTGTGGCAAGATGAATTACATGGTTTCTCCAATAAAAAGTTTGCAAAATTTTTGCCGACAGCAATCATTTGGGCAGCCTCTGTTTTTTGCTCCCTCGTCAGCAGTTGCATTTGTGGGTGAGAGGCTGGAGAGGAGATGGGCTTGACACAGGGAAGAAACAGTAAATTTTCATTGTAAATGAAGTTTGATAAGTAGAAAAGATAACTGGATTATCTTAAAGAATTGCATCAAAGATTGGGGAAATTTGGTGAATTGGGAATCAGTGGTCCAGCAATGAATGTAGCAATGATTATCTTTTCCCCCCCAAAGTTTCATTCTGCTGAATATCTTCCTGTGCAGTGAAGGTCAGAACAGATGACAGAGGGACAGGGTTACACCTGGCTGAGCATTCAGCTCTTGTGTTTGCTGGGTGAACAAGAGTGAAGGTAGGGCAGTGTTGGCTGCAGGATGGTGCCTCATCTCTCTGTTGTAGACTGGAGAACAGATCTGCTGTCAATCCCAAATTCCTGCAGCTGGGCGATGTTGAAATCTGTGTTCTGAATTCTTGGGTATTTCTACAGCCTGTCCAAAAATATACTTTTCCATGGAGAAAGCTGACAAATATCACAAGGCAAACCAAAATTTCATGAGAACCTACTGGATGGCCAGTACTGATGGAAAAGTGCTTTATACTTTGCCAGAGATATTTTGAGGCAGAAAAGAAAAAAAAAAAAGATCCCAATTTCCAACCAAATAATTTCCTATCCGCTTATAGTTCCTTAGTGCTTTCCACTGACAAATTACAGGAATCGGACACAACAAATATAATGAAACCCATATTAGTAATTTGGGAGAACACTGTTGGATCATGAAATGGTAGGTGTGCCACCCGGCACGTTGGATAGCATGAAATTGGTTGTGAAAGGTTTTCATTGGGCTGAAGACTGCTTTTACCACCTCTCCTTGCAGTGCTCTTATGCTCAGTCATCTGTGTCTCCACTGAGTGAATTGCCCAAAAGAAAATCACATTTTTCCCTCATCTGTCTGCTTGGACATGTTTTATGGATGTTTGTAATATATCACCTGAGATCAGAACAAAATTTGCTCATCAAAGAGCTACATAAAAAATTCACTTCTGAAGCTGAGAAAAATGTTTGCCATTTGTTGTAATCCATCCTGGGAGAAAGATTTTTTTCCCCTACCGAAATTCCCCTTTAAAGCTGTCTAAACATTCTGAGGGTGTCTATGGAGGCTTCAGCCCAGGGCTGCCTGCAGCACTCACATCAGGAGAAACAGACTGCTCCTCAGTTCCCTTCAGCCAGAAGAGATCCAGCTTGAGGAGCAAAGGTTTGGCTTTGCCCACAGTTCACCTTTCAGTTGGGAGTTTTGGCAGTGCAGCAGGACAGGGGCAGGTCATGTCAGCCTTTGGGGTTGGCTGTTTGAAGGGGTGACTCAGTTCTCCTGGTTACACCACGCAATGAAGTGGGGATGTGGAGAACTTTCCCTTGCTAGAGGAGTACAGTGGCTCATGGTTGCACTAAACTCACCTCAGCACCCCCTCTGTGGCCATTTGTGCATTGCACCTCTTGCTCCTCATATGTCAGACTGGAGCAGCCAGCAGTTGGTCTGCAGGCAGATGCAGACCTTCCTTTCCTTCTCAAGGCACACGTTATTTATCTTTGATAATTGTTTTAGATGCATCTGTGTTTGCTTTAGGCTCCAGACCAGAGCTATGTGCTCCTCAGCAGACACTGGGGCTTATCCAGAGGTCTTCCATGTGTTGTTTTCATTAGCATCCTGGTTGCATCCTGAAAAAAAAAAAAAAAAAAATCCAGTGCTGGAAATACCATGTGGCCAGCAGGAGCCTACGTTTGTGTTATACAAGCCAGCAGTAGGATTCCCCCTTTCTGGGAATTCTTTGTTCTGGAAAACCAGCACCATGACAGGGAGATTGATTTATGTCACCAATAGAAACCAAACAGTCATCAAAACATTTCGCAAACACAGAATGGCTCCAGGGGCCTTGGTGTGGAGGTGACTAATGCTGCCATCCCTGTATCCCACTGCTCCCTCCCTCTGTGAGTGGCCAAGAGGAATGAGGCGTGGATGTGATGGGATGCTGTGCATAGGCTTTGTTACCATGTTGGGTTGATACCCTACATGGGGGCTTTCCTTTGGGGCCATTGCGTTTGAAGTGATCCCAAATGTCGCTTGTTTTTTGGGGAGCAAAGAAGTTTAGATGGTTTTATGGAGCAAAGGAACGATGCAAAGCAACAAATACAGAATTTAAATTAAAAAATAAAAATACAACAATAATCTTCAAGCTGGGAAAGGAAACCAGTGGGGCATAGGCTTGCCTTGTCCCTGTAAGTCTGGTCCCTGTGGTCCTCAGATGTGCAGTGCTGGCTGCAGCTGGCCACAGGCTTCTGGGACAATTCCACCTTCCCTCCGGCCCACTGCAGCCTTTCTTACATTTTTACATTAATCTGTTTGTCTTACTGCCAGCATGAGATACATTTTCCTCATCCTGGATGTTTAGTCTTCAGAGTCTTGCTGCCTTTATCCCCATGTTAGTCCCTAGTTTCCTGACCTATATGGTAAGACAAGATTACCATGTAAGACGTTTGGTGTTTTCACCTCCCACCATCCCTCTCATTCCACATACTTGGGAAAAAACTTATTTAGCAAGTCCAGCACGTTTGGACACACATTGCAGCAAATGGCTCTGCACCATGAGAGAGCCTCATAGCATAGTTCACATCCTGGTCTAGGCGGCTCCTTCCCAAATTGCTGCCTGTGAGCAAACGTGCCGTCTATAGACATAAGCCTGGCCTAATACGATCAAGATGTGATGTCTGCATTATGCATCTCTGAGAACACCATATGCATTTGCTCTATTTACAATGGTCGCATCTTAATTTGTAATATTAGCGATCAGAATATTCCCCTGCTAGGTAATCAGAGGGCAGCACAGAGAAGCTGTTTACTCGCGGGTTTCCGTTCCCTTTGCTCTGTTGTGCAGCCAGGCCAACACCCGCGCTCTCCTCTCGGCAGATGAAAGGGGAGGGCAGGGCCAGATGAAAGCCCCACACAGATGTGTTGGAGCATCCCCAGCCAGCATGTGAGCTCTGTCTGCCAGGAAGGGAAGCAGCCGAAAACCAGTCACTCGTTTCAGGAATCATGACGATGCGCTAGGGATGGAAAACATAAGAATTACCTAACAGGTAGGGACTGGGGAAGCGCTGTTTAATTGGAATTTCAGAACACAAAGAGGAGCCTTTTCTCTCTCAGCGCTTAGGCTTCAGCTTATTGTGCAAGACATGCAATTCATGCAAAATTTCCCTCTTGAAACACAACAGTTAAAGATAGCACGTAGCCCATCAATTCTGCTTGCTCTAAAGGTCAAGGAGATGCCAGAATGTGGCCCAGATCTCTGGATGGTGGAACTTTGCACTTGCAAATGCCATGTAATGCAAGAGGTAGATGCAAGCTATTAGCAATTCTGACGGGGTAAATCCAGGGATCATTAATTAAGTGGACAATTTATACATTTTATTTCATAGATTCATAGAATCATTAAGGTTGGAAAAGATCACTAAGATCATCAAGTCCAACCATCAATTCATCCCCACTATGCCCACTAAAGCATGTGGCTCAGTAGGCACACTTATCATATGGAAGAATGTGCAGCCTTAAGACGAGGTCCAGACCACCCAGTGACACTGGTTTGCACATCACTGTGCTGCCACTGAAGCTACAGCTCTGCATACCAATGGACAACCCAACACAGACATTATTTACAGTTGGTAAATAATGAGTATGTGATCGGATGTTGCAAGAGATACATATTCAGCATTTCTATTAAAAAAGCAGATATTTTCTTACTTGCCAGCCTTAAAAGGGTCAATTGGCTTTTGCAACACTCTCACCAAGAAGCCTGTAGAGAGAAATCCAGCATGAGTGACAATCAACTGAGGAACATCACAGCCATGTAAAAGGGAAGCAGAAAAAGGAAGGTGTATCTCACCACTATTCACTTCTAATAGGAGTGGAAGTGTTACCCACTCAGGCTTTTCTTCACTTCTGAAGCAGTAAAAGGACGGTTTTAGCATTCTCTGACACTAATTAAAGATGTATTAGAAGCTGAAAGCGACATTAGATGTTGGCTCTCAGAAATGTTTTCTGCCACAAACATAATTGTAACAAAAACTGAAGCACTGAAATAAGTGTTAGGACATTAAAAATCATAGACTTCTGTGTTTCCACTTTTCTTCTGCAATAGATTAAAAGTATGACAAATTTCACCCGAAGACACAACCATTAAGAAATCATTTGGTAAATGACATTTTTTCAAACCCAGCTTCTCCAGCCTGGGGAGAGCTTGGAAAAGGTCACAGCTATGTGTCCCATGAACAGTATCTCTTCAAGCCTGAAGGGTAAATCTATGGATCTGAGGCACTGTGTTGCTGGCCTGGGGAGGACATGATTGTTGGAATCTTCCCTACGAGGCTTTTTGTCGTGTTAAATGTGCCCCATCACCATGTGTGCATGTGTCTTAGCTCAAGGAGGCACCTGAGTTAGTGCTTAAATCTCATTTCAAACGGGTGTGAGATCTGTCTTAAGATGCTCTCCTGAATGGGTGCCAGCAGTGGTGACATGCATTGCAGCACTGATTTGGATAGAGACGAGCACAGTGCATGCTCCAGGATGGATGATATCACCAACATGTCTGTCAGTGTCTGTGCTTTGGGGGCGGGCAGACCATGCCCAGCAGGTCAGGAGGAGGCAGCAGGTTGTGTGTGCTGGGTGCAGCCTGTGGGTCACAGCACAGCCTTGGCAAGCTCTCCTTCAGCAAGAGAAACTGGGGTATGCCGAGCAGACACAACAAAATGTTCAAGTCTTGCATTTGGCAAGCTGCGTGCAGAGAACAGAGCTCATCTTTAGGTAACCAATTTTATAAACACCCATCATCCCTATGTCTGCAGAAAGGCCCTCCTGTCTCAGTCCTCTGTGTCGTATGGTCTGTGCAATGCCTGCACTTTGTGCCTTCAAATTTTGTGCCTTCAAACTGTTCCTCTCTTACAATAAGGCAGTGATGCTCCTCTCCTTCTTACAGGTACCAAACTGAAGACCTGAGGGAGAATTATCTCATACAAGATCAAGCAGGATGCCTACTGCAGGGTAAGAATTCAGCCAGCCAGCCCTAAGCTCTGCTCCCTGTGCCTTTCTCATAGCTGTCTTTTTGTTGCTGTTGCTGTTAATGTTAAAATATTGCCGTGCTCTGCCCTATTCAGAACTGGCATTCCTTGGTTAGGGTCCTAAAGATGTGTGGGGTTCTCTGTGTTAAGGGATTGTTTTAATAGACAAATAATTAAGAGAAGTTATTATATGCCTAGCCACCAGGAAAATTATATGCCTGTAAGGAGCAAGGATGGCCATTTCAAAGAAATGCTTGCGTAACTTTGTATCATCCATAAAACCACACATTCTCAGTGAGAGGAGGGTGGAGTTGTAGTCCCCTTGAGAGGGACAAGTGTGGCCTTCCCATGACATGCAAACACGGTTCCATGTTTCCTAAAAGCCATCTGTTTCTCCATTTATGGCAAAATGTGAGCTGGAAAGAATGTTGCAATGGGCTGCTCTCCTCCCCACAGACTGTGCCTTGCTCTGCCTCGTGCCAGGGGAGGACCACCTCTGCTCAGATGAGGCTGGGAGCTGGTGGAGGGGAACTGGGTGCCAGCTCTGGTCATTGGGCAAAGCAGCAAGGTGGAAAGATCTTCCTGTAAGCTGGAAGTTTGAGCTCAGCCATCACCCATTAAAGCCTCCTTTCCATCAGAAGGACACCGGTCTCGGCCAGATGAGATGTTGCCTCCTCATTGCTTAGCAAGTCCTCTCCCCTGTTGCCTACACAGAAGAAAATAAGCAAAAGCAATGAGTTTTCATCTGGGCAGAAAACCCCTACCCCTCCCTGCAGGCAGAAGGGAAGTTTTACATCAACTGCAGAAAATCAACATCACCTTTCAGGTCCAAAGATGCCTTTGATGAAGCAAGGTGGAATCAAATGTCTGTGCAAAAGAAGAGCTCTATGATATTGAAGAGAAAGTACCCACTGACACTACAGAAAGGATTTAAGTTCAGCCCAGGTCTTCTTCCAGGTCTCTAACAGCACTGATTTCCACTCAGGGAGAACAAATAATGCTTTGCTCATGTAAGAGGAGCCATGGCTGCATCTCTTCATGAGTGACTTTGCCACAGATTAGCCAGGGGGAGAGAGCTGAAGCTCATGATGGAAATAGCTCTCATCAAGAACAAGTGCTCCAGGGACATAGGACTGTTATTAGCTCTGTCAATGTTCAGAGAAGGAGAGATGCCTCCTTAAGAACCACGCATTCTCTCAGCAGACACATTTGCTGGACCTCCCCCTATTTTGTCTTCTCACCAGCTGCTTAACTTGCTTTGAAATGGTGAAGGAATGAGCAGTTGGAGGTGCTTTAAAGGTATGCATGTGGAGGTAGCACACACAGAAGGTGTCAAAGGCTGAAATGCAGCTCCTTTTGCATGGAGCCTGCACAGGCGATGCTCTGACCAATGGAGGATGGAGGGACTGTGAAATATCCCAGCAGTGGGCAGATACTCTCTTGACACCTGAGATGATTTGTTTTGTAAAGGAAGTAAGTGTCTTCCTCAGACCAGCTGCTGCTGTGATGGCAGAGCCTTGTTTGTGCAGCAGGGCTGCAGCATCCCCTGAGCAAGAGCTCAGATTTTGGCAGAGCTCACCCAGAGCCAGATTCCACCCGCAGCAATGGGAGCCAGGTGTGATGGAAAGAAATAGTTTTAACAGAATAGACTCCATGCCACTGGGTTGGGGCATGTGTGGAATCTCACCGAGGGTCTTTCTGTAACACCAGTAGGCAGGGGGAACACACTCATTTGTTCGTCACTGCATTGATTTGTTTGCTGGCTGAAGATAAATCAAAAGGAGACCTGAGCTCCACCTGGGGCTTTGGGTGCAGCTGAACACATTCCCCAGCGCTGATTTACAGCTGACCTTCAGCATTAACTATTTGTCAGCTCAAGGACTGTGACATCAGGCTGCCAAATTTATGTTTAATTAATGATGAATCCTCCCCATTTCTGGCCAGCTGAGAGGACATGACTGTGCCCCAGGGACCAGGGTGCAATGTCTCCTCTCCGCATCTCTTAGAGCAGGATCTGGAAGACAAGGTTGAATTCCTTCGTGGCCTCCCATCCCACAGCCAGCTGTGTCTGCAGAAGGTCTTCTCTTTGTGCTGACCCCATATCCTCATCTCCTCTCAGCAGCAGGGCTTGGACATCTAGGAAATCCATCTTTGCTAAATTTCCAGGGTAACCAGCAGACAACAAGGCAGACCTCTGGTTCCTCGTGATGGAAAACAGAAGAAATGTGGAAATATGCTGTGGCAAGCCACAAAGTCTTTAAGATTCCTTCAAATACTGTTACAAAAAGTAATACAGGAGAAATGCAGGTCCCTGAGCCTGCCATGATGGGAGCACTGGGACTATGAGAGGAGGCAACCTATGGCACGTCCCATCGATCCCCACACCAGGACCACAGTGCAAAGGGAATGTAAACCCCAACCTCCTTCCTGCCCTGGTAATTCACCTTTTTTTTTTTTTTCCCCTTCCTTTTTTTCTTAAATGCTTTTCTGAGGGTCACACCCTTTCATCTGTTTATTTTTAACATCTAACATTTTCTGAACTTAATGTCAGCTCAGCTGTAGTCCCAGATCTCAGTTCATTCTGGTTCCATAACCATCCTTTAATGCTTAAAGCACATATTTTGAATTAGTTAAATTAGATTTTGCTCTGTTGTCAGTGACTGTCAGTCGTGATGTTTTTGACTTTGCAGGTTCAAGAGGCAGCACACAGTAAGCTGATGTCGGAAGAACGAATTAGATTGTCAATAGAAAAAAAATGTTGCTAGGAAGATGAGGCTTATAAATGACTTTAGACATGCGTCTATAATTACTACATGCTTTTTTTTTTTTTCTGTATACATATGTAGGGACTTTTAGGAAGCTGGTTGCTATGGTAACTTCTTTACTGCATGGTCCATATGTTACTTAAGATATTCTTTTTTCCTTAATGGAAAATTACACCCATGGACACGGATGGCATTTGTAAATCTTCTAGAAAAGCAACAATTTCCCTTTTCTTCCTAAATGTCATCAGCTGTGCACTGGGTGCCTTTGAAGTTTAATTCTCCTCCTTGTCAGCTCACCAAGCACGAGACGTGTGCTGCATCCAAACCTTCCTTCCTCTGCTTCCAAAGCCTTTGCCTTACTGGAGCCCACCTCTCCTTGCTGCCCTCAGCACCTGCCTAAACATCCTGGCCATTGACTTATGAGCTTCCCTTCACCTCCCCACTACTCTACACTGTTCAAATTAGAATGGAGAATAAGCTCAGCTCCAGGTGCGTGCACAGCTGGGAACACAGTGTTCTCTTGGCTGCTGCTCCATGCTCTCAGGTTGGAAGGGGCAGAAAATCATTGCCATCCATAGGCATATCAGTACTTTTTGATGTGGTTTGTTGGCTTTGAATATTCAAAAAGTTCTTTTAAGGTAGTGGCATTTCTTTCCTCATCTACTGGGGCTGGAGAAAAGGAAAAGCAAACAAACAAGCCAACCCAACTCTTGCACTATGGCAAACATTTGTTTTGTCTGGTTCAGTCCATTTTTGACAAGTCCATTTCAGTCCATTTAAACCAAGGGACAGGAAATTCAGAGTGGAAAGCTCGAGCACTGTGGCTGAGGAGCAGTTCCCTGAGCTGAGACCCGTGCTGTAGTGTTCCTCTTCAGCACACCCACACTCATACTGTACCTCAGCATTTTCTTGCTGCCATTGGCTAAGAATAAATGCACGTCTGTAAAATACGGGTCTCATTGAGGCTTCATTGGGTTGGATTTAACTCTGTGTATCTGAAACTCAGATCTGAGAACTCAGATCCGTTAAAATGTATTCTTAACCTTATTTTTTCCAGCAGTTCTTATTAATGACTGAAGCTTGGAAGCTACTGCCTTTGTTGTATCTAGAGAGAGACTGAATGTTGGCTTTTCAGAAACCTTTCTTGAGGTCTTCCACAGCTGCACTTTCTGTTTCACGTTTGAAAGGTTTGACACCTTAGCAGTATAAAGTTATAGGTTTTATCCCTAAAACTTCCCAAATGCAGTTTCCATTATTAACACAGTTGCGACAGCTATAGTTTGTTTATATTGCTTCACCTGGGGCACATAAACTTAAAGGACTGAAAATACCTCCATGCAATAAAAGAATTTTATATAATTACAACCTCTTGCTGTAAGGGACAGCTGGCCTTTGAAAGTTGGGAACTCATTTACGTCATTGAAGTAAAATGTAAGCCTGGGCTTTAAATGGCCGTAATTTATGTTTCTGAAGCTCAAAACAAAAACATGGCTGTCTAAAGGGCAAATACCTTCCAAACACATTAATACTTATAATTCAGCTGAGGACTGTGTGAGTCTACAGCTCCTTAACAAGAGGCTGTCGGTGGCTGTCCAGAATTGCTCCAGTTTCTTTTGACACTTATTCTTTTATTATCTCTTGTTCGCTTGAATTTCTATGGGTGGTTTCCTAATTCAACAGTTATAAATGTTTCCTAACCTGCAGCCCCTGCACAGTCAGTAGGGGTGAGTCCCAACGGTGCCACCCATCGTCACAGGGGACTGGGGTTACTCATGCCCACCAGGTCAGTGTGGCTGTGGGTCTGCAAGTCACACGTCTCTCATCACTGAAAAGAGTCAATTCCTTGTAGCCGGATGAAAACCTGTGTCTTGAGAGCAGAATAACCAGAAATCACCCTGCAGTTCTTGTGCTGCGCATTTTTTTGGTCCCTGTCTCTAAGCTTTTTGTCTGGACACCATTTATATACTTTGGGTTAAGGGCCTAGTTCCAAACAGCTGTTGCTTGTTTAGCTTTTTTTTGCTATTTTTTTTTTATTTTTTATTTTTTAATTTATAACACTGAAAATCCCTCTGGAATGGGCTGACACCAAAAATGTTTGTTCTAGTCCTTGGATGAAGGCACCCACCCATGGTTCAAGCTTTTATGATTTGTAAATTCACCAACACTTATTATGGCATTGCAAAACAACAGCAACAAAAAGAAACCCAACCGCAGCTCCTGCGGAGCAAATTCCAGGCTCAGAGCATTGCTTCAAGCTTGCCAGCCCATCATCACAAGGGAGCCTGCATTGATTCTGAAGGTGTATTTGCAGATCTTAGTTCTAGCTTGACCGTGGTCTGACTTGGCTCCTTCCAACAATGCACGGTTTTGTCATTTGCTTTAAATACGGGTTCAGATGTATCTGTGATTTAAGAAAAATTGATCTCCTTTTCGTAACACTCAGGAGTGTGATGTTGCTGCCCAGCTCATTGCAGTAGAGCAAATGGCAGATTTTCATAGTGCTGGATCATGGAAGTGTGAATATTGAAATTGGGTTTCTGGATCAAAGGAACTGTGCAAAGTGAATTCAAATTTCCCTTGAGCCTTGCATGGGTGAACTCCATTTCTTTCCCTTAAGCCACCTCTTTGGGGAAACTCGGTCACAGGAGTTTGGTCAAAGTCCATTGGGCAAAAATGATGGTGGCTGTTGATGTCCCTCCTGACGGCGAGTGGGAAGACGTGGGTGCACACGTGGAGATCTCTTAGCAGTTTGCCTGCTGACCCTTGCTTAAGGATTAATTTTCCTTTGGAATTGTACTGGAAGTATTAAGCAGGGAATTTGGGAAAAACACAGAAGCGGCTTTAGCAAATGTGCTCTGAGCCCTGCTCCTGGGTGAGGAGGGGAGCCTGAAAGCCAGCCCAGTCCTTCCCTTCCCGTACAGCTCTGGGAGGTGCTGTCAGGGCCTGGGAATGTGCTCCTGCACATTACATCCTCCCCTATGGGGGCACAAGGGATACTGGGGTCCTTGCAGAAGGACAGCACCAGAGGTCATTTACACCCAAATCTGGAGGAACTGAGCTGCTTGCAGACGCTGCTGCAGCAAGTAGGGGTTGAGCATCTGCGTTAGAAATCCAAGCCTGAGATGTTCCCAGAGGCACCAAGGACAGTTGTGGACCTGTTTTCCAGCTCCACCATTGAGTTTGCCAGAGGAAAAAAGAGTCAAAGCTTCCAGCAAACACAGTGCTACAGAGCTGCTGCAACTGTGAACAATTCCATTCTTCCCGGATGTTCAGAACTGAATGCCAAGTGGAGAATATATTCCCTAAAACAAATGGAATGGCTAAGTGGACCAGCATGAACAGAAGGTCCAACTGATGGTTCATGGCCCACCATGAGTGTGTACAAGTGGAGGAGTGCTGGAACACAAAGATCATTTCCCTTTCTTCTTCCCTTTTCAAGGCCATAAGATGGACAGAAATATAATTTCTAATTTTCTAATGTTTCTAAGGATGCTGTATTGGGGAGGTTTGCAGGCAAGGAGGAGCTTGTCCCTTTCTGGGGATTAACTGATGGAGGGGATGCTGTGCTCAGACACTGCTCTCAGTGCAGTCCTGCCCTGTGTCACGGAACCTACTGTACCTGCTCTGAAACAGCTGCAGATGCTGAGAATTTAAAGGCGAGTTCTTATGATCTATGGTGGCTGAAATGTCTATAAACACCTTGAGTCTCCCATGAGATCTCTGCGCTTGCCAAACTCTGCAGCTTACTAGCATGTCTCATTATATGCAGTGCTTTCTGTAAAGTCCCCCTCCTGGAGCCTGTGATTATGTGAGCCCTGCAGAGAAGTTGGTTTAAAGGCCTCAGTACATCCTCAATGCTAACATAGAAAAGGTAGATGAAGAAACACTAATTTAATTACAAAGTTGAAAGCCTTTAATAGCGTTTAAGATAGTCTCAAGATTTGGAGCCTACCTGTGGCTTTTCCTCCAGTACTGGCAGTTATCAATATTGAAATATTATCGCAAAATATATACATAATATTTAAACATATTAGTAACTCAAGGCTATAGATTGCTCAGCTGAAATCTGCTGAACATCAATCACCAGATTCAATGTCTTATGGCTGAAATAAATCTGATCAGAAAACTAAACAAAATCAGTAAAACTAGCAGCATGACTCACTGTATCTTCCCTGGCTGAAGTAAGATGCCTGCAGGACTCTCATGTTGCTTTCAAGCAGAAATGTATATATTGCAGAGCTGATTTGGGTGTGCATATCCTTTAAAATGGATCTAGGATATTAGATGTCCTCTGTGAATGCGTGCGTTAAAAGGATGGACAGGGTACTTGATCTAGAAGAGCTATAAAGACATCCAGGAGGCAATGTTTCCTTGTGTTTTGATTGAAACAGAAATAGAAGCTTCATTTCCTTTGTGAGGGATGTTTTGGATTTACACAACTGCACGGTATTGTCTGTCACAGGACATGGACTTTCACAGTTAGCAAGAGGATGGAGAGGAGCAGAGAGGACCCTCTGAACCAGCAGCACACCAGTCAGAGCCACCATCTGACTGCCATGAGTCTCCTGCAGGCTTTTCCCCCCCAGGCTGAGGAAGGTTGTTCCAACCCATAGGTACCATATCCAGGTATGACTGTGTCAGTGTTGTCCTTAGGATCAGGAATCTGGAAGCAAATACCCCAATCATCTCCTCTTGCAGCGTGCTCCCCTTGGCTCGTGGTGCTGCTTTTGGCTTTTGGAGGATGCTGCACGAGATGATGTGCTCCCGCACACTCAAGTGCTTGGTCACTAATGGTCAGTCAGTACTGGGACTGATCCCCTCTGAAAACACACAGTGTGGACACCTGCTGCTCAGATTTGTTTGCTAAAGTTAATGAAGATGTGTGTGCTCTGCTGACAAAAACACTCAGCCAGCTACAGAAAGCCCCCAGCTCATGGCATGTAATTTTCTTTTCTGAAGAAGCGTAATTCCTGTCAATACCAAACAAGAAGAGACACTGTTTGAAATTTGTGTGCCTTTCCACTGTTTTTCTTCCCATCTCCTCTCTCCTCCCTACAGGTGTATTCTTTGTGCAGTAACTTTTCTCCTGGGAAAGAACACGACTTTATGGCAGACAGGAATGCTGACCCACTTGTCTTCTGCTGCGAGCATCCATCAAACCTGGCCTCTGTGTCCCCTGGAGCCTTAATTTTCCTCTTGACAGCAAAGACAAATGACCGCCGCAGGGCTGTTTGCTCATGTCTACTCAAGGTTTCCATAACATTTCTTAAAGATGACCTGTTTTTTAAACACACATCTCTGCTGTCACCTACCAGCGTGAAAGTAGAGTCAGGTTTGTTTTAAGAAAGCCTTACAGTGCCAATCCCCTGTACACCTTCCCTCTCTTCTCTCTGCTTTAAGCTTCTTAGTTCTTACGTGCTGTCAGCTGTAAGACTTTTCCTCCTGTCTTGAAGATACAGTGATGTGTTGTTTGTGGTGGAACAACAGTAACAGAGTAAAAATAATTGGTTTTCTGGTTCGTACAGCAGTAGAAAAGTGAATCCCATTTCATCACCAGAGCAAGAGATGTTTGAAGGTAGAATCAGAGTGTGCTTTCCTCTTGGGGATGGAGGTGAGATCCTAACACCTCCATTAGTGCTTAGATAGTTAATCTGCATCTCATTAATTACTTTCAGGTTTGTAATATATTTTAATTTCTGCAAATATTTATGGAATCAAAAGTATATGTCCCAAAGGCAACCTCTCTTCCAGTAATGCCATGTGTGAGCAGAGTGAGGCACTGGTCACCTATCTGCAGGCTCCCACCCGCTCAGAGGCACCACATTCTCTGCAGAACAATGTCTTAAAGCCACTTCTCTCCATCCCCATTGAAAAACCTGACCTGAATGCCACAGTCTTGCTGCAGAGCTGAGAAGGCAGGCAGAAAACACAAGGAAATAACTGGTTTTGTTATTAAAATCTGCAGTACGGAGCATGGGACAAAGCAATTTCAATTCCCCAAACCTCTAATTCCAGAGAGCTTTTCTTTGTAACCGAAATACAACTTTTTAATATAATCTTTGGCAAAAACGTGCTTCCTTTTATTTTCCTCCTTGTGGAAACTTAAGAAACCACTCTGTAACATCGCACACAGAGTAGCCTGCTCCTATGCTGGGAAACACCAGCAGCTCTCATTTGGGAGGACCACTGCCAGCCCTGGCTATGATTGAAGCCCCATAAAAATGAAGAGATTCTCTTGCCAGATTCATCCTGGTGTTGAAAGACAGAAGAAAGCTGTTGCCACTTTCCAGTTTCCCTTGGCATGAGGATTTTCCGATGAGCCAGGACATCCCAGGCAGGAAGGTCGGTGCTGGCTCACCTGCATGCTGGCTGTGCTCAGTACATCTCTCCTGGCACTGCATTCCCAAGCACTGCCGAACAGCCCTGGGGTTGCACAAAGTCTCTTTGGGCTCTGGAACGAGCTCCTTGTTCACATGAAAACCATACAATCAAAGCACACCACAATACAAACCCTTCTTGGCTATTGAATGCCGTCATTACGTAGTGCGTAGCTATGAGTAATTGTGCGTATGGAAAAGAGCTGTAAAATCCACTGCTGTGTGCTGCTGGTGTATATGGCTGATTTATACACATAGCATAATTTAAACAACCCATGGGCCATAATGTGCCCCCAAATGTTTAGCTGAGTGTCCCCAAATTTGTTTTGCACGTTTATCCTTCCATTTGTTCGGAGCTTACGTGTTCTTTGACTTTACTATGTGCCTTCCAGCATTATTTCATGGAAATTCCAATTTCCTGCTCTGAAAGAAAGCCTGATGATAATGAGGAGCTTGAAGCTTTTCAAACAAAAAGGCAGTTTGAGTCAATTCTGCATTTTGCTTTTAATCAAAACTAGTCGTATGCATTTGCATCAACAACGAGCTCAGCCCACAATGCTCCATATGGGCTTGGCTGCTGGCATTCAGGGGCAGCTGAAAAAGCTCCCCATTTCTCAAAGGTTTAAGGATGACCTTGCAGAAGTGTCGTTTGTCAAGTGTCAGATTTTCCAGAATGGCTGGATAATATCCCTGGAAACATTCTGGGGAATCAAAGAGCCAAATTCTGCCACGGCCAGAGCAGCACATCAACACTCACCTGCAGGGAGAAGGGGGGGAAATAGGGAACAGGAAGATTTTTTTAGGATGCTTTATCTAGATATTCATCTTCCGCTTTAGCTGTGCTTCATTTTTTAGCCATGCTATATTGACTCTGTTTCAACTGAGCCTACAATAAATAAGAAAACAAGCTACGGTCCATTAATCCGGACACCTATTTGCAATTCTGGGGTGTCTACAACATGTGGAAACAGCCTTAAAACTTTTACTGCTCCCCAGTTCTGAGCTGATCTCGCAGAACCCCCTTCACACTAATTCCAAGGAGGTCACACCCAGGAGGGGGTGTCCATATATGGGCAGTTTTAGCACCGGCTCTCTATTTTTGAGCAAATTAATAGCACCCAGAAGGGCTGCAGCACACAGACTGTGCAGGTCTGTTCTACAGAGCGTGAACAATTAGGAGAAAAGGGGACGGCAAATCACATGAAATCCCTGGATGTGCTGCCGTGAGGGGTTGTACAAGTTTTGCTTGGGAAGGATTTATTTCCACTCATTTTGGTCCTGTGGCTGTGAGAGGCTTGCAAAACCTTTCACCTTCTTTCCCTAGAGTCGTATATATTTTATGAGAAATTTAAGAATTACCTCTTATTAAAATGTGGATAGTGTAATTACCAATAAAAAGCAGATGTTGTGGCATGACTAATGCTTAAAAATGTGTATGTAGCAAGCACGACATAGCAGCACATCCAGGCTTTTCAGTAAGATAATAAAAGTTGTCTTTGTTGGATCAAACTGGCCAAGTCACAGAGGTCTGAAATTGGAGGGAAGTTGTTATGGAAAACACTGGAAGGCTCCAAAAAAGGACAGCTTTCCTCCCACTGACCTCCGGAGCAAAGCTGGACTCCAGAAGGTACAAATGCAAGGAGAAATGACCCTCTTCACCTTGCTCACATCAGGAGGTGTCTGAAAGATGTCCTGCTCCGAGCACCGTGACTTGCTATGCTGAGAGCATCCTTCCCCTAAAAGCTGTAATGAGTGTAATTAGTGAACTCCCCGACACCTCAGGCACCTCCCAGGGGATCCATAACCCACCTGCAGCAGTCAAGATCATTCCCTTGGACCCATCCCAGGGATTCTGGCAAGGGGAATCTGGAATGATCTGCTTAGGCTGACTTTTGAAAGAGGAATGCTCAGACATCATGCAAATTGGGTTGTACACTGAGCTCCTCCAGCAGTCCCTGCTTCACAAACTTCGGCTGTGCTCACAGATTCATCTCCCTTTCTTCCTGGCTGGTTTGGAAAGAAGCATTCCCAGCTCGGAAAAAGGGTCTGTTTTTCAGAGTGAGGGCATCTGTTTTGGAGGATGTGTGCCTCGTATGGGGGTGGGTGCAAGGGGAGCAGGAGGTGGGGGCACCCAGGGATGCAGGGGGGCTGGAACATCCCTTCTGGCAGCTCTGGTCTCTGCCTTCTGCCATCACACGTCCTTCTTTGTCCCAAAGCCCATGCCTTGCCCACATGCTGGCAATTCAGAATAGAATCACAGAATCATTAAGGTTGGAAAAGACCTCTAAGATCCCCAAGTTCAACCCCAACCCACTCCACTGTGCCCAATGACTGTGTCCCACATCTCCACAGTTCTGAACACCTCCAAGGGCAGGGACCCCCCCACACTGTGCAGTGCACAGACTGTCCCCTTTCTGAGAATAAATTTTTCTTAATACTCAGTCTGAACCTCCACTGACACAACTTAAAGCTTTTCCCTCTCATCCTCTTGCTTTACCTGGGAGAAGAGGCCTAAATATGAGCACGCTGGAGGCAGCAGAGACTCTCCATCTTTTCCTTAAGACCCTGTCCTGTTCAATCGTTCTCCCTGAATTTCCTCTACAGAAAGATGCTATCTTTCAATTAAAGACAAAGAAATCCTTAGCCTGCTCTGGGCAGAGGGATGAGCACATCCCATGGGCACGCACTGCAAAGGATGCACCTGAGGGGATGGGAGCTCAGGGGCTGCTCCTTTCCCCTTTGATGGTTTTTTTCTGTTTGCCTGTACCAGCGTTAGCTCTGTCATTTTGGGAAATGGAACTAAGGCACATGCATAAGCAGCCCCTGACAGCAATTAGTTCTGGCAGTATTTTTGTGGTAATGAATTTCAATGAAGCCGGGGTTTTCGATGCCTGAACACTTCATTAACTGCTGCTATATCATCCTGATGCAGTTGAGAAATCACATTATAATAAACCACATTTTACTGCAGGCAGCAACGAGGATAATAAATGGGATGAATAATAATTCAGGCTATTCACAATCATCCCTATGCTTTAGAGTTCTGGAATTTTTGGTAAATAGATTGAATGCTGTGTGAGGATGAATCTTATTCTGAATTTCTCAGTGACTTATTTATGGGCTTTTTTAATGTATTCTTAGAGAATGTGCTCCACTTTGTCACACTTGCCAGTTAAACACTGAAATACACACGCTGTTATGGCAATAAGGAAAGTCTTCTGTCATTTAGCAGAAAGTAATTGCAACCTGAATGAAGGAAAGGAGATGATAACTATTTCGATGTGAGGTATCAGGAGGTCTTTGTGTGTTTCTATATATTTACAGGGTATAGTAAGGTCTTTTATGTAAGTATGGAAATCTGTGGCTTTTGAGAACACACACACAAGCACAACTGAGGCATTCCCTTCTTCTTTTTGCATATGTCAGCCGAAGAAAGCAGCATTATTCTGCCACAGAAAAAGGAAATTAATACTGATCACTGCCTTTGCAGCGATTAGTATGCAAATGGGAAAAAAATGCCTGAATCTGATGCTATTTCTGTTGAAATGTATCCTTCCATGTGAGTCACGTTGGCTGCCCTGTGGCTCTGTGGGGTTGCAGACAGCAATGGAGGAGTGGCCCTGAGATGCTGCTTGGGGTCACTGAAAGGATGGAGAGGACAGTTTTCATAGCCAGGGAGAACTGAAAACAAAAGCAGTTCATTTTCTGAAGTCTCTATTCAGCACGTTCCCTGGATAAAGATCATACATGTATTGTCATAATACAAATTTCCTCCCAGATCAGACGTGTGATTTCTGTGCTCTGTGCTGGTGAAGTCACCCTGACTCATCATTCTTGGAACCTGGAAAAAAATTGCTCGTTTCGTTTTCAAGAGAACATGTGGAGAAAGCTCAGAAACACAATGAGCTCCCATCAGCCCCATCCACCCCTACCCAGCTAAGGACTGATGGGTTTCACCAAGAGATGTAATCCTTGTGCCAAGCAATGAAATGCCCACACTGTCATAATTACTGGTGGTTTAAAATGTGTGGGAGCTTTCAAGTGGAGTTTTTCCTCATTTTTCCCTCTTAGATGAGGGCTGCTCATCTAAGAATTTGAGCAGCAAGCAGTGTAAATGTTAAAGGTTTCTAGAGGAAATGATGGCTTCTAAGTATGTGCTGACTGGGTAAAACTGGAGGTCCTGTAGGATACCTCCTATCTCTTCTTTCTAGTTATAGGTGATAACCACTTGATAAAACCAAAGCCATGGAAAAAAAAAAGACCAACAATGGAAAGAACCAACCTGCTTCTAAAAGATGGGTTTTATGAGTATGACAAATGCAGTAAAATCATAAATCCAAACTGATCATTTGTAAGGGGTTATCTCAGGAATTTATTTTCTCTCTGATAGGGATAAAAGCAACCAGGAGTGGGACAACAGTCCCACTTACTTTGTGATGCTGCCCTGGAACCCCATCACCAAGGGAACAAAACGGATGTGGGATGATGCTCTCCCCACAGGCTTTCTCTTCTCCGATGCTTCTTGGGTACCTGGTAACCATAAAAATACCCTCTATCTCTCCCCTGGGAACCCTTGGGTTGCACTTGTATTACCCAAATATGTAGATTAAGGCCCCTTTGAATGAGGTATTTGTAAGCTATATTTAGAATACTAAAAAAATGTAGAGGCTCTATGACTATGTGGCTATAATAGGACTATATGGCTATAATATGACTATATTTTGTCAAGGAGATGAGGTCTTATAATTGTGATAACTTGATAAATGGACTTTTCAATTAATAAAATGGGAGTTGATTTAAAACATCAGACCTAAACTCAGTCAAAGCCTTGAATTGCACGTGCCTCTGGTTTGAGTGGAAAATTCAAAAAGAAAATATCAGGAGGAAAAGAGGGTTGAACCAACTTTTTTTAAAGACTCTACTGAAATTTCAGTATTCTTCCATTTCCAGAACATTCAGGAGCACCTGATCTACCACGATTTTCTGGAGACCATTAATCAGACTAAATCAACCATGGAAGTGCCATGACTTTGGTTTGGAATCTGTCAAGGAAACTCATGCAGTCGGTAAATTTAACCTCAAATCAGTACAAGTGCTGTCTCTGGGTTTGTGCTGTGCCAAACAGGAGTAAAAAATCAGACAGGAAGGGTTGGAGATCGGATTTTTATTTCTGAAGTCTACTCATTGTGACCCTTCATCACGACAAAGAAAACATGAAAGAGCCTGTGTCAATCACTAAAGACTACCTGAGAATACAAAGGTTAACTTGTATTTGGATTTTAAAGAGAACTCTTCCTAGGAAACTGTTTCAGGGCTCAGGAAGAAAGAGCTGTACTTTTTTCATATCATAACCAGTTTCTGAAACTTAAGCTTTTAAACAAAATACAAATATTTTCAGTTCAAATAGGCTCTTTTTCAAACGTTTTAGCTAAAGACTCCAATTTCCATCACAAATGGCTTTGATGGGAAATTTCTGACCACTTCTCTGTTTATCTCAAGCAGATTGTGGCAGAGAGGTGGGAGGAGGTATCAGTCTTTATGGGCCCATCTTTCCTTCCTTGCCTTGCAGATCAACACAGAAACAGAAGAAAGCTTTGATGACAGCAAGGTTTATTCTGAGAAGAAGGAGAATGTGAATTATTCGTCCATCTCCACAGGATATTTTCCATATTACAGATCGAATGAGGAGCAGTTTGTCCAGCCACTCCTGTATGGCTTAAATGCAGAGGGAGAGAAGCCTGAAAGCAACTGGAAAGATGAAGGAGAAGGTGGATGTGCAGAACTTGGTGGAGATGCTGAGAAGGTAAATTGCAAGGGTAATTTCTCCCCATGACCATGGATATCTATTGGGCAGCATTCTCACTGAACAGCTGGCATTCATCCTTCCTTGAAGGACACATAACTCTAATGATCATGCCAATGTGTCAACACCACTCTTCCATGTATCCACATCTCAACTCCTGTATGTGTTTATTACAGACCACCCGCCCAGCTCTGGGGGAAGAGAGGAAGCCGTGTTCTTCCATGGCCAATATAGAGCCAACATCCCAGCAGCTCCTAGGAGGCAGCACCTTGGGAAGCTGCCTGCCAACCTTCACCCTCCCCACCACACTGCCAAGCCTGGACCGGCCCTTTTCTTCCACTGGCTACGTCCCTTACTACAGAACAGAAGCAGAACTCTGCATCAGCCCAGCAATGTGTGACAGGTTTCTCACCAGGACAGAAGTTTTGCAGAATGAAGAGGGAAGATGGGTGGAAGAAAAAAACACTTGGAATTTTGGTGCCAGCTGCTTGGTGTCCTGAGAACAAAGCAGCAAGTTTGTCAGCAAAAGGCAGAAACTGGTTTAACGTAGACGTGAATTAGAAGTTCTTGAAAGCTATAGCCACATGAACAGCTGTATGAATATGGAATAAGTGTACTTCTCCCTTTGAATAAAACAGTAAGTGAAAAGCTGGACTCTGTAATGACAGCAGAAAGCAGCAGGGAAATGTCTGACGGGGAAAACTTGCTCTAGAAAACATGATGAAGGAGGAGGGTGAAGATCAGAACTGTGTTTTTCTGTGGCTAACCATGAAGAGAACTTTTTCTCTCCCATCCAAGAGTAGAGGAACTCCCAGTACATCTTGGTCAGAGTGAATCCCTCTAGTAACACACAATTGGCACAGAACTCCCTGATTCTCCTGAAGAACCCATGTTCTGCCATGCTGGTTGGGGTGTGGATACACATTTTGTGCATCTGCATTCAAGACCAAGTGAGAGAGGTGACCACACAGATAAAGAAGAGAAAATTCCGATGTTTACAAAGATGAAAGATAGTAAATCCACTCACAAAGTCAGCAAATAATGTGCAAATTGAAAATGTCCTTTTTCCCTTTTATCCATACCTGCTGCTCCCCCAGTATGGACTGTACAGGGCCAGCAGTGATCTCTTGTTCATGGGAATGTGTGACAGCTGTGAAACGACAGTGCCAATGCAGAAGGGATGTGCAGCCATGGGAAACGGCCAGCGGGAAGAAATAAGAATTATTTGAATCTAAGCTGCTTGGAGGAATTAAGTGGAGACATAATTTCCAGTAGGAATTGGGAAATACATTTCCTCTCCCCTCCACTACAATCCTTCCATTGTATTAATGGCATCTGTTAGACAACAGTCATACACAAGAGAAAAAAAGCATTTTTATTTAAAATCTTTGTCAGTAAAATTTTTTGAACACATTTCCATTATGTCTGTCTTCATTTCACTTGCACGGTCAGTAATGAAAATGTTCCTGATTACTTTAATATGTGCAACCACTGGCTTCCATAGTGTTGACTGTGGAAGACCTGACAACAGCATCCAGGAGCAACTTGACATTGGTGAAGCTTCACTGATTTACACCAGATGAGGATCTGTCCAGAAAAGCACAGCTCGGTGTTTTCTTTGCAATTGAGAAACGTTGCAACATGCTCTCCTTACTGCCAACTATGTCACCTCTTTCAGACACCACACAAGTTGATGAAACACGTCTTTTCCCATTCCTGCTACGTGCGCAGACAACTTCTCTTCAAAACAGACCCTCTCCAACTATTTAGTGCGTTTGTGAGTGCTTCTGTAATGATTACAGGTCAGTAGCAGTAATCTCAAATGGACCTCTTTGGTTGAGTTGGTGCCAACTCATCCCAGTGTCCACAAGTAGCTGGCTGGGTTGGAAATGGGAACACAGGTAGGGCAGCCAGTGTGGCTTCCCCATCCACAGCCTTTGCCTGGTGCACACCACAGCATCGTCCCATCCTGCCACTGCTCCTCTTCAGCCATCACCTTCCCAATTACTAAGAACTCTGGCTGAACCAAGTCAGGCTATATGGAAGAGGTTTTAAACACAAAGGTTTATGTGTTGGGTGCGTTGAAAGGAGGTCGTGCCAAATATCTGGGGTTGTCTGAATTCAACAGAGCAGAGAAGGGAAGGAATTCTGCCTTGAAATTGGGTGTGATTTATTCTGAGAATATTAAATTCAGCGTTTCTATACATTCAGCATGTTAAAATAGCTCACACTATGTAATAGCAAATCCACAAATCTCTCTTATTTCCACTATGTAGAAAATAACTGCTTTCTATTGGCTGTATGTGGTAATTTATGGGAACGAGCAACATCTGAATTCAAGGATTTGGAAGATGAGAATATTACAAGCTTTACCCTCCTGGATCAGAAGAGTCTAGTTTTAAGCAAATGCCAGCAAATATCATATCATATGATGCCATCTGGAAAGCGGAGTTGAACTCATGATTTTAATATATTTTCCATATAGCTTTGCTCCAAGGTAGAAAGGATGGGAGGCAGCGTTGGATGTTCCTGTGATTCTCTCTGAGGCTTACGCCGCTTTATTACTTTTCCACATAGTTAACATCCTGTACACGGACAGCAAATGATGTTTCTCAAAGTGATCGGAGGATCGGATGGCTGCCTTCAAGAAGACAGGGTGTACCTTTGCCCCAAGAGTGTGCTGAAAACAACAAACCATTGGGTTCAGCCCAGCGTACCGACACCGTATTTCCTTTCATCTCTTTATTTGAAAAATTCATAATTATTGCTCTAAACCCTCAGCACTTCGATATTACTGCTCTTCTGGAGTCTGCAAAAACAATCCGCAATTACTTTGATGCACGCTGTGGAGTCTTCATTGATCCCATTTAAGCTTTTAATCTCGCGAATACACAAAGTTAATTCATGAAACAAAACAAACAAACCGCAGCAAAAGATGCGCTTTCATAACAAAAGCGGTGATGACCGTAACTGCGGGGATTTGTTACAATGCAGGTTCTTCTTTCTCAATCGCTGATGTTAGATTTCATTTGGAAAGGAGGAAATGGGACTCAGTCGCAGTGTTTGTTAATCCGCCTGCCCTTAGGGAAAAGCTGACTTCAAAGTCAGTGGAAAGGTTCGCGCAGACAGTGCAGGGTGTGGAATTTCTCTGAAATCAGCTAAAAGGCTCCTTCTCCAGTCAAGCACTTCAGCCCTTAATTTCTTGACCCAAAGCGTCCTAAAATCTTTGACAACGCTCCCTCAGCCTCAGCCAGGTTGGGCCTGGCCTTCCAGTTTCCCCACTTGGTGCAAAGCAGCAGCTGAAATGTTCGCTCACTGTAAACCTGAACCCCTCCAGATGCTGTTTTAGGGAGAAAATGATCTCACCCCTGTTCAGCCGTATCGGCAGTGCCCCCTGCCCCAGCGGCTTTGACTAGCTGAGCTCTCTTCCCTCTCCAAAACCTAATTATGTTGGCATACATGACTTAATAACTTTACTTGGAGCTCAGTTCGAGATGATGCTTTTGGCAAGGAGCACCTAGCAGAGAGGAGCAGAGCCAGGCGTTAAACAAAGGAGTTTACACAGGGCCCTTCCCAGCAAAGCAATGGGCAGGGATGGAAGTGACTCATGGACATGAAACAAGCTGGCTTCCATTCAGAACCTATTTACAGGGAGCGATGAGAGAATACCTTGAAGTGGTAAAGGGACACATACCTCCCATACAAGCACCAGCACACACACAGGGCTGGCAACTGTTGTGTCCTGGCCCACAAACACAGATCCATATCTGCATAGGCAGACGTTCTCTCTCTTAATTTTTGCGTGTATGAATGTGTGCAGAAATCCAAGTGAAGTCTCTGCCCAGAGCAATCGTTACCCAGATATGAAAAGCAAAGCTGTGGTGAGATGAAGGCGCAGGCTGCCCTGCCTGTAATCCTTTCCTGGTTAATGACACAGGTGGGAACAGATGAGGAGAGAACAAATAAGCCCACTGACCTCCGTGATCCCCATAAATCTACCTGTCCCTACCCCGGTGCTACCAATTCTCATTAACTCCTCTAGGCTCCCAGGCTGCTCAAGGCACTTTGGCCTTTCCCAGGAATGAGTGCTGATGAGGTTTGCAGGTGTAGGGAAGGCAGAAACACCAGCACCTGATACCAGTTAGGCAGTCTTTATTTTGGCTTCTGCAGCAGCCATTACAGTTTTACACACGGGAAAAAGAAAGCGTGAGCCGTGTATTTTAGTTAGCAGTGTTTTATCGAGGCTGGTGTCCTTGGGTGAAGTTCTGCTACTGGTGTGTTTAGATGGAGATATGAATTCCCTAGGATAGCCGTAGGAGAGGATCTCCTGGTCTGTGGGGCTCCTCCAAGCTGGTGTTGGAGGAGTCGTGTTGGGCAGTGCAGGGGTGGGCTGTGCTTCACATGCACGGTGTTCTTGTGCAACTGCTATTTCATGGAGCACAGCATGCAGGCGGGGGGGAGAGGAAAGGATGCAAGCATCTGGGAAGATCAACAAACCTTTTGCTACTGGACCAAGGTGCAAGTGTGTTCCTCGTGGGCTAGTACTATACAGTGAAATGCAAGCAGCTACCATGGGAACTTCAGCTGGAGCAAGGGGTGAGGGCAGCGGGCACTGTGTCAAAGCAGAGGGAGTTTGGTGGAGAGTGAGGAGATGGGGCTGTGCTGGGGGAACAGACAGAGACCTGGCTGGAAGGCAGCAATCAGTGCAGAGCTGCAGTCCCCTCTTTCCCACTCTGAAGCTCTGCAATGGTTGGGACATCAAAAAAGAAAAAAAACCAAACCACAGCCCAAATTCCAGCACAATATGAACCTGAACAATAGTGCTCTGACAGCTGCAGAGCGTTTGAACAATGTGTCAGATGGGAAAGTTTGTGAAATCTCCCGTATCCCACAGGAGCACGAGAGCTGCAGCTTTTCCTGGTTCCTCTGACCGTGTTGTCCCCGTGGCGTTGGGACCATCAGTGCGTGGGATGTGTGCAGGTCTGGGGGAGAGGGGAAAACACGTGGGAACGGAGCTGGCAATGCACAGAATGAGGACGTCACGCTGTTAGGCTGTGCCCCAGCTCCTCCCCGTCCCATACATCCTCCTTGGGACCCAGCAGTTGGTTGCTGTGTTGGGTTTGCTCCCTAAACCATCGGGCAGCAGCGTGCTCATTGCTTCCTGAAGACCTCACTTCCTTAGAGCATCCTCACTGATGTGCACAAGTGACAGCATCCCATCCCAAGCAGCTGCCCCGTTAGCACCTGAAGGCTGGGTAATAACGATGCTTAATGAAGCTTCATCTTTCTGTCACAGTTTGCTTTCATTAATATTTACATCTGGCAGATGTACCCCCATGGGGGAGCTGGAACTGCGAAGCATTAGGCTGCTGCATGCAGCTGGTATACATGCAGCGATTGGAGGACGTTCTTCTAAGCAGCACATTATGTGCAATTTTATTTTCGACTCATTGTAAGTGCTGCCACGTGTCAGCCTGGAGAGCAGTGCTTATTTTAAGCCTGCTCATCTGATGAAATAAATAATAGCAACACAATACCAATATTTTCAGGAAAAGAGGTTTGATGTAGAAGAATGGTTGCATGCTGCAACCACTGGCACAATCACATAGGTCAAGCTCAGAGAAGGGTACACCACTGAACTGCTAATTACAGCAGGGTGTAATTTAAGGCTTCTTTAGCAGCCAGTGATGTCAAACGTGTGCCATTTTCCAGTTGGATATATGTGTTCAGCTGCTAAGTCTTCTGTAGCACTTTTGAAAGAAAAAGCATTTAATTAAATGGTCTCATTGAGTCCTTATAATTAGGCTGAAGTCTGTTTATAATTAATTCATACAGAATCATTAACCAAATGTTTAATTGGTAATTACTTTATGAAAACAAATTAATCACCATACTTCCCAAGCCATGATCCTCTGTCTATGCAATGTAACAAGGCGTTTGGCTCTGGTCTATCACACTCTTAGTTTATTTCTGGTTATCCACTGAAGCCTTGACTACTCAGTTTGGAGTGTTGGCACAGGAAGCCTGAAGCTGCTGAACACAGAGCAGGGCAGGGCAGTGGTTCCTGCAGCAGCAACTGGAGCTCACTTTTGGGTTGCATCCTACCTTCTTGGTGTCCCTGATGGCCATGGCTTACATTGAGCAGCCTGAGCATCCCTTGTCCATTTGGCCTCTGAGGAAATATTGCAAAGGGTGTGCCTATATGGCCATGCAAGAATTTGGGACCTGAGCCTGACGGGACCTATCCTGCAGAAGGATCTTAATTAACCATGATTCATTGCTGTCTGATGGGTGGATAACCAAAGAGCTCCACTTTACTGAATCATATCCACTTGAAGCTTCTTGCTGAGTCAGATTTCAAGCACACAGTTCCAGCTTCTGAACAAATGAGAAGTGAATGGGATCGACGTAGCAGACAGAAAGGGGGTAACAGCCCCTCTCTCCAGGTGTTGGCACTGTGACAGCACTTTACTGGGCAATTTTTACCAAAAAGGAAGCCTACACCACTAAGTGACACAGTAGACACTGGGTCCCTCGTGCTCTGGGTATGAATCATAGCAGCTTTGGGCTTTTAACAGCGTAAGTAGCTTCACTGAAGCGCTAGAAATGAGGGTTGAGCCTGTTTTCCAGCTTGGATGCTCCAGGGACTCTGTGCTGATTGCCAGATTGCTTCCTGGATGAGAGCGTGACTCAGCCATCAAACATTTTTTTACCCTTTGTATTCGGTTTTATGTACCCAAAGCTGCTCCTAATGGGGTGCAGATGTTTCTCATACTCAGTTATCACGGAAAATGGACAGGAGAAGGAACTACTGAAAACTCCAGAGAAGCTGAAGGAAAACCACAGCACTCCTGCCTCACCAGCAAGCAAATGCTAATAGGCTTTTTTTTTTTTTTTTTTTTTTGCCTTTTCAAATATTGCTGCTGCTGTCCCACGGGCAAAAGAAGGGACAGAAATCAGGATGATGCTGCTTATCAAGGAACTCTGAGGTTTAATAAAACGTGAAAGTCCATACAATAAAGAGAAGAGATGACAGTGGGGAGGCTGGCAGTGGGTCTGTGCAGGAGAAGAGCAGCCAGGGATGCTACCAATACCAGTTCTGCTGGCACTGATTGCACCGAGTGCAGCTGCTGTGTTAATTGTGGCTGAAGTTCATCCCCTCTGAGTCTCACCTGTGCTGCATGGCTGGGACAGCCCTGCTAATGGGGCTAAAGTCCCTATCAGTCCCCATAGCCAGACACAGAACCCCCAGGTGCAGCTCCCAGGTCTGGGTTGCATGGGCTGGAGAGAGCATGGTGCAGTAGCAGCAGTTAATAGGTAATAAAACAAGCTGACAGGTTTTTGTTTGCTTTTATGCACACTGGTTCTGTACGTCTCCTTTTTGATATGATTTGCATATCAAATGGTTCTCCACCATTTTTTTCCATGGAGCAACAACAGCAGATGTAGTGGGATGATCCTAGGGCAGTTTGAGAAGTGGTCATCTGGTGTTTCATTCAAGTCCCTGGGAGAGTTTTTCTCATTCTTGCTTCTCTTTTCTGCCTTTTTGCAATCCAGATGCCTTTGCCATTGGAACACCAGGGACTATGTGCCCTATCCAAGCAGTGCTGAGGATGGAAATGGGAACTTGCCTCCTCCCTGCACAGCCCAGCCTGCCTCTGGGAGGGTCCTCACTCACCACTGCCCATTCCTGCCCCACTGCTCATGTAGCAGCCACTACAAAGCTCAGTCAGCTCTGGGCTTCCTCCTTGGACCAGATGATCTCAGTGGTCTTTTCCAGCCTTAACAACTCTGTGATTCTCTGATATTACTCTTCCTGAGAGGAACAGGCAGAAAGCCACAGAAACAATGCTGAAATTGATATGAAAAGAAAATAATACAAACCAAAATAAGAACCACCAAGCAAAAACACCCTAAGAAGGTAACTGTGTTTGTGTTCATATATATCAATGTCACAGTCCAGACTGGAAATGGCATTCACCACTTTTGGCCCTTTCCAACCAGTCTGTCAGAGACATCTGCTACCTGGCACCTGGTGTACCCACTGAGGGGAAAATAATCACACGTGTGGCAAGGTGAGAGCTGGGAATCACAGTCCTAAAGGTGGTCTGCATCACTGCCAGACGGCAGGATGAGAGACCCGAGATCATCCAGGAGTAAAACCGTGGCAGGATTTGTAAGGGAAGAGAACAGCTTTTTAAACCATCTCGTGGCTGCTGATGAGCAAGGCATATGCATCTGATGTTGGAATGAAATGGATTCGAAAGCTCTCACCAAAAAATGATCTCAGTGAGTGCTGTGAAAGCACCTTCAGGGCACTGTTAGCCAGAGAGGTCACCATGCTGGGCACCACCCACATCCTCATCCTGGTACCCTCCCTGTGAGCCTTGTGATGGCACACCATCCAGGTGGCATTCTCTTCACAATTAGGGAAAATCAAGGCAGTGCGCAGCCTGGTTTTATCATTAGTCAGTGCAAGAATGTGCCTGTAGAAACAGATGAAGGTTTGGATTACAGTGATGGAGAGAAACACTCGTTCCTGCCTCCTGCCGGGCCGTGCTGCTGGAAGCGCAGCAGAGGAGCTCCCCCTGCAGCCCCGAGCCCGATTACCCAGCACCAAGGAAATACTGAACCCTTACCCTATACAACGAAACCTCTCTTTTTGCTTCTTGTTTAGAGACTGTGGCAGCTGTGCTGTCAGTGCATCAGCAGAGAGGTCCATCTCCTGCTTGGCCCCGATAGAGAAGGGTCACATGTGATGCTCCTGTGGTCCCCTGAGCTGGAGAGCTGCACCCAGCAGTGAAGTCACAGAAAACCATCAAAGTTTGTCTGGATCCCTAAAGCAACCCGATTTTTTCATCTCCCCTTGGCAACGCCTCCTCTGGAGAAAATTGAGTTAGTATTCCCATTAATCAGATGCACGAGGAACAAAGTTTTGCTTTGTGGGATGCAGAGGAATATGCTTTTTCAAAACCCCTCAAAGGATACAGCTTGTCTGCATTGGGATTTGATACCCAAGGGATTTTAAAAGATTGTGTGGCCTGGGCTAAAAACCCCTTAGCTGCTGAGCTAAAAGGAGAATTTGCAGCAGAATGGCCCAACCCATTAATTTCTCATCCCTGGTCCTTTGGGGCTGTAATGGAGATGGATGTACCCCAGTGTCTGAGGAGCTGATGGAGAACAAGGCAAAGACCTGGGGAGGGAAGTTGTCATAGCAACAGCTCGGAAAGCACCGAAAAAGTCTTTTTTTTTCAGTTTGTTCTACATCCTTTTGGTGGCACTGTCTGCCCAAATATTACCAAGTCACCAGCTGCTGCTCTGGGTGAAGTCTCTCCTGCAGGTCTGCTTTCCTCAGGTAACAAAAGAGCTCTCCTGGCTGGTGGGGAATGCATTGCAGTGAACAGCTGCTGCTGCTCCCTCAGCGATTGGAGGAAAGGTGTGGATCAGGCACTGATTGCAGTTGGTAATTAGCTAGCAATGCAGCAGCTATAAATAGCCACTGGGCAAAACTGTATGCTCCTAATGGTGGTCCAGGCTGGGTATGGAGTTTTTATATGTAATTATTTTTAAAATTAAATTATTATTTAACAGCTGTAGCTCTGCTTTGCTGCAGCTCAGCAGGAGGCCTGGTGCTGTGCTGCACCACATCACTTTCCCTGGATATCCAGGCAGCAGAGGTGAGCAGCTCTCACATAGCCACGCATTGAACACCAGCTGGGATAAGAGGAGGGGGCTGCACAGAGGTGTTGGAGTCCATGGGGTTTCTCTTCTTATGGATCCTAAATGAATAGGCAGGCATCCAGCCCAACTAACAATACAGCTTTATTCTATGTTTCAATAGGGGACTTTGCAGTATTCCTGACTGATAAGCTCATATAACTGTCATAAAGAGGTTGGTGAGGGGTGAATTCCTATCTCAGCTGGGAAAGATGGCTTTCTTACCCCCACCCCCCCCCTTTTTTTTTTTTTTTTTTTTTGCTTGGCTCGAAAATCACTTTGCAAGGCCTTTTTAGTGGTAAGATTAAACTGGCAACTGTGAATTATCGAGGTGGGCAAGTGATGGGTGCCACTGTGCCACAGTACTGCTGCTTGTGGTTGTAAAGATACCCAGAAGTGGGGCAAGCAGCCTTTTTTTGGGGGGTGGCTTGAAGGATCTGAGTACTGCAGTAGGTGATAATGGTTGTGTATGGACACCACTTCCTGCTGGCTTATCTGTTGGGCTAGATGTGTCATGCTGACAGAAAGGAAAGAAGGGGAAAAAAAAGAAAGTGAAAAGTGGGGGATAAAAGGTCCCTACTCAAACTGAGGGCTTTGAAGAAGGACTCCCCAAGAAAAGAAACTTTTAGCAGGGGAATTCACTAAGAAAAGAAAAAACCTCTTAGGAGAGGACTCCCTGGGGGCTGCTTGCTGCTATGGTGCGGAGCTTCCTGTCTTTCTGCCATCCCCTGCGGTGGCCAGATGAGTTCTTGGGATCAGTGGATGCACTATAACCCATGTTGGATTGATGGTAATAACTGTGTCTCTTGCTTTCTACAAAGACTTCTCCCTCTTATTTCCTATCTCTCTTCTATCTACGGTCTCCCCTTCCCCATCTCCCTAAGCAACTGGGGTTTGTAATGAACTGCTCAGGCTAACACTTGACTGGTTGTGTCTTAATCTCGCTGTTGGGTATGCATATATTTAAAGAACCTCCTATAAATCAGAGCGAGACAAGGGTGCAACCACCAGCATTTCTCCAGCAGAGATAATGATCAGCTTTGGATCTTTCAGTTCTCTCTCAATGTTTCTTCCTCTGAGCCCTTCTCTGCTGTTATCTTGAGGTTTTGTTTTCACTGACAGCGATGCTGTGAGTCCCTCCAGTGAGGATGAGGGCAAATTCTTCCTATAGTCTCTGCATTGGATTAATAGAGCTTAAACAGGACATTGTGAGCAGGGAATGAGTGGGACTGAATAGGAACAAAGGTTGCTTTTCCATTAACATAAATGAGAAACCATCTCGCTGTGCTTGTTTAGTCAAACTGTTGTTTGACCCCCAAAGAAGCAGTGTTTGCTTCTCTCACGTAAATTTTCCTGCAGCTTTCAGGCCCTCTGATTGCTATTTGCAACTTGGAAGACCTCAGTGTTTAACTTTGTTGTTCTTCTTGGCATTATTGATGGCAGAGATGTTGCCTCGCAGATGGCAGTGTTCACCTCTTGAAATTAGTCTGTTCCTCTTTCCCAGATGATGCTCCACTACCCCAGCCCAGAGGGGCTTGGCAGCATAACAAAATCCCTTTCCTAGAAGAGTGTAATAGAAGCAGAAGGGTGGAAGGATGCTTGGAGGGGTGAGCATGGAGGGAGCTATATTTAGGTGGAGACAAAGCGCATGTGTGCACACAAAATTAAACTAAATTTGAGGACTAAATGATTACAACTATTGAGAATTTCAAGGCCATTTACGTAAGCCAAACTCTAAGCAGCCATTAACTTTTCCAGAGAGTTGGATATCCAACTTTCATCAGCAGAAAATATGGTTTTATTTGCATTTTCCATTGCCAGTGGGGTCTGCACAAGAAGCTGTGTTATGCACTGCTGTAGCATGTGCCAAGTGCCACATCTGTACAGGAGCAGGAGGAAGGTGATCTCCTCAAGCTGGAACTCCTCCTGCCTGCTGGGTCTTCATCTGGTGGCTAGCACAACACAAGGCCTGGAAGCCAAGGATGGAAATTGACCTAAATGTGTATCTCTGTAGTGTGTACGTGTGAAAGTAGGTTCCTGTTTGGTCACAGTCACTGCTCACCCTAGGGCAGATACATGGATCAGGTGGGCTGCACTGCAGGGATGACTTTTCTTTGCTTGCAGAGGCAGTTGAGATCAGCAGCTCAGGCACTGACAGCTGCAGAAGGGAAATGAAAAGTTTGCATGGACAAACCCTGTCCAAAATGGTGAGAAGATCCCTCTCCCCAGCCAGCCCTGTTGTGGCTCCTGTCTTCCCAGTTCTCTCTGTGAGAGCACAGGTGGTCCAACATGTAGGAGTGCAGCTCATTTGCAGGAGAGAGCCGGATGGTCACTTCCCCATGACCATCACATTGCTGCACAGCCCACGTTGCTGAGGTCTGTGCTGGTTGAACATTGACCCACTGACCCCTCTCTTGACCTCTTCTTTGGCAGCACTCTGTTCTGCCTTAATAGAACTGCTGTAAGAGTGGTGCTGGTGGAATGTCCCTCTATGAAGTGTGGTAGAGGCTGAGCAGGCGCCTCTTGGTGCAACAGTCAGAGCTCTGGAACTTGTGAATGCCCTTGAGCAAAGTGTTCCATTTAAGCTCATTAGCAGTACACCCACAGCATGCCTGCCTCTGCCAAGGGAACTTCCTGCTTTTTCAGTCTTATCCATGGCTGCAGTATCCTGTTGGTCTAAGACACATCTTGTCCTTACGGACACCAGCTCCTCCAGGCATTTGTCAGAGACTTCCACTAGAGAGTAGAATAAGCAAATAGGTGATGAAAAGACTGAAGGCTTCCCTGCGCAGCCTAATTCCCCCTGGGAAAATATATATTTAGCAAGACGTACTGAGATCAAGGGCAGGGAAAAGCTTTGCAGCTGTTGATAGCAGAGACTCCGTGCCTGCTTCTGGTCTTTGCAGTCCCTAATTCATCTTCTGCACACGTTCCCACAGAAATGAGCTTGGTCAGTATCTCCTGGACAGGACAGCTATGTCTGCTATGTGCCCCCTGACCTGTCTTCCTGCTGCCTGGATGTGTCTGGCAGATGCAGACCATGAAGCTGTCCCCTTATCACTCTTTGCCCTGGGGGTCTGCAGGCATTGCTTTCAGATCTACTCATGAATCTGCCATCAGTCCCTGATGACCACTGAACAGTTTCATGTTGTTTTACTTTATCTTGCCCGCAGTTTAAGCCACTATATGTCATTAAAAGGTTAATACTTCAAGGCAACCTACTCTTGGATCAGCAGTATTTCCAATGAAATTCATCATAGTCCAGAAATCCTTTACGATTGGGCAAGAAGTGTATAATCCCTTTTCATCTCTAACATTCTCTCTGCTGAGTTGCTTTTGATTTCCCATGAGTGGTTGCATGTGGAGTGATTGCAAGTTACACAACTGCTTATCTCTAGGAACTACATCTGAGGTGTGGGGAATTTCTTGCTTTTATCTCAAGCGTTGGCACCTGTTGTGGGAAGCACATCAGTTGGGCAAAAGAATGCAGTGCTGTGCAAAGAAGTAGTTTTGTGGCTGGGGAGGCAGAAGAAACAATGACTTCCAGGATAAGCCAATCTCCCCACTTCCTCTCTTGGCAGGAGGCAGAAGATTCCTCATCCCTAACCCAAAACCACACTCATTCCCTTCCAACCTGTGTTCCTGTGAGCGGCTGCAGAGCCAGGCTGGGATTCAGAGCAGCAAAAAATCTGTCTCCCTTTGCAGTTCTCCATATGACGGTGCTGTCAGCACGAACAGAGCATCTGACAGCTGTGAGCTGCGTGCACAGATCCTGGTGCTGACTGGTTGTGGGCAGCAATGAGCTGCTCTGCTCACTGCTTGGTTGCAGCATGCAATATCTTTGAGGACAAATATGCAGCTGCCCAGTGCAGGGGGTTCTACTTTGTTTTAATGGCTGAATATAAAGCACTTCTGGCTTGTGCACGAGTGACATTTTGGGGCTGATTTGTTCAGTTTTTAGGGTATTGCAAAGAGTGCAAAAGCTACAAATACCCTGCAGGCTGCTGAGTCTGTTTGGAGCAACAGCCTCCAGCCCATCGCTGTTTGCTCCCTGCATCCATCCCACCCTGCTCTTCCAAGCTTGGAGAGTTACAGTGAAGCTCCTGTAATATTTGCTTTCAGTTAAGCACTGCGCAAAGATCATCTCCAGTGTTCTGCCTGAGATAGCAGATGTTCTGAATCTGGTGTGGAAATGCATTGCTTGGAATTGCAGAGAATTGTTGTGATTAATGATTAATGCTGCTGCAATCTGAATAATTAGCTCAGTCAGCCAGCTCTGGCTTTGTGAGAAAATACACGTGGAAAAGGAGGACAATATCCTGTATCACTGCAAAGATGGAATCCCATCTCTTCTCAAAGGAAGAAAGCAAATTCATCTGAGGAAACAAACAGTTGATGAGTCCATGTGTGTTGTCTCTGATATTTACATGGCCCACAGCTCCTGGAGCTGCTGTTGGTGGTTGGGGAGCAGCCCCTGCATGGGAGGCACACGGTGCTCTGCACATTGCCAGATCTCAGGTTTTGGGTATAGATGATCAGAGCTGATAACCACACACCTGATATCGAATCTCTACAAGCAATTTGTAGACAAAAGCTCCCTTCAGCCAACCCATTGATTGGGTTTCCATTGTGCATGCATAGAAGGGGACATTGTTGTAAAGTCAGCTGGAATTGTTGTCTATCTGTCTGTGGAGAAGGATGATTTCTCCAATGCGAATTCATGTATTCTTTCACTGACAGTTTCAAATATTTATATTTTAAGGCAGTATTTTGGTGTTCAGGAGTTCTTGTTTATGAACTACCCACCAGAATATGCAGACAAAATACTTTTTGACACAAACAATGCGGTATTCCAGGAAGGCAACATGCTGAACCTGATGCCATTCTTCTCAGAAAGCATCTAGGACCGATCCAAGGAGCTGCTATCTGTGGCAATCTGACCCCTGTAAAACAAAAAGTGCTTTGGGCTGTCATAAATCACAGGTGAGATGGATGTTTACATAGGATGAGGAAGAACCAAAGCATCTTTCGCAAAGTCATTCTCCCTTCAGTCAAAGAAAGAGGGAGAGCACAAGGATATAAATGATCTGGCTAAGGAGCAAAGGGATGGCAAAAGTGCTGTTGAGCATATGGATGTTATTTGAGCATAAGACATGAGATTTTACTGACACAGGAGGTGAAATGGCCAGGCTGGGCTTGAAGTCAGGGATTCTTTTATTCAGGAAGGAGAGTTCAGTCTCCAGTATCAAAGTTACATCGGGAATGATCAGAAAAGGGTTTGAGATCCAAACACTGAAACCTGGTGTGTTCTTCCGTGGTTCTGTTGCATTGCTCGGGGAGGTGTTGGGGGAGGGTGAGCTAAACTAGAGAGGGGAAAATAACACAGCTGGGCTCTGGAATCTGGTGAAGAAAGGGCTGAGGGAGAATGGGGACGTAAGGAAATCGTGAATGCTGTAGAGGAGGAAGGGGAGAGAGAGACTCTTCACTGTTTCTCAAAATAGAGAAGGAGGTGCATCTCTTGAAAAGACAGCAGTGAGATTTTAGTGAAGCAGAGGGACAGTAGATCAGCAAGAGATGCTCTTCACCACTGAACTCCGTTAATTTGGGAACGTATGGAACAATCTTCATCAAGAAAACCCCGTCCCCTCTTGTCTGTTTAGAGAAGGAGCGATTCTACTTTTCTCAGCTCCCAGCACTACCAGCTTCACCGTGAAAAGGAGAGCGCTGGATCTGACCCCAGCCCGGCCCCACCTCTCCCGGCGCTGACAGCGGCACCGGAGCGGCCGCTCCCGACGGGACGGGCCCGGGGTAGGGCGGGGGCGGCCGCGCTGCGCCTTTAAGCCCCGGCCGTGATGTCAGCGCCGCCGGGCTCCGCTCCGAACCGTCCGCTGCGGCCCCGCCGGGACCCCCCCGAACCCCCCTCGGCATGGGAAGCCTCCAGCTCCAGGACTTCGCCGCCGGCTGGGTGGGCGGTGAGTGCTGCGGGGCTGGGGGCGAGCAGGAGCGTGCGCGGGGGGTGGCAATCAGACGTGGCATGTAGGAGCTGTGCGTCGGGCCGGGGATGTTGAGGGGGTGCGGGGTGCTTTTTGCTCCAAAAAAACAGGTCAGTGGGCGCAGTAATGAAGTTCAAGCAGCGGCAGCAGCATCTCGCTGCACACCCTGGACATCGGTGCCGCCTCCGCGTCTCCCCTCGCCCCGTGGGCTCCGGTCCGGGGGCAGCAGCCGGTGTTCGGCCGGGTCCCGTCGCAGCCAACCCGCACTCCGAAGCCGCGCACACCCCCGGAAAGTGA
Organism: Phasianus colchicus; assembly: GCF_987193195.1. Classification (NCBI taxonomy): domain Eukaryota; kingdom Metazoa; phylum Chordata; class Aves; order Galliformes; family Phasianidae; genus Phasianus; species Phasianus colchicus. The sequence continues at coordinate 15,744,538 of NC_143450.1, read as the reverse complement.
GTGCCCCTCGGTGCCCCCGCGCTCCAGGTGCAGCAAACAGGCAGCGGGGAGGGAAGGGGCAATGACCTGGTTTGCAAAAAAGAAAAATGCTGATCGCAGCCGTCAGGAATAGAGATAAGAGAAGGGAAAGGAAAGGCAAAGGGCTGTCGGGACGCTCGCGCTGTGCTGTGTCTGAGAGTTCCGAACTGCGCGTTCCTGCTGAGTGTGACAGGTGGCAAAGCATGTGGGGACGGGCAGGGCGTGGGGCTGAGTGCAGTGCTTACAGCGATTTCCAGCCTTGTGCTGACGCCAGGCTCAGGACAGAGGGGTGAGGTGTCTCACAGACCCTGAGGAGCCACGCTGGGTTAATAAGAAAATCTAATAAAACCAGAGTTTCTGCCAGAAGGCTGTGTGCTGGTCTTGTGCCATTGCTGTATACCCTGAGCACAAGGCAGGGCATCACAGGTGAACCAACACTCAGCTGCCAGCCTGGCTGTGGCAGCAGCCAGTCTTAGAGTCATAGAGTCATTCAGGTTGGAAAAGACCTCTAAGATTTCCATGTGTAACACCAACCCATCCCACTGACAGTGTCCCCCAGGTGCCACATCTCTCCGATTCTGGTACATTCCCAGGAATTGTGAATCCCCCACCTCCCTGGGCAGCCTGTGCCACTGCATCACCACTCTTTTGGAGAAGATGGGTTTTTCCTAATAACCAATGTGAATCTTCATATATAGCACCAGGCTGAAGGTGGTCTCAGGTCAAGGTCTGGGGCAGTGGGGATGCTTTAATGTTGCATTCTGAGTGAAGTCATAATGTGTTGACCAAGGGTATTGTGCTCTTTTCAGTCTGACTGCCCTACAGGTGAGAAATTACATCAGTCCACATCAGTCCTTTAGAAACCTTGGGAAAACCCAGTGAAGGGGATGTGGGTTTGCACTGAGACCTGCAGGTGTGGAGGCAGCACATATTAACCACCATCTCCACAAAAACACTGAAAATTGTGTAGGAGGCACAGAATCCCACACCTGGCCAATCGTGTGTGGATCACTCAACCTGTAGGAGCAAGGGGAAAGCAAGCAGTGGTCTGTCCTGCTGCAGAGGCTTTGGGAGCAAGTGGTGTGAGGAGATGGGCAGGGTAGTGTCAGGGAGTGAGGTAGTTTCTCCTAAGGAAACCACAGGGAATGTGGACCCCAGAGACTGATACAGAGCAAGGTTCTCTTTATCTGAGTCATCCTGATGGGTACCCCTAGAAGCTGCTCTCAGTAAAGAAGGGGAAATACAGTCCCCATTAGCAGTGGGCTTTTGTGTGTTGCTGTAGGAGGAACCTTCAAGCTGACCTTCACCATATTGGAGCTTTGCAGTTGACACAAGTGCAAGGGAAATGGAGGTGGTTCATGGACAGGGTGTAGAAACACAGCATCTCCTCTGGTTGCTCCTTTGAGCTGTACAGGTGATGAGTGCAGGAGGATGTTCTGGTGAAGAGGTGTAAGTGCTTCTGCCTGGCCCCACAGAAGGAGCAGTATGGCTCAGCCCAGGGTGGGATTTCTCCTGGAAATCTCTCCTTCTCCCATTTAAGCCCATTGTTTCCTATTCCAACACATGAAGTTCTTCAGCACCTTGCCTAATTCTCTGTTTTCATCCCCAGGAGCTGCCAGTGTGGTTGTGGGCCATCCCCTGGACACTGTCAAGGTAAAGCACTGATCCTTGCTCTCACATCACCGCTCCAAAAGCCCGGGGTGGGGAGGTGGCCTCCTTTGGGGTAATGCTGCAAAGACCTTCACTTTTTTCTTCACTGCAAGGCAGAACTTAGCCTGGGTAGAAAGGCTGTCATAGACCTGAGTGTTTCTTCTCTCCAGTTTTGGAGTGGCATGGAGGGCTGCCCTATACATGTAAGTTCCTCAGGTGGAGATTAATACTGAAAAGTAAAGCTGGCCTTACATCATGTCGAGTTTACCAAACAGTTTGTTGAACTTTGCCACCTAAAAAGCATTCAAGGGGCAGTGAGAGTGCTGTGTTTGTTTAGTTCCAGGCACATTTCTACGTGTTTTCCTAGCTGTGAGAGCAGAATGCTGAAATTGGGATCCCAGGCTATGACAGATAGCATTCACTATTCCTGCAAGGAAAATATTCCTCAGAGGGAAGGATTGAGAGAGAAAGAAAACGTTGGCTAGATGGTTCACCAGCCCCCTGGTGCATTGCAGACATTAACACCACCTGCCCCAACTGAGCTTACTGTCATGCAGAGCCATGGAGGAGGATGGAAGACTCCTTTCTTCCTCATTTCTCCTTCTTACAGTGTGCCAGGCACCTATGGACTCTCTCCTTGCTCTGCTCCCATGTTGGCATCAGGCTTGAGGCCTTCACTGCCAGGCTGGGGGGAGTTTGGCAGCAGCTGATGGTGGATTCCTTAGCACTGCACTGCATTTGGGGGTGCCAAGAGCCCATCCTTCATGCCTGTAAATGCAAGTGTCAGGCTGCCCCTGCTGTGCTTGGCTTGGATGTAGCTTGGGAATACCAAGCAGGCAGAATTGCTGTCTTTCCAAATGTAGGGGATGGGAGGTGAAGAGCCAACACCATTTTTCCCTGGCTTTGCAAAGCCTTGAGTAATTTCACCTTTACTCGCTTTTCAACTTCCACTTTGCATTCATTTCCATGGGACTTTGTTCTGTTTCTGGGTTTCACCTGAGAGCCTTTGTGTTCCTCAGGAAAATGCACTTTTCTATTACATTTTAATGAGCACACATGTGCTGTTATCAGCTAACTTAGAGGTTCCAGTAGGGTTTCAGTGCCAGGTGCTCATGGCTCGTCCAGGGCCACAGAGCACTTTGTCAGGACACTCAGTTGTCCTCAGTTATTCAAGACATGTATTAACTTGAACCTCTAAATACCTGGTTACTGTGTAAAAGAAGAAAAATAAAACAGAAACAAGCCCATAGTGGCAAAATAGGAACCTGTGGGCTGCATGCAGGCTTGGACTGTGCCCATTTGGCTCAGGACCAAATGTTTGGTTCAGTCACCCTGCTTTCCACACACGTGAGTTCCTCTGGGCTTTAAACACTCAAATAAGGCTCCTGCAAGTGTCATCCTGCAGGAAAAAATCTCTGATCTCTGTGCAAAGGTTTAATGGCTGAAGAAATAGAATGGGCTTTCCATTTCCTCATGCACCTCTGAGCCCCGAAATGCATCAGCTACTGTAAGTGTTATCTTATTGCAAACTTGTGAGCAGCTTGAGCAAAAGAGGAGCTAAATATGTTTGTGTTTATATATATATATCATATATATACACACACACACACGAGAAGGGAGAGGGATGTTGAATGATACAGACGTGTCATTTCTCACAGCTGTTGTAGGCATGTTTTGGAAAGCATATAGCCATTGCTTTCCAGAAACAAAATCTCTTTGTTGGAAATGATGTGAAGATGTACTTTTGAGAGGAGCATAAAGAATTTCTGAGATGGAGTTCCATGAATTAGGCCCTGATTAGTATTTCTGTGTCTTAAAAGCAGCACCCTGGGAGTCTCCCAAGGGAGCTCTCCTCCATCAATGCACCCCAACCTTTGCTGAGTGCCACATCACATTGCACCCGAACTTCCCCATAAATCACAGACTTGCAGACAACGGTGCTGCACACCGGTGTGAGCGCTGTGCTGGGCTGGGGTGGCTGTTCTGGGCTGGAGATTTGATAGTCATTGTTTCCAGATGTTGCAGGAAGCGTCAGCTCTCTGCTGAGCCCAGCTTCTGGCAAAGTTCAAGGGGAGTGGATGTACATATATCTTGTTTTATTGCTCTGTTTTCTTTACAGCTAAGTGAGGATGCACTCTCAAAGCAAAGTACGTGTTGTTTACACAGCACAAGCTTTCACCCAGCTGGAAGTGTGGAGTTTTAATTGCTTTTTGTGAATGTGTTTTGCAGACTCGTTTGCAAGCCGGACAGGGATATGGAAATACACTCAACTGCGTTCTTACTGTGTACAGAAATGAGTCTGTAAGTACTTTATCTTGCTGGAAACGTGTTGGTAGGGAATGCAGAAAGACAAATAAATAAATATATGAAGCAATTATACAAAATCAGTGTTGATACCAATGGTTACATGAAGACCAGCAAAGCTGGTGTGCTTCCACCCAATGCCAGATGAAAGAGGAGAGACTGCAGCCTCCTCCTGCTGTCAGTTCCCTGCAGAGGGCAGATGTGATGAATGGCACTGCCCACATCTCCACATGGGTAACACCTGCCTTGGTTTGACTATGTATGCTGGAAAAGCTGGTGGCATTTTGCTGATTTTGGGCTGCAAGCTATGCTAAGTTGCCCTCGTACCTCCTGCTCCCTTCCCATCTAGGTGGCTGGCTTCTTCAAAGGCATGTCCTTCCCGCTGGCCAGCATTGCTGTTTACAGCTCAGTGGTGTTCGGTGTCTTCAGCAACACGCAGAGGCTGCTGGGCCAGTTGAGGCATGGGGATGCATCCCATGCACCAGCACTGGTGGATGTGGCTCTTGCCAGCACAGTGGCTGGGTTCATCTCCGTCGGCATTGGCACGCCTGTTGACCTGGTGAAGATCAGGCTGCAGATGCAAACGCAGACATACAGCACAGGTAGGAAGGCAAGTTTTCTTTCTCCTTTGCTCTGCAGGTCTTCTGTGTATTTGGGATCCTGGCGTAGATTTGCTTTCCATAGCCACTGCTACCACGTACAGGGCTGTGTGAGAATTGCAGTGGGCAGCACCAATACCTGTGGTCAAATCAATTTTAGCGAGAACCATTGGTGATGGGTGAATGGTTGGACTGGATGATCCCGTGGGTCTTTTCCAATCTTGGTGATTCTATGATGATCTTTCTTCCTCAGAATGGTTTTTCTCTTTTTCAGACTGTTTTTCACCTTCCCAGTTAATGAGCCTGTTGCCACAGATTCTTGTTTCTGTGCAAATGAGGGGTATCTGAGGATGTATCTCTCAGGGATGCCAACTGCACTTCCCAGGGATGCTTCTGGCTCTCAGGCTGGCTTTCCAGATCTGCCAGCATTACAGTGGACACCCTCTTCTATCCACATGTCTCCCTTTATAACCATGTTGCCTGCGTGGCTGTTCCCATTGCCCAGAGCTGCCAGGTCTCCTGGAGAGCCCACCAACAGCACCATGGCTGCTTTGATAAAATTATATGATGCCTGTTTTTAAAAGCTTCGTTGCAGCTTAGCAACCTAATGCTTTTCCAAAATCACTCCTCTGCATTGGAAGGGTCAGATGCTGAAGGGTCAGATTGGAAAGGTCGAGGCTTTCAGAGGTGCATCGTGGCACCAGATGTGGAAACCTATGAAAATTGGGCACGTAGCCTTCAAGTCATTTGGAAGTTCCACTGAATACATACGCACTGAGCTGCATGAATTGCATTTAAGAAAAATTGACCTGAAGTATCCAAACATCTATTAAAACTAGAACCTAAGTCTTCTTTCTAAAAACTTTTTTTCCCAGAGTGTCTATTGATCTCAAAAAAACAATGGCAGTGATCTCTGTCTGTTGGGTAGTAGGAGGCTTTTGCAAGGAACTGTAGTGATATAGCTATTGTATTGTAATGTTGTATCTTTAAAAAAAAAAAAAACACCTTTTTTTTTCTTTTTTTTCTCCAGCCAATGTTAAACTGAAGCCTACAGTTCCTGGCTTTCCTGTGTATCGAGGCCCTATTCACTGCTTTAGGACAGTCCTACAGAAAGAAGGGATAGCAGGGATATACCGAGGCATGGGAGCGATGCTGCTGAGGGATGTTCCTGGGTACTGCCTGTATTTCATCCCTTACACGTTTTTCTGTGGTTGGATTACCCCTGACGGATGCATTTCCCCTAATCCTGCTTCCATCTGGCTTGCAGGGGGTGTTGCAGGTAAACGCCTTTTGCCCCACAACATTGGCCAAAAAAGGACAGGAGTGTCTTGGGGCTGGGATCCAAGGCTGGCTTGGGGCTGCCTGTCAGGAGGGGATATGAGGTTGTTGACTTTTTCCTCCCCCAGGGCCGTAGTGGAACACCAATGCACACCTGCCTGGATGGCTGCAATGTGCACCTTGCCATGCCCTTGTGTGCAGGTTCACTCATATGCTCCCTACCCACTCACTTGTGGTTTCTAAGTTGCAGATCCCTAAAGGCAGATCAATCTTTATGTTGAGTAATGATTAAAACCCCCTTTATCTGTTCTTGCTGTAAATAAATGGAGCCGTGGCCCATCTGGACAACTTCTCTAGTATGCCCCCAACACTCACATAGATCCAGACTTGCTCTTGTCAGTCCAGCTGTGCCATATATTGCAGTCACATGCAAGGAAATTTCATAACCCGGGACATCTCTCTGCAAGGGAACAACGTGATGTGTCTGGGGAAGTGGGAACAACTGGAGACTATTTGCTGCACGTGTACAAGGCTGACACGTAGCAGCTCTGTTCTGTTGGAAGCACCACTGAGCTTTTAGAGAGGCAAGAATGTCCCATCTGACTGCAGGCTAATTGGTTTAAATTGAGGGTTTCTGTACGGGAATGATGAGATAGCTGTGTGGAGCCTAACCCTGGATGCATGGAAAGAAACAGCCTCTTATTCTCAACTCAAAATATTGTCTGAGAACTTCAGATTTCCTGACATGGCCCCAGATGGCAGCACCCTGCAGTTTGGGTGGTCTGTTTCCACCAAACTGTGTCCCTGTCTGCCTGCTGGGCTGCCTGCATTTGATTACCCACGTAACCCCCCAGATCTCAGTGCTTCTTTCTGCAACGGGGAACTTTGCTCCCAGAAATGCAGTTTCTGCACCTGAGCAGGGTGAATGCCCTGAGAGCCCCATCATGGTGCAGCAGGCGAGGCATCAAGCTCCAATTTGCTGGCCTGCAGCCAGGGCAATACTGAGAAGTTGTTCAAATACCACGTCATGGCCAAAGCCCAGGTGTGTGTATCGGGATAAAGAAAGGATTTGCTTCTGTATTCTTCTAGGAGCCATTTCCTGGGGGACTGCCACTCCAATGGATGTTGTGAAAAGTCGGCTCCAGGCTGATGGAGTTTATCTAAACAAGTACAAGGGGATTCTTGACTGTATCTTGCAGAGCTACCAGAACGAAGGGCTAAAAGTAAGTAGTGTTTGAAGGAAAATCTGGGTGTCGGGCATCTGCTTGTTAGTTGGGAAATACAGTGGTTGTTATGAAGCCATCTGCAGGGTTAAGAGACAGCTAAAGCCAGTTACTTCCCAATTATAGTAGTGGCAGTAGGTAATTATAGCATGGATTCTTTCCAAATCATAATAGTAAGAGCAGTAATCTGCAGTGCAGACAGGAAAAAATGGGTGACCAGGGGTCATGATCCTTGGTGGTACTAAATTAAAATTACACTGTTGCCATGGTCCTTAACTGTGGAAATCATTTGACTTCTTGTAAGTTAGAGGTGGAAAATACTCTTAAATCAGAATTGCTTCAGCTTCCAATGTGAAGAAGGGCTATGTGCCAAAAAAACACCATTCTTTTTCTGACTTTATCTAGTGTAATAAAAGTTGTTTGTTCTGTCTGCAAACCTTGTCTCAATTAGATGTGAATGGCAGAGAACCAGAGATTGCAGCTTCATTGCACCACCGATGCGTGCTTATGGGAAGTGGTGTCTTCTGATATGAAATTCCATCTGCATTTAAGTTGTCATCAAAATGTCGTGTGGGCTCTGAGCTCCAAAGTGTTAGTTTTCACCTGTTGAGGAAAGAGTAACAAGCTGCAGAAAGGAAACTAATGTACAAAATTGCAAGTGGGTGGGATTTCAGCATTTGGCCACGTGCCTCTTCGTTACGCCAGCTGTCAGAGGAGCTTGCAGCCTGGTTTGGGTTTGGCTGCTGCGTGAAGGGAGGCGCATTGCTATAAACCACAACACCTGGAGGGCTGCTAAGGAGTGTGTTTGGTCATCCTCACCTCCATGCTCGCTGTCCTGCCTGAATAATTAGAGTTAATTCAAACACTTGGTGTTCTTGCCTGGGGTCTGCGCAGCTTTGGCTGCTGTTGTTCCTGGCACCTGGACAGGGCGTGCAGGGGGGCTGAGCAAAGCGGTGTGACCTTTCCATGGTAAGAAAAATCCTTTTGTACTTCGGGAGATGGCTGACCCAGGCCTGAACGTTTTCATGCTGGGATTGAGGAGCAGCATTCTCAATGTGTCACACACAAAAATGGACATACAGCACTTTTCTTTCTTTATAGCCGGGTGTGTTCACTCTGATGAGAAAAAATTTACCCCGCTGGGCTTTTCTTCATAAATCTTCATTATTACTTAACTTGGCTCTCTCATGTTACCTGATGGATACTAGAAAGATTTGAATTTCCTTCCAGAAAATTTTGTCTTTCCAGACCAAAAAACCCACTTCAGGAAAATCAGGCGATATCCCAAATATTCAAACAGCGCAATTTCACTTTGCAAACTCCGTCCTAAACAATGTGAACGCAATGTGTTTAGATTCTGTCTCATGTGGGAGCACTGAGGCCTGGATGGGAGTTTACCTTGCTGATGTTAATTCTCTTGTCTGGTGTTTGGACTGCAGTGATTAGCCAGAGTGGTTAATGGGTTGATTTTGTGAGAAGGACAAATTGTTCCTTTACTCCAAATCCTCTAAAAGGAACAGCATGTGAGCTGCCACCTTCTCCAGTTCCCAAATGTCTTCATAGAATGGCTTGGGTTGGAAGGGACATCAGTGACCATCAAGCTCTAACCCAACTGCTGCAGGCAGGGCCACCGACCTCCACATTTAATACTGCACCAGTGACCAGTATCTTCCAAACTCATAGACCCAACTCCAGAAACTTGGACATTTGTTATATAAAAGCGGCAGCTTTCTTGTGGTACCATGGGGTCTGCATGATTGCTTGTGTATGCAATGGGAGGAAGGAACAGTGGGGAGCTAGGAGGAGCTCTGCTCTCCACCAGTGGCGTGAGGCCTCTGGCTCTTGCTGGCAGATACAGAAGGGGGTCTGTGTACAAGGGATACACAGCAAACTGATGCCAAACCAGCCATTTCACCATTGCTTTTCAATTCTCCAGTTCATACTTCAGCAAAGTGGGAGAATATCTCCTGAGCAAACCATGGTTGGGTTCTTCAGTAATCCACCATGACTTAGTTCATTGTTTTCTTCTTGGAAAAACAGTGTATTCCTATACTCTAACCTTTCTCCATCCCCAACAGGTCTTTTTTAGGGGCATCACGATCAATGCAGTACGAGGATTTCCAACGAGTTCAGCCATGTTTCTTGGCTATGAACTTTCTCTCAAAGCAATGAAAAGAGACCAAACTGAGACCAATCCTTAACTTCCAGGTCAGCGCATAAAGACCCTCTAGTTTTTTCCTAAAATTAGAGGATTAATCCTTTAATCAAATAGAACTGCAATGGTAGAGATCCTCTGGAAGTCAGGTAACTTACATGGGTACCTACCAGGATAGTCAAACACTTTCCAAATTTGGATCCATGGGATTTGGAGTGCCAAAATCCATATCAGTGGGATTTTGGTTTCATTCCAGATCTACTGGAATGTTGTTGCAATCCATCCTGATTGTTGTGATTGTCTTGATTGGTGTGAATAAGAAAAGATAATCTGAAAGGACAGTATTGTCTATGATCGTATGAGCTGTGAAATATCATTCTGACTGGTTTGTGCACGGTGTCCTTTTCTCCCTTGATCCATCCACAAAGATGTGAAGCTAAGCCTTTCCAAAGTGTCTTGACTATCAGCTCACAATTTTACTTTCATTCATAAACCCAGGCTTGATTAAAGGAGCAGCATTAAAAATATCTCATTACAGACATTTTTTACCAGCTAAAAACTCCACATTATACTTGGCAGTCTACTATTTTATGTCATATTTCATAAACCTCCTTTGCTCTCATTTTTAAAGCGTTGCCAAGAAGACCTGACCAGTGTCCTCCTTTCCTGATCCAAACCAACAGCCTGGGGGAGGTGAAGCTCGCTGGTTTCACCAAAGACTCCTGGCACTGCAGAAGCCCACAGCGATGGCATCTGCTTTCCCTTCTGCGTGGCCGTGGGCCCTGGAGGGCTCCAAACCTACATCAGCTCAACCAAATCCAAAGACCATTTTATTTTGAAATCTCTCACTCTGTTGTCTAAAGCACTTTACTAATTCCCATGGTGCGTTGCACTTTTTCACTGATGACATTTTCCTCACTGAGCTGAAAGAACAACTTTCCTTACCTGCACAGATGAGATACACCCAAAATGACCCCACATGACATGAGTTGAGTGAATGCCTTTTGCATGATGGCATGCATAATGCTCTTCTCCTTTGTGAACAAGAACGTTCTGCTTTGGAAAGAGAAGGGATGAGCACTTTGGGTACACGGGTATGTTTTGTGTAGGAATGTTTGGATTCCTATCAAATCCCAACTTGCTTTCAGCATCAAAGAAGCAGATGGCTGTACCCATGTGAATGATTGCTCCTGTTTTGCATCACAGAATTCCCCACTTGTACCACAGTGTGACCCATTACCTTGTAAAGAGATGACTTTTACTTTATTATCTAAGATATAAATTAAATTGGGAAACATCAAGATATTAAATTCAGGTTCTAAGCTGCTCTTTTTCTTCAGGAAGTAATAAAACTAACCCTCGCTTCATACAGATGGCTGCCTATTGATTGAACTGACTTTTGCTGTGTAGCCCTCCAGGGCCCTGCTAGAAGCACATGTGTGTACCTGATAGAGCATCTGATTTTGGAGATGGGACAGTCCAGCTGTCAAATCTTAATGACTGCTTTGCTTTGCACTCTTGAGCAGATACCACCAAAGGAAGAGTCTCTCTGAAGTATGCAAAGTCTCTCCCAAGGCATATTCTCTCAAATACAAAGACCAGCTTTAGATCTCCAACTCTGCTGCAATCCCACTGAGATGACTGTGGGGCACCCAGGTCTCTCTTTGGTCTACCTCAGTCTTTCAGCTCATCTGAAGACCTCTTACGTTGTGATTATTTCTCTCTATGCTCATGAATACCTCCACTCTTTATTTCCTAAGCTTGGAGCTTCTTATGCCAAAAAACTAAGCAGAAGTGCTGGGCCAGGAGGACTCTAGTGGTAGTAGCAGGAGAGCTGAAGGATCACAAGGGACGTGCAGCATGGTGGAATGGTCTGGAACAATGCTGTCTTCTGGGAAGTGCATGGTTTCCCCCACCCTCTGGAGCAGTGGATAAAGCCCAGCAGATATTCATAAAAACAGCCATCCAGATTTTCTTTATAAGAGGAGAAGAAGGAAGAAGCAGCTTGCACGTCCCTGTCCCTCAATGCATAGAATCATAGAATCACAAGGTTGGAAGCGACCTATAAGATCATCTAGTGCAAACATCTTCACATTACCACTGCTACCACAAGCATGGAGGAACTGGTCACAGTATTTGAAGACCTCAGCAGAAATTGCCTACAATCTCAGGCCTGGACCAGTATTTGGAAATGGGCTCCCTGACCACCCAGAGCAGCGTGGGCTCCTCTTTGCTGGGACCTGAATTACAACAACCTGAAGTCTGGTTTCACCCAAAAGCAGCCTGAAGAAGTGTGAGAAACAGCTGCTGTTGCTTCATCTCAGACCTTGTAGGCAAAGAGGCTCACAATGCCTTTCAGCTTGGCAAGAACACAAAGAACTGCTTTTGATAAACAATATATATAACACTGATGAGCCTTCACCTAAGTATTTGTTGCAGGCTACATTTAAGGTGTCAGCTTTTTCATGCTACCTATTTTAATGTGTATACATAGAACTTGTTTTAGATGCATAATGCCTTATGTCTCCAGTGATAACACTTAGGGACTGTATTTTCAATGCAAAGGAAACTGTCAGTTATCTGCCTGTATTATGTTAAATGGACTGTGAATGAATTAAACTGATGAGCTTTGCAATGAGCTGCATACCTGTATGACACTGCCCAGGTTTGAGGCTTTCAGTGCCTCTGGGCGCACGTCCCGTGTTGGCAATGCATGGCGATTTTTCCTGATATCCTTCCTCCAGCAAAACCACCGTTGAGGCGGTGGGGCGCTCAGGATTTACCCATGCAAAGCTCTGCGGTAGGGAGCTGAAAGGAAGAGCTGGTGTTGAAAGGAAAGCACGAAACGTTTAATACGAAGTGGGAAGTAAGCGACTGCATTTGGCCACTTGATGGCATTCTCGTCCAACGCAGGGACCGGTTTGGGCTCTGCAGTCTCTTCCCGTGGCCGCTCAGCCCCAGGCTGCTGCCAGACCAATGCACGCAGTCCTCAAATGCTTTCTTTTTGAGAGATAATATTGATATCGTTCACTGAAAGAGAACAGGATTTCTAAGGGATTCCTTTGGCTGTTTCACGTCCCATGCCAACTGCTTGGCAGTTTATGCACAGAGGCTCCCAGAGCCCCACATTGCTATCACAAAAGCAGTTAAGTGCTGAACTTGGTAAAAAAAAAATGAGAAGGGAGACGAGGAGAACCAGGGATATCTATTTCTGTGCTTTTCTTGCCTGGAATACAGAAGAATACTCAGACCTGTCATGCTTTAAACGAGTCTGTAATTGCTTAATTTTCTTGTTGCTGGTGGTGTTCCATCTCTTACAACACCACATATTACTTTACAAGGTGCAGGCTGTTCAGCTGCTTTTCCCAGTTCATATGCTACTTAAAACAATGGGAAAGAAAGGTAACAATAGTTTATCTCCTCCAATCCCTTTCCTACCCCCACTGTCCTTTTTATTAATGAACAAACAGGAACCAATTTCCATTGGTTGAAATTGGCCATTTTTCTGGCCACCAGCCCTGGGCTGCAGGAAGTCATGGGTGCTGGGAGAAGCCCCGTGGGGTGTGAGGTGAGACCAGGCTCAGGTAGGGGGAAGCAGGGGGCCACCTCCCCTTGTGTCCCTTGGTTCTGTGTCCCCACAGCTCCTGGGGATGGTAGAAATTTTGCTTTTGCTAAAGTATTCTTTTGTAGTAGAGGTTGGTATGGTAAAGATTTTTCTCCCACTCCGTCAAATTAGCGGAAGACAGGAAAGCCAGTGCTTTTCTTGTGCCTGTGAAGGAAATGTAAAATGTGGATTCAGGAAAAAAAATGTGAGATCTAAAGAGATGAGTGTGAAAAAGTTCAAGCTGCTAAATATTGACTGCCCACGAACCGCTTCCTTTCTCTAAAGCCATCTTCTTCCTATACATCTTCATATAGGAACACACTGATGGTTGCTACCAACTTAGGTAAGTTTTATAGAAAGTCTCCATCCTTTGGTGGCATCCGAAGGGAATTAAACCATGCAGTGAGGAAATTTAAGCAGTTACAGTGATTTCCAAAAGAGTTTTGCTAAACTGAGTGTTCCACAACAGCTCCAGAGTCAAGCAAACACGTAAGAGCCATACAGATACAGCAGAATGAAAGTGTCTTCTAAGGAGCCTTCAGAGGTCCCGTATGAGCTTTCATAACAACAGATGTAAGGCACTGAATGAAACAAGAAATCCTGATTTAGCGTAACTGAAATACTAAGGCTACAGAATGGCAAAGTACCAAATCTCTGGAAAGAATATGAAGCCTCACTTGAGTTGTAAAGAAAGCAAGAGATAATTTGGGATTATGAAGAGAGTGGTTTGGAGAAGCAAGAAGCTTGCAGCTGGGGCTGTCCTGCTGCCAGCACCTGGTGCTTTGAGGCTGGCACCCACCTGCAGCCACATCTGCTGTAAGAGCACCAGGACAGCTCATCTTCATGGATTGCACTGGTCTGTTCTCCCTTGTTTCAAAACATTTTAATGTAAAATATTTTGCCCATAGCGTAGAAAATCCTGCCAACTGCTGTGGAAGAGGGCCAGCCTATCCTTACTCACGCAACTAGGTGTGACCCAACAGCTGTGCTGACTTCTTTATTAAGTTGTGATCGCCGCCTTTCCATCAAGCAGTCTGCAGGTGGTTTTTCAGTGCTTCCAGTGTGGAAAGCAAACTGCAATGCAGGTAGAGCTGGTGGAGGGCTCCAGCACAAGCGTGGAGTGAAGCCTTGTGCTCTGCATTCCTCCAGGCAAAACCCAGCTGTGGAACGTGCAAGGAAGGGTGAGTGAGATTACGATATCAGAGCTCTGCCATGTTTCTCTGTCCTGATGTGAGAATGCTGAAACTTTAAAATACAGAGATCTGGTGATGTTTACTGACCATTCCTGCTTTCCTCTGCTTGCTGCTGGTTGTGAGATGCAGTTGCAGTAAGCACCACGCCCAGCACAGCTGGCATGCTGCTCTTTGGGCTTTCTGCTTTTAGATGCCTCAGCTCTTGGTAAATACTGTTGCAGCACAGGATGCTTGGCTCCCCTTGCTAGAAAGCCCTGGAAAGTGCCGGTGGCTGTAGTATTGCATGAGACAGGGATCGTTTACAGCTCTCAACATCCTTCATGGGTGTGCCCCAGCATGTTTGCTCCTCACTCTCAAAGCTCCCGAGCATCATGAGTTGTTTTGGTTAGTTAATTTAAACAGTTTCAAGTCAATTAAGGAATAGGGGTTCTGTTGCCCACAGGAGCTAATGTGTGTCCTGAGGACATCCCATGGCCCATCTGCTGGGGCAGAGCAGAGTGTGTGGCTCTCAGGAGGTGTTGCTGCCTCCCTCGAGCTGACACTTGAAGTATTCCCTGACTTCATCTGGCTTTTACATCTTTTTGTCATAAGCAGTCTTGGTATTACTAAAGCATGGTTTGCACTTTCACTGGGGAATTGAAATGACCCCAGTTTAGCTTTTGTTTTCTCCAACAGCGTATGTCGTCATTATCAAAAAGAAAGGGGAAAAAACCACCTCCAAAAGAGCTTGTCTCTGGAAAATAAAACTGTTCATTGTAACTTTTCATTTGTGGTCTTTGCAAGATCTTACATGTTGATCAGCGTGCACAGCAAATGTAAAATAAGCTCATGTGTTATCTTAGCGTTTTTCATTTACAAGGAATCTTTTATTCATATTAAAAAAAATAACCAAACCAACTCCTCCCCATGTCCCCTGCACAGAGTTTCTTGGAAACACTACACTGGGCTACGAATTCTCTCAAAACGTCTGAAGGTTGATGAACGCCAAGCTAAAATACCAGTGCAAAATTGGAGATTTGTGTGGGGTTTTCAGTCAATCTACCTACCTTCAAAAGAGGTGCATCACAAGAGAATATACCCCAAGGTATTTGTGCATAACCAAGAGGCTTACAGGATGTTGGGTGAGAATTTCCAAAGGAGCCAGAGGGAGCCAGCACAGGAATCTTCTGGAGGATTTTGTATGCTCACTTTTTTCTAAATTGAGGCTGAAATCTTACAGTTGTGTCACTGGAGAACTGTGGCCATAGCACACGCTCCATCAGCTGATGCACTGCCTCAGGTTAGGGAGCCCTGTGTCCCACTCCATGCTCTGTTTATTCACAGTACCCCTTAAGGAGCCCATGTGAAATGTGGATATCTGACCTTCCACAGCCTGACCACAGTAAGTTCCCCACTGTAGTTTTCCAATGGTGATGTAGGAGACGTCTTTATGGGCTAACACACCTTTGACTTTGTTCTTCACTTGGTTTGAATTTTGCAGCCAGAAAGATCCAAAGGGAAAAAGAAAAGCTTCGGAAAGGTCTGACTTAACTGTGGTGGCTCTCCCTTTTGGCAGTGGGCCATTCTGAGGGTTACAGTCTGTGGTTCCTCCGGTTCCTCACAGGGAAGTGGGCTCAGTAGTCACCTTCCTAGCTACTGCTATTTGAAGTTAGCATTCTAGCTACTGCTTTCTTTATTTCTTTTTTTTTAATTTATTGTGCAAAAAAAGTCTGAATTTTCTCTCTATGTTTTTTTTTCTGTATCTATTAAAGAGAAATTAAAGGATAGGAGCAAGGGGAGATCAGACACCAAGACAAAGAGCAAAGTGTTGACTGTATTTAACATGCAAATGACAGCATATACGTGAAAATTCATTGCCATAGCTGAAGAATTTTAAAATGTCAAAGCATAATGAAAAATGGAAAGTTATGTATAGAGAATTACATATATCAAACCTTGTCCTTTTGCTGGGATGGCAGCAAATATTAATTTCCAGGTGTCATGGGTTTGGCTAGGGTAGAGTTTGTTGTTTGTTTTCATAGAGTGCATTAGCTTTAGTGAAGTATGCATGGAGAAATTCCTAGATTTTGTCCTTAAGTTTCTGCAGTATTAAGCAGATGGATCTCAGCTGTCTGCTTTCATCCCCTGAAGTTCTCATTTTGACCCAGCAGCACATGCATACACATGCCTTGTCCTCCTGGGATCTGGGCCCGGGAAGAAGCTGTCTTATCAGTTGGCTGTTTAACAAATGTAATTACATCTGATGGAGGGAAAGGTCTTAATCACATATCTTACATAGCATGTATGACACCAATGATTTTCGCTTACAGAGCATGGCAGCTGTATTGCAATACTGGTCCTCAGGCAAAGAACCTCATCAGTGGGCCCTGCTAAGTGTATCAGCTGTATAAAATCCTTCTAGAGTGTAGCCTCTACAGGAAAAATGTGATTCCTAATGAACACATTTTTCTTAAAATGAAGAAGCAGTAGCAACGCTTGGCTGTTAGGAGACCACCCCACCTGGTCATCCCCATATCCCTTGCACAGCTTTGGCTGAATCAGAGATGCTTGCGAATTCTGCCCTCGAAATGATGAAAAATAGTGTTTCCAGCCATCTGAGATACCAAGGGTCCCAGAAATGTTATGCAGCATTTATTTTGCGTGGAGATTTATGCACTGAACCAATTGTTCTCTTTCTTGCCGTGGCGTTTCACTGGCCAAAGAACCAGAGAGCAGCATGCCCATTGCCTGAAGGAAAACCTACCTCTGTTCAAACATCCTGGTGCCTTGCAGTACCCCATGCACACCCTCTGTTCCTGCAGTAAACTTTTGTGCAACAAGTAAAGCGCTGCCAGCTTTACCTCACCAAGGGAGGGCTGTTGACTTTTTCTAGGTGATCCCCAGAGCCTCCTGAAAGCTGGAGCTGCCAAGAGGGACGTATACTTCCCGCTCTCCATCACCTAAGGTTGAACATCAAAGCGAGGCAGGGAGCAGCGGGGCTGGGGAGAGGCATGCAGATGCTAACTTTTTTGATTCTTTCTTTCTTTCTTTTTTTTTTTTTTTCTTGCCCATTCCAGGATATTTTCCAGATAAAGCGGCACTCATCTTTCAGCCCAACTGAGCACCTCAAGGCTGAGGCTTTTGGAGAAGAACTTGGAGGTGTAATAGGAGGGAAGTTTTACAACGAGATCCACAGATCTAGGAGAAAATCAAAGGGCTGCCATATGTTCTTGGAAAAAGAAGACTTCTGCGGCTGCAGAGAGTTCTAGGAGTCAGTCAGCTGGATTTGAAGACTGTCTGAAAGTCTTAAATCTACCACCTAGGGCTGCATTCACATTTACTCCTTTCTGCTTAAAGGGAGAGGGAAGGAGGCAGCGCATCAGTGCATAGGTGGGACCCTGCTAAGGGCTGTCGGATGCAGCAGCTGAAATTTGGAACGACAGCTTCTGCAGGCATCGCTGCACAGCTCCGGTGGTTCCTCTGCCTGGTTGACAAATTCCTGCAGCATTAGCAGCTTCCTTTGGGACAACCCTGCTTTGAACTGTGGGTAGAGCTAGCTTGCAGGCTGCCCATTTGTTTTCTCAGGAACTTTGGCAATGCGGAACATTGTTGTTTCTTTGCTTTCATGGAACCACAATTTACATAAATACAAGAGGCAAAAGCCACATCTGAAAAAAAAAATGCTTTCGTAGATTTTTAACCATTGTTTCCTGTTGGGGTGTGATATCATTATGTTCAAATTTATCACTTCTGAGGAGCATTAGTGAATTTCCACAGTACTAAAGAACAGTCACTAACAGTAGGTGACTCAATTCCACGTTTGACTTTTCTAAAATGCTGTCCAAGCTAGTGGGAAAAAAAGGTGGGCACCTGGTATCAGTTTTATAATTGGGTTTTTCCATATGAGAATGGGAATTTTGTGAAGACTTCATTAAAAGGAGTGGCCTCCTATTCTCCTGTCACCCATCAGTCTGACTTGCACATGAATGCCAGCATGCTGTCATACATTCTCCTCCCTTGTGTGCTGCTCTCTGTGCAAGCACATAATTGCCAAGTCAGAGAAATTATCCGCAATACGAAGAGTCTGCTTGTAAGTAGCTGCTGAGCACCTTCATTCTGCAAAGATTTGTGCTTGCAGAGTATGTGATAAAAAATACTGATTTCTCTCTTGCTATTTTTTTCAGAACAAAACTGAAGAAAGTTGGTCGTGTAGGGAGACAGCTGCCACTGTGAGTACATTGGATTTGAGAATATCATGAAACTAAACATAAATGTATTTGTGCGCTGAATGCTAGCAATGCAAAATTGTAATGCTCACTCTTTTCATTTTCAGCCTTGTTCATGTCTTCCCATCCCTGAGGTAAGTCTGGTTTTTAAGCTACTGTAGGTGTCTAAAACATTCACTACTAAGTGAGATTACCACTGGATTGAATTACTCACTTTGCTCTTATATACTTTTGCTTTCATTAATGGGGATGATATTTAACGTATTGGTTGTGGCTGAGCACAGCATTTTCTGGGTAGTGGTGGGGAAGCTGCCAGATGTCCTCTCAGCATTGCTGCAGTCAGAAGCAAACATCAGGCCAAAGTCCTGCATGGGCTTACAAACCCAAAGATACAGGTGCTTGCTTTGGAAATCTCCCAAAGACCTTGTGCTGTGATTAGGTGCCCAAATACTTTGCAGACCTATAGGGCAGGGACGCCAGGCACAGGTGGCAGCTCAGATCTCTCCCAGCCCCTGTAAGCCTCACTGCACACTGGATGATTGCGTGTTTTACAGCCACCCAAATTTCTTCTATCAGTTTTCGGATACACAGGGCGTGCTACAATTCTTTGCGATGTGCTGCTACATAAAGAAGTACACATTTCTTCTTGCTGTAGATAAGCACCAAATGCATTCTAGCCACTTCCTATCTCATTTTCTAATACAGTCTTCATTTAACAGCCTGGCCACGAACTGGCTTGCTTTGTGGAAGGAACCAACCACATGATGGAGCACAACATGACTACGGACAACAGACTTTTTCTGCTTAATCAATCCTTCCAGATTCAACTGGATAGAAACCTCTGTGAAGTAAGACATTTATTGTTTTTCTGTGTATCTTTGTCTACCTTCTGCAAGAGAAGGGGTTTTTATAACTTAAGTATTTTGCAGCTGTTTGAGTCAAAATATGTTTTAACTACTTTTTTTAATTTTTTTTTTTTTTTAATGCAAGGAGGTAGATGTAGTAGCTGGAACTGGCATGAGGTGATAGAAAGCTGTTAGCATTGACATGGGAAACAAGGAGGTGGTCTCTATGCCACTGTGTCCTCTTCCCTTCTCCAAACCCCGTTAGCATTAGGACCTTTAATCACAAAACTATGGGAAAGGAGCTTTCTTTAAAGTGCTTTTTCTGCTCATCTCAGAAGATGTTTCTATGCTGAATAATCATTGAATCATACAATGGCTTGGGTTGAAAGAAACCTCAAGGATCATGAAGCTCCAACCCCTCTGCTGCAGGCAGGGCTGCCAACCTCCACATTTAATACTACACCAGGCTGCCCAGGGCCCCATCCAGTCTGGCCTTGAACACCTCCAGGGATGGAGGGGGCATCCACAGCCTCTCTGGGCAGCTGTTCCAGCACCTCACCACTCTCATAGTAAATAACTTCCCCCTGGATAATGATAATATAGAAGTTTGGAATAGATGTGCAGAAGCAGCATGGGGGGGACAGGCAAGCAGGGAAATGTTTCTTCTCTGGAGCATTAGTTCTACTGAAGCTGCAATTTCTTCAGGGGTGCTTGAGCACCAAACACTGCTCTGACCTGCGGCATCCTTGCACTTGAGGCGATGCTCAGAAAGACTCCTGGATCCACAGGATCCTTTTCAGAGGCAATGAAACATCCTTTATTTACATTCTGAGCAAAACTGTGGTTCAGTGAGAGAGGGCAGATACTGCAGCACCAAGCTCCTAGAAGCGAGCATTGAGCTCACCAAGGTGAATGCTGTCAGAGCTGTGCAGCAGCCACAGGGCTCTGCTCTCACCCAGCTCTGCACCCTGCTGTTTCATCTAAGTACTTCATCTTTTTGTGTACAACCTTTCATAACCCAAACTTTGTTATTCTTTCTACCACAGAGTCTGACAAGTGGAAAAGAATGCAAGTACAAGACCAAGGGAACTGTGAAGACGTTTCTGGAAAAAATCCTGAAAACTTATCAGGAAATCCATAAATCTAGAGTTTAATTGTTTTACAGAAATGTTAAATAAAATGGAACTCTGCAATAAGTAGGGGGGAGGGAAACATTATTTATTGTATTTATTGCCCATCTGAAAATTCAAAGGTAGAAATAACTGTTAAAATCAATAAAGCTGCTTATGCGAGCAACAACGGTATTCAGGAGTCTTCATTTTAAGTGTTTCATACTCGTTAAAAGGTTTGAACATCTGAGTTTGTATCAGTGAATATTGCAGTGCTTTTGCAAAGCTCCTGTCCATCAGTTTTGTTCATGTGAGATAGAACAGCAAAATACATTTGTGCTTCTGAAGAACTTGAGCTGGTGCCCATTCCCCTTCCTGTCTCAAGTACTTCGTTGCTGCAGAACTCCAAGGCTTCCATTTGTGCTTGTTAATGTTTTCATGACCTCTTTTTATTTCATTCTAACCAGTGCATAGCATCCAAAATGTTTGAGGACTTCTGATGTTAAGAGAAGTTCTGTGTTTTCTTTCTGCATCAGTTTTACTTTTTGATATGATCTGTGCACCATGAGTAAGCAGCTTAGCTTCTTTCTGGCAAGGTTGCAGACTTTCCTGCCCGTAGCTGCTTCATTCAAGTAGTAAAGAACTCATGAATGTCTTAACAAACAAAGCAAGAGGATTACCTACGGTGAATTATGAATTCTTAATGGACTCACATGCTTGAAACTTGTGGCTCACTGTTTCTTTCTCAGGACATAATGCTGGCTTTGAAGATCTTTCTAGTGTCGTGAGCTCAGATGTGCCACTCAGCTCAACAGGATTGAGACAAAAAGGCAGATCAGTGTCCAGTCAAATCACTTCTGCAATACGGCAATGGGAAACTCTAGCAAAGAATGTAAAAAAACAAACCTAACTATTGGAAGATGCATCTGCAGAATATCTACTCCTGTCCCCTCAGCTCCGCTCTGCTCAAAGTTCAGATGCCTGCAGGCCCCTTCTCTCTCTCTTTCTCATTTGGTTTGGGACAGAGTTGCGAAACTGCCAGATAAAAACAAAAGAAAACAGATCAATTGAGGTACTTAATTACTGTAACAAATAGCTTTTTCTGTTATCTCAGTGATCTCTAACAGCTCTCTAGCAGGCTGTGTTGTACTATACTCTCTGATAGAGAGGAAGTGACATGGGGACAGCGGAGGTGAGGAGGGTCAGAGGTTTGATATACAAAATTTGCAAAGTAAATTACATTGTGGAATAGTTTTACAATGGGAAATTTATAATCAACCCTGATTTTAGGAATTAAGCCTTCATCCAACTAGCTGTTCAAACCTGTCCAGGTGCCCATGGCAAAGAGCACGCTGATTTTCAAACGTGTAGATCAGCGTTTGTCTTGCTTCTGCGTCTCACCATCAGTTTCCAGGAGGCTTTGAATAATTTGCTTTACGATTTCTGAGACAGAAACCCTAGAATTCTGAGGATCCAGGAACGGGGGTGCCCGCCTTATCTCTGCAAATACTACATTTTCCTTCTGGCATCTCTGTCTTATTAGAGTTAACTGTTGGCAATGTACAGACTAATTCCTTACTACAAAAAAGACTGCCAAAATCTGTTTTGAAAGCACTTGAACAACTACTTAATTCTCCTGCAAGGAGTAATCCTGTAGTCCTGTGACACCAGTCAGTGCACAACACTTTCTTCGAAGAGTTTTGTTGCTGAGAGCAATCAGCCAGAAACTCTTTCACAAGATCTGCAGTGCCATGGCTGTAATTTCTGCCTTAATTCAAGCATTCATGTAGTAGGATGATTGTTTCAAAACTTCTGTGCTGTCTTCAGAATCCTACCCTCCACAGAACACCATGATCCTCTGCAGGACAAGTCCAAGACACTAGCAGTGTCAGAGACCTAATAAGCCGTCTCCAATGGCAGATAGGAGATCATAGATTTAGAAGATACTTTTGGGGGGACTTGATCTTGTTTTATTTTTTAAGCCTCTTTTACCTCTGTAGGAACAAGTCTGGTGTATGTAATAGCATGGGAAGGAGGGGCACTGGGCTGCCATTCAAGGGCTTTCCTGCAATAGTTTACATAGCATTTAAAAGCAGTTTTATGTATTTGTATGGTCTGGTTTCCCAATTTAGAATGGAAGATTTCCAAGGATTTCATGTGCATCTCTCATGGAAACAACATAGTCCCTACCAACAAAGTACAGCATCTTCATGGACACACGCTCCAGGCTGTAAGCTGCACACCATGAGTCAGTTCAAAACAGAATCTTTTGTCTTACACAAACATCTGTGGTACCCCTGAGTGCTCATAGTGCTGCTCAGAGATACTAGATAAATGATGTCTTCTTCCTTTTGGGGCACAGAATGGACTATAGCTCAGCATCTGCATGGCTCAGCACCCAAAGGGGTGGAAGGGCTGGATTGACACAACGGATTTTCATCCTGATTCAAATATTGCCCTTAAAACCAAAGGTGTTTACAAAAGAGTAATGTGTCTGAATTATTTCTGCTATCTTGAATCTAGTAGTGTAGTAATACACGAGAAAATTCAACACTAACACTAGGCCACATTGTAGAATAAGGTGACAGCAAACAAGAAAGTATTAAAAAAGGTCTGAGTGAAATATATGTGAGATTTCTTCTTAGTCATGTCAGAATCATAATCATCATTGAGAAGCTTTACAAGAAAACAGATGTCTTTGATTTATTTATTGCATTCATATCTTCAGCTTTTCTTTTGGTAACTTTCAGACTGAAT
The DNA here is from genome assembly GCF_987193195.1 of Phasianus colchicus. Lineage (NCBI taxonomy): Eukaryota > Metazoa > Chordata > Aves > Galliformes > Phasianidae > Phasianus > Phasianus colchicus. Next base: position 15,721,598 of record NC_143450.1, on the reverse strand, counting down.
AACTATTTTCCAGGAGTAATAGGTCAGTGAAAAGCCCAGGAGTGAGGGGAGTTTCCCCTGACTCCCCACAAAATTGGAATTATAAAATAACAAAAGAAGAGGGAAATCATGACTTAAGAGATGCAGATAATGATCAGCCTACTTCTGACTTTGCAAGCAGCCTGTGGGAGAGAAGAGAGATTTTCTGTATGACACCGACTTCAGGCAGGATATAAATCAGCCATTTAGATATATAAATGTTCCATGGTAGAAAAAGTGTCTCAGCCTCATGTTGCTGCTCTCATATACATTTGACATCACATTACTAAGTAAAATGCAGGAGAAAGGAAAACACGAAGACCTAAAACATTCCTGTTGATGCAGAGTATTTTTGCCATATATGTTGCACTACTCTAGTGTGATTAGAAATAAAGACTGTGGTGTCTGCAAGAGAGGAAAAGTGCAAAAATGCATTTGATCGTTATCATCTATTCAGAGGCCCAAACCCCTAAGGACCAGGAGCTCTGGTGAATCTCACGATATTTTAAGAAAACTGGCATTGAAGACCCAATAATTCCTTTCATCAGAGACTGATAGATGCAGCAAATGCTGCAGAACAGTTTTGGGGAACAGGAAAGGGAAAATTAAATGCCTTATAGCACAGCCTCCCTGCTCCTTGCAGTTTCTGGTATTGAGGACAAGTTGGGCAAGGAAAGCATAATTTTATGCAGCTTTCACCACGATCCTCTTACTTATCTGTGTGCAGTTAAGAAAAGCTGTGTATATAGATCCCATATTCTGAATATTTCAATATAGGACGCCCTTTCATATGGGATGTGAAAATGTTCAGAGAAATCTAGATGACTTCTTGGCTTAGATGGAAGCTGCTGCTCAGTGTTGCTGTTTGAAACTGATCTTACCACCAGCTTATCTTTCAGGCAAGCCTTGGGACAGACTGGGAGACCAGAAGATTCTAAAGACTTCTGTGTATTTTGTCCTCTGTCAGTTGTCTCCAAGAGAGGTCCAGGAGCAGGAAAGATCTTCGGCACTGGAACAACCTTGTTATGGGGAACTTGGAACCAGAGTTTCCCAAGTAGTAAACTGAGAAATCCCCTTACATGAAAGGAAACTACCAGCAAAGTGGAGCAGTGTGGGTGAAACAGGGGCAAGAGCTGCATGTGCATTGCAGGAATGCGCTGCTGCCAGCCCCAAGGCTGCAGCCTTTAGCTGGTACTTATTTATACTTATTTGATACAAAGAATTAAGACATAATGAATGAAGAAGCAGAACTATACGAAGGTCTGACAGAACTATACTGGTCTGACATGTTTTTGATACTAGAAATGTTTTATTAGAATGACATGTCCTACCAGAGCTAATTTTTTTGAACACAGATAGCTTCAGCAATTGTGTGACTGTGCAAATGTAATGGACCAACAAAAAATAACTCTTGGTTTTCCATCTGACTCTTCACCTGAGAGAGGTGTAAGAACAACAGGACTACACTTCCTTAGGTGCCCTCAGCTAAGTAAGTTAAAGCATAATGTGAAATTGTGCTTTGCCAAGTTGTCAATTTTTGTGCCCACAAAGCCCAATTTTAAGTGAATTCTTTAGAAGTACCTTTTCAAGCAACACCAAGATGTCACTTGCAACAACATGTTTAATCCTCTTAACATATATGAAAGAAAACCTGGCATAACTGTCACTCTTTAGAAGTACTGTCTGACCAAAAAAGATGCAATAGTTGGCTCTGTAATGAGTTCATAATGAGTCCTTATAGAACATTTTTCATATTGTTTAAACAGTGAAACACTGCCACACAGTTCTATGGTTGGCACTCTTCTAGCTCCATTACAAAATGAAATTCAGTTATTGCCATGTGTTGGTATTATTTCATGCTTTTATAGATGTGTATCTGCAGTCATCCCTACCAAAGTTCTTGATCAACCTTTATTGAAAATGTTTGGAAGAACACTTACTGCAGATTAATACATGTGCATTAGAGTGACCAAAATCCATACTCAGAGAATAACAACTTTATCCTACCATAGACTCTTTCCAAAAAAGGACCATCCAGTCCTGTAATTTGGCTACAATTAAACCCACACAGATATTAGTAAAGGTTATCTAAAAGTGTACTGAGACAGAAATCAATTCCAGAAGCAGCGTCAAATCACAAAAATATGTTGACAGTGAAAAGATACAGCCTTGCGAAAGTCTTTACCTCAATGCTTTTCTGACTGTGTTTGTGTTTACATCCAGGCTGTTGTACCACGTGCTGTCCTAACAACATGAGACATGTTCACAACTGTACACCTGGCTTGAGGTCTAGCCTTCTTACGGCAGTTTTTCTTTGATCAGTCCCAGGCTTTTAAGATTTTCAAAATTAGACCATGCAAAATTTCTTATCCCAACAAGTCATACAAACACAGTGATGATATGCAGGTGTGGTGCAATTACATTAATAATTGGATTGTTTAATAACTCAGATGTGCAGATTATAGATAATGATTAATTATGTGTAGCTTTCTTTTACAAGTTTCAAAACCATATATCAAACCTGACAGATAATCACATGATCAGTGGTTCAGTAACCAAACTTAGATTAGGAAAGCTACCTTCTCCTGCCTACAATGCCTTTATAGAATTGTCCAAAAATCAGTGTAAGAGAATCAGCTCCATGCATCTGGAAACTTGTGCGTGTCCCCAAACATCTACTTCCAGATCCCAAACACAATCCAAGATAGAGCTCTAGGAATCAGCTAGGAATCAGCCCTATGGCACCTGATCTTTTCTCACAGGCCCCAAATTCATTGCAACATGTCACTGATGTGTGGCCCAATCTCCACTGCATTTGTATCGGTGCTATCAGACACAGGTATGGAGGGGATGTTCTTCAGGATGCAGCCCACTGTGTTTGAAAGACAGTAGTTATACATACAGAAAACCTGAATGCATCTAAGAAGTCACAAGGTCAGAGAACAAGGAGAATGTGCAAAATAGACATGATAAATCCAAAAGCCAAATCAAGCAGGACTGCATGATGCAACTGCATAATGCAACTTCATAATGCAATAGATCCTCTTGGAAACTGTGCTACAGCACATGGCAGGCAGGAAGGTGATTTGAGATAACCAGCATGCCTTCAGCAATGGCAAGTCCTCCTCATCAACCTAGTGGCCTTCTTTGGTGGAATAATTGCATCAGTGGATAAAGGAAGAGCCACTGATGTCATCTCTCTGGACTTCAGCAGGGCCTTTGACATGGTCCTCCATAATATCCTTCTCTCTAAATTGGAAATAAATGGATTTGGTGGGAGGAATGTTCAGGGCTTGAGCAGTGGGCCCAGGAGAACCAACCTCATGAATTTCAACAAAACCAAACGCGAGGTGTTGCACCTGGGTTGTGTCAATCTCCACTATCAATACAAGCTGAAGGATGAGAGGATTGACCATAGCCCCGTAGAAAAGGACTTAGCAGTACTGGTGGATGGCAAGCTGGTGGAAGGCACATGAGCCAGCAATGTGCCCTCACAGTCCAGAAAGCCAACTGTACCTTGGGCTGCATCATAAAGAAGCATGGCCTTCTACTCTGTGCTGGTGAAAGCTCACCTAGAGTACTGTGTGCAGAATATAGGAAAGATACAGACCTGTTGGAGCATGTCCAGAACAGGGACACAAAAACAATCCAAGGGATGGAACACCTCCCCTGTGAGGACAGGGTCTGTGAGCTGGGTCTGTTCAGTCTGGATAAGAGAAGGCTCCAGGGAGACCTGAGAGCAGCCCACAGTGTCTAAAGGGGGGCTATGAGAAGAAAGGGGACAGATTCTTTAGTAGAGTCTGCTGTTATAGAATGAGGGGAAATGGTTTCAAACTAAAAGAGGGGACATTTGGATAGGTTATAAGAAAAAAGATTTTTATGATGGGGCATGGCTTGCATAGAGAGGTAGTGGATGTTCCTGGAGACATTCAAGGTCAGGCTGGATGAGGCTCTGAGCTCTCTGATCTAGGTGTAGGCGTTCCTGTTCACTGCAGGGGAGTTGGACTAGATGGCCTTTAAATGTCCCTTCCAACTCAAACAATCCTATGATTCTATGAACTATAAATTACTGTGTCACATAGCACCTGTTGGCACAGGACAGCGAGTTTGCACTGGTTCACAGACCTGGCATGAACTGAAGGGCTACTGGAATGTGTGCTGGAGACGGCAGAGTTTAATGAAACAGTGCAAGGGACCTGGCATACCCTCGGGCCAGACATGGCAGTTCACTTTTACAGGATGTTTGCTGTTGATTCCAAGGAAACGTATCTCCCTGGAAGCTACAAATTAAACATCAACATATCTAGATCCAAATCTAGCTACTGAACTGCCAGCAGTTATCTCGCAATGGGCTGTCTTCGCTAGCAGCACAGCAAGATAAAGTAGATAGGTTTACAAGAAAAAGCTGCCATGCCATGTTAGGTTTACTAGTGGTGTTCATTATAACAAAGTAAATGCATGTACAGTTAATGCTATGAATTCTGGGGTGAATTTCAAATAGAGTCAAATTTTGGCTAGCAAAAGACTCCCTGCTGGCCAGGCCCTGCTGGCAGGGGGCATGATGTAGGTGAGTCCTGATAGCAGCAGGTAATACTAGCTTTGAGACAAATTGTAAAAGTGAGCACACAGGAGTGTAAAAAAGTTATTTTTAGGCCAATGTAAGGGCATTTGCTGCTGTTCTGCAAGCTATGATTATTGTTATTTATGTCTATGAATGATTTCCCTTATTTGGTAACTGAAAGATGTGTGTATGTAAATATATGTATAGATTAATAAGCACACTTAGAAGTCTCACACACGTACGTATCCTAACACATCCCTTTTATTAGGCTGCAGAAATTTCATTGTTAAAAAATGAATTCTGTAGATAATACATGACTTCCCTCTTGTGACCAAGGGATGCTATAGCAGCTCTTGGAAGTTCAAAAAGACACCCAAACCCAGGACCAACAAAGAAAAAATCCCAACAAGATATGCTTAAAAATCTCTGCAGGGCAAACAAACAGTTTAAATTACAGAGACTATGTCAGTTCCGTATTTTTGTTGTGGTTGTTGCTGTTGTTTAGTGGCTGCTGATCTAACACTTTCCAAGGTTTACTCCATTTGTATAGAACAGAAAAAAGAATTAATAGCAACATTACTCTGGAAAACATTGCCACAAATATGAATCAAAAGGAAAGATAAAGTTGATGAAGGCAAAGGTTTTTTTTATGCACACCTGAATCCTAGGCCTGAAAGACAAAATCTGAGGAGGGTGGAGGAAATTGGTGAAAACCCTTTCTGGGTTTTATCCTTATTATAGTTTTTCTTCCTGGCAGAGGAATGCCTTCTTAATATTTTTCACATTCCTCATGACTTTTGGTTCCACCTGTGCCTTGGCTTTCCCTCTCCCATCTCTGTACATCCAGATGGTAGCCCTGCACTCTTCTCCGGCCATGCATCTCTTCTTCCACTGTCTGTACATTTCCTTCTTATCCCTCACTGTGACCAGCAGGTCCTTGTTCAGCCAGGCTGGATTCCTGCTTTCTCCGCTTGATTTCTTATGCTGGGGAATGGATACTCTCAGAAAGATGCCCTTAGAGAGCTGCCAGCTCTGTTCCATTCCTTTGTCCCTAAGAACAGTTTCCCAGAGTATCTCACCCAATAATTCTTTAAACAGTTGGAACTTTGCTCTCCTGAAGCTCAGGGTCCTGACTGTGCTCTTTGCCAGGCCCATATTCCTCTATTGATAGATTTCTGGTGCCCTGTTTGCAGTTTAGTGGATACTTTTATTCCTATTATCAGCTTTCGCTGAAAGACGTGTCTAGGCAGTATACATATTAAAAAATAAGAGAAGAACATATATACTTCAAATGCTCAGAGCTTAAAATGATAGAATTATAACACGGCTGGAGTTACTTCTGTTAATGATTCATGTTTATTTATATAAATAAGCAATTGCTTTTGTTTTTATTTCAGATTCAATGTGGAAACATTTAGAGAGCTTGGGTAATTTCTGATCCTGAGGCAGTGTGTCTCTCACTGCCTGCCTGTGAAGCAGCTGGTGTCCTGTAGGAGCTCACAAGCCTCACAGCAAGTATGACATACTAACCTACTTTTTGAGTATGATTGCCAGTTGCTACTTCAGCCTGCTCAGTTCAGTTTTAAATCATTAGAATTGCATTGTTTGATTGTATGAAAATTGAGTATTTGGGTTTTAAACGGAGAATGGCAGTAAAATAGCTGTTTCCAGTACGAGTCTTCCTAAAGTTAAGTGTTTCAAACCAAGAGCAACAAAGTAGTACTTATTTGTCTGAGCAGCTACAAATGAATCTACTCTGTACTGCGGGAAGGCTGTTCTTGTGAATGTTCATCCAAAACCTGGCACTGTTGGCTTTTTCCCTCCAATGTGATCTTTCAAGAGTTCAAAAAGGCAGGCATATGCAACAACAAGCACCCTTCAATTATGCTGAATATCACTGCTGATTAAAGTACACAAAGAGTATGTTACAAAACCTGCATGAAATATTGTGGAGAATATTCCCATTGCTATCATAAGCTTGAGATGAGGACAGAGTATCTTTCTGTAGATCTGCCTCCAGGAAACACTACTGCAGGATGAAGGCTAAGCCCCACTTTGAGCTGTTGGATGACGTGAGCAACTCAGTCATAGGGTCAGAGAAGGAGGGCATATATCCCTCCCTGCCTCGCATGCATGAGATGAAATACCTGGAGACACATGCAGCAGCTCTGTGCAGAGCACCTGCTTTATAACTGGATGATAAAATGAAGGAAGAAGCTGCTGGTGTGTGCCACTTTTGTGCAATTCCGACAAATCCAGAACTGATGGTTTTGGTTTTACCCCATCTGGAGTACTGCATCCAAGTGTGGAGCCCCCAGTACAAAAAAGACAGGGAGCTGTTGGAGAGGGTCCAGAGGAGGGCCACGAAGATGATCAGGGGACTGGAGCACCTCCCCTATGAGGACAAGCTGAAGGAGCTGGGCTTGTTCAGCCTGGAGAAAAGAAGGCAGCAGGGTGACCTCATTGCAGCCTTTCAGTACCTAAAGGGAGCCTACAAACAGGAGGGGAATCAACTCTTTGAAAGGGTTGATAACAGCAGGACGAGGGGAAATGGTTTTAAGTTGAGGGAGGGGAGATTTAGGTTGGATGTCGGGGGAAATTCTTTACAGAGAGAGTGGTGAGGTGCTGGAACAGCTGCCCAGAGAGGCTGTGGATGCCCCGTCCCTGGAGGTGTTCAAGGCCAGATTGGATGGGGCCCTGGGCAGCCTGGTCTAGCATTAAATGAGGAGGTTGGTGGCCCTGCATGTGGCAGGGGGGTTGGAGATTCATGATCCTTGAGGTCCCTTCCAACCCTGGCAATTCTGTGATTCTGTGATTGGTGTTGGTTTTTTATTTGTTTTTTTTTTTCATATATATCTGCAAGCATTGCAATTACATGTAATAAAATGCATATGTTTCTATATTACTCCTCCCCTCCTTTTGTTTTCATTTTAAGTTAGATCAGATCAGAAGAGGAAACTCATGTACACAGTCTCAAAGATCTGCCAATATCAGTCTTTAAGTATGTTTGAACCTGTTCCCGTGCAGCAGCCCAAAGGTTATTGGCGGTGCACCAAGAAACCCATGACTGGCAGATTTAGATAAAAGCTACAAATCCCCATTAATCTCTGTTTACAATCCATCCTACTACTACCTGCAGATAGTAATTCTAGAGCTAACTGTGCTTTTTCGTAGCAGGGCTTAATATCAGTTTACACACCAGGAACAAAGGACTTGAACAATTACCCAGGACTCAGCCTCCTGCTCTGAAGTCTGAAGGCAGCCGCCAACAGCCGTACAGGTAGGAGCATTTCTGGTGGGTTTTCTAAACTCAGCAGATTTTTTTAAACATGCAGTGATTTTTGTCATTCTCTTTGAGGAATTTACTCTGTACTCTGAAGGTGTCACACTCTCTGCATGATGAATTTTCCCTCTGTTTGTTTCGCTAGCCCTGAAACTGGCTCTATTTCTGTTTTCTCAGATTGGCTTGAAGAAGCCTCACTTGAGCATCACACCAACAGTTGCATTTTCACAGCTTCGCTATTACAGAGGAAGATAAAATCTACCACCGAAACACCTTGAGCACGTTTAGCGTTATCTCTTTCTATGAGATATAGAGAGGTTTTATTGTTCATTATTGTTCTGTGCAAGAGCTAGGAGATCTGCTCTGTGCGTTTTGTATTAATAAGTATCAGGTAACTCAGATGCTGCAATGATCACAAAGAAATGCTGATTAACGCGATGCTGCACATCCGTACAAATAAAATCTGCTGCTCGTTACACTTTAGGTCTCGAATTAAAGGGGCACTTTTGCCAGCAGAAATCCAAGACCACAAGCGAGGTGGCCATGCTTTCTGTCCGTTCTGGGAGACACATCTTTCTTTATGGAGGGATCTCAGTATCCACCCAGCTGGGAGAAAGAAACACCTCTATTGCTTTAGAGTGAGCAATAGGAGAGCATAAAGAACAGCTGGCACACAGCGGACACCTTCACACCGCCTCCCGCCCTCCCATTTTAGCAGCGAGGCGAGGCTCGCTGGGCGCGAAATGGCGCCGCCGCGTCACGTGCCGCTGTTTTGGCGGGGCCGACGCCGCGCCTGCGCGCTGCGCGCTGTGCCAGGGCCGGGCCCGTGTCGGCCCCTCCCCTCCCTCCGCTTTTCGGCCGGCGGCGTGGGCAGGGCGCTGGGCTGGCTGCGAGCTTCGGGGCTGCTCTGCGACCCTGCCCGTGCGAGGAGCCGCGTGAGGAGGCGGTGAGCTGCGGGGCGGGAAAGGGGGCTGTGGGGATCCCGACTGGGAGGTGAAGGAAGCGGGCGTGAGGAGCGGTACGCGGCCGGGCCTGCTGGGGACCTGGGCGCCAGGCGGCTGTTGGCTGTGGCGGCGGGGCCGGGCCTCTGCCTGCCCGGAGCTGTCGGCTCAGCCTGACAGGAACTGCCGGCCTGCGGGAGAGAGCTCTTTTAAAGAGCTGTGTGTTTTAAAGAGTTGTGTCGCTGAGGAAAAGAAAGGAAGCCTTGGGGTTTGTTCACAGTTGGGAAGAGGGGTGTTGCGGTGAGAGCTGCTTTATTGTTGAGTGGTGCAGCAGTCGAGCTGTAGCTAGACTTTGCCACCTAGATAACGCTCAAGTGGCAGTGCAGTTGTGTTTCTGCAGTTAGAGCTAACGCAAACGCTCGAATGCAACTGAACGCTGTTGTTTTTAGGTCTCCAAGGCTTTGTCATAAGCGTATTTTAAAGTGATAAGTCCCCGAGGAGGCAGCTGAGGTTGAGAAAGATGAGGATTGATTGAAAACAATCCTGCACAGAAGCAGAAATGCTCCCCGCACCCACCCGTAAAAAGGCTGCTGTGTCCTGCGTGAAGGAAAAGCTTAATCTAGGACCTCACTGCACTCGGTGGGTGGATCTTCTGAGTTTTAGGCTTAAAATGCGTTTCTGATTTTCTTTTTGTACTCTGCCAGAACTCAGCAGTTCAGCCCTTCGCTGCGTCACCCGTCTCAGCAGCTCTCTGGCACTGCCTGCATGCAGTACCTGGTCTTGTTTCCCAGGCAGGCTCTAATGTTCTGAGAATGATCACGTTGCTATCAAAACGTGATTTCCTGAAGACTTTTTGGTTAACATGGCAGGTATTTCAGCTGGTAAGGGCAGATCTGTAAACTGGCATCCAATTTTTTTTAGTATCTCTATTAAAAATCTATTTTATGGTATTTTATTTTCTCAATTCCGATTGAGCCTTGGTGTTAAAAACTGCAGGTGGGATTTAAATTGAGGAAGCAGTTTTTTCTTTGTGGCTTGAACATGTAATATGGGTTCTTTTCTTTATTATTTTTATTTTTTTGCAACTGATATTTTAGCATGGGAAACAGTGAACAGCTGCTAGCTTAACTGAACCACTGCTTGCCACTTCTTGGAGTCCCCTGCTTGCAATCCCTTATTGTGAGAGGCTTTTGCAAGTCTGAATTTTAGCAGAAGTTTGTGGTTCTGTTACCAGGATAAGCTGAAGAAACAGCTATTGAACTTTTCCTGGATCCCTGCTGATGACGTGGATTTGGGTTTGTTTTGGTAGGATAACATGCCACTGTGCAGCAGACTTCAGCAGCAATGCACTGAAGTCAATAGTGTTTATAGTGGAAAACAGCTGTGTAAACTAGTGCACCTCTATTTGATATTTTCCTCTACACAAATGAGGGTGTGATTAGACTTGCTGAACCCCATCAGTTTATCAAGTATTTCAACTCTGCTGCTGCTGTTTATCTTTGATAATAATTTGGATGGCTCGAGCAGCTCTGTTAGAGAGAAGCTCGCTTCTTGAGCAGTTAGTTACAGTCTGTAGTTAGTAGGAAGTATTCAGCTGGTAAAAGCAGAAAGTTTTAAGTCTTTGTGGTATGCAAAATACTGAAATCAGAGATCAAAATAGATGGGTAGATTATTATTTTTTTTCCTGATGAGGGTCAAAAGGTTTGCATGACAAGGGTTCAGTTTTGAGTGTGCTTTTGTTTAAAAAAAAAAATAAAAAATTCAGTGATGTGCTTGGGTGTAAAGCTTAGTGACTGTTTATGATGAAGATGAAGGATAATGGAACACAAACTTCTCTGTCCTTGAAGTATTAAAAGCAAGCAGCATGAAGGGATATAAGGGGCTGTTAAAATGAACGCCCTGATATGGTAGTTGACAACAGACCTGCTAGCTTGGGCAGGCTGTCGCTGCTCCCTGGGAACTTTTAAACAGGGAGGAGGAGGCTGCAGGCTGAGTGATTTGTTATTGACGGACTGCGGCTCACGGGCTGCTCCTTGCTGTGTGACTGTGTGCCAAGGGTTGGACTGGGTGGTGACTTCATGCTGCTGGCATGGCTGATGGTAGGAAGCTGTGCCATGTGGTAGAAGGGAATGCTTGCATTTAGGTCATCTGTCACATAGGTCCCTGGGCTGATAGTCAGCCTTGCCAAGAAACAGAAAAAGGCAGAAAAAGCGTTTTTTTTTAATTCTCTATTTTCCACGACACTTAGATTATTGTAACAGTTACAGGCAGTGTTTAATAGGCTTCACTATTAATAGTAACTATAATGCACATATTGAAAGCATGCTGTTTACACTGTACTATTGACAATGTACAATGTAAATGCAGTTGCAACACTTGTTTCACATCAATGTTGGGCTTAACCTGATCTCACAGTTCTATCAGTAACAGTATTTGCGATGTGAGACAAGTTACCTTGTGTTAAGATGATTCCTTAGAAACCATTCTTGCTAGCAAGAAAATGTTTAAATCAGTATCCGTGTATTTTTCTATTGTTTTAATTAATAAAGATTTTCATTTTTGGCATTTTATCTGGACAGGAGAGGAAAGCAGACAGATGGTTCTGAGCGCCCCATGGCTGCAGCTACGTCAGTTCATTCATTTCTTGCCTGTTGTCTCTTGGAAGCATTCTTCAGGTAAGAAAGCTGCTTCAAAGTACTCCATGTGGTTTATAAGCTTACACTTAATTAACTTCTGCATAAAATCTTTAAATTGCGTTCTGTGTTTTGTTGTCTCATTGTCATTTGTGTTCTGTTCACACATGTCATTATGAATCTACCTTTTGTGTTAGACACTGAAAGCACTTCTGCAAATGAATGTGATTTGTATGTTCCATGTGGAGTCAGGAGACACGTGGTTAGCAGGGTACATGCAGTACCTATAGATTCTATGTGCAACACAAGGCCACCATAAATTACAAAATTCTCTAGCTGTGCCATCTGCATACGCTTCTGTAAATGTAAATCAACTCTAATACAGGCCTTGAATTTTCTTCTGTGAGTGAGCTGAGCAACATTATTCGCAAGGTGTTTAGTGTTTGAGTTTGGTTTTGCTTAAGAGATAAGGGGCTGCTGCTCTGTTGTGTTTGTATCTAAAACATGTGCTGTGTCTGCTTGAAATTATAAGGCTGATATTAACTGTGTAGTTTTTAAAAGATGATATGACTTACGTCTTAGGAGAATCTAAAGCCTGATGTCTGATTTTTAAAATAATTATTAGAAAGTTTAGCAATAAAAATCTGCTAGAAATCTTATTTTTAGTTGAACACACAACTTTGAAAGCATCCTAAAGTTGTAATGTTGTTCAGTTTTTAAATCTATGTTTTCATTTTGAACCTATTGTAGTTTAGCCAGGTGGGTGTAGCTGTTCCTATAACTTTCCATTGAAACTTCTTCAAATACTGTCCAAAGTGTTACTGATTTTGGAGGTTTTGTGTATACCTTCTTACAGCAGACCAAGATGCTCTTTCATACTATTATTCAAGAGTATCTTTTTCATATTAGCAGATGGGAGCATATTCATTCATACATCAGTGTCTTTTTCTTCACATAGAGTTTAATTAGGCAAAGTAGTTTTACTGTCATGTTTATAGTGATGCCGTAAGCACACTTTTGTGATACAACTAAATAGCATATTAAACTAGAAGTCCTTAAATTTTACAATATTAGGAGTTTTATCTTTAATTATTGTACACAGCAAGCAGAAAAAACAACAGTGCTTATTATCTAGGTGCATAACTTCCTAAAAATGTATATATATATTTTATATACACACACAAATCAAGAATTCAGAAGTGTTTTCTTGTTGCATAAAAGCACTGATGTGGCTAAAACTGTAGGTGATGCTAAATCTAGATTTATGCTAACACATGCACCTTTCCATTAGTTAAATGATAGTTGTCAGATGGCATTTGGTAGAACTAATTTCCTTTCCACTTTTGTTGTTCTGCTGCCATATCTGCCTTACAGCACAGAGTGTACTATTCCTCTCAGTCTTGGTTCCAAAACTGACCTTAGTCCTTCCCATGGGTCTCCCAAACTTTGCAGAACAGTTTTGTTTTTTTGGTCAATGGCTTTGCAGGTCAGTTCATCTTTTGGGACCCATCCCTGCCTTCTGGTTAAGGAATCCTTGCACACATACAGGATGATTCAACAGTGGGATGGATGTTCAGATACCAAAAAGGTGCTGGTAACTTGACAGGAACTTCCACATTCTTTGGAGGTATGTGTGCATGTAAATGTTTCATTGACTACTACCCTGATTATGTCACGTGGAACTATTATTTACTTCAATTAAGTTCTGAAATAGAAATAAACATAATCTCACATACTTTTTCTCATTCGGGTACTCAAAACAAAATAGGCGTTTACACCTTCACAGTGAATATTAGGGCTTCATGTTTGGTGAAATCTTTGTTGTAGATAACTGGTGGAACATTTGCTGACTTTGCGTCTGACAAAGTAGGACAATGTAATTTTGCTGCGTTAAAAAGTACTGCAGTACTAAAAATAAAACTTGCAGAATTATCAGTGTTAAAGGTATGTAGCAACAAGGACAAATTGTGGCCCCTCTCTGTCACTGAGAGTATGAATATTATATGTACCATTTTACCTTGTCACATCGTTTTGGTCTTTGGATATACTGAATCTTATGTGTAGCCTGGCTTTTGGGTTGGGGGAATGATGGCTTTTCTGGGGGTTTTTCTATGTCAGGACCTTTTTTTGGGAGCTAAAGCTGCACCTTCTGAAGCTCAAAAAAGTTTAAAAAAAGAAAGTGAACTCTTATTTCTTTTTTTCAGGACTTAACATGTTACTAAGCTGTTATAGATAGGCATGAGAATAGCAGAAGCATAGAAATGCTTCTCGGACAACAGTGTTTAATTTTTTGTCTTGACCTCAGTTTTAGAAAGTAGCTGTTTTTTTCAGTACCTTCAAAGGAGAGAGGAGGGAAAAAAACTAGAAGGTAATTGACTCAAACTAAACTTAGCTCAGCTACCAGTAACTGAAAGAGAGAGTATGTATTATGTAACTGTTGATTACTACATCCACACGTAATACTTTGGAATGCCTGTTCATTGTGTGACTTAAAGAACTCAAAAATCATAATATGTTGTCACATAGATGACAATTTGAACTATCATGTAAATGATAATTTGATAGTAGCAAGGTGTTTATTCATGCTGAGCTTTCATCTTCATTACATAAGTAATACTACTGTAGAAATACTGCTTTGTTTTGAAGCAGGGTATGTTGAAATGTATGCATACCACTCATTTTCTCTGAGTTGCAGCCTTTTCCCAATTGTTACGTAAGGCATGTGTCTATTCAAGGAAGAACAGATCCAGTTACTAAATATAATGCAGTGTTAATAGCTTATTTCTCTGTGGGTATTACTTGTTTCTATCGTAAATATAGCCTTGAAGAGACTAAGGTGAAAATGTCTGAAGACTGCTGGAATAAATTTCTTGGTGGTTGAGACAGTTTGTTAGGTCAAGCATTAGAGAAGCTGGTCATGCAAACAGCTCTAAGTTGTGTAGGTTCTCCTTTCTCACTTCTCAAAGGAGGCATGTGCTTTCTTTTCATAAGAGTGGATTGTTACGTGTATGTCAGTCACCTCAATGGCCTACAGATCAGGATGTGTCAGCTGTGGAAAATATCAGCATTTTTGACAGGATGGTCTGGCTTTTGGTGGGCATTCCTGGGTTTTGTTTTGTTTTTTTCCATCATAATGAGATACTAAGGAAAAGTTCCACCCTAAATGTCAAATACATGCAGTGCATCTAACTTACTCCAACATTTTGGGTATTTAATATACTGAAGTCAGAACTGTGATTGACTTGCACTCTTTTAAGAAGTGAGAGCAAACACACTGTTCTTAAGCACAAGATAATGCAGGTATATGTGATTTTTAATATCCTGTCAGAGAAAGCAGAGAAGAGACTTGCATTGGGCAGAGGTCAAGGGTTAGTGTAGTGTTACAAGATAGATATTTTCTGTGTGCATGGAGCAGCGATCTCTGAAGGCCTCACTCGTGCTGTGATGTGTGGCCTTTAGGAGCAAAAAATGTGAGTCAGATGGAGCAGGTCAATAGGCTTTACAGCTGCCTGAGAATCATGATAAACCAAAGAACTCAAGATAAGGGATAGAACAAAACAAAATGTGAACATCAGACTAAATTTGTCTGTGAATATTTGAAATTTACCAGATCTTTATTCGTGTTGCTACTTTTTTTTTTCTTCTGCTGGGCATATTTGGAAATGCATCAGTAAAAAATGAATAAACTGGAATAAGAATTAGAACCAGTGTTATTTCTTAAAGTTTCTTTATGTAACGCATGAAGAGGGGAGAAATAACAGTAAGTAGAGTTGAATCCCAGAAAAAGCATTCTGTGAGGGTTGTCATGGAAAGACAATTCAACTAAAAATAGATGTGTTCTGTTGATTTGTGAGGAATACATGGTGAAGTAATGCAAAACTTCCCTTCAGGCTGTTGCAAATAGGAGATCAGGCTGAATGTGTAATTAGCAGAACCTTTGGAAGGGTCCTCAGCCCTCTGTAAAATGAAGCAGCTGTTGAAACAGTTAAAACAGTTATTGAGGATTAACTGCAGAATAGAATTCAGTGTTGAATTGATTTAGGTAGGCTGCCTTGTGTCAGAATATGAAATCAAAACTGTTCCTGCTCTTCTCTGTCATCTGAACCAGGAATTAAAGGTTGTTTGGTGGAGTAGTGCACTTTGCTGTGTTGTGAGATCACTGTCTTCTATGCCAAAAAAAACCAGCATGGGAATCTCACTTCTTGCTCTTGTTTTGCTGACAGGCCTGTGGAGTATGTTGTTGCTGTTAGTTGTGCAGGCTTTTCTATGTTTGGCATCAATTTTGTCTTTTGTCTTTTAAAAAGTCTGTGAGGGAGGTGAGCAAAAGTATTGAATTGGATTCTTCTGGAGACACATATGTTAATGTTTGTTGTTGCTTGTAGGAAGTGCTTGGGAATTGGCTTCTGTAGAAGTTAGAATTCTTGTAGTCTGAGATTAGCTTAAAGGTATGTAATTTGCTCTTACTAAAGTATATTGCTCTTAAATACTACTTTTTGACAAAATGATTGATACACTCTGAAGTAGTAACAGATTAAACTGCAACTGGTAAATTAGGGAACTTGTTTTTTAACTTGTTTGTACCAAAATCAAGTTGTATAATTTGTACAAACAAATGGTGTTGAGAAGCAAAGTCCTTGCTCATGTCTATATGCTAGACATTAACACATGGACACAAGCTTTTAATAGCAAAAATGGCAGGTTAGTAACATGGTTTATTTATCTCTTACTGTGTTTTCCCTGTTTTTATTGTTTTTCTTCCCTAATTTCTTTATTTTTCTAGAGTTCTACTGCACGTGAGGACTTTCAGGACACTTGTACAATTTGAATACATTGGGTTGGTCCAGTGCCTGAAACTTTCACGATGAAGAGAGCTAGGCAGAAAGTTATGGTTGAACATGCCGTTCCTCAAACATCACAGGAAAACAAAAAACAGAAAACTTGCTTATATGGGTCAGCCTTTAGTGAGTGTGACCCCCATGCCTCAATAGACTGGGGAAGCCTTCCACACCATGTTATTCTGCGCATTTTCCAGTTCCTGCCTTTGGTAGATCGAGCCAGGGCATCATCTGTCTGTCGAAGGTGGAATGAAGTTTTTCACATCCCAGATCTCTGGAGGAGATTTGAATTTGAACTCAGCCAGCCAGCTACTTCTTACTTAAAGTCTACTCATCCTGATCTAATTCAGCAGATTATCAAGAGGCACGCTGATCATCTGCAGTATGTCAGCTTCAAGGTAAAGTCTTGGGTAAATGGAGGCTTGTTTTGTCACATTGCTCTGCATGATGTAGGCAGCTTCTCTGCCTACAGAGAATCAAATCATATGTGTTGGTGGTCTCAAGTGTTATTCCTGTGAAATGTTATATTTAAAAAGACAGTTACTGGAATAACTTGTTTTTCACACATACTCATTGTTTCTTTCTGATTTTTACACTCTAGTCCCTACAAAGTAAGGAAAGAGCTAACGTTATGTGATACTGCACTGAAGATTGAATTATGTTTGACAGAATATACTGCGGAGTTTCTCTGCTCCAGTGTTGGTGGCAGTCTGAGAACTCAGCAGATTGTTGTGTGGGTAAACATTTCTTACACATTGATGAATTGGAGGAAGGGAACTGAAGTCTTATGTGTGTAATTTTGCAAAACTGTCTGTACTGTGAAGAACAAGTTGAGATTTTAAAATTCATGTGAATAGGGGGGAGATGTTACCCATGTATATTCAGGTGCTTGATAAGTAAGGATGTAATGAAGTAACAGTAACCTTGATTTAAAGGAAGGTTATATTGGCAGTCTCAGGACTGCATAAACTTGATCTTATTTGATTAGTTGGTGTGGGTTTACTAATAATTTATCTAAGAAGATCATAGTTGAAATCGAATTTGCTTTGTTAACAGTTTATAGTCACTTGTTAAGAGGAGATAGTCATATCTGTGAAGGAAAAGCAGAAGAAAGAACTGATGCTAAAACTTGGATACAAATCGAAATCTGCTTTTTGTCAGCAGTGTTAGGATTTAATGTTTGGAGATCCATGGATAAGTTATTAAATCCTGTCACTTCTGCACATAAGGTAACAGATGATAATGAACTGGCAATCTAATGTCTGTTTTTGCAGCTTGTGCCCTTTTCCATGCACTTAAAATTATATCTCGCTTCTTCAGGTATTGAAACTCTGTCATCTTGGCTATTAAAAAGGAGGAACGTGAGATGAAATGGTCGTTTGTCCAAAGTTGGTCATTGATCTTACAGATGAATGGGGAATCAGTTCATTATTCGAGATGCAAAGCTTTCCCCATGCAGGCAAAATGGTTTAGTTTGCTGAGGATGTCTAGATCTTCTCAAATTTTTACCTGCTCTAGAAGTCTGGAAACTGTACTTACAGAATCATAGAATCACAGAATCGTAGGGGTTGGAAGGGACCTCCAGAGATCATCGAGTCCAACCCCCCTGCCAAAGCAGGTTCCCTACACCAGGTCGCACAGGTAGGCGTCCAGGCGGGTCTTGAATATCTCCAGAGAAGGAGACTCCACAACCTCCCTGGGCAGCCTGTTCCAGTGCTCTGTCACCCACACTGTAAAGAAGTTCTTGCGCACATTGGTGCAGAACTTCCTATGCTCCAGCTTCTGGCCATTTCCCCTTGTCCCGTCTCCGCACACTGCTGAAAAGAGTCTGGCCTCGCCACTTTGCCCCCCACACCTTAGATAGTTATAGACCTCAAGTACATATGTACCATTGTTGATCATACTGGCACTAGTTATACAAATAACTATAGGCTTGAGCTTATTTGAAAAGAAAGCCTAGATAGATCTGTGGTGTCTGTTCATATAGGAAAGAACTATCAATCGTACTTGGAAATATTTTTTTACTACTGACCTTCCTAAACTCTTTCTTGTCTTGAAATTTCTAATTATTGTTCCTTTCTTGTCTTTGTGGTAAGTGAAGCCTGGTGTGGTGTGGCTTGAATGGTTGTGGACCTTGCAGTCTTGGCTATCAGCGATGCTATTTTCTGAAATATAGTAAAGAATAACTTCATGATTTTTAAATTGCTTTTATAGGTTGACAGTAGTACTGAGTCAGCAGAAGCAGCCTGCAACATCCTTTCTCAGTTGGTGAACTGTTCTATCAAGACACTGGGTTTGATTTCTACAGCAAAACCAAGCTTCATGAATGTCTCTAAGGTACTCTATCCTTTTTTTAATAAAATATAACTTAGAAACCATATTTCAAGAAAAAATTAATCTAAACAATGATGAGCATATATTCTTTACTCAATAAAGGGGATACCTAAGAAGTAATTATTTTTGAAGTTTTTATGGTTGCAAAACCTAAAGTTTCGGTGAAGCTCCACCTGTCTTTCATAAGACTTTTTTTCCTCTTTCAATTCATCCAAACAGGCTCACTTTGCTTCAGCACTGACAGTAGTTTTTGTAAACTCCAAGTCATTATCCTCGATCAAGATAGATGACACACCACTTGATGATCCTTCTTTGAAGGTTCTTGTTGCTAACAACAGTGATACTTTAAAACTGCTTAAAATGAGCAGCTGTCCTCACGTATCACCTGCTGGTGAGTAGTGAATATGCATGAAAAATATAGTAGAAAAACAACATAAAACAATAGTTGAGACCTACTTTCGAAACAGTTATTCATGTACTGTATATAGACAGTTTATATATATGTGCAACCTTGTAAATTGAACTGATATTTTGTGGGATTGTATGTGCGAAATCCCAGATGAATTTATTACTAATTGATGGGTTGAGGAGTGTGAAAGCTGTTATTCATAACTGTTTTGCAAAGTGCTGTGAGTTTAACTTACTGAGCAAAAAAAAATTAACTCTTCAAAGTTATATTAATAAAAACAGGAGGAGTAAATATATTTTAAAACTAACAGTAAAAGAGCAAGAGCCTTTCAATTTCTTTAGTGTCCTCCTGTGTCCAGATCTAGTAGCATGAACTTGCTCATGTAAGTGTTGTTTGGCAAGTGGCTAATGCCATTGAAAGGCTCTAAATGGGAAGTTCAAAGGACCTTTGAGTCCCTTCTCAATTACCTTTCTCCTGAAACCCTAAAACAAGGTAAAGGGAATGCTGGTTTAGTCTTTTTCCTATATCCAGCATCCACAAGAGGCAATTTAATCTGTGAACCCTGTTCCAGCAGATCAAGAGCAGTGTGTTATTTGTCTTAGCTCAGGGAAAGTTTTTAGCTTAGCTGTTAAACTTGGCTGCTGATGTTCATTTAAAAAGAGCTCTCAGATAAGTGCTGTAGGAAGGAGGTCTGGGAACGGGAACAGCGGCAAGTTCAGCTGGGTCTTACCAGACCTTGCTGATAACTATTTGTGGCCAAAACCCAATGAAAGGATATTCTGAACTTCTATCATACTTTGTTGTTTTTTTGTTATAAGCATGAACATTCGAGTCAGTAGACATAGTACTTGCTTGAGCATTGCAGCACATTGCTGTGTTTATGTTCACTTGTCATTTTACAGATCAATTTCTTTTGTTTCTCAGGAGTTCTTTGCGTTGCTGACCAGTGTCACGGACTTAAGGAGCTGGCTTTGAACTACTACATACTAAGTGATGAGCTGTTGCTGGCTCTTTCAAGTGAAAAACACGTGGACCTTGAACACCTTCGCATAGATGTTGTGAGTGAAAATCCTGGACAGGTTGAATTTCACACTATTAAAAAGCAAAGCTGGGATGCTTTTGTTAAACACTCCCCCAAAGTCAACATTGTGATGTATTTTTTCCTATATGAAGAAGAATTTGATGCTTTCTTCAGAGAGGAAACCCCTGTTACGCACCTTTACTTTGGTCGTGCAGTAAGCAAAGCAATGCTAGGTCGTATTGGCCTGAACTGCCCGAGGTTAATTGAGTTGGTTGTATGTGCTAACGGACTTCAACCTTTGGACGATGAACTTATTCAGATTGCTCAGCGCTGTAAGAACTTAACAGCAATGGGACTTGGGGAATGTGAAGTAACTTGCAGGGGTTTTATTGAATTTGTGAAGATGTGTGGAGGCAGGCTCACACAGCTTTCTATAATGGAGGAGGTACTGATTCCAGATAATGATTATAGCTTAGATCGGCTTCATTTGGAAGTCTCCAAACACCTTGGAAGAATGTGGTTTCCTGATATGATGCCAACATGGTAAACACTCTTCATCTGTGGGTAAACAGGTAAAATCAGGGCGTTACTTTCTATGCAAATAAAGATTTTTAAGACAAAATGTGAAAAATTATTTTCATATTTGATTTTTTTTTTTTACCTTGAGAACCTCTAGTAATGTAACAGTAAGATATTCAAGAATGTTAATGATATATTGAAATAGAAAGTAGATTAAGTGTACTTAACACTGAAAATAGGTCTGGTTTACAGGTGCTTCGTGCTTCAGTCAACTTGAGCTTTTCTGAGCTCCAGTTTAAATGTTTCATTCAAATTGAAGATTTTTTTCTCATGTCTGTCTTTTAAGTCTTTCTGCTGTAGACAGAATAATAGAGAGATTTCTCCTTGGGTATAGCTAACTTTATGGGAAGCTAGATATAACTTGGAGTTCATTAAGACTATTTTATTTGTCATGAAGTCTTATGCAACTGTTTCTCAAAACATTCTTGTTACACATGTAAAAGTTTGTACATAAAAATACTTAACACCAGCCCAGGTTATTCAAATGTAATCTAGCTTAAACTCCTGACAGTATATTAAAATGTTGTTGTAAATGAGTTTCTGCAACAACAAAAAGGCTTTCAGATTTTAAGTTGCACTTTAAGTCACTTTATCAGATTAGCTAAACTATAGAGACAGCATTGTACAGTATGTTGTTTTTCTATCTCATGCATTAAGTGGATGGAGAAGAGATTGCATTGAAGGTAACAAATTTAAAAGCAAATTGATTGCTTGGAAGAATGACAAAGTACTTCTGAGTTTGAGAGTTCGTATCTTTGATTACAAAGGTTGATGTCTGAATGCTGTTCTGTGCTCTTATTATTAAGAGATGAGGATCTCAGGAATGTGGCTAGTGGAAAAGAAGGATCAAATGGAATGCAATTGTCTTTAATCACTTTCTGAAGTCAAGGGTTTAGAGCATTTCAAAAAAATTGCCAGTTAGAGGCTGAAGTGACTTTCAGGAGTCTTGTCCTGCCTTTCTTGTATAGAACTGTGCTGTAAGCCCTGATTTCTAGAGTATGTGTTGCTGGAGGAGATACTGAGACTTCTGATTTGGGAGGGATTATAAGACTGTTTAATATTTGTTATTAATTGCTTTTTTTATGAAGATTTTTTCTTTTCTTTACAGTGGAAAGGAATAGTGAGTTGATGTGAAGTAGAGTATGTATTTTTGCGATAACATTTTTGCACAGTTTGTGAATTGAAATGTGTAGTATACAAATTTTTCTGTAATTTTTTTCATGCTGCATTTCTATATTCCTATTTGTAATAAGAAGTCTACATTTAATTTACTGGTGGTATTTGTCACATCTGATAAAATGTCAAGTAGTTTCTTCTATGGTTATACTTTTCTACAGTTTAAAAAAAATAATTAGAGGCTTAAACCTCTGTTTTGATCAGACTTGTTGACAGTTACAAGCTAAAGGAATTCCAATAACATATAATGCATGTCTCAATCAATAATGTATTATTGCTTGTTGCACAATTAAGAAAAGAAGCATCTGCTCTGGTTACTAGCACTTACTACCCAAGCATTTGCTTCTGTAAGTCAGGGGATCGAGAAAAAGACTGAGGTATTTCCAAGGTGTTCTTGGTTTAAGATGTGTGATTTGCTTGAACTGTAAACATAATAAACTGATCTAATACCTGCACTGATCCTAGACTCTTATCTGTCTGTTGCACCCCTTATCTTCCCGTTAGATTGAGTTTTGTAGCGTTTCTAACATGACAGACCTAGAGAGGTAGTGGAACTGTTGGAGTAGTAGGGAATTAATATTCATCCTTTCACATTTGTGCCTCAGAGTAGAGTTTTGGATGTGCTGACAAATCTTTTAGAGGGTTGAGTAGTTCTAGAGTTCTTTATGTCCCTGTAGCCAACCTAATGGAACTAGTGAAGTACAAGTCACTAGTGGTTATATACAGAAATGAAACACTAGGGGGGAAACTTTAAAATGCTTATTTGAATAATGTGTCTTTCTCTGTTACTGGAGCAGCTTTTCTGAGAAGCTGCTGATGTTGGATTGCTCCAGTTCCAAGCTTGAAAATGGGCCTGTGTTTATTGGCGATGTAAATCTAAATATGGTGACTTTTGATATATTTGTTCAGAATTATGTGAATAAGGAAGACCAACTGATAATATCAACCAAATTGATTCAGTAGTCTTCATATGAAATAGCAGTTTACTGGTAGCACTAGACATGGTTAATGCTGAATTTTAGTTTTAATATTAGATTTCAGTATTGTGTTGGTGGTATGATACGTGTATTATTTCTACCTTCTAAACATCCCTCTCTTCAGTGCGTGCAAGAATGTTGAAGTAACTAAAAACCTCCATGTAAAGTGCAGAATCTACAACTAAGGGATGAAGATGATTTCTAGGGTTGCTCCAGAAAGACCAAGCTTCAGCAAGAAGCTTGCAGCAATGCATCTTTTCTGCCACACGAGGGGGTAAGCTGATCTCCAGTTTTATTGACTGACTCATTGACGAAGCTTATAATGAGTCATTGCCAATTTCCTGATTCTCTTACAAATGCAAATTCAAACAAAATCTCATTTTCTATTTTGGAGTCCTTCTTGCCGATCTATAGAGGCATCAGTTGTGGCATGACAATTCTAAACAGTATCTTTTGTCTTCTGGAATGTTCTAGTAAATTTCCCTCTAATTTTTCTCAGTTTAGATGTCTTCAAAAACTGAAGTAATCTTCCTTTCAGTAACTTTATTTGTTTTCCAAAATGCAGTAAAGTTTGTAAGCTAGCCTAAGATACAAAATTCACAACTACTAATACTTAAAAATCAGTACCTCACTGGTACCTGGCAGAGATGGTGATGTTGGGGCCTTACAATATTAAGTAAGGCCCAAAATATTGCATCAGCAATCTATTGTTGTGCCTGCTGTGTACACTTCATTCTATTTGTAAAGTACATTTTCTTTCTTCCATTGAGAGAGACCATCCATGTGAGAACAAAAACAGCATTTGAATGCTGAGATGTATTTATTCAGAACTTATTACACTTCCGTTTTACTTTCTTCTCCCTTTCCCCCTTTCAAGATTGCTGGTAGGATCTGAGCGATCGCAGTTCTCAACGTGAATATGAGAGATGATCCCGGGAAATACTCTTTGCATTGGCAACATTCTGCCAAGGACTTGTCCCTTAGAAATCCTACCACTGTATCTGATGGGATGGATGCACAGCAGTTTTACGCAGAAGCCTGGTTAAAAAGAAGAGGAAGGAAAAAAATCAGATGATGTACATTTGTTCTCCTGTATTAATTCTATTTGAAAAACTTTTATCCTTTCCACTGAGATAGCAATTCTAGAAATGCAATAGTACTGTAAAAAGTTTAGAGAGTGGTTGGAGTTGCTGGCTTGCTAGGGAAGTGAAAATGAAGGGACAGGTGAGAACTCTTGCTTCAGCAGAAAGAAGAACTTGAAGAGATTATATGGAACTCAAGCTCCCTGTTTTTAATTTTTTTCTCATGCAATTTGCAGCCCAACCAAATCTTTTTTTTTTTTCTCCTTGTAGAGAGAAAACTAAATAATAGTTCATAAAGGCAAGATCTTCCTTCATTGTCTTTAAGACTGAATGCTTATATTTGCATTCTAAGAAAGGAGCAGAAATTTCTGAATGTGGAGATACAGCAGCTGGAAATGTGCACTTGCTGATATACTCAACTACCTGTGAGGGAACGTATCCTACGTGAACTTGAGTCAAAATGAACTGTTAAATAAATGAAAATAGCTGTATACCTGATCCCCTGATTTGGACTCCATCATCAATGGCGTTTCCATTATGAAAGAATTTAATGGGTCCAGACAGCTCACCAGAAAAGGGAGCGTACACTGTTGCACCATCAGCACAGATGACATCCACACCCTTGTGCTTCTCTCCTTTACCATTGCGTCTGAAAACAAATACATAATTAGAGAAGTCTCTGCCAGATCTAACATTATTCAGAGAGAGATCGCTTAGCAAGTTCTCAAAGCAGGTTAGTAGTACTAAGATGGTGCTGCCATGATTGACCATGGTTGGAGAATCTGTACAAATTCTGCTTTGGTAGGTAAGGTAATGTTATATAGTCTGTTAGATTTACAGCTTTGGGAATTGAATGGCTGGAGACTTATTTCTCCCTACTTTTGAAATAGAACTGTAGAGCTACAGAAGTACTGGTTGGAAGGTACCTGTGGAGGATGGTTAGCCCTACCTTCAGCTCGGGTTGTTCCCAACACCAGGTCAGGCACGGCTTTGTCTAACCCAGCACCTCCAAGAATGGAGGTTTTGTGAACAATGTTGGCAATCTGTACGTCTGTAGTGAGTATTTCCTTATGTTCAACCTAAACTTTCAGAGCTTAAACAGAGTTCAACTCTATTCCAACAGTGCAATGATAAAACACCACATGTTCAAAGTACCTTGGAGCTCCAAAGTATCCACAGCCATATTTATCGCAGCCTCTTATCTCGTTTGTAGGATTCCCAGAACATACTGTTGCCCAGTGAGTGTCTTGTTGTGGGAATGGAGGTAAAACATCTATGAAATACAGAAACAGGAAATGAAGGTAGTGTAGTTTTTTTTAAACATATTTAATATATGCAACTACTACATTTTCATTTTAATTAGGAAGAAACATGCTGGAATTATATCTTGCATGTTCAGTTGATGTTCGATCCTCCACAAAATTTGTCACCTGTTTGGAAATGTAATTGGAACAAATGCCTCAAACTACATCTTAAGGTTTTTCAATTAAGGTGGGCTGATATAAAGAATATGCTTTCAAGAAGAAGAAAAAAACACAGCAGGATTATCACAGTTATAAACTGGAGTAAAACTGAGGGGCAGGAGAGGATTTGGATTTTTCTTATTCTGTGCCTACACTAATGGAATCAAAGTCCTTAAGTTTTTCTACATCATCACCAAAATCTTTAGGATGATTGTTTTCAAGTGCAAATTTTATGTCTGATCTAGTTAAGATGTGATATTGGAAACATTGCTAGTAGTTAGAAGGATCAAAAGAGACATTGGACTCTCTTTGTTGCTGGGACTTGATGCTTCTGTGCCATGGGAGGGCATTGAGGGGTGAGAAATAAAGCATGGTAAGCTAAAACGTGCTCCTTCCTTTCTATGGTCCTATTGTGCTATGATGCACATCTTCTCTCTTTTAGATGCTGCTCTTGAGGAGACCTTATGATAGAGGAGACTCCTGTTGCTTGATATTACTGTAATTTGCAATTAAACATTTTCATTCATGATAAAACTCAAATGTTTGTTGCTTTTTTTTTTTTTACCAGGTCTGAGGAGATGAGTAGGGTCAGACTGGTCACAGTTCTCGACATGAATGTGAGACACAATGCCAGGAAACACTTTTTGCATTGGCAGCATTCTTCCAAGTTGTTGCCCTTTCTGGATTTGGCCATGGTATCTGATGGGATGAATGCAGACTAGTTTTACACAGTAACCTGGAAAAGATGGGAGAAGAAAGTCAAGAAACACCAGCTGCATACGTTGAAGCAGAATTCAAGAAATCTTCCTTCACTGGGCTGTTATTGGGGGCTACAGTGGTGAAGCAGAAATGGAGTCAAGGTACCAAGAATCCTCAAAGTACTCACATCCTTATAGAAAAGAAGAAAAAGGAAAAGAGGAAGTTGGAAAATAGGGACTGGAAAATATCCTCTCAGGAAACTGAGGACTTCGGATGCTTTGTTTTTACTTTTTCCTTTGTTTGACCTGGGGTTGTTTTTCTGCTATGTGTTTTTCAGCTCCCTTCTTCCTTTCTAAGAAAAAGACTGCATTCTGCTGGAGCTTTTGGTGTTTCTGAGCAGCAATGTAGTTGTGCTTCAGTATAAGAACTAGAGAGACTAAATCAGCAATCTGCTTGACTTGAAGAGGCACAGAAGTATCTCACTCAGGTAAATAAGATTGCTTGTGCCTGCCTTGTGACATATGTGCTGTTATTGCTTACCTGACCCAGAGATTTGGACTCCATCATCAATGGCATTTCCGTTATGAAAGAATCGAATGGGTCCCGAGAGCTGGCCACTGAAGGGAGCATACACTGTTGATCCATCAGTGCAGATGACATCCACGCCCTTGTGCTTTTCTCCCTTACCCTGTCTGAAGACATAATTAAGTAATTATGCAATCTGTCAGGCCTAATAGATCATTAGCTCTACGTATGAAGCTTCTCTAAAAACGTAATGTTTTACATCTGCAGTGAAACTGGAAGAAATTACTGGTTTCAATGGTATTTTTATCGCAGAGTGTTTGTATTGGTATGACACACTTTAAAGGGGGGCAGAATTTCAAACACTAATGAATGTTTTTAATTCTCCCAAATTCATGGGACACCAGACCATCACAGTACACCTGTTCCACCCCAGTGTGCATCTGTGCCATGTCAAATAGAACTGTATATTTGGCATTTTCTCACTTAGCAGTTCTTAAGTTCTGTGCTGGAGATCATAGAATCACAGAATATCCTGAGCTGGAAGGGCCTGGGAGTGTTTTTTGGACAGCATAACCTCTGTTATAAGGTGCATATACAGAGGCAGTGGTGTCTGCATATCTGTAGCTTGTGTAAAGTAATTTGTAGGGTTTCCTGTAAGCTTCTATTGATGATTGCTAGTTAAATATCTAGTCAAGAAGAACCAAAGATGAATTACACTAGTCCTTAATGCCCACCCTGTTACCTGCTGGCTCCGTAATTGCCGCAGCCATATCTGTCGCAGCCCCGGATCTTATTGAAAGGGTTCCCACTGCATATCTGTGCCCAG
The DNA here is from genome assembly GCF_987193195.1 of Phasianus colchicus. Taxonomy (NCBI): domain Eukaryota; kingdom Metazoa; phylum Chordata; class Aves; order Galliformes; family Phasianidae; genus Phasianus; species Phasianus colchicus. The sequence goes on along the minus strand of NC_143450.1, from coordinate 15,694,236 downwards.
TGCCTGCCCTGCTGCTGGGGAGGGTGCACCTCCCACTGCCCGGTGAAAACTGCCCGTGCAGAAGAAGAAAACAGGAAAATAATAATAATAGGGTTGTGTTAGTGTTGTACAATTGAAAGTGCTAAGCTACAAAACACAATGTTTAAGATAGAAGGCATGTGTCATGACTTCTGCTACAGAGAGGTTTCCTCCTTAATTACAGGCAAATGATGGTTTGTGGGCTTTTATATTGCCCCAGACTGCAGCTATAAGAACATTGAACAACCTGCTATGCGTACTTGACTGCTTTCCTGGAAGCCTTGGGCCTCGATAAAGTACATACAGTAAAAGAAAGTTAAGTTGTAGACACGGATTTCTAATATTGGTTTCTGCTATAATACCAACTACTTCTTCCGTGAAACCAAAGCACTTCAGTACAGCTCTATCTGTAAAAACACTACTATAGTTCATCATAAAAACACTTAAAGAGCTTAGCTTTACGTTGAAATTAATTTCAGTAATTAATCAGTGTCTGTTTGTACAGATTCAAGACAAACCACACCAAGACAAACCAACTCACCAGTGGACACCAGGCTGAGCAGGGCGATCAGGCTGAGGGCTGGCATCTTGTGCCTTTGAGCGAGTCAAAGATGTCCTACAGTAGCTCTCTGTAGTATTTATGTGTTTTCCAAAGCGTGAGTCTGTTGTGTTGGCCAATCAGTCCTGAGCCAAGTGTTACAATTCCGAGCAGACAGTGTTGCCATATTAGGCACTAAAGATATCTGTACAATATAACGGTTTTTTAGAGCTGGTTGGGAAAGACAGGTAAAGTAACGGGTGTCTTAGCTCACATTAACAGATGGAAATGAACAATCCCACTTTTCAGGAAGCTTTGGTTGAACCATTTCTTAATGTTTTTTCTTCTCCTTCCCCAAGCAAGGACACACTTAGGCCAAAAATGATAGGGAAGAAGAACATGATCCAGAGGATTCAACTGGTGGGAGAACATGGGGAAAACTCCATGTGTTGTCTGTGGGCACCAGTTTGTCTTTCTCTGCTGGTTCCAGTACCTCCTCCCCAGCTATCTGTGCCCATTATGGCTTTCTAACAGCACAGCTGAGAGCACGTGAAGGTACAACGTTTGTTTTAGTACACGTTCACCTAAGCTAAGAAGTACAGACGCTTTTGCATAGAAATCTGTTTTTCCTGTTCATCTGATATTTTCACCAAGTCTGGACATCAATCCATGGAGTCTTTTCTTTGGAACCCTGTTTTTTGACAGTGAAGTTCTTGTTAAAACCTCTTCAGATCCTGAAATGGATGGTTGCAAGCCACAATTGCATTGCATAACTGACATGGAGTTTAAAAAAAAAAAAAGTAATTAGTTTTCTAATGGTTCATTTAGCATCTGCTTGACTTCAGCTATTGAACTGTTAGGCAAGCTGATTAATGTCTTTTAATTGTCCCTTCCATTCAGCTTTTCCATATCTCTTATAGAAGGGCAGTCATGGAGCTTTCCCATAAGCTATCAAGTACTCTAAGAGACAGTGACCTCTGGAAGGCCCGCATGTTTTGTTCAGAGGAGAAACAGATGTTACTGAGCACTTCTAGCTGACAAAGAGCATCTCCATGTTGTGTTTTCCCAAAAAAAATAGCTGCAACGAGCAGCAGGAGACAAATTCTTGCCTCGTGCTTCCAAGCTTTTTTATAGCCAGTATTAGCCCCTTAGAATATTTTGGTCTTCCCTGGCATTGTTAAAAATGACTTCAGTGATTTTATCCCTGCTGCTTTCTCTTCTGTCCTGCCAGAAGGAAATGCTGTTTTTCACACTTGTAGTCACCAAACAAGTATTTCTATAAATATGTTGTTTGCATCTTTCCAGGCTTACTCACCTTCATTTCTCCAGCTACTGAAGTGCTCAGATGGAGAGCTGCACCCTCCCAGCAAGAAATGACCTGAGACTCATGAGCGCACTCGTACTTTTCCATGACCCAGGTCCCTCACTCCCTCTTGGACTTCAGCACACCTCAGGTTATCATTTATGTTTGTTGGATCTTAGATTGCATATCGTGGTTAAATTACTTGGAACTTTCAGAACTCATTAGAGCTCTGTGCCTGTCTGCATAACAATATTTGTGCATGCCAACAAACTTCCATGGCTGCTGTCTGTCACCTATTTTCAATTCCCAGTTAGAGGACAGCAGAGCCCAGAACTTCCTTCAGGAGGTGGTGCAATGCCAGTTGCTGCTCTAAGGCCCCATCTCTGCATTTTTCCCATCTCATTTGTGTTACAGAATTTACTTCATATTGCTTGCAGCTGTGTATGTTTTTTAAATTTTTCTTTATGAGAGATTGTAACTATATTGTATGTTTCTGTTTTTTCTACACCATATCAAGATGCCATTTGCTACAATAACATATATAATGCAATTCTGATAGAGTATCCTTAAGAAAAGAAAAAAAAAAAAAAAACAAACAGTTTTCAAGCTCATGTTATGGTAGTTCAGGCTTCTCAGTGCATTCTCTCTTTTCCAGGGAGCTGCAGGCCTGGCCTGTTGGGCAACGGGGCTGTGAACCGATGCTGGTGGGATTCCTGCATTGGGCAACAGAGGCGTTAATCCAACAGTTGGGAGGTGTGGTTGTGAAAGAGCCCAGCCAGACCCTTAGCACACACCAACAGAAGGATATGGAACAACCGCGGAGTTGCACGGAGCTGCAGTTGCACCACTTCCTCCAGTGTGACAGGATCAGGCTCAAAGGTGGGTGCTCAGGGCTGATGATGCTCACAGCTACAGACTTTGGAGAAGGACAGAGCTGAGTTACCAGAATTGTTCTTTGGCTTCATTAGTGCCTTCCTATGTGCCTCCAACATCAGTCTGAACCATTTCATGCTTTACTTGTGAGCACAATATTATGGTTGCTTTGGTTTGAAAGGAGAGAAATGTCATTCTTACCTACTTTTCCTTTTCAGATAAGCTTCATGAAGGAGCTAGGTGTGGTATTTGTGCTGGTGGGGATGATGTTCTGGATCCTCACCACGTTTTCCCCCAAGGAGCTGATGGCCCCACCTAGCAGATAGGAGACTTTTGGTTCCTTTCCTTCTTTGGGGGCAGTTCTGCATGTCTTTCAGGACAGTGTTCCAGCACTTAGGAGGACTAATTAAACTAAGGTTTAACTGGGTTACTAATCAACTTTTTCTGCTCGTACAAAGCCATGTTTTAGTTATACTAAAACTAGTTATAACCTCTGCTTATAACTGCTCAGTGTTATACCCATACAACTTTTAAATTGATTTTTAAGATGGTTAGAGCACATTATAGGTGTGATAAAAGAACTATTCTCACTATGTGCTCTGCAGTATGATCAGTTTTTAAATGATGCCAACTGTCTGCTCAAGCTCATTCTTCTGTGGGTGTCTGAAGAGACATCTGAGACTCAGAGATTGAAAACAAATGGCCCTTCCACTGGGTGCTTGGCCCTGTCAGGTTGGGGTCTGGCATATGTGTACAGAAGCAGCTCAGAAATATTCCTCATCTTGCAAGCAGAAGGAACAGATGGTAAGTGAGGCATGTCAAAACTTCATTTTGTAGGTAGAAGTCAAGTACAGTTAGTGGTACCTCCATCTTACAAATGGTATAAGAGTTTTTAAATTTTTTCTATTAAATATTTTGGAAGAAAAAGCTAGAAAATTGAGATGCTAGGGGGAAATCACAACAAATACCATGAGTAGGAGCATAAATAAGAGGGCTGGTTTGCCACATCTCCTCTACACATACTCCAGCTTCCAGTGTCCAAAACCTGATCATTTGGTCCACGAAGCCCTTCCACTTTGGGAGTGTGTTCCCAGAGAACTGGATAAGCGAGAACCGCATGTCTTATTTTTTGGTTATGCTGTGGGATGGTAATTGTAGGTTTGCAGTTCTCTTCCTAGATTTATTTTCAAGAACGTTTTGGGAACAAATCACTGCTGGGCCTTTGCCTCCCAGCTGAGCTTTGTGCACCATGCCATTAAAGAAAATACATTTTGTTCTCATCGTTAACATTGAAATTATAACTTAAAAATTAACTGTAGAATTATTTACCCATGCAATTGGTGTGGGCTTTCATGGTGAAAATCAATCTGGCACAAAAGAAAACAAATTGCTCTTAATCTATAATCAGGCTTCTGACCATTTGAATAGGCTGAGATAAGAGAGGCTTTTGAAATGAGCTTTGTCTGAACAGTTTTGTTGTAGTATCACTGGGAGACCATTGGGCTGTGCTAGCTAACCAGCCACCGGGCTCACTACTTCATGGCATTGAACATCTGTATTGTGCTGTGAGTGCATGGCCTTTCTTTGTCCAGCGTGAGTTGAGGATGCCCTGTGCTGGTGTGCAGTTCCCATTGAAGTCAACACCTCGAATTTATTGTGCCTCTATTAATATGCTAGTAAAGCCTGAGTTGGGTTTTAGCAGGGATTATAAAGGAACATAGATTCTGCTGCTCACATCTGATTTCATGAGGAGGACTAACTTCTTGCTGAACCCTCCAAAAGTCCCTTGATGCTCAGACAAGGAAAAGGGCACAGCCTAGATAAATGGGATTTTCAGAGTTAGGGGTCCCACCTCTGTCTGCAGCCTCATGGGACAAAGTTATAATACATGCGAGGTAGAAAGGACAAGGATCCCTTCAGACCTGGTGAAGAAGTGCTGCACTGCGGCTGCCAGAGCTCTGCCACTGCAGAAATGAGGGCCATGTGGGAGGGGCCCCTTGGCAGAGCTCGGAGCAGAAATCATGCCATTACCAACCACTGTCTAGCCTAAAGTACAGTACAGTGCTTCAGCTATCACATTTCCACTGCCCATTCAAGAGTATTTTTAGTATTGGTGGATAAAGTTGCTGACTCTACATCAACTAATCCTTCCTTGCTGCCTTGATTGTCATTAGGGAAAAACAGCCATTCTCTCAAATGTGTTCAGGTGGAAGCCTCTCTCCTTCGTGCTACTATTCAGAGGTCTGTCTAAATAGCATTTCTCTTATACACATACTTTCATTGCACAAGCTTTTGCACGAGCAGAGATGAGCAGTGAAGAAGCTGCTTCCATAGGCAGTGCTGGGGCAGAGGCTCTGATCGCTGGTTTTAGCACAAACCTCTTGGCATTCACAGTGAGGCATTAACCTGTTGTAACACCAGTGATGTGGTTACATGGATGAGCCACAACATGAGCTCAAGGTCCTTTGAGTAAGGAGACACAAATGCTGTGGCCAGAGCTGGCTGCTGAGGTCACCCAAATTAATTCTTGCTTTAACTAGGAGGAATGTTCCATTTAAATGCTAGCAATGTGTATCCAGCAGCAGTTCTTCCATTTTGGCTGCCTCAGAGCTGAGGATCTGTGCTGTACCCCGAGCACATCCGTGGTCCTCCTGGTGTACCTGGGGGTGACACTGCTGCAATACCCTAAATGCTACCAGTATTATCAGCCACTCACAGCTGAAGGTGTGCTTTGGGTATGATAATGATGTTGTGCCATTAAGAGAGGATCTGCAATAAATCCCTCTTGCGCTGTTAAATTCGTGCTCATTCCCTGCCCTGTATCTTATCGCTGGGGCTGCTGATAGCTTTCCTGTATGGCTTCTCTTGGAAAGCAGCCTGTTGTGCTGTGCTATTTCCTTCTGTTGGCTGGTGGGGGTTAATTAAATCCTCCCGAGACTCTGTTGCTTTGATGCAGCGTTGGCTAGGGGAGTCTATTTCTTTTTTTCCTTTTTCTTTCAGGGAACAATCAAGTGTCCACAGGCTGCCTGCGTTCTCCTGCAGCTCTGATAAGAAAATCCTGATTGTTTGCAAGGCCCTGCTTGGACACATGGCTTTGGTTTAGCAGCGATAACATGAAAAAGGGGAGAGCTGTGGCTCTGGAAAACCTCTGGTCCCAAAGCCTTTGTGTTTTGGATGGCTGGTGTGGGTGCTTTAGGGGAAAAAAACCTCTTAGATTGGACAGCATCATGCAAGGAGAAAATGTGCTCTGCCTGCACGACTGTGCTCAGAGCTCCCAGCAGAGGGTGCAGCCGCTTCTCGAGTCTGCACAGTTGATGCTAGGGGTTATTCAGCCCTCACTTCCCTTTATTTTAAAAGAACAAAAGGAGGGCAGGGGCTTTCTGCTGTCTGAAAACTAGAATTATTTAATGCCTACATCTCTAGTTACTTTCAGAGAAAATTGTAACGGTGTTATAGTTCATCCTGGGAACTCTTTGATATGCAACTATGTGGAATTGCCTATCAGTAGGCAGCAGGGCAAGCAGAGGACAGGAGGTTTGTTCTCAGCATCTGCACAGTGTTTGTAACAAGGGCAGGGCATTGCTTTCCCTGAGTTGTGAGCTCTCAGTATCACAGGTAGCAAAGGAGCGCATTACTGTGCGGATATCCTGCTGGGGAGTTGATAGGGATCAAGCAGTTGCTTTAACCAGCAAATTCACTTTTTACTTTAATTTATTATTATTAATAATAATTTTTCAAACCCAGTTGCTGCTTGAGCAAAAAAGAAAACAAAACAAAACAAAAAACAACCCCAAACCAGCAGATGTTACTGCTTGTGCAACAACAGCACTATGTATGCTGGCAGCTCTGCTCACCCAGCACTGTGCTCTCCTCGATTAACAACAGAGGGGATTTTCATGGGACCACAGATCCAGGGCTGATGCTGGAGGCTGAGCAGTTCAGGGCTGTGTTACTCTCATAGCAGTGGGCTTTGTGTTGAGCTCACTCACTGGTGAGCAGTGCGATGCAAATGCCAGAGCTCCAGCAGGTTCCTGACCCCTTTACAGTGGTGCAGGATTTATTTATTTTACAGTGCTGGTTATGATTGACAGCAATTGGCATGGGAATAATGAGGACTGCAAAAGTCATCTGATGGCTTGCAAAACCTCCTCTGCAAATATTCAACATGCAAACAGTACATCTCAGATGGGAATGGGGATTTCATGGTCTTTTTAAGACCTGGAACACGAACTGAGTGCAGCCTAATTGGATGCAGCTTCTATCTTCTCTTCATAATGAGCTACAGATCTAAATTAAATTGTGCTCCCTATGAAAAATATTTGCAAACTCTCCTTGCTGCATGCTGCTTACAAAGATTATTGAAGGGAGTTGCTGAGTGGGGTGAAAGCACTGTGCCAAATTTATTCCTCTGGCTAAGGAAGAGAGCCAAGCCCTCAGCTGTGCCATCTGTATGGGACAGAGCACCCCTTATTGCCTCGGCTGCTGTTGAGTATTAACCTAATTAGTGCCAAAAAGTGATCTGTTTGCTATAGGAACTTCACTGAGAGCCCATATTCAGACCTCCACCAACAGCCAAGGCCATGCCAAGGGCCTCAGCTCTGGTCTAAGTACAGCATGGGACAATTTGCTCTTCTTGTGGCAGTGTGATTTTACCCATGTATTTTGAGCCATCTCTAGATGTCACTAAAGGACGTAAAAATCTGTTTGAAAACTCTGTTTATCTAAAAAGAGGAAAGCCCCTCGTTTAAACATGACTCTTTGTTCCTATGTGCCAATGCAATCCTTGGTCTTGCACTAAGACTTGGGCAGCTCCCACCCACCCTGCTCAGACCTGGCTGCAAGAGGCACAATTTTGCAGCTCTATTACACTCCCTTCATGGCAGAATGTAAAAATGACTCATTCCAACTTCTTCTTTTCCTTCTGTGTGAAGAGGCTGGGAAATGAGGTGAACAACGCTCATCTCTGAAACAGGAAACCAAAGTCTTGCTTCACCACTGCTTGGAGCGTGAGTCCCAGGTGGCCCCGTGGGAAAGGCCTGTGGTGTCCCTTCTGTTGGCTGCTCCTCCTTGGGAATCCTCAGCCATCCAAGATACTCCAGAAAGCTGTGGCAGAGCAACACAGGAATGTGGTCTCTGTAGGAGGATGGCTTCAGAGAAGGCTGGGATGAATTGGTGTGAATGGAAAGACAAGATGATTCTACCCGTTTCTCAAAACAAACACTGCTTATCCTCCTTCCTTGCCTCCCATGGTTCAGAGCAGCCCATGGTCAGTAAATGCCTCTGCATGTTCTGAGCTCCTGTAGGTTTTCCAGCAGAGGAAGGAACGAAGAAGAGTATGACAGCCGCTAAAAATCCCTCCTGAGAGATTTCTTGTATTCTTGAGCCAACTCAACATCTTGCTCAGGAAGAGGGGCTGCTGTGGCAGATGAGAAGATGGGCTCTTTTGCATTGAACCAGCGGTGGAAGCTTGCCCTTAGCAAGGCATGAATAACTTTTAGCATGCTCCTTAATGGTAATTAGTAGGTGAATAATTAGTATTTGGTGGTCGGAGTCTGCAGTGGGTATTCCCCTGTTGACCAAAGGAACTGAAGCTGCAGTGTGCAGCCTGAGCTGCATCCCTTTGGGAAGGAAGCCTTGCTCTGCTGTCTCGCCACATTTCCTAACAGAAAGTTCAAATCCTAGCATAACTGTATATATTTTCTTCAAAAGTGGTGAAGCAATGTTTTCCTACTGAAATACAATTCCACCCTCCTTGCAAGCAAGCTTTTATTTTTCTTTTAATTTTCTTTGAAAAACATACTTCTAGCCTTAGCTTTGCCTCTGCTCTGGTCTCAATCTTTTGCATTTGCAGTTAATTGCCTACTTCAAAGAAAAACAGAGAAGTCTTTGATTTACTAGATTGGCTAAATTCAATATCTTTTCCAGAAACAGTGGCTCAGTGTTTCCTAACAATAAGCTCAAATGTTTGAGCGATATAATTTCCTCGCTTCTGACACTCATCAAAATCAGTGTATTGCATCCAATTTGGTCTCCTTCATATCCCAGTGGCAAGCTTAGCTTCAACTTTATCCACTTTAAACAATACTCGGGTTTGCCACACAGTGTCCTAAAGCTGCAAGGTCTCATTCGTGATACGAATAACACGCACAGTTGGATACCTACATTAAGTATGTATGATGAGATCACTTCCAGTAAAACCTTGAAATGCAGTAATGTGAAAAACATCTGGGTGTTGTGCATTTGATTTAAAGTTGGAAGTCGTGGACAAAGGGACTATACATTTATTAACGTGTTCTGTGCTTTGCAGAGGTTTCTGTGCAATTTACTCATTAGACTTCAAAAGCAGGGAATTATACGACCTCTAGATTGAAATTAAATTATTAGACATCAAAAGGAGGAAAATGCATAATCTCTTGGTGGAAATTAGTGATTGCTTGTTTAATAATAATAATAATCTGAATTTAACACAGCAACTTCAGCCTACAAAACCACCCCTCCCTGTGTGTGCTTGGGTCTGTACATGTGCCAAAACCAGGGGAAGGGCTGGAGGTTGGGAGTTGGCCACTCAACCACCACTGATTCCCTAGCAGGAGATGCTGCTGGATGTAGCAGGGCAGGCAGCCAGGAGCTCCCACGGTGCAGTCCTATGGCCAGTGCCAAGTATTTCAGTCCTTGTGAGATGGCTGTGTTGGTATCTGTGCCCAAAGCAAGGAGGAGGTTCCAGCTCTGCCACCACCCTGCCATGGCCACAAGCATTGGGGCAGTTGGGTGAGTGTGACCGGCTCGGCATCGTGTCAGCATTCATGGCTTCCCTGCAAATATGTGTGGTATGTTTGAGGAGTATCAGTATTGAGCTGTGGTAACCATGGAAATGTGGCTGTTTAGCAAATTGTAGAGAGGAAAATTCAACAGAAACGGCCAAAGGAATGAATTAGAGCTACCCCTTGGCAAGGGTGACGTAGAAAGTGGTGCTATTTTTTACTTTAAAAACAAGCAAACAGAAAACCCCCAAACACGTACATATGTGAAACTTGTACTTTTTCATTCATTGCTAGCTGTCTGCTCTGACATGTGGAAAATATTTGCAGGGATGTTGCCATGTCTCCCACGTTTTGTTTGTGGTCTCACCTCGCCTTGCTGAGACAGACATTTTTCACAAAGCCGTGCGCATTGCCAGGTGGGCTTCCCTCTGTCACCTCTACAACCCTCTCCCCTCTCCTTGTGCAAAAATGTGCTCTTGGCAGCCCCAGGTTCACCTGCTTTGGAGGCAGGCCTGTGCCAGCTCTCCCTTTCCTCCTGGAGCTTTTCTAATGCTTGTGCTGGAGAGGAACTTGTCAGCAAGAGGCTTCAGGCTGCGTTGCACTGGGAGCTCCCCAGGTATGCTATTTGCTGTGTGGAGGTGCATCTGTTTCTGTGTTTTATCCAGTAGGGCTGAATACACGAAGAATCTATTGCGTTTAGCCTTAGTTTCTTCTCAATTGCAATATGTTTATGTATGTACTGTGTGTTGGTCTTCATCACTGTAACTTCCATTTGCAGAGAAAGGCCAATTGCAACGCAGTGCTGATCTGCAGCAGCCACAGCTCCGTCCTTAGCAATATGGGCAGCCAACCAAGTGCAAGGGAAGCAGTTTATCCTGAGGAAGGGTTGCCTTGCTCTCGCCTTGGACTCCCTTTTTGGGAGGTAGATACACAAATCCCACAGCATGGACATGCAGCTGCCACCCGTGTCCCTGTGCTGGACCCCATGCATCCACCAGGGATGTAGCTGGGGAACCTGGGCTCTGGGTGTGCAGACAGTGACAAATGAGCGGTTACTGGAAAGTATTCTTCCAACAAAACTGCATGCAGCATGACTCATCTGAGAGCAGACTAGCAAGGCAAGTCACCTCTCATCTAAAAACACAAAGCACAGCTAGGTTCACCCCGTGTATAGCCATCCTTCTGGAGGAGCCCCATTACTCTATCAGCAAGGCATGCTGTGCTGTGCCGGCTGCGGGTCGCACAACCACGGCACGCTAATCCTGCTGCCATAGAGCAGCTGCTCAATGTTTGCACGTGATTTATGGTAACACGTTGCAAAGATATATGTGTGTGTATGAGAAAGAATAATACACAAGCACTGTTCTGAATGGAATAGAAATCCTAATTATTACTAGAGTGGCAGCAAATTTATTTCTTGCATGTCACAAGCCATATATTGTCCAAATTCCTTCGTAGTGTACATGAATAATAATAATAAAACAACAACAAACTCTATTGATCTTCAAAACCAACTGCATTGTTTTTCTAATATGAAAAGATCATGGAGAGATTTCTGTACAATGTTTCTTTGTTCCTGCAGTTACCCCGGGACTAAGTACAGATTACGTTTGGACTATATGGAATCATTTATCTTAATGTAATACCAGTGAATGTCTCTAATTATTTAAGAGCTTACAGGGTTCAAACAGTAGCTCAGATTCCCCACATCAGGCACTTCATTTGCTTTTTATTCTGAAAAATATGATAGCCCTTGAAAGGAAGGAAAATGTTTTTCTGGATAAAGAGAGGTCTGAGCTAAGACTTAGCAGGAAATTTTCTTGATGAGTGTCTTATGGACTGGATTTCACCTGCCTTAGCTCATCCACTCATTGCTTCGTACACTTTTGACTCTGCTCCCCTACCACATGCTTTTTATTTAATGTCTTGGACGTTTTCTTTCTCATTTTCTGCTTTTTTTTTTTTTTTTAGACCACGCAGAACATGAGGCAATATCACCAGGGACTAAGATTGGTGCCAGACTTTTCCCAGTGAACAGACCAAATGGGAAAGTCCAGTTCTGCTCTAAAAACATGAGAAATTCTCTGTGAAGACACATGGGAGCATAAGGCAGTGTTCGGGTCGGGCATCCAACCACCAATGATGCGTGGGGATTGGTGAGTACCAGCTGGGCATTTCCACATCCTGGTGGTGCTGGTTCACTGCTGGTGGCGTCGCCATTGGGCTGACTGTGATGGGAACCATCTGCAAAACTGATGGGTTTGACTTAAAATGAGGCAGCAATGACTTTGATGAGATGGCTCTATGTTTTTAGAGCACGTTTGTGTTTTTGCAACCAAACCTCCTGGCCTGGGATTTTGCTGAGTTGCTCTGTTTTCCACTTCCCCCATTTGTGGTGCGTTGCTGTGGGAGTGGGGCTGAAGCTGGCCTGGCACCAGGCAGAACATCAGCCCACAGCTCCTGCAGTGCAAGGGGTGAGCAACATCTGTCTTTGTGCTTATTTAGCAGATCCTTGGTGCTTGTTCCCAGCCTGCACTGCTTCCAGAGGTGTTTGCAAACCTTCCCTGGTGTTTTGGGTGCCTGGAATGTGCACCTCACCCCCACTGCAGAGGCTGCAGCCCAGGCTGGATCCTGCCCAGGTGAGCCCCAAACCCAGGGACAAGGGATAAAGCTCCATGAATTGAGCCTGAACCTTTCATCCTGCCAGATGACTTACACTAACGTTAATGGAAACTGTGTGCAGAAACCACAAGCTTAAATCAAGAGGATTATGTCAAAAAAGTGGACTTTACATTTGTAATTCCAAATGACAGACTGTGAGTAGTGGTTTTTTTGCTCGCTGTAAAGAACCCATCACTATTTTCAGCTTCTTAAAGCTGACATGATGCCCAAACTTCATGGGAATCAAGTTCTGAAATGGTTTTTGTAATTCAAAGGATAAAGGAAGAAATCTCCCCAACTGGGGTTATGCTAATAAGCACCTATGTAAAAAGAGAAGTTCTCAGAGCCTTCAGCCCAAGTTTTGGCTTGGCATCTCACTGCAGCCCCTGTGCCAAGGTGGGTGAGCTGCTGGATATCATTTCCTTGTGGTGTGGTTGGGAGCGAGGTGAGCCATGCTGCATCAGCCTGTACTGCCTACCCATCACTGATGCTTTCCATAGAAGAATGCCTTTCCTGGCCCATGGCACTTTTCAAATTGTGTCCACTAACTAAAATGAAAGGCAAAAGACAAACATCAGGAATCTCTGCTGTAAATGATGTTGATTTGTCTGAGGCTGACTGAGCTTGGAGAAATAGCTCCTGAGCTTTTGAGCAGCTAGGGATATAGGGCAGATCCAGCACGCCAGTCATGCACTGATCAAAATGCATTTGAAGAATGGTGTGAAATTTAACGCTGTGAGTATTGCAACAGGTTTAAAGGACAAGAACCAAACTTTTTGCCAGGGAACAGTAGCCATCAGTGATGAACAGGGAGCAGCTCATCATTAGGCTCTTGTCAATGACGGACGTGTTTGCAGCTCTGGACATCTGGAAGGGATTTAGCAGAAAGGTCTGATTGCTGTGGCACCGCTCATCTCCCTGCCTGATGGATTCAAAGGGAATGAGGTAAAAGGAGAAAAGAAAACTGAAGATTCTCAGGAGGTGCTTGGCTGCAGGCCAGCAGGCTGCTGGCTGCGTGGTGCTCAGAGGTTGCTCAGCTTTCTCAGAAAGCTGCAGAGGAACAGGCTGGTTCTATAGAAATGTGTCCTGACTTTCCAACCTGCATGGTGACTTGGCTGTCAGGTTATTCTGGCAGAGGTTTCTCCCTGCCTGGGGTCTGGGAAGCCTTCCAACTGACCGTGCAGCATCTGTGGCTGAGATGTTATGCTTGTGCTCTTGGTTTGGTCCTGTTGGAGGTGACCTTCCTAGGTACCGTGCTGCTGTACAGCAGGCTGATGATCCACATGTTTTATAATCCCATAAGATTTGGTGTGTTATCCAGTACATGACATGCCTTCTTTACGTAAGGACAAGACTGTGTGTTTAACTTGCTGTTGGAATATGTCATTGGGTGTCTCGTGTTTTTGAGATATTTTCTTTTAGTGCCCTCTGGGCTAAAATAATAAGGATCTGTCCAGGAGTCAGAAGTCAGCCTGTTGACTCAGACCTCGGTAGGATTCAGATACGATTCCTAATTTGGGAAATTCCTGCTCCATGAAGTCCCTGGAGGAGAATGGCTGAGGAATTCCCTGATTCTTATTTTAAAGTGTAAATCACTGAGGTCTAGAGTAAGGCTAATGAGCTGACCAAAGACACAACCGCCTATGAAAGTATTCCCAGCAATAATATGCTGGGAAGATCTTTGGATGACTGTTAAACAATTTTATTTTATTTCATTTTTCACTTTGGAGAATGTTTGTTTGTTTGTTTAAAAGAGCTTTCAGGGAGTTTGACAACTGGAACTTTAGACAAGTCTTGAAAATCCAGAGCAACAGTGTGGGTGCTGGAAACGTCTATCTTGCATCCCGGCAGCTTGCTGCTCCCTGCAGCAAGACTTTGTGCTTCATGCTCTTGGGTGTGTGTTTGCATATAATCACATCCCTCGAACCCTGTGCTTTGCTCTCAGTTCTCCTACCTACCTGGCCTCTAGGAAAAAAAAAAGTACAGTTTGGGATTTGCAATTAAACAACCATGACCTCATCCTGGAAGTTTCACATTGCTGCGAGGATTAGGACCATATGACTGGAAAGGCTGTCTGATAAATATTTGTTCCTGCTCATGGACGAAACGTCTCTCCCACAGCAGCTGGAGGAGGGAGCTCTGCTTCCCACTGTGATGGGGCTCCGCAGCAGCTCCCTGTGCTCCTCCTCGTGTCAATTAACCCATCATCCCTCCCTTGTATTGAAAGGAAAAAGAGAACATGTCCACTTGCCAGCTTGAGAGTCAGAGTGATGAGTACAGATGGTGCCAAAGCGTTGTGAAAAGCAGACGTAGGAGAATTAAAAACTAATAATGAAGAAATGTGTCTGTCTTGGTTGTGCTGCAACTGCCAGACTAATCCTGCTGGCATCCTCCCAGCTTAGAGCATCACTTATTCATGTTCTTAGTAGCTGGCAATGCCGCTTTGTAGGAGCAGTGGTGGAAACAGCTTTGGTTTTAAGCAGCTCTTTAGTTGTACTGAGGTTTTGCTTCATTTGAATTCCAGATTTCCAGGCACTTGGGGCTAATCTAATACAAAGTCCTATTGTATCGCATGAAGAAATAACTTCTGTGACTCCTCCCGTCGGTGCCAGAAGCTCAGGTTCTGTTTACCTTGCACCACTGAAATCAAGAAGTCACTTTGCCTGAGCAAGAGGAGCTGGATTTGGCCCAAGCCATCTTGCTTCACAACGTGCTGTCTATCCCATAAAAATCTGTCTCCACTTTCACCCAGCTATGGCTATGCCCAGCTCCTGGCGCATGCTCAGACATCCCCTGCCAGACCTATTCTCACACCTATGTCTCGTGTAAAAAGCCACAAATCCAAGTGCACGTGGAACATCAGGGATGTGTGCACACCTTGCTAGATTCAGCAGTGTGTGCCCGCCCCAGTGCCTGACTGAAACCAATGGAAAACTACTCTTTGCATTCTACAGAGAAGGAACTAGGTAGACCTGGCTGGTTATAGAAGTGGTTTATCCAGGAACACATGTCTGTATGTTGAACTTGCATAATGAAGGCAATTATTTTCCATTCAGCCCTCTGAACGCATTGCAACATTCGTTCTCAGCAGCGGTAAGGAAATGGATCCAAACTGTTCCAGCTCTCCTGGCCATTTATCAAGGAGCCTTTACAAGCCGTGTAGACTGCATTACTAAATCATTCCCTCTCAGAAATGATTATGAGCCTTGTCATGTTATCTACTCAACTGTAACTACAAAACCACTGTGACTAAATGAAGCCATATGTCCCCCGTGATTCCTTGCAGTGAAGAGGAGCCCTCCATACCTACCTATGAGTGCAAGTGTTCCTGTCTATCTGTGTGTGCATGTATATGGGTGGGAATAACCCCAGAACCATGGTAGTGGGTGAAGCTCTGCTTGGCATGCAGCTGCCCAAAGCCTACAGTGGGGAATGGGAAGTCTGTGTCTTCACAGAATCACAGAATGGCCAGGGTTGGAAGGGACCTCGAGGATCTCAAATCTCCAACCCACCCCTGCCACATGCAGGGCCACACAATGTCTTCCCACTGTCTATCTCCCCATCCCAGTTCTCCAATGCTGTTTTTGTTTCACGCTCTTTCGATTTCTCCTAGATGCAGCATCTTTTCCTGCTGTTGAAATGTGACTCAAGTGAGACATTGCGACCCCTGTGTTCTGCCCTGAGAAACACTCTGCTGTTCTCCCAGCACTGCTCTTGACTTCCCAACACTGTAATTTTAAGTACTTTTAGTGTGCTCCTAACTGTGGGAGCCCACAGGGCTCGTATAAACCCTTGGGTTTACTTCAGAAATGTGGGTAGTATATTGCAAAATATACAGAGGGGAACGTTCTTGTGCTTTCTTACTCTAATGTCTTTTTGTTCTTATGTTTCATTAATACCACGTGAAACATACCAAGACATGATGGCACAGGCAGCCACTGCTTTGTCATGTTGAGTGCATGGTGTTGTTTTGATGGAGAGGTGGAGGAGAAAACGGCTCCTGCAACCTTGCTGGAGAAATGATGGTACTGAGCTGTGGAGGGCTGTTCTGAGGTTGGTCTTCAAGTCAGAGCTCTGTCATGGTTTCAGTGAGCTGAGTTTCATCCAAAATCTATAGGGTAACAGGAGCAGCCTCCTGGCTATGTGCATCCCGTTACAAGATGGTTTAATGACATAAAGTAGTTGCAGTATCTTCTTGGCAGGGAGTGATTTCATCTGCCTGCTGTATCTAACAGAAATTAACTGCTATCCCTCCCCCCCACTCCTTTTTTTAAGGAAGTTTCAGTATATCATAATAAACTAAATGAATTCAGATTTCAAAGCTTAGCATCCCAAAATAAGTCTGCTGTAATTTGGCTCAGGATGCTCCAACATTTGCTCTCTTCCTGCATTACCAAGTGGCCAACAGCCAAGCCCAACAGATTACAGCGCTGACATCGGGCGTCTATCAGACCTTAAATCAGTCGAAGTGGGCCAGAAACAACTTGCTTTTATCCATTTTAAGGTCTGTAGACTGCTCTTCAAGTGGTTTGCTCTCCAGTGATGGCACAGACTTTTCCATGGCTTATGCAGCAATGCATGGAAAAGAATACTCCCCAGAACAATACGTCAGACCAGGATTTCTTGGGGTTTTTCTACTTCATTGCTGGCTTGCTGAAAACAAGAAGATAAATTGCGGGATAAGGAACAAAATGAGAACATGTGAGAGCTATAGAAGTGCCTTGTGGGAGCTGTTTTCTATCTCCTTTTTCTTTTTCTTATATGGACGACCTGACTAAGTGACGCTGAATTATTCCTTGAGAGTTGGATTGCTGCTCCTTGTGACTTCCTGCCCTATAATTTTACTGTATCGTATATCTGCAGCATGGGCAGGGGGAAATAGAAAACAGATGAGGGGATATCAGCTCGGCCCCACAGTGCTGTTCAGTAGTTTCGGTGGGTTTGTTTTGTGTCTGTGCCCATCGGTGTACGCGGGAGAAACGGAGCAATGCAGAGACCTTCTGAAACAGATTTATCTCAAAGCATTTAATGTGGGAAGACAGTTACAAGCTTACACAATGAGGTAAGAGACTTGTTTTGTTTATCCCAGAGAAGATGAAACACATATTTCTTCCATCTCAGTGACACATTAAAAGGAAGCAGAGTATGGTGTGTAATTGCCTTTTTGGCCAACGCTCCCCAGAGCCAGGGCAGCAGGGTGCCTTGCAGTGCATAGGGCTGCTGCACTGCTAAATGCCTGTGGGGTAGTCATTCATTAATTTGGGCAGACCTAACAAGGCATCCAGCAATAACTCTGGGCTTAATGAGAAAGGAGAGCCCAAACAAACAGCCATTCCACCTGGTTTCCTTCATGCAGAGTTGGGTTTGGGATGGAGCATGACAGCTCTGGGAGCCACTGGGTACCCAGAGGGGCTGGGAATGCCCTGGATGGATGCTGCAGACTGAGGAACAGGCAGAGCTTTGTGATGGGGATAAATTCAGAGGGATTTCTTTCTCTCAGGCTCTAAAAAGGTGGTGGACTCACTGTCCTGGGAAGGGTTCAAGATGTAGGTGTGGTACTTAGGGACATGGTTTAGTGGGCAGTATTGGTGATAGAGGGACCAGGAGATCTGAGAGGTCTTTTCCAACATTAATGATTCCATGATTCTATTTCTGGTATTCTAAGGCAATGTTCCTTGGCCCTAAATTTGACAGTCAAAGCATGTTTCATTTTCTCTTCTTTCTATAATTCTCTATTTTCTATTTATTTGTTTTCTACTTTCTTCCTCCATCACCAAACACAAATCTGATTTTTATTTAATTCTCAATTCCCACCATATGTCACATCCCCCAAAGGCCAGGCAGGCTGCAGGCTGTACAGGGGTTTCCAAGACAGCCTGTGCTGCTTGCAGCTCTCTGCATTGCTGATCCATGTGTTACTGCAGCAATAGCACTGCACACACACACAGTGCCTTTTGGACAGAGCTTTGAGACGAGCCAAAAGATAAACCCCACCAATTCCCTCCTGCAGCACAAGGGGTGGTGAGGAAAGCAAGATTAGTCTTCTTCCCTTTTCAGCAGACTCCAGACACATCAGATGAAGCTGCCTACAAAGGGAAACAATGAGGATTATGTGGTTTTAACCAGGATTTTTTTGCAAGACTGATGTGTGAAAGAGAGCTTGGCTTGAAGGAGCATCTGCTGAGCCCTCAGTGTGTGAAACTCAGTGGAGATTCAGTCTGTCTCGGGGGTGTGGGTTGTACCATACACAGCTAGAACTTTTCATCGTGGAAATCACTGCCTATACTACTCTGAGGAAAGCAGAACTTTAATATGGCAGCCTTTAAATTCCATGCTGATCACAGAATCCTTAAGGTTGGAAAAGACCACTAAGATCACCAAGTGCAACCACCAACCCATCACCACTGTGCTCATCAGTCCCCCTGAGGCTGTTACTGGGGAGGTGGAAAGGTGGTGGTTTGTTGGCCTTCCTGCGCAAACGACGGAGCAAAGCAAAAAATATTTATGCTCTGAACAATTCAGTAATTTCAGCCTTCAGATCTGTTTACACAGCCAAATCTTTAACTAATAGATGTTTGTGATTGCCGTAGGTTTCTTTGCTGAGGCTTTGGGGCACGTCTTGCCACCCCTTCTGTCAGCGGAGCAGCTGTAACCCTGAAATGCATACCAGTGTCTGTTTGTGTAAGTGCAATTTTCCACGTGATTGATTTCAGAGTATTTGTATGAGTGTGCACAGAGCCCGCTGCACATGGATTTCATTTCAAACTCAGCATCTGTCTGAAAGCAGAGGTTAAAGCAAGTGCAAGGCAAAGCGCTGGCCATTCACAGATAGGTTCGTCACAGTCTGATGGCCCTCTGTATTGGAATAGTCCTTTGAAACAGGCAAACCACTCTCAAAACGATTCACGGGAACTAATTGAAGGCTCAGTCAGTACACAGAGTCCTGCTGGTATGAAGTAATGAATGGGGATGCACTGAAGAGGAACCAGGAGGCAGTGGAACCGGGAGTGAGGGGCGGGGAGGAGGAAAACTGCAGCAGGAGATAAAAACATAAAATTTAGATGAGGAAGGTTGGGGTTAGGCAATACCTAACAGGGTTTAAAATTTCACCTTTTTTTTCTCTGTAAGACATGGACTCTATTCCTCATCTTTGGGGCTGGAGACACGAGCCCTTGCAGGTAGGACTTTGAGATCTATCTGTTTGATGGAGGAAGCATTGAGGAGAGGAAACCTGACACTGGGGAAAGGTTTTGTATATTTTATGCCAGAAGATTAATGCTGTTTACACTAATCAGATTTATTTACTGCAGTGAGAAAAGTATTTTTGTAAATAAAAAGTGTTTATTATTGCTAAAGAGTTCTTCTGTTTGGCTCAGTGGTTGCTCCCTGGCTACATTTCAATTCCTGTCCATTGCTGAGCTGCTGCCCTTCCTGTAGCCTGCAGATCCCCTCGAAGCTTTTGCAGAAGTCTGTCCCCGAGGACAAGTGGCCACAAAGGATCCCTTCTGCCTTCCAGAAAGATTTAGGGAGAAAAGAGCCCTTAAAGTTTGGTGTTGGTCCAACCTGATTGAGTTCATCAGGAACACGGCTGGGATGCTGCAGTGCATCAGGCTGGAAATTGGGTGCCAGGTGACACGAGGCTTCCCTGACCCTGGACCCAGCATTAAGGTTGGAAAAGACCTCCAAGATCATACAGCCCAACTGTCAGCCCATCCTTGCTATGCCTGCTGAACTGTGGCCCTCAGTGCCACATCTCCTTTTCTTGAACACCTCCAGGGATGGTGACTCCACCACCTCCCTGTGCTGACATTGCACGAGGAGCACTGGTTTGTGCTCCACCCGCGTTTCAGTTCCTTTAGAACTTCTGCACTGCCTCTCCTATGGGGCACCCATGGGGTGGGAGCAGTGATGGCTTTGGTGCAGGTCTGATTTCTCTGCTGTCATCGCTGTTATGAGCACTGAACACTGTTGTCTGCTCTTAGCTGGGATGGAAATTTCTCACGCAAGCTGCTGTGCTGCCTGGAATGCCAGGGCTGTCTGCAACGCTGTGCTGGCTCCCAGGACACCACCATATCAGCCACAACGGGCTGGCACCTCGCAGTGTCTGTAGTCCTTCAGTGCAACGGGTTGGCTTGTGGCTCACTGCTGAATTCAGCCCCGGGCTTAACCGAGGGGAAACGACCAACCTGGTCTAGAGGAGCACACTGAGGGCAGCCTCGCTGCTCCTGCTGGCCCACAAAAGAAGCCTCTCACCAAGCATGGCCCTGAGAGCTGGGAGCATGAAGCAGCAACGTGAGAAGGTGCAGCACGGGTGGACAAAGGCGCTTCAGGGAGCGCTTGTGGGACAGACCCGGCAGCTCCCCGTGGGTTGGGATCAGACGAGACACCCGGAGCGCATCAGGGACCCGACTTAGGGGAAGTGGTTTGGGGGTGGAATAAAGTGTTCGGGAGGAGAAGAAAAAGACTGAGGACGAAGCGAGGCGCCGGCGGGAGGCTGGAGGAGCGCTTTGCTCGGGGTCCGGCAGAGGGCTGGGCAGGCGGCCCGAGGGTTGGATGCCGTCCCCGGGGCGGCCCCCTCTCCCCTCCCTCCTCCTCCTCCCACCCCCCCGTCCCCTCCCGCAAGGCCGGGCCGGGCCGGGCGGCGGCTCCGCTCCCCCCGCGGGGCCGCAAAGCCGCTCCCCGCCCCCGCGCCGCCGCCGCATTTAACGGGGACGCGCGGCTGCTCCGTCCCGTCCGGCCCGTCCCGAAGCGGCCCCGGCCATGGCGCGCCCGTCGCTGCCGCTGCTGCTGCTGGCGCTGGGGCTCGCCGCCGCCGCCAAGTCCCCGTACCAGCAGGTCCTGCAGCACAGCCGCCTCCGCGGCCGGCAGCACGGGTAAGAGGCGGCTCCGCTCTGCCCGTGGGGAGAGGGGGGAGAAAAAGCAAAAGAAATACCCGCAGAACTTTTCTTTTCCTCTATTGGTGCAGCTGGCGGGCTGCGTGTGCGGGGCGAGCCCGGCTGCGATCAGTGCCGTGCTTCTTCCTCTGCGACTTTTCCTTCCTTCCTCTGCGACTTTTCCTTCCTTCCCCCGTGATTTTTCTTCCTTCCTCTGACAGCTTTCCCCCTTTTTCTTAGGATGCTTCATAGTCCCGATGCCCTGTTGGATCACTCAGTGATGCTATCAGTCTCTCCTCATTAAGGAAAAAGGGCTCAAAAAAAAAAAAAAAAAAAAAAAGAAATATCCCAGATTTGGAATTGCTAAGCATCCCATGGAAGGAATTATTGTTTTCATGAATGTATAGAAAAAGAGAATGGTTTCAATGGCAGAAGGGTATCTCTGTGGGTGAGCACCAATTTAATCTGACTGTACATCCTGAATGTTTTCCTGACTGAAGTCATCACTTCTTTAATCATAGACCTTCTGAGATACGGAATACCCCAGCAGTGCAGGTAGATCTCTTGCTGGATGAGCAGTGTGTAATGGGCTGCATAGCCCAGTGTATTTACTGGCAGCTAGAAAACCAACCAGATCTTCCTGATTGCATGTTGGGAAGGAGTTGGAGTGAAACGATGAGAGCAGCTTCAGGTGGCTTTTGTTGCTCATTGTGATGGTGTAGATTGAGCTGTAACCTCCATTGAAATGCATCAACGAAGGGTCATGAATGGTTTTCAAAAAAACCCTGGGCTGAAATATTGCAGTTTGATACGTGTCTGGCAGGGATCCAGCCCAGTATTTACAAGAGGGGGAACACTTTGCCTATCTGACCAGATAGAGAATCTAACAGGCGACCTCTGAGCAGACGTCTGTTTGTAAAACCTCAATGCTGAATGAATGGCAATGATTGATGTACAAACACAGCCTTGTTCTTCATCTCTGAGTGATCTGAAGCAAAGTAAATACCCGGCGCTGGTGCTGTTCCTAAGGCAGAAGTTTGCTCAGAGCTGTGAGTTGGTGCAGCTTTGGTGTAAAGCGCTGCTGAGGGCAGCACAGGGGCAGATGAGGCTGCGCTGTGTGGCAATGTCTGTAGAGGTGTTGAGGTTGTGCTCAGATAAATCCCATGTAGCTGACAGCAGCACTTGGCTCATGGGTCCCTCCCTGATGGGGAGCACGACTTTACACCACGCTCATTTTTAATCTGACTTCTGAACGCCGATTGATGATGTGTCAGAGGGATGCAGTGATGTCAAACCTCAAAGCTGGTGGCTGCAGGAGGGATGTGCAGGAGGAGTGCCCCTCTGCTGCGAGCATCTCCTGTGTCATCAGATCTCCCATTGAGGCAGCAGTGAGCTGGGTGAGAGTGCTGGGCTCTGCGGCAACACATGGACATCTTAATCCTTCAGTGAATCAGTTCAGGTCTGGGAGAGGAAAAGTATAGAGGGAGCATTAGGACTTGGAGATGAAGACCCCTGAGCATTGCCTGGGTGCAGGTCATGGGGGGCTGTGCAGGGATCCTGCTCCATTCTGCCCCTTCCCAGGGCTGCCCCCAGCCCAGCAGCTCTGCCTGCTGAGCACTGGGCTCCAGCACAACCCAACAATGGGCGGTTTGATCAGCGTGGAGCACTGGGAACGCTATGGCAGAGGTGATGAACTCCAATGAGGAGAGGGGAGAGTGTTGACAAATTCATTTTAAGCCAGACTGGGCAAAGACCCAAAATGTGCACAGCAGGGAGCCGCTACTACAGCCGGCCTGTGGGAATCACTGACAGCACAGCCCTGGGGGGACCTTTCTGCATGGAGGAAAACCAGGGAAGAGCTTTTCCCAATAGGTCATCCCCCTGCAGGGCTGGGTCTCAGCGAGGGAGGAGGGGGGAAAAGTAGCACCGGTTTGGGGTTTTCTTGGCAGGCTGCTCCCTGTTCATGGGGGAAGTGATCAAACAAGTCCTTCAGTAGCCAGGCTTGTCAAGATGAATATTAGAGGGATTGTCCACCGCCGTCAGCCAGACGCTGAAATCGAGGCAAGATTTGGAATTTGGATCTAATTGGAACCACATTTCAGTGTGGCGGGGCCAGGGGAGCTGAGGTGGGCTGAGTCACAGACGTGTCTCTCAGCTGTGATTTGGTGTGCAGAGGGCTGAGCTGCTGCCAGCCTGCGCCAGCTGAACGTTCGGATTTGTGATTTCTACTCTTTTATCATAAATTCTCTCTACTTGTCCCTCTCCTTACATACAACAAGGGAATGACATTTGTGCCCGCTCACACTGGCTGTGGGCACAGCCATGCCCATGGGCACAGCTGCTGGCACACGAAGCACAGAGCGGTGGCGATGGGAGGAGCAGGGAAGCTGCTGGCCAAAGCAGATGAGAGTCAGCTCCTGTTTGACCACAGCTTTGCTCTCAGCTTCTTAGAAAGCTGAAAGGCTGCTGTCAGCTCTCACTGAGATGGTTCACACATGCAGGGCCCCATTCTTCTGACGGAGATTGGAATCTCACAGCCACTGCTGGTCTGTGCCACCCCACACCGTGCTGTGCCCTTCCCCATCAGCATCCACCTCCAGCACGGGTGGAGCCCATCAGGCAGCAGAAGGACCCATTTTGGGTGCTGATCTGTATCTGTTAGCTCCTAAACCATAAAAATTTGGGAAATGTTTGAATTATTGCCAAAATGTATTAGGTTTCAGTAGGGACTTCAGACTGTAAATTGCTGTTTGTCATAGGAATCTCAACCAAACCATTATTCCTATATGCTTTGGGGGGAGGTAGAAGGTGGCAAGATGTGGAGCTTTTGCACGTGGTGAAGAAAAAACATAACATTGCAGAGCGGAGAAAGAGCTCTTCCCTTCCTCCCTTTGCTTTGTGACCTCCCCAACACACCCCACTCCCTGAGCTCCCTCCCCACTGACCCCTGTGGTTGCTGTTGGGCCCCTGACAGACCCCGCTCTGCTTTGTCCTTCCTGCAGCCCCAACGTCTGTGCCGTGCAGAAGCTGATTGGCACCAACAGGAAATATTTCACCAACTGCAAGCAGTGGTACCAGAGGAAGATCTGTGGCAAGGCAACGTGAGTACTTGGGAACCCCCCCCCAGTGCTGCCCCAAGGCCTCCTCTGGGTGCTGGGATGGAGAGGCATGTAATGCAGTGTGTGTTGGGTGTGTGCATTGGATGTTAAGAGTTGTTTTAGCCTTTTGCTGCTGAATACAGCATGTGACAAACATGATTCTGAAATATTTAGACGTTAAGAATGGAAAATACTGTGTTTATAAGTTCATTAGCGGGTTCTGTTGTGATTAGACAAGGTTTCAAACAAAGAGAGGGGAGATTTAGACTGGATATAAGAAAATGTTGTTTACAGTAAAGTTGGTGAAGTGCTGGAGAAGGTTGTCCAAAGATGTATTGGGTGCCCATCCCTGGAGACAGCCCAGGTTGGGCTGAGGGGCTGTGAGCACTGATGGAGCTGCGGGTGTCTCTGCTCACTGCAGGGAGTGAGACAGGATGGCCTTGAGGGGTCGCTTCCAACCCAAACCATTCTATGATTCTGTGCTATTCAAACCCTGATGACTTACTCTAGTTGCATTTCTATATGTACCTGTATGGCTCTCAGTGCTATAAGTGTGGATGCTATAATGGAGCACGGACCAGATGTCTTCTAGTAGTCAGTGTGTCTCCTTCTTTCACTGCTAGGCCCAATGCTGAGAAAAACAAACAACAGCAACAAAAGAAAAAAAACAGGCATAAAAGGCAGCCTGATGGATATTGGAGAGACCACAAAATTCATCTGTGCATGTTTTCTTTGGAAGTAAAAACAGAAATAAAGAGAGGTGTCGCTTTTAGCCAGCACTCTGATGACTCCACCAGGAAAGTTAATTACACTCGCAGGCCAATTCCACATCTAAATGCTAATATTCAAGTAAGTGTTGCATAAAGTGTGGGCACGAGCAGCCTGGGGACATTCCTGCAAGCGATGCAGTCAGCAGATAATGATGGCCATGCATGCCTGACTCAGCACCAGGCTGCAAATGGGAGCAGGGAAGCTTTTTGGAGTCCAAACAGGGCTTCAGACAGATGAAACCAAAGTCCCAGCAGCTTCTTCTCGCTTGAAATGATGTGTTGTGAGAAGTCACTGATCTAGAGCAAACAACAGGAATCATCCGCTACGCGCAGCCCCTTGTGATGTGTCATTGGATCTATAGGAACGTGCTGCTCTTTACTGCTGATTAAATAAACTCTGGTTCTGTAGTAAACAGCAGGCATTGAGGTCTGTACTGGGGGTGAGCTGTGCTGCTGTTGCCTTTGTTGGTTAGCTGTTTTTGCTTGCTGTTGGGTTTGGTTTTATGGATCTGTGTTGGTATTATGAGGAGGGAGGTTGAATTCCCCCTTATGCAGAGCAAACCAACTCCCCCCTAATTCTATGAAAGCACCAAATCTAGGAAGATTTAGTTGAAATGATCAGAATTCAAACTCCCATCTTGGCTGAACAGTGGCTTTTTTTGATGTCGACGGACCAGATCCTGGCATAGCAGGGTAGTATCATCTTCACTTCTTCTGATAAGGGAGCAGCACAGCCGCCAAACAAAACAAGATAGTGCTGTGGGCGTGGGATAGCTTTGCTCTTAAAATCACTGAGGGGCAAAGAGATGCCAGCCGTGGGTTGCTTCAGCTCTGGAGCACACCAGAAACTAAACCTCAAATAACCCAACGTGTATTTGGCAGAAAGCAACTCACCCACTTATCTCCAGGAGGGACTGGCATCTGGCAGTGCTTGGTGATGTCATTTGAGGAGATGGGCTGATCTCTTCTGACCTTTTTTTCCCTGCTTTTACCCAAATGTCTTATCCAATGATGCACTGCTGAAAAGAAAGCACACGTAGCATTAACCTGCGTGTTAACCTATGAGATAATGTTCCCATTACACATGGAATTTGCTCGCTATTCTTCACTTTGCGTCATCCCAACAATGGGTTTTACTGTCCTTTTCTCCCTTCCTAGCCATTTCTGAGCCCAGGCTTTGCTCTGCTCCTTATATGCTGATGCAGAACAAAGAATGTGTGCCTCACTCAGATTTTTGGAGCACCCTGGGACAGCTCTGATTACAGACATTTGCTGGTGATGGCTCCCTCTGGACGCGGTGCTCCCGGCGTATGGAAGCAATCAGGAGCTGTTCATAAAGGATGTTATTTGCTGTGCTGCAGCAAGTGGACTCTCACTGCAGTGTCAGGGCCTGGAGTGCTCCGTCTCCCAGGAGCATGGATGGGCACAGGTGATGGTGCCCAGCATGAGCCCCAAAACCAGCCCTGTGTGTGGGGCTGG
The DNA here is from genome assembly GCF_987193195.1 of Phasianus colchicus. Lineage (NCBI taxonomy): Eukaryota > Metazoa > Chordata > Aves > Galliformes > Phasianidae > Phasianus > Phasianus colchicus. Next base: position 15,667,862 of record NC_143450.1, on the reverse strand, counting down.
TCTGGTCTGGCAGAGCTCCTGAGAATAACCTCAAGTCCCAGAAATAGGCAGGATTTGGCACGTCTGTCAGCAGAACTGGAGGCTGCAGCCTTCACTGGGGATGCACGCTTGGGTCTTCCCCATGGTGGCTGCATGCACTTCTTCAGCCCAAGTGGGGTCCCAGTGCCTGTCTCCCACCAGAGCTCCAGATAAGCATCATTACTTCCTTCTTCTTCCTAAAAGGCTTTTTTCCACCTCTGTGGAGTCCTAGGTTGGCAGACGCTTGACTCAGTGCATCTGCTTCTCTTTTGGCCTATTATCTTTATTTCCTTGGTGGTGTGACAAATTGGAAGTGTGTTGCAGATGCAGATATCTGGCTCTAGGAAGGTCGATTTGACTGCTTTGATTTTTGATTTCCTTTATTTCCCATCATCCTAGCATGTACAGAGACAATGAAAAACTGGAGAGGTGGAACCATTAATGTTGGAAAAAGATCATCTGGCTTAGGATATGCTTGGTCTTCAGTCTTGCCCCCAGGCACATCACTTTCCAGGTGCGGTTCCAGAGGTGCAGAGGGTGCTGTGTGGCATTGCTCTGTAGCTTTCACCTGACAGAACCAAGTTCTGGCTGTGAGCACCAGCCTTGGTGGCTTGGCTTTGCAAGTTTGCTTCTTGAACAGCATCTTCCAGTGCATTGGAGTGGAGCGCTGAGCTGGAGCTGGATGTGCATGATGGAAAATCCAGCTCATGCATCAGAAGGGGACTCTCACCTCTTTATCTGCATTTTTTTTTTCTGCTTTTCTCCTCTTTGTTGAAGTGTTGGCTCACGCAGTTGGGGAGAAATTAGATAGAGGATTTATGTACATTTTATCATTGCATTACTTGCTGATGAAGTGAGATAAGGTAGTTGGCAAGAAGTCTGACACCGCTTTGATTTTAATGAGCACTGAAACTAGATTGTTTTGGTAATTAGGTAATTTTCCACTGTTGGTTATTCCAAGGCCAAGGAAATAGTTTATTTAGAGTATATTCTCATCATTGTGGCCGGGCTTTTTATATGTTCCTATCTCCCTTAAGCACTGGGCTCATTCTTTTGGAAGTGGGAGTTGCAATGAATGCCTCCCACACACACTATTTGCCTTGAGAACAGGACGACTTATACACATTTTTTTATTATTATTATTACTTGAGGAATAACTGGTAGCAGTGAGCTGCCCCTCCGTATTTTTCCTTTTTTTTTTTCTTTTGAATTAACTTTTATATATATATATGTATTTTCCTCAGCTCAGGAAAAGAAACGAGTCTCTGGCACACTTTTTACAAAACCAAAACATATGGATTTTATTACAGGAAATTATTACAAATGGATCTTTATTCACTAATATATGCCTAAGCTTACTTTTATTACCTTGAAAAATGCACTTAAAATTTAATTTCACATCCTAAGAATGCCCCAGCAGTGAAACAATGGCTAATAAAAAGCAAGGAGCTTGCTTCTGCACTCAGACACTTTGCCATTTAGGAGTGCAGCATTTCCAAACCAAAGGCTGAAGAGCTGTGAAGACTCAAGTCAAAACTTCTGAGTGAGGGGGGCAGGAAACTGTGGCTGGAGGTGTTGCAGAGTGGGTGACAAGTGCTCTTTGTAGGAGAGCATTGCTTATTGAACCCGTGCTGCTGTGTGGAGCCAGTTGGGGTGACACCAGCACCTTGGCTTGCTTCTTGTACCAAATCCTCTGGATTTTAAAGATTTGGTACAGCCAAAGCCTTTGGACAGCAGGGTCAGATTGTTCATCTTGTTAAAACTGGGGCTCATGGAGAAGAGCACATCAAAGAAGCATCCTTGTTCCCATGTAGGTAAGGTACTGTATCCTGAAAGTGGGGCAGAGCAGCCACAGCCACGCTACTCTCTTGGTTGGATGAGGCTGCAGGACCAGTTGGGCCCCAGTGCTGAGCAGCCCCTTGAGCTGTATCCATGTTTCATTGGGCACATTGGGTGGTTACACAGGATGGATTCATCCGTCAGCCCATCATCCACAGCAGGGAACATGGCTGAAGGTGGGGACGATAGGATCATAGAATGGCCTGGGTTGAAAAGGACCTCAAAGATCACCTAATTTCAACACCACTGCCATGAGCAGGGTCACCAAAGGGACCCAAAAGGATGCTTTCATGAGCCCTGGGTCTGGGTTCTCGTAAGGGCCAGCACTTGGCTGAGCACCTTTCTGTCCACACGGCCTTTCCTGCTATTCAAAAAGCTTTTAAAAAAGATCATACAGGACAAGGTGGGAAGGGAGGTTGTGAATGGTGAACTTGGCACACAGGGCCAGGCGATGCTGATGGATCCCTTCAGTGGGTGAATGAGACTGGAGGCTCGAAGGAGCCTGCCAACAAGTGGAGCTGACCCCACTGCTGGCCTTGGTGCTCCTTACCATGAGCTGCCATGGTGTGATGATGCTGGAGGTGACCCTCACCCCAAAAAGCAGACGGTGTGGTCCTGTCCCATCCCACTGCCCTCGGCTCCTGTCCCAGCCCCCAGCACTGAGCCCTGTGTGCACCACATCCCTCCCACTCCTCGCAGCTCGTTCGGCTCCCATCGATCCATAAATAAGCCTTTTAAAGCCTATGTCAGCACTCAGGAATTATTTATGCTGAACTTTGCAATGATTTCTTTTTAATCAGCTCTTCGTCTTTGATTACAGCTCTGAACCAGGGGAACTGTCTAGACTGGATTTAGTTTCTAGGGTGGAAAAAACGGAAAAATCAGAGGTAGGGGAGGGAGGTGGCAGAGGGAGAAAGTGTGTGTTTGTAATGAACACGAGACGGGGGGCTGAGGAGAGCAGAGCAGCAGGGTGTTAAGATCTCCAGTAGTCAAAGGAAGGGATTGCTTTAGGCAAACTCTTTCCCACATGGAATATATAATGTCTAGACAATCAGTCTGGGTTTGCTTTGTAATTCTCTTAGGAAACCGTGAGACAGAATTTATTTGCTTCTGTCACAGAAAAGCAGGTATTTGTTTCACTTGCTAGCTCTTAATTACCCTGAAGAATTCCCTCTTAAACCCCAGGCATTTCCACTGTTTGTTAACACTGTTAAAATGATGACAAATATCTGAAGCTTGAGGATTTTGATTTCTCTGAGTGGGGGTGCACCGGACTTGTCTCTAATCCAGCTGGGAGATGGAGGAAACAAGTCTTTTTAGGAGGAATATTGATCTGCCCCTGCCCCAGCCCATCCATCAGATGGCCTTGCTCCTCTCACGCCAAACCTAAGAGCAACAAGTGAAAGAAACCCCTGTGAAAAATAAACAGGTCACTCCCAGACTGACTTTTATTAATTTTTTTTTCCTGTTTATATGGTGACATTCCCTTTAACGGCCAGAACCAGATGACTTCTTTTATTTCCCATTGAGCTGCAGGCAGTAGGTGCAGCACTCAGGCCATGGATGCTCATCCATCACTCGTTCCAAGCAGCCAAGACCAGAGATGCTCTTTCCTCTCTGGATCTGTCATGCCAGTGTTGCTATAAACAAGCAAATGGTTTCTGGAGTGGGATGAAGCACAGGGAAAACGCTTGGCTAGTTTGGTAGAGCAGTCATACTGGAATTGTAGTGCAGTGCCCAAACCCAGCAGATACACTGGGACATCCCCAGATCCTTCTGAGGAAGGAGATGAACTCAATGAACAGAATTCCCATTGCCAAAAATACAAATCAGAGGTTTTGGTATGTCTTGTATTGCTTCATGAATCAAAGAAGCACTTGGGTTTTCTCAGTCCTTAATCTTGTGTGCGTTGAATGAGTGTGCAGCCATTGGTTTGAAGCCCTCAGTGCTATAGGTGTGTGCTCAGTATTCACTGCTGGCTTGTGCTGGAGCAAAACAGCTGGGAAATAGGCAGGTAGCACCAAATCCCACTAGGAGATACGTGGAGATCATAAAATCATAGAATGGTTTGGGATGGAAGGGACCTTTAAGATCACCTGGTTCCACCCCCATTGCTATAGGCAGAGATATATCATCATCACTTCTGGACCCTCCCTAAGAGATACTTGGAGATACAGATATCTACCATCACTTGTAGGTCTGTGCCTCACTTCTCTGTCCCATGCAGGTCCTGTGAGCTCACCACCTCACTGAGGTTTTCTGCTGGGCTCATTGTTATCAGTTTCCATCACTGTTTGTACAGAGACCAGCAAAATAGCTGGGCAAGGGTGGTTTTGCAAAGAAATAGTTTCTGTTTTTGTTCTGTGAAGAAGCTGGCAACGTACAGCTCTGGAGGAGATGATAGATACGGTTTGTCTTTGTCTCAAGTATATGTTTTTGAGGAAGTTTGCTTTAGAAACATCACCAAATAGGGATGAGTGCAGGCAGGGCTATAGCTAATATAGGAAAAGCAGTGAAACACTCTCAGTTAATCTCCTGTATCCATCTCTTATTCCAGAGTAATCAGCTACGAGTGCTGTCCTGGATATGAAAAAGTTCCTGGAGAAAAAGGCTGCCCAGCTGGTAAAAACATGTTTGACATTTTTTAGACTTCTTACGTACGTCAGCCCAGTTAAAGAGAATGCTAGAAAATTGCTCAGAGTGAATTTGAGTTCTGCAATTTGTGCACAAGATTGCCTTGAATGAGTCAAAAATGGACTCAGCAGAGCACCAGCTGAGTGCCAGATTAGCTCCAAAGCGTGCAAAGTATTCCAGACAACTTCAAACCTTGGATGTAATTAAACTCAATCAAGCATGGGAGGGCCGTAGGGAATTACTCTTTCCAACAAGTAATACAGCTCTATTGGAAATGCAATACAAGGCAATGATAGAATAACAGTTCTGCCAGTCTCTGCTCAGTTCTGTTTTGGCAAGCGTGAGTTGGGCAAAATTCCCTTTAATAGGAAATACAGCTCAGTCGCTGGTGGGGGCTAGGAGAGGACTAATAGGGTCTGGGAAACATCATCTGTCTTCTTTCAGCACTGCCACTCTCAAACATCTACGAGACCCTGGGAGTGGTGGGCTCTGCTACCACGCAGCTCTACTCCGACCGCTCCAACCTGAGGCCAGAGATCGAAGGACCTGGAACTTTTACTATTTTTGCCCCAAGTAACGAGGCCTGGGCTTCCTTGTCTGCTGTAAGAGTTTACTCCTCTTCTTCCTCTTCTTCCCCTGCTTTTCTGTAATGGAGATTCAGCCTCATCTGCAGAACAGGCACATCCTGGTGTAGGAAGGGCTGGGAATTTCCAAGATGGGAACTGCTGTCAGCTCCAGAGCTTTGTTTCTGGCAGAGCCCAGTGATGTGGGTGCTCAGCAGGGGGTGGATATAGCAGTCACCTCATTCAGTTTTCCCTGATTCTTAGTGTTAGACGTTGCAGTAAGACGAGTAAGGAAAGTTGTCTTCTCTTTCAGTTTTTCTTTACTGCTTTGTTTATTCTTGATCATTTTGAAGCCTGTACCCCCAAGCAGCAGCAGCAGAGCTGGTGTGGAAGGTCACCTTTCTTTGTCAACGCCTTTGGTCACCTTATTGCATGTGTCCATGCCATGACCCCACTCTGGAGCTTGCTGCCATCTGTCTGCCAAGGACAGGGCTGCCAGAGCTGCTCGCTGCTGCTTTAAGGCAAAAGATGAGCTTTGATGGAAGGTGGAGCTCTGAGTCTGCACAGGTGGCATAAGGTTGAACACATCACCTTGTACACACACACACACACACACACACACACACACGTGGCCCTTTGGTACAGCCAAACCTCCTGACTCACCCCAACGACAAGCTGAAAAAATGAACGAGCGCTGAAAAATCAATGTTGCTGATTTTCAGGAAACACTGGATTCCTTGGTCAGCAATGTCAACATTGAGCTGCTCAATGCCCTCCGCTACCACATGGTGAACAAACGGGTCCTCACGGATGACCTGAAACATGGGACAACGCTTAACTCCATGTACCAGAATCTGCCCATCCAGATCCACCACTATCCCAATGGGGTAAGATGCTGGCATTCAACCTGCCTACAGCAGGCTTGCTGTTCTGTTGTCTTGCAGCTGCTGCACAGCTCTTTGTCCTCCAGATCTATGTAGTGCTTAGGCTGAAGACTATTGACTTAGGATGGACGTTTAGAAGGAAGTAAAAAAGAATATTTATAAGTGGTTAGTTCTGTAGATGCTGCTGCAGGGAGGTTGCCCAAACTGCTGTATAACACAAAGCTCGTGTAAGTATTTGACGTTGCATATTTTCTTAGGGTAGACAAAACCACTGATTGCTTTCAAAGCTTTTTAAACACAATACCATTCAAACAGTTTTTGAAAGAGCACTCTCATTCTTTATGCGTTTTTTGGTTTTTTTTTGTTTTTTTTTTTTAGGAAACCACATTTCTGCTCCTGCTGGTGCAACATTCAAGTGCTCACTGTGTTCGAGATAGAATAACAGCAGCGGCTGCTTCACCTTCTTGTTTCAGTGCCCATAACGCCCTGTGCGTCTTTCCCTCTGCAGATTGTGACTGTGAACTGTGCCAGGCTGCTGAAAGCTGACCACCACGCCACCAACGGAGTGGTTCATGTCATTGACAAAGTCATCTCCACCACCACGAACAGCATTCAGCACATCGTTGAGACTGAGGAAAGCCTGGAGACCCTTCGGGTGAGTCTGACCTGTGTGTGCTGAAGGGCTCCTTAGAGATATTCACTTGTCCCACTCCTTATGAAGTTTGCCAGCATGTGTGTGCTGTGACTCGACAGCTGCTGATAGCATCCTTGTACTGATAGAGCTTGTTTTGCTGTAGGAAGAGTGCTCGATATCAGTGGATTTTTATGAGAATAATTGTCACCCTGCTACTGCTGTCAGGAGGAAGATACAGACCGAGTCTGGCCCCTCTTTCTTGTGTCATAAAACCAGCCTTAGGAGCTGTTAACTCTTCAGATTTGATGTGTACCAACACATTTGCTTTGCTGTCTGCCAAGTTAAGGAATAAAGAGGAAAGCAGAGGAGTTCTGCAGTTCGCCAGCTGTAAAGTCTGGTCTGAATTATTTACTGGAAGTGCAGTGACCCTTTCCAGGCACATTGGGGTATTCGAACCGGCTCTTGTACTCAGATTTTTGGAGCACGAGAGAACCAAAAGGCTGGGCCAAATTTATAGAGGGACCAAAGTGCTGAAAGAAGCTATTCAGGACTTTTGTACGTGCACTGAAATTCTAAAAGCTGTAATAAATCTGGCTCTCAGTGACTGCCTGGACAAAGCTGCTGACCTTTGCATTCTGGCTGGACGTATTTTACCCTTTCTCCTCATTTCTCTGAAGGCTGCTGTGGCTGCTTCTGACCTGAACAGCTTGCTGGAGAGCGAAGGCCAGTACACCCTTCTGGCTCCAACCAACGAAGCCTTCGAGAAGATCCCACGAGAGATGCTGAACAGGATCCTGGGGGACCCAGAAGCCCTGAGGGGTAAGTGCTTTGTTTATCAAGCCCACCTAGAGAACAAAGATTGTTCTGCAGTTCTTTGGAATTCCTTTTTAAAGAGGTGTGAGAAACCCCTTGGTACAGTCTAACAATAGCTGCAGTCAACGCATTTGACATCCTCCATCTTTTTAGCATGGACAGTCCAGGTTTCTTTGAATGTAGTTGTGTAGATGTGGCAGAGGGGGTGTAAACAGATATAGAGGAGGGAGTGAAACAGTGTTCGAAGTATTTTCTTAGCACTGCTATTTGTGGTAATGATTTCTATCAGTCTATAGCTAGAAGAGTACTAGCATCTAATCAGTGTAACTTCCTTTGGCAAATGAATTGAGTAATCACACAAAAGCTTTCTGAAGTTAACAAGGGCATATAAAAATCATCCGTTTAGAACACTTCATTTCACAGACTGCTGAATTAAAACCAGCACAGTCTGTAATAGCTGCACATCCCGTGTCATGGAGCCCTGTGCTCCCTCTGTACTTCAGAGGCCCTCACCTTTAGAATATTATCCCCAAAACCTGCAGTAATTGCAGGCTTGATATTTCCAGCTCACTAAGACACTTGCTTCTCTCACAGACCTGCTGAACCATCACATCCTGAAGTCAGCCATGTGTGCTGAGGCCATCATTGCTGGGCTGACGATGGAGACGCTGGAAGGCACCACTCTGGATGTGGGCTGCAGTGGGGAGGAGCTGACGCTCAATGGGAAGCCCATCATTGCCAACAAGGACATCCTGGCTACCAACGGCGTCGTCCACTTTGTCAATGAGCTGCTGATCCCAGACTCAGGTATTGGAGGCACTGTTGCATCTCTTGTTCTGTTCCCTTTCTTTTGTCTGGTTGTCTGTTTGTGTTTTTATTTTTTGTCAAAGAAAATTTAGAGGACGTAAGTTGTTTTTTTTTATTGTAGCAATGAGTGGATTGTGTTGGATGAGATGTTACTCTGCATTGCTTTTCTTTTCAGCTAAGACACTGTTTGAGTTGGCCCAGGAATCTGAAGTTTCTGAGTCTATGAACCTTTTCAGACAAGCTGGCCTAAGTTCACATCTAACTGGCAGTGAGCGAGTGACCCTCCTTGCCCCAGTGAATGAGGTGTTCAAAGGTAAGATGTGGGGTAATCCCTCTCTTCTATTGGTCTGGGCCAAAGATCTGCTTCGAGCTGTCTCTCTTTGGCTGAGATTCAGTGTGCAAGCACGCAAGCCCTCTCTCAAATGCCTCAGCTGTAGGTGGTGACATGTAGCTTCAAAATTAAAAGCTGTTGTGGGTAGTAATCTGCATGTGGACGTTTTTAGTGTCTCTGTGGTCATTCTAAATGAGTCACTGGTTCTGTCCTTATTTTCTTGGCTGCAGATAAACGCCCCACTGTTGACAGCAATATGAGAAATTTGCTTCTGAACCACATTGTTAAAGACCAGCTCTCCTCTAAATATCTTTACCACGGTCAGAAACTACAGACGCTGGGTGACAAGGAACTGAGAGTATTTGTGTACCGCAACGTGAGTTTGTGCAGCTTGCAGTGCTAAATATGGGCGGTCGCTCTGCACAGATGACTGCTGTCCTATCCCAGATCTCTCTTTCCAAGCATACGCTGATTAAGCTGTTTTTCTGGAATTGCATTTGCAGAACCTATGCATTGAAAATGCCTGCATTGCTGCCCATGACAAGAGAGGAAGGTTTGGGACACTGTTAAGTGTGGACAAGATGTTGACCCCACCAACTGGCTCAGTGATGGATGTTCTCAAGGCAGACCATCGCTTCAGGTGACCTTTCTGCTCTTGCTAGGTGCCAGTTAGAAGCAGAAGAGCTGCTTCTATTTGCTATTCTATTTACTATGGATCACCATCTTGACTATACATATTTTTAACACGGGAAGATCACCCAAAACCACAGTCTCATTCTGAAATTATAGGGAGTGAGACTTCAAATAACCCTTCCTTGAACTGTGAGCCAAGAGTGTGTGGTCCCCTTGTGAGTACGTTGTTACAGTAAGAAGCTCTGTAGCCACCTCAGCCTATCAGAACTGCTGTGGCCAAGCCTTCGTGTCTCCTCACAAGCCACTTTGTCCCCAAGGATTCAGCAGCCCCAGCTTGTTTTGTCATTTCTCAGATGTTCTTGTTGGGCCTTGCAGGGTCATCTGGTCAACTTTTTGCTTAATTGACTTTCTGGACCCCAGCAGGATTTTGCAGTTGTAACTTCACAGCTCAAACACCAGTGAAGGTAGTTTGTGGTGAAGCCATCAATGTTTTACATGTCTTGCAGTACGCTGGTGGCTGCAATCCAGTCTGCAGGTCTCATGGAGAACTTGAACAGGCCGGGTACCTTCACTGTCTTTGCTCCAACCAACGAAGCTTTCCAAGCCATGCCACAGGGGGAACTCAACAAACTGATGGGTGAGCATTTCTAGAGCATTCAGCTGCTGTGTGTTATTGTTGTGGTACGGAGGAATGACTCAGGTTCTCTGCCATATCTCATTCTTTGACCCTGTCTGCTGGGAGCATGGAGCTCCTATGCAACTGATTTGGAAAAGTCCAATGCAGCAGAAAGCTGAGGGTGCACAGAAAGGAGTGGAACTGAACCCTCACACAAAGCATGGCCATGGGCTTATACTTCTGCTGGGAAGACATCTTTGTAGTGTGTGCTACAAACTTCTTATGACTTCAGTTTGGCTGGGCTGGTTGGTGTGAGCAGGACAGCTCTAAGGTGTTTCTAGAGAAACTAGGCAGGTCTCTGCCTTGCACATCAGGGATGGTAGCAGTGAGATGTAGAATTTAATAGCACAGGCTTGGGGTGTATAAAGAAAGTTCTGCAAGTGGCAAACATGGTCCACGGTCAGCCTCAGGTTGCACTGTATAAAATGTTGTTATGAAAAGAATGGAGCTGTTGTTCCATCTATGCATACATGGGTAAAGCAGGAAGTCTGACCAGTACTCTGGTCTAGCATAGATGGAGACCAATATCCTGAAAAGCACAGGCATGCAGACTGGCAGTAGAGAAAAGCGTGGGAGTGTTTAATAACCCTCATCTGAATAAGCAGCAGGATCTCTTATTTTCTTCATGCTGGAAAATGGCTGCGGTTGGAAACAATGCCAGGTATTTCAGTGTAACATCTTCTCGTCATTAAAGCCCAACCAAACATTGATGTCATAATTGAGGAAGCATCTGCCCATGGTGGCTGGTTATCCTTTTAAGTGCATGGATGAGGAATTGGTAATATCAGACTCCACATCCAGCGCAATGCTTAATGTATAAATATTTCAGAACTGTTCTGCAGCTATTATAAACGGCTGCAGGAATGAAGTATCCCAGATGTGGGCACTTCAGATGTTCTTGTTTTTTCACGCAAATATTTAGCTTACACTTCTGACGAAGAAGTGAATCATGCTGGTGAGGCTGTGCAGTGTGAGCCGTGACCACCCTAGAAAAACCATAATGGAAAAAAAGCTTAGAGCCTATATCAGATATAGGCAGCAAAACAAGAAGTCCACATCACTGGAGGAACTTCTCTGGTTTCTTATGTGAAGGCCATTTTTTGCACTAGCTCTTCCCCATCGTCTTTCTCTGGGTTTTGCTCTGGGTTTTAGTCGCAGCCTGCAAAGGAAAACGTGGAGGAAGGCTGCTGGCCCATGCTGTGCACATTGCTGCCTCTTGGAAAATAGGTGGTGGTGGGGAAACCTCTTGCCTTCCTAAGATCTGTTTCAGAGGACAGCTAAAAGAATAGAGGGAAACCCAGTGAGGTGAGGATTGGGCTCTCAGTCTATGAACCATCAGTGACATAGAATCATGGAATGGTTTGACTTGGCAGAGACCCTTAAAACTCACCCAGTCTGATGCCCTTGCAATAAACAGGGACACCCATAGTTCAATCAGGTTGCTCAAATCCTGGTCTGTCTCTCCTGCACTTTTTCTACCCAGGAATCCTGCAGTTTCACCCATGGAGATTATTGCAAAGTGTCATTAGTGTTAATGAAAGTATCAATGCTTGCGAGTACCAGGGTGCTCTCTGTGATTCCCTATTAAATTTTTCCCCTCTACACTTCATTGAGAAGTAAAAATAGCACCAGAAAAAGATTCATGGAGTGCATGGTGAGAAAAACAGGAGAATGCATCACCAAGAGGAGAGGATTTTGTGCATAGGGCAGAGCTGATATGTGTCAAGGTGGGACACTTTCAGGGAAGATGGTCTTGTTGGGATCCTGACCTGCCCAGGCAGGAGCAGCCTCAGTGCCCTAACCAGCTCCAACCAAGAGGTATCCGACAGTTCTTTTCAATTTTACATTGTTTCCTTTCCCTTTTAGGAAATGATGATATTTTCCACGTAGTGTCATTCCAGCAGATGAAACGCAGGAAGCAAGCTCTGATGTAAATGTAAATGTTTTCTTCCCCCAGGTAACGCCAAGGAACTTGCCAGCATTCTCAAGTTCCACATGGCTGATGAGATCCTGGTGAGCGGCGCGGTCAGCGCGCTTGTGCGGCTCAAGTCCATGCAGGGAGACAAGCTGGAAGTCAGCATGGTGAGTCAGAGCTGACGGGACGTGGTCTGTGACCAAAGTCCGTGTCAGGGCACAGAGGATGTCTGCTCAGTTGGGTTGTTTGTTGGGAGCCTGTCCTAAATGTGCATAGAGTCGCCACCAAGCTGTGTTTCTGGGGCTGTCGTGGAGGGACTCTTGCCATGTCAGCAAGTTTGGCAACCTTGAAATGTGGTTTGCTTCAGCTTTCTTCCCAATTGTAAATGACTTCCAGGAGCTGTTATAAATTTAACCCTGAGTCATGGGGAAAAAACATAAATAAATCAAATGAATAGCTTGTTCAGCTAACACGTCTTTTTCAGTGTAATGAAAATGATCTCTGCATGGGCTCCTCTAACACAGCAGGATTTATTTAGATGTGTAATTTCATTTCAGAAATTCTGCACTCCATTAAGAGAATGTAGAATTCCCTATTGAGGACAAATATATATCTCTCAGAAAATACGTAACTCACAGCCTTCTCTATGCATAAGGAAGAAAACACAGACAAAAATGGAAAGGTTACTATTCCAGAGTGTCGGCCAGCCCATGTAGCAGACCTCTGCCATGTCCAGCCATGGTCTGCTCACTCCTGCTGTAATCCCCATAGTAATCCCTCCTTGTGCCCTGATTCAGCAGCACAGAGAGATGCTTAGGGCTCGTTTTGGGGCTGCCTTGCTTGGGGATGAATTAAGGCCCCTGTTCCAGGCTCCCAGCTGTGGGCTCTGCTGGTGCGTGTGCAGTCTTTCCACCCAGCCCACAGAGAGCCTGTGCTTCAAAACCTGCTGGCTGCTCTGCTCAACCTATCATTTGGTTCTCAATTGGCAAGGGAAGTGAAAATGCTTACAGCCACCTAGTAAATGAATGAGTTCAAATGAAGGTTTTATAAAATTGGAAAGCACCGATGACAAAAGTTTCTCATTTTCTGCTTTTTCACTTTATTTGCTCCTCCTGAACAGAAAAACCACGTCATACACGTCAACAAGGAGCCCGTTGCTGAAAGCGACATCATGGCCACAAATGGTGTGATTCATGCTGTGAGCTCTGTCTTGCAGCCTCAGGGTAGGTTGGCGCTTGGAAGTGCTTCGAGCCACACCATCACAGCAGAACTGTCACCAAAACCACCTCTTCTGTAAAGTGAGCCACATAAAACATGGAGCAGACCGTGCATGATGATGGGTGTACAGCACAGCCTGCTGGAGTTGGTGCTCTGCTGCCGTGCCCTCTGGGAGTTGTGGTCTCTCCATCTCTGCTTTAGGAGGGAGCAATTGCTTCACTTTATTGTGGATGCTATGGGATTTTCAGCACACGGTTTGACATACTGCAAGGAAGCAGGCTGAGTGCTTTGAATGCCATCTATATATGTGTGTTAATATCTATCTATCTGAATATATATTTGTGTCTAGTATTTCAGTGCTGTCTCTGTCCCACTCTTAGCTTCAAGGCCACAAGAAAGAGGTGACGAGCCTGCAGATCCTGCGTTAGAGATCTTCAAACAGGCATCTGCTTTATCTAAGGTAAAAGGAAAAAACAGCCAAAAATCCACCCTTGTAGAACTACCGAAATTACATTTTGGCAGCAGTGATTTGAAGATAATGTCACACTGAGATTTTGGCTTCCAAAGAGAGTAAATGTATATGTTTTGTGGTTTGATCCAGCGTCTTTTCTTTATTTAATTGTCTAAGAAGTGGTACTTTTTCAACATGAAGGCTACCACTGATAGCATACCTTTACACCTTGCCACGTTGCTGTGTATGTCAACCTCCAATAATGCAAATGGCACCAAAGAGTCATTTATCTGCCTCTTCTTCTGCACTTTTGGCAGCGTGAGGAGAACTAGCAAGTAGCTCAACATCAGAAATGGAAATATTCTTCCAGTAAAGCTGTTGTGTGTAACAGTTTGGAGACTATGGGTGAACGTATGCAAAGCCTTACAGCTGCCAGGGATTTGTTGCAGTTATTCAAACACGATGTTTTCTTCCCATGCAGGTTTCTCAAAGGAATCCTCGGCTAGGTAAGGCCACTTCTCCACTTCTCCACTCCACCATATTTCCCATCCCTTAAAGAATATTCTGTGCTCTTGCTGTAAGCAAGATGCAGCATACCCAGGAGGGGAGCGTGTCCGTGTGTCTGTCCCACCCAGTTTGCTCTTCCCCTTTGCAGCACCCGTTTACTCCAGGCTACTGGCGAAGATGAAGGAGAACTCGGGTGGGTTCTGACCATACCCAGTGCCTCCATCCCCTCGCCCTGCCCACGCCAGGGGGGAAGGACAGAATCGTTGAAAACCAAATATCGCCCTTAAGTTTATTTTTTTGTTTCCAATGGAATGGATCGGAAAAATGAAAAGCCATATATATGTGTATATATTTTTAAGACCTTTTTTTTTTTTTTTTTAATCACAAAGTTTCCACCTTGAGGATAGTTGGGTTGGTTTTTTATGACATACCCAGTTTTGGGCTTGCTCTCTATGACAGAGAAAGGCAGGTGCCTAATTCAGCCCTGATTCAGCAGCACAGAGAGATGCTTAGGGCTCGTTTTGGGGCTGCCTTGCTTGGGGATGAATTAAGGCCCCCCTGTTCCAGGCTCCCAGCTGTGGGCTCTGCAAAAATCAGGCTCCCAAAGTGGAGAGTTAGGCATGAGCCCACCAAAACTCCCATCCAAACCAGGGCCAGAAGTGGAAAATGTTGGTTGGAATGGTCTGTGGATGTTCAGCTTTCTGAGCAAATGCATCACCAGAGTTGCCAACTGTACCACCAGTGGTGACTGATTTGGAAAAAATAAATTTGTTGAATTCATTAACCAGTACCCAAACAATATATATATATTTTTTTAATTATTATTTTATTGCTTTGTTTGTTTTGTTTGGTTTTTTTTTTTTTTTTTTTGGAACAAACATTGGTTTTTCTTCTCCTTTGTTTTAAAAGTCAACCATACGATTCTCATTTGATGGCTTTTAACAGAAGCCTCTTTTGACTTTGAAGAAACTGCATAATTATAAGCTATGGATTGAACAGTTCTCTCTCTTTTTTATTTTTAATTGGGTTTTGTTTGTGCCTATGGATTTTAATTTTTGTTCACAAAAAGTATTGAATTGAGAGTTCTCCCTGGCAGAAGTCTTCCATTAAATGGTGCCTTTGTAATAATGGTTGTGTTTTTTTTTTTTTTCTTTTGTAATAAAAAAAATTGAAAATAAAATCAAAAATATAAATACGAGAAACGCTGGTAATCCTTGGGGGATTTTTATTATTTGTGTGTAACTGTTTGGTGGTGTTTATTGAGGAGGGAGGTTTGTATAAGGGCAGATTGGTGTTTGCACACCTAGTAGTGAATTGTTCTTTATTCGTCCTCTGTGTCCATAATTTTTTGGGTCTGGAAAACAGGAAGCAGAGGAATAGCTGAACAACCACCACCCATAGCAGCAGAAAGCAGATAAATCCAAAAGTCATTTATTTTGCTTCTCCAAAAATGTTGCCCTCCCCTCAAACTGAGGGGTTCCCCGCAGGCTGGGTTTTGCCATCATGTCTGGGAATGGCTGGGCTGACTTCAGTGCTCTCCCCTCCACAGGCAGAGGGATGCAGGGCAGCCCCAGACACTGCAGGGCTTGATATCCAGCACAGCTCATAGGTCTCAAGGTGTCCCAGAAATGTACTTAGGGATTAAATTGCTCCCACACCCATCCTAACCAGCAGCAGCGCTGTGTCCCAAGGGCACCATTGGCCACATCACTATGCCAGCAGCACTTCACCCCCTTTGGGGCTCTGTATTTATTCCCTGACTGGGTATTACCTGTAGTGAAACCCATGATTACCAAGGAAAAAAGAAAAAGGGTATCGAGTGCAGCATACAAAAACAAACAAACAAAAAAACTAACCCCACAAAACCCCAGATGGCTTTGGTCACTTTGGCTGAGAGATGCACTTTTTCTTCCAATAAAAGCCCAAATTGAAATCCCATCTGCTATACAGGAGCCATCTGCATAATTCAGAAGTGTGAAAAACAATCAGCCTCTTCTTTCCCTTCCCCAGCCTCCCATCTCATCATCTTGTTTCCCTGGGGTGCTGCAGCCCTCTGTTATTTAAGCCTGGAGTGATGGGGAATGCTGTGAGCCACCCATTCCAGCCCCAGGAGGCAGGCTCCTGGGGGAGGCTCAGCTTTTTGTAATCAGGATGATTAATTGTGGACTCACACAAAAACCCAAGAGAGGGAAAAAAAACAAAAAACAAAAAAAAGGCTTTTTGCAGGTTCCTTAGTAGAATGTGTAGTTATAGGGGCAGTCTTCCTGGTTTGTTTTTGTTTGATATCATCTGTTTATTCCATTGATGCTTCAAGAATAAGTGATACAAAGCCCTCTACCATTTGGGAAGTAGATCTGTGCCTTCTCAAGGTGAGTGCCTTTTGTGCTGGTATCTTCTTTGTGTCTGACTTGGTGATGCTGAGTGTTTCTTGGCAAAAAAATGAAGCTCCTGCAGTAGACAGAACAGGGGTGAACTTTGCCTGAGTGTGCTTAGTACCTAGGAGCATCCCATCTGCTGGCAGAGAGTGGTCTTCATCTCCTGGGAACAGAGCTCTGCCTTCCCACCTCCTGGTTTATGGACAGCCATTGGGTCTAAGGGTGATGTAAGGGTGGTCTCTCAGTGTTCTGTACATGCCTGATTTGCCAGGGAACACAACCTGTATGAATGCTGACGGTGCCTGCAGCAGCTCCCCCAGCACTCTGGCTGCAGGTCTGTTGTCTCATTCTGTTGAATTCCCTGGAATCCCACATCCTGGGAAGCAATCCTAGGGAGCCTTCCTGTGGGCTCTGTGTTTGGAAACCCTCAGTGCTTTGGTGCCTCCAGGCGATGGTTTGCATTGGTGGAAACTCTGGAGATGACGTAGTCCCCTTCTCCAGTGATTGTGGAATGGTTTAGGTTGGAAGAGACTTTGAAAATCATCTGGTTCCAACCCCTGCTGTGGACAGGGTTGCTCCCCGCTGGATCAGAGTGCCCAGGGCCCCACTACCCTGATCTTGAACACCTGAAGGGATGGGGCACCCACAGCCCTGGGCAGCCTGTGCCAATGCCCTGATCAGCAGCCCTGATTCAGGAGCATTTCCCCCCTTTCTGTGAGCAGAATCAGGGCAGTGCTCGCAGCTGTCCCACAGTGAGATGGTATTGCTTCCCCTGATGGAGGCATGGAGGGAGGAAGCAAGAGGCAAACAGCTGGGAGATGAGGAAATGAGGAGTGCTGAGGCCATGGGAATGTCCAACTCAGCTGCCATTTTCTGAGGAGAAATTCTGTTTGTTGGGTTTTTTTTTGCACTGTAATGGAAGGTGGAAGTGAAAGGCGGAAGGAAATGGCTGGTGGTGTGGAGAAACATAACTGCTGTGGGGAAGTGCTGGCTGAAGGGCACAGAGCTGCACCCAGCAGGGAAATGGAGGAACGTCCCAAACCTTGGCTGTAGTGGGATGGGAGCTGGAGGTCCCCTCTGCACCACTTCCAGGCAGCAGTGCTGAGGTGGGAAGAAAAGGGCCTTGTTAGGGCAATTTCTGTATATGCCAGTGCAGGAATGCTGCTGGCAGCATCCTGGGCGTTGCAACCAGTGCCATGGGAAAGCAACCAGTAGAATTGGTCTTCTGGGCTATGCAATCCATGGGTGTGCTGCACTGCATTGCTGTGTTCTTACAGCTGGAGCATTTCCACCCCAAAACCCAGTGTGTGTAGGTGCATGCAGCTATAGCAGGCAGATCTGTGCTGCATCATAGCTCCTCCCAGGGCTGGGGCATCCCAGCAGGGAGACAAAATGAGAGCAAGTATGTGCCTTCTCAAGGAAATCTCAGTCTAAAAGGGAAAAAAGTAAATAAGAGTGTGTTTTCCTATTGAATATTTTCAGGACTGTGTAGACTCCCTTATTTACTTTTCTATAATACTAACTCCTTCACTTGCAGTGGCTCCAGTTCAACAAAGTAACTGATTGCACACTGAATGGACAAACATAGCTTTTAAGTGCATGCTCTGCGGGGTGCTGACTTCTGGTCGGTGCTCAGCCCTCAAACTGATGTGCAGTGGGCAAATTCCATCTGCTGGGCACAGTGGTGTGGGCGTCCCAGCAGGGATGGGCAGCGGCGTCACTGAGGGGATGGAAACTTCACACTGAATGTGAAATGGTTCATTTTGGGGAGCTTAGTGCAGTGGGTTTGTGCATTTACATCCTGAGACAAGAACCAGAGCCGCTTTCCTTCTAGAAAATTCAGACTTTTCCGGTGGCTTTCTGCAAATATATTTATTTTATGAAAAGCAATGCTGTGCTCTGTCTCAGGAGTGCTGCAGTGGAAAACACGTGCTCCTCCGGCAGCACGGAAATTTGGGAGCACCGAGTTTGGCTGATGAAAGGAGCTGAGAGCCAGCCCGCCCCATGCTGGAATTTGGGTGGTCAGGGTGAGCGGGGGGGAGGTGGGTGTGCACCCATCTGGGTGTGAAAGGGCAAAGCCTTCCCCCGTGTCAGAGGGCAGGCAGAGCGAGCAGGGGATGAATGCAGCCATGCACTGCGTCCAGATGTGCTGCGGGGTGACCCCTCCAAGGCAGAGCTGAGGGCAGAGGTGAGCCACCCACGTGCCATCGCTGTTAGGAACTTGTTCCTGCTCTGCTGCTGTCCCCTTGCTGCACGTGGTTTACGGAAAGTCATCACACCTGTGGTCTCAGGAGAAATGCAAAGAAAAACTCGTGTGATGTCAGTGCAGGGGAAGGATGGGCTCGAGGGAGACGTGGCCGTCAAGGCGGCCAGCAGCTCGTGGGTTGTCTCTGAGTCCTTTTTGGTGACACATCAGGGAGACTCTGCAGAAACCTGTAACTTCCTGGCAGACAAATGTTCTTTCCAATGATTAGCGATGCCTTAATGTTTTGTAATGTTCTTTTGTGTAAGCAGTTTGCAGGAGTCCAGAACTGCTCCTAAGAAAGGTCACTTGGCACAATGCAGAGTGGCATCGAGTGCCGCTGAGAGCATGAAGGGTCCTCCTGCTGGGGCTTCCCCAGCAGCACATCCTGGAAAGGGAGGCAGTAGGAAAGGTTGGTTTGCTGGATGCTGCCATTCAAGGAAGTTTAAGAGCTGCCATGAGCAAACCCTCTTTCCTGATATGTGTACCCTTGACTCGTCAGCAGTTTTTCAGAGGTTGGTTTTCTGCTGGGCTCTGAGCTTGCAGCCCAACTCCTCTTTCATTCACACCCTTTCCAAAGGGATTTTCTCTACTTCTGTTTTTTTCCATGCACCACTTGAGCATCAAGCTCTAGTGTCTGTGACAAATGTAAACCTGGTTGTATCATAACTGCTCCTTTAGGAAGAGAATCCAGATCTCCTGTTTGGAAATCAGTTGTGCAGAACCTGCTGGCCCTCAGAGGGCACTCACCAAATTTTTGGTTTTATGAAACCAGATGGATGAATTCAGAACTTGCACCAGTGCTTCTTTGCAGCTCTTCAAGCATTCTGCCTTTGGTCCAAAGGTTATACAAAGAGGATGGGTGCCCCATTTCAGTGTTTAGGGGAAAAACCATACATCCTCCAATACTACGTTGCTATTCTTGTTCACAGTGCTCTTAGAGCTGCCGACCAGAGGATGGATCCATGGAGAGGTGAGGTGGCACCATGACAGTGCCAGCAGCCATGACCTTATCATTAAAGCTGACTTTATAACACCATTCTGAGGGCACCTCTGGTTGGTGCAAGCTGTAGGCTTTCTCATCTCTGTAGCCAGCATGGCATGCATGCTTCCAGCTGTGCCCATTGCTTTGGGTGTGGTACGCAGAGTGGTGGCCTCCAACTTGGTGCTGGCACACATGAGCATCCTATAACATCTAGCTCAGTCTGATCCTACAGCTGGACAGATAACAGATCATCATTTCTCCAGTCATGCAGACAGCAAACTACTCAGATAGAAATACTTACAGACTTGTCCCTGACTGCAGGGCATCCATCCCTGCACTCCAGCTGGAGGGAACTGATTGTGCAACACTCGTTCCCATGGGTGATGGGGACACACCCCACTGATTGCCCACGGATGTGGACTGGCACCAGCAAGTGATCAAACCAGCAAATGTGGCTGGTTCCCTTCCTTAGCTTGTAACTAAAGAGCAGGAAAAAGTGAAATAAACAAAGTGAAGCTGCAGAGCAGTCACGCAAGGCAAAGGAACCAAGGAGCATCAGCAGAAAGTGCTCTGGGAGCACCATCTGTGAGCACTCCAGGGTCAGGAAATGCTGCTCCTGATGGAGTTCATGGTATGAGCGTGCATTGCCGGAAACAGACTGGGGGTGAGGCGATGCAGTTGTGCCTTTCATTTGCTCAGCATCTTTTTTTCCCTTTTTATGTAAATCCAGCAAACGGGGAACTTAAAGTCACATTTGTCATAGAAGATTTTTGACTGCAGAAAAGTTTGTGGATTTTCTTCTGTAGGGTTGCTTTTAGCTCATATCCTTGCTGCTGTTATCCCGAAATGTAAGGAAATGGTGGCAAGTGGCCATGGCAGAGCACCAACCCAGGGACAGGGCACCCTGCCAATGGGGCACCCCTCCAGGATTCGGGTGCATTGCACTATGAGCTCACATATGGGGTCTTGCAGGCTGCTGTGCTGACATACACACAGGAACGTACCCTTTCTCCAGAAATAACCAGAAAACCAGACAGTCTCAGGGCTGTCTGATTACCTTTACAGTTACTGTCTGGTTACCTTTACCCTGTGCACCTTTACAGTAAGAGGTGCAGCTTCTGTTTCATCTTAGCAGTTCCTGAAACAATCCTATTGCCTCATTGTTTACTGGGTTTCCTGACTCCCCTGAGCTGCTGGTCAGGAAGCTGTTGCCTGCTCTTCCTCTGTCTATCCCCAAGGGATGGCACTGAGAGTCAGCATGGGTCAGGATGCCATGCACCCACTGTGTAAAAGCCTTGATGAGAGAAAGGAGGTGCTGAGATCCTTCAGAAAGCTGTGGGTGGACGTGTTCAGAGAATCAAAGTGCTGCCTTTTTCTGGGCTCTGCCTTCTGCTCTTGCTTTTATGTGACACTTAGGGGACAATTGCAAGACACAGTTTGGTCATACCCACAGGGAGCATGGATTGCTGGGGTGCTTGGGGCTGGTGGCAGGGAGGAATGCTCTGCGTGCTGAAGCATTTCTGCACTCCCAGCCTGGGGATGCTTGGGGGCACTGGGGAGCACAGTGAGTAATGCACCGAGTAGGTGGTCCCAGGCCTGCTGCCCAAACGTTCCTCTGAGCTACTATATTTGGATACCACGAGCAAAGTGACTTCACCTTCCTGTTTAGAAACAGCCCCCGAAGCTGCAGCCCCATTGCTGACGCTCACCCCAGAGCAAAGCTTCTCCTCCTGCAGCATGGGGGCTGCGGAGCTGTGCTGCTCCTGCTTAATTGTAACCAGATTCCCCAAGAAATGTCTGCTGCAGTATTTATAAATACCGCAGCCAGCAGCTGCTAATGCCAAACAGGAAATTTTAAGCTGAACAAACTTTTCCACGTTTCTAAGTGGGAAAAGTAAACTGTAGCTAAGATCTTTTTTTTTTTTTTTTTTTTAATGCAAAAAAAAAAAAAAAAGTCTAAATAGCAACAGGCTTCCATATCCTCAGAAAGGTTCATGATTCTTGAAGTCTCTGTGCTTTGCAGATAGCCCTTTCTGTAAGCAGTGTCTGCAGAGTGATAGGGAAGGTGGCTATTTTACTGACTTATCTTAAAAGCAGGCCTCAACGCAAACCATTGTGCTGCATGGTGTGGCAGTCCAGTTAGTGATACAGCCTATAAATTAGGGCTGTTTGGGGCCAGAAATGGGCTGTTGGTAAGCTTTCTGTAGCAGTATGTATTGTCCCATCTCAGTGGATTGGCATTCTGAGCTATTAATATAACTGCTAGTGAAAACAATGAAGAATTTGAGTGGAAAATGATGAGTTAGGGATGAAGCCAGTGTGAGCAATGGCCACCAGAAGGAAATCAGCCCTTGATATCTGGCATTTTGTGTTTTGAGTTCTTTTCCCCTGAAGCTGTTTTTATTTTCTAGGACTTTCTTGTTTCTGCTCATTTGTTGGTTGGGATCGAGATGATATGTTGGAGTGCTAAGGCATAGAAAAATGTAACACCAAATCTTAGTGGATTTGTTTGCTTTAAACAACTTCTGCCATTTATGAAGTCACCAAATTCCTTCTTCAGGCGAAAGGCGCTATTAAGCTTTTAAAAACTGATTCGTGTAACTTCACAGACAAAGGTGTTGAAATAGAGATGAAATGAAGCAGATGTCCTCACTGTGCATATTCTGAAATCATATTCTCCAAATCAAACATCTTCCAAACTGAAGAGGAGAAGGATAAACTATACCAGGAGTGCTTGGAAATACCTCACTCTCTTTCCATCCTTGCCATCGCCTTCATGCTCAAGTATTCCTAAATCTTGTTTTTCAGTAAACTCTTATGATAGTGCCTTAATGGAAAGAGTTTTCTGAAGTCTTGTTTTGATGCTGAGACTTTTATTGTTTTTGAATTCCTTCGATAGCCATTCCTTACCCAGTTCCATGATGAGAGTCAATTTGCTTTCGAATGGCGGCTGGTCAATGCCTTGTGTGATCCCTTGATGTAGATCTTGCAACCATGTGCAGGTGAGGAGATGACTGAATTTGTTTCCCTGCTTTCATGCATCAGAGCTCTTGGAACAGCCTCAGCTCCTCACAGTCAGCTGTTCTGTGCCTCTTGTTTGCATTTAGATGTCCCCAGGGTCAGCTTCATCCCCTGACTACAAGGATTCAGCAACATGCAGATGCAAGACAAAACAGCTGAACCAAGGTCAGGCACCAGGGCTGTGGCAAGGAGGAGGTCTATTTACTAGTTTTGAAAAGCTATCAGTGAAATGCCCCTCTTGCATAACTGATGAGAAAATTCTGGTTGCCTATCATTAAGCTCTAAGAGCTTTGCTTCTCCTCCAGATGTAACGCTGTTTGATTTGGTGTTATTTTTAAATCTCTGCTCATCAGCCTGAATGGGCATTGCCTGACCCCTCTCTCTATTTATTTTAATGTAAATAAGTGTGACAGCGTTATTCAGATGTTCTTCTCTCAATTCCTGCGTGATTAATAGGGAATGGCAAAGATACAGTGAAACTGGGAGCCCTTCTTTAGGTTTTTGGGGAAAAACACATGAAAATGGGTAACTGTGTCTCAAAAAGCAGAATTGACTCACTCCAAACCAAGACAAACATTGAATCATGAGTGCACTGGCTTGCACTATCCACTGTCAAACATCAGGTTACAGATGGTTCAGTGTGAAACATCACCACGACAGCTAGAATAGCAAGATGTGGAAAGAGGGACAAGCTACAGATCCAATACCACAGCTGTCCTCTGTAGCGTGGGTTGTTTAAGGTAAAGGCAAACTGGAATGTCCATAAAGAGTGAAAGTAACTGGCCAAAGCCCTGTGTGCCAAGTCCCTGCTGAAGTTGCATCGCTCCACCATGCCTCAGGCTCTGGACGTAAAGCACTGAGTTGGCCTGGAATCTTTATTACACTTCGTAGCAAATTAGATCTGGTTAAGGAATTTTCCAGTCAAAGCTTCCTTTGCTGGGAAATGTGGATTCAGTGAAACCATAACTTTGTGAAACATATGAGACAAGCTCTTATACCAAATTTTCCACCCATGGTAAGAGGGGTGTAGACCATCACAGCATAACTCACACTTGGGTTTGACAGGCTGAGGTTGGTATTTCAGGATGAATTTAAGCTAAAATGGAGCTCACATTCACCTTCCCTGATTCTGGGGCTGTACCAGGTGCTGACCAGTGATGGTAGCTGCTTAGAAAAGGATGGAAAAGGGGAAGAAATGCCAGTTCCTGGTTTTAAGCTGCTCTGTGCTAGGCCAAGTGAGTCTGTCCTGCTGAAAGCGAGACCGCATCTCAAAACAGATTTTCTTATAGATTAATCAAGGTTCTCAGAACTGTGCCCATCAGAAAGAGTGAAGCCCTGCTCAGCTGACACTGCAGTTGCACCTACTCACATCCCTATAATGACAAGATGCAGTTTGGGCTGTAGGGCAGGACAGCAGGGCCTGGGAGCAGAGCAGAATGATACTGCAAGCTTGTACCTTCTGTTCCCCTCATTAATTTTAATCAGGGCAGGAATTCAGACAGGGATAGAGAAATGTGAGGTAGAAGGCAGAGCACCTGCTCACAGCCCCTCCAGTGACTTCCAATGGCTGTGCCTGGTGGCAGGCAGCTCCAGGCCAGCTCTTTCCCTGCCCCATCTCAACTTCACAGTGCTCTGATGCAGACCTTGGTGTTATGCTTGGAATGATGCTGAAGCTTGGCTGATGTTGTCAGCCATGCAGATCTGCTTCTCTATTTAAGTAGACTGCCTAAATGAATTTGTATGCCTTTTACCATATCCATTTGAGCTACCTGTGGAAGATTACCTGTCCTTGTGCAACTGTGTGCTTGTGGGAAGCAGGCTACTGTAGAGTTTTAGTCTTTGATGGCTGTAATGCCAATAAAAAGCTGCTTGCTTTGGATTGGCAAAGACTCTGGAATTTGTTCTGTGCTTCATTTGCTGGCTTTTAAAGAGAATTTTTCTTGCTTTTTATGAGCCTTATGTAGAGAATGAGCCACCACTGTAAGGTAGAAGAATAATTGTCTGTCTGAACACTTTTCTCGTTCTAGCAATCAGTGTCTGGATATTAGATAGCCACGTCTCTGGCAGTCAGATATATCCAAAGTGTCACATAATTACTGTGGGCACAGAATCACCGTCACTCAAAGCAAGCTCACGATTTCCCTCTGAAGAGGGTTATTGTAATTGGAACCACCTGCACACACTGAAGCCAGGAGCATTTTGGCTTCAACACAGCTTTGCTGAGAACGTTAATGCAATTTCTTATGTGAGCTAAAACCTGTAAAGGATGTTTTTCTGTTGTCTCTGCATTAATTGTTTCCAGCTTACAGCATGGAAATGTTATTTTCCCTGGGAGACCAGAGGGAGAAGAGGAAGGAGGAATGTCAGGACAAATGGAAGGTTTGGATGAATGTAGGAGGTTCTTGGGGTTTTTCCTCCTACTCTTGCTTTCATTAATCATGGGAACATAGGTACAACTAATTTAGTCAGACTTTTGTCAGCCACAAGGCAGCTGTTAATAGTTCCATAGCTGCAAAGCTTTCTTAAAATGGGTCATTTGGGTCTCCAGGGGTCTTTTGCTGTTTGGGAACAGGTCCTCAGTCTGCCTTCTGTGGCTGCTGAAGAACTGGCTGTGCAGCTTTCTTCCCGTTGTTGTTGTTGTTGTGTCTGTGCTGTTCAGCTTTACAAATGCCAGCCCTTCTGCCTTCCCTTCATTTGTTTAGTCTTCTCATCCTCTTTCTTGCCTCAGTATGTAATGACAGTGCTGACCGTGGCATTGAGCTAGCTCAGCGACCTCCTGCTGGGTAGGCAGAGCACCTTTACTTTGAGAAGCATCCACCAATCTCTGCTCTCATTCTAGCTTTGCATGCTTCTTCCCATGTTCACCTCAGAAAATACTCACTTTTAAATTTATTTATTCTCTTGGCCAAATTCATTGTCCCTCTTTTCATATCATCTCTTTTCCAATCCCCCTCCTCTCTCCTTCCAATTATGATCTTACCAATGTCCTTCTTGTGTGGAGAGTTTGGAACGCAGCTGAGCTACTGCTGCTTGAAACTGACTACAGAGATACGGCCAAGTCCTCAGCTTCCCTAAGTATCTGAGATGTTGACTGTTCACACTCTTTCTAACTTCTGTGTGGGAAATATCTGTGGATGCACTCATGGCACTTGAGGAAAAAGGCTCCGTGCGTGGAGCCTGATGTTTGGAGTACTTGAACTCCCTGTTCTTGAGGGGGGTGTTGGAAACAGTGCCCGAATCTCCTACGCCTTTGAAGGCTTCAACCATGCATGTCGACACTTGGATCTGGAAGCAGATGTACTGAAGAAATGTTCCCAGCTCAGAATGACTCATTAGCAGAGCTTGGGTTGAGGCCATACAAGCTCCAATTGTCCCGTCTCCAGCCGCTGGCCTGTTCCAGAGAGGCTGCATGGAATAGATGACCCTTGCTCATTAACTAACACATGAACATCCTTTCTCATCAGTAGCTTCCACATGCTGAAATTACTCACTTGACATCCAAATATTAATGGAAAATGGCTTTTTAATACTGAAAGCTATTCCCTTCTTGCACTGTCCAAACCATAGCCTTTTGGATGGGCTTCTGATGTGCTGCTGCTTTCTCCAAAGCAACCATCTCCTGTAAATAGTACAAATTTAATTGAAAAGGAATGCATATCTGAAACCTTTAGAAAGAGAGATCATGAAGGCATTCTCACTCTAGGGGAATTATGAGTGGTTGTAAAGCTAAGGAACAGGAAGGCAAGCAGTGCATAGCCAGATTGATTGTGATGATTTCTGACTTATTCCAAATAATCTGGGTGTACCAGGGAGGTTAACTGGTCGTTCTTTCCATACATCACAGTTTCTCCTCCAGAAGCAGAGCAGGGGTGTTGCAGAGTCCTTCTGGTTGGGGTATTTTGCGTGGTTTGGTGTGGTTTTCCTGGGAGGGTCTCTCCCACTACTTGTTCCGCTTTTCTGTTCCATTTTGAAAGTGCAAGCTAATTGTTGTGCCAACACTAAGAGCACAGTGCCACAACAAACGCCAATTTGCTAAACCGAGTGTAAGCAAGATTATTAGCCTGCTTACATAAGGTTCTTTCAGGCACGTCAAGTATTTTAGTTGTGGAATGAACGTAGTCATTTTAATATGGCCAGACTGTATCCAGACAGTCTAGGGATTTCAAAAATCATTTCCTTTAATTTATTGCTGTTTCAGGCTTTCGTTTTGCCTATAACACGGTGTGCCTAAGTTTCTTTTGCAGCCTACTCACCATCTGCAAAGTTGTTTTCAATGTGCTACTGTGCCTTGATCCTTTCCCTCAGTAGCTGATGCCTCATATTAAGTAGCAGAATTGCCTTTGCTGGGCTGTGCAGTGTTAGAATGGAGTTCTCACTCTTCTCTGACCCAAGATCTTCCCACCTTGCTGTCTTTATAGAGATGTTGGTATCATCCAAGTGGGATCACCCTTTGGGCAAGAGATTGGCCTGGGCCTGTGTTAGGCTGTGATGTCATGCCCAGCCTGCCCCACTGAGCCTTGCAGAGTTGGTGGCCCCAGGGCTAAGTTTAAGAGCAGGCAATGACTGGGGTTTTCTTTCCTGTGAGCTTTCCAGAGGGTCCTGAGTGGAGCACAGCATCTTGCGTAGGTCTGTCAGCGTCATCTGACTGTCTTTCCATTTCCATCACCTTTGCTCCTCATGGAACAAATCACTCCCATCTTTGGAGTGATGTCAGACAAAAGCTCTTCAATGTGGTGGCAGCACAAAGATGTAGCTGATGATTTGCATATTATTATTTTTTTTTTTCCCTAGCTAATTCTAAATTAAAAACAACAGAGAAAAGTAACTGAGAACTACTTTGATGTTGAGATGAAGAGCATTTATTCATGGTCAGAAACAAGAGTGTACAACCATCATTAGGATTTCTGATTATTGCCCTACCATGTGCCATTTCAGACCACACTTCCTCCCTCCTCACCTTATCTGTATTCAAAAGGCTGAATTCTAAGCTTGTCCCCAGTGCCTTGAAGAACGCATTTGTTTCTGATTTTACTCAAACAATACTGTTTCTCTTGCAACCAGAAAAAGCAGTAAGCCTTTGTCTGGATCCTGTGGTTTTCTATGGCTTGGCTCTCCAGATGGTTTTGTTATTTCACCTTTGGTTGTGTAATCTGGAATGCTAATGCAGACCATGAGCCATGCACACACCATTGGCTCTTAATCTGACATTTCTAGCAATCACTGGTAGCAATGTTAAGGCACACAGGAGCCTTAGTCTCTCTGGGACTGAAAGGCCCTGGAGTCAGCACACAGTCTTGTCATATTTTCCTTAATATATAACAATCAAAGCTTGAGTTCAAGTTTCAATTCTTCATCATCTGCTCAATGTCACCATAAATACATGTCTATTACTGTGTAATTAATATGATTTTCACTTATATAACGGTGTCAGAGCTTTCTGGATTTCCTGTGCTCATTTGAGAAGTGGAAGAAGATGCGTGTGGGCTGGTAAATGGAAAGAATGAAGTTCTTCCTCAGCCTCTAATTTGACAGAGCCATATAGAGGAATGGTGGTGAATCAATCCCGCTCCTCTGTGGATGGATGTAGGCTGTCATGCTTAACTGGTGATGATCCTATTTACAGCAACACTGAACTTAACCTCTGAATTATTCCTGCATTTTGTATACTAATGAAAGCTAACAAATGGCCAGAACACGGCAGTGATGTTCTGTAGGTCATCTGTCCCCACTGGGGTTGGAAGGACACCCTTAGGCTTGGCTTCCTGCAGTAACACAGGAAAACTTTTTGCCTTTTTACCAATAGACTTTTAATCTAAAGGAGCCTTCACGACTCTGCCTGCCCACGTTAATGTCTGCAGATTAAAAGAGCCCATATTCCTGTATGAAGATAAAATATGTATTTCCATATTCCCTACGGTGTGCTGGGTTTCTCCTACAGCTTTTTGGTTGCTTTTTTTTTTTAATTTCTTCCTGCAGTTCCTGAGGATTGCAGTGTGTTCAAGAAGGGCTCTTGATTCTGTTATTCCTGTGCTGCAGCATTCCACGCTGACTAAGAACTGCTGGTCAGCAGGACCCAATCTTGCCATCCCCGAATATTCCAGTAAGTTTGTAGGAGAAAACGGAGAGAGAAAGGAGATTTGCTTAAAATTAAATGGAAAAAAAAAAAAAAAAAAAAAAAAAGAAGTGTTGATGGGATTTAAAAAGAAATATCTGATATCTCAGAGCTCTTGGATGAATGTCTGGGGAGTGTGCAAGAAGAATTAGCAGGGAATTCAGGTGTTGGCCTTCAGGATGCATTTCTTTAGGAGGTGTTTTACGTTCTTCATCGGTTTGGCAAACCTCTTTCCAGACCTGTCTTATGCAGCAATAGTCTAAAATAGGAGCCAAAGCCTCCTCTAGAAGCCGAGTGAGACTCAAAACAAGCTTATTGCTGCATGCCTGTGCTATCCAAATCCTGGTGAAACAGAGAAGTTTTGTTTCAGTATTTTCTCTCCAGATTTCTGAAGTTTCCCCCTCTGCCTTGCAGGAGGAATTACAGCTGCTGAAATAGCGAAGGGACAGAGATCCTCCAGCTCTCTGAGTGAAATGAACCCACCTTTCTGTGACATTTGACTTGTCCTTTTTTCTCTGATGTGAAAAACACGCTGGCAGTGATGCAATCCGCTTGGTTTCTGCAGGAGTCATTGCACCAGCTTGGTGCCACTGTAAATTCCAGCATGCTTTTACTGGGAAGGCATCTGGAGTTCAGCTTATAGAAGAAAGCTAGTAAGTGTGGAGGGTTGATAAGGAAAGTGCTGCTTGCTTTGGGGCCAAGCAATTAAACAAGTGGAAAAATTGGAAATGAAAGGAAATTTCCTCAGTAATCCACATTCTGATTTTGCTGTTAGAAATGAATTTTGTTAAATGAGATTTTGAAAAGCTGAAAATTACATCAGGAGAAAAAGCAGTTTTAGCTCAATCGCATTTGGAGAGGTAACGTTACATCAGTGTTTATGTTTCAGTCTGCTTTCCCTCTGGACTGGCAGGCTGTAACATCTGTGCTCCCATCTTTTAAAGTGAGGACAGCTAGATTTCTAAGACCAACAAATGAGATGTAGAGCATAGACATTGGGATGCACAGGGAGGATGATCCTGGGAGATAGTAGCAAGCCATCATGCACCCAGTTTCCATAGTGTGAAGCAATGATTTCACAGCCATGTCTGACCTTGATGTTGAGGGAGACCTGGGGACATGGAGTGACTACTTGTCCTCAGGTCCAACCTGTACATATCTGTCTTTATTTTAGTATCTGCTGGCTCTGGAGATGATTCCTCTTAGTAACTACAGCTTTGGTTTGTTCCTCTGTCTCAAATGTGTTGTGAGTGTGGCATCAGTGCTTTTTAAGGGCTTCTCTATCATTATGCATTTCTTCTCTATGCCAGTGCCTGCAGCCATCAACTCTTAAAACAAATCAGATGCTTTTAATCTCCTTTATTTGACCTGAGCAGTCCTTTGGTCAGGCAGTCCAGGGTAGATTTGGATCTGGAAGCCTTCCTACATTTCCTTGCTTTTCTTGAAGAGCTCTTCTGGCCTCAGTTTGCTTAAGCCCTGTGCTGCTGGATGCCTGGTGATGGCACATTCCTGTTGGGAATGGTCTGAGTCTGGGCAGAGATTGGTGCCATCTGGCACAACGCCCTCACAAACTGACACCAAGGAGGGCACGGCATGCTGAAGTCCTTCCTGCTCTGTGGTGGTGGTGGTATTGTGTTATTTCAAAATGGAGGGAGAAGATTCTGGTGTGAAATTGATGCTCATAAGTAAACGCTGACATGGAGGAAAAACTGACTCTAGAGTCCAACAGAAAGTCAGGATGTGATGCTTTGTACTCAGCAGCAGTGGGGTGAGGGGAGGGCAGTGTTCCTTACATCAGTGCTGTTTATGAGATGAGATCCAGCAGAGAAAGGAGCTAGATTTGACTGTGTGTATATAGATGACACAAACAGACATCTCATCTATTCATAGTCTCCCAAACTGGTTCAATTCCCCCTGGCACCAGTAGAGAGAGTTACGGGAATTTCAGTGGGAGTTAAACTTGGCCATAGGGAATGTCTTTCCCTTCTGTAATGCCTCAGTTTTTATTTTTGTTTTTAATTGTTCCTTCCAAGACTGTGGTGCATTAATCAGCAGCAGTGCGGTGAGGCAGACAAGGAATTCCTAGAGCACTGTAGCTCTTGCTGACGATGAAACTGTTTTGTGTTGAAATCACGTCTGGGACCCTGGGAAATCAGGGTCAGAAGCAGATGTCAGTGAGGTGCTGTCTGGACCGTGCTGTGGGGAGGTGATGCTTATGGCCCATCAGAACAGCATAGGCATGCTTGTGCCAATGAGCAAAAAGCAGTGAAACCAGAGGATGTACCATGGAACGGTTGGCTTGTGAGGGACCTTACAGCCCAACCAGTTCCATCCTGTTGTGGGTTGGATTCTCCCCCCCAGCTCAGGTTGCCCAGGGCCTCGTCTAACCTGGCCTTGGGCACCTCCAAGGATGGGACACCTTTAGAGGTCTATTTCCAGCCTTAATGATTCTATGATTCTGAGTAAAGAATTTTCTCTGGGCACCGAAGCATGGCACTGGGGCTGGTGGCTGCCACTGCACTGGGAGCACCGTGCCCATGGGGGGCCACGTTTGGGGCAGGGAGCAGTGGTGACCCTGGCAGTATTCACACACATGAGAACACACGCCCAGGGACCGCTCAGCCCTGCACAATGGCAGAGGGGACGGCTCCTTTCCAAGTTCAGCAGTTAAAGGAAATGATCATATCAAGAAAGGAAACCCCCTTAACATCAATACAAGTATTAATCTGCACATAATTCAGAGCGCTTTTGATTTGGCTTGCAGTCATCGTTTCCCACTTACTTTTGGCCTTGCTGCTGTGTGCAAAGAAGTGAGAGCTGTTTGTGAAAGCTGCAGGAATCTATTTAAAAACTGATAGGAATAGGGTTTTTTGAGTATACAAGAATGCCAAGTAAATCTGAAGCTTAACAGATGCAGGCATCGTAATGCACACAGGTACTGTGAGAGGGGTATGTGATGCAAGAACAGTTCAGTGTGTTATCAGGGCTGTAATGGTGGAATGAAGCACTTGTGTGGACCTTAGGGGTTTGGTTTTGCTATTGGGAATATTTTTCCCACCAGTAAATGGAGGAAAAAACGTAATGAAGATGCAGGGAGATGTATTTGAAAACAGAAAGATCTGGCTGAATAGAAGGGAAAAGAAGAAAAAGTTAAAATGTAAATGGAAAGAAAAGAGTGGAAGGGAAGAGATCATGCTCAGAAAGAGCCCACCCCACAGGGACTGTAGGGGCAGTGATGGGACTCAGCCTCGGGAGCAGGAGGTGGCTGCAGTTCGGTGGATACAAGGGATGGACCTGCTTGCACAATGGAGCAAACCATCAACACAGTCAACCTCATACCAGGCCTCAACAATGCACTGGGAATCCTTGAAATTGCTTAAGTCAGTGGGATCTGTGTCCAAACTGTGGGAGGTTTTCTTACAGCTATCACCATGGCATCGTGGTTCAAAAAAGAAAACCAAAAAAACCGCCCCCAAACCAATCTAAAATGAGTCGATCTGCTTCCAGCTCCTGCTCAAAGGGAAAGTTCTTGCTCTTCACTCTGGTTTCATTCCTGGGGTTTTATGTTCTATGATGTGGAAAAATTAAACCAGACAAAAACCATTTTTATAGTAAGTGCTGCAGTCCTGAGGCTCTTGGTGCAATCATAGAATTATTGAGTTTGGAAAAGACCTCTCAGATCCCCATGTCCAACCCCAACCCACCCCCCCCATGCCTACTGACCGTGTCCCCAAGTGCCACATCTCTACGGTTCTGGATCAGCCCCAGGAACAGTGACCCCACCATCCATCTCCCTGGACAGCCTGTGCCAGTACCTGACCTCTCTTTCAGAGAAGAAATTGTTGCTGATATATCCAACCTGACCCTCCCCTGTGCAGCTTCAGGCCATTACCTCTCATTCTACTGATGCAGTGCTGGTCCCTGTCACACCATGTGTATTCCCATACAGTAGCAATGCTGAGGCACTTCCAAGGAAACCCTCAGGAAACCGGGGTTAATCGCAGGCTTCTGCTTGTAAATGGCTCTGTGTGTTTACTTGCCCCTGAACTTTTTCTCCAAATAGTGTCAGCAGTAAAATTCCTTCAAGGGTTTTGTGCCTTGAGGCTGCTTGTGCTAACACAGGCAAACATGAAAAAGTAAAGGGACATCCAACTGAGCACCAAAATGCAGTTTGTTTTTGCAAAAGCTGGAGCAAGCTTTGCAAAAAAAAAAAAAACCAAAAAAAACCAAAAAAAAACCAAAAGGCTGTGGGGTGGCTGCTTCCCAGGGCTGAGCAGCACAGGCAGGAGATGCTCAGCTCTTCCCATGGCCCCAGAGGAGCAGTGGCTGCTCTGGGTGCTGCTGGGCTGCATCCTCCTGGCATTTTGAGACCCAATCAGTTTTGTTTGTGAGTTGAGGTTTGCTGCAGGTGTATGCTGGCATGAGATGCCTGTTGGGCAGCTCTGCATCCTGTCCTTGTTTTCTTGCTGCTCTCTTGGGGATTTTGGATTCAAGCTAACCTCTAATCCAATTGTTGTTGCAGCTTATTTATACCCTGAGTCGTGCTAGAGAGAAATTACCATCTCCTAGCAGAGCTGCTGCAGCTCAGAACTACTTCCTTGGCAGGTTCCTCCTGCCCCTGGGCCTCGTGCCAGCTGAAGATGCTATTAGAAGAGGGAGGAGGAAATTATTCAGCCTCAAATAGCTGCTCTGATAAAGCCCCACTGCTCTGTGCAGGCTTCAGAGCAGCCTATGGAGGGGCTGAGCGTGCACAGAGGGGCACCTGCCTGTCCTCCCCAGTGTGACGGGGTGTTCCCAGGGGGGAATGGTTTATACTGGGAGATGGGAAACCCAGTTTCTCAAATGGTTGAATAGGAACGTATTGCTTTTACTCATTTGGGGAAATCTCAAATGCAGGAAGAACTAAAGTGAATTCCTAATTGAAAATGTTAGTGTGGTGGGGAACAAAAGTTCTTTTCTTGGAGTTAAGGTGCGAGCTCAGCTCTCTGGGCTAAACCGGGTAGAAAAGCAACGCGATTCCCAATGAAGGATGCACTCGTGCTTTCTTTTGGCCAGGTTTCTGATGGAGAAGCAGTAGGCAGCTCTGCTCAGGAGCATCCCGTCATTGCTGTGCCTCCTTTCTCGCACGCACTGCTAGAGCAGGGCCGGGCTCGGAGGCGCAGCGCTGGCCGAGAGGTCCCTCTGCTGGGCGGCCCCGGGGCCGCTCCCCGCATCAGCAACCCAGTGGGTAAAGCGGGGGAACAAAAAAAAAAGAAGAGATTTGGCTGGCTGAGCCCAGATGCAAGCAGGGGAGGATCGTGCAAAAATAACCGAGGAGGAAAACCGAGCCACCTGTGTTGTTTTCCAGAAAGAAAGGAAGCGAACCGCTAGGGAGAATCGTTTGCTTTGTGTTTCAAAGTTTGCTTTTTTGCTATCAGTAATTGCTTCTGCCTAATTACAGAGCTCAGCGGGGAGCTGGTGACCTTTTCTCTGTGCTTACAGGACGGGCACAGCGGCTGTGTCCGTTTGGGCACGTTGGGGCCGAGCCCCGAGTGCAGCAGCGATGATGGGGCTGCCCCTTCCCAGCAGCCATGGGCTCGCTGGCCATGGCAGGGCTGTGCTCCTGGCAGCAGGGTGGGAGCTGCAGGACAAAGGGAGCCCGGGCAGCCGAGAGCTCACACGGGCCAAGGTCAGCTATTGTTTGGGGTTATTAATAGCCCTGCTGGCAGCAGCGCAAAGCCGAGCCCTGTGGTGAGAGCACAGCCCTTGTTTGGCTCCGAGGCGAGGAAAGTGGGACAAGTTGCTATGGGGGAAAGCAGGGGCGCCTGGCCTGCAGGATGGGTTTGTGGAACTTAGAATCACTGAGTTGTTATGGCTGGAAAAGTCCACTAAGGTCATGGTGTCCCACCATCAGCACAGAACTTAGCTGCAAGTTGGGCTCAAGCTCGGTGTTTGCACCAATAAAATGGATTTTTCTTCTGTTTAGTCTGCAAGCTGCAAATAGGTAGAGATGCTCTGGGGAGAAATGTGAAGAAGTAAGTGTGACTTCCCCCATTTATAGACAAATCTGATGTTTGTAGCAGGGGGGAATGTGGCAAAGGCAAAATAGGCACTAAATTGTAGTAGTGGGAGGCGAAAGCCCACTGTCTATATAAAATTCCTGCAAAATCAGGTTTATAGAAATAAATCTGAAACGCGTCTGACAAACTTTGAGATGCGAGAATTGGGTTGTAGTCATAGGTTTTCTTTGTGGAAATTTTTTCGCTTCTCCTCTCCTCTTGCTCTTTTCTCTGGTTTCATTCCTGGGGTTTTATATCCTCTCCTCTCCATTTTCAATACCATGGTCAAAACCTAACAAAACCGAACCCCTCCTTGTACTCTTCCTCTGGATAAAAGCATGCTTTGGGGAGCCACCGAGAGCACTATGGAGGGTGATGGCCTCATGCAGTGGGAGTTCAAGGGCAGCCCGGGTGGTTGAAAGTGAGAACAGTCATTGTTCCTCAGCACTGCATGGTCTGTGGCTGTGACCTCATCGTGGCTGACCTCAGCACAAGGTTCAGCCCCTTGTTAAATAAACAGCCAGGCAGTTTGACTCCTGCCTGCACAACGTGATGGCTTTGGGACATTGGAGGTGTCTTGGTGGGGTTCTTTCAATGGAGGGACTGAGAGCAGGATAAAACCAAGAGAATTTCAAACTGTGTTGCTTACGTCAGCATCTCAGAAGTGCTGCAGGTAAAGTGGAGGCTTATGGGATTGTGAGAAACCTGGGTTCCATTGCAGGCTTACTGGGGAACCTACAGCAGGATACTTAGGGTCTCCAGCACATGTCCTGAAATGTTTCACTGAAATAAACAACCCTTATTTTTCTGTATTGGCAATTTTGCTTGGATATCCAGAAAATAATTACCTAAATAATCACCCTAAAACCCATCCATGCTTGGTTAATCATGTGAGCTCTGAAGTAAAAAAAAAAAAAAAATGCCATGGGTTAATTTTCAGTTTACTAAGGAGAGAAAGCGTGTGTGCAGATCCTAAATGAGCTGAGAAAAGGTAATTTCAGAGAAACTACATAAAAGGAATGTCAATAGTTGTGGCAGTCTGAAACCATTTCAGACCTCAGAGCCATTATCCATGTTTATTGTGCTGTTGTTTTCCTTCTGTTAAAGCATTTATTATTTCTAGACATTGACTGAAAGCCTCAGCTTGCATCCTAGGTCCTTTCTGTGAACCAGAAACCATCACGGGTATTTAATTGCTTGGGCTTGTTTAACTGATCGTGGGGCCGCTGATGGCGATGCTGCTGCAGTTGTGTGTGTAACCAAATGGAAAAGCGTGCACTTAGGCTTCGAAAATCTGATTGCAAGAAAAGCACTCTAAAAGCTTTGATTGTATTAATTACAGCATTATTTCGCATTATGGCTTCAGTGCGCGTGCTAGCTTGTCTTGTCTTCCTCTGTCTTGCAAGCCCAGAAGAGATATAATTACAGCACATCTTTCCTTTTGGAGTTTCCTGCTGGGATATTTTCTGCTTGAAATCAATGCCTTCCAGCGTGCCTGTGAAATTTCCTGAGGAAGTCGTTTAAATGGCGCTGTAAAAACGACTCCTGTTTTAGTAAGCAGGAGCAATCCAGCATTGTTCCCAGAACCCCATAGCACGAGGGCAGGCGGCTGGGAGCTCGTGCCTATTGGTGCTGCTGCTGCTGCTAGTGGCTTCCATCACCTTAAGTTACAAACCAAGAGAGAGGCTCTGCTTGGAATCCCAATCTTTGCTGCCAGCAGGGTGCTGAGCTCCAGCCCAGAGCTAGCTAGAGGCAGCTTCCCATTGCTGTTTTCCATAGGGATTATGAAGCTGATCATTAAAGGTTTCTTACTATCTTAACATCATCTCATACATCCAGCATCGTGTACCTTTTGGTGCTGCTGTTTGTAGGCTATTTGCAGGCTCAGCAATGACTGTTCTGGAGGGATGGAGATGTTCTCTGTCTGAAGGCCTTGTCTAGCTCCTGGGTTGCTGCCCTGGGGATGTCAGACTGGATCCAGTAGCCTTGGAAGGTCCCTTCCAGATGTGCCTATATTCCAGTGAAGATATATTGATAGCAACTTGTAGGTTTTTAAGCCTTTTTTATTATTATTATTTTATTTTTTATTTTTTTATTTTTACCCAGATACAGACAATTTCTTTGCTCCATTTCTGTGCAAGATATCAGCTCTTTAGTGAATGTGCTGTTCACAGCATCAGAAATGTTCTGCTATAGAGGAGCAGAGTTGATGTAGAGATACCAGGAGCTGAGTGTAGAGGGGTTTTATGTAGGTGAATCACCTCTGGTGCTGAAGATGTGAGTCTCAATGTGAGCATTTGCAGCCTGCTGGGATGCTGCTGAAGGAGCTGCTATTGGGGTGGATGCAGGGAACTTCTCAGCTGGACCTGAGCTCTCACTTCTAAAATTAAGGGTATGTCTTACACCAACTCGCCGTCAGATGGAGCAGTTTTGGAAGCAAGGACCAGAATGGTTGTTCTTCCACCCTGCCCAGAACCCAGGCAGTGAGCTGCAGCACCATCCTCTCTGCGTCAGTGGATCTTCAGTTATTTGTGTGTGCATCTTTAGCTGCAGCATGGGGGAAATTATATATATATAAATATATATTTATATATAAGTGCCATTGTGGCTGCCTGTGCCACAGCTGCTGTGGGCAGGTATTTGAGCTGTGCTCGAGGAACTTGTCAGTTATTCCTTACCCTGACACTGCAAGCACGGTCCATTAATAGCTCTGTATTTAAGGCAGTGCTGAATGGAAGGCAGTTTGCTGGAATTCGGCATCTGAGCTGTGCTGAAACACAAAGTAGGAGAGAGATAAATGTTGGTTTCTGCTATGAGGAAAAAATGAAAGTGATGGATCTTTAAAGAGAGACTGAATGCCCACTTTGCCTCTGGAGGGCTTTGAGGGGAGAAGAAAGACTGACTTTCCTTCAGTTCCAGAAAGGCACAGGCATGGAGTGACTGCACGCTGTCTCCATTAGCATCTTGGTGCTTCGGAGAGATGCACCTGCTGCTTCCTCTGAATAAGATGACTTAAATGAGGCACATTAAACACGAGTTTCCTTGTCATGAATTTCCAGGAGCTCAGTAATGCTGTTTTGGCAGGTTAATTTGGCAATCCTTGCAATCTTCAAAGATTCATTAAACCCCTCAGTAAACTCTTGTATTTCTTTTTTCCTCCATAGAAGACTGAAACAAAGATTCTGTGACTAACAGCAGGTTTCACAAATGCTAAGAAGCCAAGAATGGCTGTGCAAAACTGTGATTTTAACCCTGCTTCATTGCAATGCTCCTTTTTCTTGGGGAGATGTTTGTGGCCTCTCAATTAGAAATCACCCCGAAGTGCTGACCCCATTCAGAGCCATTGCCACCATTTGCTGCGGGATGAGGCATCAGCACCAATGCTTGAAGGAGCCTTAGGATGCAGGGAAAAGCTGTGAAAGTCCCTGCTCACGACAACTGGTTAATTTTCGAGCAGCCTGTAGCTATTTTAGTTACCATCTCTTTTAAGGAGATCAACGCCGAGGGCAAATTCCTTCCCAGATAAATCATGCTCATTCCACATGCACAAGAAAGTGGGGAATTTTGTTTTTCAAGTGGCTGCTTCGCATGTTTGTCCGGCGGGCAGCTCTCATGCTGTGCCAGCACTCAGTGTGGAGATGGGGTCTGCCACTGCGTGGTCACACTCTGGGCGAGGAGGGGACTTTCAGCTTTGTGAGGTGCCCATAGGATAAATCTCAATAATTCTTCTAGAGCAAGCGGGAGCCCAATTGTGTTAATAGTCTGTTTTTCTGGCTTTTATTTTTATTTATTTAATTATTTATTTTTAAAAGGAAGGGTGAGAACAGACTGAGAGCACAAGCTGCTTTCCTTCACCTTGACAGATCACATCCAGAAGCGGGGCAGCTGCAGCTTGTTGCTCTTTGTGTGATGCTGTGCGTGCCCTGTGCAGGG
Organism: Phasianus colchicus; assembly: GCF_987193195.1. Taxonomy (NCBI): domain Eukaryota; kingdom Metazoa; phylum Chordata; class Aves; order Galliformes; family Phasianidae; genus Phasianus; species Phasianus colchicus. The sequence goes on along the minus strand of NC_143450.1, from coordinate 15,629,233 downwards.
CGTGCAGCCAACAGCAGCATCACTCTTGGCTCGAGCTGAGCCATTGTCCACCTGAGGCCGTTCACATGGCGCCGTGGAATCTGTGTGGGAGCTCAAAGGAGATGCCCAGAGCTGGGAGTAAAATGGGGTGAGGGCCACAGAAATGCTTTATGGAGAGGATGTTTCTATGGAAAATATACAGCTTATGTGAACCTCACCTGTGTATGTCCATTTTAGCTAATGAAATTTAACAGTTCAGCCATAAAACTGAGTCCACTTCTACATCAGCCATAAACACACCATAAATCTTCCACGTGTTTGTGAGCATCAGGAATGGCTCCTCTACTGAAACCAAAAGGATTAAAATGTACTCATCCTTAGAAATGACATTTCTAGCTTCCAGTGATCTGCACAGGTCTGCAGAGTGCAGGGAGTTTTATAAAATGATGGAAGCCGTTGCAAAAATGACTTGAGCAAATCATGTATTCAGTCTTCTGGCCCAAAGCTGATTTGAGGTCCTATCCAAAACAACAGTTTTGGTGCCTGTTAGTAGGTAGCTAGAGGGGGTTTAATTACATCTGTAGAAACAAACACAAGAGGTAAACTGAATACACCTCTGAAGCAGTCAAAAATGTTGAGGGGAAGTCTTTTCCCTGCTGTGTCTCAGGGACCCTCCCTGCTCTGTGCTGTGCTGTTCGTTTCCTATGACTGAGCACCAACTGAAGCTTTTTAGTCCTTGCTGTGGATTAAAGCCTCTCTTAAGAGGAAATGCTGCAGAAATGTTCCTACCTTTTTCGGTAGCCCCTGACCTGAAGGCAGCCCCATCCTTGCAGGTGGTCTCTGCCTGCAGGAGCACCTGAACACGAGGGCAGCTCACCAACGCTGCTCTGCCTCTGCGGTCTCTCCCATGTGAGGTTCATCAGTGCGATCTGGAAATGAGCTCTCAGTGAGCTCTTTTCTGCTCACACAAAAGCACTACGATTTCCTGCAATGTGCTGTGCATGTTAAACCTCTCCAGTCTGTTCTCGTTTGGGCAGCATCTGCTTTTCCCAGCCGCAGTCCCGACGCAGCCCTGGTATTGTTTCACAAGAATCTGAAGGCCATGTGTGTTTGTCTCTTCTATGGATAATGTAGTTTCTGTTAAGAACCATCACATGACTTTTGTTTTGATCCTTTTCCCATGTGCTTGGGGTCATCTTGGCTGCAGGCTGCAGATCACGTACAGGGCAGTGAATGTTTCTGGACTGACAAGAGAGGTGTTTACGGCAGTTGCAGTAAGTTATTACTGCACATGGGTGGATTTGACAACAAACTTCTCTTTGTAAATGCTTATTGCTGTGGATTTGCTTTGTCCACAGCGATAGGTGCTTCAGAAGTAAATACAGGTCTTCTGTTTCACTTAGGCCGCTTTGAAAATTGTATTTCCATACATTAATAGACAAACCTTTCATATTTTTTTAATGTCTGGAGGTTTCTCGTTAACTCATGCTTCATCTACCAGCATGGATTTGAGATACTGGCAATAACACTCCTTTCTCATTTGAACATTGTCAAAAATAAGGCTCCCATGTGCTCTTCACCACTGTGCCTAGATGGGGAGGCACAGACTAAAATGCTGTGAAGGAACATGCAGGTGGGCTGCTTGCAGAGAACTTTGGGAACTGACGCCTCATCCTCCCCATCTACCCACCGCAACCCCAGGCTGTCACCGCGCCTGTGCAAAAGCACACTGTGTGAAAATCCCCGGTGGCAGGTCATGCAAAACCAGATGTTCAGCTGGCGTCAGCATTTCGAGGCGGAAATGCTATCCGGCTAGCAAAAACACCGAGGAGCTTGGTTAAGTATCTTCTTCATCAGAGTTTCTGATAGAGATTGCTACGATGATAGTCACCGAACAAATTGCTGTGTGAGGTGTGTAGGAGGCAACCCTGGAGGCGATGCTTTCAATAAGCCATTCCGAAAATCTCCTATGCCCCATCTATTGCTATCGATGCTCTTCAAACCCTTTAAGAAAATAAAAACCCAGCTCTCCTTGTTGCCTGAACTCCGCTCTCGAAAATCTTCCTGTGCGTCTTGGAGCCAAATGCTCCAGCAGAGTGTTTGTCTGCTCGAGATTCAGTTCAAAGGGGGTGGAAAGAATCTCTGGAATTGCAAAACACAGTGTTGGAGCCCAATGGCTGTCCTGCCTGCCCCTGAAGCCCAGAGCGTGCTGCACGGGACTGGCTTGACTCCAGGGATGGCAGATTGGTGACTCAAGGCACTGGTTAGTCACTACTTGACGGGTAATCCATTAAGACGCCTTGAGGATTTCACTAGATATGATGTTCTCCAAACATGGCAAGGAAAGAGTAGCTAAAACAACTGAGAATTCAATGCATGCCTTAATTTAAGCATGCCTTAATCTTCCTAGCAATGTATTACCATGACAACTCCATCCATATTTCAAGAACAATCGCTTTCAACCATTAAACTATCAACTATGTGCTCAGGGTAAGAAAATAATTCATAAACCAATGAACTAAGTGCAAGGAAAAGATGTGATCAGGCAGTCTTATCATACTCAAGAGAAAAAAACATCCTTCTCCAATATGCATTTGAGTTTATTTTTGTTAAAAATAGATGGAGATCAACATAAACTGAACAACGTAGTGAACGTTTGAAATAACTTACAATAAATGCCGGAGGTGTTGAAATTGCAGCAGCAAAGGTAAATACTGTAAGATCTCACGGGGTTTTGGTAATGAGATACTTACTGCTCCTGTGGATTGCTGAGCCCACAGAGGTTAAACTCAGGCATTATTCTAGGATTTAGGCAAGTGTTGGTCCCTCTGCTCTCCCTCTACATATTTCAGAGACTGGTGGAGAGCTGACCAGATGAGCTCTCTCCATCGCCTCGTTTTTGCAGGAGGAAGACACTGGGGCACCACATGGTAATTCACAGCGGCGGATTCTGCTGTGAAACAATCAGCTTCACCCCAGCCTGTGTGTGCCACTCATGCAGATGGCCAGTTATCAACATCTGGGTGAGATCTGTGCATCCAGAATGAGCTGCGTTTTGAGTTTTCAGGCTCGCAGTTTCCACACACTTGCCATTTTTGGCCTTGCCGGAGCAGAATAAAGCAGTAATGCAGGACATACGATGGCAAGGTGGTTTGCAGTTGGCTTCTCAGAAATGCACTTTTCATTTGAACAGTGGCAGTCTGTGCCCAGCAAGCTTGCGACCACTGGGTTAGCGCAGGCAGGTCAATGCGATCCCTGTTTGTTAGTTTTTCCATGATTAACGAGGATGAACACGACACGATTTCTGAGGGATTTCACAAATGCTTCCTTTGTAGTCCTCACCCTGGCTTAAACTCTGTGATTTTTTTTTTTTCTCCTCTGTGCCAGATTTTGCTCATTCTTGGCAGCTTGGCAGGGCAGAATGGGCTGGCTGTAGGACCCCGAAGGAAGAAGCACGACCAGCCACCAGATGTGTGACCTCCTCACCCTGCTGGCAGCACTGAACGTCCTTTCCTGTAAACTTCTCTGAGGTTGTATTTTCCTTTCTCTTCCCAGCCCTCAGCTGCTGGTTATTATCATTATCAGGCATAAATGGCTTCTTTCACACTCCATATGGTGAGTGCTCCTATGAATAAGATCTTAGTACCCCAAAAAGGTTTGCATGAGGTTCAGACAGTGTTTTGCAACTAAATTAATACGAGAAAGGAATGTTTTGAACCCATCTCCCTTTGTAGGCAAGGGGATATTTCCATATTATTGGATCAAGTATGTGCGTCATAGATCTGCAAAGGAAAAAGAGCGCAAGAGTAAGATCTTTTCTTAGGGGAAGGAAATGTGTTAGGAAGTACAGCAAGTTCAAAAATTGAGCAGTGGGAAAGTATTGAGATCTTGATTCAAGTTGCAGTCCATGTGAACAGTTTTTCTGCAGCAGTGACAGCAGCTCTCTTAAAAAGGGATCTGACAGAGGTTACCTATTTCTAGTATCAGGTGAGAATATATACATAGATATCTGACGTGAAAAAGACACTGTAAGATTCCCCTTATGCTGTGGTTTGAAATTATCACCCATCACATCTATGCACTGAGGGCATTCTGGATGCAAATGCTACTTCTAATTTGCATTCGGGGCTGAAAATAGCTGAATGCAGGTTATGGTTACGGGCATGTGGATATCAAAAAGCCTCCAACCGCATCCTGTTACAACTAATGGTCTGTGTTTGCAGCACTTTATGTTGGAATGCCCTCAAATATCACAAAGTAAGCAGAGCAGGATGGCTGGGAGGGAAGGAGAGGGAAGGATCCTGTGGCCTTGGCAGAGCTCATTGCATTGCACTGATCCCTTCTACGGTCATGGGGTCAGTGCACTGGACACGGGCAAACTGGAAAATACACAGACTGAGACTGAACTCAAAGAATCATAAAATAGTCTGAGTTGGAAGGGACCTACAAAGACCATCGTGTCCAACTCCTGGCTCCACGCAGGGCCACCCAAAATCCAAACCCTATGTCTGAGAGCATTGTCCTTGAACTCCAGCTGCTCAGGGCTGTGCCCACTGGGGAGCCTGTTCCATGCCCACCACCCTCTGGTAAAGAATCTTTTCCTAACCCCCACCTGACCTAACGCTCAGTGCTGTGTAAGGAAGGAAGCACTGATGCACAACTGTTTTTTTTTCTTCCTGAGAGGAATTGTGGATGTAACTCCTGTTTTGGAAAATGCATCCCATCAGAACTTCAAATATAGCTTTCAGTGGTCAATAGGAGGCTCAATGCAGTCTTCTGATGTCTTTAACACTGACAAAGCTCAGATTCAGAAAAGTGATGTGCCCCCAGCCCGAGTGCAATGATTTCCCAGTCCCGGTTTTCTGAATATGTTTTTCCTCATTTCAAAACTCTGTTCTGCAGAGGTATCAGAATTACTTGAAAAATAATGTGAGCATCATGGTCACTGAACAAGACTCACCCCCTTCCCCTTTCTTTTGTTAAAGCAGAATGAGGTTGCATGGACTTCTGTTTACAGCTTCTTACAGTGGGCTCTTTTACTGCCAATGCCACAAATGATGTCATTTGTTTAGCGGGAGACTGTCTATTAGAAATGCCAAATGTAATTAGGATCTTTACTTTCAATTGCATTTCACAAACACTGGTGGTGAGAAATGGCTGCTACCTTTTGAACTCTCAGCCTAGCAGTGGGAGTTTCCCTGCAAGGGCTGCTGGCAAAGGCTCCGACCTAGGGCGAGAAGAGATTTCACACGGTATTTGCAACTCTCCTTCACATTTGAAAAGTTCATAAGCTTTCAGCCGGGAGGGCAGTGATGTCACTGAGAATAACTCCTGTCCTGGTGGGGGGAAAAAAAGAAAAAGAAAAAAAACCAAAAAACCCAAACATTAACCCCTGGAGATTGCAGAGCTGAGGCTCTGCCGATTTCAGGTCCTCCAAGCCTGGGAGGAACGGGGCTGAGCCTGGCCAGATGCTGCCAGCTGGTTCCAAGCCAGCGTACTGGGATCCTACTCCACCCATGACACTTAGAGAGAAACAAAGGGTGTAAAGGGTGTGTTAGGGACAGGAAGAGGCGTGATGCTTGTGACTGTACTCCAGCTATTCTCCACTGTCAGGAGCCCCTGAGGGAGGAGGTGGGAGGAGGCGAGAGGAGGAAGGCCAGGAGCAGATGGCATTAATTTAGCACAGCCCAAGGCTGCCATGCAATATGCTGTTGCTTGGTCCATGTTTGGAACCAGCCTTAAAACCTGTGTCCCCCTGCTTGTAGGCTACCCTTATAGCCATACAACAAGGAGGGGGGATGAGGGCATCCATCTGGACCAGGCCTGGGCCTGGAGCCCTGGCTGACAGCAGCCAAGATGTCCTTAGCAGGCAGCGAAGCTCTGGGGGCCCATCCCAGCACTTGCTGACGTCAATGGAAACCTTTCTGATGACTTCAATAGGCTCTGGATTAGACTTCTAATTGCAAGCATGCATGGTTTCTCTCCTTTCTTCTTCTCATCAGAGATGTTAAAAAGTGAATGTGGCATCTACGCCTCCACAGCTCTGGCTATTCAAGCACATTTCTTATAGTGATGAAGGGAGCACATCATCAGGGCAACATGTATGTGGATGGTGCTAGCTGTTTTACTGTGATTTAGTGTCAGCACGTGCAGCATTGGAAATACTACTCCTCGTGGTACACAGCCCTGCCCTCTGCTTTTCCTTTCTCCGGTAAGGGCTCACCACTCCTCCTGCTGTTCAGCCATCACCTGTAGAATTCTAAGCCAAGCAACCTAAAAAGGCTTATTGTTTTCTTTGCTATTCAAAAACCACCATGACTGTTAGGCACGTAACTCATGGGTCCTATCAGCTCTTCTGCAAAAATACAAGCAGGTAAACCACAAGAAAGCCCATCCCATACCCAAGCAGCTTTGTGTCACTGAAAAGAAGCTTCACCCAGACCCTCCTGCTGCCTCTGATCCTTCAGTGCCAGCAGAGCCAGCTCCATGTCCTCCATCCTCCACAGCCCGTCCATCACCTCCTCCTCCAGGGATTTCTCTGCAGGTTATTTGAGGATATGGACACTCGAGTGGAAATATGATGATGAAGCACCTGTGTTTTCACTATATACTGTCTTTTCCTGCTGTTTTTAATGTTCTCTACATTCCTGTGTGATTACTTTTTCTCTGTTGCCTCTTTTCATTGAGCTTGTGAATGCAAATCGTTTCTGGGATGTTATTAATTTACTTCCAGCTGATAAAATGTCTGTGAGGCAAGAGGGAGCATAAGTCCTAGCTTGTGTCCTTTGAGCACAAACTACTTGCAGCCAGCAATCTTGCCTTGCAGTTCACACTTATTCCTGTAATAATCAGGTCGATAAAAGAGTTGCCAATTTACATTTAAATAATGGAAAAAAATAATCTCAAACTTCGAGAAAATTGAGACAAAAGGAAGGGGGTTTTGTGGTGTTTTGTTGTTTTTTTTTCCCCCAAAGCCACATAATTGCTGAAAAGAACAAGGGACTGTTGACTTTGTGCTGTAAAATGTACTGAATTGCTCTTGCAAAACCCGGCCACTGTGTGGTATCCTTAAAAGGCCAGTCTAGATTCTTGATGCAGAACTTTCCAAAATTTCCTCTTTTTTTTTTTTATATATAAGAAATTTGACATCATGTTATAGAAACTTCATTATTGCTCACTAAGGGTTTAGAGGCAAAAGTTCCTTTCAATGCTTCCCATTACAGTAAATCAATGAAAATGGAGCACAAGGACAGATCCAAAGTATTTTAATGCTTACTTAAGAATTCTTGTAATTTTGATGCAATTGCTTCAATTTACACAGTACACTACTGAATCCACACAGCCATCTATTATAATCAGCCTTGAATTTATTTATTTTTTTTTTCTGCTGGGTCAATAGGAAAATACTGTGTTAGCATTCTTAGGATACATTCTTAGCTAATGGTGAAAAGTATTTCCAACTCAGGTCAAGCCATGAGGGAAATACTGTTAATGAACTTTGTCTTTAGGACTTGTAAATCAACAGAGGACTGTAAAGCCTTGGAGAGAGGGTTCTCATCTTCCCCTTTACTGAGTGCTATGCTGAGCCCTTGGACAAGCTGTTCCCAGCAGGAGCAGCATCAAGGCGAGAGGCCACAGCTGAGCAGCTCTGCCCTTCCCAGCTGTGAGCAGGAACTTATGGGGCTGTGCACACAGTGAACTCCTTTCCTCTGCGAGAGGTGAGGCTGAGATGCCGCGGTGGGGCCACTCTTTGTTCAGGCAGAAAGCTGGTGCAGGACCCGCTTCCTGGAGACAGGGAGGAAGGAAACCCTAAGGAAGGAAGATTAACAACACTCTGAGTCATGACCAGATTCTCAACCGGTCTCTGGCAGCACGTGTCCTGCTCACCATCAGTGGGGTTTAGGGCAAATTGCAGCAGACGCCCTTGACTGGGCCATCTTGTGTAGTGTGAAGAAATTACTCCTGTTTTCACTCAGTATTCTATAATTTAGTGTGTAAGCTGTTCTTAAAGATGGTTGTCTAGGTTACATATATTGTCATGGCCTTACTCAAGAAATTTTATCCATGAGCAAAAGTCAGGGCAACGTGACAAAGGCCACACAATGGCTGATACATCATTGTGTTCTGATGCACCATTGCAGTTGGTGGCTTCAGCCAACCCCTGAGAGATTCTGAAAGCTAAACCAAAAGATCGTTGTGGTGTTTCAGAAGCACACTGCCGGACTAAGAAGAGACTGATGAGTTTTTGTGTCCTGAATTCATTCAATGCGTATACAAAGTCCTTCCATCACTGATGTCCTTGTTTTGAAGAGCAGAGGGACAATCAGGAACACTCAGTAACTGTGAGCTATGCAGGGGTATGCCCTTTCCTCCTCTCACATGCTGAGCCTGTGCCCTTGGCCTTGGTCACAGGCAGTACTCCTCGCTGCAGCTGCGTGACCTTCATGCAACTGATACTGGTAGAGATGTTTGGGTGTTTCATGAAAACGAGCTCATCAGAGATGTTTATAAACCATCTTGGTGCAGTTATTCAGCTGAACGTGGTGGTAAGTTCTAGCAACACACCAAACAAGGTAAATCTGATGTTTGGTGGTATTGGAAAAGCAGGAGTTGTTGACAAGGCTCAGAAGACAAAGATTATCTGAAAAAAAGGGGCACGTGAGCACAGAATTCCTGGGTTTTGACACTGGTTTGCCTTCATAAATTTTGATATTCAGTCTTCAAAGAAATCATGGAAGAGATAAAATTTTCAAAGTTTGAGATGAAATCAGCACTCTTGTCAAAACAACACAATCTTTTGAAAACAAGGGCAGCAAAACAGCAAATGAAGGTAAAAAATCTTTGCTGAGATTCAGCTCTCTAGCCTTGGATTCATGGAAAAAGAAGTGATAACTTAATACAGGAATGTTCTTGTTTGTGGCTTTTCTCCAATCTTTCATGGTCATTTGAAAATTAAAACAGATCCTCCTGCTCCAGACAGTCTAGTACAGGGAAAGCAGCTTGTTACAAAACATAGTTAAGAATGTTTAAATAAAAATATGTAGAATAAAGAAGGAACTATTCACGATGCATCACTACTCTGACAGGCTGTGAAGTTATTTCACCCTTCAACACAAGTGCTAAAACATAATGGAATCCCTACTGAGTGTTTTCATGCCTACCAGAACATTAAAAAAAGCATAACAAAATGCCCAGTGTGCCCCTAACTATTAGCTTGGCTGAGTAAGGAGGCCAATAGAAAACAGTGGCACTGTGGGAAATACTTGTGGCGAGGAAGGAAACAATAACTGAAAGTGATAAAAATGGATGGTTCGTGCACAACCACACACTGGCTGGGGAAGTGCATTGTGCCCATTGCAATGGCAGACAACCTGCAAGCACAGCATCAATGTAGGCTATGTCTTTTTTCTCTCTGCTGCCATAAAGAAATGTAAAAGCCAGATTTTAAAAAGGCTTCCAGATGGGAAAGGAGGCTGCTTCTGGTCCTTTTGGTTACAAAAAGGACCATTCAGCTTGCGAGCAAAGCTATGTGAGAGACACTTGGAATGCACCATTTCAATCCATTCTTTTTGCTTCCAGTTTAACCAAGAACTTGAAATGGGCACAGATGTAGCACTGCGGCGTGCGAAAGCGGGGCACTAAATGGTGCATTAACATAATGCTGAATTCTGCTCTCACTAATCAGGCCCTGTTCAGAAAGAAAGCAGCAAGACTTCTGCCCGCACAGAAATTCCATATGCCTTGTCCTCTAATATACACGAATCTCAATTAAATTATACTGAACTCATTGAACTTTATGAACTCAGGGTTGTTGCTCAGGTACACAATAGTGCTGAGCTGGCTCTAAATGCTCATTTGTTCCAAGGAAGCTCTTAAATCTCTCTCTCTTTTTTCTTTTTTCTGATTTACAGTGCAGATAGAAAACTCTTCTGAAGTTGTGCATCCTATCTGATGTTTAAATGCAAAGAACCTAGGAAGAATTGTCCTGGATTACTGCTGCTTACAAGGAAATATTTCTACGGAGGTCCAAAAGCCCTTCTGTACTCAGAAGCTGGGATGGTTTGGCTTTGTTCTCCTTTAGCACTGATGCAGCTTCGTTCCCACCCAACAGGAAGTGATGGTTGCACTGTTGTCAAACTGGTGGAAATAACAGGATTGTCTTTGACTAACTATGGTGTTTCCCACCTCAGGAACTGGAACATCCTGAAATCATTCTGCCCCTAGACACGTCTTCTTTTTTTCCGTTTAGATTAAATAATACATTTAGGGCTTGTGAATGGCCTTATGGTCTTCTCAGTGTGAAGCATACAAAAACAAGTGGGAAGGAAAAAGGCAGGTGGAGGAATGGCTCAGCCAGAAGGCAGAGCTCCACCAGCCAAACCCAACTTCTCTTCAACTTACACAGAGGAATTTGTCCATCAGGTGAAAGGTGGGACCCTGGAAAGCCATTCTAACCAAAATTTTAGTAGTCTATAAATTCTGGAGTCATCAAGAACAGTGCAAACATTTTGTAATTAGGGGCAAAACCCTGATGCTCCTACAAGTCACTCATATCCTCACTTGACTATCATACCTCAGGGCTCCCTGCCTCTCCCAGGCCTCCCAGCCCATGTGCAGGATGCAGAGTGGCTCTCCCATCTTTTCAATATATTTTTCTATACTGAGCCTTTGCTAATATCACTTTTTTGTATCTGTGTGGGAAACAGAAAAATCCATTTTGCTGGATTTGCTCTTGGTCTGACTCCCTAAATGCTACAAGCTGTTACAAAATCCTGAACATCTTTCATTTCAGGTCAATTGAAGCAAATGATACAATAGAACACAATTTATTCTCTTTCAAATGGAAGAGTGGAAAATGGGCATTATTTTATCTCTGCCCTCAGTTTGCCTCAGGAATATTCTTGCCGGGGGTATGAGTTGGTATACGTTCAAATTTTTCAATTATTCTTTTACTTCTTTTTAAAATGCTCACTTCTCTGGTGTGCAGATCAAACATTAATGAAGTTTGAAAGGTCTTAGTTTGAGCAACATAAAACTTAATAAAACCATAATTTTGCATTTTACAGCTTTGGTGAGGAAAAGGTGTTAATTAAGAGTAGCATGGCAAGAAAACTGCTTTCTGGCTCTGCTTACAAACTGGCTTATTCTTGTAAATAATCAGTCCCACTTAATTACCACACCATATTGTATTTACTAGCAACAGTCAAGCATTCCCAGACCTCATAGTTTTAAGTCTGTGAAACACTTGCACATTATGATCTCACCTCATGCTACAGAATCTCCATTCAAGTTTATACATGACGTGGAAAGTCTCAGAGATGTACTCCGAGGTGTAAAATTAGTGTAATTCCACTGGAATGAAAGAGACGTGCCAGTTTGTATCAAGTGAAGCTATGGGCCGCAATGTCTCAAAAACATTTGCTTTTGTCTGGCAAACAAGCAAACAAAGTTCTTCATTTTAATGGAAAATAATGGTTAAGTTTGTCCTTGGTAATGTACTGAAGCAGATCAAAGATGGTACTGCCTTGCAAGGCTCTATTTCACTAACAGACAATTAATATGATAGTATCAGGGAAATGAATAGCTATTCCGTGCCTAGGTGTTTCCCCTTACAGACTGTAAAACTACTCAGTTTATCATTTTCTGTCTTTAGGCAAAAAAGGTAACTCTTATTTGCATGTTTGTCAGTTTGTACTTGAGAGTACAAAATTTACTTAAAAACAAGCTCAGCAAGCTAAATGGAATGCCGATGGTCTTATTATCCCAAGAGAGCAAAGCACTTAAGCCCGTGATTAAAATGAAGTTAATTGAATTTAAGCATGCACTTACAGTAAAGCATAAAACTAAATACTTCTCTGAATAGGAAAGATATTATTCTCACACTTAAATGTAAGCACTAATAAGAGTTTTGCTAACATTGAGGTTTAAAGCCTTCTCTCTGCAGTTCCAACTATCCCACCAATAAAACCTGGCACCAAGATCAGAGCTTTTCTAAGAAATTTGTATCGAAGAATGAAGATCAAGGTGTTGCTTATACAATAAATTGGCAGAGTGCATTTGCAAAAAGAACACATTAAATTCTGGGTGTGATGAGTTACGTATAATAAAGGCAGGAAAGAGCTTATTTCACATTGAATTGTGTGGCTTTCTCAGAAACACAGCCCTGGTTATAGAGTGAAAACACCTAGCTGCTCTATGAAATCCCCAAACAGCAGTGGTCAGGGTGTAGTCAGAACTTCACTGCAAATGCAACTGAGTGTTTTTGCGCTTGAGAACATCAGTACCAGGTTTTTGCTTGGGATTTGAATCCTGGGGTCAAATTAACAATTCCAGCTTCTGCAATTGTCTCTGCTACATCTGACTGGTTTGAGACAGATGGCATTTTCTTGATGAATTTAATTTTCTTTGTATTTATAATAGGAATAAAAACACCTTCCTCAAACAAAGCATAATAATTAAGTATTTCATTAATTATGTTGCTGTCCTTTGGAGCTGGACCCAAGAAACTGGCACAATTCTTTCCCACAGGAAAATACGAATTTGTTAAAATGCCTTATCAAACACATTTGTTTTTATTACAGGTTTAGAGAAGGATGAGAATGGACAAATGGGAAAGTTCAGTTGCAATTCCCAGACTCATCCCTGTCAAAACAGAAAGCTTGGTTTTTCCCTCAAGTTGTGCTCATTTGTTCTATGGTTTTAAGGGATATTTTTTTCGCATCATAATCAAACTTTCTAAATGCAAAGGGATCCTCTTCCTTGCCACCATTTTTCCCTTCACAGAAAATGTGAACAAAGAAGCCAGGTTAGCCAGATCTCCCAGCTTTAACTGGCAGTTTTTCATTATTGCACAGCTTTCATATCGCTGGAAGAGAGAAGGACCAGAGGCACGTTTCAAAACACGGTGTTCTTTGTTTGTACATAATGATATAAAATTGTGGATTAAAAGATACTACGTGGTTAGTTCAGTTAATGTCTCTATCTGCATAGTTGAGCTCTACCATGCTGAAGCTTCACTAAATGGAAGCTTCTGCTTAAATTACCCTTAATGTGGAGTTCTTAATAATAGTTTCTTAATGTAGATTAGAGTAATTAATGCATTTTTGCATTACACAGTATAAACTCATTACTGGCTTTTTGGAAGTTTTTCTCCTGAACATATTGAGAAAGCCAGAATGCTAAACACAAAATATTTCACACTTGTTAGTTGGAAGAGTATTATTCCTATCAATAGAAGCATTTTAATGCATGATTTATACGCATGTAACGCTGTATTTACAATGGTGGAGAGAGAACTGGGGTATTACACAAGCAGAAAACATACAGAGCAGAATGTGTGATATTTTAGACAAGGAGATATGACTCCAGTACGACCTGAGCTACAGCAGCTCAGATGTGAGCTAACTGCAGCTCTCAAGGAAGTGCGTGTGAGGAACGTGAGCACAGCCCAGCTGGGTCCAGCCCAGCCGAAGCTCAGCCTGGCTCAGCATCCTGTCCAGCAGCCAGCAGGGAATGCCCAGAGGAAGGCTGTGAGTACCAGGCAAAAAGTAATTTCACAGAACCTAGGGACTTCCTGTACAGAGGTTGGTGTCCTTACGTCTAATAGCCTTCAATGGGTTTTTCTTTGGGGAATTTGAACCCCTTATTATGCTTTATGTCAAGAATGACCTTTTGCCTCTTATAAGCCCACAGCTAAGCTTGCTTTCACCTCCTCCAGAACTGGAAGGCAGACAAAGCATTCCTTCACCTTCCCTGCTCTCTCAAGCTTTTTAAACACGTCTGGAACATCCTTTCTCAGTAGTTTCTTTTCCAGATGGAAAGACTATTTAGACATTCCCTGTACAGGACCCATCTGTTGCTTCAGATGGCTCTTTTTGCCTACGTCATTACCTCTGCCAGCTTCAGTGTTTCTTTTTGATATGGAGAACCAGCACTCTGTCTGCAATCTGAGGTGCAGGTGCACCAGGAACTCACAATGTCGTAATGATCATCTTTGCTTTGTTTGTCTTTCCTTTTCTAGTAATTCCTGCCATTCATTGCACTTCTTGGTGATCAAAAGTGCTCTCAACACCTGCATCAAACTATTACAAAACCTTGTTCCTGACTAATAATAAGTTACAGCACATTGTCTCAGATGCAACTTCAGTCCAATGCGTGTAATATTATATTTATTTTCCCACCAAATGTCATCTGCCTTTTGTTCTCAGACAGAATGCTGAAGTCCTGCAGTTCTTCAGTCTACATCTTTGTGTTCTATGATAACTTCATTGTCCACAGATAACTCATTTCCTTCCAGCCTTACTACCTTTCCAAGGAATAGGCTGAGCAGCACCAACGTGCGCCTGCTTGCCTGCGAAATTCCACATATAACCAGACATTCACTTCCCTTAGAATTATTGGGCATACCTGGAAGACCATTGCCTCATTTCCCCTCATCAGCAAAGATATATCTGCCTCACATGCTGACTGAATCCTTCAAAGAAATCCAAAGTCTAGCTTTCCCATGCCAAGCCGTGCTCGCCCTTCCCCACACCTTCCTCATGGAGGTCTGAGCCATCCTGCCTGTTCTTGTCTCACATGCTGCCAAATAACCCGAGCTCTGGCATGAGAAGCCAACCCATGGCGGTGTTAAGAACCCATTGGACAGGATTTAGCTGATAATTTAGACACAACTCTGGTCATATTCACCAGACCAATGGGTAATGATTAGACATAATGACTAATAATTAGGCTTAATCATAAGTCTTAATAGTTTAACAATAAATGCTTTGATTCTGCAAGCACCTAATCACACAAATTTTATTTTCCGCTCTAAGGGTGTGCAGCTGTCAGACTTCCTATTAGCTGGACTTTGAAACCTCTACGAGCTCTGCTGTCAACACAACTGATCAGCTTTTATTGCATTTAGCTCTGTAAATTCACAGCGAGAGCCATCTATTGCACTCCCATTTTTCAATACCCCTCCAATTTTTGCTGCTTTTTTATACATGCAAAGAGGTAAAATGCACGTTTAGAAGGCCTGCTAATGAAAATCATTTGAACTTTACAATTGTATTTTTTACATGGAAGGTGACCTTACGCTAATCAACCTGGCTCATTTCAAGACATTTGTGTGCATGCCTGCATACAAGCAGGACTCGATGATCCTTATGGGTCCCTTCCAACTTGGGATATTCTATGATTCTATAATTTTACTGCATACATTTAATGTGTCCAGATCGTGTATCTGTTATTCTTTCATGCAGAGTGACCTAATGCAATAGCCAGCGCCCTGAGATGCATGGTGCTCCCATTCTGCACACCAACAGAGCTGCACTGGATGAGCTACCAGTGCTCCAGGCACGATTTACACCGTGGCAAAGTATTTTTTGGTACGGATTGCACAAAAGCCACAGCACAGAACATGGCTGGATGGCTGCACACCAACGGCAATATTCCAGGCTGAAGGCCGGGAGCAAAAAATAAACTAGAAGCGTGGAATGTTGCTAAAGGGGGAATTTGAACTGCCTGCCCCGCTCGCACACAGCCCAAGGCCGTTCCGCGGGGGTTCCGCGCCCTCCCTCGCCCGTTTATCGCCATTCCGGCCCCGTTCCGCGGCGCTGCCGAGCCCCGGGCCCAGCGGGCAGCTCCGCCCCTCGCCCCGCAGTCGCCGGGATGAGAGAAAACAGGGAGAGAAACAGCGACCGCCTGGGAAGCAGCTAGTGCGAAAGGAAGGGGCAGAGCATGGAGCGGCACTAATGTTCTGAAGGTAAAGCCACGTTCGTTTGCTTGCTTGCTTGGTTGTTTGTTTTCCCCGAGCTGTGGGGTAGGTTTGCAGCAGAAATGGCGTCACTTTATAAAAGTTCGCAGATTTTACTAACTTGGGTTTTTTCTTGGTTTTTTTTTTTTTTTTTTGCGGGTTGTTTTCTTTCTTTCTTCTTCTTTTTTTTTTTTTTTAAGTGGGGCTGTCCTATTTGCGATGCAGCTGGGCGAGGTGGCCGAGATCTAAATATAAGCCTGCGAAGACATGTCCCGAGATAGCAACGCCGATAGCAGAGGCTATTGTTAACTTTTGGGATTCCGATTAAATCCTGACACGTTAAATATTTATTTAATGTGCACGGAGATGGGGAATTCTCGTTAACTACGCTAATGGAGTCAGAACAGGGAGAAAGGTTTTTCTCCTACCCCCCTCCCAAACCTACATGGGGACTTCCCAGTCTGACTCGGGGTCTGTGTGCTGAAGCACGGGCTGCTGTATGAACATTAAAGGACAAAACGTTTCAGCTTTGTTTTAGGAGTTATATTTCAGTTGGTTAAGCAAACTGGAGCATTTATTTTTCCGTTTCTGCAGCTGAATCCAAACATAACATTCCAAAGGATAAAATCTGTTACAAAATAAAACCTACTTAGTGACAGCTGAAGTTATATTCACTGTCTAAAAATGATGTGAAAGCGCTTCGAGAATCCTAAATGTCATTCCCAAGATGTGGTGAATTGTAATTTGGGTTGTGAACTATTTTAGGGACTGTGCCTTAAATGGGCCCTATCTGTGCAGTTGGAGCAAAAAGTCAATGAACTTTTCCTTGACCATGTGAAACATGGAGGTGTTTCCATTATAACTGTAAGGCCAACTTGTTCCAGATTTGCAAACAGATAATACTGAAAATGTATTCTTCAAATGTTGATTTCCTTCCCTGTGTTTACTTTCCAAATGTATGTCAGAGGGCAGTGAAGAGTGGGAGAAGTCCCATCAGAGATAAAATAGTGATTGAAAAATAACGCTTGCCTGTTGTTATGAGAAACTGTTCAGTGGAAATATCTTTATAGTGAGCAGAAGCAAATAATTTACGACATGCCGTTCAAAACTGCACCATGCTATGACCAGAAGCACTTTTATTTTATGATAGATATTATTCTAGTTGTATATGTAGGTGTTGATACTGTAGAGGAAAGTATGAAACCCAACTTTTTGGTCACGAGGGTGGGGAAAAAAGTGTCCCACAGTGTGCCACAAAATTTAAATATGAGTTCTAAAGGCCTGGCATGGCATAACTTGAGGTTTTTGGTGGTGATGGTGGTGTTGTTTTTTTTTTTTTTTTTTGTAGAAATGTACCCAGAAGGAGAAAGTCAGTCCTGTCAGCTGCTCCATGGGAAAGCTTTAGTGCTCTGTATTGCCATCACTAATTGGTGTTGTGCAATCCTCGGGTGATAAGGTGCTGTTAGAAAGTTGTCTTATGAGTAATTAAGCTTAGGTCTAGCTATTATAAAACGCAGTGTCCTCTTGACTGGTCTAAGCCAAAAGTATCTGCATAATGACTGGAGAGATTTAGCCATAGGTATTGTTCTGGCATATATAGTAGGAGGTATTATCTTTACTATCATAGATATAATTATTGTAACAGATCCCTTCTATTTCAGGTTGCTCCTTTTTCCCTTCCTTTTATTTTATTAAAAGGACATGCTGTACCTTTCTTCATTTTAAAATCCTGATCTTACTCATAAGGAAAAGTTGGGGGTATTTTTGTTTTTTTAATCTCTGAGAGCGTTTCTGTTTATAGTATTCAAGCTTCTCCATAGAGTGGGTGTAACCAGGAGAAGAATTTGGTCCATAATGCGAACTAAATTTTCAGTGCTTCCACTATTTAGAGCTCTGCTGTGTTAAAAATAGCTTCCCTGTGGTTTTGGCCATGGAGCCACAAATACAAGTTTTCAGCACAGAGTTATTGTGGATGTTGGTCCCAACTCTCACTACAAGAAATGGAATTCCAACTCGTGACTATGTCAACAGATGGCTGTGTTGAATGTGAGCTTGCATGTTTGATCTCCTCACTGTCCCAAAGACAGAATTTGTCCCACTCAAATGCCAATCACTTTCAGAAGGGAGCAAACTCAGAAGGCAGAGCTTGGCGTTGGGAGTAAAAAAACTCTGGGAATAACTGAGGCCATCCTCAGTTTTTCATCAGGTGGTAACTTGGAGGAGTGTGCACAAGTGTGGCTGACAGTGGAGGTTGTTAAGCAAGTGGTGGGGAGGTGAGTAAATCTTCAAGAAAAAAATAAAAACAGTTTTATTCATAGCTAATACTGAGCACGGTTGACATAAAAGAAAGCTCAGTGATCATATGATGTTTCATCTTTCCTGTTGTTTGCAGGTTGTTGCAGGCAGCTTGCAAGAGGTTGAGACTGTCTTTTCTCTGAGTTCAGCAGTGAGGGTCAGACTCCAAAAGGTGTTCTTTTATTGTGAGGTTATGTTCTGGAAATGATTGAACGTCACAGGTTTAGAAATGGGAGTGAGAATACTGTGTATCTATTTACTGTCGAAGTAATGGTGAGTGGAAGCTAGGAGATAGTCTAGAAAAGCAGCAACGCTGGAAGAATATTCAAAGGAATTACACCATTTTAAATTCTTTTATTTATCATTTCTCCTGTGGGAGCAGTGTATAACTTCGTGTTAATCAGCTGGGACATTTTTTCCATTCCTCTGGGAAGGCTTCTGCCTCCCATTCCAAGAAGCAGATTGAACTTAGCAGTACTTTGCCTTGACCTGTGCACGGGTTTCAGTGGTAGAGGGTTCATGCTTTGATAGGGACTTTGCAACAGGTCTCAGGGTTCTCAGGAAAGCCTTCTCTTCTTGATTACTTCTTAGGCATCTTAGTCTTCCTACAGTGTCCTTTTGCCCTTCTTAGGACTTTGACTTTTTTTGTCAGGTCTTTTGACATTTATAAGTTGAATGGTGTGTTCAGTTTTGAACCTTTAGCTGACTCTCAGATCTGTCATCTCAAATACCATCTCTAAGATATTCACATTTTTATTCTATAGAGCATGACAAGACAGTGTTGATTTGAATTGACAAAACCTCTACACAGTGTTGTTTGTTTCAAACTTCTTAGAGATGTAGCAGTACTCAGTTACCTGTTTGATCTCATTTATCTTTTCAGTATAGCTAAGAAAAACTGTCAGCTTTAAACTTGCTTGGGAGTGTATCTTTTGCTTACCTTCCCTCCCTGATCTACAATTCCATGTTAATGTCTTATATCTATAGCTTCAGGAAACAAGAGTAATCCTTCTCTCTCCTTCTTTGTATTGCTTTGTGAGTCGAGTAACGTAAGATTTCCAGAAGTGTGGCTGTAACAATAACAGGGAACTGAATGGCCGTGCGCCAGCTAGCGTAACTTTGCAGCAGCCCACATCACCAAAGGCTTAAACACTTCTAATAAATAAACACTTCTAATATATTTCAACCAGACGCTAAGCTTTTTTTTTTTTTTTTTTTCCAATTAGATTTAACTTTCTTATATGTGTGATGTGATGTACACAACATTTGTATTGCTTTCTTGTTGTGAAGCAGCCACTTACAATCAGTGTGCTGGCACTCAGTGTGCTGTAAATTGTGAGGTTATTTAAGAGGACCAAATGGCAAGAGTGAATGTTACCTTCCTTTCCACTGGCTCTGCTTAAACATAACGCTCTTTTTCTCCCTCAAAAACATACGTAAAGGTATGTATAGTATGTTAGCCCCTCCTTAGCCTTTCCCACCCTGAAAATTTTCAAACAGGGATGGCATGTTCCTCTCTTCACTGCCAAAAAAAAAAAAAAATTCCTTTCACAGCATTTTCCCCTCCCCCCATTTCTTCCCAGCTGACAGCTGTGAGTGTAATTTTCAGGAGCTATCCTATCCAATTCCCCTGATTCTGTTTTTGAGTTGGATTTGGTTTAAACATGCAAGTCATCTTTCACACTGCAGGGCTTTTTTAAACATAGCAATGAAGTGGCTTTGCCAATGCCAATGCTTAGTGTAGGTAGAGACACAGCAAATTTGTTTTTAATGTATGTGTTTAGAAAAAAAATAATTCCCCCTTCCCGTCAATTTAGAAAGTTGTCAGAGAATCAAGTTGAATAATGCAGTCATCTCACAAGTGACAGGAAGGCCAAAGTTTCATAATAATAAAGCTTTTTTTTTTCGAGATTATTTCCTTATAATTCAAACAATCTATTTAATTTTCAAACTATTTCAAACCAAACAAAAAATCCTATTAACAAATGGAAGGATCATATTCAAAATGTAGTGAGAAAATCAAAATAATGTAATTGAATAAACCTGTTGAACTTCATGGTTGCTTTTCAGCCGTGCAAGGCTGAAAAAAAAATCGCCACAAAGTGGTGGCAATTTTTCAGATGATTAGTTTGTACTTTGATCAGACTGTAAGGTTATAGCTAGCTCAAACATAAACATGTATAGCAGTTCAGGTTTTACAAGAAGACAGTTTTCGGTCCTCACTGCCATTAGGCTGTATGCAAAGGAATGTGAGACAGGTAGTTGTACTTTAGTTGATTTTACAAGGCCAGAGGAAATGCATAAAGATGTGTGCAGTTGTCTCTGAGGAATCTGAACACACAATTATAATTAAATTGTTGAGGTAATAAGAAGGTTAGCTGGTTATTTTTTCCTCAGATGATTAGAGTTGCATGTCTGTATTTTGAAGATACCAGGTTTGCCAGTGCTAAAAGAAGACTGATGGATTAATTAGTTATGAAATTCATGAATTTCCTGAATTCATAAAATCACATGATTTTTGGAAACTATGTTCAGGATGCCTTGAGTCTACTTGCTGCAAGCCTTTTATTGAACTTTATGTTACTGGAGTATACCTACTGAAGTACGGCAGTAGGGATTTAAGTGATAAAAACCATGTATATAGTAGACAGAGATGTAAGTGGTGTTAATTTTCTTGTCACCTGAAGGATGTACAGTCTTGGATCATTGGATGTTAAGTGTAATTTACTTTATTCTTTACACTTCCCCATTGACTAGAAGGAGTCAGTAATCTGTGACAAAATGGCAAAGAAGAGGAAAGCTGTTTTGCTGCTGGTAGGTTATACAGACAATTTTGGACTATAATAATAATAAGTATATTGTGCTTAAGAGCCAAGTGCTTTCAGAGGAGTGGTGTGTTGCAAACGGACATGCCTAACTTGCCAGTAGTTTTAAACTGAGAACTTTGCACAACTCAGTTTTAGAAAACTTGCAGTTTTCTCTGTCCTCCCCCATATGTTTGCATGCACACCTGCAGTGTTCCTGGTCATTAGAATTCTAGTACCTCTGCAGAAGGAAGCACATCAGACCTCTGCCTTGTAGCCTTGCTTGACAACATACAACTGTTTTGTAACTTCTTTTAATAAGAGAACATTTTGTTTTGTGGAGACATGATGGCTGGCACATGAACAGCACCTAAAATGCCTGCTGCCAATTTGTTGTTTGTTACTTGGTTTATTAATTAAGTTACACAAAAGATTTGGAAAAAGACCAACAGTTGTTTTTTGTTTCTTTTTTGTCCCATATTTTGGACTGCCTAGCCAAAGGAGAACAATTGCTGGTGCAGGGATGCATGAAAGTCCCCAAAGGAGGTTAGCTCTGTTCTTTCACTAAATTAGACTGAAGCCATACACCTTCACTGTTGTCGTAAATTTTAGTCGAGATATCCCGTTGGTCTATTCACTGAACTCTGTATAGATCTGATCAGAGTACACCAGTGCTAAAAACTTCTATTGGCTTTAAAAGCAATCAAAAGCCACACAGTTTTGAGCCAGAAAATAATTTCCTAAAAGTGAAAACATGTTTGAAATTGAAACTTCAGTTCACTGAAGTTGGCTCACTGAGTTCTTTTCCCATTTCTACAACCTTTACCTTCCTTTTCTTGCTTTTAGTTTTTTTCTTAAGTTACATAAATAAACCATAGTGTTTCATGTGGTTTCTTGCTGGCTTAATTACGTAACATAAAATGTACTGTCTAGATACAATCATTTTTCTTTTCATTTGCCTGTTTCTAATATTTTTTTCAAAAAGTAATTTTTTAATACCAAAATTCAGTTGGCACGTCAGATACAATGTGCAGAACAGATTTTTAATGGCTGGAAGTTGGTGTAGTTACATGTCCTGCAAGAGATAAAAATTTGTATAGAAATGATGGTTTGGCCTAGTATATCCTTCCTACGGGATATTTTTGCCAGAGGAAGTAACTTTTCTCTAGAAATTTATGTAGTGGATCAGGCTGGGATTCAGCTGAACTCAGCAAAGTGTCTGGAAAGACCTCCGGTCAGCCTCCTTTAAGGCACCTTTGGATTATGAATTAGTTAGTAGTCTTCCTGTAGAAAGTTTCCTCTTATAATCATTCTGTGGGCTAAAGTGTGAAATAGTTTGCTCTGTTTGTGCATCTTCTTTTTACCCACACTAAGAGAAGCTTCTCAGTGCCATCAGTTTGGGCCTTGGCAGTTCAACCTGCAGTGCAGAACACGTTTCTGTGGAAGCCTCTAGAGCATCTCTGCCAGTCTGTCCTTCTAAGAGGCTTTTGCATGGAGAACTCATTTTTCGTTATTGATTTCAATGGAAATATGCACATTCTTCAGATCTAGCTGAAGTCAAGGGTTTTGGTGTTCCTAACTTCTGCGGTCTGTTGACAGGAATGTCAAAAATTGAAAGGCTGAAGTCAGGGTCTGGAACCTGAGATCCTTGTATCCATCGATTTACATAGTTAAAAATGGCACGAGATAAACAGTTAGCTGGCAGTGTGCTTGATCAAGGTCAGGCATTGCTGTGGCTCGCAGGAGGTGCTGGCCAAGCAGCTCTGTGCCGTGAGCCGCTCTGCCGTTCAGCAAGGAGCTGGGAGGAAGCAGCAGCCATTTCCACAGCACGCAGCAGGGGCTGCGAGATAAGTTTTTTTTGCACAAAAACCCTCGTGCATACACACCTTTGTGGAGCCGTTCCTAACGCTCCTAACAGGTTATCCCAGATCTTTAAGCTTTTGTGATTACGATGAGATCCAGCTCCTTGTAAGCCGTACCTCAGAGCCGCACACAAAGCTCAGGGACGCAGAACATCGCACAGCACTCAGCACAAGGCTGGTGCCTGGCCTTGGGTGCAGATGGGGCTGGCTCCCATCCCGCAGCGTGCCTCGCTTGACCTTCTCTAGGCCTCAGTGCTGCATTCCTCTCCAAGAGGTTCGTGTGGGGCAGCGCTGAGCTCGAGGAAAACTTTTTATTCCTCCATCTTGAGGTAAATTAAGTTCGGGACAACAAAACGTGAACACTTCGTTGTGATTTTTTATTATTATTATTATTTTATTTTACTTAGTGGCTACTGAGAACGACTCCCACCGGGCCCTTCCGCCTCTTCGCCCTCCCCCCCCCTCTCCTCTCAGCGCTCCCGCCCCGGCCCTTCCCGCCGCGTCCGCTTCCTCCCGTCCGCCGCGCGGGGCGGCAGCGCGCATGCGCCGCGCTCCTCATCCCGCCCGCGCCGTCCCCCCGCCCCGGCTCCCCCCGCCCTTCGCGCACATCCGGGTCCCGGCGCTGGCCCCGCCGGCGCCGCCGCGCCGCTGTCCCCTCCGCGGGTGCCGCATAAAGTTTTGTTGAGAGCGGGCGGCCGAGGCCCAACCGCCGCCTCCAGCTTTAACGGACGGAGGCCGGGAGGCCGCCTCGCTCCGCGTCGGGTGGGTCGGGGCGCCCCGAGGGCAGCCCGTGGGGGGGGGCAGCGGCGCGGCCGGGCTTGTGGTGAGGCGGGGGGAAACCGCGGGCCGCTGGGAAACTTTCTTCCTCTTTCCGTTCCCTCCGGCGGGCGGTGGGGGCCCTCCCGGGTGCGCGGGGCCGCTGAGGGGATCGCGCTGACAGCGGGGGGCGGGCGGGCCGGGTTGGAGGCGGGCGGGGGGAGATGGGGCGGCCCTGCTGTGTGCCTGAATGGAGAAAGGCGCTGCTGCAGTGCTAATGAGAGGATGGGCTGTTCTGGTGTTTGTTTCTTTTTTAAGTATATGAGGAACTTTGCTTTTAAATGGTCTTAAACTCCGGAGAAATGAATGCGTGGAGTGGTAAATCCCCGTGCTCCAAGCACTTTGGTTAAGAGGCGCTTTCTTGCAGGCACTTTCTTGCAGCTCACTTTTCCAGCCTGGTTCGGCCTGTGCTGACAGCTGCTTGGCAACAGATGGATGAAGAAGGGCAAGTTTTGTTTTCTGGGGACTGTAAAGTTAATGGGAGGAAATACGGTCTTGCGGTTAAAGCACAAGACTGGGAATCAAGTGATCAGTGTCCTCTCAATGGAGTTTCTGATAGGAGTTTGAGCAAATCCAGTGAGCCTCAGGAAAATGAGAACGGATTTCCCACAGGCTCAGTGATAGTTGGTGAATCTCTCGGTGGAATCTGTGGGTTTATAGATGGTATTCAGTGAGTGATGGGAGCGCTCCGCTATAACAAAAAGTGTGAGGGATAACTGTCAGCATGAGCATTAAGATGTAAGTTTTGGGTTGGGAAATGAGATTGTCAGCGTGTGGTGGCTTTAGATGAAATCTGTGTTAATTTTCAGGTAATTTATCTGCCGTGTGTGGCTTTGAAGTTGTGAGGAATGAGACTGCATTGTGCGCTGCACTTCTCGATGGTGGGAGTTGTGCACAGAGTGTCCTTCCAATGCTCTGAGCAATCAGAATCTGATTGAAGAGGAAGGATAGAATGGTGCAGATGTTTCACTGTCACGTGCCCGTGCTCTTCAAAAGCTGTAATACTTTATGAAGTTGGCAGCTGTTGGTACTGGAAGTTAATAGAAGAAGCAAATAACTTAATTGAAGATGTTTCATAATTAGTGTGTGTTGTAACTTCTGAGTGCTCTGTGTAGGGTGTTGCTGAATTTAATGTCTTAATCCCTACTGTTTGATAGTGGTTTACTCTTACATCTGATATTTAAATTTTGTTCCCTTGGCCTTGAAATTGCTGGTAAGCGCTTAATGGCACTTATTTTTGAAAACAAAATCACAGCAAACCTTGTTCTTGCTGGGGTTCATGTCCCCAGAACTTTATTTTCCTTTAAAATACGGAGAAAATAACACTTGAGGGAGGAATGTTCTTGTTGTTTTGTTCTTTTTTTTCCAAGAAAGAATTTCCTAGTAGAAGCCCAGGAGGTGCACAAGATGGGCAGTTGTGGTAGGGGTGAGAAATAGAAAAAGAGGATGAGTGGCTTCCTTCGCATTTCTCTCTCTCTTGATCACAAAAGGTCACAGCAAAAGGGTGTGCAGCGATTATGCTGCATGCAGCTGCAGTGAGTCCTTTCAATTGGAGGTTCAGAGTTTTAACCTGTGATGAACCTGAAGGAATTGTAGCTTTGGGCCCTATGCTTCTTGGTTCTTGTGATGAAGTCCAATTCTTCATCTTGCAGCTTGAGTAGATAATCTCTTTAGGAAAGTTTTCAGGATGGTATAGCATTATCTGAGCTGGAAGAAATTCCATCTCTCAAGATAGCGTGCTAATGCACTATTAAGTGTAGTTTATATTTCTGTAGTTTGTCTAATGGCCTTTGAAAATTATGCAGCGATCTGTAATGCTCCAGAGGACACTTTTAATTTCAGTAGGATGTTCTCTGTATTCTGTTTATGGCTCTCTAGAGAAAACTCTTAAAAATCCTTTGTTGCCTTTGCCAAACTATGTACCTGCAGCCATATTGCTGTGGCAATTCAATACAAGTCTGTATTCCTTCCTTTGCTGCCAGTTAAATGCTTCATGTTGATTCAAACACATTTCTTTTAATGTCTCTGCTGGCTTCGTTAAAATCAGTTTGAATGTGGGTTTTTTTTTCTTGAAAGGTCTTGAGATAACTTTTTATAGTGGCAGGTTTGTTTTGTTGAAGTAAGGAGAGCAGAATTAAGAGATATTTCTTCTCACATTAGCTGAGAACACTTGAGGTGTTTCATGACTAACATTGATAAACAACTCATTACAAACAAGTTGAACAGTAGCTGAGAACTTTAGCAGTTATCATTAGTCACAGTGCAAGTTCCTGTGCTGTTCTCTGGAAGCCTTTTCAGCGGTGCTCCTGTGACCACGTAGAAAAGTTTGGCTGGCACTTCAGTGTGTTTGACCAGTGTGGGTTGGCAAGGTGCAGGACGCCATCTGCCAAGTCTGTATCCCTGCTGACCTACCACCAAGGCTGCGCCTGCCAGGACTGTCATCCTTGACAGAGGATCTTTGTCAGAATTGCTGCTACTGATCCACCAACTATGAGGTAGTGTCTCTGAATTCTGGGTCAGTGGATGTCACAAACTGACAAATTTAGAATACTTCGCCATTCATTCATTCTGTGCAAGGGGAGGAAAAAAAAGCTTGCTGAATTACTATTGTCAGTGTCCCCTCCAAATCCTGTAGCTTTTGTAAACTTGTCACAATCTTAATGCAATTCAGTTGGAATGGAAGTGTATACACACACGCATACAACTTTATTTTTTTCCCATCTTTTAAAGCTTTATGAATGTCCGTAGCCCCTGCTTTCAGGTTACACTTTTTGTTGGCAATTCACGTATTTAGTGGTATTGTTTAGGATTTTATTCTTTAATGAAGATTTTTACATGAGCAGCTGAATTTTTTGTAAAGCTTTGTTAATTTCTTCATGTATTTTAGGGCGTTTGGAAGGTATGTCCATGGATATGCCCATAAGTATGTTCAATTTTTCCCACTTTTTTTTTTCCCAGATGGAGTATTGAGTCCATTTTAAACATTGTTTGCTTGGCCTTGTCTACCAATAGTGGCATAAGTTTTTGTTGTCACATGTAGTGAAATTTAATCACATCCTTGTATGTGAATTTAATTGAGAAAGGGATGCCAGCTTGTAGTTATCTGCAGTGGTTACAGTAGATGCTGAATATCCTTAAAAATAGGAGGCAGTGTGAGGGCTTGACTGTCAGAAGTGCTTCCTATGATAGATGATGATGTTTTTCAGCATAATGCTTCTGTTGGAAAATGCCAATTAGCTGAGAGAGCAAATGTTTCTAGTGAAATACTTAGGAAAAAAAAAAAAAGGGGGGATTCTGGTTCTCAGATTGAATTTGTAGCTTTTGAGAACTACAAAGTCGTGTAAGTAGAGCAGTTTCAGACACCAGGCCCATGTGAGCATGTGATTTTTCTCTTCTAAATGAATGTGTTAAGAAATAGGAACTTTTTTCAGTCTTGGAAAGGCGTTTTTTTTTTTCTCCCTCTGACTCCCCCACTCTGTATCACTCTTTAACTATTTTTGTTGTGGTACAAAATGAGTTTTCAACTTTCTGTTCTTTGGTCGTGTTTACTCCTGTGGTTTCCTTGGCATCATTTGGAAATGGAGGTGCCTTTGAAATGCAGTGGGGTTCAAGTGAGTTCTTTGTGATTGGACCTCTTTTGTGATACAGATCGTTATCACTTGTTCTACTTTATTTTTTTTCAGTGAGTTGTAAGAAG